>NC_059473.1:20726420-21926420 GCF_018139145.2 Gymnogyps californianus
GTAAAGAGAGAAAGAACCACACTTCTTACACCGCTCTTTGAACTGATGCATGATGCACTGATTTGAGCTAAAATCCCTCTTGAATAGCCTTAAGTTTTAACTCGGAGGAGACAGCATCAGGTAGCTGAGATGCTTGAAAGCAACTCCAGCTGTACATATACCTTTACCAATATTGACTACTAACTTCCAAGCATCAGGATGTGCTATTTCCACATGCTGTTAGTAGGAGCCCATGTATCTTTGGGTACAGGTTTGCATTGAGTATGTTTTGTCACAAACGTGTCTTCTCTCGTCCCCGGTTTTCTTCCCCTCACTGCGCCCCAGGAGCGTGCCGCACACCTTAATCTGCTTCACAAACACCATCTCTGCAACCTCCTCAGCTAGAGGACACCCTCCACTACCCCTGAGGAAGGGAAGGCCTGCAATGCCCAGCTGAGGGTAAAGGGGCAATACCCCTAACTCAGTGCACTGTGAATGGCACGAGGAAACACGGAGCTATACCCACAGCTGTTTAAGCTGCGAGACAGTGTCTCCGATTCAGTGATTCACGGCAGTGAATTTCACAGATTGACTAAATGCAGCTGGGTGCTGCTTCCTAGCAGGCAAATTGCTTCAGCCGGCAGGCCCGGGCGTACTGCCTTTCCCCCACGGCAGCTGATGGGTGAGAGAGCTCTGTAATACACCTTCTCACTCCCACAAACTGTGAATGATGCGGCACTGGCATCAGCATTGATAAACTGTATCTCACATCTAACGTTATGCCTACCTGATGAAGCACAGGGCATCCTAAAGATGCTCCCTCAGAGCTGCCCACCACGAACCCCCTTTTGAAGTGAAAACGACCAGAAACCACCAGGAGCGCAAGCCTTAACTTCGCGTTTCTCTGCCCTTGGAAGTGTTTGGGCACCCCCGGAGCGGGGCAGTGAGAACCCCGCCGCCCGCCCGGGCTCCCCGACGGCAACCCCCTCCCCGCCCCGGCTGCCAGCCGGCGGGACACCCGCGCCGCGCCGTGCCGTGCCGTGCCGTGCCGCGCCACGCCGAGCGCGGAGGGGCGCCGCAGCCCTGCCCGCGGCTGCCATGCGTGTGCGCCGCGGCGGGGCTGCCCGCGCTGCCGCTGGGCGCCGGCGGTCCCGCAAGGCAGGGCTCCCCGCGGCGGCGCTCGGCTCCGCTCCGCGGCCGCGGACGGGCGGGCCGGGCAGGTGCGCGCTGCGGCTCCCCGCTGCCCCCCTCCCAGGTAGGGCCAGCCGTGCCTGCGTGTGCCGGTGTCTGCGTGTGCCGGGGTGTGTGTGTGTGTGTGTGTGTGCGTGTGTGCGTGTGTGTGCGCGCCCGCCCGGCCCCGGCAGGCTGCCGAGCCGCAGCGGCGGAGGCGGCGGCGGCAGCAGCCGCGGAGGTGCCCGCCGGCGCTGGCGGGGGGACCCCCGCAGGTAGCGGCGGCGGGGCGGAGGGTGCGGCGGGGCAGCGCGGGGCCGCACGGCCGGGGGAGCTGCGGGGCCGGGAGGGCGGCGGGGCGGGCGGCTGCGTGCCCCACGGGGCGGGCGGGGAGGGGGTGGGGGGGCGGTGCGGGGCAGCCGCGCCGCGGGTTGCGGGGGCGGCGGGGGCGACCCGCGGAGCCGGCGCTGAGCCCCGGGCACCGGCGAGGCGGAGCGGCTCTCTCGTTGCAGGCGGCGGCGAACCGGATGCCTTTGGCGGGCAGAAGATGTGTCATGGGAAGCAGGCGAGCGGCGGCGGTGCCCTCCCGGCGGCGGGCGCTGGCCGCGGCGCTGTGGCTGCAGCTGGCGCTGAGCCTCGGCCCGGGGCTGGCGGCGGGCGGTGAGTGAGGGGCCCCGGCCCCGGCCCCCTCCTCCGCCCGAGCCACCCCCCTCCCCTGCCGCCCCCGCAGCCCCGGCCCCGGGGAGGGGGGAGCGGGGAGCGGGGAAACTTCCTCCCCCTGCGCCCTCCGAGGGGAGCGAAGCGCCGCTTCGTCCTGCGCCCCCCCCACCCCACCCCCCCGTCCACCCCTGCAGCCTCCGGGCACCCCGCGTGGGGACCCCCGGGAGGAGGGAGCCTCACCCCGGCCCCTGCTAGGGAGCGGTAGCTCTATGTAAGTACAGCATGATTTTGAAACAGCGTAATTTTTTTTAATTAAGGGGGGGGAAAAAAGAAAAAAGAAAAAAGCCTTCCCCCACCGCGGTCCACTCACGCATCTCTCAGATGACTCTTAGTGCTAAATCCCCATGCAGCTGGGGAAAGCAGAAATTTGGGGAGGAAGCAGCCGATTTGGGTCTGAAAATGCAACGTCCTTCAGCACTCTCCTCGTGGAGAAGCGACCCAGCCTTATTTGGCCTTTTTATTTTAATTACATTTTTACACTATCATTTTAAATTATTGAGCCTGTGAGATATTTTCAGCAGGTACATTTAATTACAAAATTGCTTTAAATTGATTCCGTAATTAGACTTGGATTGCTGGAAAAGTCTGAAAGTAAACTGCTTTGCTGTAAAATGAACTTAGCTGTGATAATGAGAGCAGCTTCACATTTCTACTCCAGCATGGTATTATATATTTGTGTTGGGGGAATAAGCCATTTTATGATTGAATTGCATCACTAATGGCAGACAGAGTCCAATATAAAAATTGCCTGGGCTTCTTCTCATGCCAAACACTTATGCCAAAATTTTCTAACTTGAATGCCTAAGCCCAAGCAGCTCCGATCCAGATGTGTTTTCTGTCACTGAACATAGACTTACAGAAATACGGCTGAACAGGACCTCAAAAGGTCATCTTGTCCATCCTCCTTCTGATGTGATTCAGTCCTAATTTTCTATGTGGAGACGATAATGCCATTTTCCAATAGAAATCCCGTGACTGCAAATGTGATTCCAGCTAAACAAGCTTTTAAACTGTTGCAGTCTCTACGAATCCCTCTTTAGAAATCAATGGCTTTTTTTTCTGCAACTGCGTTACCCTTGGTTTCCTGGCCAGCTTGTGTTTCAGCGTGGTGATGCCATTCTGCCTGTCCTGTGCCTTCCTCGCAACTGGAGTTGTGTGAGCTCCTGTCCTTCTCTAGCCTCCTTCTTATGGCTCCATTCATAAAAATGAGACTGTTCCAAGGCCCCCTCCTCCCCGAGGCTGTGTATATCCCGCAGTTTGTCGGCATTTATTTAGCTGATTAGTGCAAGAGGTTCTTCAAAATATGGTTTATGTCTCCCTTGAATGTAGTAGCTTTCATCACAGCCTGCAATAAATTCTTGTGTGATGTTGATCGTTATTAACACCGCTGCCTTTCACCTTGGTAGTGTAACTAATTCTATATCAAATTCCATTTGTAAGGCATTTTAGGATCTTTCAAGAATTTTTTTTTTTTTTTTGGTCCAGAGCCTAGGAAAAGACAACACACTGAATGATTGTGCATGGGTAAAATAACCAGTGAAAAATATTCATTGCTGTTCTTAAGTTATTATTGCTATTGTTTTCCAGTGTGGTTGTGCTTGGAAGTTAGGCACTGTATAAATACCGGTAAATGTACAGATCTTTCATGTGGTAGAATATATGGTTGTTGGGGTTTTTTCACCCTGAGTCATTCGAGTGGTAAAAATAATGAGCTTTGTAATTAGAACAGAGGACTGTAAATTAGGATCCCTCCTATTTTAGGCTCTGTTATATCTGTGAGTGAGCTTACTGTGCTTACACAGCTTGCTGTGAAGGCTCAGCTTTTGGCTCCCCAGCCTGTGACCCAGAGCTTAAGAACTTGTAAGCAGCCGTTGACATGGACCAAAGTTGTGGTTTCCCGGGACCTTTGAATATTTCGTTTCTGGAGGACTCTCGTTTTATGGATGTGCGTATCCAGACAGAAGGCACCCGGCATTACTGACTGCTTTGGAAAATGTAGCCCCAATCTCTTTCTATCTTCTCATTATCTGTTAAATAAGGATAATCATACTTCTCTCAGAGATTTGAAAAGAGCTTTGATGACATTTAATGAAAATACTATGGAGGTGGAAAGAATTTGTTTCAAAAGCTTTAGAAAAACAGCAGTGACAATACGCTGAAATAAAAACTATCTCACATATTAAAAAATGAAAATGAATAGTTTAGGGTTATTTTTTCTACAAAGCAATCCACGGCTTACATTTTGGATCCCATTTATAGCTTCCTCCCTTCCTTAGCTGATACCAGGGTTTGGCTCCTGTAATAATCCTGTCATGACTTGTGTGACTCCTTCTATTTTATATCTGACTAAGCTCTATTGATTGTCACGTTCTACCATTTCACCCCAAATCAATACTACTTATAACTCTTTTTTTTCTTGTCAATAACCCTACAGAGAATAACTCTGTTTATTACATTCTGACTTTCTCAAAAGTGGATCTAGCAGAAAATTTGCTGTAGAAGTGAACTCAAATGAACAAACCTTTCAGCTATCAATATACCTCATTCCTCCCTGATGTATTTAACTCTGCTGATACCAAATCTCTCATACTTCAGCTTGTGGCTTTCAGCTAATCATCTTTGTTTATCTTGCTTTTTGCTATAATTCCGTAGTGTAGGAAAAAAAAAAAGAAAGAAAATAAGAAAGTAGGAGCAAGGTGGGAAGGCTAGTAAGAGGAAAAATGAAATGCGCAAGTGGATGGAGCTGATGACGTTATTTCAGAGTTTTAAGGCATTGTACAGAGTTTACTGTTAAACCTGTAATATGGAGAGAATAGCTGTAAGAATATATTTTTACATATATTTCAAATTCCTGGAATTATATTAAAATGGGGGGGGGGGAGGATCTAAAAGAAGAGGGAGAAAAAAAGTTCAGTAAGCTTCTGGTTTTGAGGTTTGTTATGTGGCCTTAGAATTTTGTCATTGTACCCGGACGTCTCCTGGGCGCATGTCTGCTTTATTGTCCTAGGTCAGTTGAGTGAGCTCTGTTCTTCTGCAGTGTCTTCTGCACGGCCCCATGGAGAGGCTCAGGACTGCGACACGCATCTCCGTAGGCTTGGATGGGGCCGTGAGCTGTCACCTCATCTTGCCTCCTGGCCTCAAGCAGGGTCAGGTGTACTCGTGTTCTTCTTGCAAGACGTTTGTTTAATCTTCTTCCTAAAAAATCTCCACTTCTCCTTTAAGCACCCTCTGCCAGTGCTTCATCAGCCTTTACGCTAGAAAGTTTTTCCTAATGTCTAACCTGAAGCATCCTTCCTGCTGTTTAAGCCTGCTATTTCCCATCTTGTTCAGGGCAGACATTCAGCAGAGCTGCTGCTCCTCAGCTTTCTGGCTGTCTTTTGTGTTCTGTTCCATCTCTTTGGTCTTCTGCTACAGAACTGCAGACTCCAGTTCCTCCAAAGACTGGATGGCTCCAGTTTCTCCAAACTTTTCCTAAGTCTACATCATACTTTCTAGACTGCTGGTCATTCAGACCATGAGCTTGCTCCCATGGAGCCATGTCCCTGTGGAATACACTGCTCAGCAGCCTTCCCAGTGCTGAACAGAGCTGAGGGATAGCTGCCCATGCCTTAGAGGCTCTGCTCCTGTTCAGACATCCTGGGTACCTTTGCCGTCATTATATGATGATGCTGGTTTATATTCAGCTTCTGATTCCCTGTAGCTCCCAGGCTTGTTCCTGCTGGGCTGCTACCTGGGCCGGTTGTTCCCATCCCGTGTTGCTGCTTTTTTTGGCATTGCAATCAATTTGCTGCGTTTCCCTGGTCGCATGTCCTGCAGGCAACATCCCTTCACATCGGTGGGTGCTTTTAAGATGGAAGGTGCTATACATCAGGTGTGACAGTAAAGAAATCTGACATGTTGTGAAACATTCAAACTTTATATTGAATATTAGTGATACCATGCAGAATAGTGGTGGGTTTTTTCCTAGACCAAAGCTGAATTTTTACTGCTCTGTGATTTCATTGCATTTGATTGAAGTCTTGGTTATGCCTTGGTTATAGTATCTAACGACTGCATTTGGATGTAGTTAATACCAAAACCACATCCCTCAGGTTTCTGAGAACGGTGGACTTGTTTCCTTGGGGTAATAAAAATTTTTGTGTGTGCTGATGATGCAGGCCCACCATAGGGCTTACTTTTTGTCAACCTGCAGTTGTTTTTGGCCAGAGAAGCCAGCCGAAGATTCCCCCTAACTGCCTTGCATACATTTCTGATTTTACAAAGAAGGTTTTCTGAAAAATCAGAATGTTTTCTGATACCCTCTCACTAAGTCTGTAGTTAATGTATTTTACTCACTCCCTCTCAGTGTGTCTGCTTCGCTTGTCAAGCAAAACAGACATTTCAGCCTTGAGTTCTCTGTACATTTGATGAAATCATCAGTTATTTTGCAGGATTGTTTTTAACCTCCAGCTTACTGGAGAAGCTCAGTATTTTGGCAGGAACAGATTTTTCCCACCGTGACATGATCTTATTCTCAATCCTGGATCTGCCTCGTACAACCTCCGTTTCCCTCTCTGCAGACTTAAGTTAGCAGTTAAGTACCATTTTGTAGCCGTTCTGATTGCAAGTGGCAAGGCCAGTGACATCACAGGATGGCAGCTCATCATTTGTCTTAGTGGCACATCCTTCTGCCTACAGCCTTGCGAGAGGTGGGCATATTTGATAGATTAATCTTAAATTGGTTTCTTAGCACCCTGCAAGAAGGAGGTTTATCCCTGATTTACCATGGGATTTGGAGACTGAGGTTAACTTGGCTTCTCTGTTTTGCTCCCTTACTCCCAGAATTACAGTAGAGTATCTTTGATCTCTGTATTAGGGATGATTACAAGTTCAGAAGAATGAACTAATTATGCTATGCTTGATTTTCTCATCTGTAAAGCAGATAAGTGATGTATTTCACGGGCATGTTATGAGGTAGTTTGAGAACCTCCCAAAGAAAATGTTACAGAAGTGAGAAATAGGGATATTAACAAAGTATAAACTAAAGTTTACCAAAGTTGAAGGTTCTTTAACATTCATGATTTTTGTTGTTCTTGTTGTGTGGATTAATAATTAAATATTCTTACCAGAATTAGGAAGATATTATCTTTTTTGACTTTTACAGCTTCTTATGGGTTTTTTCTACAGCGTTGATCATGTACTCCAGTTTTTTCCAAATATTGTCTACCTCTGTTTGTGATTCATTTTTTTTTACAACAAAATACACATTATTAAAAGTAGAAAACCTTGCACTCGTGCTGTGCATTTTAGTGAGGTTTTAGGCATGAAAAGGACAAGAAAGTGTGGCCCGAATTCGTATTTGCTATATGCCAGTGCAAATGTGAATGAAAAACTGGGCTGCACTTAGTGGTGAACATAACTTAGTCAGAAAATGAGCTCAAGGGATAAAGTGGTGTAGTGTGTACAATTTGATTCAGTAAGTGTAAAAATTTGCTTTGCTAACATATTAAGGGGACTGAAGGTACATGTATCTTACCAAATTCAGCAATTTAACTGTGAAACCAACATCTCCTCACTTGGTTTTACATCTCCTCAGGTGCTTTCTTCGACGTGGCACAAGCATAGCATTATGAAACCAATTACAGGCTGTACATCTACTAGATTTCACAGTGGAGTGGTTTCTAGCAGCAGTTTTTAATGTCCACGCTTGCCTTCTGACTGTCTTACCCCATTGCTTCTGTCGACACCGAGTTTGGCTGCCTCTTTTTCAGAGGGGGCTCCCAATGGCTTTTCCTGAACAGCTGGGCTGCTGATGGGATTTATCTGAATCGAGGTGTTTCTTTCTCCACGTACTGAAAACAGTGGAAGAGGTTGTTGGTGCCATCTGTGCTCACTGAGCTCCTGTGGGGAAAATGTGTCGGACGTGTTTTCACGCTCCTGATGGTGACCCCTGAATCGTATCAACTTTTAAACTGGGTAGTGTCCATCCTGGGTTGCTCTTCTGCTCATTAGTAAGGGATTATACAAAGCTTTTGCTCTGTAGGGAAGTTCCAGAATTTATCAGAAACATTTCTGTATTAAACAAGCCTTGTTTTTGTCAGTATATGACCAACTTTAGAAAGTAATATATGGGGCTTTTCTGCCAGTGCCACTACTTACTTTAGCTAAGCATATCATATTAAAAGAAAAAAAACCCATAATTTGACAAACATTCTTGCTTGTGTTAGGTGATAAAAATGTGACTTTTTAAAATATAGCCCTTCTCATCCATAGAGTTCAAAGCACTTTTTGTAAAGGAAAATAAGTTTTATTAAGTCCCTTCATAGATGGGGAAATGACTACAGAAAGATTAAATGACTTAAAGACGCGTTTCATGTAAGAAACAGATCTTGCCATAGACTGGGAAGAGATCCTCTGGATCTTTGTCCAGCACTTTCTTCTGTAAATAGAATTTAGGGAAATTCCTAATCCACATTAGTATGATACAGCCTTTATAATAGGATTTTTTGGCTGTGACTCTCTTCTAACTGAAATGAGCAGCAAATTTCCTATTCACATAAATTGCTACTTAAGCAAATCACAGAGGGAGTTTTTCCAGTGTGGTTTATTTGCCTTACTCCTTTATGTCTGAGATAGCACATGGCATTTTTCCAGACACTGAAAACATCTTCTTCTGAATAATAAAAAATAAGAAAATGTTATAAGTTAGAGTTGAGCACTGAAAAACGGTATCATGCAGTTTCTCATAATGCAAAGCACATATGAATAGGAATGATATTTCTGCCTTGCTCGATCATGTGATTGGTGATCATAGTTTACATGAAAGGGCGACATTAGAAAAGCATTGCATGTGATTTTTAAATAATTCTAACATACTTGAGCAGTTAGAGAGGAGAAGAGCACTGCATGACCAGGTAGCTCCATGCAGACTGTGGCATGAGTGCCATTGCCTTATACTGCCCATTGCAGTTTAGAAATCGGTGGATGTATACTGCGCTCCTGTAAAAAATGGGTTCAGCTTACAACTGTTTGCTCATAAAAACATAAGGTGTAATGTAAAGGACATAGGAGGATGAAATAGGTATAGTGCATGGTCCCTCGCTGTTTCATTTGCTTGCTGCAGGTGGTGAAGCTGGGCAAAATGCAGAGCAGGGAAGCATACCAGGGCTAAGGGTGCAGCAGAGTTTCTGTGTAAAGCCAAATTCTGCACTTTGTAAAAATTTACAAAATCTGCAAAAAAAAAAAAGTTTGCTTGGAAACTGAAAAGAAGAGACAGGGCTTACAATAGATTGAAGAAGAAAATAGGTTAGGTTACTAAGGGTTAGATTATGTAGAAGTTGGGTTATCAAGGATATCGTGAGATGATAGTGTCCTAAAAATAAACTCTCTTGTGCACTGCTAAAGAAAAAGCAGGATACAGCACGCACATGAATCAGAGGAAGCGTTGTATCACTGGACTCCCATTCCAGAGACCTAGAGAACACGCTAAAAAGAAGAGGTTGTCTTTGAAAATGCATAGCCTTCAGATCTTCTCTTTTGGTACTGCAGAAAGGCAGCAGCACACGTAGTTGTTGATCTCTTAGGAGACTGAAGAGCACCATACAGATTCAAGAGAAAAGCTCCCATATGTGCTGGGAGGGAGCAGAAGATGCTCAGAAGTGGAAGCCTGTAAACATGGTGTCCTGTTCTCACTTCTGTCATTAGCACCAGTGAATGTGTATACTAAAAAAACTATGGAACAAAAAATTCATTTCAATCTTTCTGAAGGTGAGACAGTAGACTTGAAAGCAAAGTCACAGAAATAGGACTGGAAAAGACCTCAGAAGCACCTGTAGTTCATCCTGCTGCCCAGAGCAGAACCCGCATACATACCTCAGGGAAGTTATAATTCAAGACTTTATGTTGGAAACTCTACAATCTCCCTGAGTATCTATCCCAGTGCTTCACTCTCTTAACCATTGAAAAGGTTTTTCTGAAGTCTAATTTGAATCTTCTTTGCTGTAACATAGGACTCTCTGAGGATTTACGTCTCTAGTGTGGGAATCCCAAGTGTTCCTCCACTGTGCTGCCTGTTGGTGCAAATCCACCAGTGCTGTGTCTTTGGCCATCCTGACTGCTGCTACCACTTCCCTGGGTCAGAGTGGGAAGAATCGTGACTGCTCCAGCCCAGCAAAGTGTCTCTGAAAAGTTAGATGTTAGTTAACAGCCTGGGAGCTAAAGTTTAGCTGTAACTGCCATATGTTCATATGTTGCTACCAACATAGAAGGAGCCGTTGTGATTCTTCATGGTGGAAATTACATTTTTCTAGTTTAGTTAAGGTCACAGCTAAGTTTGTATTTAACACGAGATCAGATATCTTACCAGCAGCTATCAAAAAGGTCAGCTTTGCCTTGCTAGTTTGGAAGGGCTTGCAAGGATTTTCCAAAGTCACAATTGGAAAGAATCAAGAGTAAATCTCAGAGCCCTCCTATAAAAGATGCTTATTTACACAGTCTGTTCTCCTTGGGGATATTAGACCAACTCTTTGTGCTTCATCGTGATATAAACAGTATGGTTATTGCCACACTAAATTGCACCCAAGTGAATTTGTGTTTTACTTCTGTAGACTGAGTGAAGTTGTATATACTGAATAGCCCCATGGTAATAGATTAGATCCACACAAAAGCCAGTCAGTAGCTTAAGACTTCCATGTGTGTTTGCAAATAAAAAATTTTAACTGGAATTTTTAGAAGCAGCTACTTACAGCTGTCACCTCCAGTGCCTCACTTCCCATTCCCAGTAAAATGGGTGCTGATGGTGGGTATCCAGAAAGATTGTGTCATTCAGGAATCTGGAGTGGCACAGGAAGAGGTGGGGGATATTAGAGAGTGTGTGGGAAGGAGTTGCTTTTTTAGGCTAAAATGGAAGTTTGAGAGATTTAGAGCAATGTTAAGAGCTGAATTAGCAAAAGGAGGACTGCGATGGCATGGGGATTGAAGTCAACAGGACTACTTGCTTGGGTAAATCTTTTAGCTGTAAGAACTTCATGGCATAGAGTATGTCTTCTATATCTATTTCTAATACTCTGTGTAAGCCTACCATGCTATTCCTGTGTTTGTGTAATAATGATTTGTATTCTGAAAGCCATGGGTACTTATGAGACAGACAGTCATTTTTCTGTATCTCTCCACTTAGTTGACATTTTTAGGGATATTTTGTTCACATCATATTACTCAGAGAAAACACAAATGATCCACTTAGAAATGAAAATAAATAATAAATAATTTGGTCTCCTGTAAATTGGACTTATGAAATAACTTGATTGCAGTTACCAGCTTTGCAGTAATCTTGAAGGAATTAAGATAAAATGGTGTTATCATGAGCAATAGTAAAAATGAGAATACACAGACATTTGTCTTCGTCTTGTAAAATGCAGGACATCCTTCTCTCCTCTGAAGGGGGACCATGTCCCCCAAAAAGTACAGTCACAGCCATTCTGGGGGAGCACCGCACTGCTGTGACTGCAACACTAACTCCCGCTCTATCCCTCCTTAGCTTCAGAGATAATCGTCCTGGGCAGTTCTTTCCATCGCTGACTCATACAAGCACATGCTCTCTTTTTTGCACTCCTTTTTTGCTCCCTTCTCTGAGGCCTGAGGTTCTTCTACGAGGCCAGGGAAGAAGCATGGAGGATACAACCTCTCTTTTCATTAAATGTAACTCCAGGTTAATACCACCTGGAGTTACGGGGATGAGCTGGAGCGTATGACATGGTTGTGACAGCACAGCCCTCTCACCCCCCATGGCTGTAGCTAGCCCAGCTGCAGTCATCTGGTGTCCCACCTCCCTTTGAGCTCCTCAGCAAGCCCTTCAGTCACAGCAGCAGGCAAGAAACAAAACAAATAAGCCCTACTTCTGGCTAGAAGCATCAATGGTGTAGATTTATCAGAAGCAACAAAATCCTTAATTTATACACCTTACTGTGATTACACGCCTCTTTTATGCCTTGTGTGCCCCTATGCAAATTATACTGCTGTAGTCTGGTCTTTTGACAGCATTCAGATACCTCTCCCAGTGCAGTACCCACATTTTAAAACTCTCCCTCTCTCTCTGCTATATGATTCATGTCCCAAAGAGCAGGGTTGTTGTTTCAGGCTTTAGCCCCTTCTCTTTTTGAAGAATGACAATCAGAAATGGTTGCCCAGATGGAAGAATCCATCTTCAAATCTCGCAGAGCCATTCACTGCCGATAGCCTGTGCGTCATCTGTCACTGTTGCCCTTATCCAGTGCATCTGTCTTAGAGATCAGCACAAGAAAGGTACTGTCTAGGACTGATTTTGTCAAGATTAGGCTGGTTTGCAGAGGCTAGGATATTTTAGTCCAAAGGGAATATCCCAGTGAAAATATTCACCAAACAAAATATACGAATTATTGCGGAATGTGCGTAGACGAAGCCCAACTCCATTATACCTATGATCTCTTTGAAATTGGGTCATGATAGGACACACCACTGCACGCCAGCTGTAAGAGGTGCAGTGGAAGAAATTGTAGGAAAGGGCACATGGACTAGCAGGGGCATCTGGTTATAAAGGAGGGGTGAAGGAGGGGTACATAACTGTCTTCATATGCACCCATGCACTAATGCACTTAAGCATGCTCTTATTAATCTTATGGGGGGGGTGGCGGCGTCGGGGGGTGAGAGAGAGAGATGTATGCATATATGCTGGATAAGAGTAAGAAACTAAAAAAAAACCCAGCAATGAAATTGTAAAAAATCTACTACTCTCTTTGACAGTCATTTCAAGGTTCTTGTGCTTGTTCTTAACTTTCACAAGGTTGCTTTTTACACTGCAGAATGGATGAGCGTTGCCCCTGATGCTTGGGTGCAAAATGATATTGGATTCATGTGAGGGATGGAGAGTAGAATAGTGTTGCGTGTATTTAGATTCTATTTCATTTTTATTTCATACACAGTAACATTACAGAGAAAGGACTTCATTCCTCATTTCAAAAAGAAAACCGTCAGATAAATTGCATTCACTGTGGGGAGAGGAATTTTGTGAAAACCAGGGTGGAAGATGCCTTTTTGCAGTAGCCTTGATGTGATAGGAGGTGTGTTTCCTGGATGCTACTAATAGGTGCATTTTTTAACTCTGGGTTCTGCACGTGGTAGAGTTTTCTTGGTTCTTCCAACAGGCTGTCTAAGAAACCTTGTACTTAGAGCAAGTAGATCTATGCAGTTCAGAAAGTTAGTATGTCGGCAAGGCCAAGTTTATGGGGATCTAACTTGATAAAGCAGACTGAAAAAAATTGTATTTAAAACATTTTTTTAGAATGCTAGCATTATTAGAATATTAAAAAAAATAAGGGGGCACTCATTTAAAGTAGCTCAGGATTATGTCAGCTAAAGAGATTTTGCTGCAGTGCATTAGTATCGCAGGTAAGTGATTCATTACATTTGCCGTTCTGGCCTGTTTAAAGCTGCGATTTAAAAATGCAAACTGTCAGAGGAAATAGTTACAAATCTGATCTGAACTCTGATTATTATTTTTTCCAAGGAAACAATGTAACAGCTCCCCGTTGCAACTGTGTAGTCATCTTAGCATTTGCTGTTTATGGTCACTTTTTGCCATACTTAATCTCAGTTTAATTCTTCAGTTGTTTTGATGGAGAGGAAAAAGTCCTTTGATAGTGTATCTATACATATATTGTTAGAAAAAACTATTTTCCATATGCCAATTTTTTCTGTCTTTGCAGTCAAGTGATTCTGTTATCATAAAATCTCCTCTGAAGTACAAAACCAAAGCAGTTCGGGGAGCTGCAGCAGCATTTCAGGAGCCAATGAGACTGGCAACTTACCGTGAATGTTAACATGATACTGTTATTTGTTAGCTTGGAAATACCATTTGCTGGTTTTTCCCTGATCCAAACATCTTTGGAAACAGGATGATGTAGGGATTTTCCTATTCATCAGCTTTCCATTTCTTCTGTGAATTTCCTTTCTCGCTCCGAGGCAGTCATTCAGGCCATGGGGGCTCTGATTGCTAGCAGCGCTGCCAAATTTCCTACAAGAGCAAATTTGGATCCTCGGTTTTATCTCCTGCACTTGACCTTGGGAATGAAGGAGGTAGGGGTGAGTGGAAGTTGTATGAGATGAAGAGATTTGGCCTTATGAAACAGTTCTAAAACAATGCCTCACCTCAGTTTACATGCAGGGATGAAGAAAATCCCGTAATTCTAGAACACAAGATGAAGCTGGTCCTTCTGATTGGATATACAGCCTCTCCTTTCAGCATCTGAACACCACTCATTCTTGCTCCCTTACAGCCTTGTCAGTCCATACTTATCTCCTCCTATTTCAAAAGTACTTACCTGAAAATAAAACAAACAGGTGGACTGGTGCCTTTTCTGGGAGATTCTCTGGGAAGCTACAAGGCACTTAAAAAATGTTTAATGTGTTTCTTTTGTAATTTGGCTCTTGTGCAGCCTTCTACAGATCATCTGGTCTATCTGTCTAGATCAGCTAGCTTTTAAAAAAAATCTTCACAAACACTTTATAACCATTTGCCTTGATCTGAAATACCAAAAAAAGACAGAAAAAAAAAAAAGACAGGGATGTACTAGATGGGGAAAAAAGGGATTGAGGGATGTATTATTCAGAGGTTTATGTATAGCTTCCCTTTTCTTCCTAGTTGTAATGGTAATTTCAGTCTTGACTCTCTTATTGAACTTGACTGTATTGATTTCGTTTATTCCTGAACTATCCTACTGAATTTTGAAACCAAGGGCTGGTCGGTGCCAAATTCCCGAGTGCTCATGTCCTTACTATCATTTCATGATCCGTGGTAGGAAGGGAGTGATTCTGTACATATAAGCCTAATGACCTGAATTTGTAAAGCTAAATAGCAACACTGCTACTGGCATGACTCACTATTATTTTTAGCTCTGAAGGGGAGACAGTGGAGCAAAGGTTCATCTTTCCACACCAGCTGCATCTTTTGTTGAACAATCTGATATAGCTGAGAGGTTTAACCTTCATGTTTCTGTTTTTAACCAGACTTCTGCAAGATGTTATGCATCTGTTTGGTTTCTTTTCATAATAGGCTCGCTCCTTGAGAGAATGGCTCTCTGCTGTTCTTGTACGGTATGGGTCCTTGCTTAGTATTTCTAAGGACAGAGACTTTGCAACTTGAACTATTGCTAGAAACAGCCAAAGTAGAAAAGATGACTGATTTAACTGAAACAGCAACGCAGAAGTCTTTGGCTCGGGTTTGTGCTAGTCAAAGCATAAACATTTTCTCTATTTCTCTTCAGAATGCTAATTATTTTATGTTCAAAGAGTAATTTTCAGAGGTGAAATGTTTGGTAGTACCGATACAATAAAGGAAGAATCACATTTTCCTGTAGGATAACTGGTCCAGATTCAGTTTGGAAAATTACACTGATTTCTGAAAGCTTTTGCTCCTAGTCTTCTAGAGTGCTGCAAAGCCTAGCAGGTTGCATGGCCTCTGCGTTCCTGCCAGGTTTACCTGGGAAATTAACTGGTCATTAAAATCCCCTGTGGCACCCAAGCAGTTCCAGTTTCTAACACTGAATTTCTAAGTAAAGGTGAGTGGTGGTACTGTCAGATTTGGAATTTCTTCCAAACATGCTTACCTCTTAAAAAAGCAGTTAAGTGACTTTGGAGGTTAAGAACTGCTTTTGAATTGGCTTAGGCACTGAAATAAACTTCAAGTCCATAAACCTTCAGTGAAACAAAGGCCCTGAGCTACTGTGAAGGTACAGGACAGACCAGAGAGGTGCTACTGCCTTTGGATACTTGCTAAGAGTATGACCAAAGCAAAAACTTTCATTCAGATTATATGGGGTTTAGGTCTTAGACTGTAGCTCATAATGGTGATGCAGCATATTTGATAAGGAGATTACTGCTTGTACGTTAAGTTGAAGAAAAGATTTTTTTTTTTTAATCACAGTGGGAAACTGCACATACAGAAACCTTTTCCTGGAAAAAAACTTACCAGTATTTAAATCTAATTTGAATTATTTCTTAAGAAGGACATATGATGGTGAATGTCAACGGAGTGATACTAGTATGTTCTCTGTAATCAAGCCTCGTTGTGCTACATATGGAAGATTTATCTGAGCCAAAAAGGGAAGTGAGGGCAAAGAATAAGCAATATGGGGGAAGAATGTACCTTGCATTATCAGGGGATTGCAAACTCCGATAAATTAAGACACAGAGATTTTGTCAAAGCAGTCAGGTATGTAAGTTTAAAGCTTGCTCTAGGCAGTTTTAACTTAGCCAGCACTTCTAGCAGCTGATAACCTAAAGTGACACTGACCTTGGCAGACTTACAAGGGTAAGCTTTGCACAGAGATGAACTATTTCTTGATCAGTTGCTCAAGTATATGAGGCATAGTCCAGCATTCCTTCATTATTGATTATGGATGTTTGTTTTATCCCAGAACAAACATACTGATTGCAGAGAGTGGAAGTAGAATCAGTGTCTCTGTATATTTGAGCTCTTCTGTATCCATTATATGATATCCTGGGGCATTGTGATGCCACTGAGCTTATGCTATGCCTCTCTCTCCTTGCTTTTTTGACTCATTCCTTTTTAAAGCTGTAATGCATGGAATAGGAAATACTGGTTTTGTTCAGTAACTACCTGCACAATCAGGCTTTTTTGCTGGATTGTCTTTTTCCTGGCCTTGTTGCGTTCATGTCCAGGGGATGCTTCATGTCCTTTGCTTGTGGACATGCAATTGCAATTGCACAGGTAGTTTTCAAGTATCATAAGTGGCTGCTTTGAGGTTGTCAGTGTTTAGAGACACAGCGGGGGCAATTTAGCCACAACGTCACTATTTTTAATCCATCCTCTGTGTACTGAATCACTGTACCTCTTGCTAAATCTGTCAGGGTCCGTGGGTGTTAAATGCTGCTAGGATGTAAATCCTTTTTCTTGTGAGGAGCTACCCAGACTCAGGAAATAAAGTGCCACAGTGGGAACAGAGCTCGGTTGTACCCTCCTTATGCTAATTGTAGTGGTTTCTATTAGCAGAATTGGGCAGCTCTGGAGTCACACCATAACCCATGCCCTTTTCTGGAAGGTCATAAATTGTGACCCAGTGGACAGAGCCTTTTGGTTTCTTGGACTAACAGAATGCTGTCAATGCCAAAAGTCCCACAGATATTCTCATTTTAGGCTTAATATTTTAAAATGCCTGTGATTAAAAAAAAAAAACAGAACAAAAAAACAGCACCAAAATGTTATCTGATACCTTAGGGAATGTGACAGCTGAAGTGTCCCTTCTAGGTCTTCTGTTGAGTGACTTGCTGGGTTCAGAGATACTTTTGCACATGCTACTTTGCCCATCTGTTCTCCCTGCTTTCTCAGATCCCCTGAGCAGGCAGAGAAGCAAAACTCAGAAGACTTCTGTTCTCTCTCCTCTTCAGAGAAAAGAAATTGTGTCAACTGCAATACACTGCTTGGATGCAAAAAACCTGAGCCGGCAGGAAAAAAACCCAGATAGTATCCCTGACGTGTAAGGCTGGTTGCAGAAGGGCTCCCATCTACCTTGGTTTTAGCAGTGGTCATTGAGTTACAGACCTGGATGCGAACATTTTTGGACAGCTGTGTTTTTTGTTTGTTTGTTCCTCTGTTAGACATTTAAATAAAGGATGCAATACTGTGGTGAGAAATGGCTTAATTTATATCATTTTCTTTAACAGCATGGCCTTTAAGGCAATAACATGTTGTAAGACTCAAGCTCTTTGTGAGCTAAATCTCTGTTGACAGCACATGATTGATTCAATTTTGCAGATGGGACAGATTTCCTTGTTGTGTCTCAACCTGTCTTTTGATTACTTGCACACAGACCTAGCCACTGACAAACCAAAAATGTTAATATGGATGAATGCTTACACATACGCCTTACACATATGTGAACGCCCACTCCTTTATGCATTGCTTGAGGAAAAAATATACTTGTACACAATAATCTTGTTCTTTATACATGTGTAATACAGAATGCAAAGTTATGCAGCCAGAAATAGGAGCAGGGGTTTGAAAAGTTGACTTGTAAAAAAATGGAAAATGAATATTGAATGGTTGTATATTCAAGAGGGCTGAGTACAACAGGGATTTGTACTTGATCATCGATCCTTCTTCCTCCAATAGGTCATCAGTTGTTAGCTCCAAATCTGAAGTTGCTTTCACCTGAAGGCCTTCTCTTACTGTACTCTTATGGGGTACCTATCTGTCTCATAGACCCAGGTCACTTGACACTAATTCCTAATAACTGCTGTCAGTTTTGAAGGAAAAGCCAGTACTGAACAGGCAAAGAGAGTGAGTTGTTCTCCTGTCCCTGAAAGTTTTACATTTAGCAGCCAGTTGTCACACAAGGCTGCTGCTGTGGCCTCTCCTATGTGTTTTGTGAATGTTACCTGGTTCAGCAAAGACCACAGGAGTTATGCTTTGGATTGTATTAGAAGCACAATGTCACAATTAACTAGAGGAATTCAGTTTCCAAATTTTCCTTGTAGGATCATACTTCTAGAGATACTGTATAGATATTGAAAGCATTTTAAAATATAAAATTTAGCTCACTTTTCAATTTTCTTTACCTTAACCTTAATGCCAATTTAGAAATTGATATTTCTGTTCAATAGACTTCTGTTGTAGTAGGCTAACACCTATGCAGCAAAATTTTTCTGCCCTCCCTGATCCTGTAACTTATAAAACTGAGCAGGGGGGAACCTTGGTCTCTCTGAAGGTCATATTGTGACCACAGTTTATTTGGACAACTGATGGCTTGTGTTTCTTTTAGGTTCCAGAGTTTGTCCTCTAAGCATTTATTTTCCCATTTAATGTAAAATCTTTGCCTGGGGCTGAGCCCTGACACATGAGGTGGCATCCCAAGATCAAACATTATTAACATAAAAAGAAGCACTGGAGACCACCGGTTTAATCAAAGGACTTCATTTTCAGAGGTGGTCTACCCCAAATTTCTAGTAAAATTCCATGAAAGTTGTGATTTTGTACCATCTTTGGAAACTGGATCCTGATCTAAGACACCTTAATCATATGGCACCATTAGTGGGGAATGACTTCGGGCCACTGTACTGAAATCTCTTTAAAATGTGACCATCTGCCCACTGTTCTGCAAAGGCAGGAAATATTAATTACAGAATATTCTGACAGCTCTGGATTTGTAACACAGCTGAATTTGGCCCATTATATTTACAAAATTGATGTTGATCAGAATTTATGTAGATGAAAAACTACATAGCTAAATAGCACTTTGTTTTCTGAACTGTTTTACCTTTGTATAAGAATATTAGACAAAAGGAGTATATTTTAAAAAGACATTCAGTACTAATTTGCATGAAAATGGTACTGTTGCTACAGGGTTTATTATGAACTGTTATATAAATAATCTGCTTTTAAACAGACTCTAAATATCTATTTATGCAATGTAGCAGTTAGAAAAGTTAGTATGTATTTTAAGACTGACAGTAGCTTACTGTGTTCAACATCTTTGGTTTGTACAGCAGAACATTTTTCACTTAACAACATATTTAAAAAAACAAAGCAAATACAAAGAGACATACTGTGCGCACGCACTGTATTTAAATATAAAGTTCAAGTTGCATAATGAGTCAGCTACAACCAGGAAAATATTAAATCTGACAGTTTGTTAGTAAATGTTCTCCTATGCCTATATGTTATAAAGGATATTTGTCAATAGATAATGCTGTATATGCTACGAGTTGCATGAACCAAGACAAAAAGATTTCTAAATAGATGAATTAAATTTTTAAGAACTGGAACTACACAGCAGAGCTACAGTCTGATCCCCTTAGCCAAGGCCATGAGAGGACTCATCTTTTCTTCAGCCACACTGTTCAGTTCTGCTTACTCCATCTGCAAAACTGCCCACAGACTTGGGTGCCTGCTAAACAAGGGCAGTGCCTATATCATCTTGCTCTTTTAGCAGTAGTGGCTCTTAATGTTGTCCTCTTGCTTTTGAGTCCAGCTCCTGACTCTTGGCTTTGTCCTCTGCATGCTGACTCTGAACTGAGAACCTCTACCACAGCCGCTGGGTGAGGTCATATATCCCACGACATTCACTGAAAATTTATCTTCTCTTTTTGTACAGGAGAGAATTGAATCTTATCAAACTACACCAGGGAGATGTTTTCAAAGCAGAAGACTAGCTGTGTGATCTGATCCTATTTGAATGTCTGAGAGCAATGTTTTAAATCAGGGTAGTGCAAGCTGAGCTCTCCACTTTAAGTCTCATGTTTGACTCATCAACACTTCATAGTCAACTGTAACGAATTCCACTGCCGGGCCTAGTCTAAAGTACTTTTTTTTGCTATTTGTGCATCTACATCCAAGTCTGGTATTATGCAGGCACACATTTTAAAGGGGAGTTCATCTTCAGATAGTTACAAAACCTGTTAGTCAGCTTGGGGCCGACCAGATGGAAAGCAGCTCTGCAGAGAAGGAGCTTGGGGTCCTGGTGGACAGCAAGCTGACCACGAGCCAGCAATGTGCCCTTGCAGCAAAGGCCAACAGCATCATGGCCTGCATTAGGAAGAGAGAGAGACTGGGGCATGTTTCATGTGAGGAGAGGCTGAGAGAGCTGAGACTGTTCAGCCTGCAGAAGAGAAGGCTCAGGGGAGGTCTTATTGATGTATAAAATAACCTGAAGGGAGAGGGCAAAGAAGCCAGAGCCAGGCTCTTTCCAGTGGTGCCCAGTGGCAGCACAAGAGGCAATGGGCACAAACTGAAACACAGGAGGTTTCCTCTGAACATCAGGAAACACTATTTCACTGTGAGGGTGACTGAGCACTGGTTGTCCAGAGAGGTGGTGGAATCTCCATCTGTGGAGATATTCAAAACCTGACTGGATACAGTCCAGGGCAGCCTGCTTTAGCTGACCCTGTTTGAGCTGGGGCATTGGACTAGATGATCACAAGGTCCCTTCCAACCTCAGCTGTTCTGTTATTCTGTGATATACCACATATCAGCACACATCAGAGGAAGCCTTCGTATCAGATTTGTCTATCAGTCCTGTCAAGGACACGGGAAGTGTGTGAGACACACTCCGTTATACAGACATTATATAGTTGTGGAATGACTGAATATGATGTGCCGGGCATGTCCAAAGCACATGGACTTGCGGCAAGTTGGGTGCAAGGCTGAGGTGTGTTCCTAACATAAAGAAGCAGCTGAAGATCTGAGATCTGCTATTGGATTTTTTTAAGTGTATCCAACAAGATTTGTATGTATAGTACACACATGTGGACATTTTTGCTCATGTTCAAGAGCCTGAATGATTTCAGCCTGAAAATATAGCCTAAGAAATACTTAATTCTGGCAGCATGTAATCTACCTTTCCTCCCCTTTCTTTCATATCGATTCTAACTTCAGTCCAGAATGAATGTAGTACTTGATCAAGGTGAAACAATTTAGCAACCCTTTCAATACAGAGTTAAAGGTCTATAGTGCAATGTAAGTAAAGGGAATGACCGTTAGAAAATAAAAAAACTATAGAGACATTATGTATGGCAGTGCTATTGTGGTCTGTTATTACTATTATCATCACTGTTATTGCTATTATGACTGACATAGTTGTTTTTAACATAGTCTGGCTACTATCCTCAGCTGAAATTAGGAAGAGTTTGTTGCATTGGTGTCTTTATGAACACACAACATGACCGTATGGTGCCTTGGCGCAAGTAGGACCAAACTGCTAAGGCACAGCTCACATTCTTCAGTGTCCTTGTGTTGCTGCTTTCATTATAGGAACAGATGGCTTAGCAGGAGTGTTCCCCGCTTGGTTAAAACAAAGATGCAGAAGGTCATATGAACTGGCTTTTATTGGAATATGCTGGCTATTACAGTTAGGTGTTGTTTAACAATCAATCCTAGATTTACTCCTCCTCCAATGCACTGACAGGATCAAAGGTCTCTCAAGTGCGGGAAGCATATACAATACAGAAATGAATTGAATGGTTTTAAGAAGTAAGATGCAAAATGACTGATTTCATAGATATATATGTGTTTTGAGACATTTCTTCCATATCTGATTCTGAACATGTAGAGACAACATTTTCGTTGTATAGCAATAAAATGACTGCTCTGTTGGCAGCAATCTCATAGTTGCTTACATAAAAGCCACGATGGCCTTGAAACCTTGAATCTGGACAGAGAGATAAAGAAACAGTTATATTTTAAGCTCCTGATTCAGTGACCTTAGTTCAACAGTGACAAAAGATTGCTGCCATCTAAATAGATATTAAATGACCTCACAAATGTAAAATGGATTTTTCAGTTGCTCAGGTGTCTGCATCACACATGGTCTCTTCGTGACCTTTCACAATCTCAGCAGAGATGCCAGTTTTGGATGAGATCTTGGAAGTTGAACTGTGCTTGGTTGTAGAAGTTAACTGCTTGGGGCTGGAGGGGTGCTGCTGGGGCCATGGAATAAATTTGCAATCCCCCTCTACTAAGTGTACTGTTATTTTACTTTCTAGCAATTTAAATCCATGCCAAAAGGAAAATCCTTTTTATGCTTTTTAGACTATATTCACTGATGTTTGCTCACTGTATTTTGGCCTTGTATGTATGCTACTAGATGTAGGCTAATTTATGTTGGCATGTGATTGCTTGCTGTACTTGTTCCTGAAATTGGGGGGGAAATGCTAGGAACAGATCTGCAAAGTGATTTTATCTCATTTTCTCCTTTCTCCTTTATTGCTTTTGCACTGGATTGATCTACATTCTTTTCTTTGTTCTGACATGTATTTCTTGGTCTCTTAATTTTCTGCATAAAACTTAAATAGTTACTCACTGATCCATATATATATCTCAAAAGGTGAAAGAGGTCAGTGAAGAGACTAATGACAAGAGGGAGAGGAAAGGTGCATTTGAAAATATGTTTCTAGTTTGATTAGATTTTGCTCCTGGTTCTAAATATAAAATCTTTGCAAACTTTTAACTCCTGCAACCTTGTTAGGTTATATTCCCAATCAATTGAATCTTCTGGCCAGCATGCCATTAAATGGACATTTTCTAGTTCATAATTGTAGTAGAGACAATACAGCAGGCTTTGTGAGGAAGGCCTTGTGTGACTGCGAGATGGTCCATTTTTTATAATTATCTTAATTGGTCTAGCAAAATATATTTATTTTCCCTACAATTGTTGCATTGGTGTATCCTGAAGGCAATCACAGCTACAACAGTATTACTGCTGCTCTGAAAGTCACAGCTGAATATGTCAGTGGGAGTCAAAGCAAAAGGTGCAATAGAAATGTTATGAATTATTATTAAGATACAGGAGAAAGCTCTGCAGGGAGGAACTGGAACATCTTGGGAAATGGTCTGCAGTCAGCCAGCTGGGAAAGCTGGAGACAGAATGTTAATAGAAATGTTGTTTTTAAAAATCACCATGACATCAACATTTATATCAAGTGCCTTGTGCTGGAGCTGGTTATATAACTGTGATTATATTAGGTGTGATGAGCAGCTGTGTAGTCGAGAGGGGCTGTGCTGTGTTGGGGAAGGTGGAGTTGGTAGTGATGCCTGTAGCTAAGGCTGCTTCAGTAGGAATCCTTGTTTTCAGTGACCTATAACTTTATAACCATTTAGCTGAAATTTTCCATGCTTGTTTTATCTCTGGCTTCGTAGCTTTGGATTTCAGGAAATGTTAGAACAAATTTTTAAAATACCTAATTGTGCCCAATGTGTTACTTTTTGCACTAATTAATTATCAGAGTTTGCAAGTGCTCAAAAGGCATTTAGGTGTTTGCAAAAGTATCTCAGTATTCCTACGCTGCACATTATCCTACCCCACGCATTTGGAGCTTCAGGTTGCAGGACAGAGGTGTAGCCTCCCCTTTGTAACCTAAGGGAAGGAGTAACTGGGCTTGAGTCTGAGGCAGGAGCTACCCTTTTGCCCAGAAGAGTGTTGGTCAGAACGGAGCCACATGAAGGAAAGCATCAGTTTGCCTTCTTAAAGTCATACTCAGTTAAAGTTAAAGACATATTAGAAGAGGTTGAAAGGACATTGGACTGCAAAAACCCTCAGGTTACAAAATGCTGAAGTTAGGCTCGCTCATATGGCCATTGTTCCAGTCCTCTTATATCTGAGCCCATTATAGACATTTGTGATCTTTCTCAAGACTATAAATTATTTTAACCCAGGTTGCCTGTTTAGAGTTATTTCAGATATGTGAAAGAAAGATAGCTTCAAATGATCAGTGTTACCAGTATGGGTTCCAGTGGGATATTTACTTCAGTTATGGAAAAAAAAAATGCAGAACTGAAGTCCCCTAGCATACAAGAGAAGCATCTTGAGAGAGTATGGTAAGTACCATACCTCATCTAACAATCGATCTGGTATTTGCTTGGCAACATTTTCCTTCATTAGTAGGAAGAGAAAGGGAAATGTCCCAGTTCCAGCCTAAGTAAACTAAAACATAAGTTCTTGTCATTGTGAAGTAAAGCCCCTCTGGCAAAATTTCTTGTTTAGAAGGATGACAGTTAAGAATAACAACATATAAAGATCTTATATGGCGAGCATCTTCTCAAAAATGGCATAAGCAATTCAGAAGTAGTTCAGGGACTAGAACAAGTGATGAATATTTCAATAAATGTACTGTTGGAGATACCAGATACAAACATACTATATCCTTTTTCATCCTCTAAGCAATATATGCTTTAAGGCAGATTTTTTCTGAAGAGCCACAGAAGGAATATGATATAAAACACAGATGCTACTCTGTAGTAGCGTATTTTTAATATTTCATATTTTTAATGACATTTTGAAGGTCAGCTGTCTAGGGAACATGAGGGGGATTGTGCAAGAAGTTGAAAGGTCTGAGAGAGCTCTCCTGTCTTTTCTGAAGAACTCTGCTTTCATCCATCTACTCAGCAAGGCAGCCGTGATGCATATAAAACCTGTGTACACACAGGGTTCATACATAGGAAACAAGCTGTATGTTTTCTTTTGTAAAATCTGTTAAAAAGTTTATGTCTAGATAGTGAAAAATTGATACTATTCTACTACCTTAGTGTATTTATATATTAATATCTGGTTGCAAAAGGTAGCTCTTTTGAGTAATCTGAATTGCTTCTAGCTACGCAACAAGACTGAAGAGTTGCTGCATTTTTAGATGAGGCAATTGTTAATCAAAGTTGTTCTCATCCCAGTCTGACTCTTGTCCTTCCTCTGCATGCTTTCTATATTGAGAGGATCCAGTTATACCATAAATTACATCTTTTTACAAAACTTTACACTGAAATAGAATTTGGTCTTAAGGCAAAGCTGCTGCTTCTTGGCACTCAA
The DNA here is from genome assembly GCF_018139145.2 of Gymnogyps californianus. Taxonomy (NCBI): domain Eukaryota; kingdom Metazoa; phylum Chordata; class Aves; order Accipitriformes; family Cathartidae; genus Gymnogyps; species Gymnogyps californianus. The sequence continues at coordinate 20,751,611 of NC_059473.1, forward strand.
TTTCTCAACTATAATTATTTTCATTAATTTCTCTGTCACTTTCAATAGCTTTTTCTTCTCTAGAAAGATATCAGAGGCTCCCTCTGGTGGCTACGTTAACTTAATTTGGCTCTTGTTTTTTTAAAAAAGAAAGATGAAAAAAGCAGAGTATCCCACAAGATTGAAAGCCCAAACCAAAAGAAACAATAATAATAATAACGCGGCTGCTTTACAGGTGCAGCAATGTAGATTCATGCTGAAGAGGGAAAAGGTAATTTCTTGCAGGGATAGCTGAAGGATGTGCTTTAATTTAACACATTCATACACCATTGCTATTGAGCAGTATGTTCAGATAGGAACAGGACATGAGCTCTACTGAGTGAAAACACAGTCTTTCTTTTTGATTATCTAAAAAATTAGACCTGTTATTTCAGTTAGCATGGCAAACTACTTTGACTTTTGACTTTTTTTTTAAATACAATTGTAATGTACAGAGGTTTTTGGAAATAATGATGGAGTCTGTTGCGCTCAAAAACGCATCACTTGGTTCCCATTAGTTACTTCTTTTGTGTTTATTTTTTCCCAGGCTTTCCAAGCATATGTAAAATAATTCAGCAGTTCAGTTCTGCTGTTTGTTAGGAATCCATCTGGCAAATAGTCTGGATGCAAGAAGTTAAAGCTAATGCATTTCATCTCATGGGCGAAAAGCACGCACAGTCTGTTGCTGTAGCTCAGCTGCCACACACTACCTAGGTAAGCCACAATAGCTTGATTGTGCAAACACCAGCTTAAACAAGGCTCCAGGCAGCCTCTGCCAGCCTAAGAGACAGGATTGACATCTCCCCCAGTTGCCAAAGCAAGGACTGGTTTTAAGTAGTGCTGTTCCTGTTGGTACACAGAGAGCTTATGCTGTCCAGTTCATCCATTTTCTGTAGGTCATGAACAAATACTCGGAAGGTTTCAGGTTGAAAGCTGCACTCCCCGCTCTTCACATTCTGCCTCTCCCTTTCCACTCTCTGGTACTGAAAGCTGCCCACAAATGTAGCAGTCATAATTTACAGCAAAATCCCTTTAAATGGCCCACTGGGCTATGTATTTGGCAAATTTCCACTGGCTGGTGGAAGTTTGAAGAAGCCTAGTATCTACAACATAAATACAACCAAAATGGAGAGATGATTGTGGGTTATGACTGGATTTATATGCAGTCCTGATTCTCGTGAGGATTTCACAGTTTTGCTGAAGTCTGTAACGGTAGATGAGACAGATTAAAATACTTCAGAAGCTTACTCCCAAAAGAGAAAATGTATCGCACAATGTCATCATCAAAAAGAATATAACTCTTCATTACTGTTATAAATCACACTAAAACAATTTCCTCCCTCATTTAGGTATGCTGTATTTCAAAAGTAAGTGTAACAAGATGTGTTTTTCAGTTTACCTGATTACTGATTAAATGAATTTTAAAAAATGCTGAGTTCATCCCAATTTGGAGTATCTCTTCTTGTACTTCCTCCATACCATGTAGAAAAGCTGATAAAGTTGAGATAGCATCCCTTGCCACCTAAGAGAAAGCTGAGGTGTTTCAAGCCAGAAATGTGTACAGAGGCTTTGAGAAGTAGCAGTTTCATCAGTTTTTTCCATGGGATACAGTTGTTTTACCTCAATCTTCACTCCATTTCCAATTAGGCTTATATATGTGGTGTACTGCATGCATAATTGTATCTATCACATTTGAAACATGCTGAGTTTTAAGATGTACAAGGACATATATATATATAGTTATTTTCATTAAGATAGCTGAGTCATAAGGCATTATGTCTAGTAAGGCATCAAGTAAGCTATAGAATGGATTGTTTTATGAAGTGCTGGACATGCGAGAGGAACTTAGCTTTTGTATTCCCCTCAGAGAATCAGGCGCAATCGATAACATTGCCTAGTTGGCATTTTTTCTGAGAAAGTCCCTTTTCAACTAAGTTTAAGAAGTTAAGTTTAAACTTGCAATATAAATAAATTAGCTAAGCAGCAAGAAGGGTGAATTCCCTAGAAGAATCCTTCAACCCTCTATTTCAATTGAAGCTAAAGCTCAGGGTATGTTTATGTATGTGAATGTGTATATGTGCATGTGGTGTGTAGACTCTGTCCTTCATCACAACTCCTTTCTGAGTGCCATGCGGGGTACGCAGAGCTGTGCTTACTGAGTCAAGCCTAATCCTAACATAGCAAAACATTCAGGTTGCTCCTCCAGGAGACCGCTTTGACAAGGGATAATAAGTGATATTGGTCCTTCTCTTAATGGCTACTACCTGGGCTAAGGGGGAAGTTGCCTGTCCCATGTTAAGACAGCTACTAAACATGAGGTTGGCATTTATCCCTTCACACTATTGTATATATATCCTTAGCTTTCATTTAATTTTATCTTAAACAAAACACAGAGTTATCATTCCTATAACCGTGCCTAGTTTCAACATGATGCTGATAGGGCACAAGATGCTGCATTTTATGAACAGTAGGTCTAAACGTGTGGAGGACAGGCACGCTTTGTGAGTGGGAAAGATCTTTAGGTCAAGCCATACACTTCACAGAACGTAGCAGTATCTCAATGTGGGAACTCTTCACTACCTGTGGAAGTCACTCCTGCCTGATGTGTGATGATCACTGCGTCTTTGGTGAGCAGCATGTGGGCTATGAAGTAGCTCGAGTCAGAAATCAGGAGCAGAGATACTTCTTTTCATACTGGGAACAAGTATTTCTTAACAATAAGACAGATCAGATCAATGGCAGTCTCTCTGTTTTTAGGTACGGCAACATGTTCACAGAGAATTAATCGCAAGTGAAGATGTTAAGGGAGAAGCCGCTGCCCAAGCATTCACACACCAATCAAGGCGTCGCACATACACCACCTGAGACTGTAACTGCTTGGACAGGAGTCCCTTCGCAGCAGGTGACTCCAGTGAGCTGATGGGTGCCCCTTTCAACTCCTCACATACACATACACACACACACACACGCTCACCGTCGGGCGCTGCTGCTTCCCTCAGGCTCGACCCTAGGTTCCCCGAAGCAGAATCTCTAATCGAGGCCTTCAAAATAAAAAACGTAATTTATTTCATCTATGGTGCACAAATTTAGACAGCTGAAGCTGGGTGCCTCCAGAGAGGGACCCCAAACACCAGAATCCCTGGGCAATTATACCCTTACAGTCTAAGTCCTGCCCCTCACACCATAGTCTGGTCCAATATTCGGGTCTGGGGCCTTCTTCTCTCTCATTGGGTCCTTTTTCTCGTCTCTAGGCAGGTTCTTTCTCTTTCCTGCTTTTTAGGCTCGTTGTTACAATGTCTCCTTTTCCTGGCTCAAACTGGCTCTGGGGCTTTCCGAATCTTCTTATTCCTCCAAGCAGAGAATAGGTCAACATTAAGAAAAAGCATTAAGCAAGCTATGAGTTCTGCTTTATCATGAATACTTCTAAGCAGCTAAACAAAGTCTTTAAAGCCCTCCAAAACGTATTAACAGCCTCCATAATTTTTATACATTCCTGTGCTATTATAGTCTCACAATCTTATCACATTATTGCCACGTGCTGTTTACATCTCGTTCGGGTGTGGTCCGCAAGCTTATGTAGCTCAGCTTTGCCACCTTCCACAACAAAGAAATTCCAGAAGGTACGTGTGGGGTTTTTCCAGGAACGCAAAAAATTAATTAAAAGATGAAAATTTTCAGGCCACAGTTAGGGCGGACTGTGTAAGAGACCACGAAGTGTGGCAAGATGCTTTCTTGTCTTTGGATTTTATAGCCTAAACTCAAAGGCCTCATGGAGAACAACCCTCAAAGTGGAAAGCAGCTGGGTCTGGCAAAGGATAAATGAAATAAGTGGGGTTTTGAGAGGGGGTTTAAAAGACAACTGGACATGAATGGGGAAAAATGGGGGGATAGGGAGGTGTCATAAAAAGATAAATTCAAGCCTGAGAGAAAACAAAGCAGCCAGAAGTATATCCTGCGGAGAAGGGAGAAGAAAGGTAGAGCACAGAAAGGACCAACAATAGGGACGTATGGTGAGGAAGAACAGGATGAGGGCCTTGAACTTCACAAAGAAAGGAAAGGAAAGCAGTGAAGGGAACTGGGGCTGTGCCCTCACTGACCCGGGCACAGTCCCAAAGGGTCTCAGCAGAGCTGGGTGCTGGTAATGGTGTCCATCGACAGTCCCAGACACAGCCAGGGGATGAACCAGGCCTAGGGCCCACCCAGTCAGAGCAGCAGGAGATCGGGCTGCAACATGGGTCCAAGGTCCACCCAGAAGATGGGGCCAGAGACAGGGCTGGAGAGAGGCACACCTACAGCATAGCCCAGGCAAGGTCTGGGAGTCCAGGGCTGAGCTACCTGGAGCTCCTGGGCCATGGGCAGAGGGTGTGAGTGGGGGTTCCAGGTGAGGCCAGTCAGTGCCATTAAGGCCTATCAATGCCCTCAGGGTCCTGGCAGAGATTGACACGAGAGCAGAGACGTTACTGGGAATAGCGAGGAGACGTGGGATTCGAGGCAGTTCTAGAAAGGCAGTTTTGGCACCAAACACTGGATGCCAAGTCATGGTGGGTGACTCCCATCAGGTAGAATGGGAAGGAAGAAAGGAAAAGATTTTAAGAGAGATTTTTGGAAAGTGGCACCCAACAGAGCCACAGAAGAAAGCTGGGTAAGGATAGAGGAAATATGGAAAGAAAGGGTTGTTATTGTTCTTGGGAGGACAGTAAAACTGGTAATGATGAAGAGCAAAGGGGCGAGATACTATAATGGTCAGGAAACTGGTGCAGGGACCATATCAATGTTCTTCCACCAGCATTATCAACAGCCAAGTTCAGAGTTTTATTTGAAACTGTTCTTGAGTTATTGGAGGCAAAAAATACCCATGAATTTCGTGCATAACAAAACAAGGCTATTAGTCTTGCCTAGTCCTGCAAGGCCTGCAAGAATTGTCTGACCTTCCTAAAGCAGTTCATCTCTAGTCTCAAGTGAGGTTCAAGATGGTGTCAGATTATGAAAAAAAATCTTTTTAAGGTGGTCAGAAACTGAAAGTGGCAGTATATTTAGGCACGTTCAGCTCACTTTTAACCTTAATGTAGTAAGGCATATTGGACAAGGTACTGGCTGACTGGAGTTTGGCTTTCTACTCACCACTATGCCGTTAGCCCGTGCTGTTTGTGACCTACTTCTGTTTGTCTCAGTGCCCCTTGTGTAAACTGGTAATATATATGCCTATCTTCATTATAGGGTAATCTGTAGTCTGGTTATAGGAGTAAAAAATCATTTATAATAATAAGATTAGTACTGGCATGCTGTAGTCACAATAGCTACTGAAAGGCCATGCCTACTTAATAAGCTGCTTAACTAACTCAGTATTTTGGGCTACTTTTATAGAAAGGGCTGTAGATGTAAAGTGTAGATATAATAATTAGGAAGAACATAATCGTCTAAATAACCCAACTGCTCTTGCAAGTCAGGAAGCTTGATGTGTTGCTTGTATCAGTGGAGACTGCAATTCACTGAACACTGGAAGGCAGGCTCGAAAATCTGTACAGTTATAAAAATAAATGGATGAGCCAAATATTTTGTAAAAACAAAGTAAGATTTGAAAAGAGGGACCCTGAACTAAATCAGGCAACCCATTATGTGCGTGGCTGGAGTCTATGATGAGGGAGGGAGCCAGACTATAAAGGAGGGAGCCAGACTCCTGCATTTGTTTAAGTCTGCTTACTATATAATTCAGGGTAGCGAGGTGAACGAAGGATGAAGCATTAGCTTCAGCATAGAATTTTTATTCTGATCACTGGAGCCTAAAGTTATTAAAAGAACAAACACAATTATGACATCCTAGGGGACTGGCACACATATAAATCTGGATATGCTGCCTGTTTCTTGCAAAGCATATGTATGGATCTGTGTACCGCCTGCTTTTTATTTTAACTAGGTTTGCTGCAGCTGTTGCTCTGAAAAGAACCATTTAACACTCTGGGGAAAGAGAAGCTGCAGAAATCCTCAAATTAATATCTATTAAGAAAAGTAAGTTTTAAATAAATTGCTTGTTTATGTGGTTAAAACTCTTGTCCCTTGAATAAGAACAAAGAACCGTTGCTTACTAGCTCTAGACTTTTCCTAGCTCCCAGCTAATCAACTTACAGTACCATAAAAAATTTAATAACAGCTTATTCTTCCTCTTCCTCTAGTCCTTCAAAATGATGAGAATCTGTTTTCATGATAGGTAGGGACGTGAATACTTTCTGAAGAACAAAAGCCCGTAGTCTTTAAATTTAACCAGTATATGTGATTTTCAGATTGGCTTTTATGAAAATATTTTGAGCATCAGGTAGCTCAGCATTACCTATTACCTGTGCACACGAATGCCATAGCTCTCAATCTTTCAACTGACTAATAACAATGTGTATATATTATATAAAGTGTATTAGATTTCATCTGACAGTCTCAACTTCAGTGTTGTCAATGCAGAGTGCGTTACGGAGTCTGCAGTTTTTAGAGGTGTCAGCAGAAAAAAAAAAATCAGGTTCTTCTGGTCCAAAAAGATAGGCCATTAACCCTTGGGAAGGCTCTCATAGTGTATTGCCAGCCTCCGAAACTGTCCTGCCAGGCATCTTCCTGGCATTCATGCCCTGTTCTTGTTTCAGGCACTGCCCATCCTCTTAGCTCTGCTGCCTGTGACTGAGGGTTTCCCCCTCTCTTCCCTCTTGTCCTTCTCCAGCTCCCAGTTTTAGCCTACTGGGAACCCTGTTGGGCTGCTTCTTGTGTTCCCATCTCCTTCTCTCTTATCTTCTAGTGGTGTCACCATCCAAACAGCTGTCAGTCAGCTTCCAGGCTAACATAATTTTGTATGTCACTACATCCCATCTCTGTACCTTTGCCAAGTCGCTCCTGCTGTTCCTGCTCCGGTTTCTTCAATCTCTCTTCTGACCTCAGCTTCCTCCTCTTCTGCATAAGTTCACTGCCATATCCATAACTGAAAGGGAGCGATTTCCAGTAGTGCCCTAAGACACTATCTGTAATACCCACAGATTAAATAAAAAAAAAAAAGAAAAGAAAACCCCATGATCTGGGCAATCAGGGACTTAGTTCTCTCACTTCAATAATTCACAAGATTTTAGAATTTTTTTAAGGTAGAGAGATTAAAAGTCTTGGAGGTATGATATAAAATAAAGCATAGATGTATTAAAGAAAGATTCTGTCAGACTAATCTGTTAATCTCCTGAGACGACAGCTGGTTTCCCAGGGAAGGGAAATGCAGCAGATACTGTCTATCTTGACTTTCGTAAACTGCCACCAGGGAAAGTATATGTGAAGATTTGGATTAATAGAAGAATTGCAGAACTGATAGGAGACTGGCTAGAGAGGAAACAGATTGCATTGAAAGGGGAAATACTGGGCCAGAGGGGACTTTACACACCAATGATTTTTTGATGATGCCACAAAAATTGAGAGTGTGCCAGTGAAGTTTGTCATTGACATTTTTCTGGATTTTTTTTTTTTTTAGGGGTTAACTATGATGGCTCTGCAGTGGCACGATGTTTTAATTATACATGTTTCCATCTCGCTCACTAGCTCTTCTGTCACTTTGCTCCTTGAGTTGCTTGTTCTGATGCTACGAGCACCCTGCATTGCTTTCCAGCCATTGGGAGGTCCTCGGGTAGGACAGTAGCAGGGAAATGGGCACATGACGATTTGTAGTGGAGACAGCCCCGCAACTGGATTATCTGCTGTTACAGTCCCACTCCTGACCAGCTGTTTAAACAGAAAAATTTTAGGGGAGTTTTTACCCTGGATTGAGCAATTACATTGAACACAATTATGAATCAAAAAGAAAGGAAAAAAATATGCTTCTGTGTCATCTTAACCTAGTACTGATTTTTCCAGTCTTTTCAGTATGGACAGACTAACTCACAGGACAGAGCATTTTAAATGAGTAATTTAAGTAAAAAATGTTTCGGTATGATGATAATGCTTCATTATCGGTGCCCAACTGGATTCCTGCTTCCTTTCTATACAATGTTGTGGGTTTGTCTCATTCTTGGAAAATAACAAGCCAACTTTGTTTCATTTTTCTTCAGTGAATGTATTCTCATGAAGGGAAACAACAGACTAAAACCTGTGCTTAATGCTAACAGTACTAGCAGAACATAGGAACATAAAGTCACTTTTCAATATAGAAGGAAATCAGAAGTTCTCCCTGGGTCCAGATTAGGACTGAAATCAATCAGGGTATTTTTTTCCAGTGGATATTATCTGCTTGCTTTCTAAAAGCTTTACTTGAGTAGAAGTGATTTGCGGTGTGATCTGAAGCAAATGTGAAAGGCGCAATGGCAGTCCTCATGTGGAAAATACCTGGTAAACCAGTAAAACCACCTTGTCTTCCTTTACATCTTCTAGACCTGTAGGTAAATAATGTCCCAACTTTGCAAGGCTAACCAAAGAAGTACCAGCAAGCAAAACATACACAGAGGAAAAGGTCAGTAAAAAATGGATGGCTGCGATGAGGTCCCCTTCTAAGAGGAAAGGTCATGGTTTCACGAGTAGGTACATATAGAGAAAAATCACTGTAGGGCATAAGAGCTGTCAGAGTATCCAGAAGCAGCAGAGGATTTGTGATAAGGAATCAAGTGCAAAAGCTGGAAATGGTGTCTGTCTGCTCTCCTGCTTTAAGTATGTACCAGCTTTTTAAATCCCTTGTCTCTCAGTCTTCTCTAGTGCGCACTTTATTTAAAAGTTTAATATTATAATATTCACATATTAGTCCTGATTGTCCCTATATCCAATTCTGCCTGTTCTTGGGAAAGTATAAAATCAATTTCTATAGCACAGCTGAAAAGCAAAAATTGTTGGATTACCATACTGTTGTGTGCAATAAAAATATAGCATTATCTAGGGAAGCCTGTAGTTGATTAGAGCATAAATATCAAACCCCCAACTCATACCTCTGAGTGTTTGGTTCCTGCATCTTATAGAAACAAGGATCTCTGCTGAACAGTGTGACATTTCATTACTTTGGATTTGCTATGATGAATAATATTATATGCTATTGGCCTAGAAGAAATATTACTATAGTAACTAGCTCATGATTCATTTTTTATGGCTTTTTGCTATATTTCCTAAGGGATGCCTGTCTAGACTAAAAATGTTTAAGCTAACTCTTGGTAACGGTAATTAATTTTTTCCAGAGTGCTAAAAATATGGGACAGATAAACAACAATACTTAGATACTGCTTTTTAAAAACACAGCAGGCCCATAACATTCTTGAAATTATGGGAGTATAGTTTTATTTTATTTGGCACTTTTTTATTAGTAGATTTCTCTGTTGTTATTAATCCTGTTTAGTGACCTAAGGCTGGATTCCCACATCGACAATATTGCAACTCTAATGAAATCCTTAGACATATAAAGGATGAAAATATAAGTAGGGTTGGTTGATTTAAATAAAAGTAATGAGCTCACTGATTCATTTAAATCAGTAAAAAGGAAATCTTTCCGTAAGTGATAAATTAATATTTTATATTTTGGATTTGTACATATTTAATTCTTTATGATGATTCTTATGCGTCACCAGTCAACAAACAAATGTTGACAAATATCATCTTTATTACAGTGCCTTATCAGCATAAGGAATAGGAGGATGTGCTAGGTATATGCCCATTTATTGAAGCATATATAGAGCTTAATGTGCATTTACTGCATCCTTGTTTTTATTATGGTAAAAGATGTCATTTGATTTTTTTTTTAATTAGACTTTTTCAAAAACTCATCATCTATGTCAAACTGTGTTTGTCTGCAATTAGAATTCAGATACTCAGGGTGCAGATAAGAAGCATGGAGCTACCATGTTAAAGAAGAACTATTTTAGAGTAATTAAAATTACCTTAAGTATAAAAAAAAGCATAAAAATATTTAAGCACATTTTATATTTTAAATTCACTTAGAAATGTGAAATATTATCTATAACACGGAAATTGAAGAAACCTGCTTCTTTTTCACAGACTAGAAAAGAAAAACATACTTTTATACTTTTTCAATTCCTGGTAGAGTTTGCAGCTTGAATAGAACTAGTCATTAAACTGAATGAGCTGAATAAATGGAAATTAAGAAAATATTCACCTTATATTTGCAGAAAGCTGAACAAACTCTGGCTTCAGGTTTTTAGTTATTTCTGCCTAATGCTTGATTTGAACTGGCCTCACATTAGGCCTCAGCGTGCAAGTGTTATCATTTTCAATGGCTTGCTTTGAAAACTAAATACCCAGTTTAAAAGTTTAGGAACTGGGAGGAGGTTGTGGGATTTCTTGTGTGATAAACTGGCTTTTATTCACCCTGAATCATACCCCAGGATAGCCATGGTAACTTTCTGTAATAAAAACACAGAAGAACGGAGCTCTGTCAGCAGAACGACTAGCAGATTTACTTTCTGCCTTTTGTTTTTCATTTAAGTGATGGGAGGTTCAGAGGATCACCCACTAGCATATGACATCTCATACGGGTTCATAAATTATGCAGTCAGACTTGTTGGATTACAAAAGGCTGGAAGCAACAAGTGCTTCTTGCATTATAAATGAAATGGCTTATTTACAAAGATGACATAGCTATATTAATTGCAAGAAGTTATTATTAAAGGGACAGGCCTGTGCTGTTTAAGATGTTAATTAGAAGAAACTAATTTTCGAGAAGAAACAAATACATCTTTTCAGTTTGCTGTGGGTTTACTGAAGTGCTCCGCTGGTTGTATTCTAAACCATCTTTTTTTTCCAGCAAGTTTAAGTGGTTTTCCTCATGCATTAGCCTAATGTCAAGGCAATAAAAGAATCCTGTATCAAGGTTCACATTCAAAATTTAAAATGGTGATCACCTCCATGCGTAGAAAATTCAGCTTGTTTCCTGCTGTATGACACTGGTCAAGCACCAGCTGGGGTGTGCTATCATCCCTGAGTGTTGAACGGTAATTGGAGTAACGAATTGGAGGCATGACCCCTGAAATACAGATACTGTTATTACATCTGCAATCATCTATGCAGGGCCCTTGAACCTGCCCTGCTGATGCTGTGGCTTTTCCCCCTTTCTCCCTGGTGAGGTTCCCAGACAGAAGCAGCTCCAGCATGGCTCCTGGAAGGCCCCTTTTGCCCTCCATGGGCGCTTTGTCCTGGTTATGGCTCCTCACGTTCCCTCCCCTGTGCTTGCTCTGGAGGGAGCAGCAATCCTTAGGCTTTCCAGGGAGATGTCAGTTTGATTTAGCAGAGAAATGCCCAGGGACTTGTCATGCCTGAGTAGGGATTTTAAGGTTGAGCTGACCATCGCTCTTAGGAGCATCTCTAAGTGACTGCTCCTTTCCAAGCGGACACTGAGAAGAGGAGAAAGAGAGGTGGTGTGCATGGTGGTAAGCAAGATTTCGGAGCATGGAGGTCTTAACAGGGGGGTGCAAGGGCAGGTGGTAAGTTGCGGTAGAAGAGGGCATGAAAGGGAAAGATAAGAAAAATGGGGAATTGCAAATGAGGCAACCTTTCAGTTTTTGAATGATCAGTTGCCTCTCTTTGAGCCTGTTGCCCTTCATGCAGGGCTTGCATGTTCATTTTTTATTGCAGATGGGTGGTTTTGGTGCTTGTGAACTGCATTACACACTGATATTCTTGTTTTTCTTCTATGACACTCTTGGGTTATATGAAGGAGAAAGAAGCTTAATGGTGTTCTTGATTTTATAGATCAGCTTGTGGCTTAAGCGAAGTACCCACCCCCTGGAGGTCTTATTTGCTGTTCTGTTTCTCCTACAAAGTAATTTGAACTTCTCCCTTTCTTCTAGTGGCTTGTTAGGCTGCCCTGGATAAGGCTCAGCCAAGTGAGGAGGGATATCCTACAGTGCTGGGAGTTGGGAGTATGTTCTGCAAGGATAGTGAGGGAGGTTGTGATTCACATCTTAAACAGGGCAGGGTTTTACAAAGCTGCTGAAGTCTCAGGGAAGTGTAGGCATTAGTGACCCTTAAGGGATTAAAGAGAGTTTAGATTTTAGCAGGTGTTTCACTAATGAAATCACAGGTTTATAATTTCATTTCACTTCCAAGGCTAGATGCTAATCGAAGCACATCCTTCCTTTTCTTGTTACAAGGTGTCCTGGTTTCGGCTGGGATAGAGTTAATTTTCTTCTTAGTAGCTGGTACAGTGCTGTGTTTCGGATTTAGTGTGAGAATAATGTTGATAACACACTGATGTTTTAGTGGTTGCTAAGTAGCACTTATCCTAAGTTAAGGATTTTTCAGTTTCCCATGCTCTGCCAGCAAGCAGGTGTGCAAGAGGCTGGAGGGAGCATGGCCAGGGCAGCTGACCTGAACTAGCCAAAGGGGTATTCCATACCATAGAACGTCATGCCCGTATATAAACTGGGGGAGTTGGCCGGGAGGGGCAGATCGCTGCTCGGGCATCGGTCAGCGGGTGGTGAGCAACTGCATTGTGCATCACTTGTCTTTTCTTGGGTTTTATTTCTCTTTTTTCTTTGTTGTATTCCTTTTCATTACAATTATTATTATTATTATATTTGTATTATTATTAGTTAGTATTATACTTTATTTTACTTTAGTTATTAAACTGTTCTTATCTCAACCCATGAGTTTTACTTTTTTTCCCCGATCCTCCTCTCCATCCCACTGCGAGCGGGGAGGGGTGAGCGGCTGCCTGGTGCTTAGTTGCTGGCTGGGGACAAACCACGACACAGGGGTATGTGGATAGTTCAATTAACGTCATCAACAGTGAGGAAGCATCAACAGCCAAAGGCACAAAATGCTGTGCCTGCATGGCTCTCACAGAAACAGGGCAGAAACTCTTAAAGGGATAAAAATGACTTTTCCTTTGTACAAGACAAGCAAGCCCTCAGCAAGTTTGCACTTGTGGCCCTTCTGCTTTAGTCCTAATATGGCTTTTTACTGAGAGCTGGCCTAAGATAACCTGCTCCTGCAGTGTTTACAGACTCCTTATAAAACGTGCATGCAGGCAGTCTGGTCCTGCCACAGGCTGCAAAGCCTCTGCCTCCCTCTGCCACTGACTGAGATAGAAAGGACTTGCTGATTTAGTGAACCCAAATGCAGGTGTTGCTGTACAAGAAGCCCATTCCCCATCGTACTGAAGACAAATACTGAAAATACTCTATATCTTTAATATTATTACACGTTATATGCCACTCTTCCTTCACTGTGTGTATGCAACAAACTGAAATGAGAGTGATGTCTCTGTTCAGGAATGAGTGCAGCCATTTCTGAGCTAACATGCATCAGCAGTGCGTCAGTGAAATGCTATATAGCAGTTTTAGAGGCAAAGAAGTCCATCAAAACTAGATTAGAAATCACCTTGCCAGCACCATGAATTTACAAGGAGCTGTAAGATATGGAGGTGAGGGAAGAGGGAAACAAGGAAAACAAAAGAGGAAACTGAGAAAAAGGTGCGGAGAAATAGAGAATGACGGGAAGAGCTGAGTGATTCTTCCTCCTGCCTTTTTTCAGGCATGTCTGAAGTTCAGTTGTGGCTATCATGATTTCTTGTCATCACAAATCTGTAATTTTCCCCTGGCCTCCGATATTTCAAGTTCTTCATCAGGGACGAGATGAATCATTATATGTTTGAGAACATATAACGCAGAATTCTAGCAATACAGTCTGTTCAAATTAATTATAATGGTTCATTTTGCACCCCAAGGAGGTCATTACTTATTTTTCAGTCTTCTGATTAATTTGACATCATTTTTATCTGACTGACAATACCAAGTAATTTAGGTAAATGTTCTGGTTTAACCCCAGCCAGCAACTAAGCACCACGCAGCCGCTTCCCCCTCCCCCCTTCCAGTGGGGTGAGGAGGAGGAAAGAAAAAAAAGTAAAACTTATGGATTGAGATAAGAACAGTTTAATAACTAAAGTAAAAATAAAATACAATACACTACTACTAATAATAATAATTGTAATGAAAAGGAATACAACAACAAAAAAAGAAATAACACCCAAGAAAAGACAAGTGATGCACAATGCAATTGCTCACCACCCGCTGACCAATGCCTGAGCCACGATCCATGCCTCCCGGCCAACTCCCCTCTGTTTATATACTGGGCATGATGTTCTATGGTATGGAATATCCCTTTGGCTAGTTCGGGTCAGCTGCCCTGGCCATGCTCCCTGCCAGCTTCTTGCACACCTGCTTGCTGGCAGAGCATGGGAAACTGAAAATCCTTGACTTAGGATAAGCGCTACTTAGCAACAACTAAAACATCAGTGTGTTATCAACATCATTCTCACACTAAATCCGAAACACAGCACTGTACCAGCTACTAAGAGGAGAGTTAACTCTGTCCCCGCTGAAACCAGGACAGTAAAATAGGAACCCATATAAACTGCTTGTGTTCTATCCAGGTTAAGAGCATTGCTATTTTCTGATGACGTCCTGTTGGTCCAATGGTAGAAATATGGTAAATACCATAACCAAAATATATTGTGTATCAACTGCATGTTTTACTGGTGATGATGACCTTATGTACTCATTAACCTTATCAGAAGGTATTATTGTTCATTATATTTTACACAACATCCCTTAAAGGTGCCATGATACAGAAAAAGACTAAGTATTAAGCTGTTTTGATTACTGAAATAGTCAGTTCCAGCAGTAATTGTGTAGTCTTTACTTTAGGGATTTAAAGCCATAAAATAGCATCCCATAAAGTTGTTGCTAGTGATGCAGTGTTGATTATGATGATGGCTGCTGACCTTACTAAATTTTTACTAGATAGGTAACATGAAAATTTACTGCTTTATTTGACAAGTGCGTTGTATAGTTTTTACTAGTAGGTGCTGATGATTTCCTCTTCCCTCTTTGTAACCATGAGAAAAAGTCCAGTAGTCAAAAGTAAATTTCAGTCTTTTCCCCAAAGACTCATTGAAGGATTTATAAAGAAACAGAATCCATTGTAGTTCTAAGTTATTTTTTATCTTATTTGATATACTCTTTCCTGCAGGATAATGCCTTTCTATTTTAACTAAAAAATTGGCTTTCCCATTTATGTAACTTTTATGGTTCTTTCCAAAGACTTACCTTGTGGCTCTGGCTGAAAACTGTTTTGGCTAGTTTCATCAGGTTCTAAAGGGACCAAAGCAAAAGAGGTCCCGTCTATAATGTGAGATTACTCCTGCCATTATAAAAATACTGTATTGCAACTTTGAGTAGCTGCTTTTAAATGCATAGCTTTGAAAAAGGAAAGAAACTAAAGATCATGAGAAAAAAAGACTTAATTTACCAAGCTGTATTTCATTGAAGACATGCATTTACTCATTTTTGATAGGGTGGAGCTTAACTACATGAGATTATGTGAAAAAGATTATTATATAAAGGATCCAAGTCTGATATCGTTAAGGACAACTGGAAGATGGCAATTCTCAGGGATGTTTCAGCATTGTTGTTCTTGAATATTGTACCAGAAGTTTCATACTTAAATTGGAAGAGACTGATGGACATAGCTCTCAGCTAAATAAGCTGTTGAAGGACTCAGCACACCTCTTGTGCAAGAGAGGAGCAACGCTGGTGAAAATCAGAGCAGTCCCTGGCTTCTCTAGATTGTAATGGCCCCTTCAAAACACCCGCAGTACCCTCTGTGCTGAGGGAAATCCTCAGCACAGCGGCCAGCCTCGCTGTACCTCCTCCACGTACGTCCTTGCCTCCTTCTCAGCCAAAGCACAGGAGGAGGTGGCACAGCACTGGCTTCACTGCTTTGTGCCTGGATCATACACATCTTCAAAAAGAGGCCTGCCGTACAAGTGACTTCCACTGATTTTAATAGGACTAAGATTTGGGCCAAGTCTACTGTTGATATCTATGGAGAAAAGATGGGGCTGGGGTTTTGTTTGCTTTGCCTTTATGGTCTTACCATGAGAAGTTACCGTATTGCATGTTGTCCGGGTTTCGGCTAGGACAGAGTTAACTCTCTTCTTAGTAGCTGGTACAGTGCTGTGTTTTGGATTTAGTGTGAGAATGATGTTGATAACATACTGATGTTTTAGTTGTTGCTAAGTAGCACTTATCTTAAGCCAAGGACTTTTCAGTTTCCCATGCTCTGCCAGCAAGCAGGTGTGCAAGAAGCTGGGAGGGAGCATAGCCGGGCAGCTGACCTGAACTAGCCAAAGGGGTATTCCATACCATGGAACGTCATGCCGAGTATATAAAGAGGGGGAGTTGGCGGGAGGCGCGGATCGCGGCTTGGGAACTAACTGGGCATTGGTCAGCAGGTGGTGAGCAATTGCATTGTGCATCACTGTTTTTTTCTTTTCCCCCCTTCCTTTTTGTTATATTCCTTTTCATTACTATTATTATTATTATATATCATTATTACTATTGTTAGTATTATATTTTACTTTAGTTATTAAACTGTTCTTATCTCAGCCCACGAGTTTTACTTTTTTTTTCTTTCCTCCTCCTCACCCCACTGGGAGGGGGAAGGGGGAAGCAGCTGTGTGGTGCTTAGTTGCTGACGGGTTAAACCACGACACACGTGTAATCGGCCTCACTGGGGCTTTTTCCTTCTTCCTTGCTTCAGGAACAAGCAATGGAAATGCTGCATGGGAGCAGTGATCCTGTGCTGATTCCATGTGTCACCTCTTATTCAGTAGCTGAATAACAGCTGGCTACTGGCTTTGTAGAAACTAGAGGGTACATAATTCAATTTTTCCATTTGTGTTCCAGTTCCTTCTTGGGAACTCCCCTTGGGGATAGATTTGTCTGCTCACAAACTGCACTCGAGAAAAAGAACCTAAGAGACCAACTTACTGAAAAATGATCCCTAGGAGGAATGAAAATCTTTGCTTGTGAAAGGTCACTAGAAAAGTGGCAGTAGGGTCACAGAATTAGGCTGCAACAGGGAAAAAAAAATTCTTGCCTTCTATGTTGAGTTTTGTGCTGATGGTCCCAAAATCTCTAACTTTGCATATTTGACTTAATGAAAACTGAGAAATGAGCTTGGCTCATTTTTATACCAGGCAAATTGTATGTGACCTCAGCACCTTTCTTTTTTCTGTTGTTGCAGAGGCATAGTAGTAGGCAGTTGTGTACTTTTCCCTGATGCAGCTAGTAAGAAAGGACATGTATTTCAAGGTGGGTTATAATATTCCTTGCCTGACTGCAAATTCTGAGATTACTGAAGTAACAAAATTGAGCTAAATGTCATGTTATCCCTTGGTCTAATGGAAAATAATTAAGATCATCACTGAAGGATGTGGGTTTGCTGCCTGAAGCATAAGAAGCTTCTTTTTAATCTCCAGTAAAAATCGACAGCCCTTCTCTATTATTAAGTATCGCCTACAGTGTGTAATCCCATGAACATAATGACTGTATTTCTCCTTGTTCATCGTGTTAGCAAATGCTGGAGAGTCTTGGGCAATTTGCACTGGAGGTCTTGAGCCATGCGGCAGATGAGCAGGTGTGAAGTTCAGAGATCTGTTTGACTTGGCTACTGCGCTGACCCTTCAGTTCTCATGATAAACTTCACTGGATGGAGGAGTAAAACTGCGTAAGAGCAGATGCTCTGCTGCTCTTGTGCTGCTTCAGCAAAGAGAGGAGAAGCTAGTGAAATCTCTGTAGGTGAAGAGCCCCGGGTGTCAGAGCACTGCAGAGGGGCAGAGGCTGGGTGTAGGTGATGGTTCTCTCCAGCATGCATGGCACGTAGGTATTCCGGCTGGGTTCTGGCCATCGGGTCACCTCCTGGAAATTGTAGCGTGGTTGGGGAGGTCAGCACAGTGACCCCGACTCACATAAAATCAGCCGTGTATGGAGTCAGGAAGATGCAATCCTTTCTGGTGACCTGACAGTGTGCCCTGCCTCTGCTAGCAGGAGCAGGTAATTGGACATACAGCGCAGTGGCTCAGCGTGTGTTTCTTGTATTCTCCACTAGCAGCCTTCAGCCAGGGGACTGAAGGGAGAAATTCAGTGTTCAAATGCTTACCATCTTCAGTGCTCTCCATTTGGCTGCCGCAGCGTCACACCGAGCCCTTTGGTGGAGGGAATGATTTGGCCTTAGGAAACGGAGAATTGCTTTGAAAAGTCTTCTACTGTAATATCTTCCTTCTCTCTGACTGTACCATGGAGGCACTTCATCCTTATCATGCAGGAAGTAGCTGAGGGTCTCTGATACTATTCTTTTAAAATCAAAACATTAAAGCTACAATGCGATGATTTTCAAATTTTCCAGGCATCCGTCCCACCGGCATTAATTGCCCCCCTGCTGTTCCTGCTGCAAAGCTATTTGCTCTTTCAGTATGCAGTACTTGTTCAGTGCTGCACTAAACCTTTGTTGCTTTGCAGTAAAAAAAGCTTCAGTTTATGCAAATGACATTGAAATGAGTTTGATAAAGTGATAAACAGTCACGTTTTATGATTGCAACTGTTGGGTTTTTGTTTGTTATTTTACAGTTAATTTTGTGGAAGTAAAGGGCTTTACAAACTCCCTTCTGGCGTCAATGCAGTAATAGAATGCTCCCATAACAGAGTTTTAAGAATTTGTTAGGGCCACCAAGCCAACGTGATAGGGGGATCACATACATCCAACGTCACAGTGTCCCTTTTCCCTGTGGCAGAGCTCCCTCCCAGCTCGAAATCTCCCTGTACCTAGCAGCTCATCTTCTGTTTTAGTTACTATGTCTTTGGATGGCAGTTAGGTTTCGTGCCCTTTTCTTTATTTCCTCTTCCTCTCTGCTTCTGACACATTATTATTCTTTCCAGTGACTGTACCAGACCTCCAAAATCCCATAGTCCCCAAGAGTAATTACAGATACATTACTGTGCAATCCCCACTGGTAGGTTGGGTCAAGTGCTTTATTTTTATCCAGGTCAGCTACTGAGCAGTGTGGTTGACTGCTTCCTCAGTAGCTGCATGACAAGACGGGATTATTTCTGTCACCTGAGTATTTCTGCTGTAGCTGGAGGTTGGTCCTCTCCCGAGCCTGGAGTACCCGGTACCCAAGTAGGGTTGTTAGTGGTTATTAATGGATGATGTGAGGGCCCCGTGAAAATTAAATGCCAAATGGAAAAAACTAGAAAAAGCATGACTACGGCTGCACGAGGAGTAAATGAACACAGTTTGATTGTATCTTTGTCTGACATAGGGTTTGATGACCTACATGCTTGTGCTGATCCTGGAGCTCCTGAACATGGATACAAGACACCCAGTGCAGGTGTTTTCTTTGAAAGTGTGGTAGTCCGGTTTCATTGCCAAGAAGGATACAGGCTTAATGGTACTTCAAAAAAACTTTGTGTGAGACACTTTAATGGCTCCCTGAGCTGGAAACCAAGTGATAAACCTGTGTGCCTACAAGAAGGTAAGTCAGTTTTCTTAAAGCAGTTCACCAGTGTCAGTTCGTCTCACTTGTCCATGTACCATGTCTGTGTGTCTCAGCACAAAACACAAAAGACTGGAGGCCATTTCACTGTGTCTTATTTGAGACATACTTTAGTTTCCCATCCATCCCATCCATAATCCCCATTTGTCAGTTAAATTTATACCATGAAAGGTTGTGTGTGTGCGTGCACGCATGTGTTGAAAGGGACATAAACAAATCTGAAGAAAAAAAGACAATACATTACTCCTTTTAACTAGTTACAAATTGATGCAGAGAGAAAAAACAACCTCTGGTATAAGTAAACTGTTTGTAACTATTTATTAAAGCTGCCCACTTAATACTCCTTTCTTCAGTATTTTACTAGGAAAATATAATGAATTTCCAATGCTACTGCTCCTGCTAATCAGGAGTTTTAAACAATTATATTTTATGACGTGTGCATGATTCAAGTAGGAAAATCAAATACACATGCGCTGCAGAAGTTTAAAGTCACAGTAGAAGTTTACTTTGGATAATTCAGACTATTATGGCATAAACCAATTTATTTTTATTGTATTGCATTTTTGAAATTGTATTTGTTTTTCAATAATTAGGATGTTAAATTACTTTCTTCTTCTAGGGTTTAGATAGAGGCAGGATTAATTTGAGTATCATAAGTGTAAATTTTGGCCAAAATACATCCAAGCAGCACAAACGATTTATTTCACCAAGTATATTAAAGATATAACTTGTTCTTTTTGTTGATTTATTTTTGGTCAACAAAGCTATTAAAATCAACAGACATGAAAAGTGTTAGTTAAATCAAGTGTGTACATTTTAGTGTTGTGACTTCTCCACTGAAGTCATTAGCCGTTGCCTTGTTGTCTTCAAGGTGGAGCAAGATAAATTGTATTTCAGGATGCCTTCCATCATTTAAAATCAGATAAATATATGGACTTCCTTCAAAAGTAGTCGAAGACTTATGTGGCTCATAAACACACTTACTACATAGGATCATGCATCACTCAGCGTGTATAAAAAATGCAAGTACTTGTTTATGCTGATGGGTGGGTGGATATGAGAATCCTGTCCCAGGGCAGGGGTGCATGAAGGGATGTGCCACAACAGGAGCAAGCAGGGCCTGGGAGGACCGCACTCAGGAGATACACGTGGAAGGGAACAACCCTAAACAGTGGTCTGTGTGAAAGTGGTGCATGAGATATTGGAGAGAGTAGCCAGAGGCAGCTGGTAAGTAGTCCATGGTCTTTCAGGTAGCTGCCCTGTTGGCAGGAGAGGTCTTGGTAAAATACAGACTCTTCGACATGTGTGAGGCCACAGGCTACAGAGCCGTGAGGGGCACAGTCGTGAGCTGTCTCATGGTATGCACTCAGACGACAGCTGATGTGTAGAACGTAAAGGCAATGGGGGCCAATTGGTCATAACGGTGGCATGGGTCAGCTTCAAAGAAGCAACCTGATGCCTTTAAAAATAATGTATGTATGAAAATCACACCCTCTCCTGTTACAGCCACCTTTCATAAATGCCCTTGTCTCTCATCTCATGGTTATTTAAGAAAAAATACATGTAGAGTGACAGCAGTATATGTCTAAACTGGGTATTTGAACTACCAGAAAAAGCTATAATGCTTGGAAAATCTGTTTTCTTAACCACTATAGGTAGCTTCTGGGAATTTTCATGTGCATCTTTGAGATAGTACGTGTATCATCCACTGCAGTTGTTAAAATAAACATTAATATGTTTTATTGAACATTCAAACCTCTTCCCAGGCCCCCCAGTCCAGTGGAAATCTGTGGAGGAAGTTTCTGATCACAATGCCATCAACAGCAAAACTGCCGCTGATGTCAGTGTGATCAACACTTGAGCCAGGTGTTTTCGAAAAAGAAAGAAATTGGAAGATGAGAATGTGATGGATGATGTGACAACAGTTGCTTAAGAGATAATCATTACTTTACAGCACAGAACACTTAAAAAGGATTGCTAGCCAATGCTCTGATCAAGCAAAGCACTTCAGCTTAAGCATGACTGTAATTATGTGATTAGTCTTGTTAAAGTTCTGTGCTCAAAATTAGGCATATGCAAAAATGCTTTTTATTATTTGGACTGAAGAGTAGGACCCTGATTTAGGATTTAGTGAAGCAAGTGCTTAAGTACTTTCCTGATTAATGATATAATAATACCTCAGGTATTATTAAAACAATCCTAGGGTTTAGCAATAGGAAAAAAAAAAAAATTGGTTGACAGAATTAATTCTTCTTTCCAATACAACCACTGATTCAGAAAAAATACTAAGCAAAGGTTCAGTGGCAATCCATGAGACCTAAGCATTTGCTTAAGTGCTTTTTAGAGTGATCTTTTTGTGTACTGGGAGCGGAATCATGAGAGAGGGGCACGACAGGCAGGTGGGCAGTGTAGGAACATGGCACATCTGGAGAACAATTAAGGAAGAATTATAACAGGGTTTGTAATTATCAGCTGTCTAATGACATATATAAAAGTCCTCATTGCAGAAATTCTGTAATGATATATAAAAAGAAATTTGAAATTTGTAGCAACTACTGGAGAAGCAGGATGTTAATGTTTTACCATTCATCATTAGCTATCACAAGGTGAAATCAACTTTATGTTGCATTTACCCATTTAAGGCAGGGGCTGACTGCCATGTGTGCTATGGTATGCTGTACACGCCTCTCATCCCAGTATATCTAAATGTCAGATATTGGCAGCTGAGCTTGAACAGTAAAAACACTCAATACCTTGGAGTTCATTTTAAGTTAAATCTCAGGAGTTTGGATTCAACTAAGGATGGTTACATATAATTTTATGTCTGTATGTTATGTATGTTTAATTGTCATTACGTGTTTACTGGAACAATCTCTAATCACAAATGAATGCTATTTACCAAAGGAAGTAAAGCAACCTGTTTCAGAATGTAATTGATTTTAAAACTAATACATTTGCCTGGAGCTCTTCATCCAATCAATTTGATTTTATAGGTCTGTCATTTCTCGTTAAGAGGCA
The DNA here is from genome assembly GCF_018139145.2 of Gymnogyps californianus. NCBI lineage: Eukaryota > Metazoa > Chordata > Aves > Accipitriformes > Cathartidae > Gymnogyps > Gymnogyps californianus. The sequence goes on from NC_059473.1 coordinate 20,773,986, forward strand.
GGAGATTTTAAGTGTCAGTACGAGAATGAAGTTGCATGACTAGGTGCCCAATAAATGCCCTGTCAAAAATCTATGTGCTTGGAGTTATGTTCTCATGTTGATCTACAGCATGTTGTGACTGTAACTTCCGTCAATTCTAATACGGTTATGCACATAATACCAAAGCTCTAAGGTAGGAATTTTATATTTACTGTTTAAGAGCAATATGTCATGTTGTTCACACTTTAATCTAATCTTCTCCCACTGTGATAATGTGGCTGCTGAGACTGTTGCCCTACTTGGAACAAATGCTACCTCTTTCCTATGAGACTGAATCTAAATTTACAGTCTACATGGAGATGACAACCAAGCGATGAGCTGTGCCCTTCTCTCCCAGTGCTTCTGCAGGCAGACGCCTTCGAGATGTCCTTAGTGCCTCATTCTCCCACTGATAGGGATGATAAACCTGCAGTGAAAGTAGTGGACTAGTACATAGTTTGGCTACAGTTTTCCTGTATGACATTTAGCACTCATTTCTCTCTGCCTTTGTCCCTGGATCTGTGAGATGACTGAAATATTTTTATTTCTCCATCTCTTACTTGTCTTGCCCAGTCTTCGTTGATTCTTAAGCCTGGTTACAAGCATTATATGATGTTTGTGACCTGTGCTTAGCACAATGGCCACAGATCTTAGGCGAAGTCTCTGTGCACTGTTGTAATACAAGCAAAGACAATAAAGAGGAAGTGTTATTTAATATGCACTGAAATAGTGTTTGCCATCCACAGAACTATCCTACTAACACAGTACTATCGATTTAACACTAGTAAAAAAAAAAGACACAATATTGACCTTAAATGTTTGCTTTTAAGAGGACAGGGTCTATATGAGCTGTCCTCGCATTCAACCCATTCTTCATGATGTTCCTTTCATCCTTCCTCCCCGTTCCTCTCTGTTCCAGCCTGTCAATGTTGTGGCTAGATGTGGTCAAGGCTAATTCAGAGACCGCTCCACAGTGAGATACATAGGAGCACTGGACCTCTGCATTTGAGTTTACATACAGACTAGTAAACAAAACAGTGCCAGAGCATTGGCCAAGGCACTGCTCTGCAACTGCACATACTGTTACAGTGTTAGAAAAGTCCATGACATGGTTTTGGCCAATGTCAAGTAGTACTCCCCAAGCAATTCTTACAAGCACCTTCTGGATTAGCATGGACCAGGGACAATTTTTAGAGGGTAAGAGTTCACCTGCATAGACACAAGCCATGCCAAGCCAGCTGGTACCCATGGATGGTGTGGCTCTCTCCGTAGTGTTCTGGTCATGCCTTCCTTCTGAGTTGCCTTTATGGTCCAGGTGCTCTAGCGAGGAGGGAGGGTGGTCCTCCTTCCCCATGGGCTGGAAGAAACAGTTCTGAGAGAAGATGCATGGTTTGCACATAAACTAAAGCACTATAACTATAGCATTTAACAAATTTTACTCTTCAGATCAATCTTCCTGTGATGGGGGACACACTTGGTTTGCTAAAGCCAAGAACTCCCAAGGTACAAAGCTGCATCTTCATGAAAGTTAGGTCAAGATGAGCCCTTGCACCTGGCAGGCTGCCAGGCCTGCTGGCTGCACCCCACCTCTTTGTGCCTCTACAAGATAAGAAATGTGTTCCTAACTGGGGCGTTCTTTTGGCTGACCTGTTTTAATATCATACAGTAGATATAAGCAGATCATGTAAAACTGCCAGAAAGGAGTGTAAATCATAGCCATTGCTGTGCGATGCTGGTTAAAGACCGTGTGTTCCCTTAAATGGTTTAGCAGCTTCCACAGATTTGCTGAAAATTACTTAGAATAAAGCAGTTTATTTTCTAGGACAGGACATTTTAAAATCCAGTCACTTAGTCTCAGCTTTTCCAAGCAGAATTTGTGCCAGCTAATCCAGTTGTTTGCGGAGAGGCGGCTACTGCAATTTATGCCTGACTAAGTGCTAAACAATACAAATTCTGCCAGTGGGAAAGCATTTGCTCGCAAGGCATCAGGAAAAAGAGCTGTAATACTGTGGTCCATTGGTCTCGCGTTTAGCCAGGGCTTGCAATAGGCCTGTTATCAAAGTCAGCCAGGATGTCGCAGGCGAGGGATAGTACAGTGACCAACTTATCACTGTTCTCTGCCAACATCTAGCCGATTAAAATGATTCGATCTATAGCCGTTACTTGGAATAATGGGGATGAAGTCGCTGTAATAGATCATTGTTACAGAATCAATTTCCCCCACTTTGAAAGTGAAATCTCATATTTTACTGCACTGTATGTATACACACCTCTTTCATTTGTATAGCAACAGAAAGCTGTTATGCCAAGAGAGTGAGCTGTTCATTGACGTTATCTTCTGGCATCCATCTCCAACCTCCTCCTGCGTGGCTGCGGAGCAGGATCCCCATCTATCTCATCCCATCCTCGGGGGTGCCCAGGGCAGCCTCTTCATGACAGCATTCAAGGCTTAGCGTCAGGCATTTCTTATGCTGTCTCCTCTGCTGATTAACTTGCCAGAGAGAGAGAGAGAGAGAACATTGTCTGGTCTTTGAAGGTGATGTCTGCACCCTCATCACAGTGCGTTTTATAACCTTCTGTTAGGGTACACATCCTCCCAGGCTTGGGCATTTATAAATGAATAAATTCTAATAAAACTTCTTGCTGCAGGTTCTCAGACTGCCTGACAGACTGCCAGCCCTTCCTGTTACAGGCAGCAGGAGCTACCTGCAGCAGCAGCCAAGGAGCTAAAAGTAACAAGAGAAATGGGAGAATTTTTGACTATTAATACGTCCAGGCCCCATACTAAAAGTTAGCTAAGTACAATGTATTTTAGAAAACATCCCTATAATGGGAAGGTACAAAGGAAAATATTTTTTAACTGGGGAAGCAACACTCTTCCACTTCATATTAGTAAAATTTAGTGATGAAGTCTCAGAATAATAGATACCCTAGTTTGCCTAAATAAATAAATACATTATGAAATACATTTGCTCTTAGTTTGCATGTGCTATGCTAAATGACAGTTTATCTTGCTTCTAGTTGTGCTTCTAAGCAAACAAGCAGGCTGTTGCTATCGCTTTACTTTGTGCATGCTCACAATTAATTGCTAAATACAAATTTAGAGTTGCCTCTTCCTCTTTAGCGAGAATTACCCATGAAAATGCAGAAACTTTCTCTTTTATGCAAGTCTCAAGGGACTTCTGAAACTTCTTTTTTTTAATAAATATTGCATTCCTAAATGAAGATAATTGCCTCTTGTGGCAGAAGTGTTGGGAAAAAACCAGCATAAAACAGGCTTACAATATTTTTACTGTCTTGCTTTTATTTGAAATACTTTGTCGGTTTTGATGCCTGGAAACTTTTATCACCATCTCTGTCATGGATTGACTGCTGGCAGACAAACAGATAATTTTGATTATATTTTCCCAATATTTAATCTTTTCTTCTCTTCTGTTTAATCTCACTTTGCAGTTATGAGGAGGATGAACTTTGAGTCACCTGGACTATTCCTTCCTATCCTCTTGGCTTGTCTCTTAATTATTCAGTATTAGCAGAGGGATTTTTACCCTGCCTCACCCTTTCCTTCCACTTTCCACAACATCTTTCATTTTTTAGTCTTCTGAGTTTGATTTTATATTTTGGTATCTTTGGCACTGGTATATACAGTGAGATATAAGACTGTCCAATCCATGTATCACAGACAGACAACAGAGCCCGTGCCTGTATATCACTAGAGGTTTGCAGTCATTTCCCTTGTTGAGAATCTTCTACAAGCACTTGAGATGCTGCTCAGGGCCTTAAAAATCACGCCCTCTGAAGGCATATGAATTCAGGCACATAAAATTATCTGATTTAAAACAGAATCAATGAGATGATTGAAGTGAAGACATTTTCGTAACGAACTCTGTGGAATGGAGCTGGATAAACCCTTGTAAATGTACCTGATTTTCATCCAACTCTTTACAAACTCTAGTTTTTCTGTGTTCCTCATGCCATATCTGTATTTTATCTTTTCTTTCGTCCTGTCCTTAGTGCTGTCAAAGAGTCTGCCTTCACATGGGACTTTGGGATAGTCAGACTGTGTGGTGTAATTTGCACACATGATGAACGGAAGGACAAAATTAAAAACAGTCTTCCTAAACGCTCTTAATTTTGTTTGTTTAAAAAAGTCTGGGGGAATGATGCATTATTGTAGCACGTCAGCTTCTACTACAGTGCTATAGACTTTGTAACCGATGGTTAACTAGGGAAAGGACGTATTTACTGAAATGCATGTATTTTCCAAATGGTTTAAGCAGAGCACTTACATTAACTGATAACTTTTGCTTAAGAGCTTGATTATTGAATAGCTAGCCATGGTTTTTTAATTAAGTTACTATTTTTTTTTTTCATGAAGTCACAGATTGCCTTGTTCCACATGTTGAAGATGCAGAGATTCATAACAAGACATACAGGACTGGCGATAAGTTAATAATCAGCTGTCATGAAGGATTCCAGATCCGTTACCCTGACTTAGACAACATGGTTTCAATATGTCAAGACGATGGAACATGGGATAATCTGCCCATTTGTCAAGGTTTAGTACACCAGCACATCCTGTTTTATAGCTCATGCACCTTGTGATAGTTTGCCAATTTTTTTTTCTACAGTTGTAAGGATGTCAGTGATCTGATAAGCTCCACTGTACAGTACTTGAATACTGCTGCTGCTAAGATTTTTTTGATTTCTCTTCCCTGTTGCTCACTGCAGGAAAGAAGATGCCACTTTCTGAACATACCCATACTTAAAATACTACTTTAAATATTGCTTTTTGTTTGCTAGTCTAAAATCTGACAGAGATACATTGCATTTTAAAAAAAATCAGGGTTAAATCAGTCAGAAGTTCAGCAGAAGATCTGATGGGCAACTGACATTTTTGCACAAATTAATTTCTGGAAAGATTTAAGCTTCTAACTGCAATTTATCTTTCTTTGCCTTGTGCAGTGGGCAGGGGTAGAGGAGAGAAGCTGGAACCTGTTCTTCTGTCAGTTTTCAGTATAGTTGTTGATCAGGTTCACAGTCCATTAAACCTATAGGTATTGACTGAAAATTCAGAGTGTGCACAGGAATGATTTTGGCCAGAAAAGCCATTAGCTGTAGAACTAGTACTACTAGTACCATGGGATCCCAGCTTCACTTAGACCGTGAGAAATGCCTGGGTGTAAGCCAGCTTTAGTGAATGGAAATTCAATAACCCTGGGCTGCTATTACCTTTACATTTCTAACATGCATGTGTTAGTACCATTGACTTGGTTTTAACCAATTCATGTCTTGACCAGCTGAACAGCATCGAGAGATTTTACCTGTCTGTGCTAAGGAGAAGACTGGGTTAGTATCAACTTTCCTCAAACCCATCTGTCATCTCCTAAAGCTGACAGTTCTCTGTAGGCACTTAATTACACCATCACATCAATTTGCAGAGTCAGGGCAGGCAGGCAGGGGAGCTGGGACACTTCTCGGCAGTGACGGTGGCAGGGTGAGACACAAAAGTCAGGGCTTGGCATTTCTGCTGTCAAGTGATGAGATTGATGGGCGCCAGAGTCAGAAGTTACAGAAGCTTAGTTTGTACAAGTCTCCAGTTAGGACCCTTGGTTTGGGGCACATCAAACTGTCCCCCAAGGTCTTGTCTTAGACTATGGCACAGACACGTAGAAAGTTAGGCACATTACAGGGCTAGCTCAGTGTTTTAGATGCACACATTGTATCTGAATAGGGCTAACAGAAAAGGGGCGTTTTCACAAACCCATAAAAAAGTGGACACTAGTTTTGGGGTATCTTATCAGCAATGGCATCATGTGTGGCAGTATGAAGTATACAGCCCATTTTTGAGAGTGGGTGCACCTCACATCTAAGATAGATTAAGACTCTTGCAGTTAGGTGAGATGAATACTCAAAAGATTAATTTGCAGGTACTGTATTTGCCAAAGATCCAGGTGGAAATTTTGTGACAGCCAGTATTAACTGGATAAGCAAAAGTGCCCCAAGTACCCCTTGGCTTGTTATTTTCTTCTGTTGCTGTATTTATACTATGAAACACACTCAATTGCTGCTACTCCATATTCAATATTAACTGCTTTTCAAAATAAAAGCAGTGCTAATAAAAGTTAAGAAATCAATTGCACAAGAGCCAAGTGCTGTAACTACCAGACAGGTAGAGAATAGGCAATTCAGATTCAAGTATCTGCCATATTTTGCCAAATTCTATAGACCTCTTCCAAAATTGTCTCCAGAATTTTCTTTTTGCTATGTCAAGCACTAATAATATCAAAGGCACTTCTCTACTTGTACTAGGTAGGCTGTCAATTACATTTCTGTGGCCCTTTGATTACAACAGGCAGGGGAGTCTCATGACACTAAGATGCCTTTTTTCCTGCCAGAGCAGTGGGAAAGAATTGTAGAGCGTATAAGAATCCAACCTCAAACTATTTTTGCCACGAGATAATAACGATAATTACTGACCTGAAATGATGTGAATTACTTAGCAAAAAAATGTCAAAATGAAGTTTTCAAGCAGCTTGAGATGTTTGGAGACCTAAGGACTTTCACAAACACTTGGCTCTCATACAAATTCAAGTAAATCTCTGTCCTGCATTACAAGGAACTCAATGAGCATTAAAATTCTGAGCCAGCAGGACAAAATTGTCCCTGATACAGTTCAGAGAAGAGTAAGCTTCGTCTTGCTCGGGCAGTCTGTGCTCTTTCTCTCCCACTGGAGGCTGCTTATATCGTCCTGCTCAGTGGGCTGCTCACTTTGCAGGAACTGGTGTGTTATGCGTGGGGCATACTTGATCAGGGGTACAAGCAGTAGCCAGTAGATAGGATGCTTGAAGCTTTATTTGAGCAGGGAGATAACCAGCTAGTAAAACAGCTATCAAAACCATTGCTCTGGTAGTACAGTGTGCTGTAAAAAGCTTTCAAGCTTTTTCTGTTGTTTTCTTTTGCTTTTGTCCCTCTCCCTCAAAAGACCATTGCAAGGAAGTAACCACCTGAAGTGCTGCCAAGACTTTTTCTTTTAGGTGCCAGTATCTTACAAGTTCTCAGACTGATTTTAGTTTCCCCCTCAGGCTTAAAATTATGAGAGTCCTATGAACATCCTTCACAAATTCCTAGGATTGGCAAGAGACCTATTTATGGATTGCCATAATGCAGCTCCTATTAGTCTCATAACTTTATAATATTATTTTTCATTCCCTGATTACTAATCATCTTTCCTCCACATTATTGCAAATTAAAAAATCAACAGTATTAAGTATTACCCAGAGGGTCATTTCTAAGGCCATGAGGAATTATTTTTTTTCTCTAGTACAAAGTCTTATCTAAATACCAGCTCAAAACAGACTCTGAATGTATGTGAATGACATGTTATAAAGTAAGTCATGTAATCTATTAAATTCACTGCTTTTTCTTGCACCAAATATGGTTGCTGACCATTTAACTGTCACCACTCAATACCATCCATGGTACAAATCCCTCAGAAGTAATTCCAGAAGTAGAACGTAGTCTCTGACTACATTTACAATTTCTGGTGATAACAGATACCTTAACTTTTTGATAACCTAATCTGAGACCTCGTTCAGTGTTTATCATGGGACTGCTCATAGGAAGTCATGTCCCTTTAGACTTTCTCAAACTGGAATTTCAAAATCATTAATTCTGTCTGCAAATCTTTTACAGTTGTGTGCACTTTGTCACAGGAGCAGTTTTATTATTAAAGATGGTTTACATGCCTGTCAGTTTTCAGAGGAGGAATAAAACTCATGGTTTATATAAATGACATTATTTATTAAAGATTCTACCTCAAAAAGAAATTGCCATCTGCTAAACCAGTGAATGTTTGTGAAACAAAATACTGTCATTTTCAGTAAACCTTTCCTGGATTTGCTGAGAGTGAATCCCACGCTAGCAAAGCGTGTGGGCTAAACAATAAAAGGGTTTGAAACAGGATAATGAGGCATATGTATCTGAGGGAGATCATGCAGACATGCCATTCATAGTAGAGAAGATGAAAAATATCGCACTCCTCAGTTTAGGAATTGTAACCAAGATGTGTGAAGATGACTGAGATAAGCACCTTGTAATAAAAGATACCTCCCTCTTCTTAATTTGCAGGTTGCCTGAGGCCATTGGTTCTTCCTCATAGTTACATTAACATATCTGAGTTCGAGTCCTCCTTTCCCGTAGGAACAGTGATGTATTATCAATGCTTTCCTGGATATAAACTAGAAGGGGCAGAGTTCCTTGAGTGCATGTATAACCTTATCTGGTCAGATAGCCCACCTAGGTGCCTTGATGTGGAAGGTAAATGTCTTATTGTTTGTTTATCTTTCAATTTTGCAAAATCGGCATGCTCTCTGTGATTTTAAGTCAGGGCTATAACCACGGTTCCGCTATATGTAATGTTTCCGCAGGCCACGCAGAGTCTCTCTGTTTTTTGTTGTGTGCAACCTATTGTGGTTCACTGCACCGTTAGCTCTTGGTGTTCCCTAACTAATGTTTGTTCTCTCAGTGTCCAAAGTGCAAGAGGGGAAGCTCTTAACGATGATTGCTTTGCCCTTAAAATGTAAATTCTTTGCAGCTTTTCTAATAAAAATACTGAGGAAGTTACAGAATTCACATTCATGTGCATATGGTCAGAGTTTCTATAGATAGGAATGGATTTCCATGATAAACTAAAAAATACTCCATAGAAGCTCTTAGTTTGGGCTGTGCCAGCTGCAAACATTATTCAGTGCTACGCGATGCTGCACGCTTGAATATTTGTTGTCTCTCATAGTAGTTAACCTTAAAGAAGGATTTGCCACTAAAATGACTGAGCTAATTTATTGATTAGGAACGTAAAAACTGTTCAGTGTGAAACAGAGGTAACAGAGGTAAATCATACCAAGCCAAAAGGAATAATCAGTGACTATAGCTGCAGTGCTGGAATGGAGGATATTGTAGTGCATTTATATTTGCATCCCATACATCTAAAACAAAGATATCGAATGGATTGCTCCATACACTGTCAAAACCTTATGAACTACCTTCCTCCATCTTCATACTGCATCTTGAATGAAACATCCTAGGAAGTCATCAGAATCCAAATACATCCTCTGCATTTCATTCCCCTAAAAGGACTACATTTTTGCTCTATTTCAAGCCTGTAAGGAAGCTATCTATATGTAGAATTTAGGTAAAAGCAATTATAGGAATTCATATGTGATGCTTATGTCACTGAGCTAAATGCTAAGCATTCTGGAAGTGCAAAAATTTGCCAACAGCATCAACAAACTGATATACTGCACAAAAATAATAAAATTATCCTTATTTTTAACTGACAATTCAAATTCCAAAATTCAAAAATGCCTTTGCAGTTTTGGAATGACATAACAAGATGATTTTTTTTTAAATTTAGCACAGCATAAAAGATTAATCCCAAATCAGCTGTATGTAAGCCATTTTTGGAAGGTTTGTTTGTTGTTGTTTATAGCATGGAAAATACATTAAAAAATCAGGAGGGCCCTGTTAGGCTTAATCCAAACAGTGTAACTGTTTCAATAAAAATTACAATTCTCCTGTTAGGAAGATAAGAGCATTAAAATACAGAAACTCAAGTGTATGAAGCAGAAAAAGTTGTGTCTTACCCTCACTTAACACAGGTGAGCATTCCAGCTCCTGTCAAAATACCCAAGAAAACTCATGTGCTCATTGTTTATTGCTTGTATTATAAAGTCATGGAGAGGCTCTTTTTTCTTGATAATTTAAAACATGAGATAAGAACTGCTGCCCTGACAGTTCTACATTTTAAATAACATGTCAAAAGTTATCATCGCCAGTCAACGAGGATGATCTGTGATGGGGGGATCAGTGTGTGCCAGACGCTGGGTCAAGGCCATCTGGGAGGCCTCCTGAGTTTTGATTTAGATCCAGCCTCCCTCTTAATCGCTTTCTTATTGCTCTCCTTAAATGTTAAAACTTTCCGTGCTGATTTCATGTTGGAGTCCCATCTGTGCATGTGTTGAGTGAACCACAGGAGACCAAAGTCTAGAGCATAATGCTTGCAAGAGCAGGATCTCCTCAGCTTTGGGGCTGTCCCTGCTTCTGTTGGGGCAGCATCACTAAAAGGTCACCCTTGACAACTCCCCTTGTGAACTCTGTTGTAGGGATGCTTCAGCTGGTATGCAGTGAACTTCAAAATTAAATCCCAATAGGGTAAATCAACTTGAGATGCCCTCATTTGAAAGTGTTTTTTCAAGTGATTTATGCAAGGAGTGCCAGTCTCCAGGTATCTTGTTACAATCCACTACTCTTAATTAGTGGACAAAACTCCCTCCCTGCATATTTTTAATTCTGCACCTTGCATACCAATGTCAAGCTCATTTTTCAGCATTCCTTTTACGTGTGAGATATAATCTCATCAAGCAGTATTTTTCACAGAGGAAATCTGCCAATAACAAATTAATTCCATTTATTTATTTCCATGATCAATTCAAAATTTATTCTAATGACATTTCCTGCTCAGTATTTTAATGTGGTAATGATTAAAAGCACATGGTTGTTAGGAAGCTATAGTAAACCATTTTAGAGCTTTTATTCTGCTATAAACAATGCTGCTTACAGCTTTCTCATTTTGACATATGTTCTTCTTGAAGCCTTCACAGAAGGAATTTCTTAAATGTGTGCATAATCACACAAATGCTATATGTCAATCTCATGAATTTTTCCCTCTGTTAGGCCAAATAAATTCTGAACGAAGGGTTTGTAGCTCCATTTAAATAAATAGTTACACCAGGGATCACTCAGCTCCCATCGTACAGCATGCTTTCTAATGCTCAGTCCAGTCTTATTCTCAATATTGCCAAGCGCAGAGCTTCCACCAACTCTGGCAAGAGACTAATTTTTGCTGATAGGGAAGAAGATTTTTCTAATAATTAAAATCACTGTTGCTTTAGTCACAGCAGTGCATAAAAATTGTGTTACCTGGTACTGAAGCGCAGCCAACACTGCAGAGTTACGCAGCGGCTTCTCAGAAACAGCTGTTTGCATCTGATCAGGGAAGTTGTTATAGCTCAGGCAAATAAGGATGCCTCTAGCTCAGATTGCCAAGTATTTACTGGTATGAGATCCTCTTCTTAAACGCTTGTACCTTTGCCAAATTTAAAACATTTGGATTGATTTTTGAGTGGCTGCCTCAAGCTGAATCATTTGGGAAGCCTCAGTTGAAATGGTTCAGCTATATCTGAGAATGACGGTAGAGGAAATGGTGTTATACCAGTGCTAGAAAATTTTACAGTCATTTAGAGGATAAGATGAAGCATTTTAACACTGAATTTTCTTCTCCTTTAAGTCCTCTATTTACATCTTTCATTTTCTTAATATCCTTTTTTCTAGTGGAATTCCATAATTATGCGGAAGTTTTTTAAATGTTCTTTTGTACTGAAACTCGCTAGACACTTCCAAGGATATATGAAAATCTAAGGAAAATGTTGGGTTTTTTATTTATATGATTTTTAAATGACCAATTTGGGGTTAATCAATCCATCTGTAGAAATCAATGTAAGTTAGCGATCACTTTCTGTAGAATCAGATATGCAAAAAATGGGTAGAAAAACACTTAAATTGAAGATTACCACATAGAGTATAAACATTAATTGTAAAATCAGATGGCTTCCAAAAACATTGGAGGAGAGCAAACACTTGAAAACATACCAGTATGGAACTCTGTGAAATGAAACATGTAGAACTACAAAATGTTTATGATGTGATACTTTAAAGTGAATAAAGACATTACACAGGATTTGGAGAAATTAAAAAAAAAAAAAAAAAGCCTGGCCATTAGTACTTTGGGAACGTGATCTGCATATGATTACACACCTTGCCAACTGGACTCTGTATTTTAATCTTTCATGCCCTTTGGAAGACTTCCAAGAAGATGTAAGGAATAGTTCTTATAAAGAATTGGAGGGGAAAGCAGGCAAAGAAAGGAAAGGCTGGAAGAATTTGATTACAAAGCTAGTGCTAGAATATAAAGCACTTGTATGGATAGTGTAATTGGGAATTCCCGGCTTTGTATTTAAGAGTAAAAGGGAAAACAGGTTGACTGAATTTGCAAACAGACATGATCGTCTTATCTGGAATGTCTGGTTTCAGCATCATCCCAGCTGAACAGAAAAAACAGTCCTGCAGGAAATCAGATATATTGCAAGATGAAAACTTCATTCTACATGCTAGGATCAACAGATTCTCTAGCTGAGGTTAAGCTTGAAAGAATGTAAAATAGAAAATATTTCAAATTTTTGTAGGTAGATTCAAAATTTAAATGAAACAAACATGACAAATAGACTTCAAAGGGGAGATTCGATGAGTAGAAGAGCGGAAAAACATAGAGGAAAACTGAAGGCATTTCAGAACTCTGGTATATAAAACCACCTCATTGTGAGGGGAGGTGAAAAGATACAATGCTAAGCAACCACCAGTTACAGAAAGGATCCTGAAAATTATAGAAACTATGGAAGAAAGACAGGAGAAGGACAGAATTAAGAAAATTGCACAACAAAGCCAGAAGGAGTACAAGGGAACACAAAAAAACCCTACCTGGAACACCAAGAAATTTCTGAAGAATAAAAGGGGGTTAGTCATATTAAAATTAAAACCAGCAAAGTATGCTACAAATAAAAAAATATTCTGGAAAGACAGGCAAGAATACAGGACAGAGCTTTAAAATTATTCTTCTCATAAACCTGAGGACAGACACTCATAGAGAGGGTCTAATAATTCTGACATAGAGCCTAGAAAGTAAAGAGCATGAAAGAGCACTGGAGGAGGGTGATTTTACAGTTGAAATGCCATAGCTGCTTAATATTTTGAAACAAAGTAGCTTAAACTTTCTAACCAATTAAACACAGGAGACTTTCAAAGAAAGCTTCAAAAATCTTCATTCTTACATAACAACTGCTAATGCCATAAACAGTGATTGACACTGAGATATACATTTGATAAACTATGCCCTTAAAATATTTTAAATTCTTGATGGAACATACAGCAATACACTGAGAAAAAAGATACAAGTCAGCCTGTAATCAGTTTATGTTCAGGAGTCAGAATAAAGTAAGAAATCCTAAGCCTGAGATATTGTACATTGGTACGAATGCATTTCTCTCTGTGTTTCTTTGTTGACATTGAGAAGGCTTTAGATAAATTCCAACATGACAGACTGATGCGTATCCTCAGGGAAGATAATGTTGATGCAGCAGATCTCCAACAGATAAAAATCCTGTAGAGGGAGCAGAGGGCAGCAATACAAGCAAGTTGTGAAACGCTGTGGTATTAAGACATTAAGAGGTAGATACCAGGATTCTGTTCTATGCTTACACCTACTCAGCTCGCAGGAAGGATGGAGAATAAATTAACTATTGCTCAGCTGCCAAAGAGGTCATCCAAGTTAACTGAGTTAATGTTAACATAAGACACATTGGTAGCCTTGTTTTTAACAGCTCTGAATAGTTTCAGAATATATTCACTGCCTACAGCAATACTTCTTGCAACTCAGCAACAACAACCAGCTGCTCAAAAAGCAGCAGCCAACAATATTTGTAAGCACCTTTACTTGGGCAACACCTTTACATCGGTGACGCCTTTAGCCTGATGGTCAAAGGATGAAATAGGCTAATAGTGTTTCACCCTGGGGGTGACAAAGTCGTAGAAAGCAAGTGTGATGAAGAAGTTTAAAAGGATAGTTTTCTTTAAAAAAAGTAATTCAATAATTCTACATGTTTCAGCCCTGTAGACAGTTAATTCATTCATCACCCAGGGGTGTGGAAATGATACGCATCCGGCCACCCTGTATGAGCGTGGAAGTTGAACACTTTAAGGAGCTGCTCATAGTGACTTGGAATATCTGGATTTTTGTGCTGTTGGAGAATGATGAAATTCATCTGTACACCTTTACCCACAGCTGAAGAGGCGTGGAAAAGGATTGAATTCAGAAAGAGCACAGTGACATGAAATACTAGGCAGACAAATCATGTTTTTCTATGCTTCACTGCTTAATAATCATCCAATCTCTTAACTCGAGCAGGTGTATTGCAAAGTGAAGCAGAAAGAAAACCAGACCACATTTTGAGACAGAATGATACACAAAAGTGGGCTTTTTACAGCTCTCATTATGAGGAATAGGGGGTTTAGAGAATAGTCTCCAGGTTGAAGACATTGTTTGAAGAAGATAAATACCATTATATTTCTAAGTGACTGCTCCTTTTTTGCATTGCAGAAATCTTCTTTGATCTTGGCTGTGATCGAAATAGATGCCTTCTCCACTGTTCATAGTTTTTCAAGGAAGCAACAGAACAACAACTTGTAATCTGTTTATTTTATGTCTTCTGTTTCTGCTTGATGCACAGGACTGTCACAGTACATCATTGTTTTACACCTGCTCTATCACCTGTGTACCTTTCAGAAACTCCTCAGCGTTTCCAGAATCAGCCAGACATCCTGACTTTTTTATGGAGCCATAATTTCTGCCCTGAAGTTCCACATTAGCTGCCAGATGCATGTAGTGTTTTATCCACGGTGCTTTAAATATGCTGAGGATTAGGTGGGCGAAAGCAGACAAAATTTATCCCTGAGGGCTGTTTTATAGTATTAATCTTTAACTGTATCTGGCAGGGCTCCTCGGAAAGGAAAAGCACACTACATTGTCTACCGTGAAATCAAATATCTCTGTGCTTTATGGACACGTTCATTAAATTTGGCTACACAGTGCAATCACAGAACATCTTCCACAAATGGAGGGAACTGTAGCTACAGACTCTATGCATGAGGAAGTCTACTCGCTGCGTAGGTTTGTTCACTTCCAGAGATAAAAACCAGTATTTAAAGGCTGGCAGTTTCACCAATCAGTGTAGGCAGGCACTTGATAACTAAACATATATAACAGAAAACAATACTCTTCCATGCCTTCCTAGTCTTGTAAGCTGGTTTGTGGTATTACAGTGCTAAGATCACCTGCTGGTTTTCCTCCCCCTTTTTTTTTCCTAATAACACTCCATTGGGAATGGGACCTGTGCTTTTCCTTCTCCCCGGTGGTACAGCTTGATTTCCTCAGCCTTCAGCTAAGCCCTGGAATACAGCTTGTCTATTCCAGCATTCCTTCTTTCCGTCAGTCCCTGATGACTGGTGTAGGTGACACTACACAGGCTCAAGGGATTCTTGCTTATAAACAAAGAGGAAAAAGATATTAAAGAAAGAGGGATTGAAATAACATAAAAACACTGATAATGTCCAGCTCACAGTGAGCACTGGCTTCTTCAGACATCCCTGTCAGGTGCTTTTATCTGTCTGGTTTTCTTAGCCAGCTTCCCAACAGCGCTGTCTCCCTCCTCCACCACTATTGTACTTCTAAGCACTTTGACTTTTTCCAGGTCTGGGGTTATCCTGTGTCGCCTGTCAAACACCCAAGCCTTGACTATTTTGAAGTTCTCTGATTTCTTCCTGTTAGGTGTCTGTGCAGGCCCTAGCATCTGCTTCTCAAAGTCCTAAAAAGACCATTACTGATCGTAAAGTCAACCACTCATGAGAAAAGGAAGAAACAAAACTAGAAGCAAATGATGAAGAAAGCTAAAACAATCTGCTGTAAATGAGACCATAGTGCTCCAAGCACTCCCATGTGAATAATGAGTATAAATATTTCCTTAAAGATAATGATGGGCCTCTTGCTAAAAGAACTCCTAGCTCTCTATTGCTGCAAACTCGTCATCAATTTTTTGTAGTTTAAATGAAAATTGCACTTTTTAACTTATAATTTATAGGAGAAAGATCACTTGGGTTGCGTTTCATTCCGTATCTGTTTGGAAACACATTTGAAACTAAACACTTCAGCATTAAGATCAATGTTTCACAGGTTGCTGTGCTGGGAACGGCAGGATTGTTGAGGATGAGTGTGAATTTGGCGTGATGCTCCTGTAGGAGCTCAGCTGACTGGAACTGCAAAACAGGCTCCGTAATTTGCAACTCCAGTAACAAGGAAGCTCAATGTATGATAAGTGATTGTAAATCACCTTCTGTTTCCATTTAGGAATCAGCTAATGTTAAACTATTATTAAAGTAGGCTTGAAAGTAGTTTTATCCTGTTTCATTTAGGCTCGTACAGCTAGTGTCAGTGATAATTTTCAGCAAGATGGTGTTTGTCAAAGCTAGACCAGAGAAGAAACTTTTCATTAAAAACTCAATTATTCAATTCATTTCACACTTTGTAGAAGGTGAAAAGTGCTTCTCACTGTGTGCACATTGAAAGGCTTACCTCGCTATTGTAGCTGGTACAGAATTACCCAGGGGTGATTGTCTAGGGGTAGAGCAAGCAGCTTGGAGCCATGAGACCTGGGGTATGTTCCTAGCTGCTTGAACATTGACTTGCTGAATGGTCGAGAAGAAGTTGCTTAACTGTTAGGTGTCTTTTCAGAAGAAAACATGTAAGTGGCATTGTGAAGGTTAAGTAATTGAGAAAGGTTAAGATTGAAAAGAATTTGGAAATTATTGGCTAAATACAATATTTTTAATAATTCTTGCTGTAGGCTTTCAAGAAATAAATGTGCTGGCAACTTCAGAGTTCAAAATAAGCATCTTGTATCTTCGTTACTTTAAGTCACGTCTACTGTCAGGCTTAATAGGAGTTATTTTATATATTAGTGCTCAACTTAGTTGTTTCCACTAAACTTTCTGTTCTGCTATTACTATTGGTGCTGTTGTTTTGCTGTGGGAATGAGTAATCAGAAAAGTTCCTCAAAGCATGTCTTCACTTCCGAAACACAAATTCAATGGCCTCAAAGTTTTTCTCACTTGTTCCAGTACAGCTATAATATGCACTGTCTCCCTTCACAATGCTGGCAGCATTTGCTATAGGAATGTGTCATTAGGATATTGTTAAGCTGATGTTCACAATAAATGAAAAGTTACTCTAGTAATGCTGCCTATTCTGTTTACATTTCCGAAGAGTGTCGTTAGAAATAAATTCTCATTAAGCAGCTGTTCTAGACTGAGATGTTTTGACAGGGCTTATTTTAAAGCAACTGGGTTTGCTACTTCCTTCCTTTTAGAAACCTTTTAATTTCTTCTTCAAGCTCTCAACTGGATATGAGTGGTTGAGTCCAACAGTTTTTCTTCCATCCTACTTAAAATATTGGACAGTTTAATGGGAATTTTTGTTTTGCAATTTTAGAATTAAAATACTTTTGGTTTTTTACATTACTATAAATTGAAATCTAAGTATAGAATAGAAAAATCCTTTTTTTAATATTTAAAGTGCAGAAGTAATTTCCTTTGCCTCCTCTTCTTCCTGTTGGCCATCCACTCTCCCTTCCCCTGTGCATCTCCCTATTTGATATCACACTAGAAATACCGATTTTTGTCTACCAGTTTTTGTCTCGAGATCTTTTTGAATAACAAATAAATCAGTAAATTCTCTAAACAGTAGAGTGTCTTTAGAGTTTAAAAATCCACAACTAACAGCTACTTTTTTTTAAAACCACTGATTTATTTTCTTTTTGTTTGTTGTTTTTTTACAAACTCATAACTATTAAGAAACATTTTCCTTTGTGAAAGATGCTAATACCAGTATTCCATCAACTGAATATAGGACATAGGCATTACATTTCCCTCCATACTGACTATCTTATAATGTGTTTTTACGTGTATGTGAGAGGACGAGGAGCTTGAAATTAGGGCACTGTACTGTGCAGTGCAAGTGTGATTCATGTGCTGGTAATACCTGTGGAAATGGCCAGGTCTGTCAGGTGAACTGGACAGAAATTGTTGAGGTATATGAGAGAAAGGCTTCTTGGTTGAGTATTTATTTTATTCTGAAGGTCTGAAGGATCGTGACACTGAAGTAACCAAGGAATCAAGTTTTATTAGCACAGTGTTCATAAAGAAGCAGGAAAAGGAACAAACATAATCTTCATCTTCTATGTTCCTGTAAAAAAATTAATTTTCAGATCCTGCATACCTGCATGTGTTTGTACGAAGGCAATATATGGAAAAGGATCCTTACTGAGGTCCCAGAAGCCAGCCAGTAAAGCCTCAGGTGGTGACCAGGCCACCCTACATGGGAAGAGTCAGACCTGCTGGGATGTATACTGCTGCGGTCTCATGGAGTAAATCATGGCTCGAATTAAACATTGGTTGGAATGCAGTAGCCAGATGACAGATGTCCAGATTTCTGGTGTTAAGTACTGTCCTGATATGTACAAGAACGACAAGTGAGGGTCAGGAGAAGCTCTTGTTCTCTTCCAGTTTGTGCACAAACGAGACAGTGTGTCCACCTCTCTGATTAATATCTACTGAGATGATACATCAGTATTTTCCACGCACATTGGAACTGGCAGTATTTTATCTGTGTCTTTTCCATCATGAAGTTTCATCTTAATCTTTTCTCACTCTTTGCATAATGAGCAGGCACTCACGGTGTGTTTGGAAGAAGTGTTATTCTCTACTAGGTGCAAATGTCGCTATCCCTGTCCACCCCTGTGTCAAACAGAAAATGGCTGGCCTTACACTGGGTTTTTCTTCTAACCCAGCTCACCAAGCAACTAATGTCCTACATGAAAGGCAGACTAGTAGCTAGAGAAAAAAACATGCTATGCAAAAAATCAAAGGTGGAAAATAAGCTTCTTGCTTATTCCTACCCCTTTTTTATAAGTAAGTAAGTGCCCTGTATTTCAAGACATTTTTGCTTTTATTTTTTGGCTCACTCACAAAAGTTCGGCAAAACCTGAATAATTTACCTCCTGCCTACTTTGACCAAAGGCTAAACTGACTAGCCATTGAACTGATTGCCTAAAAAGAAGGTTTTGAGTACTGTAAATATCTGTAACAACTCCACTGTTATCTCTCTACCAGTGGCTTTTAAAAAGTGACGTGACATCTTTATTCTGTGCCATCAATGTTAACTGAGAATATGCTAATGCCAAAAAATCTTCTCTCCCTCCTACAGTTCCAGTGTCAACAGTGCAGAATTACTGCAGCATCCTCTGGGCAGAGTTTAAAAGGCTTCTTGACTGTAAAGGGTAGGAAAAATTATTGGCTGAACCCCATTTATTCCTCCAGTATCTGGGCAGTAAGCGCCCGCAGCCTGCATCACCCTCGCTGTGACTCTGGTCCAAGGGATGCGGCTGTTGCACTGCAGAGGCTGCGATGGAGGGGGCACGCCGCGGGGCAGACCTGCCTTTGCCTCTGCTCCAAGCCAGTATGTGACAGTGTTTGTAACACAAGGCTCGACTCCTCAGGTTTTAAGCTCTTCCTGAGAGCGCTAATCTTTCATTAAAATCAGTCAGAGCAGAGAGCCCATAGCTGATCTCAGAGGAGAGCCCTCAGCTCCAGCAGCTCCTAAGAGCAGGTGGGGAAGTCCATCAAATCAAATCAGGAATTCCTCCCTTCAACCTCCTTGAGTAACAGGCATCTTGAGCATCCTGGAAGGGATTTGTTTGCCGTATAAACACACTTGTTCTTTTTGATGAACAATTCAGCTTTTCAGCTGAGAATGCTGAGCTGTAAAGTTCCTCTAAGTCCCCTTACAGTCTGTGGCCAATTGCTCTACAAAGACACATCCAGAAACCCAGGATCACGTGCTGCAGAACCACCAGCAGACACTGCCTGAATTATGCCCATCCATCTGACAAGCTCCAAAGTTAAGGACGCACGCATGTGGTCTTTTACTGTTGGTTGTCAGAAGATACTGCTGGATTATCCATGCTGGATGTTGTAATTAGCACATTAAAGTCTCAAAAGCCTTATAAAGTGAAGATGCTGAAAGCTATTGGTAGTAAAGATTTCGTGTCATATTTGAGAACAGCACCTAGGGCTTTTTTTAAGCTGTGAGAACTTCCTGAAGTAGAATTCACTTGTTTCTATGATTATTTATCATTCATACTGCTGTCAGCTTTAACAGTGAAAATGTACTCATCAGACACACTTTTATTTTAATCAGTTTGTGGCTATTTTCATTCTGTGAGTTTGATGCATTTGCCCGAAGTCCATGGCCTGTAATTTCCAAATAGAATTAGGGTTGATCACTAGGAATGCTAGAATTTTACCTTTCCTAGAAAACTTCAGTGGACTTAGATTTGTCACCTGAGTTTTCTTCCGTATTTGATCTGGCACATTCCTTTAATCTGTGTAACCAGATTCATACACAGGTATCCAGCATAAATAAGGGATCTGACCCTCTAAGACGACTAGCTCTGCACTAAAAATCTTCTGTCTTTGGGAGCCACGAGTGTTCAGCGGCCCTCCAGACTTTTATAATCTTTCTTTTCTGTGATCAAAACTAGGGCCACGTCATAGCTGTCCTTCCACTGACTTTAAAGGCTCTTGGGCCGGGACGACCATGGGAATGGAGCAAGTTGAGAAAGGGACTGGGTGTACGACTAACTGCCCAGAGCTCAAAGCGAGTTCATTTTTGGTTGTTTGTGATATATCTCGTTTGACTTGATTTGGAAAAAGAGGCTTCGAACCTGAGCGTTACTGATTGTACATGGGGGCCAGTTTGCCCATGAAAATGTTGAGGGATCCTGAAACTGGATGAACATAAAGTTCACAGGAGGTGGTGAGGGATACCCCAAGTGAGTGAGAACCCCTGACTCTGACAGTCCAGTTGACGTAAGAATGAAGCACCGTTTCAATTGAGCTGAACACCCTCATTTTCAAACCCGCTCCATTGCATCTGCTGGTTGTAAGAGTGGTTAATGCAAGAGCTGTTGGCAGGTACGACCACTTAAAACTTGACTCTAATTCATTACTGATGCTCGGCACTGCATTAAAGAAATGTTTGCAGAAGTTTCCAGGCAGCATGAATACATGAGCATTTCCCTTGAAATATGGAGGGTGTCAGTGGAAGGGGTGGCACTCTATTTTAGCCCTGGGGACATATCCTACACAAAGAGTGATGCTCTTGTTTTCCGGTTTTATAAAATACATCTCCATTTGTAAACAGACTGACAGCTCCGCATCTGGGTTGTCCCCACGGTGTATTGTTTTTAATTTGCCTGGAAATGTGTCATTCCTGAGCTGATGCACATTGCTGGGACACCAACTTTGAGGCTTTTTTTATTCAGCAGGCTGCTGTGGCTCTTAATGACATTGAGAGGTTAGGGATGAGGCAGCAGGTACATTGCTGGAGAGGAAAATTTGTTTCTCTGAGTGTTGCTCTTTGTGATGAGGTGTGGTCTACTTACTCGTTGCTAGAAAGGTACTGGGCATCTACACATCTCTTGCAGCCTGCCGTAGCTTGGCAAAATTCAGCTGCAAAGAAGATTAAATTGCTGTCTTCCTTTGTTCTCATGCTGTAAGCGTAGATAATAAAAATATACCAGGTTTCCTTATGGCAGGCCAGAATGATCATTTCAGTGATCATTTTCTTTTTAATAGAAGAATGATCCCTGATATGGACAAAAGGTGCTTTCCTACTATTTCAGTCTGACACCTTTGCCCTAGTCTTAAGAAAATTGTTTTCAGTCTTGAGTTGACTTCCCAGTAAAGCATTCCTCTTTCTTGTGGGCCCAGAGACTTTGGAAAGTATGCAGAGTATTGAGGATGTGAATTTTGATGTGAATTACTTGCTCTGATTTCAAGTTATTACTAAGCCTTGCCAGTGAAAATGCAAACAAAACCATGTCTCCAGGGGATGGGGAATAGACATTGCTGCACATTGTAATCAGCCTCTCTTAAAGATTCATTTAATATCTTGTGTATTTTTTTATGAAATGCATTATTCATGTAACAAGATTCACAGAGAGAAGCAGCTGAATTGTAATTTCTGGGAAGATTCTTCTTCCAAGAGATGGCATTTTTATTATTTAAATCAATGCAGTAGGTCTTGCCTGCATGAGGGAGGCATGAAGTGAAGAGAACAGCCTGTAGATGGGGCACTGAGCCAGTTAGTTACTGCCTCTGAAGGGAAATAAAACAAGCCATCCAGTAATTTAAGCCCTTTTTGGGTCAGTATGTAGCCATTTGAGACATCATTACACTTTGTAGGGTTTTTTTCCTCTGTGTTAGAAGCACTTAAGAAAATAGTAATCAACTAACACTTACTCAGTGGAAAAGTTTCCTCTCTTATAAAAATACTGCTTGCGAGCTGCTTTCCCCGCTGCTGTTTCCTAGAGAGTGCTCCCTCGGTTCTCCATTCAGTTCATCTGCCCAGCCATGTGAGAGGACATTTCTTTTCATTTCAGGGCCTACAATAAAAGTTCCACATGTTTATATTGCAATTCTCTCTTATTTACCTGACCTTATGTAAACCACTGTACTTAATTAACACAGACTCAGCCTCTGTTACATTTAAGTAACTGATCCACTGGGATCAGTTGGGCTGTTCAGAGATAACAAAACACAAATAACACTGGCACAGTTTAAGCTCAACTTAATAATATTACAGTGGTACAGACTGTAAGTGCTTAAGCAACATTGTGTGCTATGCATCTCTTGCAGCACAGTTGATGGCAAATTTATTTTAAAAAGTGAATATTTAGGAATTTAATTAGTGCATATAACCATTTAATTATGTTAATGAAACAAAAAATAGGATGTTACAGCTGAATGTGAGATGCTTTATAAGGAGAGGGATTCTCCTTATTTTCACTGTCCCCCTCCATCCCCATATAGCCATCTTATAGGCATGTGTCCCCTTTTGTCTTCCTCTCGCCCTCCCCTTCCCGCAGAGGATGGGAAGCTTCCCAGATCCCACTCTCAGGCCTTTAAACAAGCAGGTGACAGCAGAGCTTGCTGGTGTCAGTGAGAGCCGAAAGCGACCCCACAGCACATGTTGCCACGCGGGAGGCATGTGCATCCATCCGCTGGTGTGGATGGGCGCCTGGCCTCCCAGCAGCAGTGGTCTGGTACCGCTGAGACAAACCCAAAACTGCAGGGAGCCTGAAAGGGAGCCTGTAGTGTGCCCTGTGCATTTTGACACACTGAAGCTACCCAGCGGTGGGTTGCTGGCATTAACGTCTTTCTCCTTTTCTCTTTGTTTATTTGCCCAAGTTTGTCCACTACCTCCAATGGTGAGTCATGGAGACTACATCTGCCACCCGCGGCCTTGCGAGCGTTACAACCACGGGACGGTGGTGGAGTTCTACTGTGATCCTGGTTACACCCTCACCAATGACTACAAGTACATCACCTGCCAGTATGGAGAGTGGTTCCCCTCCTACCAAGTATACTGTGTCAAAACAGGTAAGGGAGCAGCAATGGCATTACTCCTATCCTCTTATAGTCCCTCTTTTTTAGAGCAAATTTGTTGGTCTGTAATGCCTGGTGAACTTCATCTGTTTCATGGTTAAGTGATGAACATTGATTTTAAGATGCTATTAAATATAGTACATTTCCAAGATCCTGAATGATCCTAAATAATTTCAGTCATTAGCTCTTCAAATGTATTTTTTAACATCTTCTGGATATTTTTATATGTATATAAGCTAAGGTCATGATTGCATGTATAAAAAAAAGTCAAGGGGAAAAAGCAAGGTCCAGCCCCTGTGGCAGCTTAATGTTAAGGTTGCTTTTGGTATATGGCATTGGGTTCGTGTGTGTTTTTACAACATATGTATAAAAGATGTCTTGTCCTAACTGGCACTTCTGAGTATTGTTGAAGTATTAATACAAAATAACAACGATAATAATCAAGCACAACTCTTGTATTGCCTTTTTGTTACAGAACAAACCTGGCCAAATACACAGGAGACCCTCCTAACTACATGGAAAATAGTGGCATTTACTGCTACCAGCGTTTTATTAGTACTGCTACTGGTTATTTTAGCCAGGATGTTCCAGACCAAATTTAAGACACATTTCCTTCCAAGGTTTGTACTGTTTTCTTTTTTTTTTTTGAAGATTGAGGGCCTTGATTCAGTTTTCACATTCAGCACTCCTTGCTGAGGAGATGGAGTGGCTCACAAGCCTTGCAGATACCTTCTTCTTTTGCTCTGAGCAGAAGTCTCTGAACCACCAGTGTGGAAGGGCACCCCCAAAAACCCGCAGTAGTCCTTTCTGCAACCAAGATAAAAGGCAAAGTCTGCCAGATTCGCTTTGGGAGTAATTACAGCTCTGCTACTGAGAATTGCTGCTTCTGCATGTAAAAATAGCTGACAATATTTTTAAATACTCATTTTCAGGTGCTGGGGGAATTAAGTTTTTAACTACTGTAGACTTAGTAATGTAAGTTTTAAGAAAGAATTTCTTTTTTCTCTATGGACAAATTTATATTAAAAGTTTGCTTTCCCTTCATAAGTATTATTTTCGTCACGATTCATAAACATCTCCTACATCTTCCTTTATTTCCATAAAATACCGTGCAGCTATGAGCATTTGTCATTGATTCTCACAGCACTCCTCATGAGACAGGTAGGTGGGTATTATTATTATTATTATTATCACCTTACAAGTGGAAAAACAAAGGCAGACATGCTGAGTTTTAGGCAAAGCTAGTACTGTATTGGGGTTTAGACTTGTTTCTAGTTTTCAGTCTGCTCAGTTTGCTATGGACCTTGACTGTGTGACTTCTCTCCTGCGCTTGCTTTTTCTCGTGTCTTTATTCTACCACATGCAGAAAGGAGAGGTGAAAAAGCTGTATGTCAGTAAATATGTCCCCATGCCAGTGAAGCAGAAGGGACTTGCTGATCTTAATGTTAAATAAATATGTGTACATAAAAGTATACAGATTATATAAGTAATGTGTAAATTCATATACATATATGTGCACATATACAGTATATGGGGAGTAGTATACATATACATATACATATACATATACAACTAGGAAGATCTCTTGGGTAATGGGTTGCGCTACGGATAGCTTTATAGCCCATACTTGTCTAACTTATTGAAATGGCTTTCTGTCCTCTCCTTTTCAGACATTTTCATGTCCTAAAGGTACCTGGGACCAATTCCTCCTGCTAGGACTATCCTGTGATTTAATTGGCTACTAAACAGATACTTTAGGGTTTAACAGACCTTCCCAATTAATAGAAATGTTTTGCTTAAAAAAGAAACCAGCTTAGTACTGGTTAAGGAGGCCTTCATGCTTTGAAAGTAAGACCTGAAGGAGGCCACAAATCTGGCCAGCAAAGCCCTGTCATCCAGTAGTAGTCATCTCAGTGCCTGTTTACATGGGCTATAAACACTTTTGTGCTCTAGCACACATCTTTCCAGGGGTTCAGACACTTTTGACTGATGAACTACGTCTGTGATCTTATATCCATGATACCTACTGTGCACAGCACAGCAAATGGTGCTCCTTATCTCTTCCAAGCACCTGTTTTCTTTCCCTTCTCGAAATTGTTCTTCACATTACTGGTTTCATTTTTCCAATTGTCACAGATTCCACCTGACTGTCAACCTGAACAGAGTTTTGCAAACCCATGAAGCAAACATTTCTGTGAATGTTAATAACCCTGTAGCTTCATTTTGCATGACTAGAAAGTGCTGTGTTTACTTAAGTTCAGCAGTTGCTCCGAGGTGCTTTTGACATGCTCCTGCTCTCTGTGATAACTTGTCTGTGTTTGACGTAGAGGCAACCAGGAGGGCTCCATGGGTGACCCCGACTTTGTGGTGGTGGATGGCGTTCCTGTCATGTTGCCTTCCTACGATGAAGCTGTAAGCAGCGGCTTGAATGCTCTGGCACCTGGATACTCAGCTACCACAGACCAGGGGCATATTTTGCAGACAGAAGATCAAAATCCTCCCGCTTACCCCGGCCCCAGGATTACAGACACGCTGCCTAGTGAATTTGAGACCTGTGACAGTAGGTCAGGCTCCTCTGAACTGCTTGAAAATTTGTACCCATCCCCGGCATGCCAAGCAACAGCACTTCCCGGTTCAGATCGAACTGACGTATCCCGTAGCACTGCTGGGGAGGCTGCGTCCACGAGTCCGCGGATCGATATTGCAGATGGTGAGTCTTGCATAGGTGCAATAGGTGAGTCCGTAAACAGGAGCCATCATTTGTTTGTACTGTCAGAGCAGGAATAAACCCAGCTGACTTGCTCGTACTTTCTCCATGTTGTTATTCACCTCTTAATTTGGACATTTTTTAAACCATACTACTCCATGGTCATAGAGCTTCGTGTCTGCGATATGTCCTTGCTAGCTGTGGTGCAAGGGATTTGAATACCAGGCCAGAAGGTTCCGGTCCACACCCCATAACAGCAGTCTCATCAACAGGGATGTCAGCAAGCACCTGTGTACAGCAGCGAAGCCAACCGTCATCTTGCCTGTGTTGGTCTGTTCATCTGCTCCTCAACTCCTACGCTCACAACTCCCTCACGTGCCATGGCTTTCACAGCAAAGAACAGAATTTTCTCGTTAAAATGGAAAGCAAATCATGTTTTCATACTCAGCCAAAATTAGCAGCCTTTATTAACAAACTCATCATGTCTGTGCGTACAGCAAACTGTTCAGTCTGAAGCACGTACGCATTAAGCCATGGACATGGGAGTCACAGCATAAGGGGAACGTACCCTCAGGACCATGCATGAGAAGGGAGATTGCCATATATTATTGTCTGCATTTAAATCGAACATGAGCATGCATTGATATCATTTCATTGAGTTCTAATGGAGCTGTATGGTGTGCTGCTCAGCATGTTAAGTATGCTAGATAGCTTTCCTTGGAGACGTTTAGAAGGAGTGGCTCTGATCCTGCTCTCACTGAAAGTCACTAGGCAAAGAGCTGAAGCCCAGTGTCCTAAATTCAGTGTGGGTGAAGGTCTGGGTGGAGGAAGTCTTCCTGCTTCATAGGGTTGGGGCAAACTTTTAATGGTATCACAAGGCGAAGAGGAGGGCACATCTATCACAGCTAGAAGGAGGAGGGAGAAATTATGATAATGCCAGCAAAACTCCCTGCCTATTCTGAATGCTGTTTCAGTGATTAATGTAGTAGAAAGGATGTTTGCATTTAGGTTTTTGTAGGCCTAATGTTTTAGAAAATCTGGGTAGTTTTAGTAGGTTAATTTTCATATAGGTGTTAGAGCGTAAGTGGGTCTAGAATTGGCAATACCATCTGTCTTGTTCAGATTTTTGCAATGTCCGTTTCTATTTTTGTAGAATTGCTAATACTAATACTCTGCAAAAGTATAAAGGGAAGTTACAATCAGCAATCAATGCTATTTCTTTTTTTCCACTAGAGATTCCTTTGATGGAAGAAGACCCTTAGCCTGCAGAGAGATGTGTCTTCGTCGCATTGCACTGTTGGGTGACATGAATCATGAGGATTTAGAGATAGAAAAGACTATCTGTGGATTTGGGGAGGGTATTTTCCTACTTATCAATCTTCCATGCGATGATGTCACCAGATTGGGTGTACATCTTAATCCACAGAGGGGATAACAGCATCAGCATTTGGAACAGCAGCAGTTTTATGAATGAATCCTGGGGATTTGATGAGAGCAGATGTAGAAAAAGAACTGTGGCTTTTTAGAAATGAAATGTATATCTGCATCGCAGAAAGTCATATGGTTCTGTAAGAAATGCTATTGGATTTTGATACTAACTGCCTCACAAAAGCATGTCAAAGTATGTAAATTTGCTTATAAAGACTGCTTTAAATGATCTATGGACCTCTAGTTTATGATGAATCCTTACAAGTTTAAAAAAATACTAGTACTGAAACACAAAAAAAGAGGAAAGATCCTCTTTGGCTTTCCTATGATAACCAGGAAGCTTTTGATTTAGTTGTTGGTGATTTTGTTTCAGACCATGTCTGCAGAAAATATAACAGAAATGATGGGATTCATATATACTTTGATGTATGATAGCAAATATATATAAATATATATATATATATTTAAAAACTCTTAAAGAGAAAGAAAAGGAAAGACTCCCAGGTCACATAATGATCTGGAGATTTTTTTAAAGGTAAGGCAGAATTTATATCATATACAATATTCAAGGTAAAATATTGATATTTGTATTTATGCAAGACTTCTGTGACTACATTGCATTTGATAAATCCTGCTATGAGAGATCTAGAAAATGTTAAAATTATGAAATATGTGCTTAAGAAACGTTGAACTGCCCTGCTTCAACGTTTCTTAAGCTCTTACAAATATATATATACTAGAGTAATCTACAGTCATAGCCCAGAGCACTGCCTTGTCCCTGTACGTTGTGGTAGTATTCTGAGCCATTATTGTAGAATACTTTTTAAAAAAATAATAAAGTTCAGTTTCAGTTCTTTTGACTTATCCGACTGTGTGTAGTTGGCCTTTTTTTCCCTTCCTCACTTCTTTCACCAGCTCCCACCTGAAGGCTGAGAGGGCAGCAGAACACCAGGTCCGTGGCATTTTCAGTTTTATATTCATTATCCAGCTACAAATGGAAAGAATGGTTTTGGTTAAGCAGAGCACATGAAATGGGTGCAGCAGTGGCGCAGCTTCTGTAGATGCTACACAGCTTCTGTAGATGCTACACGGCTTCTGTAGAGGCTTTTCTCTCCTCTGCATGCTACGCCAGAGCATTGTGCTAAAGCCTGTATGAATGGTTCACCTTTGTGGTGTTACACGCTATTCGTTATTTGTCAGGAAGATTCCTGGCTGTTTCATATACTTATTGAAAGCCAAGCAGATTTTCTCATCTTATTTTTGGTATTGCGCAAATAAAACATATGTTAAACTGGCAGTGTCTGAAGGAAGAACTCGCCGTATGTTAATGATAGATTGCCATCATGTGGGCTAATCCAAACCAAAGGAAAAAATGAGACTGAGTTCTGATTTTATGTACAAAGTAAACCAATAATATCTCTATTGCCCTAAATAGAGGATTGCTACAAGTTGCTCTGTTATTTTTTCATGATTGTTTAATTATGTGTTTGTATTGTGGTAGCATCTAGTGGCCCCACTCATGAGTCAGGCTAGTAGAATGATAGATGTGCTGCAACCATTCAAGAAAGCGTTTATTAGCATCCTGTCAGCAACTGTATATGACAGCAAGAAGCAAATGGAGACAAAAACCTGTGTAACGGAGAGGCAATTATTACAATAATCTCAATTATTCTATGGTATCATAGATGAGAACATAGTCGTTGGTATTGAAAGATAAGACATATTCCACATTATCCTCCATTCTTGCTCACGTAAGATTTGCATTTTTTTCTGCTGAAATTGTCTCAATTGCAATCGTATCTTCAGGTTTACCCAGAGCCGTATCTATCGGGTATTAGTACTTTCTTTGCTACCCCTTCCTTTTTAGGTCCCATGCTTTCCAGAGGTGTTTGCACTACCAACTGAAGTTCAGGATTGTCACCCCAGCAAAGAAGACAAAAGTGCTGTAATACCAGCCTTGAATTAAAGCACGTCTCAAGCCTACAGTCAGTTAAGTGATTTTTGTTTCATAATGTCATTGAAAAGTATTGAATTTACTTTAGATGCCCTATAAAATATTATGAAATCTGTCTTTGCTGGTCTTTTAACAGCTTGTGAAATTTCATTCCTTATTAAATTTCTGGACTTCCATTTATTAATTTCTGTTATGAAAGCTTCTGATTAATATTTGGAGCTCTACGTTTTTACAGATTTACACTGCTGTATGTATTGTATTGCAGTCATTTTGTTAAGGGAGCCAGACAGGGTAACTTAAGAAATGTAAATTTATGGCTTATTAGACCATTTTTATTTTATAAAGTGCAGAACTGCAAATACACTAGAAAACATTGATGTATTAATATTGCTTGATAGTCCTTTGATAGCACCATACTAAATATCACTTGCAAAGGTAAAAGAGAGGTTTTTACCATTTTTTGCTTATGATGTATAAGACTTCCTGAAAGGGTGTTTTGGGGGGATTACTTGTGTGGTTGAGTTTAGGGTTTATGCATGCTTGAATATTTGGGGGGCAAGAGAGGACTGTTTCTGCTGCTTTTTTTTCCCCACAGGGGGCTTGAATTCTCATGAGAGGTTTGCCTGCCCCCAGATCTGCACCTGTGCCCCGACCCACAAGGTGATGCCCTGGGCTGAGGGCTGCCCCCAGGTGCCCCCCAGCCTGCCCAGCTCCCTGGTCACCCTGCCAGCCTGGAGAACCCCGCAGCTCTGTGGCCTAAGACCTCGGGTCAACCTCGAGCACTCCCTGAGCCCTGGCAGCCAAACTTTCAGGAGGGCGGATGCTCTTAGGGCCCCAAGAGACCAGAGAGCTGGTAAGATCATGACAGTATGTTTGCCGTGCAAATGAAACCAGACAGGAGGATGAGCACGTCTTATGCAGATCATAAGCTGTTTTCGCTTGAGCTAACTGGATGTGAATAAAAACAAACCCAGGAAAACCCTTGTTGGTGAGGGGAGAAGCAGCATGTTAGTGAAGACGGACAACCCGTGTGCCTTCAGCAGAGGGAGGAAAGGATACGTACTGACGACTTCAGAAAAAAAAACAAGAACTGGTTTCACCCTGCCAATATTTCTAAAAATGAAAAAGGAGGAGGAGAAATGAGCAATGTAGCAGCCTTCAACACTGACTTATGAACGAGGGCTTGACCTGCAGAGTGCTGGGGGAAGGGTGGGGATCCAAGGTCTCGCAGCAGCTCTGCAAGGAGTGAATCACAACCTGAGCATGAGTCAACAGGACCTGGCTGTTGTGAAAATGTTAAATGTCAATATGAGGATGTTTACATGGAACTATAACTTATAAAACACATGAAGCAATCCTTCAGCTCCACTCAGTACTAGTAAGGCCTCAGACAGAGCAGTGTGTCAGATGTTGAGCAAATTTTTTCCTCTTCAAGGAAAATGTGAAGTAGCTGGAGGGAAGCCAAGCAGAGAGAATCAAGAATTATTAGAAGTTTGGAAGAGCGTGTCCTCAGAGGTCACATTAGAGATCATGTAGTGTTCAGTGTGAACAACAGAAGACCAAAGGGGACACAGAAATTTGGTTTTCTGTAAAAAGCATATTTTGCAAAGGAGGAGGAATTTATCTATATAAGTAGGACAAGAATAATAGGCTTAATTGCAGCTTGAGAGAATTAGGTTAGATACTAGGAAAAACCTTCTAGCCACAGGGATGGTTACAAGCAGGGAGAGATGGTCTGAGGAAGGTGTCAAAAACCTCTGAGAGATTTTTAAAGACTGTTTTAAATAAATAGGGGCCAGGAAAACACTGGGACGGGATGCACTACGTGAGCTTTGGGGCCCCTTCTCATTCTGCTTCTGTGTGATTCCCAGCTTGAACTTGGGTGATGCACAGTTTTCCCCATATAGACTAATTCCAAACTGATGGTACTGGGCAAACTGGTCAGCAGTTGTTAAAATCACAGCCAGAAATACTCCCTGTTCCACCAACAGAAACTTTTTGTGTAGCGTGGGCTGAACTCCAGTAAAATCCTGTCAATTAAACCCTGTTGCATTAAAGTGACCTTGATTTCAGAATTTTGTTCTGTGACAAATCCAAATTTGGGATTTTCTGGTCTTTGTGTCTATCTTAGATAGTTAAATGAATGCAGCCCTTCTAATACTCCCTGCGCATTAGGTGAAGTAAATCCTCTCTCGGCAATTATCTGAGACACCTATTGAGTTCAAGGAAAAACAGCAGCTCAGGCACTGGAGCGCAAAGACCATTGTTATGTTTATGCAAAACTTGCTTCCCATGCCCCAAAAGCTGTTTGTTCCTCTCTGCGTTGTGCTGCAGATGGTAGCACAGCTTACCACATCAGCTGTCAGAGGAGGAGTAGCACAGATGAAAGAAGCACATCTCAAGCTCCTGTTCTTGGTCTCCCGTGGATTCTCAGGGAGGACTTGGGGGCAGGAAGAACTAGAAAGCAAGTAAACATCTGCCCCAAACCCAGGAGCATCTCCCACTGTCAAGGGCATGTCCAGTCCCTTCAACACAGTTCCCAAAGGAATTGCACTACGGTGGAGGGGAGATAGGCCCTGCTTTGCCTATCGCTCTCCCAGGCCGGGGCGTGCAGCCAGAACAGACAAATCCTTCTCCCCGAGAATGATGTATATAACTTCCTTCATGCATTATAGATTTCTCTTGTCACTACCATTATATAGTAGCATACAGCCCATTCTTCCAGCCCTACCTTTTCCAGGACAGTAAGATATGTTATTTAACAATAACAGAAAGGGCGTTAGCTTGAGATTAAATTATTTGCTGTCCAGGTGTCAGAGCAGACTTGTAATAATTCATTATTAATTCATCATATTATTCCTCAGCCAGGCAAAGGGACTGTCCTGCAGGGCAGGGGGAGCTGCTCCGCAGGGACATTTTGTAACCCAGGAAAACTGGATTCACCTGATAAAATACATTAAACAGAAACTTGGAGAAGGAAGAAACACTTAAATTTTAATGAAGTCTGGGGTACATGGATAAGTTCCCCATGTTCTCCAGTAAGAACAGAGGGAGCTGTTTTCTTAACACAACTAGTTCAAAAGAAAGTCAAGAGGCAGGGAGGGAAGACAAGCTTCCTGGTTTGGGGGTCCAGCAGCTCTTTTCCATCACCTCTGCATTTCAGTGGTCAGACTGGTTCTGCTTGCAATAAGGGCCTTGGTTGTGGTTTGGATCCACTTTTTCCATTTTACTGTGTTTGCCTTCTGTTTCCCCTCTGCTTATCCTTCTCTTTTTCCTTTTTTTTTTTTTTTTGTAACTAATACTGTTGTTCCAGTTTCATCCTGTCAGCTCAGTCATGCTGGGAAGCGAAACAAGTTGCTTAATTGCAGTGCAGTACCCAGCAGGACACATCCCCTCCCCTATAAGAGGTTGCTCTTATTTGCCTTCCTCATTTACGTTCTCAGCAGAGAGGACAACAAGGGACATGGAGCTCCTCACTTTGCTGACAAATGGTCCATGAAAATGGTTAGAGAGGGACACTGAGGGGAGCCCACATTGCTACATGCATGATGTATCTATATGCCTCGGTCCCAAGCCTGTCAGCTCATGATCTTTCATTGGCCCCAAATTCACAGGTGTATGTGAATGCTCCTATACAAATACAGTAGCCAAGATTTTTAAGAATGAGCTAATATTTTAGGGTGTCTCAAGGTAAGACATTTTAAAGAGACCCTCCTTTCTGAAACTGGTGAGCTCACAGCTTCAGAAAATGGGCACTGATACGGTCCAGTTAGGGAGCACAGGGTGCACAGCAGGTCACTTCATCTGTTTGCTTCCTGGTGCTCCGATATCAATTTCTTGTCCCCAGAATAACTGCTTGAACTAAACAGTTGCTGAGCTGTCAGGTTCACATCTTTTTTTTTTTTAACCTAATTAGGCTAGATTTATTTTTAACGCTCCATATTACCATCCGCTTCTGACTTCCATCCATCTACTGCTGAGTACATGCTGCTCTTGCCAAAGCAAGTGTCTTTCAGCAGCTATCTCAGCCCCTTGGAACTGTACCACCCTGCGGGAGATGGCACTTGCCACCGTTGTCCCTTCTATTAATTCCATGGCAGCACATGCTGTTCATCTGCCTTGCTCAGTGCTCTTGTGTTAATAACTGTGCAACCGGTTGTTGTTTCTTTCATAACCATTACCATAGCTGCCTGTTGTTGATAATTCAGACTTAATTACTTACTAAAAAGTTTAGCAGAACAATTTAGCTTCACTTAGCCTGTTCATTGATGAAGACTATAAATGTCTGCAGTCTGTCACTGATATAGATGTTACTGGAGTTTGGTATAATTGGCTTTTACTGAAGTGCTGCAGCAAAAATGAGGCTTAGCCCAACTGGCAAAGTCAGCTGCCTGCTTGTACATCTACTGCTTGTTTTTCCATTGGATTTTGGGCAACCACTTGGGAGGAGAACTGCCACAGTAACTTACCAGGTTCACTTATGTATCCATTCACATTGCAGCAGTGTGCAGCATAGATACAGCTACAGAAGTGCTGAAGCCCGGCATTAAAAAGGCAGCTGTAAAGAGTCCAGCATTTCAATTAGGCTTGCGGTGCTGGGCTGATCTATCACAAATACATCTTACTGGAGATAGACGTACCTATGACAAGACTTAGATGATAATGTTCTCTCTGTTTTATGGAAAAAGTGGGGGAAAAATTGCCAAGCAGCAGCATCATTAAAGGTAATGATGCCTCTCTAGTCAGTTTTCTCTGGTCTGGCAGTCTCCTGTTCCCTGAAATTTTGAATCTAGGAACTGTTACAGGCAGGCGGCTCTGGATATATGCACTGCTCTCAGTTTCCAGTGAAGTGAATGGGAACTGGGACCCCTTTCAGCAACGAGCTCTTTCTGACCGTGCAGTCCCATCTCCTGATTCCCAGAAGAAGAAGAAAGGCCATGTGCTCCCATCCAAGGGAAGGTGGGGTTTAGCATTGCACTCCTTTAGAGCAAAACTGGACTCTGGAAACTCCACCCAGCTCTCTGATTTTACTTGCATTACACTATTTGCAGTGAATTGAGGCTGACTGGGTGCATCGTGGTACTCTGCATTCATTTAAACCTTCACAACATAGGGCTGTGAAACAGCTCATCGATAGCCTTTGGCTGCTCTAGGCACTGACAAGCAAGTGAAAGCAAGAGAGTTCCCCTCTTAGACACTTTTTAAATCCAGCACGGTGCTGTGTTCATCTTTGGATGCCTAAGTGTCCTAAATATGCCTAAATATCTTTGTATTAAATTTTGAGCAAGAAGGTGATTAATCGTTCCCTGACCTTCAGTTTCTTCATTGAGACTGTGTCACCAAACCATATTTTATGTCACTAGGACACAGAAGATGTAAATCAATATCTGCCTGCTCTAGAATATCTAACAAGGGAGGAAATTACTTCCATCCGTTAATGCAGACAGATTTTCTTGAGAGGATTTTCTGCCTTCCAAATTGAGTTTTAAAATGCGATTTCATCCTCACAGGTCTGCCTGTTGGTTTCCAGCACAAGGGGCATTGCCTCAGTTTGTTGGCAGCACTGGCAAGAATAACAACCTGCCACTCTCTCTGATCTTCTAAATGCTTTTTTCCCCCTACATAATTTAAAAACTATAAATAATTTATAAAAAAACCCCAACACCCAAGATAAATTTAGATTCTGGGTTTCTTCAGAAGGAAAGGTAGTGGGTATCCTTTCTCAAGAAATTAAATGATAATTTAATTAGCTCAAAAGAAGACTGAACTTTAATTCTGTGGTCCAAGACCGAACCCACAGTAAGTAGAAAGGGGACTTTTTTCCCAAATAATCAGCAAGAAATGACAGTGGGCCTTGGGTCTCTGAGAGCACCCGTGTTTGCAGCACACAACATCTGTACATCCTGTAGCCACATCTGTGGATGACACGAGAACTGGGAGGCCAATGCCTTTGCATGCAATGGGGAGAGAGCAATGCTCTGTCCCCTGTGCTGTCTGGTGCTGCCTATGTTGCCGCTTCTGCTTGCTCAGGTATGCTGGGCACTGCAGCCCCCCTGAACCTGGTATATTTACAGTCTGTGGCAGAATGGGCCTCCCCCTCTGGCAGTGCTTTGTAGTTTCTTTTCCTTGGTTTGTCCTCTTAGGTTTTTGCATCAGCAGCATTCAACACTATCAAATCTTTGTATCAGCATGTTCTTCAGGCCCAGCTGTATGAGGTAGCATTTTCAACTTACATCAGCTCCAAAGCAAGTGCCATTGAAAACTAAACAAATTAAAAAAACCTTAAACAAAAAAATCAAGCTTAGAAGTAGCCTTGTTGTTGTGTTGTCCCTGTGCATTCATTTTTCTGTTCAGATTAGTCATGCACTTGAAGAATAGGAAGTTCACAACAGGGCAGCCAAATCTCATGTTCAGAATTAGGACCCTGGAAGGAAAAACCAGCATGTAAACCAGAAAAATATTAGCCCATGATTGCACTGAAATCTCAAAGCTTAATGCAAGATGTGTTCATAAGCGCTTTTGCTGGAAAGAAACAGCCTCTGCCATGCAATTACATATTTAACCTCTGTGGAAAAGATTTGTTTACTGAGCGAGAAAGGCATACACCCCAGGCTGCTGGTCAGAGAAAGTACTGTGTAATCATCACAGGCTGCAACAGAAATACAACAGTTTGAAGACCTTTGACATTTGATTAGTATTTTTTTCTTCTAGAGAGTGAAGAGAGTTTGGACCTTAAAAGGAAAATGAGCTAAGGCTTTAATTAGTGGGGCCACAGAGAAAGAAATGAAGAATGACTGTGGAGAGCAGTAAGTACATGCTGAAAGCTTACAGGGAAACTGATGCCAAGCAGGCTGTGATAGATTTTAAATTCCAAATGTAGATGGACTCACATGTGTAGATGCAAAACACAACTGTTTCGATGCAATTCTAAGAAGGTAGGAAATGCAAAAAAATTCAAAAGCACAAATTTGTCGTAACTGGGAAATGCTCTACTTGAGCTACTACTTTACTCCTTGGCATGGTCATAGAGAATTGATTCTGCTCTCTTAAAAACAACAGTTGTTCACTGCTCAAGGCTGTTTCTGGATTTGCACCATATATACTAGTGCAAAAAAGACATAAGTTTATGCTATTGTAGCCCATCTGTACTGGGCCTTGACCCACACAGCTCCGTCAGTACAAATACTGGTGTGTTGGCCAGGAAAACCAGTAGCAAAGGTGACTAGACACAAAATTCTCTCAAATGTACAAAGTAAATGAAAAATATCAGCAATCTGTGGCGTTACTGAAAATGGCAAGCACGCTGTTTTCAGGCAAACATGATTTGTAAGGTGATGGTTGCTTCACAGGCAGTGACTCACAGAAGCTTAGCCTCTGCAGCATCTCCCTCTTCCTTAGGCAGCACTTTCCACGGCAGGAACAGGTGTAGATAAGAGCAGTGTTTTAGGGCTTGTGCTGATAGCACAAAATGAGCGGAAACTGCTGTCAAGTCAGAACAGGTAGGAAAAATACAGGAACAGGCTATACAAAAGTGAAACACATTTCATGTCAGAACGGTTGGGCTCTCAGGTGTGGATGAAGCCAGAAGCGATGTGATATCCCGCTCCAAGCACTTTCTCCACTTACTGCTGGCCGGCAGCTGCTGTCGGCATAAAAGCAGGAGTACAAGCAGCACTGGCTGGAGCTTGGCTAAACCAGGCACCAAGTCAGGGGGAATGAGATGCAACACAACTGCTGTGTTTTTCTGTCCGGGCAGGTGAGACCCCAGTCGGCGTCATTACCTGCTGTGGGGCAGGACGCTGAGTGGCAGGTCACCTCTCCCAACAGGGCTGCGGTGGCAGGGCACCATTGGGAAGCACGGCCTCCGGCACAGCTCCGTGGTGGGCAGGTCCCGCTATCTGCACCGCTCTGGGGCCTCTCCTGCCCCGGGCGTAGGTGCCAGACGCAGCAGCAGCACAGGGGCTGGCAGCCAGCCTGGGAACTCGCATGGCCACCCAGCAGTCCTTCTTCTTGAATCTGAGTAGAAGATTACTTCCTCCTGATTCTTGGTAAAAATGTGATCTAGCATCGAGACTTCAGATTATTATTCTGATGCCTGCATGCCTTCCATGTGAAAAAAATGTTAAGGACTTTTTCTCTAGGATATTACATGCTTTGCTAATAAACCACTTTCGAGATCCTTAAAAGAATCATGTTCCTGGGAGTGCAAGAAGTGATGTGCTGTTTTTATGCTCTCCTCACCCTTTGTGTTTTTAAGTGGCACAACATGACATGTTGCAATTCATCTGTCATTTTCACATTTGGAGAAGCGGTCAGAATGGAGCAATCTAGCCATCCCAGCTGAATACGCTGTTGTTAACTGACAGATGTCTCGAGTGCAACAGGAGTCACGAGGCTGTCGTGGAGGTGCTGACTTTTAAATCCCAATTGCACGCAGAACCTTGGCATATTGTCAGCATGTAAAATTTTCAATTTCACGGGACATTTCTTTTGGTGTTACCAGTGGATTTTGTTTTACCTTCATCTTTCCTTTCTGTTAACACTGCAGGAATTATTTCTTGGGGCTCTCTCCTGTCTGACCTGATACTCTGTGCGCTGTGTGATTCCCACAGGGTTTCTGTGGGCAGAGACCTGAGCTTGCATGACTGCGTGCGTTATGTACACTCACATACAAATGCCGGACAATTCAATAACATGAAAGCTGTCACAGGCCATTTTACTACAGTCAAAACGTTTGAAAGGTATTTAGGTTAGTATAAAACCAGGTTTCAGCTCCGGTCAGCTGTTCTTTGCAGAATACGGGGAACAGCTGCCTGGCTGGCAGGCACTGCCTAAACAAAGGTCTCCTTCTACTCTGCGTGGCCTCAGGGGGAAGCTGCTGCTCTGGCTGGCTGGCCTGGCAGCAGGGCCCAAAATAGGGATTTGCCCTGTACAGCTGTGGAGGTCAGACAATCCGGGGCTGTATTTTATATATAAGTATTTAAAGTGTGGGAGTAAATTTTTCTCCTGCAACCTACTCAGACCTTGGAGAGAAGCAGAGCAGGCTGAATCAGTTCCTCAGACACTACCCTTTTGCATATTTTTACCTGATTTTTAAGAATCCAAAGCAGGGTAAGCACAGCTCTGAGCTTTTTGCCAAGGTCTGACCACGCTAATTTCAACAGATGGAACTTTGGTTTCAACGTGTTAAAATGAAAATATCGGCATTTTTAAGCTAAAATGTAGCATGTTTAATTATTCTTATGTCAAGACTGATAGAGCACTTTCATCAATTGGTCAAACTTTGCTCAGTTAGACTCTACTGATCTTGTTTTTCTCTTCTTTGTTCAAATTAACACAGTCGTATTTGTAATTGAACTCAGTGGTAGCCAAGGCTATAAAGGCATATAAATGCAAAAACCTGCCTCTCCAAAGTCTTCAGTCTCACTAAGAATGAAGCTCAGAAGCACATTCAGATCAAAATCGATGCTACCTAAACCAGGAAAAAATTCACTTGCAGAGGCTCATTTTGGATCCTTCTACATGCATAAAGGGAGAATAATTATCTTTGTACATGTAGAAATTTATCTTTTCTTATTTTATCCATTCTGTGGACAAACTGTTGAGTTCACTGCTTTGATAAAAGCTTCCTAAAACACTTTAATAATTCCCCAAACACTCAACACAACCCACACTGGCTGTTTTTTTTTGGTTTTTTTTTTTTTTAAAGCTGGAGGTTTATTAAGAAGATCACAGATTTTCCTATGTTTGTTGTGAAATCCAGGTGGGAAAAAATCAAATAATTCTTGGTATTTAATATGATCATTCTAACTGAGACTCATAAGGTAAACGAACTCATTGTCATTACCTATGCAAGATATGAAAATGTGTGTTTCCAGAAACAATGACCTTATTACAGTGTTGATCTTGTGTGGGTGGAAGCCTGCTTTATAAGAACCCTGTGGGAAATGATCATGTATTTCACCTGACTATTGTACATTATAGGTGAGCCCAGAGGTACAATAAGATACACATTTGGTAAGTGTCTTACATGTAAGAAATCAGTAATTTAATGCATTAATCACTAGAGTGCAATTATAGACCTTAATTTAGAAGGTATTAGTGATTCGCCATAGATAACCTTCAGTGGCTATTAGAATTTCATAGTCTGAGTTCATTACAACTGGCAAATGTCATCTGCACAACCAGCACACACAAGGGCCTGTTCTTTGGCTGGAAGCACATTTTTTCAGTATTAAATCCACTCCATTAAATACAAGAGAGAGCACCTGTTTGGGTCTTATTTCAATAAAGATTATATCCTAGTTGCATTTTAAGGGGGCTTATAAAGATTGCACATTATTAATGTATTTTATTAGCATGTTTAAAACAGAGTAGGATACACTGGAAATATTACAAGCACATCAGTAGAAGACATCATAGCTGGTGATAAAACATGGAAATAAACAGCCTATTACCTGTTGCAGTCTTTATCAAAATATGAGACAAATGACTGTTTGTTACAGAATCTGTTAAAGCATTTACTGACCTTTTATAAATGAACCTTCCTATACAGTATTTTCTTGAAATTAGTAATATGCTTAAAATTAGGTATCTCAGTGCTTAATTTCAAAAAGCTGCATAAATCTAGGACACAGTAAAATGCTGTAAGTATTTATTCCTAATTTTTGGTGTTTTCATGTGTATAGTGGAGAGGACATCTTTTCTTTTTCCCTCTTTCCTAATCCCTTATGGCGCCTACTAGGTGTCTAGCTCGCTATGTGTATGTGACTTGCATAAGACAATGGAGGAGCAAGAAACATGTCTCTGCTTAACACAGACACCTTGGCAGAAAGACAACTTTTGTTTTAGTTTCCATCATTTCTTGCAAGTGACAGAACATGAGATGGTTGTGTAGGTGTGCCTTTTGTCATCAAAATACAACATGCTCATCTGCATCATTTAGAGTTATATTACTTCCTCTGTGCAAGAAGGCATTGAAAGATGTCAGCACAGTGCTACAGAAAATATGGCTGCATTAACAGACAACTT
Organism: Gymnogyps californianus; assembly: GCF_018139145.2. Lineage (NCBI taxonomy): Eukaryota > Metazoa > Chordata > Aves > Accipitriformes > Cathartidae > Gymnogyps > Gymnogyps californianus. The sequence goes on from NC_059473.1 coordinate 20,814,353, forward strand.
AGCTGTTTCTTTTCTCTCCGAGTTACACAAGCACAGTAGCTGAATCTATTGGCATCTTTTACAGAGTCTTGTGATTTATACATTTTAAACTTGGATGTTTTTAAAAACTGAATCAAAAAGATTTAATCCAGAAGCAAGTCTGCAGTTGTAATAATAGTGTGTGAGCATTGTTCAGTGATAAATCAAAGTCAATGCACCGAACTAAAAAAAGTTCCAGGTTGGATTTTCAACCATAATTTGGCAACAGCTTTTGCAAAAAACACTTCTGTAAATTTGTGACCACTCGTTAGCAGCAGTTGACTGTACAACAAGCAGCAGTGAATACCTTGCTTCCATGCTGAAATGTACATTACACATTAAACAAAAAGATGCTCAAAGACTATAGCCATGAAAGGACAGCAGTCCTGCTTACCTGCTGCTTCAGCCACTGCCGAAGTTTTTATTCACAATCTGCAACTGGCTTAGCTGGCACCTAAACTGTCACTGAGTTCTAGGCCTTGCTTCAGTAACTTCAATATAAAATATCTCAGCCTTTTATGTATGTGGGCAAACAGTCAGAGGCCCAAGCTGACAGGATCCACAAAAACCTACATGTTTCCCACCTGCATCAACAAGCTACAACAACAGGATTACAAGTGAAGTATCTGTATTAGACACACGTTGAGATGTGTGAACTTGGGGCGAACATGTCTAAATCCTGATGCTGGTTCTTACTCTCACCACTGGAAAGAGGTGCTGTGGTGGTAGGCTCTGTAGAAAGGAGACTTACTACAGACTTACTGTCTTTTCCTATTAATTACAGCTGAGAGTAATCCTGAAAATACTCAGAACTTCAGGTATCCAGTTCCATCTATTCAATTCTAAGTAAGAGAGAGAAGCAGGACCAAACAGAAAATAAGTATTATATATTTGAGCATAAGTATCACAACCATTTCCTCACACTGTAAATTTGCACAAAACAATGAGTGCTTCCAGATACTTCTCTAATATCCCATGTGACCTGACAGAATTCTGTAGGACTTTTCCTAAACTGGTTTATTTGGCTTTGTCCAATTCTCTGTGTTTCGTTTAAACACAGCATTCCAAATTTAGCAAAATTACTCCTCTCCAGATACACAGGTCCTGTTTTCACTGGCCTTAGAACTATTGTTTCAGTGCCCGAGTGCGTTGTAATCTCTCACCCCATTTAACATAAGTAGAATATATCACAGGCAACCAGAGAGGTGCATTAATACCATTAAAATACATATATATGCAATCAATTGTAAGTACTTAATACAGGAGCAACATTAAGTATCAGTAATTAAAGGTACATAATTCAGATTAGCATGAAGACAGGCACTTTGGTGTCATCTCTGGCCCAACCAATTCCATACAAAGCAGAACAGCTTAAGCTGCAAAGAGTGCGGATTTCCTATCTAGATATCCTCATGGTCTGGTGGGACGTCAGGGGACATCAGGGACAGAAGCAGAGTTCAGATCCTATTAGGAAGAGAAAGGCTCTGGAAGGAGCGATCTGACCCTTGAGTGGAGGGATAGGAGAAGGGTCTACAATTTGCTGGGAGCTGCGAGCAAGAGCTGCCTTAGGCATTTAATTCCAAAAGAGGTTGAGAGTTGTGCAACCCCAACAGAGTGGAGTCTCATTTTATTTAATAGGTGGATCTTAAGACATGACCCTCAGTTCTGCATTTCCAACTGTCCAGATTAGGTCGTGCTTTGGTTAACATGATGTATATTGTAGATCCAATGCTTTAGGAACCTATGTCTCCCATGCAATGTTACTAAATCCCCAGCTCACTGCTGCGGATATGGCCAGGTAGCATTGTGCTCAAGAGTTAGCTCAGAAGTGGCCACTTTTTCAAACAGCATCAATTTCCAGAAATAGTATTTAAATGCAAAATGAAAATTTAAATTACTATAATTTCTTAAAATAAAAATTACCCTGTCTTCTCTTTTACCAACCCTTTTCATTCCTGGAGTCCTCTTTAAGAATGACAGTAATAGGCAAATAAATCACTTCAGCTACAGATCTATCATTCAATCTTAACTTCTTTAGTAAGCCTAAGTATTCTACTTAGTATAAGTTAGTGTAGAAAATGGAATATAATGACCATTAGAAATAGGATAAGAATGTGAGTAGCGGATCAGCTGCTTACGGTTAGCTTGGGTCAGGTTAAGGGGTCAGATAAGGGGTCAGATTATTATCAGAGGGTCAGCCAAACTGGAGGTAGAGACAGACATGAGCCAGCTATTTCCACCTGCAAAAGACCAGAAGAAACAGCTCAAGCACCAAGCAGCCAGCAAACACAAATTTTTACATTGCTTAGACTGATGAGTCAGTGTGATCATCTCCTACAGATTAAAATGCTTACATTGAGCAAAGCCTGTAAAAGCTGGCTCCTGCACCCCAGCTGCACCCCCTCAGCCTGGTTTCCCCTTGCCTGACCCCTTCTTGGTGTCTAGCAGCTGGTCTTAGAAAGCCAGGGAGGATTTCCATCCTGCTGGGGAATTTACCTGCCAGTGTTTCATCATTATTGTCTCTATTTTTCTTCCTTTAGATTTTTTTTTTTCCATTCCATATCCACATAATCACTGTTTTCCTCCGTTCTTCACCCCTGCAGCACCCCACCTCCGTGTGGCGCTGGCCTTTTTATTTACCATTGCGCGTTGTTTTCGGTCGCTGTGCAAGCTGGCCTCTTTGAGGCGGGCTCCTTCAACTGGAAAGCAAGGAATCCCCGGCTGCGGCGCGGGGCCGGCAGCCTGCCTGACACCGCTCAACCCCTCAACCATTTCCTACAGGCTGAGTTTTATGAAAACGCTTTCTCACTTCAGCCGGCTGCTGCGTACGGGGGGAAAAGCGAGCAGGGTGACAAACAGCGGGGTACACCACCCACGCCCCGCCGTGCTGCTCTCTGGGGTGTGCCTGTTTCTGCTGCGCGGCCGCCGGCAGGGGCGGCCCTGTCCGCCGCTGCCGTTGGGGCCGTCCGGGTTTCCGTTAACGGCCGCTCCGCCCCGGGGGCGGGGTGGCCTCAGCCCCGCACGCCGCAGGCAGGGGCGGTGGCGCGGGCTGGGCCGGGCCGGGCAGGCGGAGGTGAGCGCGGGCGGCGGGGCGGCGTGAGGCGGCTGCCGGCCTCCGGCTCGGGGGTTCCCCGGTGTCCCGAGGGGCGTCGCCGGGACAGCGGGCTGGGCCGGGGAGCCGGGGGTGCGGGTGCCGGGGGACAGAGCAGCAGGCGAGAACGGAGCGGCAGCCTTATACAGATCCTTCGCAGCCCACAGTTGTCCAAGTGTCGTGGTTCTCCTTCCCTTTCCACCCTCTGCCTTTCCTCTTTGAGCCGCTAAGAAGTAAGACGCGTTATCCACCCGTAGGAGAATTTTTTGGCACCCGGGTTGCACTTCGCATTTTTCAAAGCGGTATGTTATTTAGCGTTCTTTTTTTTTTTTTTTTTTGTCCCCAAGGCAGACAAGGATTGTTACACTCATTTTACGGGAAAAAATAGATATGTGGGGTATAAAGTTCCTAAAAGGCACAAAGGCATCCGAGGTAGGACTTCATGAGGCACAGCCTCACCTGCACCTAATCTTGGAATAGTCCAGGTTGCTGGATGTCAGCGGGGTTCCCCACCCCTCACTTCAGTATTCGAGCGTGAAACATTTTGCTTTTGCAGATAGGCAGCAATGCCCGAGTCTGACCGGGCCGATTAGTCAGCATCTAATCTAGCTACATTGCACGGGTGTTTTGATGTAGGCATGCTTCTAGCTCAGACCCAGGCCAAAACGCTTTGTTTTAAAATGGAGCGGTGAACTGTTACTGTACACCTTTAATTCAGTGGCTTATGGCTAGGAGCGTTCACCCAGGTCATGGGATAGTTCATGCAATTCCATCCTCTGCCTGAGGGCAAATGAGACGTATGTCTTCCTCCTAATTGGCGACAGGCTCTTTTTGGCACTCTTCAGCTTCCCTTTTGAAGCTGTGTCGTTGTGCAAGAACTTCTAGAAGTTGATTGAGATGGTAAGAGGCAGGAACTAGAGGGGAGGGCAAGAAGGGCCTCCAAGCTGTTCTCTAAGGATGGTTTCTGGGTTGAACATGTGTGTAGTCAGAATATGGAAACTGCCCAGAGCAGATCTCCTCCCTCCCCTCCCTTGGCCCCCATACAAAGCATCCCCCAAGCCCTCCTTAGGCTGAAACATGTCTTTGATTTAGTGAATCTCGAATGTTATTCACTCAGTTGGAAGAGCTGTAACAGAAGAGGAGGGGAGTGCCTCCAGTCCAAAATAACCAATGCTTCCACAGTTAATGGCTATTTGTGAGATAAAAGGGTTTGGTATTGCATTGTGCAGAAAACAGAATTGAGTGTAGCTGTTTTACATGATAGACTAATGTGCTAAATGAAGACATTGCTAGCTTTCTCTCCAGAAAGAGCTGGATAGGGATGGAATTTAAAATATAACCTGCATGGGGATTTCTTTTTTGGCAGTCCCTAGGTGTCAGACTGCAGGTCTTTTATGGATTCAGAAATCAGGTGCATATCTTTCTACATACACGTCATGGAGTGTATAATTCGGTCTCCGGCTTCCACTCTAAATGCCTTTCATGCAGGTTATCCTGTGTGACAGCTATTCTTCTTGGTTGGGTTGGGACCATCTTGTATAAGGATAATCAGTAGATAAGCACTTGACCTGGGATATATATGCAGATGAGCCCTAGGACTCTACTACCATACTGTGAGTCCGTGAAATAGCTAACTCACCAACAGCCTCACACCGGAACCATTTCATAAAGGCTACTAGCTACTTTTCTACCTTCTTCACATGTTAGGTCTCCTTTGCACAAGAGGTTCTACAGTACAAAATTATGTCAGCTGTACTTGTGAATGCAATTTTCACATTTTTCTCCTCTGGCAAGTTAAGAGCTAACTCAAATGTATTCTGATCTAAAGCCTATTTCAAAGAAATAGAAGGTATCCTTTCAACGCCTCCATTCCAGGAAAGAGTGGCGCCGGTTTCTAACTTCACTTAAATGCTAGGCAGATTGGCTGTCTGTCTCTCTTTTGTACTGTATTTATCGTCCTTTTGTCACTGGACGTTTGCAGCTTGTTATCTTTTGATTGCTTTTTTAAAACGTATGTGCGAAAAACATACTTGCAAAAGCAAACCTCTCTGTTATCAGTTGTTCCATTTGGCTCCACATATTTAGGCACCTGTCTCCACACTCTTTTAATAGTTCCTTAATAAATAATGTGCCCAGATTGGGTCCCAGGAGTGCAGGTGTGGCAACCATGCTATTTCCCCTCCGGCTAGCTATTTAGTCATCTTTGCTGACTTCAGCCACTGAACCATTACCGCTGTTTTATGCCTGACCACTATTTCACAAGCATGACAGTGCTGATGAGCTGTATAAAAAAGTTAGGTTTGCACTAAGGCTCTACAGAGCTCTGCTTGTGACCCTAGGAGTTACAGTCTGAATGCTGCTTCTCCACTTCCTCCTGCTTCCTCAGGAATTTCTGTCCCATGTGTGAAAGCTGGCCTCCTGTGAGTTAAAAACTCAGCTGTCATTCTTGAGAGTCCTTTCCTGTTATCACTTTGATCTTTTCAGGTGAGAGTTTTAATCCTGGCTGCTTCTAATTATCCTGCAAGCACAAAAAAGAACATTTTGTCCCTGGGCTAAATCCACTTTGTGAAAAACACAGTCCAAAGTGGTAGCTAAGAGGGAAGGGAAACAACAGGAAGGAAATGCTACTTCCCTGGAGTAGCTTCTAGTCTAGAGCAGGCAGTTATCACATGACAATTTTCAAAGAAAAAGAAAGTCAACATGGATTCAGGGTGTGAGGCAAGCATACCTGAGTGGTGACTGTGACCGCCCACGGGTGGTTTGTGCAGCTTTGAACGAGTGTCTCTGCTGGGAAACAACTGTAGCACCGAGTTGAAAAAAAAAAAACCAGGAATCGTCACTGTCCTCACTGAAGCCTCGAGAAATTCATTTCCTTAGGACCTAGAAGAGCATAAGAAACCTTGTTGGTCCTCCTCTTCTCTGCCTTCATCATCCCGTCAGACACAGGGGCAGAGGAGCCTGGGCTTCCCAGGGCTGGCAGATGGACCAGTGCCCAGCACTGGGGTGCTTCACTGGAACAACTAGCCTAGCTGGCTGCTCAGGCAGAGAAAAGAGCAGGCTGGCTCTGCTCAGGAGGGAGACACTTGAAACAGTGCTAGCAGCTAAAAACAACCGAGCTGGGGCCAGGGGCTGGAGTCTGGGGCTACAGCTCCCTCCCTGTGCCTATCCAGTTTACTCCTGTCCCCCAGAGAAACAGCCCAGAGCATGTTTTAGTCTATACTTTCAAGTTTATTTTCCCATCCTTCTGGAGACTGCTTTCTTTTAAAGAACTGTTATAATATAATAATAGAGGAATCACAGTCTGTGTGTGTCCACATCTCGTCATATAATCTGAGGGGATATAAAAACAAATAAATACAAACAAATAAATCTACATGATGAACAGGAACTAGGTCATTACATCCCATAGGTAGCTTATGATTACCCAAACCAGTGGCTGTTTTTTATGGTCCTTCTGCTCTGTCAGGTCATTAAATACCTTATCATCTTAGGTTTTCCCAAACAATGATAGGAATTGTTACAGTACTCACTTGCCTTATAACGTGCTTCCTGATTTTAAGTTGGAAAATGCTGTATTTGAGTTAAGCACCCTAGCAACTTAAGGGAGAGGCTGAGGAGGTGGGAAGGGGAACATTCATTCATCATCCGATGAATGAAATTGTTTCTTTTTTTAGATTGTAATTGACTAGAGGGGCCCCACAAAGAAAAGTGTGTTTACACTGTACAGCTTTTTATGAGCACAAATGCATATATTATGATGGCTTAGAGCCTGGGCAAAAACTTGGAGCTTTATTTTTGCTTCAGTAAGTAGATTTGATCTAATCAGATAACAGCAGCAATACAAATTTTCACAATAGCAGTTGGCCTTTATCTGGCCAGTCTAAGAACAAAGGCTTACTGTTTGTGATATATCTTTCAAGATCTTTTTTATGGCCTAGATAAATATGACAAACAAACGCCTTGTCAGTAGACTTTCTGTTAGATTAAAAGAAAAAGGGTGCTCTTTGAAGGTCTTTGGGTTTTTTTCTGAGAAATTCTACCAAGTGCCAAATACAAATCGTCCTTCACAGTCAGTGTGTATCACCAGCCCCTGGGAAAAATGCCCTGAGTGAAGAAAAGACTAACGATATTAGGGTATTAGACGAGGATATTTTACTTGTTCTGCACTTTCTCCAAGAAGTAGGAATGACTCCCAATTCCCTACAGAACTGTGACGTGAATATATAGCGAAAACTGAACAGGGAGACTCTTTCATTTGGATGGCAGGAAGGGACCCAAGAACTGAAGAATGAGATTGAGATATTTGTCTGTTCAGATGAATTTCAGATTTTAGGCAGCCAAGTCCCCAAAATCTGATCCAAGAGGCCCTTACTTCAGTCATAAATCCACATGGCACCACCATTTCTTCTGCTGCTCCCAGTATGTGTAAGCCATTGCACAGGAGCGCCCCAGGGTGAGGAGCCTTGCACAGTGATTGCAGAGGTTGTGGAGATCAATATGAAGAACACGGCCCCAGGCAGGCCTCCTCGGGGGAGCCTGCAGGGAGCACTTTTAGCAGAGCTGCAGCTTTGGGTCTAGTGCAGGGCATACTAGCCATGGGCATTTTCTTTCAAACTTCAGCCAAGGAAAGGAGAGGTCTCTGATATTATGACCCAGTTAGACCATTAAAGGAAGTGGAAGACCTGAGTACTTAGCCTTCCTCAGTCTGAGAAGCTTCAGTCTGGTTCCCACTCAAGGAAACTGCTTTAACCACGAGGCTATAAGCACGTAAGTACTGTTAGGTAACAGTACCTTATATCTCTCCTGCAGAAGCTTGGCTGTGCAAACAAGAATGCAAGAGCTGTGAGGATTTTTTGCTGAGCAGGCGTTGGAAGATAAACTCCGTGAATTATTTTGGAATAGAACATTGCTTGCTTGATTTTGGTTGTTTAATCCAAAACACTAGTTTAGCTAAAATCCATTACCAGACTTTATCTTTAGAGCCCAGTGTTGAGTACAGAATTAGCAACTGATGTTTACTGTCCTCTACTTCCCTTTGTCAGTACATGCCTCTGGCATAATGTTGCATCCAATCAGTATTCCCCTTGTTTTGCAGAATTGGAGAACTATAGTTAACTCCTCAGTTCTTCTTTTAGCATCTCCTTCCACTTTGAGGTATGAGTTTCCAAAGTTACAGCCTCTAGCCTCAATAGCTTTGACCCATTCTCAGAAAACTTGGAAGTCATAGGTAACCAGCCCAACTGTTCTAGATACTTTAGAGGAAGTCTCAGCCCCGTGACATATAAAAAGCAGAGACAAGTTTCCATTGTTTGCAGTGGGGTTTGCTTGTTATTCTGGGGGGTTTTGTTTTTTTTTTTTTTTTTCCAAGTCTGCTTCATTCTGCTTGGGTGTTTCCATAGAAGGGTCAATGCACTCCAAATAAGATAGGAACTGCACTAGCCATGTACCAGGGATAGGGCACATAATTGTGTGTGGGCTGCATTAGGTTTGTGCATGCTTTCTAGTCTTCATTCTGAGACTTTGATCGGAGGTTACTTTTCTGACTGGGCAGCTAACATCCAAAATTCCCCAGGCGGGTAACTTAAGTCTTACCTTTACATCCAGACTAAATAGCAACGTGGAAAGAGGACAGATGCAGTAGGTCATACTAATGTAGGAGTAAAGCCCCCTTTATATGCTGGTGTACTTGGTCCATGCCTAAGCTGAAGTATAGTGAAAAGAGAAAGGGACTGAAGAAAAGAAGATAGAGATGGGAACTGAGACCACTCATTGACATGTCAAGTCTCACGTCAGTAGAGTCTCACATAGGCTCCTGCAGCACTTCTGGGGTGGCTCAGCCGTCCCACACTGCTAAACTGTGAGACCCCATTTCAGCCCTAACTGCCAACAAGCTGTATGTGTGTTTCGTTGTATCTTACAGCTCAGCTTTGTCCTGTCAGCATGGCTGAGTGGTAATAGACTGTTGTATCTACCACAACCCCTTTCCTGGAGCCGTTCCAAGCACCTTATATGCAACGTGGTCAAAGATGTTACAGATGTACAAAGATCAGGTATTTAAACTTTAATACTATCAGCACATGAACATTTTCCTAACATTTATTCTCAAAAGTAAGCTGAGGAAGGAGGAGAGAAGAAAGAAAGCATTTCTTTGACTTTGTCGGGATTCTTGTTCCAGAACTTGTGGACTGAATCAAGAGCCCGTTGAAATCTCAGAGTCCTCCTAGCCGAGATTATCTATATTGAGTCAGGCTTAACCTGAAACTAAGCAAAAATGTCCTCACTTACCCAAAGGTTCCAAACTCCTCCTGTTCATCATTTCCCTTTCCCAATGGCTCTTTCATGCCCATGTGCTTTGTACCTGCAGCTGATTTCTTCATTGATACTGTTTGTGAATGCTGCACTTTGCCAGCTTCTGGCAGAAAGATCTGGGGTTAACTAACTCTTCCAGGGATTGGTTAATCCCTTGTCCTGAAAGGATTTAACAACTGACTGTTGTTTCTGGTCTGGGAAAGACATCCTGCAACCTTTGTCAGTAATGTTGGATGCCATGTGGAGGCAGAGTACTCCAGAACAATTTCATACTAAGAACATAACTACTTCAAGCAGAATTCAGAAGCTGTATATGGGCAGGACCCCCAATTCATTATATCACAACTGTAAATGTGTCCATCCCTATCGGGCAGGACAGCTACTCTGGTGAATGTAAGAGAGGGACAGAAGTTGGCAAGAATGTATTTATATTAGTATCTAACAATCAGAAGCAAAACATTTGAAATTATGTGATTTTCTATACAGAAACTTCTCTTGCTAATTAGATTTGAAACTGGAGAATTATTTCAAATCTTAGAATTTGCCAGAAAGCAGAAGTGTGGCACCAGTCTGTCTAAAAACATATTCATAAACACTGCTGCAAACTCAGTGTAGTTTAGGTTAGATGAATATAAAACAGTCTCTGTTCAGTTAGCTGGACTCTGGACATGTACATATAGAAGTTGGCTTAAATATATTTTCAAAACATTCACAAAAAAAGTTGTACACTGATGATGAAAGCAGTGTGCATATCAAATTTTAAGTTAAATCAGTGTAATTTTATACACAAACCCATCTCACTATAGGAAAAAAATAATAAGCAACAATTGGGATGGTCTTTATCTCTTCAGTGCCTAATGTTTTTGGGTATAGAAGGGAGAAAAGAGGTTGATTTTCCAGGCAAGAAATACACCCTGAAGTTGTTTAATCCTGTCTTTCTTTCTTCCCTTTGGGTAGCTTTTGTGCTGCCTGTGACAACTAGTGGTGTTTCACAGAAAGACATCAGGGTAACATCAGCACTCATGCAGACTGCAAGTGAGCTCTCACATCTTGCTGTCCAAACAGCAAGACCCTTAGCTATGGAGCTAAAGGGAAAAAAAGCCTTCCAACTTGGCAGTAGGATTATTGTTTATCCCTTAATCCTTAATCCTAAAGCAGGCTTGCGGCAATTAGAGATGAGATTCTCACACGCTCGTCAAAAGATACTGCTACCTTTGTTATATATATACCCTACTCATCTGTGATTCAGTGACCTACAGAAAATGGCGTGGATGTTTTTGTGAAAATTAGCATGAGCAAAAAATTTACCTTTTTTTTTTTGGTGCAGATAATGAAAAATTTACCAGCTTTATCTGTGTCTTTACCTTTTGATCCACCAACCACATCCCAAACACCTAAATGACTGGTATTCTTGGTCACAGGACTTCATCTTTGTGGAATTATTTCAAGCAGTCTGTGCTTGTGGTGGGCACACAGTTCTTCTGGCTGACTGAGTCATCATCTAGGAAAAATCTCCTTAGGAGGATATCATGGTCACTGCAATAGGTTATTGAAAAGATTTTTAAACTCTTTAAATCTTATTGATGATTCTATCAGACTGGTCTTCTCTAGAGTCCACCCAGATAGCCAGCGCCTCTGCTGCTTGGTTCCCCAAAACCTATGGCTGACAATTGAGAACGATTTAGGCCCACTGCTTATTTTCATAAGCACATATGGTACACGTCTGTTCACTTCCACTGGTGCGTGCTGGTTCATATTTGACCTAAGGTTATGTGGCGGAAGCACGGGAGGCTGCTGAAGAGAGTAAGCGTGCTACTGAATGCTGCACAAAACCACTTCTGAGACCAAAATTTTCCTTTCAGATCACTCTTTTAAAAAGCAAGCAAATACTCTTGGCCATCAGCAAGGACAAAAATAGGGTATGTAACCTGTTATTTATTTATGTGGACTCCAGTGCATTTTTGTTGGGGGTGTGGAAAGGGGAATGGCATGTGCTTTCTAATTCTCCATGGCAGAGTTGTTACTCTAACTTCTTTCCTGGCTTGTGTACTTCAAAAAGGAGATAGTCTTAGTCCTCCTCTTCAGCTATACTTCAGGCCCTGCTTACTGACAGCCTCTGTGGATGTCCGAAGGTGTACACAGCTGTGCTGAGGTGGACAGGCACTACTACAACATCCACTCTCGGGTACTGTCAGTTCCCTTTTTTGCTGTGCTAGTGAAGGTTTCTAGGTATAGAAACCAAGTTAACAAAACTGAGTTTTAAAAAAAGTTAGTACAATAGTGTAGGTCAGTTCCAGACGACTCAAAGCATCTGCGTCAGCCTTCCCTGATTCAGACACACACTTCCTGAGGAGGCTGAGACCAGAGCTAGAGTATTTGCATTCTGTATGGACTCGCTTGCTGCCTTTAGATCTAGGTAGAATATCCACCCTGCATTGTAAAAGTTCTTTCCATTGCTCAGAAACATACCCTGCTGAGGACTTTCCATCCCAAAAGCATTTGCTGCATTTTTCCTCCCCCTCCTACTTTTCCCCGTCCCTTTACTGCTTACCCCTTCTGACATCAAGGCAGTAGAAGGAAACAAAATCTCACATGCTGAGCTCTGGTTCTCTAAACTTCATTGCTCCAGTTTTCAATAACGAATGAAGCATTTACACATCCCTTCATCTCTGTGTCCATGCACAGGCATGTAGCTTGAATGGGATGATCGTCATTTTGTGGGAAGAATATTCTTCCCAAAAGGTTTTAGGTGCTAATGTACAATGGTGAAGGGTTGTATAAAATGCTACATGGAGGGATTCTGTTAAATTAAAAATCTTTGCTATCCTCATGAGAGCAGTAAAAGGCATTACTTACTGCCAGCATCCTCCTCCTGCTCATGGAGGGCCAGGATTCCGGGTAAAAGGTAGTAACTTCTGCAGAAAAAATTGAGGGAGCAAAGAGTTTACAAATGAAATCTTCTTTGTCACCAAACCAGAGTGGAGGTGGAGTGTAACAACTGTCAAGAGATTGTTAGAGACTTCTTTAACTTACAAGAATGTGGAAAAGCAGATAAGTGTAAAAGCAAAGGTGGCTAGAAATATTTCACCATTTTCTTATTTTCTGATAATAAAAATAAAACTACATTTTTAAATTTAAAAACAACGTTTTCTAATTCTTCCACTTAAACATTTTGAGCTTTTTCTTGTGGTAAGTTGATACATGTCTATTAAATTTTGACTTCCAAAGTACTTTCTATTTGTCACTGCTTTTGGTGATGCTGTGATTTTGCCCAAATTTTAAAAATCAGCCATAGCATTTGGGCAAATACAAGGAATGGAAATGTAAATGTCTGAAAGATAAATGTAATTTAAAGCTATTTGTGCTAAACATCTTAAGGTGTCAACAAGAATCATCGTAATAGTTAAGAAATAATAAAAGGGAAACTTGGTGTTTTGTTTTCATGGTTCAAGCAAAGAGAAAAGTAAAAAGTAAACAAGATCTTGAATGACTTGCTGTATGTTTAGTTGTGTCTTTTAATAACCTACAACATTTTGTAGTCACAAAGACAAACATTATATAGTTTACTGTTTATAATGTCCCCTTTTAACAGTGCATGCTAGGTCAAAAAAAGAGGGTGGAAAACACAATTATTTTCTAGTACTAGGAATTATTCCCCATAGATGCAGTTAAAATCTCTTAACAGAATTTTGATACTCACTGCCTGCAATTTTCTTTTCTTTGCAGCACATCCTAAATTCCTCAGTGAGACAAAATGCGGATGAAATTTGAATGCCAGGACTTCAGAATTCAGCACTCTACCCTATATTCATAATCTCTTTTACTTTCAAGAATCAGGTCTTGTCCCAAAACCATGAAATTGTCTTAAAAAATGACAGGATTAGTATTTTAAGTTGCAAGGTATGTGTGTTTCCCACTTGGTGTTTGAGCCTCTAGGGTGAAAATTTGCAGACTCACCCTAGTAGTCACAGTTGTTACAAATTAAGGTTTTAGTATAACCAGATGACTTTGAGAATGTCACCAAAAATGTTAGGTACAGTGAGATTGTGTCAGTTATGAGATTCAATGGTACTATAGTATCCTTGTACTTCCTATTTAGCAGATAGTCTCTAAAAAATGGCTAGCTCTTTCACTTGGTATTTGCAATGGGAATATCATAGTGGTTTCTACTGACATACTTTTTCATTTCCCAGAAATCACTTTGTATGATGGCAACAAGCATAAGATGATTTTAGTTCAAGTGCAATATTCTGCATAGAATTTTGTACTTGTGCTTTAAAGAAGCAGTGTGCTCAAATCATAATAATAATTAGTGGGGTTTACCTCTTTTTAATTACTGGCTCAAAGCCCAACTTTTTTCCTCTCTGAAGTAGATTTACTTTGCAGATGTTAGATGGCCATTGGGGGTTTGGTTCCACAAGGATTTACACTTACCAATTTTTAAGCAGATTGTGCTGGAGGTCACAAAAATTCTTCCATTGAGTTGTCATTTCATTTCAATAAATGTTTTTTTAAAAGCAGAGGCAGATGATTGCAATCTTAGTTTGAAGGTTTTTTTAAACTACAGTACACAAACAACCACTTTAGGGCTAATAATTTGCTCTGTTCTTTATCGTGCTCAATAAAAAAGACCTTCCTTGCTTTTAAGAGGTTTTGTCTCAGATAAAGAGAGAGACAGGCAGACAGATGGCATAATGCAAGGAAAATCCAGAGTGGGAATAAATTAATAAATGGATTCATCAGTAAGCTGTATGAATTATGTTATGCACCTTTTTGTATAACAGGAATTTACAATTCAGGAAATGTAGTTTTTCATAAAATGTGAAATATTGCAGCACAGTTTCAGGCTACTGCATTTTTTTCTTTTCCTTTGCTGTTAGCCTTGTTCCTGCCTATACCTTCAAAACTATTTTACAACCCTTTCAAGAACAATTTCACATTGCAGGGTTAATCTGAGGCTCAAGGAGCCCCAAAAGAGGTCCCCCTTTTAAAAATTCATGGCTGTTAGGCACTTCTGTGTGACAGCAATCTGAATTCCAAATAGCGTGATTGCCCTCACAAGGAGAGCACTCGGGGAAAGAGCAGCATTGGCCTGCCCTGTTGAGATGACTGGATGACTGCACTTTACTTTGGTAATCCAAACTGTTTAAACCTGTTTGGATAACTGATTAAGGAATTAAGCTAATACACTAGCATTATCAGTTCCATGCTGCAAATTAAATAGCTAGGCCAAGACTTTCACACTTACCTAGTGGGGTTTTGGTGCTGCTCTTAAGGTACATAAAGGAGGGTTACTTTTCAGGTCATAGGAGGTGCTCGCATCTCTTTGGGACCCATCTTCTGACCAGCCAGCCTGTCAGATGATGCCTGTTAGACTTCAGAGAAAGGATAAATCCCAAATCACTAGTAATTTTTAGTGTGACATTAGTCTTTCATTCTACAACTGTTAAAAACATGCTCTACAACTTACTGCATAGATAGCCAACTACAGAATTAATGCTTACTATTTTCACTTTTTTCACATAGATTCATGATGTTACATCAACAGCTAGTACTTGTCTTTGGAATATCACTAGCTAGTGATATATGTGCATTTAGAAGCTGTTATTCAGAAGCCCAAGTCTCCCTATATTATTTCTGCAACCTCACAGATATTCCACTTGTGCCAAAGGATACAGTGAAGCTTTTGCTAACTTTCAACTATATCAGACAAGTGACTGCAACTTCGTTTCCACTGCTGGAGCACTTGTTGGTGTTGGAAATTGGAATGCAATATGTCTATCCTGTTACCATAGGAAAAGGAGCTTTCAGGAACCTGCCAGACCTTCGTGTCTTAGACTTGGGATTCAATAGGATTCTTCAACTGGATCTTGATGCTTTTGTGGGCTTGCCAAGTCTGACTGTGCTCCGTCTGTTTCAGAACTTCCTTGGAGATTCCATCCTGGAGGAACGTTACTTTCAAGATTTGAGCTCGTTAGAAGAATTGGATCTTTCAGGGAACCAAATCACAAAACTTCAGCCTCATCCCTTATTTTATAATCTAACAGTCTTGAAAACTGTGAACTTGAAATTCAACAAGATATCCAACCTGTGTGAAAGCAATCTTACCAGCTTCCGAGGAAAACACTTTTTATTTTTTAGCCTCAGTTCTAATAATTTGTACAAGACAGATGAAATGGCCTGGGCCAAATGCCCCAATCCTTTCCGAAATATTACGTTTAACTCACTAGACCTTAGTGACAATGGCTGGAGCACAGAGAAAGTCCAATATTTCTGTACAGCCATTAAAGGGACTCAAATCGGTTCTTTAATATTTAGCTCTCATACAATGGGTTCGGGATTTGGCTTTAATAACTTAAAAAATCCAGATAATGATACGTTTGCAGGACTAGCAAGAAGTGATCTTCGTTTGCTTGATATTTCAAATGGTTACATTTTCTCTCTCAATTCTTTAATCTTTCAAAGCCTTGGTAATCTGGAATTGCTGAACCTTTTCGAAAACAAGATAAATCAAATCCAAAGGCAAGCATTTTTTGGCTTGGAAAACCTAAAAACTCTTAATCTCTCAAGTAATCTTTTAGGTGAGTTGTATGATTATACTTTTGAGGGTCTACATAGTGTAATGTATATTGATTTACGGCAAAATCATATCGGGATGATTGATGAAAAATCATTCAGTAACTTAGTAAGCCTGAAAATAATTGATCTCCGAGACAATGCTATTAAAAAACTCCCTTCCTTTCCACATCTGACCTCTGCCTTTTTAGGTGACAATAAGCTAATGTCTGTAGTTGGCACAGCAATAGTAGCAACACACCTTGAATTAGAAAGAAATTGGTTGGCAAACCTGGGTGACCTGTATATTCTTTTCCAAGTTCCAGATATGCAGTATATCTTCTTAAAACAGAATCGCTTCTCTTACTGTGTGAAAAGTGATAATGTTATAGAAAACAATCAGCTAATCTATATGGACCTAGGCGAAAATATGTTACAGCTTGTGTGGGAGAGAGATTTATGTTTGGATGTGTTCAGGGCACTGTCCAAACTTCAGGTTCTACATCTGAATAACAACTACCTTAGTGCTCTTCCACAGGAGATTTTTAGAGGTCTAACATCTCTAAAAAGACTTAATCTAGCTTCCAACCTATTGTCTCATCTTTCTCCTGGGCTTTTTCCACAAAGCCTAACAAACCTAAACTTATCTGGAAACCAACTTTTTTCCCCTGAGCCTGAAGTCTTTATGACATTGAGTATTCTGGATATAACACATAATATGTACATCTGTGATTGTACTTTAAAGAGCCTACTAGTGTGGCTAAATGAAACCAATGTAACCCTAGCTGGCTCACAATCTGACAGGTACTGTGTATACCCACCTGCATTTGCAGGGGTACCACTGTCGTCTCTGACGTACGATGATTGCAATGAAGATGAACTCCAGCAGACACTCAGGTTCTCAGTATTCATCTTCACCTCCGTCACTCTTCTAATGTTTCTGATGGCAGCCATCGTTTTTACTCGCTGTCGGGGCATTTGTTTTGTCTGGTATAAAACTATCACCGAAAAAATGATAGACTGCCATTCACAAGTAGCAGATAAAAGTGAATACAGATATGATGCATATTTCTGCTACAGCAAAAATGACTTTGAATGGGTCCAGAATTCTTTGCTAAAGCGCCTGGATTCACAGTATTTTGATAAAAACAGATTTACCTTGTGCTTTGAGGAAAGAGATTTCTTGCCTGGGGAAGAACATATCAACAATATTCGTGACGCCATTTGGAACAGCAGGAAAACAATTTGCATTGTGACCAGGCAGTTTCTCAAAGATGGGTGGTGTGTGGAAGCCTTTAATTTTGCCCAGAGCAGATACTTTTGTGATCTGAAAGATGTCCTCATTATGGTAGTGGTTGGGTCACTTTCTCAATATCAACTGATGAAACACAAACCAATTCGAAACTTTTTACAAAGGAGTCGATATTTGCGGTGGCCTGAAGATTATCAAGATGTAGACTGGTTTTTAAATAACCTTTCTTCCCAAATTCTGAAGGAAAAAAAAGTGCGAAGGAAAGCCAGTGGTATGGAGTTGCAGACTATAGCAACACTCTCACATTGATAGTGTATGGGTTGCTGGCTTTCTAAATATCCCGTTTCCAGCTGTGCCATGGCAGGAATAAACAGAAGTTTGTTTCATCTTTCCTTGAAAAAGCAGGTAAAAAGATAACTATTTCAGTATAAATCCTACTAAACATGGAGACAGCTTGAAAGAAACCAGCAAATACATGAAAGTGCAATTATTTTATGGACTATGACACACATTTTCAGAAGGATTAAATGAATCACAGATGCTTCACATTTTGGATGCTCAGCTTCAGACGCTTTAGTCCTGATTTCTGGAGTACTACTTACTTACAGGTCTGTTTCAGTTAGAAAAGGATGCCCACGGTTGTTTTTTTAAAAAGAGCCCATGGTACTGTATGGGAGTGACCAAGTATGCTTTTATGTATGGCCTAGCCTGACCATTGGTTCATGGATTACTTAGTCCTGTGCCTTCTAAACTCTGTAACTTTTCATGCTCTATTTCAAAGTAGAATCAGTGCTTTGCACCTTTATGCTTTAAATTGGTGTAACACAGATTTCATTTATTTGTTTTCTACTCAATTAGCCTCAGCTTCTCAACTGAAACATACAAACTTTGAACTTCATTCATCCCCTTCCCCTCCACAACTTCTCTGCTTGGTGGGAAAACTATGGTCATTGGTCTACTTCATTTGCTGCTGTTTCAGCCCGGTGCTTTTTCAGTTGAGCTGCCTCCTGCCCTGCAGAGAGGAACGGGTATCCCCTTCAGATCTGAAGCAAGCCTGGGCTTGAAAAGCAAACAAGAAACTACCTCAGCAGCCGTGCAGGCTGTACACCGGTGACATGGCCAATAGCCCAGTGACTGCCAGACAGCTTTCACATTCTGGGAGTGGAAAGTACAGACAACTGGTGTGTAATTTGGGTTGTTCTCTGTACATCCTGTGTCCTGATCAATTCCAAGGTGTTTTTCTGCTTCTGTTGAAATATTTTTCTAGAGTCATTAATGCCTGGTACTGTCTTACCTCTCTAATCATTTTACCACTGTTTGTTCAGGTGTGTGTCTTCAGGGGGTTGTTCAGGATCATTTTAGTAAAAGTCTGACTCAGTGTTCACTGTTACAGAACCTGCACCTATTATTTCAATGGTGACATACTCCTTGAGTGTACTGTTCATCTCGGTTTATACGTTTATTCAACAAAAGCTTACCAAATTAATTTCAGTATGGCCTCAGTGAGTTTTTTGCTGTAGTGAGGAAGCAGGAATGGGAGGTTTTATAAGCTGTCTGTCTTGACCTTAGCTGCAAACAAATAATACCATCTTAACTATTTTGATAGAGATGAAAAAGTACAATCCATTTCATGTGAATGCAGTTGTTTGAATGTAGATGTGCCTGTGGCTGATCTAATTTACTCTCAGTGCACCAGTGTACAGGATTTCTATTGATAAAATTGCTACAGTAAAATATTACTTCCTTCTCAATCAGTGTGGTCGTTCAGGAACAGAAAAGGGCTAAACCTTGGAAAATTTTCCAGGTGGCAAGGGGAGCAGATTATAAAAGGGATTGACTGTGCTGATGAAGCCCTGGGTGTCGCTGTTGGCTCAGGTAACAGCTAGGCCTTCCTAAACTCCTCCTGCCTCCTGTCCACTGCAGCTGCTGGCATTAGGGAAAAAATGCTGCTGCAGAGGGAAGTCTGAAAAAGAACCACCAGCCCTGGTTTCCACTGTCTGTATTTCTTACATTTCTCTGAAAACGTCCAACCTTTTTCCTTTTTTTCCCCCAACCAGTGCAAATACTTATAGGCATCCTTTAAAGTCAGAGGTTACACCAGGGAGTATTTCACATAAAAAACACTGACAGGTAGCCAAAGCAGGAGTGAATCTGTACAATGAAGATCATGTGCAGGTCTAGGCTGTTAGCCTATGCATCTGTACATAGTGTGAGAGATGGGAATTTTAAAAGCACACTTAAGAAATTATATTCGAATGAATGTCACAAAACATTTTTGGTCAAGTGTTACTTGAGAGCCCTGTCCAGTTAGGACCTTATTGTATACTTACAAGACACTCCTATCACTTCAGATACTTAAAACTTACTTCTGCTAACCTATGTATGCAGGAATGACAAGTAGATACAGAGATTACCAAGATGGCTTTAACCAAGGCTTTTCCATTTTGTTTGAAATGCTTCTGTCTACGTCATGCTTATGCCACTGGTGGGAGGTGGCTACATAAAACTTGCATTCACTTCAGTCTTTGGAAAGGTCTGATTTTTTACATAAAGGTTTTAATAAAACCTTTGCATGAAATTCCATTGTCTGCCTTCGTGCTTATATACCATTTTGGAAACTTAAAGAGATCAAACCTGTGTCAGGAGCAGCTGGGAAAACAACTTTCTACCACAGAGGCAGCTTAGAAACCTAGAAGTAGCCCAGCCCCCATCTGCCCCTTGCAGTTTTTATTGCAAGGGGTCTGTAAAAGGATTTTTGGAGAACATGCTACTGAACCATTCCTGATTGTGGAGTGGTTTGCAGGCATATGAATAACTGCAGTGTCAAATATTAAAGAGATCCAAAATAACTTCCGTTTTTTACTCACTATGAAACCACTCCAAGCCTGAGACTCTCAGAATAAATGCAGTTGGTACAGTCTGTCCTAGACAATGAAAAATTGACTTCAAATAGATCATAGGACCCTGATCACCACCTCTGTAGAGTCACCTATTCTTAAATGACAAAGCCTAGGGAATTGTCAAGAAAAGGCTTGTGCAGACTTTAAACTCCTCTGCTCAGCAGGAACCACAAAAGCATCCTGTACAAAAATGGAGAATGACTATGCTTGATGAATTAAGGTCATAAATTGAGCCTCAACCTCATAACTATTGATCAGATTCCCTTCAGGCTCACTGGGAACATTACTGCTCTATTAGAATTTTATGGCTCCTTAGTTAAGGATACTCTCATCAGTTTTACTCACCTTCCTCAGTGAAAGACATTAACTTGTTGGAGAGTGTCCAGAATAGGGTGTGAAGTGTGGCACTGGCTCTAAAGCAAGCTATTAAGACGGAAGCTGGTGAATTTATTTGCAGTAGTAGCACAGGGAATATTCAGAGGACAGTGACTCAGTGCCGCATGGTATCAGCTCAGATATTTAATAGTGAAAGCCTACCCCCACCATTGCAACATATATCATAAACATTAACTGCTCAAGCAGGCAGTGTTGTTCAACAGCACCAGCTAGCCAGCCTGTCAGAGTCCAAAGATTGCATGGGCTCCTACTTGAAATCACAGAGTCTTCACAATCTTCACTCAGGACCAGAACCCAGATTCTACAAACATATTCCTATGGAGGGTAACAGAAGCCAACAATGATATGCCCATATATTATTTCACATTTTACATGATTATTATTTCACATACAGTGAAATCAGGCTTCTCCTCCCCCTCCCATCTGACACGCATACTAGGCTCAGCAAAGTGTTGTCCAATTATATTTACTAATCCCAGTTGCTAATCCCTCCTCAGAGAGACTGTTCAACATGCTGGTAGATCTATCACCTTGTTAATTTACAGTTAGTATCCGTCATTGCTCCCACCCCAATAGCTGTACTACCTGTGCGGAGAACACTAGCATAGATAAGACTACAGAGAGTTCAATCTCTTGAGTGGGACGCTCCTACATATGTTGCTCAGAATCACTCTGCCTTTCATTTTCTTGTGTCACATCATTAACTCACCTCATTTGCTGACTTCTGGGTCTTTTTCAGCATGGCAGCTCTCCTACTTCTCACTGCCAGAGACCATCTGGGTTTCAGATTATTGGATCCCACCTTCTCAATTTCACGTGGTGCTGATTATTTTACAATGGCTTTAACATATTCTCTTCTTGCTGGGACTGTGAATAGCAGCAGTCCAGTTAAATCACAAAGCAAGGCCCATACCTGGCAAAATACTTACAGACAAAGAGCAATACACAACTGAGTGGCAGGAGTGAGTGGTGAAGACTCTGCAAATGGAGCAGAAGCAGCACATGCAAATCTCTGGGAAAGCGGCAAAGTTAGGAAGGGTACACATGGCGGTCTAAGCATCTTGCCATCGAAAGGGGACTTGGGTTCCATGAGAAGTGGAAACTTGAAGCAAGCAAAGGCAGACAAGGAACAAGATACATCTTTAGGGTATGACTCTACAAACATGACCAAAGATAATGCCCTAGTACATTAAGCAGATTTAAATTAAAATAGGACTAGCACTAGCAAATACTTGCAAGGTTTCTTTGCACTATACAGTACTGCCAACAGCAAGCATGCAGTTCTGTAAAATAAGGCTTCCAAAATCAGAAGACTGGTGTAAAAAACCCAAAAGATTAGAAAAAATTATAAACATCTGGTATTTGACCCTGTAAGACCATATTTTTACACTTTCTCCATGATCATAAGAAGGTGGATATTCATGCAGTCCATGAATACAAGAGCCAAGGCTTTAAGAAATAATCCAACTATTTCAGGACTTCTGCTTAACTGTGAAGTACGTCTAAATAGTCAGGCCTTGAATAAGGAAGAGCTTTAGGAAGATGGTAAAGAAAAGACAGGCTGGCCTTTCCAGCTTCCCAGCCTGCTCTGGGCAGTGGTCTTACATCATATACATCCTCTTTCATTCTTGCAGGATTTTTTAGTTGTTGCTGGATCAGCAAAACTACAGCTTTGACTGCAATGAAATAACCTGAAGGAGAAGTGACAATATGAAGACTTCCCGTACAGACAAGTTTACATCAGTAGTCCTTACAAGGCCTCTTCTGGTGGTTATTCCACTAGGCTGCTTGTCTAGTCTCTGAGAAGGTATCAGACACCTTCGGGATGCCAAACAGCTCATTCTGCTTTTGGGTACAAGCACTTTTTCATATATAGCTTTTAGTTACCTGTTTTCTGTTTTGTCCCTCACAAAAATGGGCTGAGCATCTTGGTCTTCAGTCTCACTGTGCTGCTCCTGGCAGCCATCAAAGATTCCATATACCTGGAACAGAACTGCAGGTGCTGCTCCACCAGTATTTCCTTCAACTAAACAAAAGCTGCAAAAGCAAAGTTTAGAAGCTGAGATTTACCCAGCAGGCCACTGTGAGCACTGACTTGAACCACAGAGAACCCTGGATGCCAAGCAGGTACCAGAAATTTTAAATTCAGCCTTGTTAGCCAACCTTGCATCACATCTAGGCATTATTGTTGGGCCAGTCCAACTCCTGCATGATTCCTTCTTGCTGTTTGTACAGATTGACAGGAGGCTTCTCTTCCCTTTCTAACCTTAACTTTGCTTTCTGTATTGTGTACATGCAGTGTGGTGGGTGCCAAAAATAAGTCTACATTTCCTTTCTCAATATGCAAAAGTCAGTGTATAGGTATGACATGAGTTATTTCATAGCGCAAAGACTATCTATTCATAGCAGACTCTGTTTGTTTCAGACATGCGGTTTTCCTTCCTTTTAGATAGCCTATTGTTTGTCTTTTCCATTTGTATTAAAAATAAAATCTTTGAAAACTGCAAGTAAGAGAGAAAAATATATTTCTTCTGAAACTAACAATTCTCCAAACAGGAAGGTTAGCTTTTTCCTGTTTAGACATTATGTTCAAAGAAAGGAAGTCGGGATTTTCAATGATAATAATAATTACATGGTATGTAAACTTCAGTAAGTATCAAAGAAGGCTTCACTCTTTATTTAGTATGTCCCAAATGCTACGCTGCTGTTTAGAGTATCTTTATCTTTACCAGTTCACCAGCCTCTTGCAACAATGGATTTATGAGCAGTCATTGCACTGGGTTGATCACCTGTATGCAAGCTTCCACAGTAGAACAGCAGCATTATCAGGTGGCCTCAAGGCTGCATGGACAGCAGTGATGGAGAGGAGTGGAGCAAACAGAGAATCCTCATACAAAACAACAGTTTGATATGGCAGGGTTTTTTTTGCATCAGGATTACACATACCAGGCTGTGTAACCTTTTCATGTTGCTACCCAAAGCTAAGTACTTGAAGCCATGAAGTCTGTTGACACTGCTCCTAAAAATTGAATTGGCAATGTAATTTCAGCATTGTGATTAGATGCAATATCAAAACATAGATATTTGGTACATGTGGTACCTTGTAATAGTGAAACTAGAAGTGCTTTATAAAGATAAGTGCATTTTATTATCTTCTCGTTAAAGATGGAGGAATTGAGGCAGAGAGAATGAAGTTACATACCTTTTGTCATGGGCAGCACTGTGAAGAGAACTCAGGTTTGACAAAGGATAATAAGCTATTAGGTCTGTTTGCTCTGTTTTGTAGGAGTTTTACAACATGCATTTTTATTACCTTGGAAACTAAAGTCTTCTATTTATGTGCAGAACTAATTAACAGTGTAAGGTCTCCACTTAACGTTCCACCAGTTTCCCCGTGTGGGGCAGAACTAGTTTTACAGGGAGGAGAAGGTAGCTGAAGATTCATTGAGAGTTGCCAGCTTGAGTGCCAGTGATTTTGGGATGATCTGAGCCTATTCAGGATAGGAGCAAGAATTCACTGGGCATTTCACTGGGAGTTGCTAACACTTTTCAAGTAGCCACATGGGCTGGTATTTCCGATGAGGGCTTGCAAATTAAGAACAATAGGAAAAACAGTGGAGGACATATGGCCTAGTCCAGGTGAAGATGCACCTGTGGGAATACCAGCAACGGAGTAGGGAGAATAGGGAGAAGGCAAAGTATTTTTAAACACATGAACTCTCTTTTGAGAACTCGTAAGATACTAAAATTTGATCAGGAAAAAGCTTTGGAATGAGCCATTTGGATATGTTGCTTCAAAACAATGAAGCCTAAGAATTTAATGTGAATAAGGAAAAAAAAAAGGTGAGACAATTAATGGTAGGAAGTACAAGAAATGAACAAACTATAACCTCCTCTTTCCAAAGATCTGATGTTCTGGAATTTACTCCCACAACTGCTCATCAGAAAGGAAAACCCCAGGCCCATGCACCCAGCCTTCCCTTTGGGATGGTGAGAAATGCCAGGGTGAATCACTTATTTTGTTGTAAGAGCGTTAGCACCTACAGCCCTCCTGACATAAACATTCAACACTCCTGAAAAGAAGGCCTTGAATTTCTCACTCTTTTCCTAGGGAGAATAGCCTTCAAGCTGCAAAGTGAATGCATTCCAACGGCTCCTGTTGGAAGCATCTTGCAGTTCTCAGTGTCAGCTGCTTCAATTTCAAACTTTAACTGCTTTGTAACTCCTTTTTGTAACCTCCCTAGTTCCACATTGTCAAAGATCCCTGGACCGTCTTTTGTCGCAAATGGATTTGCACCCACCCAGGAAAGGACCGTCCTGTGCTGCTGACACGTACGCTGCATGGCAGGAATGTGTGTGCAATTAAATACAAGTTAGGAAAGATCTACAAACCATTTACCTAGGTATGTCTACCATACTCACTACCCAGATTTCTGAGAAAACTCATGGATTAATCACAGCCCTTCCTCATGTCTCTGAAGTCTAGACTGCAGTTTTCCTGCCAGAGGCACAACTTTTTAAGAAGATGCCAGCTTAGGCTTCAGCTGTAGCAGCCAGTGCTGCCCCTGACAGACCTCATGGCACAAGGGGCAATACAAGCTCGTGTGGAACAGAGAGAAATCCAGAACACACAGCACCTTTACAAAAATCCCTCGATACTCTTCAGGGACACATCCAGCAAGAGGAAAATGTAGGCTGTCGGTTAATACAAAGCTAGTGGTATTTCACTCAGTTCTGTCTTTACAATTATTTATCAGGAGTAATTTGGAATGTGACTTGATGGAGAACAGACTCAAGCTGGGAATGACAGAGCTTGGTTAGTTTAAATAATGAAGGAATTTCTTCTTTTTTTTATTCCTAAAACTTGAGACAAGCTTTAGAAAAGCCCAGTTTTCTGCCCTGTTTTCCATTTTTGTGCAATTCTAGCCTAGGTTCTGGCTGAAAATGGAAACAAATGACTTCATGAAAGAAAAGACAGGTTGCAAAAGATCTGTAGTCTGATTTGAAAGAGCTGAAGAACGCAGAGAAGCAAAAGAACTACCAACAACTATGGCTGCAAGAAAATTATATCTGAAGCTAGCAGAAGTTTCCAGTGTGAAGAAAGAGGAGCTGCATTACTACAGAGGGCACTGTCCCTGCCAACTCACTATCTAGTCATATTGTAGATGCAGGGACTAAATGAAAGGTAAAGAATGGTATGAGAGGCCAATAACCTGAAATAAAGGAGACAAATTCAACTTTTAAAGAATCTTGTGCAAATCACCCTCTTCATGCCTCACTTCATCTTTTTCATGGGAAGACTAGCACAAGCCCTGTATTCTAAGGGTGCTGTAATTGGAAATACATTAAAATTGAGAGACATTTAAACTCCATGCTGATGGAGCAATGTAAACACAGAAGACAGATAAGGGCTTAACTTTTTTTAACTTATTCCCTTCTTAAGAGAGGAATCCATAGGCTTGTCCTATGGCCATGGAAGTACACTGGCACTTGTCTTCACACCCAGAAGAACCTTCACTGAGGACAGACGTTATTTCAGTTTTTTGCTATAACTGGAAAATCTTTCCTATTTAGCATGACTTCTGAAAAGAAAATAATGTAGTTCGCTAGAAAGTGGGAACCCGCTCCCCCTGGGTGTTCTTCCTTTCGAGTATTTGCTCATACTTCTGTGGTCGTTTTTGCTAACAGTGTCCTTTTCATCAGTGTTCTTCTCTGAAGAGACTCATTCATAATATTCTCATTTGGGTATACACACATTCGCCCCCTTGACACTTCAGAAATCCGCAGTTCCATTCATACCCCAGCACACACATCAGAAGGCTGTTTAAAAAGCCCCGGGAAGTTTGCTCAGACGTGCTATTTTAGGAGACTTGGACTGGGTCTTGGAATTTTACAATATTTAGAGGATTTGGCACCGTGACTATTTCCACACCAGGACACGTGTGCCGTCAGAACGCGTACCGTACACCTCGTGAGAGAGGAATAAGCTACCTGCAAGCTCAGAGATACAGAGGAAGGCCTATAAAATGCTTGAGAGTAGCTGTAGTAAATAATCTGGGGAAGACCGACCCAGTCGGCCAACAACCCGAGCCTGAAGAGAGAGGCAGGCCAGGCTGCAGCTGGCCAACTGCAATGCACGCGCTGGGGAACTACTTGCTGCTCCGCTACCTGTACTGTGCCCTGCGAGGAGGAAGGGCCAGCGTATACAGAAAACATTAGCCTGTCTGAGGATGGGTTGTAACATAATTTGGTGTTAGCTGAAGGGACAGAACTAAACTATCTTATTCGTGTTACAGCACTATAAAGCACATAGCTACAAAGCCTGATGCTTCCTCTGCACAACTCCACTACGTCAGCATACGTGTTATGGTCCTAAAATCATCAGAAGATAAAAGGGCTGCCCAGTCATACAAAGCCTGAGGAAGAACAAATAAGATGCTGCAGTTTTCTACACAGCTCCAACATACTTGCTGGCAGCTGCCAAAGGCACCAGCGAGGCACCTTTTTAGCAGAGGTGTCCAGGGACAGGCCATCCTGCTGATACTGTGGTGGCTGTCAGACTTAAGAAGCTACTTAAATCAAAATTTCAAACAACAGAATGAGGAGGTGGCAGTGGCCACTCTACCAGCTTTATCTTTCTCATTCAACGGGCAACCTGGGACACCTGCTCAGACACCACCGACTGACTTCAGGGAGCAGCACCAGGGACACTGTTCCTAGTAAACAATAATTTCTGCCACTCAGTTACTCTCCACGGGCTCCTTGCAGGGTTTAGGAAGGATCCCATGACTCACCTCACGTTTGCATGTACTCAGTATTTGCAGGCCCTTAGGAAAGAGGCCTGGCAGTATAACTTAGGGACCTATCAGGAATATCTGCAGAAAAATATTTTACAAAGTAGGTAGCTGCAAGTAAGCACTATGGCTGGGCTGTTCTGCCTTCTCAATTTTCAGAGAAAGGTGGTATTTCTCATATGTCTGTTTTCCCACGGGAGCAGGCCATTTATCAAGAAACTGGCCCATACTTCACATACGTGCAACACAGCAATAGGTGATGAAATCCACCAAACAGACCTATATCTTGCAGAAGCACAACAGGAGCTCTTCTCAGCAAAGCCTCACCCTTCCTTCTGCCATGCTGTAGATTCTGCCACCTCCCAGATGACATCAGAATACAGATTTTTTAACTTAATAACGTACTGCTCTCTGACCTTGGCTTTACCCCTTTGAAGGAAGAAGCTTAGCAGGAGACGGTCTGGAGGAATACAGCTTGTACTTCACATACAGAAGAAGCAGCTTTTCTTTCAGTGACCTTTTGGTAGCCCTTACACTCAGGTTGGAGATCTCCCCATATCCTGTTGACTGTATTCCACTGGCATGACAAAGCAGCACATCCTGCCTGAACCTATGAACCTTTGGCCAGACCCTCATCTTTAGAGGTCCAGGATACATGCATTAATAATGCCTGATGAGCTATCATGATGTGCTTGATGCCTTAGTCACTGAAATTCGTCTTTGCAAAATATCACTCTCTTCTCCTGGGATGTGTATCTGAAGCCAGAATCGTCACTAAAAGCTGCTATGCCACCAAAACACCATCCACAGCAAAACCAGCAGAGATTTTAGACAGAAGCTGTTGGATTTATTCTGACTTCCTGCAAAGGCCAGAGATGTATCAAGCCTCAGTTTTCAAAGTAGCATCTGGGATCAATGCAAACCTTTGTCACAAGGCGCTCAAGGTGCGAGACTCAGGCTTGCCTCCCAGAGAGATCCAGCAGCTGCATAGATTTTTGACAGACTGATAACTGTTTATGCAGTAGTAATATTTTCATACTCCATCTATTTATACTTCCGTGTCACTTCAGAAGTTTTTTGGGTTTTTTAAATCAAAGATACGAAGAAGGCTATATAATTCTGTGTGTTACTTCACAGTTTGATAGAGAAAACATGACCTAGGAGGGTAAGAGTCTGAGAAGTGAGATGTGATTGCTTTAGCAGGAAGGTTAATTAAATAAAATTCCTCAAGATCTAATCCCTCCTGCCTAGCTCCCACTTGCCTTTTGTGACTACTCTGCATGTTTCGATCTACCCACTGAGAAGTCGTTGAAGAGGATAATGGTTGCAGCCCGCCTGCCCTATATCCACTGACTTTGGGGAGGATGGGAAAAACATCTCTGAACAATTTTTTCTTCAGTACTAATACACTTAGTAGAAATAAACCTAATCAGTAAGATAGTGACTGATTAATGGGTGTTTTGGCTTTGATGAGTCATCTGAGATGAGAGCCTGAGAAATATCTAGATGGTTGTAAGCTGGATGAACTGGGGAGGAGAAGTCTTACACAATTATGTTGTGGTAAAAGGAGAATCAGGGACCACAGGGCAGAAGACAACAAAAGGCCTTGAAAATCAGAGAATACTAGAGAAAAACAAAAAATGCAGAGAAAAACAAATTGGCTTTTTACATTTTAAGCAATCTAAGATCTGACCCAGTTTCATCAATAGAAAAGATACCCAGGGAGTTCCATAATTCTTTTAGTTAAAAAAAAAAGGCATTTTTACTACATCTTGAGTAGATTAATCCCACAGCAAGAAGTATAATCTTTGTTTTCCAAAATCTTAGCCCTTCTTGAGAAATTTTTAAAACGGTATTAGATCTTGATGGGAAGATGATCTCAGCCCTGGATCAGCTTCTGACTTACAGCATCCAAAATGATCAAGATTATTCTCCTGCAGATGTGGCCTTAAGGATTTTTAAATTATGCAGCTGTCTATGAATTCCACATCTATAAAAGGAGAAGTTACAGAAAGGGACCACCATGGTGACTCACTGCTCTCAAATCGCCCTTGCAAAAGAGACGTCTCTATCCCTTCCCAAAATACGAGTCACAATTTTCTCATGTGGGCCAGAAATCTGCCCTCCAATTCTCAGAAAATGGTGTTTATAGCATTGCAATATCTAATGATTCAGGAATTGCAAGGCCTCTTTGAGAAACAGAAAGGGCTGCTACGCCCAGGTTAGAAGCAAATGGCATGATCCCTGGAGAGAAGACATCCCAGAGGATGAACGTGGGGATGAGAAAACAAAGATGCAAGGATTGCTCTTGATAAGGCACAATCTCTGTGTTTTCCCTGTGACAACCACACACTTCCACAGTCATAACAGCAATTCATATGGTAACAGAAGCTTATCAATACATATTTTAAATAATTCCCAATTTTTGATGCCTCCAGGAACTTCTTCAAAAGGTGCCTTAGCAAATAGGTCCTTCTGTTTCGTCATTAAATCAGAGCATCAAGCACACAGGAAAATCAACTACCCAGGAACTGCTCTCAGCAGGAGTCACAAGCAACATCTGCCCTGGTACATTACCTTCTCCATTAGCCTTCTGAAATTAGATTTGACTTTGCGAAAAGGAGTGTGCAGGTACCCTTGTCAGCTCTAGAGGCATGAGACAGGAATGGCACTTTAATGACCCACTTAAAAGTAATGAAACAGCCATTTATCCTAATTGGAGGAACACTAATTATATCAGAAAGTGGCGCACTCTTAGATGGCAGAGTGCAAATGCTATCTCATCAAACTTAATGAATAGGTAAGGTATCCTGACAGAGCATCTGTGCATCACTCACGCATTCCTGCAAACAGAAAAATTAGCCTGTAGGGAGCTGATCTGAAAATGGAGGTTTTAAAATGGAAGGTTAATTATGGTAGTTGAATACATGTGCTTTAGTTCACATCATGGGCCTCAAGGGACATTTTCCTTTTGAAAGAAATGAAGGTAGTTGAAGGGTGGCTGGAACGTGGGGGAACACCCAGTGTGGAGGGCCTGTGGTGGTTACCAGGAACATGTGAAGGACTCCCAGTCTTCATCCATGGGACAGAAGGAGGAGGTTCAAGACAGCCTTTGAGTAAAGCCTCCACTGATGCTTACCACTGCTGCTAAGCCACAGGGGTGAATCTTATGCTGAAATGTCTTTGTTTTCTCTCTAATTGGCTCCCAGCAAGCAGAAGAGCGAGGCCTTTGGCACTGCTGCTGGGAGGGAAAGGTCAATTCCAGTATCTTCCCAGCCAGACAGTCTGGAGTGCAGCAGAAGCAGAGTGTATGGCCCTGGGCTGGCATGAAGCACCTCACATCCTTCAGCCTCAGTCCTCAAGGACAACAATGGGGCCGCTTATGCCAGGCTCTGAATGAGAACTCATGTGCTTTGCATTAGCCAGGAGAAGGGTGGTTGGGATGCAAGGGCTGGGAGGGGACACGAAACAAGGATTAGTGAACAGGTCCTGGAGAGCGCATCAGAGCTCAACACTCGTGGAAGAGGAGATTATTACTACAGG
This sequence comes from Gymnogyps californianus, assembly GCF_018139145.2. Classification (NCBI taxonomy): domain Eukaryota; kingdom Metazoa; phylum Chordata; class Aves; order Accipitriformes; family Cathartidae; genus Gymnogyps; species Gymnogyps californianus. The sequence continues at coordinate 20,845,211 of NC_059473.1, forward strand.
GGGAGTGTAACGGTCTTGCCTTCAGCAATCACATGGATATACTAATGCATTTGTATGAAAGTGAGCTGGGCCTTCTATGAGCTGTTCACTGATGTTCATCCCAACAGCTATGAAAAAAGTATAAAAACTTTGCCACCTCTTTAAAAAAACTCTAACAAGGAATAGCAGTGAATTGAAAAAATTGAAACCTCTGCCAATGAAAAAAGCCATCAAAACTTGCTCCTCTGAGCAAGGTACAATGTTAAAGTCAGAAAACATTTACCCTCAAGCCACATTAGTGAGAGCCTTAAAATATTAGTAGAATCGGCTGCGTGGAAGCCATGCGAACAGCGCTAGTTTTATATACTGAAGATGCCAAGTAAACACACAAGTCTTGACCAAACAAGTACTGCACTGACAGCTCAGCTGCTAAAAAAAAAAAAAAAAAAAAAAAAGCAGCCATGAGGGATGTAATAAAACTCCAAGCAAAATGTGTTCCCAGCCAAAAAAACAAAACAAACCTCAACAACTCAGGATAAAAAGACATTCACAGCCTCTGAATGCTTACTGAGATTAGATATAAAAGCCTCTTCAACTTATCTTGAGTTGTACTTTCCTCTTAATGTCAAAGGGTACCCTGCTGCATAGGGAGATGTTTATACCCTCTCATGGGAAGCCAGAGGCTTCAGATAAGGGAGTGTCTTTGGAAGAAGAGAGCTTTAAAGGCTTGGGAAGACAGCCTTTATTATCAGCCAACCCTCTATTAGGTTGGTGAGATTCCTGTTTGATTTGGCTGCTGTCTCTAGCCTCAAGTTCCTGCCCTAGCTTTCAAAATAGAAGAAGATCTCCCTGCAGCTGAAAAAGGGCAAAGGGTGGAACGTGTAAATAGCAATTAAAGCAAAAATCTTGTTTTTAAAAAACCCTCCCCTAAAAGATACTCTGTGCTCTTCCCAGTGGCCAAGGTTGGCAAGCTGACAAAGCCAAACATGCCACACAAACCAGTTCAAGTTAAATGTAACTTGCCCAGCTATTTCAAACTGTGGACGACAACACAATCCTGGCATCACCCTTCCTTGCTCTCCTGATTAGAGGCAATTCAGCCAAAAGGACAGACTTCTGGACTGGGGTTCATGAGTGCTGGGGGCTGTTCTGGCTCCCCCACCAACCTGCTAGGTAATTACCTTGGGACATCTCTGTTGCTTTACTTTTCTGAAGTATTTTTGAGACCTATAAATAAGAAGTTCTGGATTAGGTAGTACTATATATTCTTACTATCAGTAGGTTTTGTTCCATATAGGTTGGTAAGACTACACAGAAAAATAAAACAGCTAAGCAAACCAAACTTGGTTTGGGGAATAAGAACCCCTCGTATCCTTCCTTACCATCACGGAGCCGCCCTGTCAGGCTCGTGCTTTACAGGAGCTGAGTGCGCTCAGCTCCCATTTACCATGCATGTTTTGTGACCTTACCTCATCTGTTTCTCAGTTTTTCACTGTACTGTTGTAAATCATGACTTTCTTGTCTCGCAGTGTTTCAATCAATATATAAAATGTCAAATCAGATAACTGGTACTCTCTCAATGCACACTAATGTAATTTCATAATGTGATTTCATTTTTCAGAGAAAGAATCAGAGAAGCTATTATTGGAACAGGAAGAACTGGGTAATCGATCAAGGACACTTTAAAGGCAAAATTCTTTTGAGTTTTGAGTACCATATTTGCCTTTGGATTATACATGAGTGGCTTCTGTGACTTCCACTCCATTTGCACATGCTACAAACCAAAACTATTTCCAAAAGCTAAGCACATATACAACTGACCTAGGACAAAGTGGATTCACAGGATGGTTAAGTGCCAGTACCTTGGGAGATCTGTTTAAGTCATAGAAGTTTTTCAGCATCTATAATTTCTTTTTATATAGCATTAATATCATGTGGAAGAAATCACACTCCAGCCTATTGTTTTCTATCTCATTTCCAAGCAATATCTGACATATGCGATGAATCTAAGCTAACATGTATCTCCAAGTATGACAACACTGTATAGAGATCTTGAAGAACTGCAAGGTGCAAGGTGTGAAACGGAATCAGCTACAGAATTTGGGGGAATAATTAAAGAATTAATACAGGAGAAAACCCCACTCCAAAACTCATGCTGTTGGTTTGAATCTGTGCTCCAACAGAAGACAAATCCAAAGACACAGTCAAGACCCAATCTCAGTCCTACCAGCTCTGGAACCAGAACTGTGCAATGACAAGATGAAGTTCTGCTCACATCTCTGCACATTTCCTCTCCATTTATTCATGGCCATATCATCCCATCTGTGTTAGGAGATGATGAGATTTTTCAGTTGGGATTCTTGGTAGGTTGGCTTCAGTAACTAGGTAGTCCCTTTCAGGAGCAGATTAGAAATGTCTGGGTGAACTGTTGATAATTTGTGCTATATAACAGCAGCCTGCAGTTTCAGACTACTTTGTAAACTTTCCTCAGTTCTCTGAATTATCAGCATTATCCTCCCCACTGCTCAGACTTGAGAGCACAGAGAAACTAAATAGTACAAGTCATTGGAAAAGGCAGGGTCTGGGCCAGAATCACAATCCTTATGTTTCTTGCTTTAACCACCTCTTGGACCATCCAAAATATTTTGAAAGAATAATCAAGTAGTTTAATTTCTGCTCTATTTAGTCATTGAACTCATTTTTTGCCCAAGGTCTGGGTGGATACACTGAACACCTCAGCGGGGAATACAAGCAATTTTCTGTGATAGCAGTTTCACTGTACGGTCTTGATGCCCTGCCTCTTTTCAACTTGTAAAAGCTTTTGCTTCATAGGGAGGGAGGTTTGGTTTGGATTGAAAAAAGTCATTGCATTGCACAGTTATCCTTATAATGCCCCTAATTTCCAAGTGCCTTTGCTAAGCAAAATATAAACAGGTTTTTTGTGAAACGTGGAAATAAGCAAAGAAGCAGAACTAAGTATTACTGGGATAGACTAATCTGAGATTAGAAGAGAAGGAAACTGCAAACAGAAATTAAGGTATACAGCAAGGGAAATTGGCACAACACTGTATGAACATCTTGATGAGAATCAAAACCACCCAAATAACCTCACTGAGACCACAGAGTGATCTCTGATTTTTTAAAGCACTGATAGGCTGTGGGGATGCCAGCACTTGAAAGATGATGTAACTTTTCCTGAGAGAAAAGAAGGAAAGAAGGTGAAGGATTCCGGAGATCCAGGCATCTCCACATAGAAAGTTCAGCAATATGGGAGAAAGAAAGGCATTTGTCTTCAAATCCTATGGTGCTAAAATTAACAGGAATTCAGACTTCACTGGAGCTGGATTTCCTCTGTGGTCTCTGTTTGCAGGGACTCGTGTTGCCATGCTGTTAGGCACACGTGGCAGAGCTGAGAAGTCTGGGCAGATACTGATTTTAATCAAGTTACCTGGAAAAGTCAGTGTAGGTGACTTTACCTTGAGGTGACAGAGATAAACCAGATACCTTGGACACTGTTACACAGAGACAACTTAATGTCAGTGCGTGCCTTAAAGCAGTGAAGGTTATGTGGGCAATTTGACACAGGCATACCTGACATTCTTCCCAAATTGGGGTGAAAAGACCAGCCTGTGATTTATACAAAGGGGAGACAAAGCTGCACAAAGGCCAGGGGCAGGAAAGAGATCAAAGTTCTTAAACAGAACAAGCTATCAGATTGAGGCTTTTTTTCATTTCAGGAAACATTTAAAATATTAATTGCCAGCAAAAATCTTATTCTCAGAATCATCTTCCTAAAAAATGAAACCCTGGATTAAAGAAGCTTCAGTTTTCTTGTCTTTTTTGTTTGGTTGATTTCCTTTGTCACTTTTCGTCTTCTTTCACTTTTTCAGTGGCAAATTAGAAAGATTTAGAGAGAGAGAGAAAAAGAGAAAATGTCAAGCAGCCACAAAGTAACCTGGACATTTTCTGTACAAATGCTGGTGAAATATTTTGAATTAATAAGGTATTTATGCTGTATGCAAAAGCCTTCAAAATTAAAACATTTTTAAAGATCATTTTTCTACCATCATTACTTCACAAGTCCTAAAATAACACTCTGAGTCTTACAAAGCATTTCTGACATTTCAAGTTTTTCCAAACTGCGCTTGAATAAAATCGTAGTAATAACAGTTTAAACAAACAATAATCCTGGAGGTCTGAGTCTCTGGATTCAGGTATCACTCAGCATCAGTTTGAAAACAAAGAGCGTAACACAATTGTTTATTTCTTATTCTCTCTCCAGCTTGTCTTCTTAAAGACAACATTTGCAGGAGTACAGGACTCAGGGTTTCTTATTCCTGCCTAGTGTCCTATGCTGAATGGCAAGCAGAACAAAACTAGCACTTGCTACTGCCAATCCATGGCCAGACACAGCTAAAGACAGTAATTTCCACGGCTGATAAACAGGGTTTATTTCTTTAAATGGCTACATTTCTTGTATTTGTGTTTTCCTTAAGAGTTTTCTAGTTCAGCCACGTTCTGAGGTTTTCACTTAAAGCTCAGGCTGCCCAAATATTGAGATTTCTGACAACTCCACGCTCATTCCAGGCCTGTGATTCTGTTAATTCTCTCTAGGCTGCTGGAAAGACAAGGTAGAACAGCAGTCAGTCAGAAAGACACACTTATTTTCATCTCTCGTGCAGCTGATATCTGAGAAGAACATCTCAGTGAGGCCCTAAGGGCAACAAGGACTTTGATTTACTCCAGAAAGTGCTTTCTTAGACAAGTTGCTCTCTTGGCAAAATTCAGAACAAATTCTTCAACTATAAAGGCTCGGGGAAGGTTTTGACTTCCTGCTGCACTTGAACAAATACTGTTTGCACTGTATTTTGTGTGACTCCCCCCCCAGCCCCTCAGCAACCACACTTAAAATTTCCTGATGGCATGTCAGTATGTTGCATGTTTAAAGCCTTCATTGTTCATAATATCAATAATTATTATACAAACACAATATTGAAGAATTATTTCAAATCCTCATTAACTTCAGTACCAACAGGAAGAGGAAACTAGGGCAGGAAAAACCTGCAATTACTGTTACGCATTCCCAGTAACATCAGTCACACCGCATCAGTACACTGTCTTCCTTGTTCTTCATCTCTCTTCAGCTCGGATATCCTCTGGCAGAGCCAGCTCAGAGAACAAAAGCTGGATTAGACATTTGCACAAATAAGAATTGTATCTAATATTACACTAGCTAATGAAAAATGTCCAAAGATATCAACTGTCATGCTTCAAGGGGATAAACTGATTGCCAGCTGAGGTCAAGAAAAAATAGCTTCCCCACCCTCACCCACACAACACTTCAATGTAATTACAATGAGCATTTAAACCTTTTTTGAAACAGCCACAACTGGAAGCACTGGAAAGAAAACACTTGACCACACAACTCACTCGCCTCAAAAATTCCTATAGCAGTACGAAAAATAGACAGGGTAGCAATCCAGACCAAGGTAATAAAGGAGTTTTGGCTTTCCTGTTGAAATGCTGGCAGATGAGCCACGTACGGCTATTTGCTGCAATTCATGCCAACACATTAATGAGTGTCTGTTAAGGTAATACAGTTACCTCACAGCATATTGTCTGCATATCCACCAAGGACCCATATTACAGTTCTGCACACACTGTTTAATTCTAGTTGTTCTAATCACTGGTCCTGCAAGGTCAAACGGCCTTCGTTAAGTCTGGCCGTTCTTCCTAACTCAACTCTAACGCATTAAAGTCCACTACTCAACAAGACAGTAATACACACTCTCAGAGGCACATGTACAACTCAGGCTCAGCTAGCCTGTCTCTACGTATGTCCCTTTTATTCCTTGTTCAGTCAATATTAAAATATACCTCTGAGTAGCTAGTTCTGTCTCTGCTTTATTTATTAGGCAGAAGAAGGATTTATCTGGCTGCCAGTGCTGTAAATTTAACCCATCATCTGAGAATTAGGCTTGTCTTTTTATTTCATGCATCATTTTTAATAAGAATAATCATGCAATCACAGTGGAGATGTAATTTATGAGATGGTGCCTTCTCCTGGAGCTGTGCAAATTCTGAATCAGGAGTAGCTAATATGTGTATTAATTACCTGGCTCTCCCTAATTCTTGTATCTGTTCCTCTCTGGTAATATCCTTGCCTTCCAGAGTTGACCTTTTATTTATCTGTAAATCCTGGAACATCCACAAAAGGCTGCAGAAGCAATACAGAACTAAAAATGCTGGACAACCAAACTATCTGCCTTATTTTGGCATTCTTTTCACTGTTGCCCTACCTGTAATATTGCAGAAATGAAGCAGATACCATGTAGTGCCTGGCAGTCTTCCCTCTTGAAGGTCAACATTCATTGGGGAAAATATTTTCGTAGAGAAAGGGCAGATGGGAGAAGATTTAGAGATACAAGAATGAAGTTCACAATTTAAGTACGCAAGTATAAAAAGGCTTTCTAAGGAAGCTCTGAAATGTATCCTCAGGGAGTTCTGATTCTAGATTAATCTAATATCTTTTGAGAGGTTATTCCTTGTCAATCATCAAGAGAATGGGCATGTCTGGGCTGCGTGTCTGGTGTGGTCCTACAAGAATGCAGCAGCCACAGTCATACATAGATTAATATTCAGCTTCTAATGTGGCTGAAGCTTGATCCATTTATTGATTTGAAAACTAGATCAGTGCCTTAAATTGGTATTGAAACTAAATGGGAAGCAGCAGACAGCAAGCTTTAGATGCCCACTGTGGCCTGAAGCATGGAGAAGGCAGGCAGGCAATCACATGCTGTCCCCACTGAAATCTGTGCATCATCAAACCCAGCTTTAGATAGAACAAATCACAGTAACACAATCTGGAGGTGATGAATGAATTGGCATAATGTGGCCAGATGCTGTGTAAGAGAAGAAAGGCCAAACTTTCTTAGAAAGCTGGAAGTGAAAGATTACATTTTTAGAAACTAATGTAAACCTGAGCTTCCTCAAGTAAAGTATGCTGATGTGTCTCAATGCTTCAGCTGGCCTAAACACCATAAGTAAACACTGTAAGAACAGGATTTTTTTTTTTAACAGCCTCAACCTTTATGACCAGATCTAACCTTTAAAGAAATCTGGGTTTATGCTTGCTTATTTATTTTATATTTTTATACACACACTTACATATATGTATATGACGCTAGAACTTTACCAGAAAAACAGTTTTCCACTGGAAATTACTCACTTAATTTCTTCTTACAAGAAAGGATGACTGTAAATTCCAGGGTCAGAGAGGGTTTGTTCAAAATGTAAATGAAATGATGGCTCCTATGTGTAAGTACAGAGGTGTGCAGGAAAACTGCTGATCTGTAAGAACAAGAGTAGATCGCTTGTATTTCCTAGCCTCTATATTTACATACTGGAAGACTCTGAACTGGAAATCCAGTGGTTTAGTTTACAAAAAGCACACAAGATTTATAACTTTTTTATTAATATGCATATTGCACACAAAGAAGTATTACCAGGTGTCCTGGGTGAGTGCTGTCTGCTGCCATAGACAAAAACCCATGCCTTTTCCTGTTAAAACCTACACAAACAAACAAACGGGAACAATAGATTAGTCAACTGAATTAAGATTTCCCAAGCCAGCACACAGCTGATGGCTGACTGTTAGCAAGAAGATGAACTGGATTTAAAGCATCAGCATGGGGAAGACAAGAGACAAGAGCTGGGCTCAGAGCACTGGGCCCAGGGACTACTGTAACCACTGATTCTACCCTGTCATGAAATAGGTAACCAGTTACCCAGAAAAGGAGGTGCTCTGTCCCTAAAAGGCAACTACTAAAGACTATTGTATAGGATGACTTCCAACAGAAGTCAACATTGGCTTATGGCTTAATTTCCTATTGCAGACCACAGCACAGAGGTACATGTGGTAGCTTGAGTACTGAAGGCAGGATAAATAAGCCAGGCCAGAGCTTGTGTTGTCCCAGCGCGATTCCTTTGGCGGCTAAGGTGAGCAGGGCAAGTATCTCAGGTAAGGTTGTCAACCCTTTCCTTTGCCTGGTCAAATAAAAAGATTCATGGAAGCGAAGTAGCCCCTTTGCCAAGCTTGCTACCTCAAAGAGGAGAGAAATATTTCACCTGTTCCTGTGCTTGTCCAAATTACCCATGTTGTTCCAGTTTCAGGTTTCAATCTGCTCGTATGTTAGTTAACAGGAAAGAAAGAGACTATACTGCATTGTTAGCCAAAAAGACATTGCAACCTCTGGAAACCTTCAGAGGGTGATGTTCCAAGTTAGGTACAATTCACTGCTCCTAAATTAGGATCTTGGGCTCTCTGGACAGTCACTGGGAAGAGACACGGGTGCTTCCAAAAGGCTGTACCTGGATTGGATGTCTGAAGAAGACAGTGGGAGTACGTCTCAGATTGCTATTATGCGGTCAGTAGCTTCCTGTCCCACATTTAATTTGGAGGTTTTCCGCAGTGAGAACAGAGGGATTTCAGGCAGGACACCACAACCCAGGATGCACATGCTTTTTCCTAGTGGCAGCAGTCAGCTCTAGGTGCTGGCATACTTACTGTCTGCTGCATCCATACCCAGGCAGGATGGAGCTCTCAGATCTCGCTTTACTGAACTAATTCAGTATATGGCAAAACTTAGTAGCTGGGAGCCAAATTCTCAGTTCAGATCATCACAGATCAGCCACCGTCCTATAGAGAAGGGATGGAGGAGACTGAGAATGAGTCTTTTGACACAGTTCCAGTTTGTCTTCCCCATTTCCCCTCCCACTGTAGGAGAGGTTACAACCAAGAGTTGCATCTAGTTCGATACATTGAGATACGACTTCAAATCCTCTGAAGTAAGAACAAACCAATCTGAGAGCTGCAATAGCTTTGAGGAAATCTACATTCAGTCAGGCACACCTAAATGTAAAAACACGAAGAGGCTGTGGCTTCCTCGCTGTCTGGGTTTCCTAAGGAAGGGTGGACCCATTTCCAGATAGCATGCACTTGTGTGGAGGGAAGGGGGAAGACACTAGCAGCAACAACATCTGACATGAATCTTTGCTCTTCTAATCTTAAAATACAACAATGTGAAACCAGAGCAAGTGTGAAAGCTGAAGACTCCAGCAGGGTTTCACATCAATCAGGCTTTTCAGGCTAAAGTGTATCAAAAAACAGGAGTGAGACAGCAAATGTTAGATGTCAGGATGATTTCTGAGCTCTTGCATAGTCAGAAGACAAAACAGGTTTAAATCCACAGCCCTTAGATTTACAGTCCACCTCAGAAGCTCACACTGCCCCTGCCCCGTTCCCAGTCCCCAGGTGGCAGAGGAGGTTACAATACAAACAATAGCTATCTTTGGGGCAAGGCCACTTAAATAAATGAATCACGCCAGCTCTCCTCCACTGACAAGGGGCTCCAACAAGGCTGTACACAAGCAGCAGGGGCTCCTTCCTCAGCAGGGCCTCTTTGCATGCAGCAGCGACTGCAAGGATTTGAGGAACGCAAGCACCAGGAGGGAGCCGCTCTCGGTTGCCCAAAGGAGGGGGAATAACTTGCAGAGTAGCACAGTGACAATGGACAAAAGGCAAATTTAGACCTAATATCAGAAAGATAAATTGCTGAGAGTTCTCATGACTGGAGACTAATCCTCGGGGATTGCATGGCCCAGTGCCCCCCTGCTGCATAGGCCATCACACCTGCTCTGCTGCTGGAGATCAATCACTCCCTCGTGGTCAGAGAACTAGGCGAGATATAATAGTGGGTCTTATTCAAGCCCTGTGTCTGGGAACACACACTGAAAAAGCAGGCGAACAATGGCATAACTGCAGCCCCTCCGAAGTGGTTGGCCCCTTGCAGTACGATAACCAGCTCTTGTCCTTCAGGATTCATGTTCAGACACTGCAAGGAAACCAGAGCTGAGCCGGAAAGAACTTGGAAGACAGAACAAAGGTGGAGGTAGTCTTGAAAAGGGGGTTGTGAAAAGGGCAAGCTAGATGTGAGGCATGTGTATACAGACCGGCTAGCAATGAAGTATATTGGGCTTTTGTTTTACTATTATAGGTCAAGTGTTTTGTCTTTTTTTTTCCCCAGTTGTTTCAAGTAGTTTTAAAGCTAGCTGTAGCATCTATGCATCCAGGCCTAGCATCTCGAAGTTATTACTTTAAAGGCATCATGAAATACAATCATGAAGTACTAAAAATGGTAAATGAAAACAGAGTTTATATGTCCCTACAGTGCTGGACCATTTATAAAAATACTGAAATAGTGATAACATTAAACATCAGTTTATAATAATAGGAGTTTAAGACTGGGGCATAGTATTCCACATTTTATATATTTAAAATAAATATGAATTTAAACATAAGAGCGTAGTATTTCTTTGAGAGCACCAAAACAGAAACAGATCAGGCCACTTTTTACACTTAACCAGGGTGAAGTGAAAAATTAAACAATCAGTTTGAATGTCAGTAACTTCTTAGCTACAAAAATCCCAGTATGTCTTTGGAACACCAAAGAATCCAAGCACATACACACAGTTTCAGCTACCTGTACACGGCATCACAAGGACTTCATTCACCTTTTGCATTTTGAAACACCTATGCTGGTCCAAGTTATCAGCTTCTGTATTCAGGGGACAAACAGAAGTACAGATCTCAACCGCCCTCCTCCACTGCCCATAACAAGCCAGTATCTGGCAAAGGACAAACAGGCATACTCACATTCTGGTTTTACAGATGGTCTCAGTTTTGAGTTGCTCGCTCAGGAGGCAGTTCAGTCTCCACCCAAAGTCCTGACTGGCGACAGCCAAATTCGCTGCACTGATGTGCCTGTGAACCTGTGTAATAGATGCAAAGTGGAGCACATCAAAGTTACAGTACTAAAAACTATTTGGATGTACTGAGTTACTGGTCATCTTCAATAAGTACAAATATTTATTGCAGACTCATGGAATGCATCCTTTTTAAATACCACTGATTTTAAATGCACAGAAGTTTACAATTCCCTAATTAAACATCAATCACCTTTTACATGCTATTGTTTGCAACTCTGTTTAATGCTTATTACTCTGAGATCATAAAAGTTATTGTAGTCTCAAATATTGTGGTTTACACACATTTTCAAGACATTTACTCCCTCTGTATCGTGTACAAAAGTATTTCAATGCAAATAAGGATTTGGGGTACCTCTCTCTCCCTCTCCCACTCTGTCTCAACTAGACTAATTGAAGGTTATATACCTAAGTTATCCAGTGCACCTACTGAGCTGTTTCAAATTCTCGTGTACGGGCTTGAGTATCATGCAGTTAAAATACATTAGTTCAAGTCCCATATTGCTTCTCAGCTGCAAATGATGAAAATGCCAGACAGAGTAACACTTGAATGATAGTCTTCATCACGACACCTTATTTTGGTAAGATATCTTTCCCCAGTGCTGTTAAAATTATTTCACATATTCAAACTTCTCTGGAAAGTGATACTGTCTAGAGATGTCAGAGGACAGTTTCTCGAATTCTTGTTTGATAACAGCATGCTGTTCACCTGGGACATATTAAGCTGAGTGGTTTAAAAAGTCCTTATAGAATTGAGAAAGTAGCAGAGCTTACCTCCTGGCTAGCCACTCTAATCCTAGCATTTTTCAATTTTATGTTGTTTTGCTTAATACTTCCTGAATTACTTCATTTCCTTGTGTAAAGATAATGCTACACAAAAGAAGGTGAGAGTAAGTCATTATCTGTCAGTTATGTTACAAAATTCATAATGCCCATCTTTGTGAAGATTATACTTTCAGTGCTATGCCAAATAAAACACCTCCAAATCATGTAACGACCCACTGCTAGAAGTATTCAAACTAGTGTCAGTGTAACACAGCACTCTATTTCTGCCCTATTTAGTAGTGTAATACTGCTGTGAACTGTTAAAAAGCTGACATATTATACTCCCCAAATGTAAATAAAGCTTCTCTAATAAGAAAGGATCAAAAAGATTATGCCACACAACTACACAAGTTGTATTTCAAAAACTCAGGAAAAATGCGAATCAAAAGGAGAGGAAGGCCTGCTACATGCAGTTTTATGAATACATGAAATACAGGGAAAATTGGTTACCTTTAGTGTATATTAATGTCAAAATGAGCTACAATCGGCACTTAACAGATTCAGCACTGTGCCAGGAAAGAAATCAAGCTATTAGGGCATCTAAGAAAAGCCCAGAATTTTAGAGTCAGATGAGACAGAACCCTAACTAACAACACAGAATAGAAGAAAGGGTGAATAAGGGTCTTGGACAGCTTTGCTGCTATGACAGCCACAAATTCAAGCTTCATCAGATTGAAAAAAGTATATATTAGGAAAAAGGTCTGATGTTTAGCCATGCCATATCAGATCACTCAGAAAATATTTGGGACAATACTATTATATATTATAAAAAGATATTGAAAACATAAATTTTAAAAACATAGATTAAAAAATATATATTTAAACAGACTATTTTTGTAAGAAAAAGTGAAGGAGAGTATACAACCTAGTACTGCAGGATGGCACCGACAGAACTCTCCACTCAAAGCACTGCTAAACCCACCTTTCTGTGCTGTGAATCTTTTCAGTACTGAGTTCATGTGCCTTCAGTTGCCTATTTCTGTTCATTTTTACCTGAACGCTAACGACATCAATGGGTTCTGCTTTTGCACATAGACATCACAGAAAATGGATTTAGGGCCAAACACTAAAGTGTACTAGGAATTTTTATGAGAGCCAAGAACTCAGCGGTTGTGATACCTCTCTTTCTTATACCAACACAGCTCCAGTAACTCCAATTAACTTTTGATTTATACCATTAAAGCAAGAGTTGAATTATTGTCCCAGCTTGCAACACACAGGTTTTCTTATTACAAAAGAAAGGACTTCATCAGTCAGAGAAGGGGAGAAGAGGTGGCTGATGCAGTTATTGCCCCGAACGCTGCTGTTACAGCGAGGTGATTTCAGGCGACCTGCTGCTAGGGTTGGGCGAGGGCAGACAACCAGAGGTATCACCTCATTAGTCATCCCAAGCCAAGCTGTCCTCACTTGTCATTCATTTGTCCTGAAAATGACTTCAAATATACGTAAACTCAGTAACGATCTCAGTACATCACCCATCTTAAGATTTAAACTATGACATTTCCTATTATTGAATACTATTATATGCAGAAGACATGGCTTAGGTCTAATTTTTAAGGGTCTGACATTCCTCAGTTTGTATTTTAGTCATACTGTTTTCTGAGGATCAGGGCACTGTAATATAGTCAGCATTACTAAAGAGTCAGTTATGAATAAACGGCTCCTTTCCTAAGCCACGGAGAAATGTGCTAGAATTGCTATTAAGATAAATCTACGGACAATTTTGGTTAAGGCTTTACAAGGGTTTAAGAAAGCTTGTTTAGGCCTCAGAGCAAAGCCATCCATCTGCTCTAAAGATTCATTGCTGGAAGAGTTCAGCTTCTAACACTACCATCATTGTGGCCAGCCCACAGCAAGAGAACACGTGTTATCCCTGCTGCTTTTAAGACGACAAATCAGCGCCAGTTTTAATTAACAGTTTGGGAACTAGACTCAACATACATTTTTAACTAACAGAATTTAAATAAAAGCAACAACCAGCTGCTTCTCTGGAATATGTCTATCCATTTGCAGGTAAAATGACATTTATCAAAACCTAAAAAATGGAATCCAAACCCAAGCTGGACATACTACCTTTAACACATTTCAGGAATCAACTGAAAATTACGTGTCTCCAGGAGGCACCTGAGTCTATGCAACTTTCTGAAGTGGAGACCTTAGAAAAAACACTCCGAATACAAGCTGCCAAGTAAAGGGAAACAGCAAAGTCAGAGTCCTCGGTGTGTAAGACTACTTAGTATTCAGAAGTTATAGCACGGTCGTACCTAAAAACTGCAGCCTCTCTAAGCTGCGCACGATCTATTTTACAGGCTCTTCAGACCTCAGAGACCTTATTCTGATAGAGTAAGTGAATTGGTGAGATACACAGAGGCAGAATGACTGATGCCAGACCAATACTACGTACAGAATAAACAGTCAAAGGATAACATTAAAGTGAGGGTAGTTCTGCGGTAGTGGCACTGGATCCAAATTCAGGAGTCTGCGGAGACCTGTTACGAACTCAGAGAAGCTATTGCCTTTCTTGCAATCTCTCTTACTTATACAGACTGAGCTTTTTTTGCAAAGGCCAGTGTTGTTTCACACTGTGGGAATATGCAATACTTAGTGGTACAGTGTCCCAACTCACCATCGTAAATCAAATGCTAGCTGTATAGGCACTTCAGATATTATTGGCAGAAGTAAAATTTAATATAGCTTGCCAGCATGTGGAAAAAATTTAAGGTCCGATTCAATGAAGTCAGTGTGATTTTGGCCTGAATCACCCATATGCTACCTATATTAAGTAGTATAACATTCTCTATATACATAAAATATATTCAATTTTGATCACGTTTGACATTTCTTACAGTGCTAAAATTTTGCCATTTGTCAACTTGTATTTTTAGAGCTCTCTTGGACTGACTGCCAGGGCTCCATCTGGCAAAATTAAAGGTGTTCCTAATTCAAAGCATTTCAAAGCAATTCTCCCACATTAGTTAAAAAAGATCAAATTTAAGTGATTGCAGGTGATTGTAAAAAGATGGATTTTAATTTTCTTAAAAAACACAATGAATGAAATAGTAACTTAAAAAACCCCTTTATGTTACTATACCAGCTACCTACCAATACTTTGTATGAGGTAGCTGCAGAGTGATTATATATTGAGCACGGTATAATATTTTAAAGGATGTATTGTAAATTATCATATCAATTTTTGTTCAACTAATCACTGTATTACCCACACTATAAATATGATTGTAATCTGAAAAACACAGACCCTAAGGACAACACAGACAACTAAGGTATCTAATATGTTAAACATAATTTTTTTCCCCTGAGTGAAGTAAATTTGAGAGAGTTGGTCTCAGATGCAAGTCCCGCTCCCAGGAAGATTCTGGTTTGTATTCTTTATTCTTGAAGAAAGTGTACTAGCAACTTCAGAGCCACAAACAGATCACTGTCTTCAACATAAAGTCTCTCTTTCCTCTCTTGGAGAATCAGAGATGTCACTTTAAAGACTCACTGCACATACAAGTTGAAGTAAAGTCTTTCCTAGACTTTGAAAAGGCAGAAAGCTTGTCTGTTGTGTCCCAAGCTACATGTGTCTTCACTGCCAGAACAATTACCAAATACCCTGCTCAATTTGGTAAATACCCCAGCATGGACTATCCATCTTCTAAAGCCAGGACCCTGTCACTTGACGGAGCAAGTGCTAGCCAGCGTTGGTGGTAGGGCCCTTACCCCAAGCGGGCAGCCTACAAGAGAAGCGCCGCACTTAGCCAGAGTGGCATGCACACATCCGGATTCACTATGCAATCCCAATGCAAGGGAGGACCTCAGCGACACCAGATCAGTTAATGGAAATTAGAGTATTCTAGGCTCATCAGCTTCCCTTGAGACTTGGCAATCACTGGCAACTCTTAGAGAGATGTCTCAGTAGGATGCAATGGTCCTTGTTAAGATTTCCTGGAGTGGAACAGGATCCTACCTCTCCTCCCTTGCTCCTAGTAGCCTGTAAAAACTTAATTATTAGTATTTAATTTTTTCTCTCATGAGTTTTCTGGGGATAGGGTAATGCACAGCCTCATCAACCTTCAACTGTCACTGGAACCAACTCCTGTTCTATTCCACTCTCCAGTTGTTGTACTGGCTTGGATTTGAGAGTCTATGCATGAACTGACACAGACACTGCACATACACACATGTGGTGCTACATACATAAATATTAAACTTATCTATTTCAATGATTGCTCCTTGTCCAGCTAAGCGATTTGGAAAGAGTAAATAAGTTAGCAGGGAGGCAATGGCAAAGTCACAAAAGGCAAATACAACAGTGATACTGTTCACTAGCCGAGTACATTAGCTCATTTTAATCTAAGAGTGCCTTACATCACAACTCCTTATCTGCCCCATTTTTTAAACTGTATCAGCCTTTAAGAACATATAAATCTTAATGAAAATACAACATTAATCTTTATCACTTACCTCACCATTATAAAAGCAGTTATTAATATAAGCAGTCAGATGGGGTTTCCTTATACAGAATGCAATTGTGGAAAGCTGGCTTAGAAAAAAACCTCAATTTTGAGCTCACCAGCTCAAAATGTCCTATGTTCTGTAGATGCGTTAGCTGGGGACCTCCCCTAAGGCCCATGTCTCAAAGGCACAGCTGTGAAATGACAGCTGATGTGACAGGCACTACATAAGCATTACACACTGCTTTGGCAAGGTCTGACTGCAGGTCAATTAAACTATCGTAATGTTGTTTTTATTTCAGGAAGGGTTTATTGCTTAGCGTGTTACATACACCCCTCACAGAAACTGCACTCAAGCAGGTGCAGTGGTCAGGAATAAAGCTGGACAATAGCAACAGCAACAGCCCAGTTTATTTCTTATCCCTTTTAATTTCTTTAGATTGCTAGCACTGCAAGTCTTAGCTCTTTATAATTAACGGCCTCTATGGTGCACAGAAAATCCTTGAATTGCTCTCATTAAAAACATTTAGAAAGAATCTGACTCTACACTGAACTATGAGTTTTAAAAGAACTAAAAGTGAGTTTTATTTTGTATCGAAGAAAGAATGCTACTCTTCTTAAACCACGTAAAATTATTTTAGCTTTTTCTGAAAATTTCAACCTCTTATTCTGTTCCAGTCACTGGGATATATAAGCACTAACATCACTACTCCCAGACAAACCAAAGTGGTTTGTTGTATGATGCTAATCTTCTACGCCCCTTCAACGTGAACATTAGAACAGAAAAAGCCAGGCTTTTCCTCCAGTGCTTCATAACACACCAAGTACATGATATCACATCAGTCCATGAAATCTATCTTCTGTTATCTCTGTATAGTAAATCAACTTAATCAGCATAACCGAACAATTATATGAAGAGATTTGTCATTAAGGTGCATAGCAATTATGACGTACTACACAGTTCCAGCTCTCAAATCCACTCTCCCTGAATGATGAGACCAGCAAGTATTCCCATGACCAAACCATAGCTGCCATCCGACTATACCCTATAGTTACACAAATACAATGTCTGAAATCCAATGTCTTGGTTACACGGTTTAGTTCAGTACTTGGAATTTCTCTGGGTAAGAAAACTAAGTAAGCACAGTATCTTAATTTATGTATTTGAGCCTTTTGAATTGACTTAATCTGATACTATTGACAGTAAGTCTAGAACATGTGCATTAACTATGCCTTTCTCCACAGTAGATTTACTTCTAATTTCCATACTTTGTGGGAAAAAGTTCAGTATTGCAACAGACTTCATGCCCAATTTTATAAATCCTGACTTTGTATACATACATATGTCATACACATGATTTATACTTCTCTTGTCATCACTGAGAAGTAAATAACGTTCACTTAGTATTGTTTCCACCTCTATTCTCTGGTATTTAACGGTAAAGTCTATACAGTAACTGCCAGAAAGGGCAGTTTAAAATGTTTTACTGCACTATATACACAGATACCAACAACAGCAGTGCAAGTGCTGTTGACCTCCAAGAGCTTTTCTTTAGATTTTGTTAGGATAAATAGTTAAAAATATTCCCAAAACAGGCTACCCTGCAGAGCTGGTCTTTCAGACAACCTTGAATGAACACAGTTGTAGTGCTGCCACTGTTTCAAGGTGCACACAAGCCTGCCAAGGCAGCAGTAGAATCAAGGTAAATGTCACCTTTTCTGAGCACATCAATCTCAGTCTGCCCCAAACGTTATCAATCTCACAAGCCCTGGCTTCAGAAAAGGGAGAGTTTCTTTGTAACACTTTATTTCTTGCGATGGTTTATAAGGAGAATTCAAACTCTAATGCCCTGGGACAAAAACTAAATTAAGCATAATCCAGCCTATGATTTACAGCAAAAAAAAATTCTGGACAACATCAAGTTTTACTACATGTAATGGCTTTATGAAATGTATAAATGTTACTGTTCTATAAAATACATTTTTCATTCCAAAATGCAAATTATAATTCATATTTATTCAGGACTTTCCTTTTTAGTGTTTTAAACTTACTTTTAAAAGAAAGACACAGGATTGCAAAATTAAAGATTTATTATAGTGTTTTTATTAACAAACTTTCATTGGAAAGTTCTGGGCGCATTAACATAGGAGGCACATTGGCTTCGATGTTTGGCATTTGACAGTCAACAGAATTGCACTTCACTGTGATAGCCTTGCTACAACAGTGTGAATTTTCACGGCAACCCTCGTAGCGAGCCTCTCTCACTGACCTATTCAGCAGATGTTTTTTATCATTTTGGTCAGCCTTCAAAACTCGGTCATTCTGCAAAGAACGCTGATCTATCTTGCTCTCTGCTTTCTTTTTCTGCTTTGAGAGAGAGGCTTTCTTGCTTTCAACCCCGTTTGCTTCTGTACCACCCTTTTCATCACACTTGTCTGTCTGCTGACAGAATCCCTTTTGGTTATTTGATACACTGTTCTCACATTCAGAGCAACGCACTATTAGAGGTGCTGCGTTTCGGCAGACAAACTGTGAGGAGCTCATCACCTTTGGAACAGTTCTTATGTTTTCCTCTAGGTTCTGATGAGCATGTGAATCTGCCCTATTTATTCTTTGATGTGCCTGAAACTGCTGCACAGACTGGAGGAAAAAATTTTTAGGCAGAGAATTCTGCGTCATCGTTCTTTTGAGCCTTCCTTGAAGGCAACTGCAGTGGAGGACATGCTGGACTGGATGCACGTAACCTTCAGCAGCTTGCTGTAAAGCATTTATAGGAGCTACAGAGCTTTGGATCTGTACGGTTCCCGGTGAAGGAGAACACTGGTAACAGAAGGTGTCACTTAACTGTTGACACGAATGTGGACTCCACTTCACTGCCACTTGCTTATATGCATCAGGACAGCTACACTGCCTGTTTTGAGAGAAAATTGGGCATATGGTGTGTTGGTCAATAGATGTCTGTAGCATAGCTGAACTAGCAACATTTTTTATGCTTTTACTCACTTCACTATTATAGGCTGAATGCATAGGCATGCATGTGTTTTGGGGCCTGCTGCTGAAGAGCTCTGAGCAGATATGAGTTTCTTCGTAAGTCACTTTCTCTGCAGGGTTACAGATACCGGTTTGTGACGCCAGAGGCTCGAGCTCATAGTGCTCATGCTCCGTTTCTGGTTTTTGACTTCTGGAGTCCAGCTGATATTTGCTAACAGGATGTGATTTATTTTGACCTCTGCCTCCTTGGGCTCCTGAAAAGGTCTGAGAGAAGGCATTACACCGCAGTTTTTTTGGTAGTGGGATCTGGCCACAAGTGCCCTGGGGTCCAAGGCATCGGCACATGCACTGGAAGAAGAATGTTGCAAAAGCCCAACTAATGCACATTATAAGCATCATAAAAGTGCCAAGCTGCGTGTACGCCAACACTGTAGAGGGCATCATCATTGCTCCAGCTACAAATGTAGTCAATGCAGCCATTGCAATAGCAGAACCCATACGGCTTAAAGAAAAAATGACTTTTCCCTCTCGGTCAGGGTCAGGGGCTAAGCGATAAGCCACTCCATAATGAACAGCAAAGTCTACAGATAAGCCAACAGCCACTGAAATAGTGACAGATTCTAACACATTTAGCTCCCATCCAAGAAGAACCAGAGAACCTACAGTGACGAAAATAGTTCCAGCTATTGAAACTATTGCATAAAGGCTTATAATTATATTCCAAGTTGTAAGAAGCATTACACTAAATGCAACAGCAACTGAAAGACCCATGGCAATCAGAGTACCATCAGAAAGACTGTCCTGAAGATCATAAAATTCGAGGTTACTCACAAACCAACCATTGCTAAGACCTTCAGGAGCAGAACTAAGCTCACTTGAAATCCACGAGTCCACCTCTTTGTAAAACTGATGCATTTTCTCATAAGCCAGCGTGAAGAGGTAGGTGCTTTGGAACTCCAACACCACTGCCCTGATGGTGTCATTTAGGTCAAAGCGAGGCCCTGGGGTTTTACTATCTAAATGGTACCCTGTGCTTCTTTCTAGCTCCATTATAGCTCTCTTGATACATAATTCAAAAACTTCCTGTTTGTATGGAAAGCTCCAGTGGCTGCAGCAGGGGTAAAGAGATGGCTCATCGCAGTCTTGATTTTCCATCCACTGCTTAAATGTTTCAATGAAGCAGCTTGTGAAGTCTTGTTCTTCAGTCTGATAATAAAATGTTTGATTTCTTAACTTCTGACAGAAACGTAAAATCCAAACCTGTGAAGCTGGGCTAGCGATATTAAAACTGCTATCTAGCTGCAGCTTTCCTTTACTTTTAGGGTTTAAAGGGTCACCATTATCCTCAGGTGTGACACCCCAGATTACTGTAATTGGCATGTGGAGCTCTTCTCCATGGTGGACACGTTCAAACATAAAAAGCTTTTTGTATTCTGCATCATATCGTTCAAATGGGTGAGAAGACCTAAATACCTGAAACTCAGAGAGCTCCAATGACGGCAATTTCATCTTTGGATTTACACACACGATATATGCTCCACCAATTGTTAAGGCAAGGAACCAGAAAAGCCAAATATATCGAAATTTGATAACAATACATGGCAAAACTTTTTCAAAAAATATCCTGGATGCTTCTGAGACTGCAAAAATAATCTTGTGCAACATTTGGCACAACACTGTCCAGCAGTTTTTGTTGTTGTATACCCTCTGCTGAGGTTTCTTAAAGCAACTGAAAATATTGAGAAGATATCGTTCATGTAATACAACTACAGCAGGTAGCCATGTAACCATCAAAACATAATTCACCAAAATGGCAGTGCCGGCATAAACACCAAAACACCTGATTGCTGTGATATTGCTGACATAATTAGCATAGAAGGCAGCAGCGGTAGTGAAACTCGTGACAAACATGGAAAGAGCAGCGTGCTGCAACGTGATGCTCACTGTCTCAGAGGTTCCAGCATGAGGTTTATCAAATTTCGTGTAGTTCCAAACGTCACATAAGACAAAAGCATCATCTGCTCCAATCCCAACAAGAATTATCAATGCCGTGAGATTCATGAATGGAAAGAACTCAAAATTAAATACTACCCGATAGAGAAAATAAGAAATAATCAAGGAACTAATTATTGCAAACATAGTCATCAGCGTGATAAACATGGACTTCGTGTATACACACATAACTAATAAAACAATTACAATGGCTATGGCAGGATACACAGTATCCATCAACAGGTAATCTTGAAACAATCTATGTTTTATTCCAAACTCAATCCCTGTGACAGTTGTTACACCATCAGAAGCGTTCCAGTTCTCAAAGTTATCTAGGTAAATACTCATCATGCTTTCCCCTTTCTCAGTCGGAGAGAAGAGCATGCTGTATTTTAAAGCTGGTAAGACATAGTCAGCTGTCTTTGGGCTTAGAAAATCCTTGTCCACTAGATAGTGAAGGATCTGGTAAACAGCGTTGTACTTGGTACATTTGCGAGGCACATTTGTACACTTGAGTTGGTCCTTCCTTTTGGCATTCATATCCCAGCAGTCCGGCCCCAGGGTTCCGTTGTAGTAGTATTTGGCACATGTGCGAAGCAGCTTTAGGGTGTGAGAGACATCCCGTTCTACAATTTTTTGACACGATGACCTGTTGTTTAGAATAGCAACATAATTGCCCAGTGTCCAGCTGGGACAGCATGAAGCAGCAGTGGCTCTCTGGCAGAGATCGCCAAACTGGGAATGGGATCTGATCTGTATAAAAACAGGCAGGGCAAAAAATCTGGTTTAGAGTAATAGTCTGAATTATTAGAAACATTCACCCACAAAAAAAAATCCCAAAGTGATGAAAATTCAGCTTACGGTCCTTTTGTGTTAACATTGTAAATTCTTATTTCCACACACATTGTTTTTGATCAGTATCCTCTTACATGCAGCAGACTAAACCAGCAGTAACTCAGTATACTGACTTATCACAGTGGCATAAAATTGGCAGAAGCGTTAAGAATATTGTAATTCTATTGTTTGAAGATGCACCGAGGTGGTTTTTTTTCCCAGACTGAGGACTGTTAACTCTCTTCTATTATCTCATGCTATACTCCTGAAAATAAACAATCAGCCATACATCAATGAACTTTCATTCTGCTTGGAATCACATACTGAAGTTCCTAGGAGAGACAAGGACTTACCATGCAGAAAGAAAGGATGTGACAGCGTGACGACTTCCATCATCTGACCTCTCTTCTACAACCCTCACTTTGAGTCTTTTTTAGCTCTTGTACAGCTGACAGACATTTCTCCCAACCAGGTCAGCCTGCCACCCAGGCACTGTGTGTCCCTAAGTCATGCAGGATTTCCAAGGCACAAGCACAAGATAATTCCGCTGTGGCATGAAGCACCCCAAAATAAGCCCTGCTGCAGAGACAACAGTCATGCCTCTGAATGCTGCACCCACTGTGGGACGAAGTCCCAAGAGTTGACTCAGGAGCGGAGTGGAGGAAGAAGCAGCAGCAGCAGCAAGGCCAGAGAAATCACGGGGACAAGCAGGCACCAGTGGCAAGTGCAGACAGGGCACAGAGCTGGGTCATGGGGGAGGTCTGCTGTTGTCAGCTCAAGTGACTGTCCAAAGCCTAGGAACTCCTACCAGAGCTTTACAAAAACGATAGCAATTTTAATGTTTTGGTTAAGGACTCTCCTTAGCTAAATGAGTGTTAATCCCTTATGTGGATACTCTTCTTTCACTTCAAGAATATTCCAGATTTAGTTGAAGCCAGTAAGAGCACGACTTAGCTATATCACCATAAGGCACTTCTAGGCAAAATTGAAAGTATCTATAAAATGGAACTGAAACTCTTGAGTAACAAGGTTAGATCAGGGAAATTTTCTCAAGTTGGGAAAACTCAATCTTGATAGGACACAGGGAATAAAGGTATTAAAAGCCCGAACTTCTGGCTTGTTATATGTGACAAATTAGAATTAATCCTTCAAATAGTTAGGTATATGTAAAATTTCAGTCTTAATCAAGTTACATAGAATGAACACATATTAATACAGTCACATTAATAAAGCCATGTGCTTAAGAGTTTACAGGATTGGCCCCTGAAACCATTATCCATGTATGTTTTAAATTTAGGTGATCTGAAATATACCACTTTGCTTTTTTTGTTTTTTTTTTTTTTTAGCAAAATTGCACAGGTTTATTATTAGCAATCCTCTATAATGCAGACAAAATAACTGCACTTGGGGATTCTCATGGCAGTTATAAAAGCTTTAATATGGACTTAATTTTGTCAACCAGTTTCTGAACAATAACAAACTGGCATTCCAAAAAAACAGGATAATTCACATTTGATTGTTTCCAGATAAAAACACTCACACATGCAAACTCAGGAAAAACTGAACAACCTACTAAATAAAAGGAAGCACTGGAATAGCATATCTGTATTTTTCATGGCACATCTCCAGGTTAATCCTATGAGGACATAATAGGCAAATTGGGAGGAAAGGGTTGTATTGTCTTCTCTATGTATTCAAGTTCAAGATGGGACAATGAGGTTTATATGCTGTTCTTCAACACTTGCTGCAGGCCATAAACATTCACTGGTAAAGTAACTGTTGCCAAAGATAAAGTAACATGAGCTGGCAGCTGGAAATTAGAAATTAAAATACAAAATTTAGCTCTGGATAGCTCATTAAAATACTACGTAAAATGTTAATATATTGTAGCACTGGGCTTTGTTGGTGATCCAAAGGAATTGAAAAGGCCGTTTTGCTGTTGCCAGACTTGGTCTGCCACTGGCAACATTTTCATTTATTTTGGAACAAGTAAGGAAACCAAGCTGTGCAACCTGCGCACATGCTGTATCTGTGGGCAGATCTGCCCAAATGGATCTACGCAGTGACACAGAATCACAAATACATGGTTTTGGGGAAGCAGTCTGACGAGATCATTTACAGTCTTTGAAGTTTATAAATAAAATAACTGTTTACAGTTTATAGGGAAAACATTCTGCAATTACCAGGCGAAAAAAAGGGCTCCTCTTATCCAAGTAGTAAGAAATTAGAACACCTCCTATATAAGGTATATATAGGAAACTTTGTATATAAAGTTTCCATGAAGATTATAGGACTACCATATGCTGAGCAGCTGCAGGATGGAGCCCCTAAGTGTCAGTAAAACATATAGTTAAAGTAGTTACAAGCAGATGGGAATACAATTAACACATAGGGGATATATTGTTAGTTCATACTAAAGCAAATACTAATTGGTGCTGAAATCGTGCTTATCATCAGAAAAATACATAAATTCTAAGGTTTGCATTTCCAGAAAAGTGTCTGATTTTCCTGTCTTTGAATACAGAAAGCTTTGCCACTTATTTCAACAGAACTGTGGCCCTAAACAAGCATGAATTCAACAACAAAAATAACTACAGCCCGAAGAGAGTCTGTAAGACCAGAAGGTCACTGAAGTCATCGATTTCTTCCGATAGCTGCAGTGCAAGTCAGCATACTCTCTAGGGACTGGCTGCTAGCAGAACTTAGCATTCAGAAGTGGGACATTTCACAGCACTTCATGAGTTCTAAAAAGATTTAGAAGTGCTCAGAAATTGTTAGAAAGTGTTAAAATCGTTTAAACATGTTATTTGTAAGTAACAAGCATTTTTTTTAAAAATTAATGAAAAAAGCTTCAGCCCTTTCTGAGCCCTGAGTATCTAATTTTTATTATAAATTTACATACATAGACCAGCAATAATTGCAAAACCTAACCATATCAATGTTTTGTCTACTAACTAGCTATAAATCAATGCTGCTATCATGATGCACCGTCGTTCTGCTCAGCTGAGATGTCTGATTACTATATTCTTAAGTATATACCTAAATTACAAAAAAGATCCATAGAAACATTATCTGCAACAATATTCTCTATAAATATCTACACAACTGTGGGTGTAGCTGAAGTAGCCAACATATAATTTTCTGAAGTGTTCTTATTTCAAAGGAAGAGCTATTTTTATGGATACAAGATGTGTGGTGCTTGTTTTGTTGAAGTAGTTTCATCCTTCCCTCAGAAAGTAAAGCAGTATTTGAAATAATACATTATTATCAAAGTGTGCATATAGGTAGGAAAAAAAGAAAAATTCCTCAGGAGTAATGCAACCATTACAAAGATTATTCTTCAGAGGTAATTAACTGTCTTTATTCTGTTATATAGAAATATTTTTTTTTTTTTATTCAGACTGCATTGCTTTGCAATGATCTATACTACCTGGGATTTACCTGCATCAGCTGTCTATGTGACTAAACTTGTACAGTTAAATGCACAGATTAGCATCTCCTCCCTCACTCTCAATTTTTAACCTTGTAAAAGGTTATTCTCCACTGTATCTCCTGATTGAACTGGCAATATGATTACTCCCTAGCTCAGTTCATTCAAAACTGAGCTGGGTTAGTTTAAATACTGTACTTTGCTCACCTGGCTCATTCTGATTGAAAGAGATAAAGGGTAATCACATGAGCCATCCTGTTGGTGCAATAATCTCTCATGGGGAAATAAGGAACATTTCATGAGCATGTGAGGACAAAAACCACTTACACCAACAGAGGCCAACCAGGACAAAATGCCTGTCAGCAGACTGCCAAGGCAGATTCATTATACAATGTTTCACTACAGCTCAACATTTTACGCAAGCAAATGCCAGCTGTTAGGGAAAACAGTTTGGGAATTCACTAAATTAATACAGTTGCCTAAAAGGCAATGATAAACAAATCTAATGATGAAAATATCCCTCATGAAATAACTGTGGTATAATATGAAGTTAATTGTTTATGATTATTTTTGTTTTGGAAGAGAAAAAATTGGAAATAAACAGATCATTATTAATAGAAGAAAAACATACTGCTTTACTTCCATACAAAGTCACTAGTACACAAAAATTTACGGTTACTCAGCTGTTCAAAGGAGTTCACTCCAGCAAGTGACAAGCTTACATTTTACAAACGTACCATCTGAATGCTTATTTTATTTTAGCCTTTGTCAGTTAACTTTCATCAGTTGAAACCAGATATCGATTTCAATCAGAGTGCTAAATTACCTTCTAACACATGCAAAAGAAGCTATGGTAGCCTCTGAAGCTGGCTATTACAATGGTTATTTTGACTTTGCAAGGTACTGAGTACAAGGAAAGCCAAGAAAAATTACAATGGGACCAGACAGACAAGGCCAAAATGTAGTCTTTCATTTTCTCAGTTTTAAAGAGAAAATTAATATTACTCTGAAAGTATCACTATCCACATCTAATTCATTGGGCTATATTTCTAGCTATCGTATCTATGTTCCCTTGATGTCCATCTGCCAACCTATTCTCTTTTGACCTAAAAAAAAATAAAAATCTGAGTGACCCACTGGGTGTCAGAGAAAACTGCATATGCTATGAGGATGCAGCCAGTTCACCTGAAGGTGAAAAAGCAAGAAAAATTAATTACTTGCTGGGAAACAAGAACAAAAATCCATGGAATAATATTCTAAGAGGAAACACACAGCAAAAGTTAAGATAGTCCCTTCTGCAAAGAAACTTCTGAAGCAATCCTCTTCCACCCCATTCTGGATGGTATTAGTAGCAAAACCAAATAAATTCCCCTATATAATCTGATTAACAAATTGAAAGTTGCTTTTTAACTTCGTCTGCATGCTAACTGACCATTCGAAAAGGATGTGAACAATGTGAAGTCCTCTCATGTGCTACTGGATGGCAACGGGCAGCAAAACAAAGTTTCAAATACATGCTTCATGTCTGCAAGTTAAACAAATTAAATGCCTTCTTTACTTACCCTCAAGTTATCTACATTGCACATTGACTTAATTGCATTCAAATTCCATAAATTCTCTCCTTCTGTTGATGTAAACACCACTCGTGAATAGCGATCACCTGAAATTACAGGAGGGGGGTTTTATAGATTGTTTGGGTGTGTCTGGTATCAAAGACAGACAAAATCCCACCATTCAAATGACACAGATGAAATCTTTGTCAGGTCATGGGAATCCACCTCCTTTTCAAGATGAGCTATTTATCTGTAAGACTCAGACCACATGAAAGTTTCCGTTTCTTTAAAGTGCTTATAGTAAATACGGCATCTTCAATACTATATACCACTTAGAAGCTCTACACACTTCTATTCAAGCAAACTATCTTCTGAAATATGACAAATAAAAATCAAAAGATCTAATCAGCAAACTATGAAATTCTTGGCACAGCATAATGGCAGTACACAGATAATAGTAATCAAAGGCTGATTTAGTAAGTCATTTGGGAATATAAATAATAATTATAAAGCTGTTTCTCCAAGAATGTTTTTGCTTTAGAAGCAAATGACTGCAGTGGAAATTGTTGTGATATCCTTGAGGCCATTTTTAAGAATTCTACAGTTTAGACACATACAGCTTAAATTACAAATTAAATCACATTTATTAGAAGACAGCTTTTAGGAAAGGAAATAATTACTTAGTGGCAGTGAGATCTTTATGCACAGCTAACAAGGGAAACATATATACAAACACAAATATACAGTACTGCATAACACAATATGGTACTTTGGGTTAAGAAACATTATCACGTTAATTACAATATTCCAAAAACCAAAAGGCTGAATTTTTCCCACTGCTGCGAATGTGCAGAATTTTTGTCTTTCACAAGACTCAGGGGTAGTGCTTTATGATCTCTGACCGTGCTTTAGGATCAAGGAAACTCAAATCTGCAGGTCCTGGAGCAGACAAAGAAAGATACCAGGAATGACGGAAATGGGTCAAGAGGAAATCAACTATTTTCTTTACATAATGGACTGGCAAACTTTCCCATAGAAGCGCAATTCCTTCATGACTGCCACAACTGAGACTATGCAGAAACAGTAATGGAAAGACTGAGAGTGAGACTATGCAGAAACAGCGGGCAGGACAAGAGGAGTTAATTCTGCTTCAAGTTGCAGTTAATGCTCAGCAGAGTTTCGAGTACATTTCCTCTTCCTTACACAAGATATGCTTGGTCTAATATGGTTCTGCTCACGGGAGCAGAAATGACGACCTTGCTCACATCCTCTCACTTAGATGTAAGACCATATTGTAATAAAAAAAAAAAAAACAAACCATAAATCTGTTTTTCACCCCGGTTTTTACTGGTCATTGCTCTCTCAGATCAAGTAATATAAACAAATAATTTCACAATTATGTTTTTGTGCTCTGTTATCAGTCCTCACATATTGAAGTAGCTGCAAAAGAGCCCAGGTCATTATATGAATAAGGGCAAGATCTACATCTGCTAATGCATGCTCTCTGCCAGAACAGGACTTATCAAAGTTTTGCAGTATGCCTTGTAAAAAGTCAATAAAGACTTCTTTGTCTTTTTTGTCCTGTAGTTTAACTTAGACAGCTTCATAAGCCTTCAGTACTTCAAGGTGGGTTTTTTTTTTACTTTTATTTCTTTGAGGAGGGTGTTTTGTTTGGGTTCTTTTGTGGGTTTTTTCCCCCTAAACAAACCCCTAAATTCTGTATAAGATATGACCTGTGGATGTCTTTTAGGACATATACAGGAAAAGTATTTTAATTTCGGTTTCTTAGAGTTAAGTTAATGGCACAGATAAAACATAACTCCTTCCCTAGTGTGAATTAAGCACTACCTCTACAGTCATACACAAAACACTGCTTTTACAATGATCAGCATTACCAATAACCAATAAAAATCTTTACAGGAAATGGAATCACTTAAAAGAAGCACTTTAAGTAAATACAGTTGCTTCCTAGGAAGAACCAATAAAACACATTTCAGCCCAATTTCTTCAAAGACTTCTGCACACAGAAAGAAGGTGCTTATTGTGACTACACTAAGCAAAAAATATTTTCCTAAAAAGGCACACAATATACAGAAGACCTCAGAAATCATTCAAGTGGCAGAAGTTTTTAGCCTTCCTTACATCATTTCTCCACTTACTTGGAATATCGCAGAAAAATGTATCCTTGTGGAAGTTCCAGTCTGCTTGCCTCTTATCTCTTTCGTAGTGATCATCTGACCACCTGTCATCTTGATGACTAAAACAGAATAAATAGTTTTACCTTACCTTAGCAAAGAGATTGTTAATAGAAGGAGCATCCAAACAAGTCACACATCTTAATAGCTCTTACATATGAGAAAACATATTTTTACCAATGTGACTTTGGTATACAAAAATTGAAATGTTCATTGAATTTTTTGTTTATATTAGAGACTTCAAAGGAAATGACATTGAGCCCAGTACTGAAAATATCCATAATTCAAAGTGCAAACTAGAACTACACACTTTTTCTAAAGAGCTTGTGATGGGAACTATCTAGTTCCACATGGAAGGCCTTGAGAATTGTAGATGATCAGATCCAATATTTATTGAAATCAGTGGCAGTACATATGTTAACTTCAGAGGGTACTGGAGCAAGCACTATGTACATACAAAAAAACCCAATAAAATAAAATGCATTTTTAATACAAATTCTTACCTTTTAGCTTGTTCATCTGCATATTTGAAAGGATAGTTTGCAAGTGTTGCTTTGTACCCTGTGTTTTTCACCATATTGTTCCATGTGACCAATCTCTGTCCTATGGCCGTCCCTCTTGGTTCAAAACCCTAAGAGAAGAGCATCACAAAATTCCATTAATACTTTTCATTCTTTAGCTCAAACGGGAAAGTGGAAACATGATCAAAGTGATGGATAGTTTTCCTTATGAAGCATAGTTACTCCAGGTATCTACTTTTAAAGGTAAAATGCTTTATGACAGGTCAGACAAAATAATGACCAACTGTATAGAGTGACAAGGGTTTAAGAATTCTTGCACGTACTACTTCTTTCCCTGACAAGTGATGATGATTTAGTCTATCAAACATTCAATACTTAGTTTTCAGAGCAAGGGCATTCTACAAAGTCCTCTTTCTGTAGCTCAATTATCACTCTACTGATTAAATATGATTAACAAACACTCAAGTATATCTTCTCTATTTCTCCAAGAATAAGGCAAATCTTTAAATAATTCTGAAAGTGACTTTGAAACAATTTTAATAACTTGGCTGTTTTCAAGAAATATCCATTACATATGAATATGTACAGATATACGTTACTATAATACAAATAACAATAACTTACAGGAAAAGTATATTTTTATTTGAGGATAATAATTAAATACAATATTTTCAATAAAAATCCTGAAAGCTACTCATGGGTAAGGCAGCTCATGAAAAGTAAGAAATGAGCGCAGTATTTAACAGAATCTGATAAAAATTACTTTCAGTCTTTCAATATGGATATCATTTCATCCCCAGAAGGCACTTAGAATCCCCTTTCCTTTAATAGATCCTGGCCCTCACTCTTTGAAACCTGATTTAGAACGTATGGTCTGTGTTGTATTGTGCTGTACATCTAAAACTGGGATGAATTTACATTATTCAATCTACAGCAGTTCTGCTGAAGGACGTATGACCTTTCAATTGCAAAATGCAGAAGGAATTTAAACTAGTGGATAACACTCTCTGATGGCAAATGCATCTTTGTATCACCATTAGCTGCTCCAATGTCAAGATTTAATACTTTTTTTTTTTTTTAATTAGAGGAATTACAAGGCTCTTTAACAACCCATTTCTTTCATGGATTCATTAGACAGAACTTGCTTCTGCAAGCTTAGTACCAGTTCAATCTCTCTAGAAACTGATTCCAAACAGATTCATAGTACAGGGAACCTTTTCAGGCATGTTAAGAGTCAGTTTTTTCCTCTGGGCACATCTCAATTTAAGAGGAATGTATCAATTGCTGTACTTGCATCTGTTTACTGGTATCACTGAAAAAACAGCAAACCAAAAATACTTATTTGACAGTGCAATTGATTAATATTTACCTACCAGCAATGGATCAGAGAAATCTGGAAGATCTGGAACTAATATTCCAACAAGCGCACACACCACTATTAACACAGTACACATGCCCAGGACCACCACAGGCCAGTCGGCTATCAGCGCAGCATAGCTACATGGAGAGGAACAGAGAAAAAGATGTTACAGAAATAAAAGTTATACACAAAATTAATCCATACTTCTCTAAAGAACCATGTCGAAACACTGATCTGTTTTCTTTGTTATACTTACAGGAAATTAAGCTAGCTATCACAACTGGATGGAAACCGTTTGGAAACAGTTTATTTCTACAGTGTTTTGGTTTTTTTTTAAAGGAAGAAAACAAACAAAAAAACCCCACTTTCTATCAAATCTCCCTACTGAAACTTTCTATTCTTATATAGAAAAGCTTTTCACATCAGACTATTATTTTTTCCCCCAGCGTTCTGACAAAAATGCAGGCTTTATCTTAGATTTTCTTTGTGCTGCTATAGAGGTGATTAACTATGGGCTACTGAAATAGATATTTCTGTTGTTTAGTACATGTTCAGTATTTAAAACTGCCATAGCAATAATTTACATAAAATGCTTTTACATAAAAAATGCAAAAAAAGAGAGCATATGGGAAGTGAAAACTGTTGTTTAAGACTAAACACAATTTTTTAATATAAATACTTTTCCCTTAACTTTATACTCAACTTTTTGCATGGATCTTATCCATGGTTGGGGTCCACTAGAAAATAGATGCTTTGTTAAAAATTTAATGATGGAAAACATCACAGTTTCTTCTTTGAAAGCTTAAGCTTTTTAAAGAAAAATATCAAAGAGAGGAAAAATCAATTTTAAAGTAGAACCCAAAAGAAAGTATTTCCTCTGTATTTAAAAGTCATTAAAAAAAAATACTCAAACCCTATATACTAATGATCCATAAAATCTGTTGTAAATTCAAAGGTGCAAGGGAGTTGCAACATGATACATAAACTAAATCAGCATTAATTGTTTAGTCTTCTAGTATAACACATATCCTTGGATTTTAACTCCTAGTTCATTCTAAATTTTAAGAGTGTAACAATTTTTATATGCAAATCTAATTTTCATAATTTTCATAAAATATTTTTAGTTTTGTTGACAGAAAAGTATCAGAAAATAAAATGAAACCCAGAAATCTTAATTTCTTGCTAATTTTTCTTACAGTAAAGACCTGAATTCATAGAGTTTACATTTCAAGGGCAACATTGTCTAATCTTGGGAGCAAAGAGAATACAGAAAGTCCCATAAAGTTTAAAAGGCATTAGAAAAATAATTATAGGCTATGAATCATTCTATACTGATAGTCTCTGTACACACTAAATATTGATCAAGAAGATTTATACTCTTATTTCCTCCTTAACTTACATGCAACATAACATGAAAGTTTATAGCAGAGCGCTCCTTTACTTATTTCTACTGTCTTAAAAGATTATGGTTTTCAGTTTCGGACAACTCATTATCTAATCACAGTTCAATTATCAGCTCTACAGAAATTTTCTGTCCCATTGCTAAGAAGGGAGGTAATGCCTAGCTCCTCACTCCAGCAACAGCTTCGCAGTTTTCTAACTGTAAAATCAATGGCAGTGAGCAAGCTTATTGCTGACTTTCCATAGCATGTGGAAGTAGGTATGGCCTAGGGGTCTAAGCACAGCTTTAAGGAGCAAGGAAGTCCAAAGCATTGGGTGTATCTCAATTTCCCATTAGGTAAATGTGGAATAATTCTTACATTCTCACACAAGAGGTTAATTAGCAAAAGCTTGAAAAGCAATCTGAAGTGTAAGTTTTTATTAAAATGAATCACAAAGGGGCAGCTTGCCAAATGAGCAATTGTACAAAGTAGGAGTGAAGGGAAGTAAATGACCTAATAGAATTTTCCTATTTACAGGACTAAATGTTTTCATAAACACCAAGCTAGATTGACTAGCTATTATAGACATTTGCTCTGAAGTCATAAAAATTCTACCCAAAAGATTTATTTTCCTATTCATCACTATTGCCAGATTTACCACTTTGGCATGTTGTCTCTACTTCCATTCTCAGCTGAGCAGCTCTTAAATTGGTTAAATTCTTCAGTCACCAGCTGTAAAAGAAACTATGTCCTAGGTAAAGTGTTTAACGTGTTAATAAGCCACATACACAAAACAGTAAGTGCTTGTTTACACCTGCAAATTTGTCCTGTTTCTTGTATCACATACTGAAATTCAGATAAGCAAAGCTGATCTGGGCTAGAACATCAAAAAGGACTAACCACGCTGTATTTTAATTTTATTTGTCTGCGCATCATTTGGTGCTGCTGAGGGCTCTGGCTCCAACCAAGTTGCCTACAGCCAGCCTCGATCCTAACCCACCATAAGTGGCTAAACAGATGGCAGTTATTTTATTTTTCAACCATTAAAAAGCCATAAAATGAGTTAAGTTACTTTTTATTTTCTCTGTGAAAAGTAAGCCACTGCCCTGACTTAGATTCTGTGTAAATGACCACTTGCCTGAAAATGTCCAAGTCCAAGAGAAAAACGCTTAAATCAATTCCTCAGTCAAGGAATCACATTCAGCATGGACGTCCTTAGTGCTAAGCACATCCTTTAGTACTTTTCTAAACCAGGATAACACCTCCTGCTTTTTGATGCCTAATTAAAACTACGGTTGTGCAATGAGCTAGACATATAGCTACACTGATACATTATCTTCTTTTTTTTTTCTCCAAACTCTTCAAGCACTAAATGATGAATTCTCAATAACTATGACACTGACTGAAACCTCTTTTATATGCCACTTTGCCCCCTGCTTTCAATCTAGTTGTTAGAATGGTAACACTACTTTAAGCTGCCTTGTACCATTAAAATACATATAATTTTCATTAATTTCTTTCCTCCTGATGTTTTTCACACACCTGAAAAAGGCTTCCCCCCCCCATGTTTTAAAGAGTTAAAAATGCTTAGGAGATACAGTAAGCAATTCAATCTATATTTATCTCACCCATCTAGCACCACTAAAAGACTGGTTTCAAGCAATTTGCCCCAAGGTGATCTAAGACCTCAGATGCTTTCTTCAAAAGGAGAAGGTAAAAAAGTTAGTGTTTACTTTTCCTTCCCATTTTAAGCTACAGCATAACATGTGGATAGTGTTAAACTTTTCAATTCAGCACCTATATGCAGACATACTCAGGTTAAACCACTACCCAGTCTCATATAAAGAGACAGAAACATACCATATATAGTTTCTATATCATAAAGAGATAACTATGAGTAATAGGTATTTGTGTGATTGAATTCATATTAACAAACAGATTCATATAACTCAAACCAGATATTTAGCAAACAGGCCTGTTCTTTACTGAAAGCAAATCCTAAAGATGAATTATGTTTTTAATGTATTTTCGCTTGAGATGGTTTCTTGTTGCTATTACTGATGCACTAACAGTTTTAGATAAGTTGCTTTGTTGTTTTCTATGACCCTGCCACTCTTCAGAGCATATACGGTCCAAACCTAGTGTTCCTGATTGCGTGGGGTTTCCGCTTTTACGAAGCAGAAGAGATCATTACGATGACATCTTCTGAACTTTTCTGTCAGGTTGTTTTATCATTATTGATGATACAACCAAGCTGCTTCTCAGAATAACCCTTAATCAAAAAGGTCCTGAGTCACAGAGTTTTTATGCTTGTGCAGATAGTGTACATACACACAAGAAGAATGGCATGGATTGTAATAAAAAATGCCACAAAATATTTGAAAACAAGAAACATTGAAATCTGCATAGATTTTAAAATTCTGGCCCAGTATTTATGGAGAGACTACTTGTCCCTCCATAAATAGAGCGCATGAGTTTGGCCACCTTCTGTGGTCTATCCCCTTCCTGCTCCCCCAGGATTCACAGATGTGTGATTAGGGATGTTAAAGAGCTTGTCCCTGGCTCCTTCTTTCAGTGTTTATTTAGGGACCCACTGTAGATCAATTCTTCTAAACGTTGTTTGAACTTGCTGATACTATCTGCCTCCCCAATCTCCTGTGGCAGTTTCAGAAATTCACTACCTGCTGCCTAAAGAAATACTTTTTTCTTTTAAATCTGCTTTAATTTGATTGTCTACTATTTTCCTTGAACATTCCTTACTCCTGCATTGTGAGGGGAATAACAGCTTTGCCATCACCTCATCTACTGCCTTTATGATTCTGCAAACCTCACATGTGACAGTATTAGACCTTACCTTTTTGGTAACTTGAATGGCCTGGCTGGCCTGGAAGGAGGGAAAAAGAGAGTAATTGAAAAGATGTGAAATATACATGCACATGGCAATTTGTTTAATTCTTCCCATACATGGATAAGCAAATAAATTACAAAAATCAGATATTTCAGAATATGAATTATTTTAAAAGGCATACAGTCATATTCAATTGAGTCTTTGCAAACAAGTAATTCAGAGAATAATTACAGCTACAAAGACAGGTGGGTTTTCAAAAGTGGAATTTTATGCAGCTGATTTTTGGGATTACTATTCCAGAGGCTTTTCGAGTTTTCAACAAGAGACCAAATAAACTAACATGATAAAAATTCAGTACCATTGAAAATCATGACAAAGTTTGCATATGATGGGAACAGACAACCAAAACACCATGTTCTGACATTGCAATTCACAAACCTTCGTAATTGTCCTTCGTAATTCCATTACAAAAAATTATTTTGGCCATAAATTCTGTCCTGCCACAATACAGGAAATAGAATGACAAAAGGTATCTATATAAAATAACTTTTCTATGCAAGTTTTTGTTATTTCTTAAAAATCTAATATAAATAATATTACTTTGATGAGGAGATAGCAAACCCAAATGCAAATTATTCTTATCTTCCACTGTTCAGTAAGCACTTCATTTTGTTAGCTATTGGATCAGTAAGTTTCACATAAATTTCACTTTTAAAAAAATTCCCATGAAGAATCTGCAAGTCCTTTCAAGAACTTCCTGACTATGAATGCAACATACAATCACTCCAAAGATGTAATCATACTATGGCTTCAGTTATGGACTTGTTTTACCAAGAAGGACATATTTAATATTACTTCTTTAAAAAGGTACAGAAAACAATGAATTAAGAAACAGCTGCTTGCATAAAATAGATCAGTTAGTATTTCTACATTGAGGTCTCCAAAAGAGTGACATTTGTATGCTTTCACACCACTGGATAAACAGTTCAAACTTCAGACTCCTTGGAGATTTTCACAAAAGTTTAAAGATTAATTCAGTGCTCAGGAATGAGATTTGCTGTCCTTCAAAGCATAAGATTCAACACACTGGGTTGAAATTCTAGTCCAGGGGAACCAAAACATTCTGGCATATCATCTCAAGGTAGCTGCAACCGTGACCACACTAGGTGTGAGTACTGCTTAGACTGCTTCTATTTCTAACTCTGAGCAACTGTAAAGGGGAAATAATCCACATAAAACTGAGCCTCTGAAACACAACGCTCTGTTACACCAAACAAAAAGTACAATCCAATGTCAACTAGCTCTTAACGCAGCAACAGGCCACTTCAGATATATATTCAAAGCACTGCTAACTAATATCATAGCAGAAGGGTGATGAAAATGTAATTGACAGCATAGAATAATATAAATGTGAACCATTCCTACTATCCCTTTCCTTGGCAGGAAGGATGGAAGAACAAATTACACTAGCAAAGCTAAACATGGATGCTAAGACCTCTTCTACTCTTCATCTTCATCTATATCTCATTCATAGTGTGTCTCAAGCAATATAGCACAAATATAACTATGATGGAACATTCCATCAAGAAATATAAAGCTATTATATTTATTTCCTCAAGAAATACAAATCCATTTTAATTTAACTGTTGTAAGAAATAAGAATTGTAAAAAAGCAAATTTCTATCAGCTGTAATTCACTGCTGTCTGGAAATGCTCCAACCCAATGAAGCAGTAGAGCTGCTAACTGGGACATGCCCGTAGGTAGTACGTAGTAGTAAATTGTTCCTTGCGGCCATGAGGAAGCTGGAGAAAAGCAGGAGAAAAGCCGAATAACCAATCTGCAGTTGAAGTAACTCAAGGATTAAGGAAATGTACAGACAAGGATTTTCTATTAAATCCAGCCACAAAAATTAAGATTTATGAAATGTCACCAACCTTCAGACTGTAGTCCAAGATGCACAAATCTGACTTTCAGAAGTACTGAACATACTCAATTTCACAGCTGATGCCAAAAAACTTCTCGTACCACCACAAGAACAGACTCGTCAGCAGCCAAAATGTACAGAAACTCAAATAAACTGAGTTCTGAAATGACTTTGCAACAGTAAGTTGCCTGAGGCTGAAAAGAAGTTGTGGCAGGCTCAGAGGACTGCTTGCCATCCTATCTACAGCAACCACCACAATTTTTCACAACTAAGGCTAGACTGGACGATAAGAAACTAGGCACTGAAGTCAGAACTCACTAAACTTGAATCTGAAGTTAGTAGTAACAGGACTCTGTATGAAGAGAAATGCTTAAACAGACAAGCCCTTTCATTGACTAATTCAGAACTAACACAGAGTGTAAACTGAACGTGTGCTTCCGTGCCTGTATGAAAAAGGGGACACAGCTACAGAGTCAGGTATAACAGATTTCTGTAATTGCAGCATACACTCTTGGATTTACAGATTAGAGAGAAATATATACAGACATATTTACTGTTAATATGGTGATTCAAACATGAATTTCTAGCTTTTATTTGTAAAGATTTGAATTTCCATACATGCTCAGTCACTTGTGAAAGCGAGTCCCATTTTCATCTGTGTCATAATGGACCCTACCATGAGCAACTATACGATATAGCCATTCGGCACAACCAACAGCCATCCAAGGACAACAACTAGTACAAGCTTTGTAATTATGCTGACTTGTACACAGGTTTGTATGACAATTCCAGTTTATACTGGCAGATAAAATTGCCTTTTGTGTCCTCGGACTTTGTCAATTTTAGTACCCACTTTTACAACAAAGTTAATCTACAAGGTTGAAAAACCAAGCAGGTGCTTTAGTTGAGAATTAACTCCCATAGAGACAATGTTTTCCTCTGTACAGGCTGCAGCACTGCTATCCACATCATCATACACCACGCTGTACGATTGTTACCTTGATCTCCAAGACTCTATAAAGGGTTAGCTGGTTCATCCAGAGAGCTGTGTCCACACCACTACACACTCCCCGCAAATACAAGGGTTTGCTCAGACAATGAGGTACAGAACCTCATCTGAGGTCCTCAAAAAGCTGGCAAGACAAACATTTGTTGGGAAGGACCAATGTGTGATCGATAACACTCTAGGGATGATGCAGGCACCTTCTCAACGTATCTTCTTGTATATGCACTCCTTCCACAGCTCTCCCAGCCCCTTCTGCATGCAAAATCTTAGCAGATGGGCATGTTTTAAATCTCTCTCTTCAAGCTTTACTCTGTCTTTCAATTATGTCTCTGTAACTATATGGCAAAACAGATCTTCTCAACAGAACGTAAAATTTTAGATAGAACTTTCAAAAATTAACTTTGCCTAATTTGGTTTACAGAAAAGGGGTAAAAATACCAACACAACCATTCCTCATCCTCCCCCTTTCCCATCAAAACCAAACTACATTTCCCTCTGTTTCCTCCACCTGCAAAATATATTCAGTGCTGAACAAATGATGATGAATAAGTTCTTCAAAGTTAGGGAGGGTTAAAGGTCACACCTGCTATCAAACTGTTTTGTTTCAAAAAGCATGCATTAAAAAAACCTGTGTACACCCGGGTGAATTCCAGCAGTGTAACCAATCCCTTGCAGCTGTTGTGATGACTCTATTATATTGGTCAATGGGAAAAGTTATCCCTGAAAACTATGCCCAAAAAATTCTTTAGTTATGCTCTAAAATACAGAAATGCATGGCAAAACCAGATCTTTCCCACTTAATTAATGCTACTGTATCTAATTTTTGAAGTATTATACTTTCATTTAGCCCGTTTAAATAACACCACTAACCTCCAAAAAAGTCTAGACAAGAAAAAAAATCGTCATCAGTTTTCATGAGAAAGAAATGGTGAATTCCATTATTTTGCTGGGACAAAAGCCAAGTTGATCTGTGTATTAAATTACCCTGTACTTAGTTCTCACAAGTTTGATAGCGGAAGGTGACAATCACAGTTGTTTGTGACAGGACTAGCACAACCAAGTTATTACATAAATTACAGTCACTGATTAAAATCTAATACATACTATGCACCAAGGGGGGAGAAGGGAAGGGGGAAGAAAAGGACAGGCTCTATTCTACCACCATTTACTGCAAGTCTCAGCCACTATTCAACAGATGCTTTGCTTCATCCTGTCCTTTCCTAATGGCGAGTTTAGACTGAGCATCACACAATTAGGAACTATGTAAAGAAAAGATAAACAGATTGGTTAAAAACCCCAGACGTTTCTCAACATGAAATGTATTTGGTTGACCAGCATCCTTCTGTGCAACATGGTGAAAAGGAGGAGTGGTGTTTTTAAAAAGTGTTGCTAGAACATCTGAAAGCTTACTGTAGGAAATAACAAGAGTACCAGGAGGATGGATCAGGGCACCAATTTGAACTGGACTACTACAGCTCTAACATTCTCCTCTCCAGCCTAAATAAGCACTTAACCTCAGCGTTTCTACCAATATTTTGAACAGTGAGGTAATAGAAAACATTTGTGCCTTTGTGTACATACCAACTTGAAGAGGGGCAGTTCACACATAGGAAAAATTACTATTGCTTTACATATTTTTCAATCTGAGAAAGACGATGACTTCTAGCTTCCTAAAGGGGAATGCCATGCCACATGGCCACATCCTGCCTTCAGGTTCTCAATCAAGTTTCCTTTCAGTTACAGCACTGAATGAGTTTTCTCATGAAAGTTAATAGATTGGCATGGGTATAACAGAGAGGGGAGTTTGGTCCCAATTTCAAGAATTACAATGGAAAGCAAGCTTTTGGAAATCAGAAGTATTATTAAATCTAATTCTATAACCTTCAAGTCACCTGGACATTACTTGGCACAAAGCAATGTTTCACAAACACGTTCCTCAGCATGGGACTGTTCCAAATGAATTTAACACTTAATAATAAAATTATGGATGGTTTAGTGCTTTTGCAGTGTATTTGTTTCATTAATATAACTCATTTCAGGGGAATACAAACCTGAACGTGTCAGAGGACAATAAAAGTATCTAGCTATTCCAAGACATTCTTTTGCAGTCTTTCTTCACAAACCTCAGTTGTGAGAAAGGTATCAATTTAAGTATCCCCCTTTGCCTCACACCACAAGGAATCAACGCCAGCTGCTTCCTGAGCAGGAGCAAGAAATCCTGCAAAAGGTAGCCATGGAATAGAAAATTAGGAAAACAGGCTGTGTTTTGAAGCATATTTTGAAGAGAGTTTTCTATCTGTTGTGAAGCAACCAGCATTTTAAAAAAGTGTTTGCAGCTATCAATAACCTAGAAGGCTGAAAGAGACACTTGAACAGGAAACTGAAAGAGATTTTGAACAGGAACATTCCTGCCTACATTGATAGTAACTTTTTCTTTTTAAAGTCACTTAAAAAGCATCAATACATTCCAAAACATACATTTGTACTAACTTATCCAAACAATATCTTCCTAAACCATTTAAAATTCCTATTATAATTCTGGATATTGCCCTGGCTAAACATTTGATTTCTGATTTATTTCACACCACTTAGATGCAATTAATTTCTATTTCACAGTGCACAGATGTAGAGAGTGGAGCTCGGGTGTAGAAGGGCTTTTCCCCTTTTTCCCTTGGAGGAATGAGAAATCAGTTAGACTTTGAGCTAAAATTAATGCCTGTGGGGCTACCACCCTGACATGGGGCAGCAACAGAGGCATTGCCTGGGATTGTTGCACCCTATTCTAAGGTGTAAGGAAGCAACTAACAGCATCACAGATAAATCCTAAACTGTCAGTACAGGTGCTTCTCCTCTGTTTCGTTCCTGGGAGACAGCAGTTAAGGGAAGCAGAAAGCTGCACTCCCAGCAGCAATATCCAGCTGATTCCGGTGCTTAGCTCCAGCTGAGCCAGATTCCAGCATTGGTTGAAAGGTACCATCTCCCAGCTGGAACCAGCACGAATTGAGGAAGCACTGCTGCTCTTTATACCATTGCCTACCATCAAGCAGTTTATTGTGAACCCCCAGCTGACTGGACTAGAAGCATCTCAAAAAGATACACACCAGTCTTTGCAACCACTCTTCCTACTTCATTGCAGGAACTGGTCTCAGATGAAAAAGTACTGACTGCTGATAAATGCCATCCCTCAGCAAATCCAGCTGAGATCCATGCCCAGTGACGTTTGAATATGAACAGTGACAGCCAACCATAATTTCAGGGCTCAAACCCAGGCGCAAGTGTAGCACAGAAATGGTCACTGACAGAAACTTGACAGATTAGGAAAAGCCCAATTTTCCAAACAATCATTCAGAGAAAACTAACTGGTCACGTGGCTGGTCTCCTTCATTTTGGCACTGAGCTACACAAAATTTTGAAAATAAATGTATAGCTTACAGCTATTTATCATACAGTAGTTGTTACAGGGCTGTAAATGATCACTAATAGTACTGCAGATAACACAGCAGCAGAAGCAATCATGACAGCTGCTCCAGCAGAATGGGATCCAGAATAAATGAAAATTGTAGACACTGCAGTAGAGCTGTAACACCTTCAGTTTCTGGCAGTATGGACAAACACTGACTGTTTCACATAATCTTAATTCTACTTTCCTCATGCAGGTATTCCTAAAAGGGATGTATTATTTCTCTTGATACAAATAACATCACATCCATAAAAACACATAGCATATTTGTTATATAGTGTACTCTTTAGGACACAAAACATATCTTCTTTCCAAAGCACCCTGTATACCACAGGTGCCTAAACACAGCAATACCAAAAAATTAATCATTAAAAAGCCAATAGCAGAAAAACTAATTTTGCACTCTTGCCTTTCACTTAAAGATTCACTTGAGTCAAAAATGTTAAGTTACAATAAACAGCTGTACTTACTGGGGGGGGGGGAGGGTAGGGGTGGGGGGATCAACATAAAGACTCCCCTGTCCAAGGATTATGAGGTGTTTAACCTCAATGCTTTACTTTGCCAGAGGGAAGCTATTCCCTTTGTTGGTAGATCTGGTTACAAGAAGCGATAAAACATAGCTTTTTGTCATTATTACACTCAAGGATAAGCTAAATCCCTGCAGGATAGAATGAGATATGCATCATATTGTACACCTTCCATTAGAACACACAATACAAACTAAATCCCGGCAGAGGAAGAAAATCCTTGTGTTTTCAGAATGTCATTGACCCACGAGAACAATCTGAATTGCTCTTAAATATCAAGCTAGCTTTTGCTGCTATATCAGGTATAACACCTTTATAATTTTAAAAATCACTACAATCACTCAGACAACAAATCCAACAGATTAACTTGCCAAAAAACTTTTTACAAGCCTCACAAGTTAATTTTTTGCTATGATGTGTAGAGTTTTCCTTGATTCTAATCATGAACTCTCTCTAGATGTTTTTTAAACGTGTAGTGTTTATTGTATTTGTCTGCACTTAGCTTTACTTATTTACATCTATAAAGGAAGAATAGGACAACCCACAGCAGAAGGATGTTGTAAAGATGACAGAGAATTCAGTTTTCTGATAAATTGCCTTTTTTAAGGTTTTAGTGAAAGCAAGAAAAATGCAAAGAATTTTCTTGTTCTCTCCCACATAAAATGTCAAGGAACAATCCAAAAGGATTATTATTTTTTTATCTCTAGATTATCAGGGTGAGATGATCTGAAACTAACTGCTATTTCATCCCATTAAAAAGGGATGTGAAATCTCAATGTTGCAGCTTTGCCTAACCTTATATTTATTAATCATTTCTGCTAAGACTATTCTTATGCATAAAATTAAGCAAAATGAAAGTCTTTGTAGTAGAGAGACCAAAAATCAATATGCTATTTGGCAACTGCATTATAGATGTCAATTCATATTTTTAGAGTTGAAATACCAAGCTTTATAAAGGTTCTTGTCTGCTCTTGTATTCTTACCTACCTCTTCAGTTCCAACTGAGGATCTGCTCTATGTTCACAGCAAGTATGAGCACATAACATTGCCTTTCTGCAAGGAAAGCAATTGTAAGGAAGGTGTTAACAATAATGAAATCATTGTCTGAGTGATTCTTGCTCTACCCGATTTAAATTTAGCATAAAAGTGTATGCTTTACTGATCTACAGCATGCATACTGGGTAAAACCAGATTCCTTGAACGTCAGTGGCAAACTCTATACGCTTAACTGAGCCAAGGTTTTGCTCACTTTCTTTCTGCTATGAAATCAATATTAAAGTTTATTAACGTACTTTGAAACAGTAACAAGTAGTCTTGACATCTCCAAATCACAAACTTCTGGCTCATGCCAACATACAACAGGAAAATATGTTTCCATCAAGTCAACACAGATGGGAAAAGGTCAATGCAATCATACCGACATTCTATACATACGTATTTTCATTTGGAAGTTACTTTGATAAGTTTAGTATCCCTATATGATTCATTATATGCTAAAATTAAAACTTCTATAAATTTATAGCATACAGATGACTTGAAATTAAAATGCTCCTATAAACTTCTCCAAGGTTTGGGGTTTGGTTCCCCCCCGCTCCTTTTCCTCACTGCTCCATATGGATGGTATACATGCAGGAGCCCAGGATTTACTTATAAAGTTTTCAGTTTAAGGTTTCTTAGAACCTCATTTTTGCAATACTGACTTCTAATGCCTTCCCTCTTTCATCTTCAACAACTGACTAAATATCATCAACTGCTAGGAAAGCTGGCCCTTTTCCTTAATAGCATCTACCTGGTTCACTTGTCTTGAACAGGACGTAAATCATCTCTGTTGGAAAATCTGACAGTGTATGAAGGAGCCAAGTAATATACACCATACATATATTTTTCTTGTATTCTTCTTTCCCTAAACTTTTCTCCAATGACTGTAGCCACTTTTAAACACAGTTCTCAAACTGTCAATAAGAAAATTGCCATCAAACATACTTAAACTGGATTGTCCCAGCTTTAAATGACAAAGTTTATACATAATTTAAAGTATATTCTTCTTCAAAAGGTTTAATCGAAGCTATATATATATATTCCTTTTACTTCTGAAGCACTAAGGTCAGGACCACATATAGTACTGCTTGGCAAGTTAAACAAAAGTTCTGAACTATTCAAGACAATAAAAAAGGCTTAGTAAAATACCACCATGAATCATTATTTGAAAACAAGCCAACAGCTAATTTGGAACAGACTAATATTATTTCAAGATCCTTCACAATCTAAAACCATTAGTCTTTTTTCTTTTCTTGGTAATTACAGTGAAATTAATAGATATGTTCTGGGATTTAAATGATGACTAGAGTAGTTTTCAGCATTTTTACTGGCAAAAAGTTCCTTCCTTAGAAATATTTTATTTCAAAGCTGGTTTTATTACACTTCCCAGTTGAATGGAGCAATGCAAGGTCATGGTCACATCTTGTATTTCTCTGACAGACAGGAAATTAACATGACCCAAGAAATCACAACATACACACAAGAAAAACTCCATCCCATGACACCAAAGAGAATGAAAGAGATGTACAAGAGGTCCTATTTTTATCAAGATATTTCTCCATGAAGGCTGAAATCCATGTTCTTATAGGCATTAATGATTGACATTAAGCATGTGTAAGTTTGACTCTGGAGTAGGGAGACTTCAGACTGTCATATATCACACTTCAACTGGTACATGCTTCAGTCTTCCTTCCTGTGCAGATGTAAG
Source organism: Gymnogyps californianus (assembly GCF_018139145.2). Classification (NCBI taxonomy): domain Eukaryota; kingdom Metazoa; phylum Chordata; class Aves; order Accipitriformes; family Cathartidae; genus Gymnogyps; species Gymnogyps californianus. The sequence continues at coordinate 20,890,064 of NC_059473.1, forward strand.
AATTTGTGAATGTGAGTCACCAGGGGGTTCATTTTTGCTCTCCGAAAACTTCCTTTGACCAGAGAGCTTTTTTGAAAATAGACTACAAGCCTTTACAATTTCTCCAAATTCTTAGACTATGGGGACAAACACTAGTTTTTATCTTTCTACATATTTAATCTCTTGCAGCAAATGAAAATACTGTTACTTAAGCAATTTTGTTCTAAGTTTAGCAAAGTATTTCACTTCGAACATACATTTCGGTGTTGAGCTGCTGTTCCAATGTCTGTGAATTCAGTCACTTAGAATGTCATAATTTTTAAATGATATAAAACAAGTGTATATTCAATACAATTAAAAGATTTAAAAGGATTTAGTAAGCAATTACACAAAGAAGGCTCTTTAGCTTATGCCGACACAGATGAAAAACTGTACATACATAATGCGATATCACCTTCTGTACCTCCTGAGATTAAATTTGTTTTGTTTGCTCAGTAAGAAGCAAGTAAAAAAGGGAATGTTTACCTAACATTTAAAGGTTTTCAGTATTGTAGCTAAGACCCCCAAAAAGCACTGCAAGGTTAAACAGACTATAAAACAGATTTAATATAATCAAAATTGTTCAGCAAGAAGTTAGCAAAAGTTTATCCATTTGACTGAATGAACTAAACATCCGACAAACTGGAAATGTAACGCAAGAACTTTGCGGAAAGATATCCCATTAACATCACAGAAAATACTGGAAAAGTGGGAGAAGTGATGCATGTAAGCTTTTCTAGTCCAGCACATTAATCTATTTATGATTTAAAAAAAAAAAACAAACAAACCAACAAACAAACAAAAAACCCCTGACTTCCAAACAGAGGAGCCAGGCTTTCTGAAATATGATCAGGATTTCTACCTGTAACTTCCCTTACCTGTACTGATCTGTTAGTGGTATCATCTCATTTCTATTTTGCATTGATAGTCAAGGCTTGAAGAGATTTCTTTATTCAGCAGATATCCTGGGCAGAAATCTCATAGCAATCTTAGTAGCAAAATTAATGCCAAATTGCTCAGGCGCCCTCTGTATTGTCCTCTTGGATTGTGTTTGGGTTTTTTTGTTTTACTGTTCAAGCACCACTGATTACTTATAAGCATGCACATCAATTATTACTTACTAGGAGATGAAGACAACACTGAAATATCACCAGAGAGGAAGGACAAGTGATTTTGGAAGGAGCTAGAGACAGAGACAATTATGGCAACTTACAAAGAGCTTTCCAAAGTCGATGTTCTTCATTCTGCACTTTCCCCCCATCATAAGGAAGACTGAAAACTTTCAAGAAGTAGGAATACCCAAATCTTTCAAATCTCATCTCTTAAAGAGTGCTGAAAATCAGGTCACTGGCCACATTTAGTTTAGACTTCTGCTCTTTGTTGTCTAGTTTCACATTTGAACCTTATCACAACCTACTATTAAATTAAAAGTGCATGAGAACAACGATACACAGTCAAAACATTCCAACAAACTGCCATCATTTTGGCTGTTCTGCCACGTGTTTTTTTTCTAAATACGTGTATGTAAACGCTCAGTTTTAAAAGTCATCTCAAAAAACACACCGATTAGTCCTTTTCAAGAATGAACACAGCTGATGCTGGTTTTCCAGTCAATTTAGTACAAAAGAAAAGACCTGTGGTTTTTACCATTTCCCTCACATTATCAGCTTTATGTCTTCTGAAGACTGCAGTTCAAAGGCCCAGCAGATTACTAGTTAAGTACCAGCTCTTCTGTTGTTCAAGGAAAGGTGAGGGATACAGGGCACAGGAAATTCATCTTCAAGCACACACAGAACCTGGAGTTTGTAAGCAGCTATCCTGCTTTTGGCTGGGATAGAGTTAATTCTCTTCTTAGTAGCTGGTACAGTGCTGTGTTTTGGATTTAGTGTGAGAATGATGTTGATAACACTCTGATGTTTTAGTTGTTGCTAAGTAGCCCTTATCCTAAGTTAAGGATTTTTCAGTTTCCCATGCTCTGTCAGCAAGCAGGTGTGCAAGAAGCCAGGAGGGAGCATGGCCAGGGCAGCTGACCTGAACTACCCAAAGGGGTATTCCATACCATGGAAAGTCATGCCCAGTATATAAACTGGGGGGGAGTGGGCCAGGAGGGGGGATCGCTGCTCAGTCAGCGGGTGGTGAGCAATTGCATCACGCATCACTGTTTTTTTAGCTTGAGTTCTTTTTTTTCCTTTTTTTTTGTTATAATCCTTTTCATTATTATTATATTTCATTATTCTTATTGTTAGTATTATATTTTACTTTAGTTAAACTGTTCTTATCTCAACCCATGAGTTTTACTTTTTTTTCCCTGATCCTCCTCCCCGTCCCACTGGGAGGGGGAAGGAGTGAGGGACCAGCTGCGTGGTGTTTAGTTGCTGCCTGGGGTTAAACCACAACAGTGGCAGAGACTAAAGGTCAAAATACAGCCAGGCTGGTACTCAGCTGCACTCAGACCAGAGCAGGAACCTTCCAAGTCTCTTTTTCATATTGCAAAAAGGCTTCCTTCAAAGCAATCTGAAGTCTAGACAAATACTAATGCTTAATTAGTACAATTAAAAGCCTGCAAAAATCCCTTGGACTGCCTAATGAATGAGTTTGGGCTTTTTAAGTGCACTTAATATTTTTCTAGGCATGTTACTTTATTATCAGCCACTGAATTATAAATGGCATTTTTTATTTGTATTCTGGTCCCTGCATGTCTGGTCTTTGCTTTCAGCTCTGTGCAAGACTAATAGAAAGTGCAGCATGTTGCTTGCGTAGCCGACAACGGACAATAATTATCACAGGAACAGTAAATGAATTAATAAAACCAGAATAAACCTCTTAAGGTATCACACTCAGGGATAATGTAAGACTAAAAGCAAAAATGAGTAAAATGAGCAAAAATGAGAGAGCACCGCTCAAATTATTGACTGCCACGAAAAATTATTTCCGAGAAAGAAAAAGAACCAGTTCATTTGTTTGGTCACAGGGAGAGCTCTTCCTCCACACGTGCACAACAGAGAATCCCACATTTGGACTCAGATTGAGAAGGATGCACGAGACTGCTACATATTCCCTTTCCTTTCCTCAACTACATTAAAATCCCCAAGTATGCCATTGGGCTGTTAATGCTGCGACATGAAAGGGAACGTCTACTTTGTGGTTGCCATATGCCTCCAGCCTCTTCACTCTGGGAAACCATTGGATAAAGAATTCTTATTTTAGCATGGAATAAATGGCTTAAATGAGAATAGTGCCAGAATTTGTACTGTTTCCATACAAATTACCAACATGCAGGAGCTCCTGATTTACTGCACAAATCAAGATATTTGCAACATCCTGAACACTGAATGAAACGATGGTAACAGCTTCTGCCTTTTAGTTGCTGAAGGTTGATAAAAAGATTCAGAAACAACCTTCAAAAATCTGACCTAGAGGATTTTTTTTTTAAAGATATCTATTTTTAATCTTCCTAGGGGAAGGGAGTAAGTCTGTTATTAATCTTTAACACAGTGTAATCATATGTATTGTACAAAAGACATTAGTGCACATTTCGTAAAAAGTGAAAACAAAAGAATCTTTTAATGCATTAAATACAGCAGAAGCTAACAATTTTCAAACTGGAAAATATTTAGATAGGTGGAAAATACTTTGTTTAAAAAACTCCATGTAGGAGTTCTTGTGAACATTTAATGTTGCTGAAATGAGAATATTTGAAAATATTATATACACATGTATACGTATAATCAGCTCTACAAGCCACGCAGAATGTACTAGATAACAATTATCCTTTTCCTGGAATCAAGCAGGGAGCCGTTTCATAACAAAGTCGTTATTAAGATTGGTATTTGGCAAACATTCCCTTGCTTTTTGAAAAAACAAGAGCTTTTTATTTCTTTCTGGATCTAATCTTTATGCCAAGTAACTAGAAGGAAAATATAAAATGGGTAAGAGGCAGCTATAAGGTTCTATCCTCACTTCACAGCTTTTCCATTTTTATAGATCTCCTTTTTAAAGTATTAATTAAAGTGTAAGTAATGAAGTATATCTGCATGTGGTGGGTTGACACTGGCTGGATGCCAGGTGCCCATCAAAGCCGCTCTATCACTCCCCCTCCTCAACTGGACAGGGGAGAGAAAACACAATGAAAGGCTCATGGGTCAAGATAAGGACAGGGAGAGATCATTCACCAATTACCACCACAGGCAAAACAGACTCAACTTGGGGAAATTACTTTAATTTATTACCAATCAAATCAGAGTAGGATAATGACAAATAAAACCAGATCTTAAAAAACACTTCCCCCCCCCATCCCTCCCTTCTTCCCAGGCTTAACTTTACTCCCAATTTTCTCTACCTCCTCACCCCCAGCAGCACAGGGGAACGGGGAATGGGGGTTTGGGTCAGTTCATCACACATTGTTTGTGCTGCTCCTTCCTCCTCAGGGGGAGGACTCCTCACACTCTTCCCCTGCTCCAGCGTGGGGTCCCTCCCACGGGAGACAGTCCTCCACGAACTTCTCCAACGTGAGTCCTTCCCACGGGCTACAGTTCTTCACGAACTGCTCCAGCGTGGGTCCCTTCCATGGGGTGCAGTCCTGCAGGAACAGACTGCTCCAGCGTGGGTCCCCCACAGGGTCAGAAGTCCTGCCAGCAAACCTGCTCCAGTGTGGGCTCCTCTCTCCACAGGTCCTGCTAGGAGCCTGCTCCAGCGCGGGCTTCCCTCAGGGTCACAGCCTCCTTTGGGCATCCCCCTCTGGTGTGGGGTCCTCCATGGGCTGCAGGTGGATATCTGCTCCACCGTTAACCTCCATCAGCTGCAGGGGCACAGCCTGCCTCACCATGGTCTTCACCACGGGCTGCAGGGGAATCTCTGCTCCGGTGCCTGGAGCACCTCCTCCCCCTCCTTGTTCACTGACCTTGGTGTCTGCAGAGTTGTTTGTCACATTTTCACTCCTCTCTCCCAGCTGCCATTGCACAGGTTTTTTTCCCTTCTTAGATATGTTATCACACAGCCCACCATCACTGATGGGCTCAGCCTTGGCCAGCAGCAGGTCCGCCTTGGTGCCGGCTGGCATTGGCTCTATCGGACATAGGGGAAGCTTCTAGCAGCTTCTCACAGAAGCCACCCCTGTAGCCGCCCCACTACCAAAACCTTTCCACACAAACCCAATACACTGCAATACTGTTTAAACAGTGTGTGGCACAGAACTCTGAGATACAGCAGAACTCAGAATCCCAGAACCGTCACATAAATCTGCAATGCCAAAACAATTCAAAAGCAGGCTTAAATCTAACTGAAAGGAAGATGTACAATACATCTGAAGATATTAACGCTTTACCAGTTTTCTGACTCTGGAGTAATACATTTTTTGCCTTGCTCAGAATATAAATCGGTCTTGCAGGCAAAAAATTTGAATCCAGCAATTCAAACTAACTAAGCTTTGGGAGCTAAAATCTCCAAACTAGGCTGGTGGGGGATGAGGAGGGATTTACATGTATCCCAAAGTCTTTAATTTTAGCCAAACTAATGATTCTGTGAGGCTTTACACTGATTTTATTTTCATGTTCTAGCTTGAGGTGACTGCATGATCATGGAGACATCATCCCACATGTCCTTTCACTGTCTTTTTACCAGAGATAATTCAGATGCTTTTCAGAGAAGTTCTCTTCACTTATCTGCTTCAGCCAAAAGCATTAGCAGTATAGTCTTGAAATGTAAATAATGGTAGGTGATATAGAACAGGTCTACTCTGAGCAAAGAGTACTTGTATGAATTTACTGGTTCAGTGTTGCAGAAGCGCAAGCACTACATGCACCGGCACTTTGGAGCAGTTTCCTTACCAGCAGTACCATCGGTTCTTTCGCAGCTCCCTGATCTCTTCTCCCCTACCTTTTGTCTCCAAGTCCATACATCTACGTTTTCTAAATTGTATCACCAAAGAGAGATTCCAAAAGAGTTGGCATCAAGATTAGCAAGGATACAGGTAGCTTTTAACTGGTGTTTTCCCATTAAAAAGTTCACATACAAGTCTGAGAGAAGGAATTCAATTTGGTAGCAGAGATAATAGCCATGCACACCGCTGTTATCCCATGCTTTCCACAACCCTGAGACGACTTACTGAACAATTTCTGCATATTCTTCCTCTTTTGCTCCTATTTACATGCATACACTCCTATATAAATAATAAATTTTGAAAAATACCAGGAACAATTTTAAGAGTTTTCTGGTTTTACATTTCTTTACTGTAGTGTTTAGTTCTGCTAGAATATGCAACCCTTCATTATTTATTTTATCCTCCTTTCATCCCACTAAACATGCCGCTGGGCTGCATAGTTTTACTCTTCCCTTGTGACTCCTAACTCGGTGCTTCCAGTTGTCAAACATCAGTCTTCATGCTTCTTCCACTTCTTCAGATTAACAGCCTTACTTGGTTGTTCTTCCTCATTTCTACTGTCTACTTGGTGAAGGTCGCTGATGATTACAGAAGCAGATGGCAGCAAAGGAGGGGCAATAACTACCCACCTTCCAGTGCCTCTAAGCCCCATAGGTTTCTCGAGATACATAAGTGCATTCAGACAAAAAGGGTTACTTCAACATGAGTCCTCCAAAGGAGCAGGGTGGAAAAAAATCTTCCAATAGCACCAGAAAAGAAGAACTAATCATACCATGCTCCAAACAGGTAAGTTTAGAAACCGCTTGTCAGAAAGCAAATCAAGTCCCCGGACAATTGCATTCTGATACGGAGAGAGGGCTGAAATTTCCCCGGACCTGTTTGTGTGGTCAAGATATTACGCCCACTAAAAAAAGAGGTATGAACATCTTTGAATGAACTACATCTTAAATATGTGCACAAAATAACACAAAAAACTTTGCTCAAGATCTTCCAACCTCAGAAAAATAGCTAAAAATCATCAGAATCATTATGACCAACAGTTGACCTATTTTACCTACTTTTACAATAGAATTTTTTGCCACAATCACATTGTAAACCACCAACCACTAAAAATATTTTCTTTTATGCTACATGCCTTTTTCACCAATATAAAAAAAATTACCAGTTGCCCAGACATTCAAGTTATGGTATACAGATGACATTCTCATGTAATTTAGTTTAAACTTCAAAGCTGAACACACTACAAAATTCCAGATCCAGCCAGCTTTAAGAGGATAGGACAAGTGTGGCATTACTTCAATCTGTCTTCTTTATACACTCCAATCTGCAATGATATACCAGAGCCACATTCCTTTAACATGAGGTCACTGACAAACATTAAGCCTTGGGCTTCAAAACCTGACAAAACCTGCTGAAACAATTGGTTACCTGCCCAGAGCTGTAAGCATTAGTGATACGGTTTGCAAAAAGTGCTTGCCCCCCTCTATCTAATCACATCTTTTTCCCCCCCTCTTAAACTTAAAATTGTAACAATATTTGAATGCATTTTTTTAAAAATACAAAGAACCAAAATGAAAGATAGTTTGACTACACACTGAAATTAATTAATGTATCGTATGAGAACCTGCATTTTAACTAACCCTGTTAAAACACGCACATGTTATAAAGCTGGATGATTTCCAATTAGCCTTGTAAGAAAATACCTGGAGAAGAAGCTGTTGTGCAGATTATATGCTCAGAATGTAATAAAATTAGTGTGTGGAACAAAGATCACATAAAAATACCACACACCTAAGTGTTACTCTTCTGTGTACAGAAAGTTAAGCACGTAAAAAATGAATACCTATTTATCACCTATTCTCTTTAGCACTGCAAAGTAACTACTAATGAGACAGTTTGCTTCTTCCTGAGCATATATCCATCCACCTGCAAGGCTGCATCCAGTTGCTCCCTGTTTTTACCATCTACCAACACGTCTTCATTGACAATGGCCTCTCAGTATGATAAACTAGATTCACAATGCAACGGGAGACTATTACATTTAGACAAACCTTGTAGACTATTCAGAGAGAAAAGTAGTCTTTGCTAATAGCATGCTAAATGCATGCTAATAACACAAGTGATACAGTCAGACGTATGCATTGCCCATTAATGCAGCCATGGCCAGTTTAAGGAGCTAAAATGCATACAAGAAGTCCAGCTTCCCCAACATGGCATGGGACCTGAGTCCTATTTACCACGTTTAGAGCTAAAAGAACAGGTAACAGCAACCAGAAACTAGATGGCTTTTAGAAGACGGACTCATTCGATCTGCTGACCTATGAGGCATATTGCAAGTGTCTTCTCGCTGAGAAAATTCAGTTGCCTTAGCTAGAAGCAAGTCCAGAAATGGAACCGTAACCACTTGATAGGGATATGTAGAGTATGCTAACACATAGTTGAGTAAATAAGTACATGTGCTTTAAAGGTCAGATTGTATCCTTATTTTGACAGCTAACAGTAAGACGAACATTTATCATAAATCGTTACAATTTATGTACATTTATGTACAAATGTACACCATGGTGAGGAAGTGCAAGATAAAAAAAAGCACCTTGGCTCAAGATCCCAATCCGAGCAGTTCAAACAAAGCCTTTGTATTTGTGAAGTGCTATAGAAAACATTATTTTACCATATCTGGAAGAGCTTTTCACTGTTCTTTTTTCTAGACTAAGAACAGAAACCCAGATTATGGATCACATTTATTCCTTCCTCAAGACTATGGAATACAGATGAAGTTTAACAGTCCTGCTGCACCGGGAGAAAAACAGTGAAATTAGTGCCCCCATTCTGACAGTTTGAAAAGTGTGACTCACTGATTCTGTAATGGCTCAACCTCCTGCATACCTTTGCATACAAAATTACATAGAAGTTTTCATGTTTACTTAACATTTAAACAAGTATGGGGTGGAAAAAACATGTCTGATTATAAGCAGTTCCAATAACTAAGATTTTGTCCATTTGTAAGAGGAATAACTGGCAGGGGAAAGCTGATTTGCATTTTGTATTATTATCCTTATTCTCATCTGCTTTCACCTTAAGGAAAAAAGCTTTATTCACTTTGACTTTTTCCACATTACATATTTGTCCCAGTCTGATATTCTCAGAAGTTTAAAATTAGTTCATACATATCATCAAGACAAAATCATTATAACTACTGTGAAATACTTGTAGCTCCAAGTTTTCAAGCAAGGATGCAGATGTTGGACAACAGGGAGAAGGGTAGCTTTTATTACCCCAGTGAAAATTCATCCAGTTTGGCCCAACTGCAACTCAGAAAAAAATAACCTTGCATAAGAGCTTAGAAGTGTCTTACTGCAACAGGGAATTTGATTTTTAGAAATCACCTCCTGGACTGACTGATTTTGCCCAGGACCAGCAGGCTGTAGAAGACTTTCCTTGTGATTGTTGCTCCTTGTAGCTGGGACTACTGTCACTGGAACTCCAAAGCTAACAAATATAAAGCGGCAAATTCAAATGAAGTGGAGGAAAGAAAGGATTAAAATTTTGAACAATCCAAAATTTCTCAATCCAAGCACAACCTCGAAGTTTAGCAGATATATACACCGAGAAGACATGGGGGCAACTCACTGAACCAGCTGATGTGACAAAGAAAAACCACCCAGTACACTTATGAATAGAATTGTTGTAAGTATTTTTCAACACATCTTTTTTGAGGAAATATGAGTTTTAGTTAGACTATGCAGACATACCAGTTCTTTCAGTGTTCTCTTAGCTATCTCTGTATTGGTTTGTTTCACACAATATAGGTGTACACTGTGTCTTGTAAGAGTTAAAGAGCTTCCAAACAATCCCCAAGAAGAAGAAAAAACAGCCTTTTTTCCCCAGAAAGAACTAATTCACTTCAGGAATATTCATGTAGCCCAGCAAAACTAGTTTCCTGGGTTTCTTCTGAAAAAAAATTAAGTTGGTAATGCATCAAAGATTAACTTATAAAAACACTGGGAAGAAATTTGCTTCATCTTCCTTTTAGATGTTCTACTTTTGTAAGAAAATGAAATAGTTATGGAGAAGGTTACCCATACTGAGAACTAACGAATAATGGAATCTGCTTACCTTATCCTGGCTATATGCTGCTGCACAGGCTGATGCTGAAAATGGTCAGGCCACTGGTGGTGAAGGCAGAAGGACGGGGAGGGCTGAAGACAGCAGGCAGGCTGATATATGGGGGTGTGTTTTTGGCAAATAGATGCTGAATACTCAGTATGTGGCTGCATGCAGCACGAAGTCATAGGAGATGGTGCTGAGCTGCCAACCACTGAATGACATTCTTGCTTGTTATTATGGCTACTTAAAGAATGATGGTATGGGCAAGGGTGGCAGCATTGCGACAACATCTGCTGAGTTCTTTGGTTGTCTAAAGGCAGAAAGGATGGTTTGATTGTACCATTAAGTTGCAGGCAGCCATTTGGACTCGCTTTTGTTCTTGGTGTTTCCTTGGATGGGAGCTGTTGGACTGAGACGTCTCCGTCATTAGCTGCAACAATACCTGGGCCAGTAGCATTTGACAAGATGCTGCCATTGCTTAGAACCACAGAGTCACTGACATTGCTCATAGCCATGCTCCAAGGTCTCGATGGATACGCGATGTTCCTGAAGAAACAAATAAAGCAAAGTTTACAGAGCTGCGGTGTTTTCAGAAATAACTTTAGATTAAAATGAGTAAAGCTCCTCTCTCATCTTCATCTTTCACAACACAAGGAAATAGAAAGGAGTCACACACACACTGCCAGGAATGTTCTGAAGGACTTTCATTTGTTCAACAAAAGGTTAAGAGTGAAGTTACATAAATGCTCAGTGATTAAACCAAAATAGAAGTCAAATGAATAGACATTTGACAGTCTCTGGGTCACAGCTAACAAGTAATGGTTGAGACGCAGAGGAACAAGATCATTTTGCACAAGACTAAGTAATAGCCACTATTTATGAAAACAGATTTTGGTATAAACTGTGTAACCATCCACACCTTGCACTGCAATTTGCCTGTGTGCTTTGAAAGCCAGCAGGAGACAGGACCACACCATGGAGATTGTTTAATAATTATTAATGCGCTGGTTTCAGTAACCTCCTCTCGTATCTCCAATTTCTATTGAAAATGAGGCATATTTGTATTTTTGAAGAAATTCTTTTAAAATGTCTTATTTCAGTAAATAAAGCCACTTCAGCAGACATCTGTCAAAGTTTCTGGATGCTAGACTAGGTTTTTAGCACAAGCTCAAAATGAATTGTTACAAATACTAAAAAGATAGAATACAACCACATGTTTTTCCCAAGCTTCAAAAAAATATAATCCCAGGATTCAATTACAACAGATTGAGAAGCTCGTGCTTCCGAGTAGCATGTATTCCACAGGCAGTTAAGAAATGCACTGTGCTGTAAATAAAGGATATTAAAGATTTTCTTCTAAAGTCTTGTATTTTTCAAGCAAAATGTAAATAAGTGAAAACTATTAACACTGGAAAGGTGACTGAGGAGCTTGGCTCAAAATCAAAACCTGTCTGAGGTGCTTGCAGCAGCCAATTTCCCCCATGTTAACTATAATCGTGTTTTAATAAGATTTGAAAGTAAGTTGGAGATTATTATTTTGATAAATAACATGAAAGGTCAAACATCACACTTAGATAAGAATTTGCTTCCCAAGTTACATGGAGGGGGAGGGGGAAGGCGAAGAAAGGAGAAAGAGGAAGAAAGAACACTAATTATGTACTATTTAGAAGAATAAATCAACACTTGCTTAAAAACCAGAATCAGTTAATTACAACTGCTTTGGCTAACTTACTGTTACCTTTTAAATACTGAATTTAAGCAACAACATTTCAAGTCCAAACTGCAAGGCTTGCATTACAGACACGGAACTTCACAGAAAGACACAACATACAGATTAAGACAGATAAGCAAGGAAGTTTCTAACTCATTTTCTTCCCCAATACCTTTGCTGAGTGCTCAGAGAGCTAAGCCTGCACAGCCAGCTGAGCTATTTAATTGCCTGAATGCTAATTCTGAGCAGAAAGTGCTTTGCAGAGTGGAATGCTACCCCTGGCAGCCCCCCCGCGCAGCATCTCCCCTAGACATAGCTAAATCCTTCACTTCTGAAACGAAAATTAATCCTCTGCTATTTGTTCTAGATCATGTGCAGAGCCAGATGCCCTGGGAAATCACTTTCATTTAGATAACCACTCAGAACAGGAGAATATGCTGCTCGATGAGCATATTTTTTCCAGCCTCCAATTCCACACATTCCTGCCGGCTACCCCCTCCCCTGGCCCAGACAAGTCAAGCCCATGGAGGACTTTCCACTGAGCACAGAGAGTAAATTCAAGTGGCTGGTAAACTTCGGTTTAGTCTGAAGAGACATATTAGTTATGTGAAATACTGCTGTGTTTGAACAGTCTGGTTTTCTCCCGCACTGTATGCGGCTTCAAAGCCTGCTGAAGTGGACAGAGTGAGAGCTGGACATCAAGGCAGAGAAAGCGCCTCTCAAGGTGTCTGGCAGCATTTTAGGAATTTCTGGCTGCTTATTTTCACATTCATTCACATAATAGATAGGGTGCACAGTGATGTTGTTACATTTCTGTTTCTAAGTTAGTCTGACACATTCATATCATCACTTGAAACTGCTGTACACTGATCAAAGTTACTGTCCCATAGACTACTATTATAACTGAAAATAAGGCATGGAGATACTGCAAATATCTAGCCCTTCAAGATGACAGACACACCATCCCTTTGCTTTAAAACCAGGACATCTGCAGTGTGCAGCAACTGAGATAACACGACATAATTTTTAGTAGCTGTTTCAAATCACTTTATAAAGGAAACCACACATTTACGCACAAGGCACACATGTGCCAAACAGAGATGCAAGCTAACTCACGCCCATGGAAGCTGGGCGATCCCAGCATGGACACACAGCCTTGGGACCTTCAGTGTATCTGTGCTCCTCATGAACACCGACGTGGGAATTATAACTTTTGTTCCAGATAGGCCAGCAGCCTCCATTTAATATGATCAAAGATAAAATGCTTTATTTTCAACAGATGTAATACCTACCTGCATGCCTTTCAGTTTAAACACAATCTGCAGAAAGACTCTTTAGAAACTAGTAAATGCAAAGAAAAGCCAAAGATCACCATCATCAGTACGACAACATATAATTCTGCCTTTGTTCTCCTGTTGAACAGACTATTCATGAACTATTTCAAGGTATAAAAAAAATTTAACAGATCAAGCTGATTCTTTCTTTCTTCCTAAGCCTTGAGAAACTATTGAGTTCTGTCCATTTTCATGGAGTCTTTGAGCAAGGCAATGGAAGCACCTGCTTACCTTGAAGCTCTTTCAATGCCATATCAAAGTAAGACTACTTTGCATGCTTAAGGTAGCCATCTGATTAAGTATTTTATTCAGTCACAGCTAAGAAGAACTGGGACTCAAACCAATTCTCTAGAATATGAGTTGGGCTGTACATTTTCATTTGTTTTGGTAGCTTTTCTTTTTTTAAACAAACGTAAGATGGTTGATGTCACTTGACAAGTCTAATGTTACCTGAGTTTTGTTTCACTCATGTTTGAGGGTATCAAAAATCATGTACTATGCTACTTCATTTGTGTCACGCTCTATACAAGCGACTGCAACTCCACTGACAGCAAAACTTCACCTGCAGCTGTCACATCAAAATATATTCTTGGATTATATTCTGATCTCTCTGCTGTATTTTGTCTCCTCTGCCACAACTGCAGTGACTGGGAACTTACTGAGAGATGTAATAATGGCCCAAGGAAACAGTTAACTGAGAATCTCTCCTTTAGAGGATGCACAAGTAAGTCAGTTAAAATGCAACAAGTAAAAGCACAGTAAGATTTTAATAATACATGGATGTGGGAAATCAAAGAACCTGTTCATCATGAAAAAATCTAAAAATAAGAATCTTTGAAAATGCAGTCTTTGAGAAATCTGAATTCTTTCAATGCTGAAGTTTATTTTTGCTGCATTCCTCAGACTGCTTTAGGATTTGGTATTCTCCAATGGAGTGAGGTTTCCAGACTTATACCAATTTACATCTGAAGGCTTTGAAGCAGTGGACAGGTATTCTGAATAATGAGGTTGTAGATAATACAGGTTTTAATATAGGCAGCCCTACTTAACAGAAGATTAAATACAATTAGAAAAAGTGTTAACCTACATGTTTAATACATCACACTTAGATATGTATTATCCTCCACCTCTCTAGCTGGACACAAGGTATTTTTAACTTTAACATCAATTTAGAAATTATGTCAGCTGGACTGCTAAGGAAAGAAAACTAGAATTATCTTTAATTGCTGCATGCTTGATAACAGTAACTGCTAAGAAAGCACTTTAGCCATGCAGTTCAAAACAACAGCTTGGAAGAGTGTCATATCTGGAAAGTACCACAGTCTGTAGATGCAATGTTACTTAGTGACAGTTTTATGGAGTAATCCCTCTATTATTTGTGGAGCTAACAATGAACACAGCTTACCCAGCAGACATCTGCCATCTGCACTGCAAGCCCTTCAGGAAATAAAGTAATGCTGTACCACACTGAAACTATGTAGGATTTGGTGTTCCCTAACTAGCGTGTTCTTTTTAGACTTGGATTAAGTTCACCTGTTCCTTTGGCTGCAACTGAAAGAATTTTTCTTTGCTTTAAAGTTTCTTTTAAAAAAAAAAAAACACAGACTTAAAAAAAACATTGGTTCAACAAATCCCATCTGGACTCATAATGCCTGCAATTGAGAATGATAGAAGTGCAAATTCAAGAGGGAATGAGGTAGTGGAAATTTAGTATAACCTAGTATATTAGTACAGATAATTTATAGATCTTTAGAAGATGACAGAGTTGAGTTAAGTGTTGAGGGTTGTTTTAACCATATAAGAAAAAAAAAATATCCCAAAAATCTGTACCTTGCACTAAACCAAAACTAAGCTGGTTATAAGGCTTTACATTTTTCATTTAAGGTAGGACAAAACTCAAATTTCATTTAAAAGTTATCTAAAGCCTTTCAGCTGTAGTCAGCATCACGCCACTCAGCCAGCTGAACCAGTCCAGGTTTTCTGGACCTTGCAGACTTATCAGCTACAAAGTGTCATGGTTCCAAGATGAACATGATGTCTGAAGTAATAAAAACATCTTTTCATGTCAAAATTTCATCTAAACCAGTTGGATTCTAGAAGTAGTGCATTCTTGAAATAAGCAACATCTAACAATCCCAGTGCTACCTATTAAGCCTCCTTCCAGATGAAACAGTATAATGGCCTTGTAGTCCCTTAAGATGCTAAAAGTTTTTCAATGTGGCAAATGGGTTACACGGTCTCAATCTGTAAACTCAGTTAAATCCTCCCCAGACTTCATTTGCTGTGCCAGCCAGTGCACAGCCACTCTTAAGGAGGGTTTTCTCCTCCTTCACATCACCAAAATTCTTTGCATCTTTGCTTTTTCTCAGTGCTCACAGGAGTAACAGGTGGTGCCTGGTGTTTGATACTGGGTTTTATGGGAGATGTCTAGTTATTTATCACTGCAACGGTCTTTAGCAAGTCAAACAGCTTTTTAATGTTTTATGGTTGTTGATCTCCATTTTGGCTCTCAGCTAGACATTTTTCAAATTCTCTAGCTCTTACTCCTATGCTCTCATATGTAGTGCGTGGTTTCTCTCAATACCCTGATTCTTGCTTTTCCATTTCAGCTGTTAACCACTAGGTCTTCCCTGAAAAGCTTTCACTATACAAAATATAGATGCTTACTAGAACAAGCCTTCCCTGTCCTTTCCACTTCTTTTTCAGGTATTTAAAATCCATGTATTTCACCTTCAAGAAGATTCTCTAATTTTTATTTCATCAGCACACAAGTTTACCCAATATATTTATTAATGCAACTATTTCACTTTGAGGATTGATGCAATGTAGCTCCTATTTTTGAGAAATGCCATTACGATCAGTTTTTTTTCTGCAGTCTATAAATACCCATTTTCTCAACTAATGTCGCCCTATTAACGAGCAGATTTTCAGCAATCTAAGTACTTGTACCATGCAGTAGTAGTTAGAAGACAATTATGAAGCAGAAGAGGTTTGCAGAAGGGAAATTTCCCCTCCTCCATTTTGTACCAAGTGTTTCAAGAGCCAGCTAGCCCTTCCATCCCTCTCCGCAGCCTGAGAGGTTGAGAAGCTGTCCCGTCCTGAACCTGAGACACCATGAGCTCATTTCCTGCATCGCAGGCTGGCTCGGGAATTGCAATTCCTGTGACAGGGAGTTTCCAGACATCACCGTGCCAGGACCACAGCTCATGCTACAGACGGGCACGAGCGAACCAGTGTTGCCAAGCTGGCACACGAACTGACCCACCAGCAACAGCTGTGGAGTGAGGGAGCTGGGAAAGACTGCAAAGGGTGGGAAAAATAGTATTCTTCAGAACTTCAGAAATAGATGTTGCTTTGCTTTTAAGCTAAAGTTACTTCTCCTGGCACAAACAGTAAAACAACAGCAGACCATTTACAGAAATCATTTGCAGGGCTTCAACTAAAAAAATCAATTGCAGTGCTTTAACTACAAAGTCTTTTTAAAGTCAGAATTCACAATAAATATAATTAAACTATAGATAGAAGCAACAAGGAGCCCTGAAAATTATCTTCCAGAAGTTTTGTATGATCCTAAAATTTTATTAAAAAAATAAAATTAGGCATATATATGTAGGGAAAATTGAAAAAATGTATTAAGAAAATCCAAAAAAGCTTCAAATACTCTGAGTTTTGGAAAGAGATACAGCTACAAGCAGAAATTATTGGAACAAAACATACTACAAGAAAAAATGTGCATAGTTCTGGAAAGCAGGTATACCTCAGCACAGTTTAAGAGCATGGAAAACTTAAAAAAAAAACCCAAAACATTGCTTACAACTGCAACGCTGTCATCACACTAAATCTTATTTACACAACTTACTGACTTTCCATTACCATATGAAAGACATTTAAGTTTTTGTAGTTGCAAATATTCTGATCCAAAATAGCTCTAATCCTGCTTACACAGAGTGGGGAAAACCAAAATATGTCTCTTTCTGGATGTAAAAGGAGTTACTTGCATTGAAAGTTCCACAGGTTTTTACTTCATCATGCTCTGGGATTAACATTTAAATTATTACAGCTGTAAAGGGACACAAAAGCAATACTCTTTAGGATACAGCTCCAGCTATGCCTACCATCATCCTGACTATATTAGCATTACATAAGAGGTTAAGAAACCTCTCGACCATCTGTTTAGAATCATATTTTTTATTTTCTGTCCAGATTTAAAAGCTATGTTTGAACATCTTTAAAGAATCTGTTACTAATAATAGCATTTTTTCTTCATATTTTAATAGAAGCACTAACATAGTTTTACAACTTCTGTATATTAAAAAAGCAAAACACTGGGTGAGAGAATGCCAGGGCACATCAGGCAAGTATACATCAGCAGTCACACCTATTTGATAAACACAGAGCATTCTTCGCATTTAGCTGCAGAAGATATAGCAAAGCAGTTTTACACTAGCAGTCCAACAATAATTTTCTTCGAAAGCTAAACATGTGAGAACTGATTTTTTCCCCCGCTTCATTTCCCAAGCGTACGTTGGTTTTAAGTCTCCCATTTGCTTAGCCGCGCTCTGAAGGCCAAATGATAAGCCTCATATACCACTTTTATAATAGCGCATCTGTTGAAATAGCTGGATGTCGAGTCGTGGGGGGTGTTTCTCTTTCTCACCAGGCTCTTCAGCTCTAGCAGGGTCCTGTTCTAAGCTCTCCAGCATTTCTACCCAGCTGTAGTCTTTTACAAGCCCAGGAGCTTACTTGCATTACAAAGTAGCATTTTAGTATAAATAAACTGAAGGTACACAATAGTCTTAGTTAAACCTACATACTAACACTTTCTGAAAGCCCGAGTTGTTTCAGCTGCAACCCAAGATACACGACGGGAACGCGCGGCCAGATTTGAAGCAATCCAACATAACACACTTCTTAACGCTTACCAGACCCAAGCCGTAGAAGATTAGCAGTAAGGCGAAAGCAGTCCCCTCTTGATCCAGGTATCCCCGGCCTACGCGCCCGCTCTTCCCGCAGCCACCCGGGAGCCGGGCCCGCTTCGCCGCTCGCCCCAACAATGGCCCCGAGCGGGGAGGGGAGCGCCGCATCGAGCCGAGCCGCCGCCGCTCCGCCGCGGGGAGACGGGGCCGGGGCCGCCCCTCCCCGCGGCAGGTCAGGGAGCTGGCAGCGACCCACCGGCTCCTCCCTGCTGCTGCGGGAGCCCCGGGGCCGCTCCCCGCCCTCGGTTCTAGCCCCCTTTGATCTGGTTTGGTTAAGGCTGATCTGGAGATTAGAGCCGCGCTCTGCAGCTTCGTCTGCCTGCGCCCACTGGAGCTGTGGGACCTGCAACCGCGGGGCGCCTTGCTCCTTTTTCTAGCTTCAACACACATGCCTACGTGGAAAGTACTAGTGGCCTCACCTTGCCACCAGCATTTGTGAAATGGAAAGAGCTGAGGAAGGCAGGACACTGAAAATAGCACCGAGTGTCATTTGGAGTGTTCTTCAAACTCACTTCAGTCCTCAGTTCCTGGCACTGCCTTGTCCCCCAGCCCCAAGCTCTTACTTCGTCGTTTGCTTGTCGGGCATTTCTTACAAAATACCTCGTGTGGCTACAAATCTCTCACACTTTTCCAACAACAAAAAAAGACTTGGAAAAACAGGGCTTTTCCCCCCACCAGATTTTAAGATATTTGTACCTAAAATGCCTTTTCTTGAGCTTCCTTCACACCTGAGCACTTGAGGACCTGGCAGTCCAAAAGTAAACATCTCCACATACTCCTCAGATACTTTTTTTTTTTTTTTTTTAAAGACTTTACAAATACAAACTGAATTATTACAGACTATTAATGCAGAAGGCTGAAAACCTCCATCAGCAGAGAAGATAGCCTGGTCACTTACAAGTCAAAATGAAAACACAGAGATTGCCAAATTCTGGGAATATTTAAACCCTCAATTCTAGGACCTCAAGAATAAAGCAGCAGGTCATGTTTAGAAAGAGCTCAGTATTAAGGTGGGGAACACTGTACTCAATTCACAGAGCTGTATTATGAGGAACTTTTTAAAATACTACTATGGAAAATGCTACAAGCTGGTCTCAACCTGCTCTACCAGGGTATGCTCAGACTAACTTCTAAACCTCACATGCTCATAAACCTTGTGTTTTGGGAGGTGACTCCTGGTTTTTCCTCAGCTCTGGGTATCTCAGATGCAAACCTCAGAACTGGCATCCTCCTGGGGCAGATCTTATACACCAGTCCCGCGCCACGCCAAAGCAGATCACAATCCACCTGGGACTGGCTTTTTAGAAGAGGTCTCTCCCTCTGCTGAAATACAGCATCTCTGATTTCAGGGTCAAGTTGAACTGGTAGCAAAAGGAATTTCTCATCTGCAAGCATCTTTACTCTTTGTAAAGCAAAAAAAATCTTATCAAAAGGAAACACTGGGGCTCAATTTCCCTCAGTGCAACCTTAGAATTATGCATCCTATCTCTGGTCCAAGCTTTTACACAAGGCAGCTCTTCCTGCTCATTGGATCTGGTCTTTAACAGGTGGTGAGAGACTGTGCTGCTTCCCTACTTCTAAGGGCAAACTTTAAAAAAAAAAAAAACACAACCAACCAAAAACAGTGTTCCTTGCCTTTCTCACTTATCTTCAACCGGAAAATTTCACTGGCATCAGCTGCCCTGTCTCCACCTCCCATACACCATCAGCATCCTATCTAGAACATCATTTTTCTAACAATAATGGATTCTCTAATAGAAAACTTGCTTTCCATCCAATGTAGAGCCATTCAGTGCTGATGATCCAGGACAGTTCCTATACAAGAAACTCAGATATATTTATTGAACAAAACAGCAATATTACAAAGCAGATAACTTTATACCGTAATTCAAAATGGAAGTAGGACTACAATACGGTATTCACTTTCTGAATATCTGAAATACATAATATATACCCAGAAGCATCACAAGAATAATCTCAAAGCTACTTTTCCAGTCACAAAACTCTACGTATTTTTGAAAAACGTATCTATTAATAAAAGTATTTCTTAAATATGTAAATATTACTGTATATCAGTCCACTGCAGATACTGTATCACTTGTATTTGCTAACCACCTCAAAGAAGTGACAAAAGGCACATATTTGCTCACTGCTTTGATATCTAGGAGGAAAAGTACTATAAAAATCTAAAGGATTACAATCTATTAAAACTCTTAGATTATATATACTGCACAAAATAGTGTTACTGTATCTTAGCACATCAACTTATTGCAGATACTTTGTTCCCAAGGATGATAGTAAAGTGAATGTATATGTACGTTCATAGGTTATGCTTAATAAAATTATTTCTGTGCAAATTGGATTTACATACTGTATCATATATTTGAATTACAGACTTGTAGTCAATTATTGCCTTTACAGTATCTGAAAAGCAAACAGCACTGTGAGTGCTGAGAAACCTCTCCCCCACGCTACACTCTATCCCTGCAGAGCCTTAATTGTCCAATGTCCGCCCAGCACACTCCTGGTTTTGACATCTCCATCATACACCCTTTAACATCCCCTTCTGCACTACGTTCAACTTTTAAGGTTGCTACTTATCCTCCCACTGTTCATCTCCAGCGATATCAGACAAATGCTGACTTCTTCATTTGTAAGTGATTAGGAAATACAAGTGAGCCCTGCAGCATATGGAGTGGAGGTACAGGAAAATTGGCGGAAGGTGGGAAAGAATGGAAGAATTTAGATCGATTCAAGGAAGATCAGGAATGTCACATTTGATCTGTGGAGGCCTGGAGAAGATAAATGAGTAACACACTGCCCTATCCACCACCTGGAAATGCATACATGCAGAGAATCTGCAGGACATCCGCACTCCTAATTCCGCCTTGGTTTAAGTCAATACAATCCTCGATTCACCAGGAAGTTCCACCTACCTATGGATCTATCAATACATTTTACAAGTGACAGAATTTCTATCATAAATAAAATGAACTCTCAAAGCTTCACTGTGCATTAAAGAGAAACTGAGCAGGATAAAATTTTACTATTATGCCATTTTGAAGATTATTATTTTCAGATTTCATGGACTACTTAAAAATCTGTGATTTGAACTTCAAGCCCTTGAAGACAGACATGCTGCTCTGTGCAAACAAAAGTACTTTGCATATTCTGATCAAAGAAAAATCCTTTAAACTTAGAAAAACAGGCAAACCATCTCTTATCATAACTTACCATGATAGCAGCTTTTTTTACTGAGATTTTAAAATAACATTTTTCATAGTATGCTTAACAAATAAAATCAAGTAGTAGTAAAAATACTAATAGAGTTCCCAGAATTCTATATACAATCCTTAGGAAAAAAATAAATACTGTTATGATGATAACCATATTAGAGATGCAAATTAATTATAGTTTGTATAATATATAAGAAGATAAGCCTAAAAAAATTGAAGAATATATTTGTATTTACAAAGTACAGCTGACATACTGTGTTGTAATGTATGAAGTTTGACCATTCTCTCTCTTCAAACAAGATACAGAGTTGCAATTCTTGGCCATGATCCTTTCATAGCCCTTCCTAAACTGAAGACACCAGGCAATGCCATCAAGTGCCAGCCACTTCTGCTAGCTTTGGCTGCCCATGATCAAGAGCTGCTACCAAGCTACCACCCTTACAACACTGTAGGTGCAGCTATGCTCTGTACCTTTTCTTGGCTGGATGCATTCACATGCCTCTGAGTTTAATATGACATTAATCACAGACTCTTGTCACAGCAGTCTCTTTTAAAGAGAGAGAGATTCAGAAGCTGAAGCACTTCAACAGTGTTGGATGTTAATAGGAGAGCTGGTGGTGGTTTTGGGTGCTCTGGGGACAAATTGCTGCTGAAGGACTATGCGAGTGCTCAGGGAAAAAGTGCAGAGGCTTTTGAAATCCTTGAAGGCCAGACAGAGGGCACCAGAGGTGCTGTAGAAATTCTGTTGCATTGCTAATGAACTGGGGAGCATAAGGGAATATGGAGTAGAAGTAAAGAGCTAATTAAAGGTTAAAATGACAGAATGAGTTCTGTACACGGCACATGTACTCTGCAAGTATTTTATTATAGCTACATTGAATTTTTATTACAATTCCTATCCATCTACAGAATTTCCTGACTGGTGTTTTTTTTCTTGGACACAGTATTCTCTATTGCATCTTAGATGCTATAGCACAGTACTTGCAGTTGGCAATTTACGAAATGCCATTTAAAACAAACAATGCAGTGGGAGAAATATGGTAGGGACCAACCATTTATTTACTACTTTTCATACTAAAGTGTATTTTTGTGCAACACGAGGTAATACTGAGATAGTGGCAACTACTTTAATCATTCAGAGGCACATCGGGCACATATTGGGATCTTCTAGATTCTAGCAGTACATGGGACATGACAGGAGCACAGTATCAAGAAAGTTAATTGGACTGAGTCAGCTTGATCCATCAGAGATTACTAGGTCTAGACTGCCACTGATTGTGTCATACCTGACAATTTTGCAGAGATATTCAAGTGTCTACATGGTGCTCCCAAGTGCTCTTGGGTCCAGAAATATGAGGCAAAGACACAAACTCACTTATCTGAGACTGCAGCCACAACAAATAGAGTTGTCTGTTCCTAGACCTAAACTGAGCCTGAAAACAGAACAGCTGTGTTCATAAGGCATCACCCCTGAGATGGAAACTCTCAAAACTGGCATTTGGGAGCCTCTGAACAGACAGTGGAGTTAATTCACAACCTGTGTTACCCATCCAGAGATGAAAGAGAATATTGTAAAAGATAAAAACAAAAGCACCCAGCAATGAAAAACCTGTACTTAGATCTGTGGGTTTATTTCTTTGAGATACAGGATGAAGAAAAGGAATTGAATGAAATAAAAGGTGTTAAACGTAAAAACTCACATCCTCTTACATTGGCATTCTTCTATACACTCTTTTTTCTTTTCCCCAGGGAGCGGAGGAGACAAACCTTCATATAAACATAGGTCATAATATAAGCAAAACTGATTCAGTATCATCATATACCTATGGCTGAAGCCTTAAGTACTGAGCCTTCCACTGCTAGCTTCATGAGGATGAAACATTGTCTGATCAATAGATGACGTGAAGTAAATTGGCTGTCCTTCTCCAGTTTCCACTCATCCAGACTTCATCACAAAATCTTTCATAATTGATATCCTCAAGAAAGGCTGAGAATTAAGTGAGTATAGAGGCTGAAAAATCTTTAAGCCTTGCAAAGCAGTCTTCTCCAGCACTAGTGACAGGAGAAATGTTAGACATGATTGCTGATCATCCTCTATTTGGGTTTTTTTAGATAAACAAAGGATTTCTGGCTTGCAATTGGGAAGTTTAAACTCTACACACTATATTCAATAAAACAGATACCAACACATTCTTTTAATATTCTGGAAACTGGACATTTAAGGTCACATCATCTTAAATAACACTGAAAGTCAAAGCACAGAAATAAATTTCTGGGGGCAAAGAGGGTCTTTCATTGTCCATGAAGTGCCTAGAACAATGTGCTCTCAGTCCCTAGTGTAATTAAAGAGTCAGTTCAGTATGATATTGCAAACAAATACAGCCAGATTCTAACCTATTTCCTTTATTGATTTTTTTAAAAAGCTCTCAAAGTATGAGAGTGACATTTTCCAGTCTCCCCCCCCCCGCCAACTGAAACAAGACACTCTAGCAGTATTTCTCTAACTTTTTCATTGAGATCCTGAGGTTTTAGATCAGGTCATGTGAAGGCTGAGTTTTATGAAATATAAGACTGTCTCATTTTATCCACTTACAGAACAGAAATACTAACATCAATTTAATGATTTTTCAGTGAAGAACTAATAGAGATAAACCTTTTATTTTGCATGTTTCCAAATCACATGTACTCTGAATTAAAATGCATATCTGAGCCTCCACAGTAACTCAAGCCCCACATCACACACAAGTCTTCCAAAGCTATTAAGTTTAAAAAATATCCCACATCGGAAGCGATTATTTACTTTACTAAAATAAAAACCAAAGTTGTGTATTAATCATGAAAAACAGAAAAAATTAGATTTAATACTCCGCAAAAATGCTTTAATATGGGAAGTTTGTAAGAGTTTTATTAGCATCTCAAATAGTTTTCAGATACTAATATGAAGAAAACTTGATAAAAGTACAAATAAATCTGGAAGCAGAATTGAAGATCTATACTTTTGATTTATCTACAGCTCACAATGTTTTGAAGGAATTTTTAATAGCTTGTCTTCAGTTGTAACATTTTTATTCTCTAAACAGAGCACTCCAATAATAAGTTACATTAAAATGCAGCTGCATAAACATATTTACACACAGTTACATTTTCTCATTCACATTCCTTTCTCACAGGTGTACCTTTTCCACTATGAACTAACCACACTAAGTGTATCTTATGTAAGTGCACACATGTATAATGTCACTTGTAAAATAGTCCAGACTGACCACAGGGAAAAACAGAATGCTTTATCTGAATGTAAAATAAACAAGTGACATAAAAAGCAGTAATTCCATCACTTGTACAACACCAGTATTTAAGTTACAGCCACCATCCTGATGTTATAGTGAAAGCAACTATTGCAGCACAATTTTTTTTCCAAATGACAGGAGAAATGCACTTTACCAATATTGTTACTGTAACTACCATATTCGGATTAACTCATCTATAATCAAAGAAATAACAAAGAACTGCATTTCTCCCATCATTTGGAGGAATTCATATAGCAACAGTCCAGAAAATACAACTACCACTATTTCTATTTCAGCTAGACAAGCAAAGGAAAAGTCACTTTTTCAGATCATATTCTTAGTGCAGGAAACAGCAGTCTTGAAATTTAAGGGATTCTTTTAAAACACTGAGGTATCAATTACTTTTAAGGTAGGTACCATTGTTTTGCACTTAATTTCAGGGAAACTAAAAATGTAACATCATATTTATTGCAATGGCATAAGTATTGCCATATAATATGTATGCAGTATAAACAGTTATGTGCAAAATAAACATTTATGTTGCAGCCATCAGAAAATTATTCATTTTGTTGTTCATTTCATTCACTTTCACAGCTAAGTAGAAGGTTCTTGCTATTCATTTAAGAGCAAATTAGGTGACAAGTGTAGTTCTGAAACATTTCTTGTACCTATTGCAAGTTCAACCTTCAACCTAGCATGCTGTTCCCTTGGCTTAGTAAAAGTAACAGGAGAGCAAACCCCTACCAGCTTCTTAATTACTCATTTTTCTAAAGGATTTTCAAAATTAAACTGCCTAAACCTTCAAATAATGCATGAAAGAGCTCCCCCGCTTTTGTGCACAACCCACATCACACCTTCACCTTTCCTCATTAGGAAAGTGAAATAAGCACCAAAGCCAATCTTCTTTTCTTCAGAAAAAAAAGATCTAAGTGTTTGGAGCAAACAAGCATTGCTAGAGCCCATAGAGCAGCTTTTATTTGACATAAGCTTTACCGACACACTAACGAAGGCCTGACAGACAAGGCAGGAGAAAATGCTATTTGAGCACAAACTCAGTGTTTGCTCACTAGGCTGCTTGCCTGCCAGAGGGTTACCCAAACACAGCTCCTGCAATGGGAAGTCAATCTTTTCTAGCTGTCTCTTAGCAAACAGATGTGAGCCTGGGAATTTCTCATACATTCAGATAAATCAAGAACCAGACCTTTCAGAGCACCAACCTCCACAGCTTTAGAAGGAGATATCACATTTCTCTGGGACCCTCTGATTTCACACTGTTTAGACTAAACTACAGTTACTGCCCATCATACGCAAGTCACATCATTTCCAAAGCTGTTCACTAAAGTAAGTTTGATACGTGTCTGTTTTACCTGCTTCTCTAAGCCAAAAACCTTGAGATAAGTCTAAACTATGAAACATCTATGTAACATTCCCCTACGTGGGTTTGTTTTTTTTTTTAACGCTATCTCTGTTCCTTTTATATTATGCCTGGGGATACTGAGGTGTATCTTCTCAAAAACCTGATTTGGCGTTTTCTGCAGTGCACGCAGGTTCCCTGGAGCCACGCAGTTCTGAGCTATATTCTTGTCAGTACAAAACTGCAACTGTATACCTTCCTGATCAATTCTCAAATCAAAAAATCCTTTGGAAAAGCACAGGGTATACAGAAATTGCATTACAGTTGTATTACAAACCCAGATATATTATTTCTCTGCATGAGGTCCATTTAACAAACCAAATTTTTATACTGAAGATGTCCAATATTGACCAAATGCCTAAGATGATGTACTTGAAGGCTTTTCAAACCTGATGGTACCTCTTGAGATTTACATTCAGTAAGTACAGTTGGATAGCTATTTAAAGATCGAGTTCAAGATCAGACTTCAATTAAATTACTCCTACTACAGTCTCTGTGATGTATGTAGCCAATTCAGTTAGACAATATCATTTCTTCCAATTACCACAGGCTACCCATTTTGTATGTACTATACATGCTCTGTTTCTAGGAGATTCGTAGGAATAGGATTTGGTTCTCTACTGGTTACATGAACTGTAGTATCAGATTAACTCTCTTCGCATAAGAATTAAAGAACCTGAAGAGGATCAGGTGCTGAAATGTATTTAGGAGCACAGTTTCTTTCCGTACCCAGGATTTGAGGATCATGAAGCAGCCCCAGGACTCTGAAGCAGCAGGACTGATACCAGTCTGCACAGGAAACCAGGGTATGGGAATTGAGAGAACACTAGTCACTTTTGGTCATTACAGAGTACAACTGTGGAGAGATTTTTTTTTAATATTCTGGCAAAGAAGAGTGACTGGGTATACGCCAGCAGTACTACAGCTGTACAAAGTCAGCACCAGTAAACCACCTCCGTATCAGACACAGACAGGCATACAGCAGCTGCTGAAGACTACTGGCAGCCCTGCGGCAGCAGCAGCTGCACAGCCGTTCCGTGGCTAGAAGAAAAGTTTGGTCCCTTTGCAACTCTCTCCCTTTCAGCTCACTTAATTGGGCCGTGTACCTGTTCCAGGGCATGGGCACTGCTAATTTTAATAAAGCTAAGAAATCAGTTTACTACCAAGCCATTGAACCTTTATAGCAGTGTTCAGATATTAAAACCTGAATATTCTTTTTACAATTTTAAATATTATTTAACACAACAGCCTTGTTTAGTCTACAGTATTTAAGAGTCACCAGCCAGATACTATTTTAATATGAGCAATGCATGCATAAGATACTGACCTTCGCAGCAAAAACCCATGGCCCAATCAGCTACTGGAAAAAGCAGCCGCAGAAAGATTGCTCCATTTGTCAGAAGATACTCATCTTTGCATATATCTTTTCTAAAACAACTTATGTATAAATCTACCATCAAAAAAATCTTTCCCAAAGAGTTTTCTTTAGAGACAAAGATAAGAAAAAAAAAAATAATCTAACCTTGAGGAAAGCATCCCAATCAATTTTGGATAACTTGTTCTTCATGCTTGCATGACATATCCACTACATTTTTTTTTCCCTCACAGTGAACAAAAAGGTATCACATGGATCTGGTCATAGTACTCAAAGCCAGATGCATACAAAGTTATTGCTAGGCATTAGAAAAGACTGTAATATCCGCCAGTGTTCTTCTTGCCTTTCCAGTACAACTGAGCATGAGATGTCAGGCAGGACCATCAGTATTTGTGCATGGCGAGTTGAAACAGGTGACCCTAAGCTCCTTGGTTACTGGCATATTATAAGCCAGGGGTGAGAGCAAGCTGCGCATTTCAAGGGGAAGGGGGCAGGGAAGAAGAGAGAGAAGGGAACCTGGAATGCTTGGCCTGAGGTCAGAGGACAAGGAATTTCACAGCTAGGCGATAATTTTAAGAGGCAAGTGCCTATCACGCAAATGTGTGCCAAGATGCTCACCCACACACTTCCTCCTCATAGATTAGTTTTAATCAAAATAAGTTTTCTAAATTCAGCTCACCACATACCTGCACAAGCACATTTGCTGGCATAAGGATGGCAACCATAACAGGCAAGAATAACCAGCAGGAGTGGGGAGATGTGCTTCTTTCAGTGACACTAATGATTTAGGTCCACTTAGAAGTATGTATG
The DNA here is from genome assembly GCF_018139145.2 of Gymnogyps californianus. Taxonomy (NCBI): domain Eukaryota; kingdom Metazoa; phylum Chordata; class Aves; order Accipitriformes; family Cathartidae; genus Gymnogyps; species Gymnogyps californianus. The sequence continues at coordinate 20,918,210 of NC_059473.1, forward strand.
CATATAATGTGTATATTGTAGTCTACACTGTAAAAGAAATAGCTTTAGAGTTGATACTTAGTACTAAATAGAAACCTTTTTAAAATTTTACTCAAGAAAAAGTATGTAGGACAGAATATAACTAAACAGTAGAACTGCAAATCAAAGGGATAAGCGTGAACAAGATGCTTAATTTCTGGTTGTAAGTTTTCTATAGAACAAGTTATTGCTGAACTAGTTTTGAATTCTCACAGAATAACAAAGCAGAAACAAAGGGCTGTGTTTGAAATGCTTACAAACTGAAATTCCAGTGCCCTACATACAGGAATTTCTTTCATTAGGACAAGATGGAGAAGAACTCTGTGATTAGCATTCTAATTCAATACTAAAACAGTCGGGGTACAATTGGTAAAGCCACTGAAGGGATTTTCCCAGGTTTCTTGCTTTCTTGTTGAATGATTGCACTTTTCCTTTCAGACTAAACAAGCCAACAGTTCAACGATGTCATTATCTTCTATGACTTTCTTCACAAGTGCTGCATTACTACCCTATTTGCACGGCTACTGTAAACACTGAGCAGAAGCATCCATACTCTTCAGATTATCAGTCAGAGCATGACTGAAATGGTCAGGCTTCTTGTGCACAGAACACATCTAAAAGACAGAGCCATCATGAGCTAGTTTGAAAGGCCGCAGGTAAACACGTGAGTGACAGCAAACAAGCTGTATTTCATTAAAATGGCATAGGCGAAACATGTGTGCGCCTTCAAACGGAGGTAATTCAAGAAAAATTGTGCTGTGTGTTACTGAATTCTGCATAGTACTTAGCAAAAGCCTCATGACTTCAAAAATAAAAGAACAGCCAGGTCCTGTTAAATTTACTACACTCACCCCCCTTACATTTAAAGATGGAAAGAAATACTTCCCTCAGGGAAGGGGGGCCCAGCTCATAATTTCTGGATTAAACCCATTACTATTAGCTGCAGAATGAAATTATTAGTGACAGGTTCACTGAATTACCTCTTTACAGAGGTCACTAGAGCTTCCTAGAAACCTAAAACTGCCATTGTGAATTTAGCTATAACAAGCAAGTTTTTTAAACCATCAAAATTAGAGGTAAACATAATAAAGAACCTGTTTTAATGTCTTAATTTAGTCATGCACTGAAGTACAATACATTTGCATTTTCTTCACTTCAAAGTTATAAACTGAGAAATACACGAGTGCTGGCATGCACCACTATTACATCAACATTTTATATCCACAGATGTGGATGTAGAATTTCTATTGATTTTCAACATGCTCATTTCTCTTAAAACCATAACACAAATCAAGAATAATTTCTCTGGCAAGTACACAAACCATAGCTTGATCAGCACATTTAAAATAAGATTAAACAGAGGCTTAAAACAGGATTAAACAGAAGCTTTCACCACACAAAATTCTGTTATGAAATAAATCAATTCTGCAAGTATCAAGAATCTGGGAAAAACCAAGAAACCACATGCACAAAAATCTTACTTTCATTCTGTATTTATTACTGTCATTTTAAAGCTTTGCTCAATTATTTACAAAGGACCTTAGACAGAAATTGTTCAATCCACCACTTCATAGGCTATGCTTAGTTCTGTTCAAGCTTCCAAGACTGCTAATAAACTCTGTGTACTATTTCATGTAAAATACATATACAGTCCTCGAAGTACAGCCTGTTTCCCCGCCTCCTAGGTAAGGGACATCATCACTGGATTACAAAGTCCTGTTTCTCTTGCTCGTGCGCTCCCTCACTCTGGTCCTGTAAATTTTGCGTTCCTTTTTGTACAAAGGATGCCCTTGATCCCAATCTAGTAAACAGCTGAGTAGTTCGAGTCCACTACTTGGTGAGAAACCCGAGCTTGAAATCCTTCAGATGGATTTCGGCATGAAATCCAAGTCTTCCTTTTCTTGGAGTTATCATACAGTTGCCCAGCAATTATATCATAGTATTTCAAGGTATTTGGAGGCACTTTATTGCTGTTGCAGTGGAATTTGGACACTGGGGCATTGGTAGAAACAGCACTGGGCACAGCCTCTGCTCTACAACACACCAGTATGCCTTGCTACTTGGACTGCAAGGCGACTGGAGTGTTATATTTGCTTAGACCGAGCTCTCCACTCCTCCCCCATGCAATGAGGGCCTTCATCCCTGTTGTCCCTCCTAAGTTCTGATCTACTTTGTCAGATGTTACTTCAAGAACTTCTAGAAGTAAATGACACTCTATCCTAGCTAAAAGCATTTTGAAATCCCTATTTTTAAACAGGGTAAAATAAACATCTTTAATTCTGCTGGTTCATAAGGAACTGACTGGTAAAATGGTGCTATAGCTGAATTACTGGGGAAGATATGGAACACCCCACAAAACGGTCATGGTAAGTCTTACACTAAAATGAGTGTCACCTGTCACAACTGAGCCATGTTCATTAGCATTGAACAGGAACCTACTAAAGTTCTCATAGTCCCACAAGCTTTAAATAGATTTAAAAAGTGCTCTGTTATGATTTATTTTACCAGTAGAAAGCTATTGTACAAAGATACTTGAATCCCACTGACCCTGGTCATGAGTTCCCTGGAACTATGACGAAAATTCAACAGTTGTCATATAGACCCTGAGTCTGAAGTAGACTGATATTAATTTGCAATTAAGAGACTAAACTCCCATAAAGCGCAGATTTCATGGTCTAAATTCAGTTTACTATAAATTTAGTTCCTTTTGTAATTTCTTTTTTCTGCTTAATATTTTAAGGGGTTTTGTTTTAACAACTAGTACATCTCATGCAATAACTAGAGATACCCAGTAACAGACAATGATGCAAAAGGCTGGAAAAAGTGCTTGATTAATCAACCGGGAGATTCAATATCACCTTTTGTGCACTGCACATCTGCTTCTGAACAAGGCAGGCAAACAATCTCTTCTCTGCTGTGCCAGTTTCTGTATCACTGTGATACAGAGTAAGACGACATTGTTCAATTACCTCCTGGCACTAGGTTTAGCTCTTCAGATGTCCAGGTTGAACAAGTGACTTTATTGAAATAAGAATTTCTTTGAATTGTTCCACTTTGCAGAATTTGCAGAGTACTCTCAGTAAGATTAAGCCAAGAGGGGACAGGCACTTAAATACTGAAGTGTATGTCATCCTGCAAATGAAACTTCAAGATAACAGATATCCATATAAGGAGGTAACCAAAATACTGAGAAATTCACAAGACGACTCAGGCATTGAAGTCCTGGAATGGCCTAAATTACTCTATTACACTATATTTCACTAATACTAATATATTTCACTATAGTTCCAAACTTCTCTGGGTCTAGCTCCCCTTGCAACAACTGGCACCTAAATCTGAAGAGCAACTTCTGCTAGCCTTCAAGACCCTAGGTGATCTGAAATTCAAACAAACTCTGTCAGGGGCTGCACTGAATTATCTACCATCTGGAAACCATAAAAATCAAAATTATATGAAGGGTAATGAAAAAATACTATTAAAACATGATGGTGATGGTAAAGTTTGACAACTTTCCAACAGAACTAACTGGAAACCTGCCTTTTCTGATGACCCATACAACTTAGCTCTCACTCAGCTTGCTCTAAGAGCCCTGAGGCATCAGGTAAGGCTACCCAGCAGGGTCTCCTACCTGTGGAGATAAATGCCCTGGAGACAAACACTATGTCCTTCTACAAAGAAATGCAGAATTTTGTTTTAACTTTTAAATTGGATCCAAAAAAATGAAAACACTGAAATTCTTTGCAAAAGTACAGTGCCCTTTCTCCAGCCAACTCTATATGGTCTCTTTCTGAAAAACGTAGCACTGTTCAAAATTAAGTTAAAGGATTATTTGGAGTTGTCTTGCATAAACACAAGCCAAGTATCAGCTTAAGTTACTATAATGTTTTTTATATAGGCTCATAAGTCACACGGCAAATTTTGGCAGAAACAGACTTCAGTCTTTAGAACAAACACATTTAGGTATTTGAACATAGTGCCAAAAATCTCCCAGAGATAGTGAAATACAGCAGGAAAACTGGTTTTAATATCCGAAGAGTTACTCAGCCTGAACTGAATTTATCAAGATAAAGAATACATTTTTCTTGCTATTCTGAGGACAGACGAATCTTTCTGCTCAATATCTAACAGCTGTTGCAAACAACAGATGCTGGAAATTCTCTAAGAGATTCTACAAAAAAGTCTTTTATAGACCAAAATACTTTGCAACCTAAACACCAGAGTTTCTATAATGAAATCAATTTCTATGCCATGGTCTTAATTTCAGTCTACTTCATATATTCATTCAATCTACAGCCTTAGAGGCTTTACATTCAAGAAGTTCTCATACCAGCAGTAGTCTTCCATAAAAAGACTTGTTCACTTAACAGTGCTAGTCTTTGCTCAGTGAAATACTAGTTCCTGCAACCTGTCAGAAAGTAACTGAACAACAACATACTCCAGTCTGACAGAAAGAGCAAAAAACCTAAACAAGAACTAAAAAGGCTACTTTTTCAAAACCGAGACTTCTTGTCTGTGAAACTAGGTAGTTTATTCTACATAGAATAGTTCCGATTATTCCTTAATCCAAAAATGAAAATCGTAACCTTTCACCAATTTACTAAAAAGCTTTTCTTTTCTCTACCCACAGTTTAAGCCAAATGTGTCTCAGCACTGGATCCCAAACTTTAATTTCCTTCTACTTCTGCTATTGTTATGCCAGCACTTCTAAATATTTACCCTTCCCAGATTCCCAAAATGGAAGGAGCCAGGGTTCTTTTGTAGTGCAGATGATTTGCACAGACCCCAAGTAGTGGAGAAATTCTCACGCTTTCATGGGAGGGAACTGGATTTAGGGGACACTTTGTTCATGACAGGGTAAAGTAATCTTTAATAAATTTAAACTGAAGGGTCTTTCTAACACAGAGGGATTATGTATACCTTCCTCGTACAATGATAAACATTAAGCATATTAATAAACATTCCTTAGAGAACTGCAGATTTACATTTTTCATGAAGTGTAGATGTGATTAAACTGCACCTCTATCTGGAAACATTTAGCACTAAGCTGTTGAAAAGTTATTTTACTTTATATGCCACTTCAATTTACCTTCCAAAAAAATTAAACTGTCATTATAGATAAGGATTCAGTAAAAGTAAAAGCTTAATCAAAAAACCTAAGGAAAGACAAACAAAACGCAAGCATTAAACAACATGAAAAAGGAAAATAAGTGCCAGTTTTATGGCTAGTGAATGTTTTGGAGCCTCCACAGGCACAGCTTAGCCACTGCTACCAAAGGGGAAGCCAGCTTGGTCTTTGCTAGCATCACACGCATTCAGCAAATTGATCTACAAGAGAAATGCTCCATATCCTATTTATTTATTAAATCAAACCCATAGTCTAACAAGTTAAGCTACAGTAAATCTAAAGGAGATGTAAACATAGAAGATACTATTGAGTAATCTGAGACAAAAGCAGTTTTCCTTTTCTTCTTTTTGTAAGCACACACCGAGTTAAATTCTCCTACTTAACAGAAATCTGTTGCTAAGGCATTTATTCCTCCTGTTGCAACAGAACAGACAGAAGGCTACTTAAAACCTGTAAAGCCATTGATCTTTCCATCTTAGCTGAAGCTGTGAATAAAAGTATCAATATATTATAGTATTCTTTATTTTAAAGTTGTCAAATTATGCACTCCAACTAGAAGGAAATCCTTCCAGAAAATCTTTGTGAGTGCTGAGCCTCTTTTGTTATCAAAGCAAACATTTCTTTGTGTGTATACTCTATTCGATAAAGTTGGATTTCGCCCCCTTATGGCTGCTGAAAACTTGGGGGATAAGAATCTAAATGAGATCATTGTCCCCATATCTTCCAGAATTCCTTAAGAATCTGTACAAGTGTATGTAGTAATTGACAGAGGAATATAATGAAACTTAAAATAAAACCAGTTTTCTGCACAGTGGGGAGCTACAGTTCCTCAACATCCAACTTAGAACACTGCAGGGGCAAATCAGAAAAGAGGAAAAAGCAGAGGCTGCCAAAATCTGCTCTTCAGTCTAAGGCAGCAAAATAATTATGAGCAAGTCATAATTTCTATAAAACCAGAAAAAAAATACTTCAAAGGTATGGTTGTTACTACCAAACCCATTTCGCACAGTTCTGCCAGTCTATCAATAAGCTCTCCTTATGCTCCAGGTACAGCTCCATTTCTCTTTGTTTTATACAGACCTTTGCTTCTTTTTCATCTCCTGCTTCTATTTTTATATTTATCTTCTGAAATCAGCAGAACCAGAAACTCAGAAAATTAATTTCTAGAAGCAGCAGTCTAGACAGGAAAGGTGAAATCTCTGCATCTGTCCTGTAGGCAATCTTACTGTGTAGAATACCTATGTGCATAAACACTATTTATCATTGCAAGAAGTTTAGATGTGCAGGACAGCTTTAACATATAACCAAGAAGTTTCTGTGGGCACACAGGTTCTACAGACTCCATTAACCAGTTTCACCTTTTAATCATTGCAGTGACCTGCACTGCATTTGCACCTTCTGCAACACTGAAGTGTCAGGCACCATAAAGCTCATTGATGAGGCACATCTCAAGTTTTCCAATTTAGGCTAAGATTATTTCAAAGCTATTTATCCTCCCAAGGGAAACAGCTGGAAGACGAAATCAGAAATTTTGTTCATGAGATTAGTAAGGAACTCTAATATTCAAAGTTGTCACTAAAATGATTTTGTTTTTACAGACTTTCACCAAGAAAATATTTCAGAAAACCCTTTCTAAATGATTCTTACTCAGCTGGTAAGTTACAATACAGCTACATTTCACCAATTTCAGATCAAGCCAGTCAACTACTTTAAACTGTAAAAAGACCACTGAACAAACACTAGCTATTTATGACCAAAGCCCCTATCTTTATAAAAGAAAATACTGAAAACGAGTGCTAGAACTTTAAACCCTTGAAAAATAGAACTTTAAAAATAACAGTGGATACTGACAAATCATAGGCACTTATTTTTCTTAAACTTCTTTTATACTTATAAAAGCTGCTTTAGAAGTCATAAGAAAAAAAATAAAAGAACAATTCTTTACCTCTACCACTTAAAACTCATAGCTGAACAGTTAGAAGCCTGCCCTATACACTTACTGAAGGGATAAAGGCACATTACCCACCTCCATCTGCAATGGGATCTATGATCAGCTGCGAGTACCAGAATTCAAAATGACCGATAATAATGAAAAACTTTAAACGCTGTATGTCCTCTGATTATCTAAACCCTGCAAGTATCACAAATCTGGTTTACAAAGCAGGTAAGCCAAGGTGTGTTGTATGTCACTAACTAATTTGGAACTACTTCTCACATGCTTTAACGTGCTTCTAACAGTATTTAAGAAATTATTTTATAAGATTAACCTTATATTCTTTTAACTAGAAAAAATGAGAAGCAAAAAGGAGAACAAGCCTAAATGCCATCAACAGCCATACTATGTATAACAGAGTGATACGTTTCCTGTGGTCTGGTCCTGGGACATAAGTACAACACATTGGTTAACTTGTATTTGCCTTTGCCTGAAATGAGAAATAAAAACATTATTGTTCGTCAGACTGAAAGAAACAATGACAGATAAGTGAAAGAAAACTAGGAGGAAAAAAAATCAAATATGAACTCCCATTTTATCTAGTTCATGAGCAAGCTATAGAAGACAGTTTTGATAAGAAAAGCCATCTGGAGGAAAAACACATGCTTTCTAGTAGCATTACTGGATTTTGTGATTTTTCCAAGCTGATAATGAAAATAACACTAACCAGCTATAATGAATATTATGACTTTTCAGGGTTATAATGTGACTTTGGTATTATTAGGCTTAACAGATGCCAAACAATGCAAAAGATTTCCAAAGATAAGTTTAATCACAACAATATTATCTACTTGTTTGATGCATCAAGTAACACAGCTGCTGGCTTCAAAACTACTAACTATCAGAAAATTTTAAAAAGCTGAAAAAAATCTGAACTTTTCATAATCTCCTAACCGCAGTAAGCAAAGGTTAAATACTACTGAAGACTGGATCAAACTTTTTAAAACTCTTTGTTGTATCAAGTTATATGCTTTCCCATTTATCTGGTTTAAAAGGGTACACTTTAACCAAATCTGCCTTAAAAGCAGAGAGATAAGGCAGCTAAACTGGAAAACTATAATAGTGTCAAAGTTATGTGGATATGCGTCAAAGAAATATGTTGCTAACACTGAATAGCAAGGTAAGCATGCCTACCTTAAGCTGGAAAAGCAGTTTTAAAGAACAGCCAAGGTTAATTTGCATAGTAAGGAACAGTCTCAATGGGAAATGTTTTTATATATATATATTTAACAGTTCTGCATATAAGTAACATCCAGACAACAGGCCACAGATGCAAGCCTTTCAAAACAGTTAATGTCCGGTATTCTCAGGAATCTTGCCCTCTCCAACGCAGACTGTATGACATCAACTCTGGAGAGTGGAGGCAAAATGGAACAGGAGGAGAAAAGGCACTTGGAAAGAGGTAGCCCAGTTCTAGGCAGGATGATGCCACTCTGAAAGGTGCTGCATAAGGAGAAAAGCAATTTGAAATAGCTCTTTGTGTTACTCTTCAAGATAAGATTTTAATGATACTGAAAATAATTCTCAAAGGGAAACTGAAGAAAAAATAAACTTCAAGCTAGATAAAAAAGAGAACGTGTTCACAAGAAAAGATGCAAATACTTACTGCGCTTTTCTCCCATCCATCACCGCAAAACATGACACTTTCTATGTCCAGATTTCCTACAACCTAGATTTTAATCAATGCTTTGTCACTAACAGCTAGAAAAGATGTCAATTCCTGGTCCTGGATTAGTTACCTTGAACACAAATGAGCTGACAACTGTAACAGCAGCCTTCCCAATACAGAAGAATTAAAATCATTAACTTCCCAGAGCCTGCACAAAGCAACCCTTTCCTTCCTTACCCAGCCAACAGTGTGACTCATGAGAAACAGCTGATTGCATGCAGAATGAAGTCTCCACTGGAAACCAGGCTCATGCGTTACATTTGATGTACTTCAGGCAAGTAAAAAACTTCATTATAACATTCCAAACAGGTTTCCAGGAACAGCGGCACACTGAATTAGGGGCTAAAGGAAGAGGAGTTGTCAGTTGTAACTGCATCAGAAAGAAAAACAGGAACACATTTCCTGGGGTTTTTTAAATTACACTTCAAGAGCTATTGTTACTAATAGCTGCTCCAAGCTGTAAAAACTGCAACCTCGGAGGGCAAAAGTCAGAGAAACCCTACTGATTTTCCCCGGATTACTCACAGAATTAATAAGATCATTTGGGAGCCAGCTTGAGGTTATCAGAAATCTCTCGTCACATGCCCACAGTACACTTTTGCAGCATTTCTGTTTACAACTCTTTAATGAACTGCAGCACCGAAGCGGAAATCCTCTTGCCTGCTAGTAGGTCGTGCTGGAATGCAATTTGGGTATCTACATATTTTGTGTTTCCAATAGCAAAGTTAGGAAAAAATGAAGTAGATAAGTCTTTAGCAGTTTTTCAGTACACGGTTCTAAAATATCTTTATAATAAGCAAGTTATCTTAATTATTCATGATATAATCAAACAGAACATTGCCTTAAAGTGCCATAGAAAGTGTTCCTTTTAAAATATTTTTTAAAGCAATAGTCTCAGGCAGGTAGAAACAATCCAAACAATGAGAGTTCCCTAGTTGAATTGAGCACTGCTGTTTCAACACATGGAAAAATCCTAAATATCAACGGAACTGAATGGAGGCTATGCTGCAAACAGATTCTTGTCAAGGAAAGAATCACAGGGTTTTAGCTACAGGCATGTCTTCACTACACTATGGTTAGGTACTTAGAGGGTTTTAGCCCAACCACTGCCACTATTTGTGCACAAGTATCTCATATTCTGAGCACCTGGTTCAATGAAGTTCCCCACATTACTACCTATGCAGAACAAAACAGACACCAGGTTGGGTATCACCTTTCAGCATCAAAAGCGTGGCTTGCCAGCCAGAAGCTCAGACATCCACTGTGAATTTGTGATGGGAGGTCAGCAGGAGACAAACCAGAACTGGTATGCCAACTACAGGATAGCCTCTCAATATGGCCACAAGAGTAAGTCGGAACCAGGTAGAGATCAAACAAACAAAAACGGAAATACACATGACAAAGCAGGACCTCAACTTGCCCTTAACGTGAAGAGCTCAGTCAAACACCCAGCATTGCTGGAAGTGTTGTGCATTTGAAAGCATTGCGCATTTGAAAGTAAATCCTTTCTTTTGGCCTTTTGGACAAGTGTTCTGAGAAGAAAATGAAAGGACTTGAAGAGGGTGAATAGGCCTAGGAACCAGAGTAACATTACAGGAGAGCAGAGAGACTGAACGTCCTGGTCAGGTTGGAACCCAAGGATCTGGCCAAGATATGGGCTGGGAATAATAATGATAAAAACGCCAAAAAGAGGCAAAAAACCCCCAAAGCAGCCTGTCACAGGTAAGAAGTTGACTTAACTTTGTTATCAATTTGAGAGAAATCACAATATTTGTGGAAGGATTTTGCTGGTTTGATCAGTACAATCGTTGGAGACTTAAGATTATCAGGCATTCACTGTCACAGCTTGTTAGAATGTTTTGCAATCTTCGACTTCCCTTCCTACATCCCAGGCAATCCAAAATGGATTCCAAGCAAGCAGAAAAATTAAGGGCCTTTAGCCAGTTACATCTGTTTTACTTGAAAAAATATAAGCAGAACAAATCCAGCACATCAAGAGACAGAGGTAGCACAGAGATACATGCAAATACACATACACTTAGTTTCCGAAATGGAAAGTTAAGTCTGAATATGGAGCGAGGTTGTGTGTCTCAACTGCTGCACATGGAAGTTCACTGTCCTGAGAAGGGTTAACATGGCAAACTTATTGACTATTTCAATAGGCAAACCTGTGCATGTTTTTTGCACATTTGAAATAGCCTTAAAGCACCGTCTGAGACATTCTAAGTCAGAAATCTTATTGTATAACACGCAGTTTTAAGAAATCCCATGACACTGCTGTTATCTGCTATCTAGGCACTGCTGATTCACTGTTTGCATGCATGCGTTGCAGAGACTGCTGTCATATGCAACATTCCGCATCTAAGTTCAGCATCTTGTTTGTGTCGGCATGAACTGTTGCCCACTCTTGACTGATTATGCTTTTTGCATAGTAAAAGCTTAAGATGAGTTTTAGAAATTCCTTTGTCAGGGCAAATTCTCCCTCCCCTTCCCCTCACACAACCCATTGTTCCAGGGGGTGGGAATGGGGCAAGGAAGAGAAGAGAAACAAAGATTTTTAACAAACCCTCAGAACAGAGAAACAGGGACTCATAATTTTGATAAGTCAAATTACCAGTAATCTACACATTTTGTCCAAAAAAAAAAAAGTAAGAATAAAGGGTATCTTGCTTCCCCTGTATTGCTACACCATCTAGCTAGGAGAGCTGCGTGTCCTGCCTTGAAATTGACTCATTGATTTCAGTCCACTCCTAACAGCGGCTCTTGGCCCCATTCTTCTATTTGTAACGCGTTCTTTCTATGATCGATAACATGAACTGAATTTGCCATCTGAAAAGGCTGGCAACAGCAGTTTGCCTGCCTGCAGAACACTGCTGCCTTCAGCTACCTTCAGCTTTTGACAACTGTTCAGTACAGACGTTCTTTCATCTGGATATTGCTTTATGAGTTTTAGCAGCAAAGTGTCAGCTGGAACACCTAACTAATGGGACAGATGTACACTGGCTGGTGATATCGATGGCAGCAGGGATGAAGCAGACAAGTAGTTGGTTGTAAGTCATGTAGGTTACGAAAGAAAACCACTATCTTGGAGAAGTCACTTAAAGCGATGAGATGCAAGGATAATTTCCATTACCTGGAAATGACAGTCACATCAATTTCCTCATCTGTCAATCCTGAAAAACAGCCAGAAAGTTCTTAGACTATGAAAAGCAGATGTCTGTCCTGGAGGTACCAGGACTGGCATCACAGAAGCATAAGCTAGAAACGGACATTTTTCCTTTCCTGAAAGCCTTATGGCTGGTAGCATCTGGAGGCATCCATTAGCTTTCTTACAGGGTTTTTTTTGTACACTTGACTTGTTTTTGAGCAGTGAGTACCTGGGTGCTTAGAAATGGCATAACTTTTCTGTGAAAGGAGGAGAGGTTAGGGTTGTAGTCATTCTCTTCACATACTTTGTTGATTATTCACCCAAACCAGTCATATCAATGGAGTTTCAACAGAAAAGTCCCATACTCATTTGCTATTTTTGAGCCAACCATAGAGCTACAAGCACAACTTCACCCTACTGTTATCCAGGGAGTCCAACTACTACTAGCCCAACATCTGTATGAGTCCTTAAAACTTCCCTGCAAACCCCTCTATCAAACAGGTTAACACTGATTTTTTCCTTTGGCACTGCTTCACCAGTAACCCTCTTTTAGTTTGTTTAATACAATTAAAATCTAACTTCTACATTTCCTGGATGATGACTTCTTGTCAGAACTATGTTTAACTTGGGACTTTTAGATCAAGATGGAATTTTTACTTAACAAGATTAGTATGAATTATCATCACACTCCCATTCTCTCCAAAATGTAACTGGTATGGATTATTTCATCTACAGTACCTTCAAGCAAAAATTTTCAAGTCTAATAAAAAAAAACCAAAGTGAAAGGCAAAAGCATCTACCCTCTGTATTTAAGGTGAGACATTACCAACAAAACAGAGCAATTATCAACAAGTAGCTATTTAAATATTTATAATTCTGAGTTAGAAATAAGGAAAATTTTAAATGGCTTTTTAACCTAAAAAAAGGATCAAGAACTTATAAGATATCAAAACACTAAATATACTGCATGTGGAATGGTTCAGAAAGTAACTATACAGCTTAGAGATTACAAGTAAGAAATGAAGTTCTCTAACAAGCTAGTTGATAGCCAGCTTCAGGCAGTATCCATTGAAAAACAAAAGTTATCAGGTAACTTTTTCACTGCTCATGTAAATTGAATGGATGGCTTAATTTCAGAACTGACAGTCTCAATGAGTCAAGAATTTCTAGGCACACAGGAGCCTGTTTCCATTGCAGTAAGCCATCAAGTTGTTTGTTTTTTTTTTTTTTAAAACAGAAAACTCATTTCTCCACAGTAAAAAGCTTTTACTCAGTATAAGCCTCAGAAGCAATAGGAAGGGAGCAGACTTGCCTTCAAGAATGGCCTGAAGTTATTTCAGCATACCTTGAAGATTACCACCAGGTCAGAAGACTCACAAGCATATTCCAATCAAGGCCTCTACTATGCATTTTGCACTGTGTGCAGAAAGCTACATGAATTAGCAGTTCAAGGAACTGTAAGCATCATGCTGATCTTGCCTACTACATGAATGTAAAGTACCTTACTCAGTATCCCAAATGTAATCAAATCTGTATAATTTAAATAAGCAAAAGGTAAGTATTTGTGTGCAAGCTGATGGCAGATTTCTAATACTCTCAAAACCCAATTTATGTCAGGAATATGATCTCATCTTTGTATGTTCTTTACTTGAGGTGGAAAGTTAACTAGTACAAACTATTTGTGCTCATTTGCCAAGATCACATCTCTGCAAAGGATACTTGAGAGAGAGAGATGAGAATAAAGTTTCACATTATCAGTATCAGAATATCATGCCACTTCACACTTTCTAAATTTTTTTTTCCATTAAATCAAATTTTTCTTAAAGTTTGGAAGAGAGTTAAAAAGCAGTAGTTGTACCTGGATTGAAAATAAACTGAGTCTGAACCGATTAGCCTCACGAGGGCAGGAAGGAATCTCAGTGTAAATTTCTAAGTGGAGCTCTGCTTGGAATTTCAACAAGGTAATTAAGCACAGACCACTTCAAAGTGGGACATGTCTATACTGATCACTGGAACATACAGTATTGCAGAAGGGGCAAGTCAGTACTTCAAACAGCATTTGAATAAAATATGGATTTTTTAAAAAAATCTGTACTCTACAAGAAACATAACAGACTGACAGAATATTTGAGCAGGTCTGCTTTTCTTTTTTTTTTTTTCCAGTTAACGTTATTTATGCCCACACACAAATATTTCTTTGCAAGCAGCAGAACTTAGCTGTTGGCTCCAAATACCTTAACATAATTAGAATGGTTTTAAACATTAGTTATGCCATGGTTCCTAATCTTTCTGTGCAGACTGTAGGGTACTGCAAATCCAGTTTGTCTTCTCTCTAGCTGACCTTAAGTAGTACCACACCTGAACTCATCCTGTTCGAATTCAGAAGTGTCTCTAACGTCTCTCCTCCAGCTCATGTTATACATGATACTACTTTTGTTGATATATGATGTGTGCCAACATCTCAGCTTCTTTCTTCTGTCTGCTACTTTTCTACTTTCAAACTCCAAGCTTTTGCAGACAATCAAGAGAAAACATTGCTCTGTGCCATACATGTATTACATTGCCTGGATTGCCCTGAACATTGATTATTCCTAATAAACTCTTCCTTCATGCTCACTGATTTCCAAGTCAAAACTCCTCTCCACAAAAGCTGTCAATATATTCATTTTATCCAGTTTGTCTGGTGCAGAAGTGAGACACCATTCCTTCCCCTCAGTCTGCACGCACAAGTGAAACAAGTGTTTAATCACAGTATCAGAGAAAAGAATTGGCTGTTGGGCTTCAAGTTAGCTGATGTTGCAAAACAGTAGCTAACACAAGCAGCAGGGCAACTGACCACTATTTTGGCAAAAAGGAGTTGCAAGACTATTATACAAGATCCAGATTTTTTAGAAGGAAAAAGGGAAATTCACTTGTCTTTATCCAAAATAGAATTCCTACTTTTCAGTGTTGTTTTGGGGTTTATTAAAAAACATATCTGCAATTCTGAATTTATAATGACTATATCCCAATGCCCAAACAGATATATTTGCATTGAAAATATATTTTTGGGGACTGAGGTGCACAGACTCAGTGATTTGAAACTTTGCCTGAGATTATGTCAGCCAGTTGCAAATAGATTCTAGGTGCACTGTCAGAACTGGTAGTACATGCCAAAAGCCCTGGCTCCTTCTCTGGAGACCGAGACAGAAGACAATATTTCACTTGTAGGATGGAATACACGTAAAGAAAAATAATATACCTGTCTCTTACAACAGAAAGTAATTTTGATAGACCACCAAATAGGCTATGTCTTCAAATTACCGCAACAAGATTCAGGATGGTTTTTTGGTTTTGTTTGTTTGTTTTTAAAATACAAATATTGACTCTTTCAGTCATATTTTGTTCAATGAGCTTCAGAAAAAATACACCATATTCTGCAGATTTGCAAACTTAGAACATATGCTAGCATTATGCATACCACAATAAAAAGAGCATGCCGCCTGTTCAGCTGAACATCTCTTCCTGAACATGTACACAGATGGAAGCAGCTGTTGCCACTAAATATCTCGCAGAGCTGAAATGCATTTGAGAAACTCTGCTCCATTCCCCAGGCAGGACATGCTCTTACAGACTTCAGCAAAGCTGGATGGGATAGAAAGTAAATGCAAGTAGTGAGGTGGTTTGTCATTCCTACCCCCCCGTCCCATAACAAGCTATGAAAAGATACTCATACAGCTTTGAGAAATTAAAAGACTAGTACAATTATAATTTTCTCCTGTAATTGTTAAGCTAAGCAGCAACATTGTATGTGCACCCTTTCATTTTACAGCACAGCACAAGTCAAAACTAGGCCTCTTGCACTAAACCATTAAAACATGCAATTTGCCCATCAGGTCACTATAAGAGTAAGCAAAAAAGGTAGTGTCTGCAGCACTGGCTTATACTGAAAAAACAAGGAGGTGGAAGGATGAGGTAATGGAAAGACGGAAAGTAGTTTATCACTTCACTCACTCTCCCCTCGTAGAGAACTTTGAGCATTCAGGAACAGCAGAGGACTATGTTCCTACTCATGACCTTTCTTTGAAAAAGTGCAGTAGAAAGTCTCAAAAAGTAACAGAAAAGTTGGGGTGGAGGCAGAAATCTGGCATTCCAGCACTCCCACTCCCAGCTTAGAACTTCAAGGCAGACCGATTGCTATTTCACAGTCTGCTGATTTGCTCTACTTTCCATGAACTAAGAATGCTTCAGAAATTTTAACTTAATCTCTGCTTAGTCATGTTAAAATTTTGCTTCTGGAATCTTTAATGTCATCAATGGCAGTAGTGGACCATTGAAAGTGAATGTTCAATAAGAAAAAGAAAACTAAGAATCTCCTTGCTCCAGAAGATGAGCCAGAATTCCTTTTTCTTGAGGATTTTAGAGACAGGCTAGTTTGGTTTGCATGTTTTTAGACAAGTGTGCACCTATAGTAAGAGAAATTACATGTAAATCTGCACAGCAATTACACACTTCTCTCCAACATTTATCAAGTTATGAGAAACCATTAGCAATGGTACTGAAGCATACTTATTTATGGATTAGAAAAGGCATTACTACTTCTGTAACTCATGAAGTCATTTCTCTTGTAGAAACTAGCTACAATATTATCCACTGCTGTATATACACCTGTAGGCATTTACATTTCTGTGATTGAAATATAGGAATGATTGTGCTGAATCAATCCACAAGATAATGGATTTCTCAATCTTCAAACACAACAAAATATCTGATTCTTCAAAGAAAAGTATATAACTGCCACAAGATGGACAACTGTATGGGGAACATTCTCCCTAGAAGTTGAGCCGTAAGTTCAGAACTATGAAAATTTTTTTTACTGTTTGAGTAAAGTTTCACATTTAGAGTCCATGATATATTTAAGACAAGTTTCAGATATGGCAGAGGCCCCATCTCTACAACATCAATTCTGCAATCATATAGCCAAATTTTCTGTTTTCCAAACAAACTATGCCTCTAATAATCCATCTCATACTTCCAAGAACTGCAATTTTTGCATTACTATAAAGCGAGTAAATTTGTAGAAGTGGTTAGTGTTGTACACTGTTTTCCCTATCATAGTACTGCTTTGCAATTAAATTATAAAAACTGCCATGGCATACACGAAGAACACACAATATATCAACACAGATGGGTACAGATAGTCAGTCTCTCTGGGCACCCTCTTCCAGTATTCGATCATTCTCACAGTAAAAGAAGGTTTTATTCTTATGTTTAAATGGAATTTCTTGTATTTTAATTGGTGCCCGTTGCCTCTTGTCCTTTCACTGGACTGGGATGCAAACAGCAAGAGAGCCACAAATGAAAACTGCTACTTGGAAAGAGCTGCCAAGCACAGTAAACCGTCAGACCAGCAAGAGAAAAGGTTTCTCTAATCTTTAGGTACTATTGTATTGTTTTGCTTGGAAATGTAAAAGGTAAATATTTCTAGCCTGCTATTCAGTCACTGTCCCTTTAAAGATGTTAACTGGGTAATGTGAACATGGGAAGCTGGAAAGCACATACATGCAAGTTTTATTTGCAAGTTTTATTCCATGTTCTGTCACCTAAAACACTCATACGTTTTTCATTTCTATAGAGAAACTGTGCCAGTATCTTCACCCAGACAGCTGTATTTTTCCTTTCGTCAAATGAAAAAAAGGTTTAATTCTAAATTTCAAGTAAGTGTTCCTACAGTCACCTCCAGACTTCGTTACTTATCCAAGCAACAAAGCAAACAGAAGGAAAAAACCCCGAATCAACAATTCCATGAATCACACAGAAACTATTTTGCTTCTAAGAACACGATCAATGTTTAAGTTAGGCATTGATACAATCTTAAAGGCACACCCTCCCCTACTGCAGAACCTCATCCTCCACAGCTGCTACCCAACTTCCACCCCACCCAAGGACATTCATGAAGTTTTCACCTCTGCAGCAGGGTGCACTTATATTTGCAGTATATTTTAAATCATTTAATTGTTCTACCTGCTTTGTAACAGAGTCATTGCCTGATCAGATATGACAATCATGAAAAGAAAAATAATGAAAATAATGAAAAGATTCAGTAAAAAGAATCCTCTTTTACTTAATTGCCTTTTAAATCTAATTCATGCAACTTTTCTGCTTCCAGTTCTTTAGAGATACTAACAGCTCATTTGATCAGCTCTTATTTAGAGAGTCAATTACTGTACTGGTAAAATGCATCTTTAATGCAACTGCCACCTGAGACCTCTTCATTGTTGTTCAATTGATGCCTCAGGTCCTTCTCTCAAAGGAAAGTTCTTGACAGTGTTGCAGTATCTTTCTCTAAGCTCCCGCTTTTATTCTTCTCTGCCAGCATCAAGAAACTGATTCCTAATCACAGAATTTCCATCTAACCTCCACCCTAACTCTCCCTAGTAAAACACTCTTGTCATTCTGACTATAATACTTTTGCAGAAGGTGAGGGGAAAAACCCATCTATATCAAAAGACACTGAAGTTACAGAAATTATTTACCTTGCAAAGAAAAGGAGTGCACCATACTAAAAACTATATGGAGAATAACTGCACAGAGAAGTTATCCAGAATTGGGAATTTCTGTCCTCATTGTCTCAAAGAGTTAAGAGGTCTCGCACATTCATGAGACTTGCATGTTATATTCCCACCTTATATTGTTTTCCCCTCAGCTGCCTGCATTTCATGCATTTGCATACAGCACCTTCATTTTCTTCCCCACACCTCATGTCCTATGAGCAAGATGCAGCTGGATGAAGCCACCAAGCATTTGGTATGTGGAAATCACAAAGCAGGAGAAAGAGCAAAGCCTTATTACAGCCAGACGTTGTTGCTCTTACTGGAGCTCCACGCTCAGGAGTCTCATTAGAAACAATGTTGTTCCCAGTTGCAGCCTAACAGTGGAGAGAAATACAACAGAAGTAAAGCAAGTTGCCTGCTCATGACAAGAGAACATTCAATAAAAATCTAATTTGGCACCTTGATATCTTTGAAATCAATCAGCCTATAGAATTCACTGCCACATGATGCTAAACATGGAATACAGCAAGATTTAGTGCACTGCAAATTTTTATGGTTGACAAGAACATTTAGCTGCTCATACTATTAATGCCAATGGAAAGACTATTGGAAGAGAGATAAAAATCTGATGTTTAAGATGTTAAGCTTTTCATGTCTCTGGCTCAAACCATAACAAATAACTTCACCCTCTCTAAGGTGGTAAGATTCCTCATGATAAGATTCCAGCCCCATCCCTGCCCCACCAGCCCTGGTGCTCTTCAGCCCCTGAACTGAGCTGCTTCTATTGGCAAAGATCACAGAAAACCATTCTCCCCCAGACCCCCTCATACTAGGTTATATTTCTCCCTGGTTGGCAAGCCAAGCTGACTCAAAGGCGGACCTGAGACATGCCAGAGCTGGTGCAGGCTCTGCAGGCTATCGCAGTGGCTTAGCTGCAGTGTGCAACTTCACCCCCAGAACAGGAAGCATTTAGCTGCTTGCTGAAACATCTGTCTCAATACTGTCTTTGAAAACAACATTTTAAAGGTGCAAGCCTCTCTTCATTTATTCTAAAATGAGAGCCTGGATGACTAGCACTGACTAGGTCCTTAACCATTTAAACAGCTAAACTTATCCATGATGAGCTCTATCCTAAACTATTAAGCCGAGGCTGCCCCAGCAAACAGATTCTCCCAACTACCTACCACAGAACTTTCCGCAGACCCTGAAGCTTCTGGCAGTAGCTGACACCAGAGATGACACAGTAAGCAGCCAGATGACAAGTCAAATTCAACACAGCCATTTCTATACTCTTTAAATGCCTGCCTCTATCAAGGACAGATCTTATTCTCTGTTGCTACTTCTCGCCAGACATCCCATATACTTTCTTCATTTTTCCTAAACTTGCTTTTTCTCCAGCTTTTTAATGGTGCACTCTCTTTCTTCCTGCTTATTCTGCTCCTCTATGCTTGCAAGAGCGTTGTTCCTCCTATACATACACAGCATTCTGACAGGCCTTGTTCAAATAAGGACTTAACTTCTTTCAGCCTGCTCACTACCATTAATGCTCAGTCCTCTGCCATCTCTATCTCATCTCTACTCAAACTACCAGAAAATTAAAACAAAGTAGTGAATAAATTGGTACAGCAAAGGGGTACTGGACAGCTCTCCCCTTTTATTAATAAGCCTTTTCATGCCCTAGGCTAGATCTGATATTTCTTTTCACCTTCGTACCAGCACCAAGTTAATATTTACTTTCAGTATCAAGATTATGGTGCTACCAAACAGTAATAAGTCTCAACTAAATATTCTCAAGAAATTAAGTTCTAAAATTAATCTTTTAAAAATAATAGTTTTCCTCTAATGAGTATTAGAATGGGGGAAGATATAAAAAAAAGAAATCTGGCTGAAACAGTTTCAAAGCACAGTATCAATCATATGAGTTTCCAGCATTTCATGATCACAAAATGAAGTTATCTTCCTTACACTGAATTATGACAAACTTTGCAGTCCTTCAGTATTAAAATTCTTCTCATGTGTTGAACAACACACAACTAGTACTACCAAAAATCTTCAGCTCAGGCAAGGTATCTTCAGTTTAACCATAGGAGATAATAAAAATCTATCTCTTATAATCTTGTGGTCAGATAAATATTACACAGCCTAGCAAAAAGAACTTAAATAATTGTGAATATAGTATTGGATTTCTAACCTGTAGCTAAAGGTACTGTTGTGGTTTAACCCCAGTCAGCAACTAAGCACCACGCAGCCATTTCCCCCTTGCAGTAGGGTGAGGAGGAGGAAAGGAAAAAAACCGTAAAACTCGTGGGTTGAGATAAGAACAGTTTAATAACTAAAGTAAAATATAATACTAACAATAGTAATAATGAAATATAATAAAAATAGTAATGAAAAGGAATATAACAAAAAAAGGAAGGGGGAAAGAAAAAAAAAAACCAGTGATGCACAATGCAATTGCTCACCACCCGCTGACCGATGCCCAGTTAGTTCGCGATCCACGCCTCCCCGCCAACTCCCCCCTGTTTATATACTGGGCATGACATTCTATGGTATGGAATACCCCTTTGGCTAGTTCAGGTCAGCTGTCCTGGCCATGCTCCCTCCCAGCTTCTTGCACACCTGCTTGCTGGCAGAGCATGGGAAACTGAAAAATCCTTGGCTTAAGATAAACGCTACTTAGCAACAACTAAAACATCAGTGTGTTATCAACATCATTCTCACACTAAATCCAAAACACAGCACTGTACCAGCTACTAAAAAGAAAGTTAACTCTGTCCCAGCTGAAACCAGGACAGGTACCAAGTAAACATGCATCTGCATCTACCCTATTATTTCCATTTGCAGAACATGAAGATGTAAGTACACAATGTTTTCAGCACCTGCACACGTGAGAAACGGGCCACTCCTTTAATTCAGTCTCAGAATTACAGCTATTCCCTATATGCTTTAGTAGATGGGACAATTCAGCTAGAACACCCCAATAGTGAAACCACAGAAGAAACATCCCAGAGACAGAATATGGGAGAAAAGGAAAGGCATACTGCCTTTCAGACTCTTCCCAGAAGAACAGCAGCTTTGCGTTATTTCACATCTATAAAAACCTTTAATTCAAGCATTCAAAAAACTTCCATGACATGCACTGAACATGTATCCTAAAAAGACAGAGGACCACTTTACTACTTCGGGTAAAATTTATGTTGTAAAATGCTATATTTCTGTTCAAAACTTACTAAAGGAAGTTACAGAATCCTTAGAAAGCCAGTGAAAAAAGTATATATTGTACATGAGATACTGTAAATTGAAGTAATAGAACAGACACGCAACAACATAATAGTTGCAAAAGATACAACAATAATTTACTTAAGTTCAGCTTGGCTATACACATTCTACTTAAGAACATTACTCCTAAAAGGTGAGTATATAAAATCAAATATAAACATATAAATTGCAAAATCAGGATGAAACTCTCAGAAGCTACCCAGACTTTCAGCCACTCTCAGATCACTGCTTCTTGCTTATGACAGATAGAACTCTGTAGGAACACTTTGTTTTCGTCAATTACAGCTAAATCACTTCACTAAGGTTATACCATGCAGATGAACCCATCAAAATCCACACCTGTTGAGACAGACAATTCAGTAATTCTGTCTGAGCAGTATTTTTTTTTTTTTTGCTAGAAGTGCTAGTTTGCCCTAGCTCAAATCACTATCAATTTCTAATAGCCTAAATGAAGTAATCTGGTCTTTTTCTAATTGCCACTTAACCCCACATTACCTATAAGGAAAAAAAATAAAATACAAACACCAAAACCTAAGATTACTCTGGTAAACACCATTATTGGCACTCTGTGTACCCAGGCCAAGCAGCAACCAGAAGAATCCAGTTTGGACACCATGAAGCCCTGGATATCCAGTCCCTGACTCCTTGGCTGACGCCTGATCACCCAGAATATTTCAACAACTTCAGCAGGTTTTCCATGAGACATTATTGTAACTACAGCATGATACAGAATAAGCAATCCTCATCTTACAGCACTTTAACAGTCTCCAGCTTCTCCCATGAATGTAAAGCTATGGATTAATATTTTATTTGTCAAAAACCAAGTCCACATGCTAATTTTTTATCAGATTTCACTGCCATCCTCTCCCAAGACCAACTCAAATATTTTCCCCAAAAGTATTTTTAAAATTAGATCTTGTAAGCAACATATAAGTTCTTTCCCTTAGAAGCAGGATTCCATTTTGTGCAAGTTTAAGAATCTAAAAACCCATCTAAAAAGCACACTGATTCCTTAGGTAGTTGATTCTTTATATTAATATAAGTATTACAGCTCAAAATGTTATCTCTTCTCAAATAACTGAAACAGTTCTTTAACAAAGCAGCGAACTGCAGTACAGCATGAATATTGCCACTGTCTCCTTTTAGCAGATAATTTCATTTCACCAGTACAAATTTTACCGTAACTACCTTCCACTGCTTCTCCCCTCTCAAAGTGTTCCTGTTTCGTAACACTCTGGAAACCCAACATCTTGCTTTGAAACCGCTTCGAAAAACTGGCCTATGGCCAACTTGCAACTGATACTGCAGTTTAAATACCTTCCCAGCAAAGTTGCATAAACTTCAAAATACTCTGGGATCAGTCGTTAAAATGTTTTTGTTTCAGTTACAACACTAATGAAAACCAAATGTCTAAATTTATTTTAGCTAGCTTAATGGTCTAGGGAATTTGCTTAAGAGAAAGGTCTGAATCAACCCTCATTTACCCAACTGAATAGATTAGCAGTACAACATTGTACAGAGATATGGATAATACTCTAAAAAGATGTAATTATAAGAGGGTTTCAGTCACAGATTTAATTAAGGAGGCCCAATTAATTGCCTCAATGTGATTCTTCTTCTCTAAAGTCTTCAATTACAGTGCACCCAAAACTATGCACTTTTAGCTGCAAGTTTACAAGGTTCAATCTGCAAACAGATTTAAGACCCAAAACTAATGCTACACTATTTGAGAAAGAATTCTTTGCTAAGAAGGATATGGTTCAGGATGAACTATTGCAAACTGGATGGTTTTACTGTCCAAATAAGGTACACAATAACAGATCCTGCCTGAAGTTTAAGCCTTCCCAAAGTGTCTGCTTGCAAAAGACTTCACTGTATTATGCAAGTGTATCTCTCAGTTAATACACATGCCACATTCAGCGAACATAGGAATATTCTGGGTGGGAATCGTAGAATACTAAATGAAATGCTTCATACAAAGCTGTCTTTCAGCTAAGAGTCATGACATTCTGCTGCTGGTTTAATCCATACCCTCCACAATTAAGCCAGCAAATTCTATGCTGGTTTTGTACAGGCTTAGCAATCTATAATGAATTGATGTTCCAGCAACATTTTACCCCTAAATTCATTTTAGAACGCTTTGTACATACTTCTCCACAGCAAAGAAAGTAAAAGTTCTGCTAAAACAAAATCAACGTGGGCTGACACAAATATCTACATTTTCAATGAGAACATTGTTGACCATCATCTGTATCTCAAAACATTTAGAGCATGCACCACCTGTTTCCAACTAGCATTCAAACTGTTCAACCACACGATTAATGACAGCTGCTAAAAAGTCTAAAATATCAGGGAAAGAAATAAAAAGTTTAACAACAGCTATGCAGGATTGAGGCAAGCCAGTCTTTTGCTAAATATGAGTCATTATAACACATACTATACTCTAGTAACATATATTTGCACTTCACAGCATTCTCTTCAAGACCATTATAACTCAAAAGTTAACAGTTTCTGTCTGCAAGAATGCCAGTGTCTGTGTGTAACAACCACTCTAGGACAGGAGAGCGAGCAAGCCACCTGTGCACTTCCAGAGTTGTACATACTTAAGAAATCCCTAGCAGAGACTTCCCAGTACTCATCCCTAACACGTACACCCATGCTATTTAGCCAGGAACATATAAAACAGAGCAAATAACCTGCTCGAGAGGTGATACCAAGCGCACAAATGCCAACCCAAAAAGAAAAGCTGAGATTCAGTCATTTAAAAATCAAGTTTATTCCCTGAAGTATGTAGAAACAGATATATAGCAAGAAATTAAAGGTTACAGATCATTGATGACCCAGGAAGCAGGCTTTATAACATCAATTCTAAACACATTGCCACTTTATTTGAAAGTGCAAAGTTTACTTACGAACACTGATATTCTTGCCACGCTTTCAAAAGTATGTAGAACTCTCCCTGTGCAGAAATCCTTCTTTCTAGCACATCAAGACATTGAAAAGAGTAGCTTTTTATATGCTTATTTCAGAGTTCCACAAAAACATCACATGCTTACAGTAATTCAATTAATTTCGCTATTCAAGAGGTTCCTTTTACAGAAATTAGAAGATAGAATTCTAGTACTAAATATCTGATGTTTTTCTGTTAATCCCAAAAGGAGGAGAAAGGAATAACACAGGAAAAAGGGATACTTTAGACTACTACACTTATGTTTCACAAAAAAACAACCCAACATAAAAGGCATCCAGGGCCTTAGGTCTCTGCCTTGATCACGACTTCGAGGTTTATAGACGATGGACATCACATCAAGAGCACCAGAAGCAAAGAATTCTTTCTCAAAGTTTCAGCTAAACTATCTCTAAAAGCAACAGCCAACATGGTTAAATAGTTTAGCTATTTAAATGTGAATGAAAAAGTATGGTAAGAATAATTTCTTATTACTCTTTCTTTTCTAAATCCACACACCTGCTCTTTACCACTTTAAGAGAGAATCAAGACAATCTTTATCCACATAAGAGAAATAACTATATACGAGAGAAAAGACTGAGCAGTATGAATTCAACCACACCCTTCAAGAAACTAACTATAAAAATACCATTTCTCAGTATGAATTTTCTCAAAACCTGGCAGCCTTACAGAACAGTCATATACATAGCTCTAGCCAGCAAACAGGTCCTCTTTTGAAATTTCAAATAGATACAAGAATGCCTTCATTTATTAAACTGATCATACCTACCTATCTCAGGCATTCAGCACAGAAGATTAATAAAGAGCATGTGGATCAAACAAGCAATACCCCCAGAGATCAAGAATAACAAATCTCTGCAACAACATGGTTGGAGAGAAGTTCCCGCTATCAAGTACTGTTTGCACAAAGCAGCACAGAAGTGCAAATCATGAGCTCTCAGGAGACTCGCACATCCCATCTGCACACAAGGGGAACTTCAAGTTTTAAACCTAACCTATGGTTTGGGACAAACTTCTCAAAAGCGAATCTACTAAACAGTAATACACATTCATTTCTCTCTCAAAGGAAAATAATCACATCAAAAGCAGATAATGGAGAAACAACAATACTGAAGAATTAAGTTTCATAAATTCAGAATATTAAGACTGATTTTTACAGCTTATAGAACAAGCTTCAATTTCTTGCGTGAGATAGGGAATCTTTTATGTGAATACACTGTGAGGAAAAAAACGGATAAATATTAAGTCTTCCCCAGTGAAGCAGAACCTAACACTTTCCATAGATTGAGCATTCTCACTTTAATGCCTCATCTACCTGGTTATTTAGTTCAAAATGTACCTCATATCACATGAGCTGTTCCAGAACAGTAATATGGAGGCAAGCATAGCTTAAGAACAAGGTGGCTGCTCAGCTTCCTTCATATCGACACACTCATAGGAGCAGTCACCCCTTTTGAAATATGAGAACAACATTCTGAGTTAGTATCTCTTCCCCCCTCCCTCCCCCCCAACACTCTGCATCGAGGCATTTTCTCACTGTGCATTAAGGGTTAATCTGAAAACATTTAATAGAGATTGCTCTGTGAATATTTAGGATCTTGATGGCTGGTAACGTCAGCTTTGGAAGCTAGCTGTTGGGTCAGGCCAAGACGATTGATGGAAAATGAGGTAATCCAGCAGATGTATACAGTGCTTTGGGTTTTCTTCCCCCGTCACCAGCCCAAGTGGCTTTTCTGCCTAGAGCACAATTTCCAAGTATGGAAAATAGGCATATAGGATGATTTAAAAAAAAATACAAGGTGGCTTTTACCTAGAAATCTACTTGGAAAGTAGGCTTGAACTGCCGTAAAAGCAGACTAACGCAAGAGCGTTTGGTCGCTGGTGATTACCAGCGGAGAGACAGTTTGGTATTGTTAAGACAGCATCTAATATAATGAAATAAGCATACACTGCAAAAGGCATTCATGCCCAAGCACTGCCATTTTATAATATCCTGCTGAATTTGCACATTTGTGGTATATGGCCTATATTAGAGCTAGCAAGGGGAGCCATACCGTATCACGCCTCAAAACCTGAAGCTAGAAATCTGTGTTTCTCAGCAATTCCAGTGACAATTCTCACAGCTCCATTTAATCCTAGACATGTGATACTAGCCTCTTCAAATCCACGCCCACTTTCTTCCCAAAGAAGTTGAACCTGTGTCAAAGAAAACTAGACTACAGCTTGCCTTGCTGTTCTGCAAGACAAAGGTTCACTCCCTGACACACACTCGTGATTGCATGTTTGGCTATGAAGAAAGACCCAACTACACTGCATCTCTAAACAGGTGCAGAAAGTACAGAATATGTGTTTCAGATTCTGAATGGAGAACGAAGATGTTTAATGGTGCTGGCTGCTAAGTGGTATTTATCTTGCATGAATCACTCAAGATATTTTGCACTACATCTATAAAAGCAATGAAAGAGCTCTTCTATTAAATAGGCATAGTTTATAACACATCTATCTCTGTACCTATCACTTCACAAAGACACCTCTCTGACTATTGCTATGGATACCAAACCCATAGAACATCTTGTTACCTCCATTTGGAAACTCAGTTCAGATGTACTGCACCAAAACTGGCACACTGAGGGTGTTTTATTTACACATTTTAAAATACACAAGACACTCTTTTGTAGAGACATTTCAGGTTTGTGGAACACACAAGGTGTAAGACTATCACACTTTCGTCAAAATACCTTTAATAAACTTTACATGTGAGATAACTTTAGAACAAGGTTGACAGTAGAGCTAGTATGGGAAGCGATTGGTACACAGCACTGTGCTACACAGACAGACATGCCCAGGCTTCTCCCCTGCTCAAGAAATCTGCCTTTGATTATGAAATGGAAGGGGACAGAGCCATTGTGGTTGTGGAGTTCCAGAATTAATTTTATCTCAGCACGTACACAAGGCTCAATTTTACCAAGAAAACTGCTGTTAACTGGTTTCTTTTCCCCATTAAAAGCAGTAATCTATCTTTTACAGAGCTGCTTCTTTAATAGGCATTTTTCTTCCTTACTCATCTTTCACTTTCCACATGAGGACGTTCACCTTTTCACTCTTTTCCACTACGCTGCCTCTTGACTTTTGGCTTCTGTTTTGGCTTATTTGACAAAAAAACTAACCACGTGTCCTGCAGCAGTTGTTTGCCTAGTCCTTAAGGACTGCACAGCTTACAGTGAGACACCAATAGTACTTAGTCTACTTGTATCTTCACTACGACAAAGATAGGGTTCATTTTCTTCAGCTTTCAAACGTGCCTGCCCATGCCTCTTCCAGTGTAACCTGGGAAAGGAGCAAGTTAATGTTTGACTTCTGTTTTAATCATATACTTTTTCTAGTGATTACTTAACAGCAGAGTCTGGTGTGCTGTGCAAGTAGTTTGCATGAGCTTGAAAGTCAGCAGTCCATATTTCTGAATCAAGATTTGATAGGTTACATAAACACATTCATCTCTGTGATCCTTATTTTGGAAAAGGAGAAAAGTACATGAGTACTTAGGAGAGCAAAGCAGATGGTTTAGAAGGCAGAGATTGACGAGAAACATACTTCAAGTGTTGTATTATGTAAGTAGCCTCTCCTGGGCATTTGATCTATGAATGCAGGAGTTTTATGCTTTAATTTCCTTGTTATGCTAGCCCTTAGTCAGACAAAATTCACCATCCCCTCTTTCCAGATCACAGGAAGTCTAGGACCTTTGCTTGCTTCATGAAGATGCATGAAATACAGCAGGTTTTGCAGTGGCAATGCTGCATTCCTCAGTTTCTGGGCACTGCAATAATGCA
This sequence comes from Gymnogyps californianus, assembly GCF_018139145.2. Lineage (NCBI taxonomy): Eukaryota > Metazoa > Chordata > Aves > Accipitriformes > Cathartidae > Gymnogyps > Gymnogyps californianus. The sequence continues at coordinate 20,946,770 of NC_059473.1, forward strand.
CGTACATTTTCTACCTATTTAAATGCTGATTGACAGGACTCCAAAGTACTGCAGGGCACACAAAAACAGCAGGCTTATTTTACTGGAGAGGAAAAAAAGCAACCTGAACAACTGACAAGCTAGTGCGAAGTAAAAACATACACATGAACATCTCTGCATTAACTCATTCCAAAGTGAACTTAATCCATTTTCAAAGCAGACAGTAGAATTTACATTCACTGGCCAGTTAACTCCCAATGAGAACAGCATCATTTGGATGTAGAACATTCATTTGAAAATAGCTAGCATGAACCTTCTCTACCTCATTCCTCTGTAAACAAACATTAAGAACCTGACATATCCATGGCAACTTGTGCTGTGGAAACAAGAATTCAACATAACCTTTTAAAAAATGATGCCAGTTCTTTCACAAAGAATTCACTGAAAGAACTATAAACCCTGTAGGGTGACACTGTAATAATAAGTTTAAATGTAAACGTCAGTGGAGGCCTAGCTTAAAACCCACACCTGCAGAAAGAAGCCTGCAGGGATTTCAGTCTGATGCTACCAGTTATAAAAAAGGTATTTCATTGCCCTAAAGACCCCACACGCCCTCTCACTCTTCAACACGGCTGGTTTGTCGAACCAGAATGACATCATATTAGTGTGGCTCCCAGCCTCTTAAGGAACTTAAATTAAAAAAGAAATCCATAGGATAGTTGTATTGCTATAACAATGTTAAAAGTCAAATCAGTTTATACTGATGCAGCCTCCTCACTTAGAAAAGCTAGGTAGTGAACAGAACTGCGATTCCAAAAAAATTTAAATTCTGCAAACTTTCTGTACCCTTATGAATCATGAATGGAGCCAAACAACTATGCCATCTGAAGTCTTTGAGAAAGGAGCTATCTTCAACAGTAGCGGGGAAGAAAAAAAGCAGAGGAAGAAAACAAGAGGCTGCATTTTCTATATACAAAGACTAGGGAAAATACCACAGTAAATTCTACTATGATAGGTATTTTTAACCTACCAAAATTTTGAATGGTTGTTCTTTAACCTGAAGATACTGTAGCAGAAGTAGTCAAACACAACCTAAGAATCCACAAATGAAAACCTTGGGCTTACATACTAACTTTTGATGCAGAAAGAGATACATGTCAGAGTTTTCATCTCTGTAACTACAGACAAAAATTAATCCTTACAGCATTACATTCTGTGTGTAGAAAACAGGGCCAGGAATTAAACATGCCCTTCAGCAAATCATAATTTAACATCATATCAAGATTAAGATGCTGACAGTTCTGTCTCCCAGGCCCAAGTTCCTGCTACCAGGCTACCAGACTACACTGCCTCTTATTCATGCATCTTAATTGCCAGGTTTAGGAATAAGGGCATGCAAGATAAAGGCTGGTATCTGCTAATGAGGGAATGCTTTATTTTGTATCTTAATTCCAACTCAGAGTAATGAGCAAAGTAGACTGAAATCTCAGAATCTGACATCAAACTTAACATGTGGTTTGAAGAGTCTAATTTCTCCCTTGTCCCTGAAGTAATTTTATGTGAAGCTAGGGAAGAAAAATGATTCTGGAAGTTTGCAGCCACCAGTATACACTTAGTGTATCAACTGGAAGCTATTTACAGTCATGAAATGGAAGTGAGCCAGAAGATTTATAAAAGTATTTCCCCCCTCTCCCCCAATGCAATATTACTTTTCTTTGAAGAGCAGGGAGTAGAAATGAGGGAGTATAGATGTGTAATTTTGATAGCAAGACCCATTAGCACAAAATTAGAAGGTGATTAACATGTGCTCAATGCTATTAACCGTTTTGATACCTTTTTAATTTGTATGCCCCTGCTTTCTAGAAACCCTTCTAGGATTTTCTAATACTATAAAATAATGGTTGGAAAGGAGCTCAATAAATCAGGTAATACTGCCTCTCAGGACTGGGGGAAAAAAACACGGTCTAGACATAGTTAATCTGTGCCTTAGAAGGCTCTCTAAAAATGGAAATACCACAGTCTTCCCAAGCAATCTGTTCCAGTGGTTCACAATTTTTTTCTAGTGTCCACTTACACCATCTTTGTTGCAGTTTAAGCACCTTACCAGCAGTTCTATCGTCAGAGTGGCTAGAGTGAAAAATGCTCTCCTCTCTTCTTGTTTATATCTCACCTGAAGACAACGCTTCCTTCTCCCTGTAGTCTTCTGTTCTTTAAGGGAAAGAGTTCTAAATCTTTCTGTGAGTAAAATAATTACATTTTCAAGACTTTGCTCTCTTTACTTTCCTCTATACTCTCTCGAAGCGCTCCAGCTTTTCCTGAGGTAAAATGCCTAAGCCTAGAACGAAGGACTGTTACGTGATTTACGGAAAATTATCCTGCTTATGTATCACAGTACATCTGACTTGTTTGCAATATCTATGTTAACAGAATCACATCCGGTTTGTTAACTGCAACATCCCCAGATCCTTTGCACAAAACTCATTCTGCTCCCCCATTGTCTACTTCTACAGAGATGATCAATAAGTGGAGGATCTTGTCCTTATCCAAAAGGCATATTCTTCATCAGACTGCTTTTCCTCTTTCTTCAAATCATTCTGACCCCTAACCATGTTTTCCAACACACTTGCAGCAATTCCTAGCTTGGTACCATCTGCTGCTAATATTGCATAGCCTTAACGTTTCACTTAAGTCGAAATTAGTGACAGAACCCTGCAGAGACCATTCAGTCTAGACATCCTCTGGTCTGACAGTGACCCACGAAACTATTTAAGGTTTTTCACCAACTTTACGGTATTTAGAGAAGCATTTCCTTGCTTTTCATACAGACAAAATCAGTAGAATAGCTCATTAAACTAAGAACATATTTGTTCCTCCCAAACAAGACTGGATACCATATCATGAAAAGAGATTTGACTGCTTGTGAATTTTGTTTTGAGAAAATCCACATTTATGTTTATTCAACACCTTTGTACTTATTACTTGAAGAGGTTACCAAATAGCTCCTATTTGTTGCAATGTTTTTGCAAGTGGTCTCCAGTTCTCTAGTGGTTCTTTTCCACCTGCCCCTCTTAAATACAGGTACTGGCTTGGCTTCTCCCCCTCTTTAAAGAACTTTATCTGTTTACATGGAAACTGATAACAGTTCTGAGACCAGGAACCAGGTGAAGCAAAATAACTTTGTTTGAATTTCACCTGCTTTTCAAATTAGCACTTTTGTAAGTGTTCTTCATTATTTTCCTTATTTAAGGAAAGTTCCTACACTTCTGTTTCTGGGGTCAGATATAATTGCAGCTTATCCTACAATAAAGATAAATCTGAAGCAACAAGTGCACTAAACACAGTTTTCTCAGCATGATGTTACATTTCTTTACTCAGTAGCAGGCCAACACATTCTTATCACCATATATAAACTATTCTAGAAGTACACTATCTTGTACTTGCAGCAAGCATAAAAGGATGCCCTTAGTATCAAACATGCCTGAAGAGATACAGAGGAAGAGCTAGTCCTGTAGAAAAACCTCTAGAGACAGGAACACACTAATGTAAACAGCTTGTTGTACAGTATAATGCCTTTGTATCATGCATTTCTATTATTTAACCATATTTACCATTTAATCTTTATTCTAAAATTGTTTAACATAACTGTCTCAGTGTCAGAACTCTCAGCCATGTGCTCAACCAAATTTATAGAGAGAAATCCATACTTCCATTAAAGTATGAAAATAGAAATTTTAAATATTTTTCTGAAAAAAGGTTCATCCAAACCTTTTCCAAAAAGATTGCAACCAATTGATTTCTTAGAATATTTTCACCACTCAGCTCTTTTATTAGTTGTCTGCACCCTAATTTAGTAAACACCCAGCAGCATCTCACATTCAAGTTATCAATAGTCCAGTTTGGTAAACTGGGAAAACAAAGTCTTATGTTACAGATGGAAATGATTTAACTGATCACCAAATACCTCCTTAGCGCTAAACGAGGTCTCTTGCCTCTTGTTCTGGTTGAGCTGTACCAATCACGCTTGTGTACATCTGACCATGTGTTGAGCTCATGCAACTTGCTAACCAGAAAGCTAATCTAAGCAAGTAGTTTTCTGCTGGCTTAGTAAATTGTATAGTCTTATGCCATGAACAAACAAGCAGAAAGCAAGACCACGTTACTGGGCTTGCATGCTGTAATAGGATGTTCTGATTCGTATTTCCCAATAAGTGCTGTCACCCTAACCTAGAACATTACCCACAGTAAGAGCACAGCTGCTGCACGTAGCAGCCACATCTATAACAAACTACTTAATATTGTTAATCCTAGATAGACTCTCAGGAAGCTAGTCTATACAAGTTTAAATTCACTGAGAGAAGGTAACTGTGAGAAAGAAAAATTTAAGCAGTGGAACAAAATTGCTGCATTAGTTTCCACCACCCCACCTGCCCTTCTCCATGCAATAACCATGAGTGCTTGTTTTGGCCCATGTTTTATTACGCTAAATAGTAAATCACGAAAGACAACCCAGAAGCAGCTCACACATAAGAGATAACTACGTCTTATTAAGAACTACAAAAATATTTACTTTGTTCAATCTTTTCACTTACTGTATTTCTGCTTTTTACTCTGCCCCAGTTGTTCTGCTTACAGCTGTAATACAATGGAGAAAATTTGTAACACAAATGTGAATACAAGTTTCCAGTAAAGGCAAACAAGATACCATAGAACATCCTCTTAACAGGGTTGACAAAAGAGTTGGCATTAAGCCTTGAAGAGCAAAGCAGTGTAATCATTTTGGGATATCATTTAGACCCACTATTACCAATTTACTAAATTTTAACTTGGAACCTCTGACACTAAAGGCAGCGACCACCAGACCCTTCCCTGAAATGGAGAGAGCAATACTGAAAGGTAGGGTAGACAAGAGGGAGCTCCGTTAATTACTGTTGGACCTCAAAAGTAGGAAGAAGCCTCAGTGTCTCATAATCACCTTATTACAGCTTCAGTTCGTGGGTTTTACAGATTTAGCAACCTAAGTTCTAAATGCAGCAAGGAACTCTGAACAGTATATTCAAATCACCTTTGGGGATTAGAGGAAAAGGTGCCGATTTAAGAAAAAAAACCAAACACGTTTGGCACAAGCAAACAGATGCTAGTTTCTCCTGCCTAGATAGTAAAAAAAGATTAGAAATTCATATATTTCTGAAAGTCAATAACTTCTTTACTGTATACATTAATGGTAAAGCTGTGACAAAAAGTTAGAGAGCTTTGCAAAGTAACAGATTTTGAAAAGCTAAGAAGAGAGGGACAAGCCCCCCCCAATCCACTCACCGTCACACATCAGCGATCAAAATCTATTTGCATAAAAATCTCTCAATTTCCCCAGAAAGCAGTTTGGTTTGTAGAACTCAACCATATCCAAGGCAATAACAATCAGCCATGTGACCCTCTCGTGGAAAGGCCATGGAAAAAAAAAAAATCTGTCTGGAGTTTGTGTTGGCCAGGCAAATCAATATACTTAGTCATAACTCAACAGCACTACTTACAAAGCAAGTAATTGTTTTCCCACTAATGCCTTCTCTACCATTTTTTAACAGAGAACAAATTGCCAAAGTACTGAGTTTGCAGCAGATCTTAAATTGGCTTTGCTTGACAGCAGATTAAGCAGAGAAAAACAGTTTACTGATGCAAGTTAACCAGTTACACATAAAAAAAGCCAGTTAGCATTCACAGTCAACCATAACACTACTTTCTTCAGCTGTCTTAATGTATAAACATTATTACACAGTGATACATTTACAAATACTATACTCCAAAACCCTTGATACAAATCATGCTTTTTCATTTCGTCAAGTTTCACCAAAGAAAATACACGATGACTAATTCAGGCCCAAAACATTTCTAGGACTATTCAGGATCTTAGACTTTACTGTCACAGAAGTGAGTTCTAAACTATATTAATAGTCTTATTTTTAGTTTTAATAATGATTTTTGCTTTAATTACATTATGTTTTTATAAAGGTATCAGCATGACATACATTTCACATGATTTAACTTCAAAGGGTTAAGATTAAGTTACTGAATTCTTGCAATACCTGCTGTAGTTTTTTATCATATTAAAGAAGCTATCAACAATAAGTGAGAACATATGTTTAAGACTAGGGTAAAGTTTATTCCAAGAGGCAAAAATTCCCTTCAGCTTTATATCATTATTTTGAACTGCATACTTAAAGAAAATATTTCACCTTACTTACATATTCAAACTATGTGGCATAGAACTCTAATTTTCTAAGCCCAAAACATCGTAACTGCAGCAATCTTTAATTATTTACTTAGTTCTCAAACCCCCCCTCTTCCTTCCTCCCACCCAAAGATATCTCCACATTACCCAGGTTTTATGCAACTTCAAGAACTGCTGCCTAACAAGGGTGTCTCAATATTAAATATTTTTACCTTTAGAAATGGATCCTATCAGCTGTATTGCTGAGCATAGCAACTACTTTCAGCAAACAGAAAGGGGAGAAAATTCCTAAGAAAGTCTTTAAAGTTCACATCAAGTCTAGAAGCATCTTCAGTCCAAGTCTATAGGTATCAAGCACGCACCGTGTCTTACAACTAACAGGAAAGTGCAAAACTCAGAAGACCACAAATGAGGCCTCGCCAAGAAAAAAAACCCAAACCCCGAAAACCCCAGCTTTAATTCCAGCACTACCCCGAAGCACAAGTGTAATCTGAGCTGTATGATTCCACTCACATTCCAGGTAGAATGGATTTTGTGTTTACAAAATGTGCCTTCTCAGATCTCACTACTGATGCTCCATCCTGTGTATAAATATTTAATCACAGACAAGCACTTCACAAAAGGCAGCTTGAACACGTATCAATGGCAAATGCATCTTCCCTAAGCTAAAACATAGAAAAATTCTTATGTTATACATACAATTAAATATGACGTTGGTAAAGAAGCCTTAAAGAGATGCACATTGAAAGAACCAATTTCTTAAGTTAGTCATTTTATGTCTAAAACATTTTCAAAGCGTACTCATTGATCAGACAGGTACAAGTCACAGGAAGATTATTGATGCTGTACTTAAACATTCAAACCTGAAACAATGCGCATCGATAGTCTCTTCAAACACTCGGGAAAACAGCAAATGCAATACTTTTGAAAAGCAAGCCACAAGCACAGTATTAGCTGTGGCAATAAAACTTACTGCGTTTAAGATTCACTCCTTGGTACAGCTCCAACAGGCATGTCTTATCACATGCAAGGATGGCAATGGCACAGAGAAATACCAGGAAGTCTAAAACAAGGCTGTTTACAGCCCTTGACCAACCTTCGTTACATAAAGACAGAAGATAAAGAATTAACACTTGAAGGGGGGCAGAGATTCTTGACAACCCAGGAATAACAATAGTTTAATTTCTAAACGCTATGGCTCCGCACAAGAAAGTGCTACTGCTGGGCATGCACGCTTCACCCGGGAACGTAAATGTTTTCAGATGAAAAGGGAAACATTTCTTCCTATTAAAGCCAGAGCTATGCCCTTCCCATTTTATCTGCATGTCAAGTTCATTAACAAGGAGAGACTATACAAGACTAAAACACAGTGTTCATCTGCTAATAGTTATGGCTTAATTTAGTCATTTTTATTAATTTGTGCTACATAGCACAAGAGTTATGTTGTACTATAGACAGCACAAGAATGGTTTTATCATGCTGCGTTTGTCTGTTTCTACAAAAACAACAATGCTATAGATTAAGATACATAGCAACACCTTTCTTCAGAGACTTGAATGCAGAAAGCAAACATTATTTCCAGTCATAGGTTGACTACACCAATCCACCAGAAAGCAAGTTTTTCACCTCTCCCATTCAGGCTAAAGATGGGGGGAGGAATAAGAACAGGGAGTGCAGAAAGAGCATTTCATTCACAGCTTCCGTAAGCTGAGCACACTGTAATCACTGCTCTGGGCTCTGCACCACTGAGGTCACCCAGCATGGCACCCTAGCATGTCCCTCTTGAGGGCACCCATATAGCTCCTCTCATTTTGGGCCACATGCCTTAAGCTGTCTCCATACCACAAGTCCCTCAGTTCCCCACTTCAGCACTCAGGTTTCCCCTCGCAGGGACGGGCTCCAAATGCCCCTATTGTCATCTCCATCCACACACTCTAACATCACGCACCTTACAGTCACTAGTTGTTCTTCTGGTGCCCGTCACTCCTTTCAGATGTATTTCTACTTAATTTCAAGTGGCACTTTCCTGCCTATGTACCAACCAGTTCGTCCCTCTGTCTCTCCTCAATGCCACCTTCCCTCCCCAGAAAACTTTATTCTTGCATGGTCTGTGCTACTCTACATTGCCACTAGCAACCTTTAGTCTCCCATAACCCCTGGCTTCGCCCCATTTCATTTCCCAACACCTCTTTCCTTGCTTTTCTTTGCCCCATTCACTTGGCCTGACTGCTTCCACTTTTAGATCTTTTCCTTCCCAGTTCACTGTCTGACACCAGTTCTCCTTCCCCACAACTCTCCCAGACAGATTTATTTCTCTTAATATTGCATGCTGGAGAATCTCCCACGGAGCAATTTAAACTGCTATTAATAAGCAGAGAGTAAAGGCCAGCTTAGAAAAAAAAAACCACTTTTCGCCTTTATAAAATTGTTTCACACACAGCTCAGGGCTTCCCAACCAAGGAATCCTCTCTGTTATTCTAGCTTTCACCAACTCAGCTGGACAGTGCTCCTTGATGCCCAGAATGCTTCTCAAAAGCTCTTGACTTGTTAGATTTAGTGTTCCAAAAACTATGTGACAGATAAAATTCACACTTTTTTGACTACTGCAAGCCTCAAAAAAATCAGAATTCAGATGGAAATTTCATGTGGCTCTTCTATTAATGTCAAGACACATGCAAAAACAGCATTAGTGTATCACACCTCAAGAAGAGATCCCCTTAAAAGGGTAAGTTATTGTAACAGGGGTCTCATTTTTACAGTAAAGCTAAAGAGTATTTTGTTTACAACAAAGCACTGATCTGTTAATAGTTATTTGCATTAAAAACTTCAGTATCAAACAAGCAGAAGTTACAAGTTTTGACTATTTCAGCATTGCAGTCTCACTGAATGTATGATTTAGAGGCTACAATCCACTCTTACACGAAAATGAAAGCAACCTGCTTTCTTAGGGTAGAAAAGCAACCTGCTTTTTTTCTTTTAATATAAGAACATTTTCACACCTTCCCATAGTGTTTAATTTTTGCTGCACTTCACACCAAAGCCCAGCTGACTTTGTAAAAACCGCTCACAGGAAGTCACACTAAACTCAGAAATACCATATGGTCGCTGAACAAGAAAATAGCCATGGTTACCAAACCAAATTAATGCCATTGATCACTTTAAAGAGAGATAGTTGTAGGCTTGCTAATTATCTGAGGTGCTTATTATGTATTTCAAAGTTTGAAAGTAATTCTATACTTCTATCAAAGCTAATAAATCAATCATCTCTGTTAAAGGCTTAGAGGAACAGTAAAGCTTACTGCTCAAATCTATGGTCAACATATGAGAAACATTACTATGAAAGCCATTCAAAAAGCCTCCTCATGGGAAAGGGTAACATTATGAGAACTAAGTGTTTTCACATGTTCTTTTTACCTTTGTTCTTTTATAGTCTTATTTTTCACCTCTTCTATGGCAAGATTTTTTTGGAGGCTACTAATCTGAATTCCATCTCTTTCTTCTCAAGGCCCCTTGGGACCACTCTCTCCCATCAATGTCTTTTGTTCCTGCTACAGTAATTCTCTGATCAGTCAAAAATAGCTTCACATGGCGTTCTCCAACAGAGTTGAGAATCTGCAATGGTAGCAGATTTGGAAAGGAGTGAGGAAAAAAAACATTTGAAGGGAAAAAACCCTACTTTCTCAGCAATGCTGTAAGCCTGCCTGCTAAAAAATAGAGAAAAAACTTCATCCTGAAGTCATGCCTCTCATGTGTTACTGAGCAGAGAAGGCAATCAAACTGAAGCAAAGGTACTGCTTTATATACAGGAAAGCCCAGCCACCAAAATTGCTCTCTCCCAGGTTCCATGAAGGCAAAGTCACCACTGCAGCCTTATTCATCGCATTATACAACACACAAACAACCTTAACTCCACCACAATGAGTTCAAAAGCAGGTTAAAAAGAATGGAAGACCCAATCCTTGCATTTTGTTCCCTACATATAGACAATGCCCCCCTAAAAGGGGGGAAAAAAAAAAACCCCAACCCTCCTGAGTTATGCTACAAAGCCTCAAATCCTAATGCAATCTTCCATATTTTGCCCCACTATAACATCAGATCCCAATTTCAACATCCATCTGCTTTTAAACGGACGTACACATTTAAGCTTCTAACCTCAAAATAACCGTGTCCTCAAACTAGGCTATTATATTACTACAGGATATTACTCACTTTGCTGTAAAGGAGGAAATAAATCTTTCTGCAGAATTTTATTTTCCTTTCTATTTAATGACTTCCAAAATATCTTGTACTACAATCATGATGTAGTTCAACCATTCTATTCCTAAATAGAATACTAGTGTCAAAGGCTGTTGTGTTTTGTTACTTTACGTTTCCCATTTAAAAATAATTACTTAACCAAAAAAACCACAAAACCCTGGATATTTATTTGCCTCTAATTTGTATCTCAATTCTCTTGTATATTCAGCAATCAGCATAGCAGCATCCCAATACTAGTTGCAGTTTCTGGGAGCTACTGAAAAACTAAAGCACAAGTCATATTTATTTTTCATTCAGAGTAAAATGTAAATATATGTAAAATAATGTAACTTGTGAATGTTATAAACATTATAACATACTGTGAACATTTATAAGCATTATTATTTGTTAGCATCAACAATTTAGTGTTTACAAACTTAAGTATTTGCCACAAGAGTCTATAAATGCCAATGTTTTAAGTATTTATATTTTCCTAATACACATTTCCCCACTCCAAAGATTGTCACCCCCCCTTGGCTGTTTCACACTAGATCTCTTTCACCTCCATCACTGCAGGGTGTTTGCTTCAGGCTCTTATCCCTTTGCCCAGTTAAGGAATCCCATCTTCCTCCCAGTCCCTATCTGTCCCAACTGCTTTCTTGCCCTTTGATTCCCCTGCAATTCCACCAGTCAACACTTTTAAAGCTGAGCACATTTATAAGGCCATTGACAATTTGGATGCCTTATCCAAAGTGTTTGTCACTATTTTACACGTTTGCCTAAGCCGGATATTCTATAACAAGCTACTTGCAATTCTGATCAGACGGCTTTTGTTCATTTAAAACACACACGCTACAGACACACTTTGAGTAACTACAGCTCTTCATCCCTCTCCTGAAAAGAGCTGGCTCTCACTTGCTGACATACAACGTGAACCATCAACGATTCTGCAAAATCATATTTTTCAATCTTATCCAGAGGCTTAGAAAACAGACGGAGTGTCCTATTGCCTTCCTTGCAAAAGTGTTTTCAATTAAACTTCTAATATCCTCTCCTCCTCTACTAGGAGAAAGATGGGAAGAAACCAGCAGGTGAGCTGTCCTTCATGTGGGAGCTAACCCATTCTGTAAGCGGGGTACAGTGACAGGTAGTTGCAATGGCTGCAGATGCCATCATTGATAACATGATAACTGTTACTTGCACTGAATCCAGAAACTGAAGAGGCTTGTGCACTACTCATAGTGTACATATTTCTGGACAGACCTCTGCCTAATGGTCTCTCCAATACATCTCCAGCGTTTGCTACCACCATTGGAAGCAATGCTTAAGCAGCTTATCAGAATACCGGTTGTGCAGACAGAAGTCAGGAGTTACCGTATCTTAATTTCCCAAGACAAAGGGTGCCATATGAATACCCTTTAGAAACCACTGCCTGTAGACCTTACGTTCTCACTGGGTCTTTGCTCCTAACAAATAAACTAGGCAACTACAAGCAGCATATGTCTGAACAAGGACCAAAAGCACACGAAAGGCTGATCGTATTTCAGTCCATAATGAACTCAAAAAGTTAGGTGCCTGAACACTGTTAAAAAACCAAAAAGGCCCCAGCTCCCACTAAAAACAACCACAAAAATTCAGAAGTGAACGTAAAAAAAAAAAAAATCATTTTTACATAATATTTTTAAATAAGGCTCAGAAAACACAAGGGCATCGCTGGCTGCCCAGCGGCTGAGAGGGCAACCATGACCGCCTGCACACCTCCGCCCCAACGAGAGCTCTCCCTCCCCCGCTGAGGAGACGCCGGTATCCCGCGGCTACGGGTCCCCCGGGCGCGCCCGCCCTCAGGAGCGCTACCCCCAGGCGAGGGGGTTACTCCCCCCGCTACAGCCGCCGGCGGAGCGCGGGGCCACCGCCGCCTCCCCCGAGCCGCCGGCCCGACCTACTCCAAAGTGCAGGCGGGGGGAAGCCGCCTCCCGCACGGAGACGGGGCGGGGGCCCGCGGGGGGAGCCGTCCCGGCGACGAGCCCGGCGGACGAAAGGCGGGAGAGCTGCCTGCCGCGCCGCGCTGAGGAGCCCCGCCGCCGCCGCCGCCCGCGCCGGGCTGCCGAGTGCCCGCCGGAGCCGGCTGCGGCTGACGCGGCCGGTACCGCCCTCCCGCCGCGGGAGCCGCACACCTCAGCGGCGGCGGCGCGAAGAGACCGCCCCGCGGGGCCCGCCCGCCCCGGCGGGCTCCTCTCACCTCACGACCGGGGGCGGGTGGGGAAAGCCGCTGGCCCGCCCGGCGGCGCCTACCTGGCGGCTGCCGGCGGCGGGGCCCCGGAGGTGGCTGCCCGTTGTTGTGGCCCGGGTAGCGGCAGGAAGCGAGCAGCCCCCACGGCGGCGGCGTCTCCACCGTGGCGCAGTTACCATGGGACGGACGCCCTCTCCCTCCGGAAGTCGCCGGCGGGAGGGCGGGGAAAGGGGAGAGGGGGAGGGCGGAGAGAGCCGCCATCTTGAGCGCGGCGCCGGGCCCGGTGCCTGCGTTCCGCCATCTTGAGCGCGGCGCGGGCGCAGGGCGGTGCGGGCGAAGAGCTGGCCCGAGGGTTTGTCCCGGTCCGCATCCTCCCCCTGGGGTGGGTGCCTGGGCCCAAGCCCCGTGAGCGGGCAGGGGTTATGTCGGGGAGGTGCTACGAATGGAGGTTTTCTAAAACTCTCCAAAGAATGACAGCCTAATGCACACAGTTTTAAAACCAGATCTAAACAGAGGGAAAGTCTTATCTGGGGTTGAAAAAGATTCTCTTCGGTGGAAGAAAATTACAGTAAGGAAAACAAGCGTAATGCTACCAGCAGAAAATCTGTTGCGGGTTTTTTTTCCAGAGGAAATAAGTAAAGAAACTAAACCTGGTGCTCTCAGCAGCCGCCCAGTAACTTGAGGTGGGCGCAGAAGGTCTCTGGCACCACGGCAAGACAGGGAACACGGCAGAAAGGCCAGGAACAGCAGGGAGGAGAGGAGCGTGATGAGGGGCCCACGCTAGCTCCTCAGCCTCACCCACGACTCCAGCAGCCAGGCCCACCCAGCGCACAGCGTGGGCCACAGTGGCCTCTGGATGGTTTCAGCCCAGGCTGTGACACAGATCCTTTCCCTGGCCCCTGCAGCAGGGCCTGCAGCATCCTCGTGCATGCGATGCATTGTCCTTCATCTTTTAAAGAAATGTTACTATTGTATACAAAATTACACATAGAAAACAGTATTATCTAGGTGGGTAAATTCAGTGCTGAAATGCTAGGAAAAGCTTGCTACAGCCGTAATTGTGCTGTCTTGTGCATATGCTTTAGTTTTTAATTACATGGTTGCGCACCATTTTGTCCCAAAGGACCTCTGCCTCATTTAGTGCATGGAATGGGCTGAAATACGATTGCATTGTTACTCAGAGACACGGAGTTTCCTAACCTTTCGGCGCTTGCTTTTGCAGTTGGAATAAAAGTATGTCTTTGTAATTTTTAAAACCAGAATAAAACATTGGATAATCTGCAGTGATCCCTTGCACATGACAAGCTGTTACACTTTCATCCCATTGCAAGGGTAATTGGATCTCTAAAAGTTGCTCTGAAACATGTGAACCACCTTGGGTCAGGCTGTCGATGGTTTGAGAGTCAGAATTTACAGCCTGAGTCAGAGACACTGACTGCCTCCCTTCCTCCTCATTCTTCCTCTGGGGTTCACTAGGCATGGTTTTTATTAAAGGCTCGTTATAATCTTGAGTTCTGACTCAGACCTCATCCTAAACACCAGCAGCATGTCTCCTGTATCAGCCCAAGAGCTTGTGTCTGGTCCAACGGGTAGAAGCAGAGCATGAAATGCTGTGGAACTTCATGTTTTTAACTCTGTCAGGTCTGGCACTAGAGCTGCACTCAAGGAGCACAACAGTGAATGGGAGACAGCATATGAATTTTAGAGGAGATTTCTTTTCTGTGAAGCAGCGTGAGCAAGTGGAAGAGGAAAAGCTCCAGCCCCTGCAGCTGCAGAGGGACTTTGCTGCCAGGCCTGGTTGCTTAATATCATGTTCTGCCACTTCATCTCTAATTGCGCCAATTTCTTCTATAGGCTCAAGCAACTACTGAGTCATGTAATATAGCTTCTGTAATTCCTGTGAAACCTTCTCTTTTTTCACAAAATATATCTACAGGATATCATTTATGCTTCAGTGATCCTCCGCTGAAGTACACTAACCTCAAGAAATTTAAAATAGCTGTTTCCACGCCACAGCGCCTGTCTTTCAGTGCCATCTAGTGTTCACGCATCGAAGAGATGCTGTAACTAATGGAATTTCTCCTCATCAGCTCGATTTGCAATAATTAACACATCTTGGAGATTGATAGATGGCACTGATATAAGGTATCTTTGTAAATTAATAAAATATTTATATATATAAAATCTAGAGATATATCAATTCATATTTTTATTTTATGGCATTAAATTCTGACACAGTTTTCTCTTACATTAATTAAATTAAAATCAATAGCACTCACAAATCAAACATATATACGTATCAGTTATTTACTTCTGGCTATGCTGTTCTCTGTAACTAATTATATTGCTTCAGAAAATAGTGGTCACCAAAAAAAAAAAAGTACTGAAATAATTTATCACCTTGCTTCATTTTCAGCTCTCCTGAAAAGGAGTAGCCATCCAGATCAGAGCCCAATCAAAATTTCACTTGCAAAGTAAAATTGCAAGGCTTGGAGTGACAGATCTTTCAATCCATGTACCAAAAGGAGCAAGGTGGTTTTTGAAACAAGGAAGAGACAAAAAATGAACGATTATCCAGAGATCGTCTGTCTTCAGTTTCTTATCTTTTCTCCCTTGATGTCTTTCTTTACAGTGACTTCTAGTTCTTATTCTCATCCCCAGTCCTTGATCAGCAGTTAAATAGTTCATAACCATTGAAACATCCTTGTCTGTCTTTTACTATTAATGCATAAACTTAAGAGACAAACATGAGGGACTTATAAAATCTCCCCATATTACTATGAAGAAAGCATTTAGTGGTCAGTACAGATAATTCCCCCTCAAAGACGTCAGATTCTAAATTAAGATACAAATCCCGAGTAGCAAATACAATAAAAGGAATATGAATACAGAATTTTATACAATAGTTTTGTGCATACTCAGTTCCTTATATATATTTAACAAACCTTACCCTCCCTACCTGGTCATGAAAGAATTAGAAAGTCATTATTCTCTGAATTAGTCCAGCTAAAAAAGAAAAAAAGCAAGGTGCTCAGCTGCTTTCATTCCAGTGAAAATTTAATTTAATTAGAGCAATTTCAGATCACACTTCTAGCAGCTGTGTTTATCACACTTTCTTCAAAGGATAGGAATTAGCATTGACTTACATTAGCATCAAAGCTCATTTATTCACCCACCCATATCCTACCAGCCCTTCTGAGTTTGTCTGTTTATTTAGCACTTTAATAACACAACAGTAAATGAGATTTCATTTTGGAGCGTGCATGGTTTTTGTCAAAGCATTTAGCGAAGGCTTCTTATGATGTCATGGTAGAACCCCTCTTTGTAGGTTTGATGAAAAAGCAGCTAGCTGTTCTCCAGAAGAGGTATTTTAAATTATTAACAAGGATATAGACTGGGATCCAGAATTTCTTTTTCTTTCTTTTTTGTCAAGAACTAGAAAATATCTGTCTTTCAGGCAAGGGGGAAAAGTGCTAGAAACAACCTGTCATCCCTTAAGCTGCAGAAGACTGCCTGAGTCCAAAGCCAGATAGGTCACGGGGGTTTTGAACTTCAGGATTTGAGGAAACCATGTGGTACTGAAGACTCAGTGCTCTGTTTCACAGCTGCTTTGTCCTTGCCAGCTCATACAGAGGTGTAAGTGCTGCCCGTTCACTTGCAGCACACAACCTGCTATCATCTCTTGTGAACTAAAAGCAGGTTCTTGCTGTTAAAGACCATCTTTTATTTCGTATTTGTGCAGCACCTGGCAAAACAGGACTTGATCCTCAATTAGAGCTGCTGGAGCACAGGAATGAGGTGGACGGATCATAGCTCAGCTGCCTCTTTTGGAGGCACGTGTAGAACTGCTGTCACATCAGACCAGACACCAGAGATGTCAGCAACAGGAATCTGCTGCCTACATTGCAACCTCAAGCCCTGGGGTGACAGAGAGAAGCAATTAGTCTGGGGCCCCATGGGCTTATTCTTTAGTTATCAGCAGTAGTTTGCATAGAGTCATGATTGTTCATGGATGGCAAAATACAAGAAAAAGATGCCACAGGAAGAGAAAAAGCTCCTCTCAATTGCTTTTCAAAAAGAGGTAAAGCAAACAACTCCATTTGATTTTTCAACAAGTGGAACCCAACTGAGGTGACGGAGCAGGTTCACAGCAGGCGCCCCTCACGAAAAGATTCCCTCCAGATCTCACCTTTACCCCCAACTTGCCAACATAGTACATGTACAAACTAGAAGCAGCAAAGAGAGGCAACCTGCCAAAAGCTGAATAGGGTGGAAATGGAGCCTCCTGTGTATCTTACCCAGACAGAAATGGCTGATCGCAAGCCTCTTCTGTTATGCTTCGCTTACTTCTGAAATCAAGAGAAAGCCAGTAAGAGCAGCTCTGCAAGCAAAGGGATGGTGTGGGCATTTTCTGCCTAGCAGTGAAACATCAAAACTGGTGATGGAAATGGTTGTTCCTTCCCAAAGGTTTATCGTGCTACAAGCAGAACAGTAGTCTCCCCTAGACAGTGTTATCGGCATTGGCCCTAGCGGAAAGAAAAAATCAGAGCCCTCACTTAAAGATGTAATTCAGAATGCAAACAAGGAACAGCATAGCTGTAAGTTTTCCCTCCGGTGGGCATACAATTCCGAAGAGAAGTCAAATTTAAAAAAAAAACAAACAAAGAAAACAGATGAGAGAATGACTAACGGGAATAAATTCCACTGCTTTGACCACAGCATTACTTTATCAAATCCTGGGACTTAATATGCAACAGAATTATCATAAGACAACAGTTCTGTGTAATGGAAATAATTTAAGTTTCAATATTTCATCCAGCAGTGCGGACAGGCCTGTGGACTGTGCCATCTTATCTGGAACATTTATTGATGCTGACCGCTGGTTTATACAGCAGGAGTTGAAAGGTGAAGAATTCAACTCTCCAATTCTGAAATTAGGAAGAATCAGAAATGCCAAGGAAACGAGACACTTGGCAGCCTGTGAGAAAGCGATGGAAAATTCACAGCTTTCAATCACTTACAGCACTTCTTATGCAGAAATAGGCTGAGCTCCCGGTTTTGCTTGGAGGTTGTCACTTCCAATCTTCCCTGTGAGACTCAAGCACGGTTTACAGTGGTGATTTGCATGTAGATGAATGAAACGTCTGCTTTCAGTGATTGTATTTCTGAAACTTGGTTTTCGCTAGTCAAGAAAGAAAACAGCTTTTTGGGGGGGATATTACTCTTGTGAAAAATCCTCATGCTCTAAACCATTGCAATCAGTCTAACGTTTTTTTTTAAAAAGGAAAAAAAAAGTTTAGCACATACAACAGAGTAGCATTGATTTGCATTTTCAACTGGCAACCCAGCAACTGGAGAATTTTGTTTATTCTGTTTAGCTAGCCAGAAACCACACAGGCCCCTGCAAAACCAAATTTTGGACATGCTTTTTCTCAACTACCATGAAACTGTCAGGGAAAAGCATAATTTAGACATCTCTTCAAAAGCATTGTCCAGAAAACTCGTCTTGCGTAGTACTTTCCATAATCCACTCTTCCAGATGTTCTTCTCACTTTCTTCATGCGTACAAGTAATCGAAAAAGTGCAACAAAGAGCAGCTTAGGACAATACTCAGTATCTCATAAGGAGATTACTGAAGTAGCATATCAACTAGGATAAGTATATTCTTCTTTTATTAGCTTGGTTGATCTATAAAGCCAATTAACCTTCTTATGAATACTGATCGACATTTTAGTTTCCAAAAACATACGGAATCTGGAGAGCAAGAATTCATAAATTAATGATTATTAGTGTTCAGCCACTTGCTTTGCTGAATATTTTAAAAGGTAAATTTTACATGTTTTCTGTCAGCTAAAGTTCTTATTTTTTTCATTCTGTTACTCTGATGAATGAGAAAAAAAATCTGCAGCTGCCCAGAACAAAAGAGGACTTTGCAGGCTCATTTAGATATACCAGGATATTGAATTCCACTGTAATGCCCCAAGCAGTAAGTTTTCCATATTCAGAAGTGATCAGCTAATGACAGATCCAAGATCCGTGCATCAGAAAATAAAAGCTTCAGTTAAATGGGAACCAGATGACAGAAGCTCCAACTATCTCCTTAGCTTAAATAAAGCAGTAGATGCCACAGAGGCCGTGTTCTTCCTCACAAAATTCCTTTTTCTCTTCAATGTTTGTGTTGCTTTTTTCTCTACTGAACATTAAAATCTTGCTGTGCTGGGCAAAAGGAGGAGATGTGTTATGCCATGGCCTGAAAACAATTCATTCATAGCCTATAGATTACTTTAATCGGAGTTATATTGGAACGGCAACATTCAGTATTTAGTAGTTGAGACACTTTTTGGGTCACATTCTGAAACTTCATTAATATTTGCAAAAGCACTTTGGGAGAAACCCACTGTATCCTTAACTGATCCATCTTCAACACCCTGTACCCCAAGTTGGCTTTTTTCACTCAAAGAGCCCACATCATTTCTCTCAGAGCTCTCTCCATCATCTCCATGTTCCTGAAGACAAAATAGTAGAACATTCATTAGATAAAAGGCAACTAATTTAGGTATCTTCTGTTAGGGGCACTTAAAAATGATGGTTGTCCCAGTGCTTCTAATTACCTTGAGGCTCCATCACATACGGCTGATTTATGGCTGTAGCTTATGTGGTGAAGTAATAATAAGACATTTGCAATACCAGAAGCCACAAAACATAGTTAAAATAAATCTTGAAAAGCAACAATGTGGAAACACCACCCGCAAATCTGCTGTTAGAGTTTAGAAATGGACCAGTTTTGCTTTAGCAGCAACAAGCTGCAAGAAGTCGGTGTTAGAGCAGGATGGGTGAGCTGCATTCACCTCTGGCTCATGTTTCAAGCAGGGTCCCAACTGCAAAGCCTCCTCTGCTACCCTTTTCCTCTCAAGTTACTCCCTCCCCTATGCAAGCCTGATAAAATACGACTAAATAGGTTTATGTATCTAAAGTTCAAATTTAAGACTGTTAAACAGAAATAAGAATAGCATTTGATGAATGAGAATCAAGCTCAAGTGGAAGATCTCAGAATATGCTGCCAGGGCTGAGGTCCCCTTTTAAAATTCAGTTACATCACGCCTAAAACTTGGAAAACTACACTACCATTTTTACATATCCCTTTTTCAAAGTAGACATTCACTTCAAAGAACAAATTGGCACAAGCTGGTACTTCAGGCCTTCAGGGAAGTTGTGTCGTGCCTAAATTGCAAGAGCTCATGCCTGGTTCATCTCTAAAGTTAAAAATCTGTGTAAAACTATCAAACTAGAACTTGAAATACAGATTCAGACACTTTCAACAACTTTTGGGACCCCTTCACTTATAGGCAGTCCTCAGCAATGCAAAGTGAACTTAAAATGACAAAGTTCATAATCTTCTATCCCCACATTTAAAAAAATCCCATCTTTTCTGTAGACTTTTATTACTAGAAAAACTTGATTTCACCACCTTAGTTACAAAATTTCACCTGGTTGATCATCTATGCAGTGTTTCCTCCAGAAGCACTAGGACATGCCTTTGATCAGCTAAACATCTAGTACAATAACCATTGTTGCAGCCATCAATAACCAGTCTCTCAGCATAACAAAGCAGGGCAGGTTATTTTCATCCTGGCAGGAATTAGTAAAGGATAATTGGAGTTACGTTACATTATTCATCTGGATTACCCAACAGCCAACAACACTCATAAAAACAGGAGTGTTGCAACAGAGCAATGCACTTTAGAGACTTTCAGTGAGCTGGTGACAGAAAAACATTTTAGAATTTGGTTTTGGGGAGGGGTTTCATATCACCCACATTCCCAAGAGTCCTTTGTGGTTAGACAAAGTTTTCTAAGGTGCTCCTCTATTTCTTGAGATTTTTCCTCAGGAGGTACTGCTAACAAAATACCCTGACTTTGGCCCCAAAACTGGGGCCAATATTTGTCCCCAAAGCCTAGACTAACATAGATTTCTGATTCTGCTGCCAGAACTGATACTGAAGTGAACAATCTGGCCACGCATCCACATCACCCTTGCCATGCACCTCCACCTCATCAGTTTCAGGAATAAAACTCCTAAGGTTTTCCTGACTTCTTGTTTGTTCCTTTTCAAATATCATTTACAGTCAAAATCCAGCTTAAATGCAGTAACTTCAGAACGTGTGCTACAGGAGGACTGGTGCATGTAATAGGACACATAAACACACTTGAAGCTCTACTAAAGCTTTCAAATAGCTCTAAGTAAAACAGTGAAAAAAGTATTACAGAGCCAAATTTGGTCTGACAGTAGATTGTTCAGGGCTGAAATCAGCTTTTAACATCTTTTGTGGCGTAAAGCATAAGAGCAGAGTTAAAATAAAGCCTAATGAAGCACATCATCTCCATTCGCCTAACCAAGACAGATCTTGTTTGTCTGGTTCTGTGTCCTGTTGTATTCCTCTGCTGCATATTTGTATCTGGGTTTGTTGAGTCCAAACAGCATGACAAGTGTCCTTCCAAGGGATTCACAAGCTGAAAACACGCAAAAGACAAATAATAACTGGAACATCCTCCTTTACTAAAGGGCTTTTTGCAATAGGCATTTTACATGATGGCAGAAAATTCTATGGAGCAATCATACATATGAACATAAAGGATCAGCAGATGAGATGACACAGGGCACAATTCATTCACTTAGTGAAAATCTTCTCCTTGCTTGAGAAACCTCCTTCATAATCCAGCCTTTACAATTTTTTCTGAAGGTCTAGCCAGCATTTCTGGGATAGCCATATCTCACTTATTCCATTCCCTGTCTAAAAAATTTCTTCCAGGCTATGTTTCAATTAAACAAATTTACCTTGGTTTAATTCATTACATGACCTCATTACTACCTCAGAAAAATTACCACTTCCACCTCCTTATGTACGTCTGCCTTGCTCTGTGTAGGGCTTAAGAAATGGAACTGACATCTTTTATATTTTAGGCAGTTGCTGAAGAAAATGAACTTACTGCAACTGCTTTCAGGCCTCACCTCTTCAGACACAGCACTGCCCTGCCTACGGCAAACTGACAGACATCACCTGGAGTAAACCTCGGCCAACACAATCCTACTGTCAGCTTTCTGAGACAATGTTCTTGCAGCAGTTATTGTTATGACCCTTTTTCTTTTTCTTTACGGCCTCAGTTCCTGCCTCTGGACCAGTTTCTCCTGCTTCACCGGTCCTTACACCCTCTCTACATTTGCACCATGCTGTCGCTTTAGTTATGCCGGTCCAATCTCAGATGCTCAACTGCTTTTCATAAAACTGCGATAGATTTAGCTCAAAACCAACTTACTTGCTGCCTACTAATTAATATACTGTATTGTAGGTCATGCTGATTGCAATACAGTAATAAAGGTCACTGACACTTATCAGAAACTTTATTTTCAGTTGTTGATAACCTCTTGTTAGCACTGAAGTATTTTGTCCCATGTGGGGAAAAGGACTTCCAAATGTTTGAAAACATGGGTAGGAGTAAAATAATGTTTTTTCTCTAATCCATGTTAAAACAATTCTTTGTTTGCTTCACTGCTGTAAATCACAGAGGAACTAGAGCATTTCAGAGTCTTGAGATTTGACAGAGACGGTCACTGGTTCAGCTTTTGCTACCCCTCTGAACATTTGCCCAGGATCCAAATATACAAGCTGGAGAGAAGATGCATGTGTGGAAGGGACATAGGCAAATCCACAGAATTACTTTTTTTTTCCCAGCATGCTTAGACTTTTTGAAAAGACTACTTTAAAGTGAACTTAGTTAAAAGAAAGCTGAGTGGCAGAGCCAGTAGTTCAAAGTTAGGACACATGCTTTGGAGGTTTCTTCATTACATTTTTTCATTAAATCCCCTACTTAGGTTGAATAATGGAGAAGGGATGGTATATACTGTCATCGTATATCATTCTCCCCCTATGACTCATGCCTCCTTATCAGTTGGAGAGAGGGGACTTTGGAGCACTGCCTTTGGAGCCAGTCAGGATTGCAGGGCGAGGAAAGCTGTTGTGTGTTAGACCCCATCCTTGGTCATGGAGAGCTTGGAATATGTGAATGAAACAGAAGACTGAGGAGTGAGAAGGAAGAAAAGATGGGTTTATAACAAAGGCAGCTGAAAGGCGACACAGAGAGTTAGACACCATGGCAGCCTCTGCCCTACAGCTCCCATACGATCCCTGTGTGAATTTTGGCAGTTCATAGCTGCATGATGTGTGCTTGCTGGGCTCCGGTTTGAAACACTTGCCATCCTTTGGCAGAAGTGTTGACCATTCATAGTTGCTAGAGATGCACACAATAGGAACACTATCCACAGTGTAACATGCTAAATGTCCCGTGACATTTCTAGCTGGATACTCTAAGTTAGTTGGCTGCTGACAATCTTGGCTCTTGTCTTTGTATTTTAAAAAATCGTATTTGCAGAGCATTCAGATACTTTCCTGACACCACTCCTCAAGAACACAGGAGGAGATGAACAAGTCCCCATTCTGTACTACGTTTTGATGTTGCACAGCAAATAAAAGAGGACAGACTGCACGGATATATAGAATACACTGAAAATAGACCATGCTCTCTGGAATGAGTAACTCTTCCATGCATAAAGTCCTCTGTAAAAAGTGGTGCATGACCTTGTAATTAAAGCCTATCATGCTGCATAAGGACAGAGGACTGAATTGAGGTTTCATATAGCTATTCATACTTTTTTGCTTAACTAATTTTGCCATCTTAAGTTGCTTTTTGATGTTTAACTGCAATGTAATAATTTTTATTTATAAATAATGCATCACACAGTAATAAACAAAAATTAATCTAAGCATCTGCCATAATGCTATATATGGAGATGTGATGTTTATTTAAAAAACCGCTGGCAGCAAAAAGGACATTTAATGTGAGAGGATGGAACGGCAGCAAGTAGCTTCACGTTGCTTCAAATAAAAAAGGTCAGCTATGGGTCTGATTTTTCTTGGAAAATTTACCAATATTTCACTGTCAGCAGAGAGGGGTAGACAGAGCAGGGCTCTGCCTTGGACATTTATACTTAGTATTTTCATTAGCGAATGGGTTGATGCAATAGATATATCTATAAATATATTTTTGCAAACAACTGAGAGTAACATGGAAAATAGGAATACAATTCAAAAGAATCTCTATAAAAGAAATATTCTGAAAAAAATCCAGGGTGTAAGGAAATATTTTCAGGGTTCTGCACTCAGACAAGATGGGAAACAGCTGCTTAGGTAGCAGATATGCACTACTCTGTCTTGCTGAGCCCCAGCTGGAGGCTTCTGTTCTGTTTTGGACATGACAACATTTGAAAAGCATGTGGACAAATTAGAGAAAGTCCAGAGGACAGCAATAAGAATAAGTAAATATCTTGGGAACTAAGACTAAGGCAGAAAGATGCAAAGGGATAGTGGTGTTTAGTCTACAGATGGAAAAGCTAAAGGGAGACATGGTAACAAATACAGGAAAAGATCATGAAAGACAAGAGGATAATTTGTTGATAGGACAAGAGAGAAACTTGAATGCAGACAGCATGATCTACATGAAATAAAGAAAACTCTATTAGTGAAAGGATTCAAAAACACTACAACTAATTACCTGGGGAGCTGATGCAGTAACTATTACTAGAAGTCTTTAAGAATAAATTTGACAAGCCTGTCAAGAATTACTCGATCTCCTTTGGGGCAAGAAGCCAGACAAAATGATCCATCCTTAATTAGTATCACCCTATTCTAATTCTTCTGCAAGTGCTTTCTGCCACGCTGGTCTAACTGTGATGGTTGCACAAAATTCGTAACATACCTAACATACTGCACCCTGGTTGTTACCTACCTGCATGATAATCAGGTTTTTCTATTGTTTTCAAATTCCTCTTTTGCTTGCACTAAGGCTGCCTCTAGATAGCCAAAAGCAAAGAGAGCTCCTTTCTGGGTATTGTAAAATGTGTCCTTTGGAACAGATCAATAGGTGGGTACCAAGCAATCTAGTCTGAATTATTTCATTGTTGATAGTGTTTATATCATCTGACCAAAAAAAACCCCTAATTTTTAAAATCATCAAGTGTTTTAAATCCTGGTGATAATCCCTTGAGACAATGCCAGTAAGTATTAAAAGAAGGAGAAAAAAACAGCACAGTACCAGCTTTGTTGCTTGAATAGTGATTGCATTCCAGTTAGTCCATCCTTAAAGTAAGCTAATCAATCATATAAAAAAAAGAAAAAAACCTTAACTTACTAAGAAATTAAGTGGTTGCAATTCAAACTGCCCAAAACCAGAGATACAGCCCCCAAAGAGAGTGTGGACTATAGAGCAGAAACAAGAAGAAAGCTTTAATTTTGAACTTAAAGACAGGCTTATCCATGAAGTTACAGTAAACACAGTCCTGTACCATTCAGCTTGCAATACGACGTGATCTGCCAGTTTGCAAAGAAGAAAGCTTGTAGCCTGTTTTAATTGATGTCCTTACACTGGCCAGATTCAGCTAATATATTATCTGCTTTAAATAATCCCACCATGACCAGCAGATTTTGCTAGGATGGTTAGTGTATGCAACAGCTATAAAGAGATCTGAATTTGGAAAGACACAAGTCTTGGAGATACATCACCTGTATCCCGTTTGCCAGTTTGTCAAACCAAACAAGACAAACAGGGCAAACTTGCACGTTTTCTCCCGAGAATTCATAACTCTGTGCCTGAGGTCTCTGGAGGGAGGGTTCACATTAACCTCAGTTGTGTCATATTTAACGTGGCTATTGGAAGACTCACTTGGCTGTCTTTGTAAATACCATACCTTTTATATTTCTGACTTTCTCCATTTTTAATACTGATGTTTTGCTGCATGGAGATTTCTTGTCATACTCGTGATTTCTTCTAAACATCTATGGCTAGTCCTCCTGTATGCTGCTGCACTCCTAATCTGCAGACGCTCAGTGGATGCTGATTGTGTCCCATCATTCAGATGTTGCGTGCATGGGGCATTACTGTTATGATTTACAGAGGACTGTCGTGGTTTAACCCTGGTTGGAAGCTAAGCACCACACAGCTGCTTGCTCACTTCCCAGCCCTGTGGGATGGGGGAGAGAATTGGAAGGGTAAAAGTGCAAGAATTTGTGGGTTGAGACAAAGACAGTTTAAAAAAAAAAGAGAAAAAGAAAACATCAAAGAGGAAAAAAAACCCCAAACCCAAAAAAACAACCGACAGATCCCCAGCCAGTCCCTGAGCAAGGGCAGCCTCTGCCAACCTCCCTTCTCCCCAGTTCTATTGCTGAGCATATGATGTCCTATGCTGTAGGATATCCCTTTGGTCAGCGGGGGTCAGCTGTCCCAGCTGTGCCCCCTCCCAACCTCTTGTGCAGCCCCAGCCTGCTCGCGGGGCAGTGTGAGAAGCAGAAAAGGCCTTGGTTTACTTTTCCAGCTGCAGAATGCTTTAATTTGCCCACCTCATGGCCTTTTACCCTGCCCCTTCCCTGCAGCCATGAGGAGGCCAGCTGATGGGCTCAGCTTTGGCCACCGGTGGGTCCATCTTGGGGCCGGCTGGAACAGGCTCTGTCCAACATGGGGGCAGCTTCTGGTGTCTTCTCACAGAAGCCACCCCTGCAGTCTCCCCACTACCAAATCATTGCCACGTAAACCCAGTACATGACCTCAGAGAAACCCTACACAGGCGTACACAGCATCACACGACTTTCTTCCTAAAGGGCAGATGCCTTGAAGAGGCTGCCAGGCCCTGGGACAGAGCAGCTGCTGGGACACAGGGCAAGAGATTGTCACAGTTTGTCAGTGCTCCTGCTCCATGGCCTTGGCAGTGACCTTTATGGAAGGGTAGCTGCTCACCTGGTCACAGAGCATGCATGCATGGGCTCCTGGATGTCACCACATAAGTGATAACAAAGATGTCCTTTTCAGTGTAATCTGATGTAAAAGATGTAACTTGTTACACCTCTTCCCATTTTGAAGCTGCAATACCACTCCTGGGTGCATACCATCTGTGGTATGCAGTCATCTAGAGGGCCTGCTGCCTGTATCGACTTCATGATGTTGACCAGAAATCACAAAACTGCAGGAAAATATAAGCTCTGCTGACCCTTAGTGGCCATAACTCCACTACAGTACTGTGGGAATTTTTTTATAAATTCAAGAGTGCTCTTGTCCTGGTGCCATTATGCACTGTGTTATATTTTGGGGGGAGAAGGTATTGATTAACTTGCTGAGGGCAAAAATTGGGGAAGTACTGTCAGCAGAGAAGAGGATCTGGGTATCACAGAGGATAAGGTACCTGACCTTAAGATTTTATGGCAATTCAACAGAGCAAATGCAATCTTACATCTAGGGGCTATCAAAATTGACACTGCAAACTGAAGGTGAGTTATTCTTTGGGAAAGACAGACAGAAAGATTGGAGGCACGAAGCAAAATGATTAGAGACCACCACGTGGCTCTGACAGACAGATGTGATTCTTAGAGACACCAGGAGATGCATGTCTGGTTCAGATAGGGAAGACGTAACATGCTGTGCTAGTGATGCTTCATCTAGAATATTAGACACAAGTCTGGCTTTCAGGGATCAGGAAACAGGAATTTGAATATGCAAACAAGGACTCAGGGTGATCAGGGGAACTGAAACCCTATTTTATGAGAGGAACTTAAAGATTAACAGGAGCCACCACAAAGGCAACCCGGTAAACATACTGAGAAAGAAGGATACCTCCTTAGCTGGAGTCCACTGGTAAGCTCAGTGGAAACCTCAGTGATGGGGATTAGTTAGCTGGACAGAAGAAACCCCGATGGGTGCACGACAAAGAAACTGTGATCATGAACTGACCTTCCAGGAAAACAGGAGTCAGCAACAACTGTTCTGGGAACTGATGTCCTGTGCCCACTTATATTTTGACACCAAAAAGGTATAATAAGTAACTCACTACCTAACCAAAATGAGCTTCTCTGCAAGAGATTTCCCAGACAGACTGGACTGCAGTCAGATCATGATAAATGCTACAGAAACACAGACCAGAATGACAGCTTCTTCATGCTTTCGATACAAGCCAACTGACAGTAAACAGATGTTCCCCACCGCAGCAGAAGACAAGCAGAGCCAACCCTTCCAGGCTGACTCCGCTACAAGGACACCGTTTCCATAGCTTTCAAGAGCACAGGCACATCTCATAAGCTCCCAACACTCCTCAAGTCACCCCAGCAGCAGCAGTGGATCTCTGCCAGTCAATCCCACTGAATTGCTTTGGCCTCTGCCAGTACACCAGTAGCTCTGCTCTAACTGGAATTCAGTTGCCTGAAGATCCCGCAGCAGTAATGAAAAGCCATCTCACCACTTGTCTTCATGTGAACTTCAGAGCTACTGTGCTTCACAACTGTGCCTCTACGTTATCTGCTTATTAAGCAATCAACAGGAGACCACATTTGATATCCCTGTGCTTCTTCAAGCTGTTTCTTCACTGACAGAAAACTTAATTTGACTTTTCTAAAACGCTAACTACTAGGCATGTCTGAGGTAGTGGAAAGTAGAGCTGCACAAGAGATAATCTCTTTTCTGTGTTGACATTATACACCAGCTGCCTGTGAGAACTAGGGGAAAACTGTAAGGTTTGCTATGTTTTTAAAAAGGCCAATAATTTAAGAAAGAAAGTCTGTGCTGTCAGAGGAGTTCCCGCACCACGCACACAACAAAAAGTGCAAGAATGCCAACTTGCATCAATCTCAGGAAAAAGTACTGTGGTATAAGATTTGTGATCGAGTTAGAAATCTGAGCAAAATCATCAGCCCAGATGACATGAATGTGCTAGTCACAAAAGCATGAGACGTACGATTTATTTAGGCTTCCCATCAGCTTTGATCTGATCTGAAGTCACAGTTTAGAGAAAAAATCCTGTGGACTTTTCCTACAACATCCAGCCCAGGATAACAACATTGAGCCTTGCATTTTCCAAAACTATTGAAAACAGATGAGTATAGGACTTGCTACTCAGCTGTCCACCAGAATCTGTTTTCACTTTCATAAAGCCAAATCTCTATTTGTTAGGGCTTCAACAGAAAATTTCCAAATATAAACAGAAGCCAGCAATGTGTAGCCATCTATATATAATCTGAAAAGGCAGTTTTATGGTTTGAACTGTTCACTCATCCACTTTATCCCAATTATATAGCTATAAGCATCATTGGTGGTTATTTCACTTCTTACTCAAGTGTGCAAGAAAATAAGGAAAGCAATAAAGCATGGAAAGCTAGTTTTTTTCCCCATGACTTGGAAGTGAAGGCATGAAAAGCAGCCTGCAAGGCACTAGAAGCAGCACACAGTAAGACACGTAGGTCTTTCACATTCAAGGAGCTGCTCAGCTTTCTGAAGTCTGAAGAAAAGTGTTCCAAGTAACTCATCAGCTGTTTTCAAACCAACATGAGGGAAATTGTGGGTCTTCAGGAGTTCCCAACACAAACCAGCAACTTTCTGCGACTTGGAAATATGTTTCAGAGTTAATCCGTTTCAGCACAGACTGCTGCTGAAAAGATTACTTTCTTTATGGAGGAAGGGAAAACAAAAATCCAGTCCAGCAACTGTATGCTAAAATTATAAACACTCTCCAAATGTGACGACCTCTTTGGTTGGCTCCCTGGTCGAATGGATGAATCTGATGTCAGACAAAAAAACCTCTGTAAAGTAGGAAAATTTTAGTTTCTAAATTGGGGAGGAAGGTTTGTCTTAAAGTTGATATCCAGGACACTGTCAAATTCCCAATGCTACACTCAAAATGGTCCAGTCTTCACATTCCTGTAACATTATTTGACATGATCAAAATTAAGAAGAAGATAGTTTTAGACAGCCAAGCAATTCTTATTCTCTAAGGACTACATAGAAATTGAAATCTTTTAAATCACTAGGAAGGAGGAAAAATATTACAGAATCAGTTATAGATACTTTTACTGAAGTCACAACATGCATGAATGAAAACACCTTTTCTGTAGGTTTTTTCAATGTACCTTGTTGAGGAAAAAAGATTTATTTCAGAAGGAAATAGACATCAGAGTCTGATAGAAACTATTTTTTTCTTCTAGAAACTGTGCTAAAGCCTGAGAGGCTAAAAGGCATTAGTGTGTATTTACACTAAAAACTGAAAGAGCCAACCATGTCTCTGAAAATGAAAAAACATGTTTCCTACAAATCTGCTTGCCACCTGCTGGCAACG
This sequence comes from Gymnogyps californianus, assembly GCF_018139145.2. Taxonomy (NCBI): domain Eukaryota; kingdom Metazoa; phylum Chordata; class Aves; order Accipitriformes; family Cathartidae; genus Gymnogyps; species Gymnogyps californianus. The sequence continues at coordinate 20,976,637 of NC_059473.1, forward strand.
TAGGGAAGTGGCCGGCACTCTGCACTTCCCAAACAACCCCATTCACATAGTATATAGAATATCCTACAATGTCACAGACCTTTGCAAGCACTAGGATTTTGTATAGGCATATGAAATCATACCAAATTACTTTTTTTTTTTTTTTCAAACAGAAGTTTGGAAATTCCATCTCCTCTCTTCCTGCCCCATGACTTGAAGTGCTTCATTGTAGCTACTACTGCCATATGCACCCAATTCACGTATCTTGCTCATTTAAGTCCTCCTTTGGGCACACTGCAAGGATAAAGTATTCTCTATAATTATTACATTTGCATTAAATTGGAGAAAGTAACATTCAAGATAGACCCTTTTTCTTGCTACTATACTTAAAATTTTAAATGATGAAACAAAAACTGATACATTAAGACTGTTTATTTTAAATGGTATTCTGAAACTCATGGTTATATACAAATTTTCAAACTATGAAGCTTAAGATTGCATGGTGACTGTCTTCACAAAATAAGGCTGCTTGGTCAATCTTATCAGAGCTGATTCCATTGAAATTTGATTATTCAGAGTACAGGACGGCTTCAAGAAGGTTGTAATCCATGAAGGCACGAACACCAAAGGAGGCAGGCCTTCCTACATAAAAAGCTAATCAAGGGCCCCCTCAGTTACCATGTGACATTTGTTGAATTTGAGAGCATCACCAGCGGGGAAAGATCTGAGTGAAACCAACGGTCATTGCGGAAAGGCCTTTATACTGCACTCAAAATCTGGAGACAGGTACCCACTGCAGGGGCTTTTCCACGCCAGTCATATTCGCTGTGCTTTATTCCTCACTAAACTGGGCCAGTTGGGGGGGGGGGGGGGGGGGGGGGGGGGGGAAGAAGAAAAAAAAAAAAGCAGCTTATACTATGATAATTTGGCAACAATCTTTAGAGAAAGATTATTTTTTTTTTAGGCATAATTAATAGGCATGAACAGGATTTATGTTAATGCTGAAACTTCAGTTTACATACTAGATGCAGGGATGGGATGAAATGTATCATCCCTCAGCCAACAGACAGAAACTCTTCATTTCTCTGAATTGACATGGAAGGCAGACGAACTACTGCCTCCTCTCATGTTCCCCCAATACTAAAGGCAGAGATATGCTTCATGAGTTTGTTTTATACACAGACAATTAAAAATACATTTTAGTAATGTTTCCCATAAAAATCTTACCAATAGCACAGTACTGAAATCAGTGCAACAAAATTAAAATGACAGGAAGCAATATTTACAACCATATTGTATTGTACTGAAATTGCAAGATCAGAGGTTTCTAAACTGCAAAGCTGGCTATACTCTACACAGATACAGGGATCTGTTTTCTTGCTTATAGTATGAACCACTACCATCACTACAGACGCACCACATATCCATGCTGAACATTTAAGTGACCAAACGTCATCCTTAGGCTGACAGGCAAAACTCCTCTACCAAATCCAGTGGGAGGCAAACATCAGCATCCAGGCGCCAAATTTAGTCCCTCAGTTGTAGGAGTGTCACATGCTGGATGGAGATTAACTACTGTAAACCCAGGAACACGAAACATGAAGGAAGTGTATTTAAATACATGGAGGAAGGTATTTAAATAGAAATCTTACAAAGAGCTTAATGGTTTGTTTTATAGTAAAGACAATCACTGCATTTTTAAAAGCACAAAATAGAGGGCCCAGCACTCCATATTTTATTTAGCTGCAGTTTTGTCCTAGTTCAGACTGGGCACAAATTTTTAAAGACTATTTACACCAACAAGATTTGCAGGTTTAGCCATGAGAGCCTCTAAAACCAGAGAGAGGCCAGAAAAACAGGCTCTTGCAGCATTAGAGTATTAAAAAGTCATCATTCAAAATACCTCTTTCTTAAAAATTACTAAAGGAAATCATAATAGAAGGAACATGGCTGCTAGGTTTCCAGATTAACTGAAACTCCCAGTCAATTCACCCATATTCTTAAGCATATTGGACAGTTAATCTACATATTATTTACAATACTTCTTGCTACTACCCAACAAAACCAAAAGAGAAAACTGCTCGTTGACTCACAGCTCTCTATACTTTGCAGACTAAACAGTCTCCAGTTTCTTATTTTTGGGCAAAACTATCCAATGTTTGCCATAGGATTTTAACTACAACTAAACAAAGTTTGTCTTGAAAAGCAACACGTTAAGTGAATTAGTTTGTTCCATTAGTCTATTTTTAAACTATTACATCATATTTACCGAAACAGCTATGGCATAAGAGGTTACACAGCTAGGCTTAAGTAATGCCATAATCTGACACAATCCACTTGGTTATGCCCCAAACTATTTACAGCGAACTTGATTCAAACAAACCACTTGGTTCAAGAAAGCATCCAAAGAACTGCAAGTCCATAAAATAATCTCTCCTAAGAAGTTTTTTGGGAATGACTTAGTCATGATCTGTTTATTTTATTTTAAGATATTCGTATCTTGAAATACACCCATGGGCAAAAGCCTCATTGGAAATGAGTCCCAGGACCTACACATACACTAGCAAACATAGGTAAGTCCGTGCCACAGTGTGTAGCAGATGGGAGGGAAAATGAGGGGAGGAGGGAAAATGGAATCTAGTCTGCACAGAAAGAAAAATCAATTAGGTTGAGACATGTACGTATTAACACACACAGGCATCTGAAAAACAATGAGTAACTAAAAAATCATCATTATGAAACTGAGTTAACTGCATCTTGATCCTTAAAGGGGGCAGGCTAAACAAATGTAGATGACTACAGCTGTAGTAAGTTTTTAGAATTAAAATCTGTATAAGCAAAGTCGCTCCATGCTCCATTCTGGCAAAACCTAAGCTGGTCTTTTAACAATGCAAAAAGTCTAAAAAGTCAGCTGATCAAGTTATGAACAGATCTGAGTAACTCTTCATAAAACATACCCCAGCAGCAGAAGAAATGGACAAATTTTATATATAAATTCTTCTTGATACTCATTATCCTTTACCCACCTAAGCTCTTGCAGAACAGAAACTTCTTCCAAAGCAATTCAGCTGATTTTACACTTATCTTTGTGTGCAGAACTGGCTGAAAAAAAAAATCCATCACTGGAAGCAATGAGTTCTGCATTTGATTCACCCATGACAGCCAGCATTAAGAGCCTCTTTGCCTTTTGCAGCAACAAATTCTGTAGTTTGGTCCACTATCTCAGGAAGAGTCTTGAGTTTCCTACCAACCTCCTCAACAGCTTTTGTTCCACATGCCTTCAAGGAGCTACACACCTGCCCTCTAAGCTAAGTTACTGTAAGTCCCATGAAAGATTTCAAACAGAAGCACTAAATTACACCACAGTGGAAGATGAACCGATCCTAACATTACAAAGTGAGGAATGTGTTTACAGTATACCTCATGATAAGTGCATGTTTCATTACAAACCATCACGTTTTGTTGAAACGGGAACATTTTCAGGCTGTTCAGTTTCTTTCTCAGGTAAAGTGAAGTGCAGCAACTGGTACCCAGAGATCGCAAGGCCCTCACTTCAACATATGCATCATATTCTTTTGCACTTGCAGCAAATCAGAAAGCTACATTTTTGTTGACACGGGTGTTTTGCAGTGCTCAGCACTAAAGAATGTTACCACAGTTTCCACGGTAGGCAGAAATGGAAGAAGCAAGTTCTACAAAATACTTTCTTTCTCAGTCGTGACTGGGCTTGGCTTTTGGCAAGTTGTCTTCTTAAGGAGCTGATTTCAGTGCAATACTGCAAAAGCTGAGAAATAGCACTGTTTACATATGGCATAAAGGAAATCTAGAGCTTGGTTTCCCAGTTTCGCCATCAGCTCTTCAGCTCATCTTTCCTCCCTGTTCTCCTAACAGCTTCTTATAGACACTACACAGATGGAAACACAGCATCTTAGTTACAATTCCATTACCTTATGCATGACAACTTCACGAATTCTGGTGCCAGGAGATTTTAACTGTCTGCAGCTTTCAAACTTACCAAATCTTTCAAGATTCAAAAACTTTGAATGAATGACACCATGATGCATTACTTTTAAGCAGTTTCATATTACTTGCTGCATCACTTTCACATACACTTTGATATTAAAGGATTTTAATTTAAGGACAGACAAGCTGAAGTACCTTACTACAAATTCTGATGAAAGAACCCTGATCTATAGAGGAAAGAACAGAGGCTAATCGTTTCAGAAGAATATAAATTGTGCTCCAGTTATGTAGAACTTAAGGTTTTTCAAGTTCTGTGAAAGTCCTGTGAAATACCATAGGGGTGTTACAAACCAAACCCAGATTTTTTTTTGCTCACTACAATTAAATGAATCGGAACACAACAGGGTGTTAAGCCTGAATGACAAAACCTGAATAAATATAACATTCATGCAAACTTTTGTTTGCAGAATTTGACGTGATATAGCATATAATTTAATGGAAAAATCCTCAAGTGTTACAATCATGATACTTCCTTTGCTATTTGTGGGTAGAAACTAAACCCACAAAAAGAAACTCTCTAGAGGCACAATAGGAACATTTAAGCCCACTCATTCTATGATACCCCACTAAAACCAAAAATAAGTCAGATATAAATAAACTCTTAGAAATCCACCACATTCTCAAGCAAGATAGACGCATAATAACAAAAGTAAATTAAATTAGTCTTCTAAATTAAAAAAGAAGAATCAGAAAAAGGGAGATCAGAACTAAAGCCCCAGAGTCCAATTAATACAGTTTCAAAGTGAATTCAAAGCACTTATGGCACTTAAGAAATCTGGCATCCACTGTCTTTTTGAGGCTTTATATCTGGTTCCTTCAGAGGTTTTACTTCTTCATCTGGTTTTGGTTTAGCCTGCAAACAAGAAGAAAAAAACCCTAAATACCACAAGTACAAACCACTGTGTCTGCACAGTACTTATGCATGGCTAACTTTACATATTCTAATCTAATAGTCCCCTCTTTTTTCAAGGCTTAAGGCTTTAAGCAAGCCTCAAGCAAGGGGGAAAAGCCAAATATTCTCTATTTCAGCACCCTTAAATGAATCCTTTTCTAAAAAAGAATCTTTCTACAGCACTCACTTCTGTAACATTTCAGCATCTTATACACATTAAAGAATTTCCTCCTATTCAGGACTTAGGGAAAAAAAAAAAAAAGACTCCTCATTTCCAGATGCTGACAGTGTGGCAGAGAGGTTAACTGACTTGCCTCCTGGCACAGAGGAAATGTGAGTTCGGGTGGTAGCCTTGTGTCTACATCCTGCACTGAGCTGGGGAACATTACAGAAGAGCAAAATAGTAACTCTGTATTATACAGAGAAGAAAGCTAATGGGAAACAACAGTACATAAGATTATCTTACAGTGTCATCCTTTGGCCTCTTGGTGAGATCAAATGCCGCAAGTGTTTCAGGAGTCCAGTGTGCATTCAAGGCAGGAAATTCAAAAGGAACAGGCTCTACTAAGCCATAGTTTGCTTTCAGTTCCAGCTGGGGAGCCTCTGCTGGCACCTTCTGAAAATAGCTGTAATAGAATACAGCAATATATTTAAAACACAATGCACTATCTCTGCAAGTCTCGTTTGCAATTCTAAAGAAAAACAATCTGGGTTTTTACAGTGGCAATCACTGCTGCTGTCTTCTATTCCATTAAGGCACCGTCCAACGTGCATTCTGTCAGCAAGACTCACAAGAACAAAAGCAATTCCTTCTTGGTATTATTTATCCCCTAATAGCTAGGTGGGTTTTTTCCTACTTGATAACCACTATTACCAGCGCTTCAAGGAGAAGAGCACCTTTTGTCCAAAAAGACCTTCAAAATCCAAACAAGGATTTAAAATACTTCGCAAGAAAGATGAAGAGGACTGTTCTTTTCCTAAATCAGTCTTCATGTGCCACAGTGCATAATAGCAACAACACTGCAACACCCACAAAGACTTGCTACAACACAAAGCCTGAATGAGGGTATAAATCTACCCTCAGCAAACCAACAAGAGCTGAAAACTGACAAATACTCACACATGCTACCTTACTTCCTGTGCTGCAGCAGAGCTCTGTGGCAGGCACATCTCCCAAAACAGTCACTGGTTATCTGGTTTCTCTTTCAAAGTTTGTTTCTAGAGGGACATGGATTTGTTGAAATCTCCTGTATGATGCTGTTGTAAGCTATGACAACGGTTATTGGAACCAAAGTAGAGTAAAGAATTTCTTTTCCTATTTGCAGTTCAGCTTGATGTACTTGACAATCCTTTTTGTTTAGTCAATTCCCCTATTATGCAGGTCTTTAAATACCACAAAAAGGGAAATAACAAACCTATTATGGAATACTAAATTATAAGAGGAGAGGAGGGGAGAAAGAAATGAGCAAAAGAATTCTAAAGCCAAACTAATCTTGCTATTTTAAAATTGCTTCCAAACTCTTTTTGGAAGGGGCGTTAACTAACAGAAAGCCCTATTCACAATATTAATTATACTTAGACTAGTAAAGCTCCTAGCACCCTAAGCATATTCTTCACTGAAGGCATGACTGTGTTTTGACTTTCCTGCTAGCAAAGCAGAATCAGCTACCAGTTTTCTCCATTTCCCCTCTGTCCTCTTTTTGTCTACTAGATCCCAGCAGCTGGGAAGAGGGCATGAGAGCAACACAGCAGCTTCTGCAGGACTTTCTCTTGTGCAGAAGGAAAAAAACCAAAGTGGCTGAGGAAATGAAGAAAGAAAACTGCTTAACCTCTCCAGCATGTCAGTCCAACCTACCGTGCTGAACTGACACAGAACACAGAGAGGGTGATAGCACAGAACCATAGCAAATCTGCTAAGAGAAAATTACAGAATTGCACATTTATCTTTAAGTTACATGCCATGCCCTAAAGGAATATAAGAACTGGAGAGTAAAATTTACCATCCCATCTTGAAATAAAGGTAAATGAGGTAATAACTGTTCATATAGAGTACTGTACCAACCATGAATTACTTACATGAATCCATTCTCTCTCTGGCATTTTTCTAGTGTGTTCTTAATCAAACTTCCTAATTTCCTAAAGAAGAGATGTCCAGAAGGTTTGGCAGTAGTCCCGGGCCCTTTGGTTTCTCCATATTCTTTGCACAATGCTTCAGCCTTGGCAAAAACTTTGCAAGAAAGAAATGTAATAAAAATCATTTACATGACTCTATTAAATCACGGTTCTGATCTACAGTGCTTCAGTTTTAGGAGATACCAGAATCCATTCAGGCTTCTTGCTTCTTAGAAACAAAAATAAACTAGCTCAAAGGCAGCACTTCCAGCCAAGATTTACTGCATCCAAAAAGTGACTAGGAACAGAAGAAAAAAAAAAGCTTTTTGGGTAGGAAGATGCAGGAAAGCATTCTTATGTGTGGGGCAAAATGCAACAATAAGCCCAAGAACTGTGCCACACGGTAGGGAAAAAGAGAGGGTATGAAGGTGTCCACGCACAGTTAATGTCCAAAAATAAACAACACAAAATAAACAATAATATGGAGTGGGAAAAGAAGTACTCTTCTCTGAACAGCAGGCACAGTAAAAAACACAGTATTTGTTTTACTGCAAGTAATCCAACTTAGTTTGTTCTTAATAAATTCTTTTTATTTATTTTTAAAATTAATATTAAAAGTTTCCAATTTGATGATTTGAGCATTTTTTATACATTGTGGTAAAATTATGCAGTGCAGGCCATTGGGGTAGCAATAGCTTTGAAGAGAGAAGGATGGGCAGAAGACCCTGAACTACTGCAAACTTCCCTTAATCTACCTGTCAAATGAATAGAAAGGAAATAAGTTACTGCAACTTGTTTAAAAACAAACAAACAAACAAACATGGTCTAGATTTACTACTTAATGTAAGACAGAGCAACCTCCAAAGCAGAAAAGGCTGCAGTAACTTAACATACAGATCAGAAAACATGATGACCAGACAATTGATTTTTACACTGTATTGCAGGCAGTTCAAAGCCAGTCTTTAACAGGCTGAGAAGTGAAGATGAAATTTTCTGCAGCACTGTTATGAAAGACAGTCTTTGGTAAGACAAAAAAAGAATATACTGTCTCTAATCAAAAGTGTGCTGGAGTTTCATCAGGTGACAGATAAAATCTTAAGTTTACGGGAGATCAAATAAACACGATACAGTCTCAATCACACTTACATTTTTCTGATTCCTGCAGAGATCTGATTGCTTCCCCACATTTATCACTCGCCAGTAAAGTCTGACCATGGTAACAGTATGCCTAATGGGAGAGGACAGAATCGTTACCAACATCGTTGGGCACTTTCTGCACCAATTCACTTTTGCTCTTCCTTATATCAGAGTTGCATCTCTTTGAAGCTGCCATTCCCTGCAGACAGCTGACAACTGGGGAATGCAAGTCAAAGCAGCATTCACTGAACAATGCAGTTCAACATAAACACCGTGAGGTAGGTATGAAGCAAGCTGTCTCAAGTCTAGCCAAGAGTAACTTTGAGCTTCATGAAGGCTGTTTCACCAAAAGCACTAGTATATAGTCTAGTTCAAACCTCTCTCTCTCACTGTATCAATGCGCAGCATTAAGCCCCATCACAGAAAGAGGATGAACCCCAGTCAAGTTTACAAAGCAAAGACTCTAAAAACTAAAACTACCTGACCATTCAAAAAACGAATCTGCAACAAACACCACTGAATCCAGAAGAGATGAGGTGTTCTGCTGCTTGAGATGTTTTGCCATAGTGCAAATAACTTCTCCACCCCAAAAAGTCCCATTCCTTCACACTTATGCTTGAAGATATTACTGTATTCCAGTGAGAACTGAATCGCCTCTTTTCTATTATCAGGAGTTGTTGAGTTTAAATACTAAATACCACAGGTAAAGGAACAATCCCATGAACTACTGTCTACCTTGCATACCTTCCTTTAATGTCTGTTCTCACAGTATAGCAAGTGTTACCTAAATCTACCATTGCTCATATTACACAAATAAAAAAAAAAAAAGTACCACAGCTCTGACCATCCCTCAGTTCTCAAACTTGCTAATAAGGCAAGCAGCTTTTAGCTGCAGGTTTAACGTAAAACACAGTTGTGTTAACTGCTTAGTTTGGGCCTTTTTTACAGTATGAAAGAGCCAGATTACAGGCTGTGGCAAGCTACAAGAAATAAACAGCAAATTGAGCAGCTGATGATCCCAAGAGCGCCACTGCACTTGCTAAGAGATCAGTCACACAAAAAGGGACAGCACTTGGAATGGTACCTAACATTACTTGATGCAGTTTCATTCAGGGCCTTCAAAAAGATAATCAGCTCCGAATTATGCCTGGAATCAGGCTGTGATGTAGATAATGGAAGACAAGTATTATGCTCAACCTGAACTGCTTCACTTAATACATGATTGCAATAAATTCCACACTGCAGTAATTTCACTTGGCTCAACAAAAACACTTCAAATGCCACTGACACTGCACAGTCTCTCTTCACAGCATGGAAAGAAAGTCAAGGCAATACTTAGCCCCCATTCCCTATCCAGCCCTTAGACAACATTAAAAACTGTGACTGCTGTCAACCAAAGTACTTACATAGGCCATATAGAAACAGGTCTTCAAGTTTAAGTACTTCCTCCATTTACCTGCATAGGTTGGATCCAAACTGGATAATGTTTGATCTATAAATAGATATGTAAAGTTATTCTTTAAGACATTTCCAAAAAGAAAAATCACACACACACTCAAAGACCAGAATTCTTAAACTTAGGAACAGATCTTAACTGTAAAGTAGCCAGAAACAAGTGACATAAATTACTCCTGCAAAGGCACAGAGAAACTATGAGAAAAAACAAAAGTATGCAGTTTATTGAGCTATCATGCAATTGTCCCTAGAATCCCTGAAACTGCTGTCCACTAAGTTTGGAAGGCTAATTCTCCTAAGTATTTCTGGCAGCATTTCAAAGCTTGTTCCTAGTTTAATTTCAAGTAGTGACCTATAAATGCCTACGTTTGTTACAATATTCCATCTCCTATATTGACTCCCATATTTTTGCACTTTTCCCACTTGCCTCAGTAAGCCCACAGATCAGCTTACTCATCTGGAAAGATGTACATAATTAACCTTTACGGTCTGTACACACTTTACGGTCTGCATCATAATCTGCTGCCTAAAGGCAGTTGAAACACACTCCCTTTACATCAAGCCATTTGTTTGCTGCTATTACATATTCTCAAGACATTACCCTGTCTTCTGTCTCCCCTCACTAACATTTCCTACCATTAGCTACAGAAAAAGATTCCCACAAAAATAAAAGGCCTTATCAAAATATATCTGTTACACTGATAACTGAAGCCTTAAATGCACTAAATAGAAGCTAAATATACAAAGCATATCCACTGAGAAACAGTGTTAATATCGCAATTGACAGGCGGGTGAAGTACGTCTGCTGGCAAGAATGCATAAACCAGGTCACTAAGGATACAAAACAAGACACTTACCAGCTTTTTGGTAGAAGTTAGCTGTTTCATAAGCAAGAGCAGCTATTAGTCCTGGATTGTGTTTCAGCTCAATAGCCCGAGCAATTGTCACTGAAAAAAAATTCCACACCACAGTATTAAAGTTTAATTGAAAATGTCACATCAAATCAGCAGAGGCATTTAGCATTTTAAAACCTCTGCATGAGCAGAAAACAAGTATTGTGCAGTCAAGCAAACTGCAGAATAAAGACAGATTGTTTCTTGGATAGAATGACTCCAAATTAATAGAAAAGCTGAAGGAAGGTTAGTCTGGAGACTAGCTAGTAAACAGAAGCTGCAAATATTTTGAACTAAAGGAACTGGGAATTTATGTTAGGCAAGCATGGTGGTGAAGAGACTGCACGAAAGGAAAAAAGAAGAGGGGAGGTATGTCACACACAAGTTCTTCCAAAGTGGTTACATTCATAGTATCAGACCGATTTTTGGCATTTTCCTCCTATAATTGTAACTTAAGTTTCTTTAAAAGCAACCCGCCCCACTAAGCCACAGTACTTCAGGAGAAGAAAAAAAAATGGCATTGCTGCCAAGCAGACTTCATGAGACATCAAAGTAACCCACAAAGACTGTCATTTCCCATCCCCAACAAACGTATATTTGAAGATACCTTCTTGAGCTTCAGCTTGGCACTGTACGATGTAAGAGTCTACAAGTCGAGCTTCTAAATCTCTTCCCTTTTCTACAGGTGTAATCAATTTTGGAATGTGACTTTCCTAAGTACAAAGCAAGTCTCAAAGTTAGTTTAGGCTTAACACCACTGCTGCCAATGCAAAGCAAGTCCCTTATTCCTAAATGGATAGGACACTGAGTGAAGGTCCCAAGACAGCTGGATGCACTGTTGCATGTGCTACTGGGCAGACAGACAGATTACTCTTCCACTGCCATTGGGAAAGAGTAGCAGGGATTGAGTGGTAGCATAGCACATTAATACTCTTCTTCTTCCTGAATCATTCAGATAGTCTGAGGTATTTGTTTATTCTGTAACCTCATCAGAAAAGCAAAGGCTTTTCTAAGACAAAAAGTCAAGTACTTGGAGATAACTTAAAGACCAGACAGCAAAGACAGTTCTTCTACCTTCAAGTGTTTAAAAATCCCAGCTGCTATCTTCAGGCTTCTGTGAACATCTTTTGCTTCATCTTCTGTTATACTAAGAATATAGAATGAATCAATGAAATTTTAGTTAGAAAGGACCTCTAGGTATCATTTAGTCCCACCTCCTGCTTTGGAGCAGGACTATCAACAACAGTAGATCAGGTCAGTTATGGCTTTGTCTAGATGAATCTTGAATCCTTCAAGAATGGAGAGTCCACTAACCCTCTAAGTAACCTGTCCCACTGCTGTGCTACCCTCATGGTAGAGAAGTTTCTTACAGTGTCCAGTCATTAAATAATCAAATAGAACTCACTTGAAAAAAGAAATGTAAGACCTTGTAATGACTTTCAAGTAAAAGGTAACCTCAGTGTTAAAAGCCAAAGCTTTAGAAATCTGTAGGGCTAAAAGCCAGCAGAGCTGTGATTTTGAGAATCTCCATTTTGTACCTGGACATTCAGAGCAGGACTGATGAAGGGTTTATTCACAACTGACGCTTCCTCTATACCACAGTCACATGGTACTAGTACACTTTGTTCACAGATGCAAGAAGGGATTGAAGTGCACTTGGACATTACAGCACATGAATGAAGGCCAACTGCCTCCTTGAACCCCTACTGTCTCAGCTGGACATGCACTACAGCAGTCAAAACTCAGAAGCTGCTAAATTTTTTGGTGGAATATTGCTGCAATGGAATTACTAAGAAAAGAAAAACACTTACTCTTCTTTTCCAGCGAGTCTTGATGCATATTTTGTGTACCACAGAGCTACATTAAATCCCATGGAAACCAGTTCAAACACTGCATCCTGCTGGGCACTAAAGAAAGACAGACAAAACCCCCCAAACAAACCCCCAAACAATTTAATGCTTTCCATTTTGTTCTGACAAGCTCTCTCTGCTGATAGTTCACATAACGTAAGTTGATATTTCTCTCCATAAAATATTTTTCATTTAAGAAGTCAACAATTTCCAATTCAGAACCTCCTACTTGCTGAACTGCCTAAAAGAGACTTCAATTTTTACTTATTCCCTTTAAGAGCTCATAATTATAATTTCCCACATTCAGATGCCTACCCTTCCCATTTGGGAACTTTTATTTTAAAACAGTAACTTGAGATTTGTTTAGCTTTGGGTGTGGCTGACATTTTTCCATCTTTTTTTTTTTTAAATTGCACATTTTGTGGAAAGCCTTCCTCTGGAATGTCTACTTTAAAGTTGTAGCTGCTAAGTTAATAAGTCAGAGTCTATTACATCTCCCTCAAATGAATGTTATTGCAAGTATTTATGTAACTGCAGTCAAACGGCATGTGCAAATAGCAGGAAATTTCAGAAGCTAAAAACACAGCCTTTGAAAAGAGTGAACTTGCAATCATAAGTTCAGTATAGCTGAGGAATTAGTAAACTTTAAAAAGAAAGGTGTGAGTGAGAAGAATAATGTTGGCACAAGTACAAGTGTGTATGACCATGAGCAAATTAGAAGAGAGTCCTAATCAACAGATTGTCTTCCAAGGGGAATAAAAGCTTTGAGGAAGTCGAGCACTTCTTCTAGATAAAGCTTGACAAATTTGTAAGCGTGATTATACAACACAACTACCTACAATAGCAAGAGACAACTGAATAATCCAGAAGGTTACACATCTGTATTCCTACTTAAACCAGAAGCTTTGTTTGTTTGTACCAGGAGTACAAGTACAGAGGACAAAAACAAAATCAGATCTTCAGCAAAATTTGTACTTCAAAAAACTCGGAAGATACTGGTCAGGCAATAGTGCCAAATGAAAAAGTTTTAAACTGTAGTAATCTATGTTATCATATTCAATTCACCAATACTCTCAAGGTTCTTCTTTGTACTGCTCTAGCCAACTGCAGATATAGTTTGTAGATCAACTAAGACACAATAGATCCTTCTACCATTATCATGCGTTACCACACCTTTACATAAAGGCAACACATGCTTCAGAACACCTAATACAGCGCGGCAATTATCACAAACTCCAAGCAACAAGTTTTCGGAAACTACTTTGTGTTCAACATTTTGCTACACTTCTAAGTTTTCCTTCACACCTCTGCTGGCACACATGCATATATATAACAGACCAGAAGAAAACAGCTGCATACCCTGTAATCATAACAGCATATATACCTTGGAACTTGTCCTTGTAATGTGTCTGTCCACTTGAAATTCTGAATATATCTCAACTTGCATTCTTGGGAAGAGTCATCCAGTGAAAGGATAAAACCTATAGAATAAAAAAGTGTACCGACAGGCAATCTCAAAGTAAGAAACGGGAACAAGTAATGAAGGAATGGGGATCAATGAGAACATGGACTTAGATAAAGGAATGTTTCTTGCTGTACCATTCAAAATCCTGTGTTACTTCCTGAAGTTTTTATTCCTCAATATCTTGAGGACAAGATGTGCAAAGACCCAAACTGGCTACTGCAAGAAACTCCTGGTCCAGCAGGTTACCAACTCAACCCTGTGAGTCTTGATTGCTCAAGGAAAACCTTGCAGATGTCTGCATGTCCCGTATGGTGACTAGTTGGGAGTTGGACTGACCCAGGTACAGGATGGCTGAGGCTGCTCGAGGTGAGTGAGTGACTGTCCCTGCCACCGTAGTGGTGATCGGGAAATTCCAGGAGAAGCTGCCTTGTTAACAGGGAGAGGGAAAAGGGCTTGTAAGCATGGACTCACCTAGTCACCATCTCTTTTGTCTCCAGGGCTACAGGAAATTGGTTATGTCCAGCAGCCCAGAAAACAGCAGTCAGTGGGATGAAGCTCATGCTATGGGATATTCAAATCCTAGCATATGCAGGCTTAGGGAATTTTTCACGGAGAAGTAAGATGGGCCTTGGTCTGATCAGGTCTTACAGACTTTCAAGAACTCAAGACTTGCAACAGCAGCTATTGGGGCTATAGCTCTAGGTGCTGTCACGTGTTTATAAAGACAAAAAATACTTGTTCCTTTCACATGCAGAAGATTTTAGTGACCAAGCATGATGCTTTTTGTCTGCAGCAACATGGACTGTTATCTTACCTTTATCTAGAATGTCGCATTAGCTTACACCCTCCCAGGGACTGAGGGAACTAAACCAACTTGAGCTGCTTCACTTCCCACAGACTGAAAGATCACAGTTTCCATGAATCAGCTGACTCCTGAAAACTCAGTCCTAAGAAACTTGTCTGAGCACCTGACTGCTAAGAGAGAGTTATCAAAATATTGACAGGAGGAAGGTTTCAAGGGAATGCGTTATCATAGGTGACCATCTACTGAAAATGTAGACACTATGCTAATGAGCACCTATATATACACCTAAGACAAGCAGCAGCAGAAGTGTAAACTTGCAACAAGTCTCTTATCTAGCATTAGACAAACCAGAAGTTTACACCAAAGAGCGACTCCTATCAACTAATTAATAGACTCAATGTATACTTAAGGAGCAATTCACCACACTCTAAGAGACAAATAAACATGTCCTCCTCCAGCAGGAAGCGAATGAGGTTAAAAGCAAGAGGACAGGACTGCCAACACTTAGTACTGGCAGGGTCACAAAGGACACTGAAACTTGTAGAAAGGGCCTGGTGAGTACCCATGACTGGTATCAAGCATAGAACCCATGAAGCTACTCTCCTTCCTGAGAAGTGCAAAGCCTCTTTACAGAAGATTAGCACAATATACATTCTGAGAAGTGTCATTAAAACTCAAATTTATATACCTCTTGATGTATTAGCAGTATTGCTAACAAATGTTCCTACCTTGCAAGAGTGAGAAGTACAAGTCAGTTGCATTCTTCATCATTTCTGGATTACAACTCGAGTCTGTAAACAGCTCCAATAGTCGCGTTCGAGATAACCTCAAATCACTGTATGGAGGGGGGGGGAAATAAAAAATGAACCTAAGAAATTCTACCCAAAAATGTACTATTAAGAAAGTACCTACCCATGTATACCACCACCCTTTTGGCTAAGAAAGTGAAGCTAAGCATTCAATTTAGCTACCTGAAGGCAAGGAAAGGTACTTTATGAGGAAGTTGTCGATAAATACAGAAAAATCTTCCTTTCTCCTCTGGATACATATGATTGACTCTTCAGTCTAAAGTACAATCCATTTTGGACAGATAGCAATGGATAATCAGTACTCGTTATCAATCTGTTGTTCTAACACAAACTAAAATAACTATGCCTTTATCTACCAAGAGGTTGGGTGCAGGGGGAGGGAAGGGAAGTAACAAGCAGGAACATTGTTCAACATTAGAATGGGATGAGCATATGAAGAAATAAGAATAGATCTGCAAAATAAGCTGAGATCTCTTTTCATTATATTCCTATCTACAACAGAACATTCATGCCTTATTCACTTATGGAAATTACTTTAAGTAATCTTTTGCAGAAGAATGCACAGTCATCAGAAAGACAATGAAATGTTTAGTCTTTTGCCTCTGCATTATCATAATTGGCCTTGCTATACACTCAGAGACTTGAAAACTGGATAATTCATTCTTTGTAACTAAACGTTCAGTGTTATCAGTATCTTATTGTCTCCCAGCCTACACGTTTCTAGTCATCTTAAGAACAAAAATTGAAAAGTAATCATTACTTTTAAGGATGTCCTCCAAACTGTGAGAGACAGAGTAAGGTTAATCACAAGTACACTTACTTGCAAACCTTTGTTGCAGCTGGAGTGGTAGCTACCCCATAAAAATTAAATGAAACAGGAGCTGTAGCCTTCAAAGGGTTGCGATGAAACCAGTGGGTCATTTTCTTTCTGTAGTGTTGTTTACGCCAAATCTAAAGTATGGAAAGAAATGAATAGCTGCAGGAACAGATACAACCGAGATGCTATATATGTCATGCTCCTCAGCTCAGAAAAATATATTCCAAATGTCAACAATCAGGAAAGAAATTAATTTGCCAAGTTGTATATAATTACACAGAAGAAATTAGATTTCTTTTTTTCCATTTGAAACACTAAGCTTCCATACACCTTGTCTTCATCATCGATGTACTTAGTTTGAGAATTTTACTCTCTTGAAATAAATATGCATTCTAAGGCAACTATTTTAAGTTGGGCAAAAAGCTATAAGCTACTTCACTCTATATTACTGCACACTTTCTTACTCAAAAAACCCCACATTTGTTACCTCCTGCGTAAGGCTGAATATTCCCCATGTAATTTACACGTATATCTCAATTCACTGAGGTCATTATATTCTGTCTGGTCAATCTATTAGTAGCTTTTATTGCGACACCATTGATATAGATGAAACTGCAATTATATAGTAACCCTTGCTGAAAACATGGATATATTTACATACATGTAACAGACCTGGAAGTTTGGTACAGTACAGCTAAAACAGACCATCTTTTTTATTCTACGTCAATTTCAGCAAATATATATAACATAAGCATTCCAATGAGCTGTCAACAGCAGTGCACGGTGGGAGGATGAAACATAATGGGCACATGTTGAAACAAGGGAGGTCTGTACTGGATAAAAGGAGAAACCTCTTCACTATGAGGACAGTGGAACTGAGGAACAAGTTGCCCAAAGAGCTTGTGTGGCCTCCATCCTCAAAGGCTTTCAAGACCTCACCGGATAAAGCCCTGAGCCACCTAGTCTGACCTCAGAGCTGACCCTGCTCTGAGCAGGACGTTGGACTAGAGACACACACCCCCACCCCCCCCCCCCAAGACCTCCATCACCTTATGATCCTTTCTGAATCTCTAAGTTCATCGGTATAGAACACTTTGCAGCTTTGCTGGGAAAAAAAAAAAAAAAAAAAAGGACATCTGCCAGGTCTTCCTGACCGAGCAGGTGACTTGTTTATCGTGTCAGCACCTGTCACGACACCTTCACCCACCTGCGCAGCAGTCTGCACAATGGAGAGGTGCTGTCACACGGCTCAGTCGCATCCAAGCCAGGGGACAGTTTGACAGGCACTTAAACAAGAGATCTGCCGTGTCCAAACAGCCTTTACCCCCCGCGGTTTGCCCGGCGGGAGCCTGCCCGGTGCCGACCGCCTCGGGCCCGCGCCGCCGCCTCGCCAAAGGCCGCCGCGGAGCCAGCGGCACACACCGACCGACGTCCGCCCCGGCGTGCGACCCCTTTCACAGCAGTAGCTACGGTGCCGCCCGGCTCCCCGAGCCCCGCCGACACCAGCGAGTCGGGCACAGGCGGCCCTCACAGGCGCCGGGACCCTCTCGGTAAAAGCCAGCCGCCCGCCGCCACTTCCGCCCGGCCCTGCCCCGGCTCCCGGCGGTGCGTCACACACCCGTCGCCGCAGGCAGCGCTAGCGGAGAGCCGATGACATCGTCCCGCGCCCGACCGCGTCGATCCCGCCAGTTATCCCCCTCCCCCCCCCTCGCCAGGTGCCCCCAGGCCGCCGGCGCCAGCCCCGCGGCTGGGGTCTCGCCCCGGGACAGCCGACGGAGGCACTGCCAGGCCCTGCGCCCTCCCCCGGTAGGGACCCCTCAACGCTACAAACAGAGGCGGGAGCGGGAGGGGACAGCGACCCGCGGCCCAGCGGCGGCACCGGCCCTCCCGGACGGGTGACCCGCCTGCGGTACTGCACAGGGGCGCCGCTGCTTACCTGCGAGGGGGGGCCTCTCACGGCGGCACGGCCGGGACCGGAGGGGAGGAGCGGAGCGTTCCCCGCCCGGGCGCCGCCGCCGAGATCCAGCTGGGAGGGCAGGACTCCCTCCGGAGCCACGTGACCGCCGCCATGACACATACCGAGGCGGAAGTCGCCTTCCCCCCCCGCCCCGCCCCCAAAGCCGCGGGCGGGCGCCGCCGCCTCGGTAGCTATGGCGCGGGCGGGCGCGGCCGGCGCAGCCTACCTCGCTGGGCGGCGCTGGCGGGAGGCGCTCGCCGCGTTTGGTTGTCGCGGCGGCTGGGTTGGGCTGGGCCGGCAGCGGGCGCGGGGCTGGCGGGAGCGGCTGCCCGGCGCGGTGCCCCGGCCCGGGGTGAGCATGGTGCCCTAGTGCTGGGGCTATGTCGGAGGCGGCCCGGAGCCTCCTGCAGCGCTGGGGCGCCAGCTTCAGGAAGGGCACCGACTTCGACTCCTGGGGGCAGCTGGTGGAGGCGATCGACGAGTACCAGATGTGAGTGCGGGGGCGGGCGGCTCCCGCCGCTGCCCCGCCGGTCCCCGGCACGGCCCCAGAGCCCCGTGCGAAGGGCCGGGGGGAGGGAGCGGCCCCCGGGCGGGGCGGGGCAGGGGGGGGGCGCGCCCCGCCGGGCCTAGGCCGCGGCCCCCCTCACCCCTCAGGCCGCGGCGGCGGGTCCCCTGCCGTTATGTAAGGCGCGGGGCCGTGGGTCGGGGCGTCCTCTCAGGCGGGGGCGGGGGGGGCGAGTCGCCCGAACCTGCCGGGAGCCGCCCCGCCGAGACCGGTGGTCGGTGGCGGGTGCTCGGCCGGGCGCTGCCCCCCTCGCCGGCCCGTCCTTTTGCGAGGGTGGCAGCCGGCTGGCGTGGAGCTGCAGGGCCCCCCAGGCGTGGAGCCGTCGAGGCGGTTGGTACAGGCACCGGTGGCCCGGGGTACCCCTATCCCATCACCCTGTCCCCCGGGCACCATGTTTGTGGGGAAGAGGGGACCTGGCTGAGGCAAATGGGCTGCCGAAGCATCAGCCTTACCCAAAAAACCCCCGGACAACATATCAGGGTGAAAACTGGTCCATCGCGTGCTGGTGTGTTTCACCCCTGATGAAACCGAGGTGGGAGAGTGGGGAACCTGGCAGCCCCAGTTAGGTTGCCTTGCACTGGGTGGGACCGCACCACCCATGAATCCTTTGGTATCAGAGGAGTATCGGCAGTGTAGGGCACTGTTGATGGTATCCTTAGAAACACACCTGGTAGCTTTAGTCAGATGCTCTCCTCTACTACTCTGTTGACCATGAAGATTAAAGTTATTTCCTTGTGGTTTGAGTATTGCAGGCCAAGTTACTTACGGTGAATTTTCTGGAAGAAGTCCAGAGAGTTTGCACTTGTTCCCCAAGAGAAAGTCGGCTGAAGAGATGCTCTCCGAGAGATCTTCTAGTGCTATTCAGGACTATTGAAGTTATGGGCTGTAACCACACTGGCTACCAGTTCAGTTGCCATTCATAGTAACTAGACTGCTGGCCACGTACAGCACTGTCATGAGATGCTATAATCTCATCGTTTCATTCACTCACCAGACAGGATGATGCAAGTTCAGTTATTTGCAGTTTGCTGATGGTCTTTAGAGCAGGGCAAGCTGTTACTACAAACCTTGGCACAGGGGTGAAAAGAAGTTCTCTTCCAGATCTGTATTTCAGAAGGAAAAAAAAAATCATTGGAAAGTAAAAGAAGATATTTTTAATAACTGCCCTTATGTGGACATCTGCGAGGAGTCCAGCAGGATCCTAATGCTTTAAACTGTCTTGGCAGTCTCAGCAGTGAGTTTCATGTAATGATGGTTCTTCAGAATGAAAAGTCTTCAGGCTTCTCATTCTGAGCTTGCTTCATTGAGAAGTAAGGTCACTAAACATTCACAGACAGTCCAGTTTGAGAGTTGAAGCATAACTTTTGTTCCCTTCCTCCCAGCATCACTTGTGTCTGATGAGAACTGAGGTGATCTCAGCTCCCTTGCTTTATTCTGGCTTTGGAGCAGTGTGATATCTTTGTAAGGAAGCTCCTCTTGGGTAGTAGTATTGTAAGCTGCTCTTACAAGCCTTATCAGTGAGTTTCTACTGAATAGTCGTCAGTAGATGAACTCTGGTTCCAGGAGGGAGAAGAACGGGGAGAGAAGATCAAAGGATTACAGGGAGATATTTCCTGGGGAGGAGCGGAACCTTTTCAGTGTGCGTATCTGCTTCTTGTAGATACAGCAGGTAAATTAATAACTGTTTCAGTCTATAGGGTAGAAGTTGCAAATAAGAAGCACAGGGCAAGATACCTACCTGTAGCTCTGGAGAGACATAACAGCACGGTTTTATGCTGTTGCCTTCTCAAATGGCAACCTGAGATGGGATGGGATGAACAAGTGTGTTGCTGCAGTTGGCCAGGTGCTGCTAATGTTGGCAAGGTCTGTACTGATCAACACAGGGAGGCTGGGGAGAAGCTGGTTACGGTGAGCTTGCTGACAATGAGAAAGATTTTCCCAAATCTAAGCTAGTTCAGTCCATGGATTTAATGGCTGCTGATGTAAAACACAATTATTTGCCTCCCATGTCCAGGGGGACCTACGTCTGCTCAGGTCTTTATGTTACTCTGGGAAGTGCAGGAAGCTTGGTGCAAAGATTGGCCCTTGTTCGTTCAGGTGCTTACTCATGCAGGAGCCCTCCGAGCTGTCAGCAGTGCCTTCCCTGTTGAATGTCCCCATCTGTGGAACTTGGTCTGATCCAACTTTGAACAAGCTTCAAGTAGGATGCCAGATGTGTTTATGTCGATTAGGGTGGGTTTTTTGTATTAGTGACAAACGGAAAGAGGGTTGTGTTACTGATGCTTGCAGAAATGTTAATACTGTGATGCTGCCTGTTGTGGGTGGCATATTGCTGCTATGATTATATGTTTTCTTAAATCATTACTTTTAAATGCCCTTTCTATATGTCCTGTGTATCGTATCGGCAGGGCAGCAGGGAAGGAGTGTACCTTTGGGTTCAAGCATGTTTGTGCTTTTTGTCTTTCTTTTCTCAGTGACCATCTTTCCCCCTTTATGAAGGGGGACGACACCACTGAGTTGTGCAGTTACCTTGTCCTGTTTGGTTGTGTTTTCACTGGTGCTAGTTAAAAACTACAGTGGCCTCAATCCTTGTGTCTTTTTAAGAGAGCTTATTTTTAGGAAAAGAGAAGAAATAAATGAGTTCTGATTTTTGTTTCTGATGCAGGCTTTGACGGTAAAGTGTTTTGGTGTATGCATCTTGGTGTATGAATTTTAAAGCCCACCAAAAACCAGGCTAATCCCCACTGCAATGGTGGCAAGAAGCTGAGTCCCTTTAACAATGCAAACTTGTGAGGTTGCAGACGGAAGTGTATTGCGATGCCCCGAGTACTGCTGCTGTCCCTGGGTTTCCACTCAACCTCCTGTCCCCCCTCCCCCTCTGCTTTCTTAAAAAAAAAAAAAAAAAATTATTTACAGGGAATGGCAACAATTGCCCAGAGGTTTTGCTTGTTTAATGTTCTCCTTCCTCCCCGGACGGAAACTGTAACTCTTCCCATAGCTTCCCTCTCTAGCTTCCTTTCGCTTTCTCGAGCTGTTTGCTTACTGTTACTTTCCAAACCCCTTGGTGCTCCTGTCTCCGTGGTGACAAGGGGTGGGGTCTCTGCTCCGCATGTGATGCTGACAGGCGCAAATGTGAGCTGATACACCCCGGTCAGCCCGGGCCAAGCCGCCCTGCGCCTGGCTTCCAGCCCTGGGAGAGCGTGCAGCCATCGCCTAGGGTGCCCGCGCCCGCGACTCCTGGCAATCTGACTTGCCTCAAACTCTCCCTGTGAAATGCATGTCAGCTTGTACCGCAGTGGGCCTTCACAGGGGGTATGGTTTGTTGTTATAAAATAAGGGGATGGGGAGAGGAAAAAGGTCAGTGCTTACAAAGGGGGCTGTTGGCTAGAAGGGCCTTCTTACCTGTTCTCCCTTCGTCATATATTATATACATAGTCTTTCCTGCCTAATGTAGTTGCATACTTTGTCCACCTTCTAGACTTTTTTGAGTATGGCCTACCATGGTTATAGAAATCTTTGTTAAAAAAACCAAACAAAACCAAAAACTATTTGGAGCAACAGTCTGTGGACCTTTTGGCTGACACGTTTTCTGGAGGCTGGGGTGTGTGTGTGTTTCTGTGTTGTGTTCCCACTCTACAATTTTCTTTCCCCCTCATCCAGATTAGCAAGGCATCTACAAAAAGAGGCGCAGTCTCAGCACAACAACTCGGAATTCACAGAAGATCAAAAGGTGAGTATTGCTGTTTGCTCAGTCAAGGAGCTTGACTCGCAGATGTTGATGTGTATTATGGTTTTTTTATCTCGCAGACCAGAGCCTTATGAGACCTTTTTTCCTCCTTCAATATATGCAAACAGAAACAGAGCCCAGCATGGCTAAAACAGTTGCTGTCATTAGATGTGACAGATGCTCTGCTGTGTAATATTGAATGTCATGCATGCTGGCCAGAGTCCTTCATAACCTGGGTGTTTCTTTTTTTGGGTGACCTTTTGTTAACTTGCTTATACAACGTTAGCACAAGTTTATGTTGTGAAGTCTGAATAGAAAATGTCTTGAACTGCAGACATCGAGGGTGTGTGAGGAAGATGTTAGCTTAACATGTAACACCTGACTGGGAAGGGTCCTGGCAGCACACTCCCTAGTAGTCTCTTAGAATGTTATTTGTTTATAGTCTTTCAAAATATTGAAATTACTTTACTCCTTCCTCCCTCCCCTCAGTTGAAAAGACTGTTTCTTGTCTCAGTATCATATTAATGCAATTCTGTGACAGGATTTAAGAGGAAAATGCTAGCTGAGCTCCCATACGCTCAAGCATTTTCAGCAAAATAAAATCTTTTGAGATATGAGGCCCTGCTAAATTTTCATGTCTTGTATAAAGGCATGTTTTTTCTTAGGAATACCAAATTAGAGACCCCTGTATTTCCGCATTTCCAAGTCATAAGATCACTTGTTTGAGCAATGGTGTTGCCTGAAAATTGACATTTGTTAGCCCAGAATCTAACCTATGGCAATAGGGTGCTAGAGTAATGGGATCTGTGTTTGGAAATGCTGGTCCTGAAAACAGGTCCTGGCTACAGAAACTGGAGATGAACTTGATGTGTTTCAAGAAACTCATTACAAAGAAATACACCTTTACATAGAGTCTGACAGGTTTGTAACTGTTTCCTTGACATGTACCAATAAGAAAAGCGAAGAGCTTGTCTTCCATGTTCTGTTTACCTTCTGCAAAGAAGATAAGGCTTATGATCGTCTTAAACAGAGTCATAATCTTGGAGAAGGATTTGGTCCACCTTTCCTGAACTGAAGGCTTGGAAGCCTTGTTAATGTTGGACGGCTGTTTACTCTTTGATTGCTTCTGCTCTCTATCCCTTGCTGGTAGCTTTCTCCATCGTTCTCAGCTATAGTCATCTTTACTGCATGTTTCCCCTCTGTGGATACTTTTGAAAATATGGTTACTTCATGAAGGTGAAGCTGTTAATCTCACTTCTGGAGGCATCATCTCCTGTGATTATGGGAACCAGAACCACACAGGGCTTTGCTTCCAGATGTTCCCTGAATCTTGTGGAAAGAACCTTGGACCAGATTGTGGAAGTGAGTGAGGTCAGCCATGAGGGAAGGCCTGGGGGGCTCAGGAAGCAGAGATAACTGACCTCAGATGTTAGATGCGCAACTGCGATCATGTCTTAAGGCGACAGTCTTCTGAAAAGAAAAAATAAGGAGTGGCTGTTTTGAATCCTTGCAGAGCGATACCTGTTTCTAAAGCTGATATAACTTACAAAAGAGATTCACATTTATATCACTTGCTTTTTTTTGCAGATCAGTAAGGGGCTGATGCACTGAAACTTTGACCCTGGTTATCAAATGGTGGTGCCTATTTCATTAGCCACATACGCAGCTGAATTCCCCAACATTTTGTTGAGAGAACATTCTCTTTCCCTCCTCTACCATGAGGAATGCAGGTCACAACAAAAATAAGAGTCTTGCTATTGCTTTGGAAGAAGCCCTTAAAACTCTGTACAGCAAAATCTTTTAGTCTGATGTTAAGCTCCTTGCTGTTCTGGTCTTCCCTATTTCTGCAGGAGCTCAGCCATTATAATCTAGTGATCATGACCAATTACTATCATCGCTAGTATCATTCACTTGGCATGTAGGAGTAGAGTTTAGCACACTTTGGGGTTTTCAAGCAGTTTGGTTAAATAGAAGCGTATATTCTCTCTCACCACCCTTTAAAAAATCTACATACCAAACCAGCTACTTTTGGTCAACTAAGTTCCTGCCAATGCATCGACCAGCATGCTATTTCCTCCTGGTTCTGGAAAGTCTCTTTCCCTAATATCTTGTCTTTCTGAGGTTCTACATGTCATATAAGAGCCACCTCTTTATTTTTCTGAATGTAGAAGAGTGTAAACTTCAAGGTTTGCTTATCTGATATTACTGGCCAAGGCTGTACACAGAATTTCATAGACTGGAAAAGGCAAGGCTGTGGAGCTAATTATGATTTCCAGTTGCTTGATCTACCCTCATTCCAGTCTTTGCGTAGATTTACAGTTAGCTGTTTTCCAAAGGACCATACATACTGCTGAGGATTACTGTGAGGCTGTCATTGTTTCTTCGTTGACATACTCTGTGGGAAAGATGGATTTCAGCAGTGATTCCACTGTAGCAAGGAAAAACTACTAGGTTTACAGCTACAGGGAAAGGACAAGGCTAGGTTCAAATCCTCAGCCCCATCTGTCTGTATAAACTTTTACCATGTTTGGGTTTATTTCATGCATCACAGGTGGTGTTACAGTGCAGATATGGCCACACCATAATTGATGGTGTTTTACTTGCTAATGTAATCATACAATCTGTTAATCTAACAACACTTGACAGATACTACCCATTTCTTTCCTAGGCATACTGTGAGCCAGTTATCATTTATCTTATAATAAATGTATTGTTTATGGTAAGAATGCAGACTTTTAGATATTCATATCTTGCCTTTTTGCTCTTGATCTGAAGAGTCTGTTTTGAAACACTGTATGCTACTTCCCTTGATAGAGTAGACTAGTCTACAGAATTTGCTGTTCATTCCTGGATTTTCAGCTTCTGGGGGGTTGTCGTCTTATATCTACTGCTGGACATAATTGTGGAGTTTTAGTCCTTAGGGAAGGCTCTGTCTTGACTTGGATAATTGACAGTGCTGGAATCTTCATTAGTGATTGTGAATTTTATTGAAGTATTTCTCTGCAGATAAATACTGTAAACAACAAATCATTGTGTTTAAATCTAGTCACCCTGCAACAGCTTTAAAGAGGCTGTGCAACAATTTCATCACCTAGAGGCTGCATGTACGAAATATTAACAGATACAGTTACTGGTGGATTTACCTCAGTCTTAACATCGGCATCCTGCTGTTCCTTATTTTACCTTCATTCTCTAAAAAAAACCCATCTTCATTCATGATCAACCACTGTGTTTTGCTACATGAATTGTTCCAGTTAGGTTTGGCCATGGTTGTCAGCTTGCCTCCAGCTATAGTTACTCTCACTCAGTTCTGTATGCAATAAATTTGACCTTTAAAGCCCTCTTCTAACCGCAGTTGTTGCTTCTCTTGTAACTGTTTTGTGCTAGGCTGAGTTTTCTTCAGTATTAGAAAATCATGCTTTTTTATGCAATAGTAATTTGCTGAAATAAGAGCACTGTTGAACAGTCTTAGCATGATTCATTAAACTACTGGTCTCCTAACAGCCTAGACCTCTCTTTAAAGCCAAACTCTGCTCTGGCTCTGTATTTATGCAAACATCTTTGACTGCATTACAGTTAGCACAGTCATTACTCACACAACTGCACTGAAGAAACCTTGACTATGAGATCAACTGACTTTTTCCCTTTCTAATCACAAGTTTACATAAAACTGAATCTTAACTATTTTAAACTAGCAAAGTTAATTATGGCTTCAGTCTTTCTAATGAGATGCAGAATGTTTTCCCTGCTGCAAAAAGGAGCCTTTGCATGGGATAGTTGCAGCTGAAAATGATAGCAGTGTTTAGCTGCATTTTTAACTTTTGGGTTGGGTGTGGTCCCTTAAAAAAATAGTTATGAATAATGCCTGCTGGGAGCTTGCCATATTTCAATAGATTCCATATAAAACCTATTCTTTACTATTTTAAGACTCCCAAACTCTCTTAATTAATCTGTTTCTAGAGCCATTATTGCCCTTCAGCCCCCAGGAGCCAGAGGACACACATTTTGTATTGCTGTTTGTCCTGTTAGGAGGCACCTAGTTCAGGCAGTTTTAAGAATACACGGTTACGAATCTGCAGAATAGGGAACAGGGGTGTTGCTGAGCTTATTGGTGAATTGACAAACGAGACAGGGGTTGAGCAGTGCTTCTTGAGGCCTCACTTACGGTGTGGGCTTAATGCTCTGCACGCGAGACCGGGAGGGGAAGAGCCATGTGAAAATCTGTTTACATATTCTGATTCCGTGGTGGGGCACGGAGGCTGTGTGCTGGCACCCTGCAAACTTGTAGCCCTCTTTCTGTGGTGCAGTCGGAGGGGTTTTGATCCAACACAGAATGGGCACGCTCTTTGCTCAGCAGTCAACACCCAAACCATTGGAACAGCTGGGTTTTTGCAAATGTTAGAGCTGTAGTCCAACCTCAGAGATTTCCCCTCCCTTCCCTAGGGAACCTCTGGATTCCTTTCTTTTACCCATTACTTCACACCTTCCTCTTTAAGATTCTACCTTTGCAAATGTATCTTTCCAGATGTTCTCAAATATAAAAAGGAATTCCTTTTGTTACACTGCAGCTGATTAGATGGATGTAGTGCATTCTCACCCTAGGGACTGACGATCTGCTTCTGTAGTACTGCCTGGTGTCCTCCCATCCAGCCTGAAGGTACATGTAAATCCACAACACCCACGTGTGGAGTGCGGGTCTGGAAGTGTCAAGATGAATCCAGGACTGGATGTACTCCTTTCTTTTTCAAAAATCTGTGTTTTTCCAAGCTATGCTGGAGATCCAGCTATGGATCTCTGTTACATAGCAGAATTTATTTTGGGGAGGTAGAAGTTTGTTGACTGAACCTAGACTACAAAATGAACCTCCACAGAAACGGAGCTCTCCTATTTTTACTCTGCCATATTGCATGCAAGCATATGGTCATGTTGCTCTATATTAAAATTCCCAAACAGCACACGGCTGCACATGCTGCATCCTAGGCAGAGGAGAAAACAATGTGTCCTGTGCTAATACGCATCACTCGCTACTTTCCTGGAAGGTGCTCGAACTAAATTTTTTGTAAGACCTCCATACAGTGGACAGTAATATAAACTACAAGGATGTAAAGTCTGGGCTAATGCCATGTTGTAACAGAGTGTTTAAGACGAGAGGAGATATCAGTTGGGGAGAAGCGGCTTTGAAAGCTTTGAGCCTGTGGTGGCAGATGAAAATTGGGTATCTGAGGCTTTTACACACTCCAGCTGCCCTTGTTGGCTCTGCCCTTGAGGTATTGAAGTGTGATTTGCTTATGATTCAGCTCCTGAACTCTTTCAACTTTTAGTGTGGCATAAGGTGAACTGAAACTGGAGCCACTTAGCTTTTAGCCCAGCCTGTTTAAACTAGTGGTGGCCCAGGAGCTGATTGAGAAGGCGTTGTGACATCCCTTTGCAGGAGAGTCAGGGCAGATGACTGGGGAAGGTAGCTGTGAAACCATGTCTAGTTTTTATCTGCTGCTGCAAACCTCTTGGAGCCCTAAAATGTAACCCTCCTTTAAAGGGAAGTTTTGGCTTTTGACTGATACTGCATAACTTGCCAGATGCTGATACTCTTGAAGTTCTTTGATGCTAGAGTTGTGCTCTAGGAAATCTTTTCCTCCCCTTGCATCCAGCTTGGGGGGGAGCTGTTTTTATACTGCCTGATTTAAAAGGAGAGAATGAGTTACAGGTGCGTATTCCAACTTTTATCTTCCTTCTAGGGGGGAAAACTTACTTTGAAAATAAACTGCCTTTCTTTGTAGCTTCATTGTTGCTGTTTTTCTTGCCCTATAAATGTTCCACAGAGCATTTTGAATTATATTTGGCCCTTATCTCTGCACATTGTCTTCATTTTTCTTCACTAAAACCTTTTAGTTAATGAATAAACTTGTGATGGTCAGGCAAGGTCAAATATACTGTGCAGTTGTGTCCGCTTGATGTCGGTTATGAAAGTCTTAACTCCTCCTTTCAGCTGGTAGTAATAGAAACAAATGTGACTGTTGCTGGAGCTTCTTATTTTGTGAGACATAAAAGCTTAAGTAGCACTGTCTTCAAAGTAAGACTGCTAGCAATGAGCTGTTTTGAAGCCCTTCCCTCTCTTCTACATTTTTAAATGAAAATGAGAAATTACTTCACAGTTTTGCTGAGGGATATTTTAGATAGCTGACAAGTTTGAATCAAAGAATATATTGCATGCTTTACTCAGAGTTTAAATGTCTTAAAATTACAAAACCAGAAAGTTAGAAAAATAATCCGCCTTTATACTTCCTCTCCCACCAAAACCCACAAAAGCAGACTGTGTTTTTTCAGTGCTGAGATACTGGGCTTCTGTAACTTCTGAGGAGGGTTGACTTGGTCTGCTGAGATTGTAAGCCTGATAGAGGAACTGTAGGCATGACTCCTAAAAGGGCAAATTAGAACAAACCAGTCAAGTTCTCAGAAGGTAATACACTGGTCGGTTTGGATTTTTTTTTCTCTCCCCTATCACTTCAGAGCAGTTGAGTTCATAAACAATTTATGATGTGGTAGGCATTATTACAGTTTCTGCTGAGTGAATGACCCCCATCTGTGTTGATGAGCTGTGGGAGGGGAGTTAAGCGGCAGATGTCTGTTTCATGTATTGCGCTTTCAGAAAATCTTACTTGTGTATAAAAAAACCTTTTGATGCTGAATGATCTGGTACTGAATAATAGATCTGAAATCTTTGCAAGAAAAAGCAATTGTTCGTATTTATATTTTTAAAAAATGTGAATATGGAAGGATACAGTTTCAGTAATAAATTAAGCAATTTTTTTTTCTTTCAGAAAACCATAGCTAAAATTGCAACATGCTTGGAACTGAGAAGTGCAGCTTTACAGGTATAGCTCTTTTTCCTGTGTGACTTCATACTTTAGTGATAGGTAGCTGTAGAGCTTTTTAAAGCTAGTTTAGTGTCTTTAGACATAGCCAAAACTTCTGAAAACAGAGTGACCAAACCCTTGAACACTTGGACTTTCCAAGTTGTCAACATGATGCCCCAGGTGGTTGCCTTAAAAACCTTTAAGTGCTTATATGAGGATGTATTAGGGTTTGTACAGGAATTTAACCGCAGGTTTTGTCTTTGGTTCTTTGCCTCATTTTCCTCCTTCCGAACTGATTAGTTTGTCTTCCTAACCTGTGTGCAAGGGTAAAAAGATCCCTGGAGTGACCCTTGCACTAATTCAGCCGCTTCACAAATCATAATAGAGCACGAGGAAGTATGTGTGTGTAGAATAAAAATGACTTTGTAGCAGTCATGAAAACTGGCAGTGCTGTAGGCAAATGTGTGAAAATAATGATTTAGAAGCTACTCTTTGGGCTTTTTTCTGGACTGAAAGTAATGTCATGGAAGTGATTTTTTTTTTTTTTTTTTTTTTTCTCTCAGCACAATCTTATCTCCAAAACAAAAGGGAAGTGAGAGAAATTTCCAAAAGAGTGTGGATGGGGGAGGATGAATCAACTGAAACAAAGTTTGGGTTACTGGATTACCTCTTTACCAACAGAGTGGTGACAGGCAAATTTTGCATCAAGTTACTCACAGCAGCGCTCCTGAGTACTTCATGTTGCTGTACAAGGCGCAGCAGCTCCATTGTGCTGCCTTCAGTTGTCTGAGAGGCTGGGATACAGTGACAATTTAGGCAGCATGCTGGAGCTGGACTAATGAGGTGGGGGGGCTTACCAGTCTCGAGGCTGTGCAGCTTTTGAAGAATTATTTGGTTATCTCTACCTGTCTATTTTGATCTAATCTGGGGCGTTTGAACAGCGTTGCACTTGTTCTGAGTCACTGTGACTTTGTGACAAGGGCGGATGTGTTCCATTGTGGGACAGCTTCATGAGTCAGGTCACGTCTGAGAGCAACAGCAGAAGATGCAGCAATGTCATAACCTGCCAAACTGAAGAGATGATGTCTTGCAAGAACAGTCTTCCTTGCTGTTGGTTCCTCAGCAGTAACTCAAGGATTTTATAACCTCGTGTGAGGGTACTAGAACTTCTCATCCACTTCACTTTGGGGGGTGTTTCACTTGCTGCAGTTTTGTTATGGTTTCTTAGCAGAGATTAAAGTAGTTAGTGAGTGTGGTCATCTTTTCCCATTCTGCTAACAGTATGGGTATAGCTGCTGTACTGTCTTTCTGTAGTCTTGCAGGAGGTCCCTGTTGACACTTGGGCAAAATCAAGGAGAAAAAAAAAAAACAAACTGTCGGGCCTTAAAGAAATGTTGAAAACAATGGGTAATCTTAAGAGATGCCAAGGGTGCAATGACACAATTAGGTAAGACCTGATCCTCTGCCTAAAAGAGAATGTCCAGTGTCAATCCTCTTATTTGCACCACTTTTCTTATGCCAGCTCTGCCACTTGTCTCAGAATAGGCTCGTTCAGCTTACCAAACTGTCGGTGAACTACCTTAGAATAAAAAACTAAAAACTTTTCTGTTGAGTTAGTAAGTCAAATAGGCTTACTGAGAGGCAGACATGTGCTACAGACAGGTGAGGAAACTGCATTATCGGAGTTGGAGAAAGGAGAGATGGGAATCTCTCTTCCATTTGCAGTGAGCTCTTAGCTGAGCATTTTGTCAAGCTCATCCTATATACTGTGATTTCTGCCAGTGTTAGTGTTGGACGTGTGTCTTGAACTGTGAATGCTCACGTTGGAGCATCACTTTGCAGTGCAGTCTTACAGCTGATCTTGCTTCAGACCGACTTGATTGGGGAAGAATTAAAATGAGTCCCTCTGTCTTAATGTTCCTGTGTGTAGTAAGTATGAAAGAGCAACTAGTTACTTTAAAAATATTTATCTTGCATTAGAGCTTGGAACATGGGATAAGTTTGTTCTCAATAAATGAGAAGTAATGTACTTTCCACCTCACCTGTGAACCTAGCCTCTGTTGGGGAGATTTTGTTTGGGTGGTTTTAGGATGTAGCTTTGAAGTAACCTGGTACACTTGAACAAAGGAAGCAGCTTGCATGCTTATTCTAAGATATGGTAGCTCTGTCTGAGGGGAAGGTGCATGCTAAGATCCTAACTCTTTCTTTGTGATGTTCTAGTCCACCCAATCACAGGATGAATTTAAGCTTGAGGATCTGAAGAAGTTGGAACCAAGTAAGTAGTATCTTTGTATTTTAAGTGAGTGACACTTATCATTACAGTGGAAAATACGACAGCAGCATGAATACTGACTGACCACAATGTGGTTTGACAGTAATGCTGGTTTTAGGTGGTTCTTCCAAATATCTGTTACCATGTAGACAAAACCTGATGTGTCTTAAGGAATGTCATGTGGGTAACTTCAAAGTATAGTAGTCCTAATGTTTTAGGTAATGTATTCATCTTTAGCAGCACCCAAAGAATTACTTATTTGAGAATAATTTGTGCACAAAATAGTAATTTAAGCTAACAGTAGTACAGTATATAATCAGCTGGTAAATTTACCTGCACGTTTCTTATTTGAACTGAATTTCAACACTTTGTGGTCTTCCTCCTTGCAGCATGAAATTTATTTTTTCTTCTGAAAATATTTAACTTGTGCTCATGGTAGCCAATCACCTGTCACCTACCACTGTAATGCTACCAGACTAACGAAGTTGAGAGTCAAAGTGAGGATGTGAGTCAGTCTTTGAAGGGTTTTGTGTGATGTTGTTTTTTCCCAACTGATCCTGGGTCAGTTCTTGGTATGTCAATCCAGAAATAACTTTTTCATGTAGGAAGTATCTATTTATCTGCTACATTTTCCTTCCCGTAACACTGGCTGCTTTGTTCTCAAAGCATCCTTAAGATCACAGCTTCCACATCTAAGCAATATTATCCTGAATGCTAACGCTTCTGCAATTCTTGGGGAACAGGAGATGTGGAAGAGCTTCTTCCATGCTAGCAAAAGCTGTTTTTATTTTGCTCCTGTCACAATTGTATCATTAAGGGGGATGTTGGGGATAAACATGATGGGCAGGCAAGTGATTCCACTTCATGAATAAGCTGAGCTTCTCTGCACTCCTATTCTCTAAGTAACCAGCACAGGATCCTACAGGGAAGCTTGTCAAGAAGCTTCCTAATGTCTCTACCAAAACATAGAATCCAAATGCTTTTAAACTGTTCCCTGAAAATGGAAAGTGAAGGTACGTTACAAGACTGCCAGCTCTGTGAAGACCATAATTCAGGAAAGGGTTTAACTATGTGTTGGAAGTATTAGGTCTTTCTCAATCTATGTATTGCATGTCTGGCCTCTGCATCCTCTGATTTGGGATTATTTTGTATAGATACTCCTGCTCTCTGTTTACAAACTATTTAAAATGTTGTAATCATTTAATGACACTGGATTTTTAGACTCCATTGTGCAAATGCTCTGTGAGTCACTGAATGATGGAAGAGGGAGAGGAATTATGTTTTAATTGACCAAACTGTTCTACGAATCAAAAGAGGTGATTATTGAAGGGTTTAGTCAGAATTTACATTCTGCCAACAGATGTAAAGCTTCCTTTGAAATGCCTCCTTTTCTTAAAAGTCAAAATTTCAATTATGGTGCAACAGTACTGTTGCTTATCTTGCCCTCCATCAGAGAACTGATTTTTAGCTGACAAAAAAACTGTTCAACAGTGTGAAGTGCATTCAGCCCATGCCTCGTACAACAAGCAACTATATTAAAACTGAGGAAGAGTGTGTGGCCATCAGTTTTCAAAGACACTGGATTATTTTCCTTGGAGGAGAATGGGTGCTTCTACGACAACAATTGAACATTGATGTTCTTAATGCTGCTGTCTGACTTGGATTGTTCTGGCCTCTTTCTCTCCAAATTGTGCCTTTGTTTTGTGGTTTCTAAGTATATCTTGAATAGAGTAAATCTTAATCAGGCCAACACCAGCCATTTCATAAAATACACTGTGAAGTATTTTAATTTGTGTTGTCAATTTTCTCTTGCGTTCCACCAGAAAAACCTAAAAAAATCTGGGCTGGCAATGCAAATAAGCGATTCCTTTGTTAGGTCAAACCATTCTGTTAGGGTGGAACGAAAACAGCTATTCACACAATTTGGCTTGTTTTAATTACTTTTGTGCCTGAAGCTGTCAAAATGGCTGAGAAATTTGGTTTGGGTGTTGTTATAACAACCAGGGCCCTTTTTTTTTTTTTAATCTTGTGTTGTCAAGTTCTAACTTTTGCTACTTAAGCCTGCATTTCACGCTGCTTGGAAAGTGAAGTAGTTAGCTACGTTTTTTTGTTTATACAATTTGTCACTGAATCTTTTGTGCTAGAATAATGCTACAGGAGGGTCCATACGTACAAATAGTTCTTTTGAGACTACACTGTGTGAAATCATTGCTAACACACTGAATCTCACAAATCCTTTTCTTGTGAAAGCTTATACCAGTGTTATAATACACATTACAAATGGATAGGCTGAGACATCCCGTGTGCCTGTGTTTGTGTTTCTAGCCACTAAGTGACTAGTTTCAAACTCAGTGTATATGTATTGTAAGAGAAGTAGATACTGGGTTGTACTGGGGAGCCGGGTATATGAATTATTTTGTGTTGTCTATTTAAAAAAAAATAAATCAGTACAGGTATCATAGGCTGTCACTAAAAATCTAAATGGATAGCAGTCTTTACCAAGTTAGCATGTACTGGTCTTACGGTTCATGTTGATAATTTCTTTTGAAATCTTTCAAGAGAGAGCCAACTGCTGATAAAATCAGTGTGATGCTGTCCAACGTTACAAAAGAAAAAGCAGCTTCTGCACGAGAGCCTGCACAACAGTATTTTAAAAAGATTTCTGTTGGAAAAGCAACATAAATAGAGGCCACGATGCGGGGATCTGCCCATTAGTTACACACGTGGAGAACTTCCTGTGAATCGTGTTCTCAGCAGCAGCATTACAGAGGGGAAGTGCTCTTTCTCCCAGAGGTGACGTGTTTTTTAAAAACAAAACAAAAACCAAAAAAGCCCAAACCAACCTCTTACTGCATAAGACACCCAAGCTTTATTGCAAGGGAGATTTCGTTGTAACCTGATGGTTTTTTCTGTGATCTGGTTATTTTTATTTAAATCAACTGAAACTCACGCTTGTGATAGATGTGAAGAGGATTTTCCGTTTCCTCAAAGGGTGATTGCTGCATTGCTGTTTTATTGCTTTGCTTTTTCTTAGTGACTTTGAATAAGTATTTCACCAGGCTGAGTGCTGCAGATCCACTTCTTATCCTGATGATGTTTAAAGGAGCAGTTTAGTAAATCGCCGTATTACAACTTAGCAAAATTTTTTGCTATTGGTGATGAGACAGAGTTGAAGGCCTTTTAAAAACTTGAGCCACAGCTTTCTGCGGCAAAAGGCAAGAGATTCTGATGGTGTTTCCAGAAGTGTTTCTGAGCTGAACATTCAGCATCACCTTTGTTACCAACACCGCCAGGAAGTCTGAAAGCAGCGTACTCCCGTGGGCAGGTCTGGTACCAACGCCCGTGTGCGTGGCTGCGGCTCTGTGGTGTATGCTCAGCTCTGCCTCCAGGCAGCATCAAGATTTTAGGCGCTGTAAAACTGTTTGCCTTTTTCCTGTGCTCCTATCAGTGGAGTATTTTGTGCCCTCTAGTGATGACTGAAATGTATTACTAGAAGTTTTTTTTTCAGGGGATGTTCATTTACTTAGTGAGAAAAACTGATTACTGGGAAGAGAGGAATCTAGTGCTTACTAACCTTTGGAAGATGGGAGGAGAACTACTGTAGTTTCTATTTCTTCTGTATAATGTGCCTATGATCTGTAAGAGATCTCGTTTTACTGAGATTTTTCTGCCTGGGGCAGTTTCACTTTCTGTCTCCAGTATGATGCAGCTCTCCAAGAGCTGGGGAATTCTGAAAGTGATAAAAATCCCCTTCTCCTGAACTTCAGCTGCGCTGGAAGGTGACTGTCTGCTATTAATCAGCTGCTTTTCTGTTGGGAAGTGGCTGTGATTCTTTGCCACCATGTTGAGATCTGCGTTACTGATCCCTTGGAGCAGAAGTCTTTGGAGAGAGAGAGACTTGGCATTAGTTTTGTCTGTGGCATCTCTGACTGAAGGCAACTTAAAGCTTTCTATGTATTTATGTATTGTGTCCAGCTGGAATCAGGCAGTACCTAACCTCTCAGGTGGTGGTACAGAAATCAGAAAAAAAAAATCAGAATGAGCAAAGACTGGAAGGACTTTTCGGGTTCTTTACAGTTTCCCTGAGGGATTCTTTATTCATTGTAGCATTCAGATGGTGTCTGGTAAGTTAATGATGGAGCCCACGCTGAGTGAAGTGAATGTGAAGACAGACAGGGAAGCTCTCCTACACTGGCTGAATTGTAGTGTGCAGAGGCAGAGGGGCCTGGCAGTGGTTCCTTAAACATAACTGATATTTAAGTACCTCTGGGTATTTGTGTAATCTTAACATTGTTTTAAAACAGTTTTGTTCTTGTTTAGTAGTCCTAAGGGGAGATTTCCTGTGCTCTGAGAGGACTTATTGCAAAGTGAGGCTCAGTGAGAGGACTCAGTTTTTCTACCTCCTCTCCCCCTACCCAGTCTGGGATGCTCATTGTCTGGTAGGAGAGTGCCTCTCCCTGCAGGCGTGCTCTTGTAAATTTTTAGGCCCTTTAGCCATCATGAAATGCTTGTCTTTTCCACATGCTTTTGGAATTTTTGCTTTTACTTGTAAATGCTTTTGGAAATAACAGCTAAAGTTGTGATTACTAAAATTTGAGTAAGTTTCCAATACAAATGGCAAAGCCATTCTCCATTGAATGCTGGAGAGTATAGTTGGTGTGTCTGGGGCTTGATGCTCAGATGTTGCACTGTATCTCTTCTGAATTTTGCTAATCTGCCCAGACATCTGAGAGCAGAAAAAAACAAAACAAAACAAAAAACACCACCACCACCAAAAAACCCCAAAACACATGCATGAAGGAGTAGGAAATCTCAGCTAAGCTAGTGTTACCAGCATGCTTGGACTCCCACAGTGGCTGTCTGAATGTGCAGCCTACATGTGTGCTTAAGTGTGTCAGTTCTGGAGACTTCAATCTGTTTGGAGCTGGTGCCAGTAACAGCACCACCCTCCTTTCAATAGCCACCAAAGATTGCTACCATTACCCTGGGGCCTGTAGCTTTTTCTAATGATGCTTTTGGTTATTGCCATGTTTATATTCCCTGTCTGTGTAAATGTGGTGATGATTATGTACTGGAGTTGCAGTTAGCCTATCTGAATGTTATAGTGATATAGCTCTGATCAGGACTGTACTGGTGTTTAAAATATGAGAGAAGGGTTGGGGGTTTTTTGGTATGATCTGATTATTTTTTAAATATTATTATTATTACTTGTGTGTGTGAAGATGCTGTGAGAATGGACATAGCTGTGCAAAGCAGTAGAATTAATGCTTGTTTATGGATACGGATTCTTATTTTTCCCCCTCTCTGCAGTCTTAAAGAATATCCTCACTTACAATAAGGAGTTCCCCTTTGATGTTCAGCCTGTCCCACTCAGGTAAGAGAGAACTGGGTCACTTCATGTACAGATATGTATCTGAAAGGGAGCGTAGCCTGGGACCTGGTGTACATCTGAAACACTAGAATTTCTAGAGCCACCTACTTGCTGTACTGCTTTGGGTAAACTGGTTAATAAAAACTTTTGAATTCTGTTTGTCTAGGTACCACTAGAAATCAAGCCCATGCTTTTGGTAAAATCAGGACTTGGTACATCCCTACATCTCTCTGAAATTGCCAGTATTATCTCTTGTTTTTAGACTCTGTGCTTTCTTTTGGGCTGAGCTCCTGCAATCTCTGTCAATAGGTACAGGTAATAGTTAATAAGAAGTATGAAATGACATTAAAGCATGTTGCCCCTGCTCTATACTCAGATGCTGACTTGTGAGTTGAAAGCCAGATGATGAATGATCTTTGGTCTCATTCTTCTTTCTCGTGTTTTACAGGAAGATTTTAGCACCTGGAGAAGAGGAACACTTGGAGTTTGAAGAGGATGATGAGGAAGGAGGAGCTGGAGCAGGGTCTCCAGACTCTTTTCCTGCTAGAGTTCCAGGTAGGGGCGCTAGCCTTGCCATGCCAGCCTATGTAGCATGTGTAAGTTCTGTCTCTGAGAAGCCCCTTTCTCCACCTGTCATTTGAAAAGTTTGGGTGAGGAGCAACAGGCTAATGTAAACTCTAATGCTGTATTGGAGAACCACAAAGGTGGCCACTGGATTTTTTTTTTTTTCCTCAGCAAACAATATCTTATTGCAAAACAGTTGTATGGATAACCTGTGGGGGTGGCACCATCTACCTCAAATAATTAGCCTTTATTCCTTGTTCAAACTCAGTATTTTCATTCCATGCACTTTCTTAACTGTACTATGTGAAGTGTTTCAAACGCGTTCAAATGTAAATTGTGACAATGTTTCTCCTGCAAGGAGCATCACATCCTGCTAGAGATGTGATAAGTTGTTGCTGGTTATTTTTGTGTTGCATTGTCTGGTGAGAAGATGGCTTAGACTAAAGCCAAGCTCTGAGAGGATAAAGAGGGGGTAGCTTTGGTTTTGATAGTTTAAGTCCTTGCCCATGTGAAAGCACTTGTAGAACTGGATATACCTACAGATTCTAGAGAAGGTCTTCCTGTAACTTCAGCTTTTGACAATTTACCGAGTAAAGGAGTAGGATGTTCCAACAGAGGTTCTTTTGATTCCTGGTGTAGTTTCTTTACAGAAGAAACAAGTTTCTAGTTTCAGAGCAGGTTGGCAAACTTCGTATTTCAGGAAGGAGATAACAAGTAGGGAAACTAGTACTGGAATTATGGTTGAAAGAGCTGGGGTGTTGTATTACTTATGCCTGGAGAAAACACGTCTCTGTCCTTAGATTTGAGCCAATGCACGCTACTGAATATGATCCCTGCAGGCTATACTGATGTAGATATGCACAGTCTACAGTTGTTTATGCTAAGCTCACAAAAAGGCTATAATATATTGTGATATTTTATTGCTGACATTTGCTATCTTGATCCTTGTTATTCACCATGATAAATCCATTTATGAAGATGCATTTTGTCTGTCCAAAGTACAGCAGAGAGACCTTGAGTAGCTCTTGGTATGGTGGTGAACCGATAAGGCCGTGACCATTACCATAGTGCCAACAGTTACCTCTGTGCAACACGTTAGAGCTGTATGCATATAGTGGACATAGAAGCTGTGTATGTGCTTAACTGAGAATCTAAGTTGATGACAGACAGATTGAGTTTACAGTTAAATCGTTTTCAAAGAAGTAGGGTAGCCAAATCAGAAAGAGGAGAGCCTTGGGGCATATGCTTTCTTACAGAATTATTCCTCAGTAAGACCATGCTTTTAAGAGGAGGTGAGAGCAACTCTTGAACTTACTGATATTTTGACTTTTCATCTACTTAAACTGCATATCTGACTTTTCTGAATTTTTTTTGCATGAAGATAGACTTCCCGATAGCTACAATAATCTAAACCCCTAAGGTGGTTTTGTACTACTTAAATACAGATCTTGTTTCCCAATGAATGTAAATTAGTGTGGTGTTTCTTACCTGGTTGGAGGTTGGTCTGTTGCTCTTTCTCTGCGTGATGAGGCTTAAACAAAAGCAGTTTGCAGCCTTCTGGGGTGAGCTGTATAAGTAAAGCGGACTTTCCATATTGAATTGATAGAACTGTGTTGCACTCTTTGCTTCTGTATGCCTTTAATCCATAGTGCATAACTGTATTGTCTAACTGATCATGGTCTTGTCTTCTACATGCATGGCTTCATCGTTATCACCTTGCACCATTCATCTAACCCAGGAGCCAATGAAGGTATGATAACCTTTTAGTATATACAGTTATTTCTTTGATCATATTCATGTAGCTGTGATGTTCTTCATTCAGCTCTTAGTTTCAACCCTCAAAATACAACCTTTGGTAACAATCATGGTACTAGGCATCTATGTGTTGACCTTCATTTGCTTTCAGTACCAGAAAAAGGGAAGGTCATATTTGGTGACGCACCTTACATAGCTCTCTAGAAGTCCTACTGTGCTAATAAAGACATTCTGACTTGCAGTGTAGCCAAAGGTAGGTGTAGGTAGATTTTTTTTTTAGTAGAATACACATTTTGTGGGAAATCTTACACAAAGAGTACTTATGTAGTTAGACTTCTGTGCTGTATGGAGCTGAACTGACCAATGGCTTGCTGCCTCTAACAGCAAAGGTTTCCTGCCCTTCTCCTGGTTATATACTTCTTTATTCCAGTGCTGTGCTGGCAATGGATTCTTCTGTGAACCATTTCCATTTGTGAACCCAGCAGGAGACTGTCACTTTTTCCCCTTTCTCTGAATCAGGGTTTGGGAATGGAGAGACTGAACGCCTGTGTCTTAGTGGCAGTGAGCTGTTGGGTTGGCTCGCCTTTGTGTATCTGAAATGCACATGTAGGAGGACACTTATTTCATTTGTAGATGCTCCCTTCCCCCTCTGGCAATGATGCCCTGTGGTTGTGTCTGAAACGGCTGGCAGTTTTCTCATGAAAAGCCTCAGTGTGAGCCTGCTGAAGGCTAATGGGCCCAAGCCATGGTGGCAGACCGGCAGTGTGATGCCCAGCCCTAGTAAAGTAATACCATAGAGAGCTTACTGTCAGCTAATGGCTCCTATGTGAAATGACTACAGAGGCTTCAGCAAAAGACCTGCTTGGGTGGTTGTGGCTCGCATGAGACAGGTTACAGTCAGCTGCTTTAGTCCATTGCTGGCTTGGCTGTTCCTCCTGCTGAGGCAGAAAGGAAACCGTGTTCCTTGGAGACCACCTGTCCTACTGTTCTCTTACCTGCTGGAAGCGAGCTTGACTTTTCTGTTCATTGCAGCTCTGCAATTTTGCATGTTCTGGAGAGCACTTTTCAAGAACAGAATAATTTTTCTTAAGCCACTATTTTTATAATAAATGCCAGTCTGATGCATCTTTCAGGTGATTTTTCTGTCAAGTATCCCATCACTTAGTCCCTTTGAGCGATGGATAGGAAAACTGAAGGTTACAGTTGTTCTTGGCTCTTGGGGAGCATGCTGCTTTTAGGAGACAACTGAAAGACGGCAGAGCAAAGTTTTGTGCCAAAGAGAAGATGGGCTTGCCTTCTGCCTTCATTTAGATTGAAATAAGAACTCTGTCTTTGAACATCTGTTCAAGAGGGACAGCAAGATTGACTAGAGTGTGTATACTGCTTTGCAGAAATGGGTGTTCTCTAATAAGTTTGCTTTTTAACATTTCTCATACCATAGTCAGAAGTCTGTCCCATTACTTCAGAATGGTGGGTTGAATTCTGCTGTGATATGTTGTGAAGTGTCGGCAGACACGGTACCTTGGAGGTCATGAGTCTGCTAGCAGCCAAGACAGGAAATACAGAAACGTACTGCATCATAGATGTGAATTCAAGTCTTGCTGATGATCCTGAAAGAGGGACTGGGTGTGGGAATGCTCATGAAATCTTGCTGAAGCTGTGGTTCTAGTTCTAAGAGCAGAATACATGGTCCTCTCTTGCAAAGCCAGTCTTTCTAATAGGACAAAAACTCCTTGGTTCTCCAGCTCCTCAAGCAGATCAAGAGGAAAAAAAGTATCAAGGAAAACCCATATTGGACTTGCCAAAGGAAACTATTACTTTGTTTAGATCTCAAGCCTTGGGATAACATTTTTTTTTTTTAATTAGAAAACCAAAACTTTAAATCAAACTTGCTCATGAGTCTAAGTATTTTCTCTCTTGGTGCTTATTCATCTAATACTGGAGAGAGGCTTGAAGCCTGCCAGTTTCCGTTAAAATCAGCGTGAAGAAACCTGCTCCATTGTTGATGGCAGAATCTCATGGCTTTTAGTGAGGTTGAACAGTCTGGATTTCTTGCCAGCTGCACTGTCTTCCTCAGCACTGCGAGGATTCATTTACGCTGACCACGAAGTTTTGATGCTAAATGTTCTTAATGCAGAGCTGGGAACTCCTTCCTTAAGGCAGAAGGGAACTTGGGGGATGCAAACACTATTTTTTGTTTTTTCTTTTTTTCCTTTAAGTAGAGGCCAGTAGAACATAGATAACTAAGAATCTCTCTTCTGGTTCCCTTATGTCCGGTGGGATTTGCAACAATGCCATTTTCCTCCTTATTCTTGCAGTCTAAATGTTCAACATGAAGCCAAGTCATGTTCAGTGGGGTGGGACTCCTGATTAAGTGTCTGAACTTCCTGCAACTGCAGATTGAATCCAGCCTCCCAAATTTAATCCTTAAAAATAATATAAAGTGAGTTCCATGAATGAGTTTTTCTGCATGGCAGCAAGAAAGAACACTTTAAACAAAGCTCCTCTCTGTTCTTATGGCATTAGTTTTTTATGAATTCATTTGACTTGAGGCAGTCCTGGGGGTTTTTGGTGTGGGCTTTGAAATCTGTCAAATGATGTTGTGTGTCTGTGCACACAGGCTTTCCCATAGTTCTGTGTACTATTGGGATATGAATCCTTGGGCTTTGAACCCCCTAAGGAGAACAGCATCTTCCATGAGAGATGATGGGAAAAGCAAGGCCTGTGCTGTAAGATGACACAAAGGGTTGATAATATGCTTTACTCTTTCCAGGTACTTTATTACCCAGATTGCCATCTGAACCCGGGATGACATTACTCACCATCAACATAGAGAAAATTGGTCTGAAAGATGCTGGGCAGTGCATTGATCCTTACATCACAGTCAGTGTAAAGGGTAATGATTTCTGTTCCTAGATCCTCATTTCTAGTTTGGAGAGAGTGTGTTTTCTGAAAGCTGTATTGATTTTTCAACCTGCTGGGAAAAATATTTGTTGGTACTTGCATTTTCTATTGTGGACTTAAGGCTTCTGCTTTAATCAAGGGTGGAAAAATTCTGTACTTGAGAGATACTGGGAGGTGAATCACTGCAGGAGACACGCTTACCTGTGCGCTCTGGGGTGCCTTCCCCATGCTGGAAGCTGAGTGTCAGTGCCTTGGCAGACTGTACTTCTCTATTCCAGCTTCTTCAGCCGACTCTTAAGTACAGATCTGTTTGGACTGCTTATACTCCCCAACAGATACTGGTGTCTGGGCTTTCTGGAGATGGTGAACCACAGCCTGCTGACTCCACTTGCCCTGTCATTAAACTAATTTTTTAGTAAAACAAAGATCATCTTACCAAGGCTTAAGGTTTAGAGGAATGAATATGAAGCTGGGAAGCAAAGCTTCCAAGTGAAATAAAATATGTTTTAGCCTTGGCAGTGAAATGTTTTGGCCAAAGCCTGGTGGGCTAACAGCCTCCCTCTCTGAGAGCCTCCATGAATCTGGAGGAACCTCTCTCTCTGTCAGTCCAGGATAGGCAACATAAGGATTTCTCACTGTTTCAGATGACAACATGGTTGATGTCTTTTGCTTGAGGCTGAGATTTTTGGTATTCAGTCTCTTTCTAGTGGGAGCATCTGCCTCTTCCCCATTTTGCATTTCTTAGCAGGAAGTTCCTGTAGTCAGAATTGCTTACCCTTAGCCTGCCCTGCCTGACTTCTGCTTATCTTTACAATCTTTTGAGGTATATGATTTTTTTGTTTATTGTATAAAAATCTGTAGCTAAGCCAACAGCCTCTAGTTATTTTCAGACACATACAACGACCTTGTATGTGTCCTCTTTAGATGTGCTATTGAATACCAAACGTAGGGATAAAATACTTGTTAGATGTGTGATCAGGTGCTTCCTCCACCGGGTAAGTTCTTTGGCAGAAGTAAGGGTCACAGTATTGAATGTCACTTGAATCCCAGTGATGTTCTCAAGTGTTACCTGCCAAAATATATAAATAGAAAGCTTTATCTAATCCCGCTTCCTGTGATGATTTTTTCAATGGTGAAACCTTCCACTTCTCTCTGGACCTTTGAGGAGTTCACCTGGTTGGGGTGGAAGCTGGAGCATGACTCTTGCCTTCCCCAGCTGATACAACTGCCTTTTTGTGCACGGAAACGTGCAGTATTTCTTTGTTTATGGTGTTGCCTTAGGCTTGCAGCGTTATTTTCAGATTGTGTAACTATTCTTCACGCTCCATTTCTCTAGTCACTTGTGGATCTTTCTTTGCTTCTAGTATGCCAGAAAGCTGAGGGATGGGTGACTTCAGTGGTGGGGCTAGCTGGATGGATGTGGGTTTAATCAAATTTAATTCTTTCATGTTGAATTTCTCTTGGCCAACAGGAAAATACCAGCCCTAACAGAGTTCTAACTTTGGATCCTGGAACTTATTAGAACTTGTAAAGCAAACTTTCGTTGTTCCTTGCCACTGATGTGTTTGTCTTTTTTAACTTATTACGTGTTGTTAAAACTGTTGCTTGCCTTCAGAGCTAGCTCTCAATTCCTTTCTGGAGCTAAGGGAGACTGTATATTGCTAGGCTTACTTTCCCAACAACTCTTTCTGCTTACATGCGAGCAGAGCTCCTACAAATGGTGGCTGCCAAGTAACGATGTAGGAAATAGGATCAAAAAATGTGTGTGGGGGCAGGCTATTGCCTAGTCTGCTAATAGTGACTTCTTATACATCATTTCTCAAGATTTTTGGTGAGAAAGAGTAACTCTGAAAAGTCATTTTGTCCCTGTTAGGAGTCTGAAGGTGCTTAGTAGCTGTTGTCCTTGGTTCTATACCACACTGCTCTTCTGCAGGTTTGGAGAGAGGTTTGTTCCTGATGCAAGATTGGTGGTCCCAGCCCGCTCCCTGGATGAAGTGTGTCAGTGGTGGTGCTCCAGGGCCCCAGCCTCAGCCTGTGCCCCAGGCACAATGCCTGTGCTCTGTACTTGTAATCTTGGCCATATCGTTGGCAATTTTGCTCCACCTGAGGGAAAGGGATGACTAATGAGATGAGAAAGAGTAAGAGGACAAAGGTACTCGTGTAAACAGTGGAGGCTTAGTGAGAAACAATATCCTCTGCGGTGGCTGTGCCTGAGCAGCACAACTGGTGGCCGGCGCTGAGAGCTGGAGTCCAATCCATGGCCGCACCGTGCCCCTGCCTGTGGAAAAACCAAGAGGAATAATGCACCTTGAGTCTAGGCAGCAAAGCAGGGCATATACAGCTTGTGTAAGCTGTGCCCCACAGACCTTGTGTGGAGGGCAGCCTTTGGTACGTATCCCATTCTGCTGGTTCAGCTGAAGGGCTGAAGCCCTGCTGGAGTCCTGCTTGCAGAGGGTATGGAATCCTTTGCTCGCAGCAGAAAGAAATGTGCTCTTAAAAAGAGGGATAATTCCAAATTTTCATCTTAAGTATTGTCAGAACTTCACCTGCTTTCATGTTGCAATCAAAAAGAAAATTCACTGACTGTGAAGGGGCATGATTGCCCCTTTTTTTAAGTTTAGGGGAAAAATCCAGGTATGCATTTACTTTTTGTGGCAGTATGAGTGATT
Organism: Gymnogyps californianus; assembly: GCF_018139145.2. Lineage (NCBI taxonomy): Eukaryota > Metazoa > Chordata > Aves > Accipitriformes > Cathartidae > Gymnogyps > Gymnogyps californianus. The sequence continues at coordinate 21,021,512 of NC_059473.1, forward strand.
CATAAATCTCTTAAAGCAGGACCTTAAAGTCTAAGAAGCTTCTGCCATTCTCATGCTGTTTCTTTCCTGCAGATTTGAATGGGATAGATCTGACTCCTGTGCAAGATACTCCTGTGGCTTTGAGGAAGGAGGACACGTATGTCCATTTTAATGTGGACATCGAGATTCAGAAACACATTGAAAAACTAACAAAAGGTATGTAGTATCAGAGACCTGAAACAGGGCCCAGGAGCTTTGAAAGTGTAGACACTAGGCTGCTCCTGATCTAATAAACAGGCCGCACCTGAGCTGCTGCTGCAGGGCTCAAGATCCAGGCGAGGATAAAAATAGACCTTTGCATCCTGTCTCTTTCAAATCGGTCATTGTGATGACTTGCAGACAAGGGAGGAGTGAAAAGAGATAAAAATGCAGCAGTCTGCTCTACTACACAGGTATTGAGCTGCTTTATCACCTTAGTCATTGGACAAACTGTTACCTGGCTACGAATAATTGAGTGAAGAGTACAAGCTCTTGTGAGTGTGATGAGCATTGTAAGAACATGGTATAGCTTTTGAGCAAATAACAGAAGTGTTGGAGATAATTCCCTCCAATGTATGTAGAGCATCTTAACGGCAGATAAGTTTTTGGGTAACTATTGGCCATAATTGCTAACTTTTCTATTAAACCATTTTCCACTCTAGGTGCAGCTATTTTCTTTGAATTCAAACACTACAAGCCTAAGAAAAGGTTTACTAGCACCAAGTGCTTTGCTTTCATGGAGATGGATGAAATTAAACCTGGGGCAATTGTTATAGAACTGTAAGTGACTTGCAATTATAGATGCTAATGACAGAGGAAATGAACTAGACCTCAGTTACATGTGGCTTGTTGCATCAAGGAAGGTTTCTTGGACACATTAGATTGACTGCCATAAGGAATATTCCATTTTTAATAAAGAAGGGAAAATGCTTTTAGGCAAATAAAATGGCTAGAGCCCCTTCTCAAAAAGTAGACTCTTTCCAGATAAAATGCTGGTGTTTGTAACTAAATTTTGCATCAAGTTAACAAATTCTGTATGGGAGATCTTAATTTTGACCTTAGCTTGAGTGTCATATCAGCTATATTTAAAAAAGAAAAAAAAAATCAACTCTCACAATCTTTTGGTACAGAACTTCTGTAAAGGAAATCTGATTTGAGACATGGGATACTGATTTGCAATTGAATTATATGAACATTTCAAAGCATTGTTGGGTGGTTGGGTTGCTTCCTGCTCTAAGTGTACAAAGAAATAGATTAGCCAGTGCATTGTGCTGCGGTGGTTATGGTGTGTGTCCTACCCTTACTGTGTGACTGAAGGTCTGAGTGAGGTTTTTGAGGTTTTTTTTCAGGAAGAGGGTGAACCTCGCAATTCTGGGCATCTGTAGGAAGAGTGCTTAGTCTGGAGTACTTCTGAAGTACTGAGTAACTGATGCTGCATCTCCTACATTCCAGAGTATTATATTGGGAATTCTCCTTACAAAAACCTTACATTCATTTAAAAATTGAAATCTTTGTTTTGTTAAAATAATAATCCAGAGAAAATGCTGGTTTGATTTCTCTTCCTGTAAATCTACTCATTATTGTTGCTTCCAGTAAGTCTTGTCAGATGTATTTAAAAGATTACGGTCATCAGATCTGTACAGGACAAGCTTTCTAGTATGCTTTCATCTTCCTACGCAGCCCTTAGCATGTGGATTAACTTACTTTCTTGTGGTTACAGGTACAAAAAACCCACTGACTTTAAAAGGAAGAAATTGCAACTGTTGACCAAGAAACCACTTTACCTTCACCTCCATCAAACATTGCACAAGGAATGACCCTAGTTGTGAGACTTCTGTGAACTGAACCACAAGTCATGGTAGCTGTGTGTAGTAGCCTTAGCCTTCGAGGGGCAGGAAAACGACTGTATTCATGCCAGTAGGTCAGACGGGACCATCACACACTGCACAGCACTACTTCAGGGTCAGAGGCAAGCCTACCATTCAAGTGCAAGATTTTTTCAGTACCTTCCAGATACAGGTTTTTCCGAGAGCCCTGAAATACGTTGACTGCTTTTCCTAATTTTGCTGTTCATCACTTTTTATCTTAACCGTTATTATCCTTTTGCCTCAAACTCCACCCAAGGATGGAGACTGCCCCTTTGCCAAACCTGTAGCAATAAAGATGTGGCAGGCCTACTAACTGTTTACACTTGCTGTGCTATTGTAGTTCCTCTCATCTGCATTTCGGAGTCCTCTGTAGCGGGCTGGGTGGCAGAAGACCGGGAGAAGGACGAGGTGGGTCGGGAAGGAGCTTGAGGTACTGCAAGTGATGTAAAGTGAGAGAGAGGAGGATGCTGGGTCGAGTTGGGTGGCCACAGAAGAGCTCCTCAGTCAGCTGTTCTGCTTTGGTCGGGCCAGGAGGAGGACAACTGCAGATGAGAACACTGAACTATGATTTTTTAACAACAGCCTTGCCTGATCCACTCGTACTGAGTTGTGGATACAATACATGTTACAATCCTTTAAATCACCATTACTCCCTAACAGAGCTGATTTTTCTGTAGATTGCTACAGAGTGATTTGCAAAGGTGGGTGGGGGGTGGAGAGAGGCTTTCTCCAGGGCTTCACCCTCGTGGCGGTGGGTGTTTCAGCATTTCAATGACAGCAGGACAGGCCCCTCAGCCTTCAAGCGTCAATTTTCCAGAGCTTTTGGTAAAGCAGATCTGGCTAGCAGGTTGACCCACCTTTTACATGAAACTGCTGTTCTTATGGAAACTGATTGTATGCAGTTTTCTGCATATTTTGTGCAAGTCTGGAAACTTACTCTAAAAATTACCTTTTTATGTAAGTAGATAGGATTATCATTTATTTTCTATATTTTTGATTTGGTGTGTAATAAGCTGCAGGACATTGGCTTATTATAACACACTTGCATTCACCTTGTGACCTAATAAAGGGACAGAAGTAGAACCCAGTCAGATCTTTCATATATTTGTGTGGATATTTAATACAATACTTTAAGGTTTGATATACTTCTTGCATATCTAACTAGTGCCTAAATACTCTGCTATGCTAACAAAAGACCCAGCTCCCAAAATAGTGTCAAATACTAGGTTTATTTTAAACAGTCTGTATCACCTGTCACGTAACCCCAGGATGTTACATTATGCTTCAGTGGAAGGGATGTTACTCTTCCTCATGATATTCGTCTGTCTACAGGCAGATGTTCAGCATTTTTGGCTTTACCATATTGAGTAGGATAAAAGGCTATTTTTGAATGTCCTCATCTTCTTGCCTTCCCTCTGTTCTGGTATAACTAGGGATGACATTATTTAGGTGTTATGACAAAAGTCAGCAACACTTCCTCAAATTCCACTGCTGGTTGGAGGGGCAAAAAAAAAAAGTGCAATTGAATTTTCCTGTTTATGGGTCTTTACAATACCCCCAATGGTATTACATCTGATATACATTGAATCTCAAGCCTTGAAAAGATATCCCTATGAGTTATGGAAATGCAGTGTTCTGGATACCAGACAAAAGGAGGATACATACATTCTTAAAAAAATACATAAAACTCATCCTTTGAATTCTGCAAAAGGATGGAGCAAAGCATTAGTCTATGGCTGCAAATAAATCTGAGCTTGGTCAATAGCTGTGTTACCTGCCTGTGGTCCCCGGCTGGCTCCGGTCTCTTTCTGACCTTGTAAGAGTCTGTAGCAGCGAGCATCCCTGCGACACGTACAGCCTGCCTCGCTCAGCAAGGGACGATTCTGGGGCTCTGTCCCGGCTCTGCCATCCTCCCGTGTCTGCTGGCGTCACCCAGGGCCCGGTGAAAGCGCTGCGCTCGGTTGTGTCTCCCCTGCGCCCTCCTCCTGGTGCTCCCAGAGGGCGATCCTATCCAGCCTTACGTTGTTAACGCTAGCTGGGGCGGGCAAGGGAGGAGGCACAAAACGTCGCACAGCTTGGTGTTGGGGAAGGAAAGATCCTGAACTTGGAGAACCCGGCTTCCAAACACGAATGTTCCTCAATGGGCGTCTCATTAGCCACTACGCAAACTGAACGCTTTCACTTGAATTACAAACCCATTGTTTCAGCTGCTTACCTTGAGTCTTCCCCAGCTTGTAGATGTCTGTATTAACTCCAGTTATATGAAATGTCAACAACTTTGAAGTATTTTTGTTAAATACACAGTAGAGCTTTGTATTTAACTAATTGTGAATTAATGTCTGTAGAGTGTGAAATACCATTTTTAAAGTTGCTTCTATCCTTTGTGTTTTTTCTGTCAAGTGTCTTTCACTGAAAGGAGTACTAGTCCCCACAACACAAGCTCTTGTATTGTTTTATGCTTTAGTGATGTTCGATTTTGTCTTTCATCTTAAATCTAAAGCTTAATACTTGTACTGTAAGAATGTAACACCTAGATGGCAAGTTTAATGGCTGCTTGTACTCTGGCAGTAAAGCTGTAATGGCCTTTCAGTAGGGTTTTTTATTATTCCTAGTTGTTTTCCCTTTTTTTTCCTCCCTAAGGCTTACTTTTGTACAGAGCACTTTTGAAAAACCTTAGTGTCTAGATAAGTAAGTAAGTGGCCTGCTATGCCAAATACTACATATACTCATCCTCGTACTAACACATTCAGGGACTTCCTTGAACATCTACAAGTGTAGGGTGTGTTTTTAAAGCTATCCAGTGCTCGGTGTATGCACACTGATTTAAAGCAATACAAGTTAATATTGTTTACATACACCCACTCCACTTTATGGAAGACCACTTTTTTTTTTTTTAACATAAGTAAGTAAAAAAGGCTGTAAAAAATACAGGCTTACTGCTAAGGAAGCTGAATCAGTCTTAAATACTAAGCAAGACGAAAACTCAGCTCTCAAACCTTGCTTAACGCCACCAGCCAGTCTTGAAAGCAGAAAGCAATTATGAAATTTCTTAGTTTCTAGAATCCTGGAGCATTCACCTGTATTTCCAAACTAACTACACAACTTCATAAAGGTTTCCAGCTCTGTACTGCCCTTCAGCTGAGGCGGGCTGTATCCCCCACTGTCCTCATTACGTGAAGCAAGGCCGTAACCTGCCAGACTAGTTCAGCATAAGGGTGTAACAGTCATTAACCTTGCAGCAGCAGGAGTTATTCAGCCTTGATTCAATTCTTCAACTTGGTCATGGCTGTAGCATTCTCTGGTTAAGTTACTGAACCGATGTCCTTTCTGAACAAAAAATGGCACTGAAACAAAGCCTGCAGGGTTTAGCAAAAGGAATTTTGCTTTTTATTATAACTTTCCTTTGAATACAGTGTCATTTGTGCTTCTGATCTCTGACCAGACATCTTTTAAAAAAAAAAAAAAAAAAAAAAAGGAAAAAAAACCAAAAAAACCCCCACACCTCACAGTCCTCATGTAAACCCCTGGCCTACAATAACTGCAGCTTAATGATGTGATGGAGAAGGCAGGTAGGATAGCATTTTACTTAAAAATTATTTCCACAGGAAATGATTTGATTTACATTTTTCACGAAATTAGTTCATTCACCAACTGGTTACAGAGGCTACATTTAATTAAAACTAGCCACACAGGTACTTCCTTTCTATTGCACGTTTAGAGTAGGTTCAAGTCCATCACAAAAAGGTTCTTGCAGCCCAAGAGGATGGATGAGTTTAAGGTGATCATAAATGCACATATGATGTCTGTAGCAATTGGATAAAAATTAATCCCGCAAAAGCTGAAATATACTGAAATGAGACAAATGGCTTCAAATAGAGAGCCATTTCCTAAAATCCTGACCGCAGGACGTGCGCTAGAGTCCATTCCGTTGAGCTGCTGACCAGACGCTGCAGTTAGGGTTTCGGCGCTGGGGGCTGTGTGTAGTCCTTTGAGCCTGCCGGTGGTGGTGGAGGGCCTGCGGGGTAGTCTCTAGGTCCCGATGGAGGCAAGTCCCTGTTAGGAGAAGGCGTATAGTCTCTTGAACCAGGTGGGGGTAGCCGTGGGCCCGGAGGATAATCTCTTGGGCCAGGAGGACCTAGGGGTCGAAAAGGAGGGTGCCCACGTCCATAGCCTCTTGGATCTGGCGGAGGCGGTAGTGGGCCAGGAGGCAGATCTCTCATTCCTAAGGGTGGGCCAGGTAAGAAATCTCTCGCAGCTGGAGGTGGCAAGGGAGCACCACGAACTAGAGAGAGAAGAAAACATGGAGTTAAATGAAATCTTGCTTTAACCTAAACAGTGAAGCTCCCAACTTGTTCCTCATTTCTTTACTTTTTGGAGCAGCTCTGGGGTAGGTCACTGTCACATGCAGACCTCACAGGCCATGAACTGTATTCTAGTGACTTTTGGCTGCTGGTTTCCATTTTAGACTAAACAAGGAAAAATACCTCCTTAATACCTTGGCATTAAGTTAAGGCTTGGAAAAAACCCACCTGTCCAAGTTTACTGAGCAAGACAGCTAGTCCCCATGAAGCGTGGGGAAGCTGTGTGCTAACAGATGGCAGATCGCAGTTCTGCAGCAGGCTTCTGAGAAGCACAGTGGGAAAAGTTAAGTTTCAGCACACGGCAATGCAACCGTACCTAGGGGCACAGGAAGGGGTCGAGGCCCAAAGTGCCCACGGAGAGGAGCTGGTGGCGGTCCATAGCGAACAGGCGGTGGAGGCGGAGGTCCCATCACTGGAGAGGTCATGATGGGTGTCCCAGGGAAAGAAGGTGGGCCTTTGGGACTAGCATTAGCCTGTGCAAGATTAGGTTATATTTCAGTGTGTTACTCACTGCATCAGAAAAGTATTGACACTGCTGAACACCACAACCACCCGCCCAAAGGCCAAGAGGTGGAAGATGGGGCGGGGGGAGAAAAGAAAAACACCACACCCCAAAACACATTAACCAAGTAGAAAATAGGGAAAGTAACTGCACCATCATTGTCCCTTCACCGAGAACACTGCTTGCACTACCTAGGAGTGAGTGCCTAGTGTACCTTCTGAGATGACAAGTTTTCTTTAGCTAAAGCTGTACTAAAGAAAAGGTCAATCCCTTCTGAAGTGTCCTCGGTGGACACCCCTTTGGTAAAGGGCCTGGCACCCTGAATTACATATAGAACTGTGCTTAAATACCACAGGTAAGTCAGCTTCTTAGGATTATTGTTGTAGTCACTCCAAAGTGTGTGCCTGCAGTCCTTAACAAGAAAGATCTCATTTCCTCAATTCCATAAAAACCACACAGCAACTGTTCATCATTAGAGAAACCTTTTGAGACAGAGGTATAAGCCCTTGGTTAGTTTCGCAGAGCATTTTGTTACTTAGCAGTTCAGAACACCAAGCCTGTTATTCCTCTCCATCAAAGCAGAGCAACACCATATTCAGCCTCTGAATACTCACTGTCACTGGTTCAATAGATGAAGGTGAATCAGTAGTTACACAGGGGGCTTCAGACTCTTTGGGAGAGGGTTGCTTTTTTTTTTTTTTGGACAGCAAATAAGGATAGTGACAGGATATAGACAAGACAGAACACGATACAGTTAAAGAAGCAGCAGGAAGTACAGTGAATCATTTATTAGAAACGCTTCCTGAAGGTTGGGGTTTTTTCAGCTTACCACTCCATCCACTGCTGTGGAAGGGGAGGAGGTTCTCGGCCCACTACTGATCAGGGATGCTACAGCAGGCCCGAGATCTGTAAAGAGAGCCAGGAATGCATGTCTTACCATGCTTGGGGTAAGGAACATGGTTTTTAAATTACATTTCTGAAGTGAAAGAATAACTGAATAAGTTGCAGTTAGTTACAGGCCACATAACTTACCAGGAACAGACATCCTTCCAGGTAACTCTGGTGGCCTTCGTGGAGCAGGCGGGCCATCTACCACTGTACCTTAAGGGAAACAAGAACCCCAGAGATCCTAATCAACACGTGCCTGAGCTACTTCTATTTTAAAAACAAACAAAAAAACCCAACAAAACACAACCACTCATCTGTGTATTAATAAAGCAGGTATCAATACTTAACACTATCCCTAGAACCAAGATCAGGCTACAAACCCAAGAATGCTAAAGTCTAAGAGATAGTTATCACAGAAGGGAAGCTTCACTGCTTACCAAATTCACCTCTTGAGCCTTCCCTTCGAGGAGCAGAAAGGGGCCGAGCAGGAACTTCTATCATCTGTGTGGGTGATGGATTCCCTCCACTCACAGGTGATGGGCCAAAAGAGCCATCTCTGCTTAAGGGCCCTAAGCCAAAGGAGAAAAAACCACTTGATTTACTTTTCTACAATTTATCATAGCCTTACTTTTTTAGGATATACTGACTCAAAGACCAAAGTTTTGGGAGAAACAGCAGCATTTACCTCGTCGCGGTGGGACTTGGCGATCGGGTCTGCCTGGAGTGGGCTTTACAATTAATGGTCTTTGAAGCATGACGATTTTTTGGTTTACTTCTATTAATCTAATTTTTAAAAATAAAGGGTTTTTTATTATTCAAATAATACACGTGAGTTATATTGGTTATAGTGTAACAAGGCAAACTGCATTGTAAAATGTTACAGCTTTCACCAAGAAATTTTTTTTTAACCACCAAAACAGTTTAATAGTAGTTTAAAATTAGTAACTCAAATATGCACTGCGCATCCTGAGCAAGCAGGCTGAGCACCTTGCATTGTTTGAGCTCCTTCTCTCCCAAGCAACATGCAGTGTGTTCAAAGAGCAATAAAAATGGTCTGTACTGTACTTACTTTTGTCTCAGGTTGGCTGCTTCTCTTTTTTCTTCGGCCAGAGCTCTCTCGGCAGAGCGGGCAATAAGCTATTAGGAAAAATTTTGCCAAATGCATTAACTGCACCAACCTGAAGTCAAATACAAACTGTTTGCGTCAGGAAAGGAAGGACATTTTTACCCAATTGTCGTGTGCCTTTTTCTCATGAGCAGCAATCTGAGAAGAAGAAGAGAAGGTTTTTAGTTTATTTTGTCCAACTACTAGTATTTCCAATAACTCACTACAGAGCATTGGAATGATGCAGTAAAAGGTGACACAATAACCAGCAAGCAAGAAGTTTACCTGGTTTTTGTAAGATCTCTCTGTTTTTTGCAATTCTTCTTCCATATCTTGGATCCTTTGCCTGTACGAAAGGAAAAAGAGGGGAAGGAGAGAGGTTTAAATGAATTTTCTTCAATAGCTGAAATAAAGGAAAAAAACAGTCTTCAGAAATTGAAGTTACTTGTAAACTTTCACTTCCTCGATGGCCAGCACGGCTTTTTCATCTGCAGCAGACAATTTCTGCTCCTTCTCCTGACGCTCATACTCTTCCTGGGTTAGTTTTCTGCATAGGGAGAAAAAAAAAAAAAAAAGCACCATATATTCCACCATTCTACATCTACTACAACTCAAAATCAAGGTATTCCCCTGCTAACAGAATCTATAATAATGTGTGAGAATACAGAGAGAGAATAGAAATGGTTTTGTTTCTTTTTAAAAAGAGACAGAAATACTGTCTTTTGAAACCAACGGACAAACCCTTTGTGTATAAAACCTGAAAATTAAGGATGCAGAGTTGACTGGAAAGTTCTGTCAGCATCTAAAGATTTGTCAGAATCTAACAATTGCGGACAGTCCATCTCTCCAGATCCTGTAGTTTACGTACCAATTCTACAGATGCTAATCCAGATTTACAAAGGTACAAACAAGGAAATACGCAGAACTGACATCTAACCAAGGGAAGTGAAGAAATGAATGTGCAGTGAAAAAGGCAGAATTTAGGGCCCAGGTGACAAACACATTCAATAGTCATCAACCGTGTGGAAAGAAGCTTCTTTCTAAGTATTCTCCATACCAATTTATTACATGACCAATTTCCAGTCTTTTTATAACCTCATAGTTCACTTATTTTTTTCATTTTTGACATTTTTCTGGAAGTATTTAAGAGGTCCATAACGTGTTCCTAACTTACAAGAGCTATCCCACAAAACTGGAACCCTTAAACTGGTAGTAAGTTAACTATTGCTAATAGCCAGTTCAACATAATCCACTTCCTTGGCTACACGTGCAAACAGTTTTCCAGAAAAAAATAGCAGGAAGTCCTTCATTCTAATCAAGAAGTAGTAACAGGCAGTGTAACTTCCTGAAAGTTTTGGAAGGAATAGAAATCCTTCAGAGAGGTCAAGAGGAAGTTTTGCTTGAAAGGCGGGCTATCCTTCACCTCTCCGTTATGCATTTACTTCACCTGGATCCTGAAGTTATGAGGTCAGGCAGTTTCATTACCGAGGTGCTGTATAACCTCAATTCCTTAGCTTGTTCCAACCCTGTGCTTCCCCCAACCTACACACTTGAACCTTAGAACTTTCAATTGCTTCTCCACCACAATTTCAACTTTCCTACAGAATTTCACTGAAAATGTCCCTGAATCCTATCTCAAATTCTCCCCACAAAATTGAGATAGTATTACAGACATTTCAGTTAAGTAAATAAATGAATAAATAAATGAGGAATGAACACAGATACGCAACTAGTTCTTCACTGCTAGCAATTCATCCACCTCAGCTGCCACCATGAACTCAGCCTTAATTTAGCCCTTTGAGAATGCAAAAAGCTCACAAGGCTAAAATACTAAGTTTCTACATTATGAGAATTAGACTCACTGAACTGAAACAAATCTTAATGGCCTCCTTGACATTTCTGGACAAAGTGACAGAGCAACCACAGATTTTGCAGACCACGCCACGCATCTCCCCTCTCCAAAAGTTCTTTGTTTTTTAATAGTAGAAGGCAATATTGTGTGTGCAAAGTGACAGTCTTTTTAGAACCCCTGGAATGGTGGAAAAAGTGAAAAAGTGGTACTAGCGTCAACCATACTGAAACAGTAGTCATCACCTTTCATTCCAAATACAACTTCAAGTTATTTGATCCTTCTGAGCAAAGAGCATTTGGATAGTGCCTACAATATAGTATGCTATGTTGCGGGAGAGTAGTGAAAGGCTTACTTCTGGAGTGCCATCTCCTTCTGCTGGTAAAGTTCACCAAGAATCTCCACTTTCTGCTGTAGTGTTTTGCATTCATTTTCCAGTCGAGCTTTGGCTGTCTGGAGCAAACAGGAGTCATGTTCTAATTTTTTTATTTGTTCTGTTGGAGAAGCAAAGGTAGGTGAGGAAGTTGAGAGAAGTTGCAATGAGAACCGTTATGCCACTTAAACACTCTGTTTCTTTTTAAACCACAAACAGCATTTCATCCTAAGCAATTCTTTTGCTAAGCTTACCTTCCAGCTCATGTCTGGCTGCTACTTCATCACTCAGTTTGGACTGCAGAAGATTTCTGTCTTCTTCAACTATGGATAACATAGTTTTTACCTGAAAAGAGAAGCAGAAAGTTTATGATCTTAGGCATAGCAGCAACGTGGCCACATTTATTAGATATCTTGTGCAGCATACCCTGGAGACATCCATCATCTGCTTAATCTGAGTCTTCATCTTCTCACTCTCATTATCTAGAAGAGAAAAATATATTTGTTTTCCCTGTTTCTTAACCCCAATTCCCTGGACTCTACAGCTGTTAAAAATAACACTCCGTACACTTTAATCTGGGATGGGTCTCCTTATGTGGTGTCCGTCCCCCCCCCCCAAAAAAGGGGGGGGGGGGGGGGGCGGGGGGGGGGAGGTGGGGAACAAAGCACAATAGCAATTCCATGACCAGCATAACAGAACTGTTAGATTTATTCCAAAAGGCATTCAGAAGATTCCATCTTGTTACTTCTTCTAGCCACCACACTAATATTAATGTGAATGCAGTATCTGTTACTGGACATAGTATCTGAAAATCAAAAAGTGGGAATTTCTAGCCCACATATACCTTATGGTTAGAAAAAAGGAGGGGGGAAAACAAAAAAAAAAAAAAAAAAAAGAGGACTTCAAAACCAGAGATGTAGCAGATATATGTGCAACATCAGGAATTACAAACTGCCTGAGTAGTTTTGAAAATGTCTACTTCAGTCTTTCAGATTTAAAAGATGTGATTACCTAAATTAGTTATCTATCCAGAAGTAAGCACAATACTCATTAAAAATTTAGAAATGTAGCATAACAACAAAGCTGAGATTCTCAGCTTTTGGAATGTTCTTAATTATTAACCTTTATATGCAATCTTTAAAACTGCGTCATTACACTTACGATATACCTAAAAGGTAACTTAAAGGCAATTATTGGCCTTTTTAACCATTTCTCCCTTCAGTTAGGAGATATTTTGTGCTTGAGAATTAAAGCTGGCAGTCTCTTAACCCACAGGCAGCTACATGCGTGGATTCCCCTTGTTCCCCACACGAACATACCACCGCATATGCTTTAGCCACTGGGCATATCAGCCAGCAAGTAGGAATACTGTACCTAGCAACTCTCCATTGGCCAGATCGTCTCCTGTGCTCCATTCACGCCCTTCGCCATCCTTCTTGGCCTCAGATGCCGAATCCATGTCGAGCTGCTTCAGCTGCATAATGCAGTTAGTTAAAACCTAGTAATGAAATCAAAGGTTCACTGAAGAAGAATTGCTCTGCATTTTGTAAAGTATTTCAAAGTATTTTACAATGTGTAATATTTAAAGCATGCTTGTTATAAAGAACCTACTTCAATTTCATTCTCCTTGTAGGCAAGTGCTTCTTCTATGTCCTTCTGAGATTTCTGATACAGTTTGATCTGCTCACTGAGCTCAGTATGCCGCTCACTCCAACCTTCAGCTTCTTTTAGCAGCTATATGAAGCACCAAGGCAAGATGATTACTTGTTTTATTTTTAGTACAGGGTATATGTAATTAAAGTCCATTTTACTGCCAGCTCTGATGATAACTGATCACCACAAGTCACATATAAAGGGTAAACTTCACAGTTCTCACACTCATCACTAATCCATTGGTAGAACTGGATGCTGGGAATCTTTCTGCAGTTTATATTATTAGGTGATTTTACAAATTTGACGTTTTCTCAGCTAACAACCCAACATCAGAACCAAATTGCTCACACACTTCAAAATATGAGGAATTAATTGCACTCCAGAGGTAATCAAACCACATTACTTAAAAGTCCATATACGGAGAAAGAAAACAGGCAGATATTTACACCTATTTGTAAAAGAACTGTCATGACATTTCAGGGCTAAAGGTCCTCCCCGTTTAGCTCAGCTTCAGAATTGCTTTTTGGCAATTCTTTACCATGACCTCCTTCAGTCCTGATGCCAAGTAGCAATCTCCCGATCATGTAGTGACTACCACATCAGCACAGACTTTCTGGGAAGTTGCTGACAAAAACTACATCACTGGAACTGGCAAAGCCTTCATACTGAAGACATGTGGCTCACCTGCACAAAAAGCCTGTGCAGGCAGGCGCAAGGGGTTTAGATTTTATCTTGATAGTATGAAATGTGGAATTCTGACACATTAAGAAAATGGAGACACACTGAAGTCATACTCAAGAAAAGTAGAATAAAGCCCTGATATTTCATTCAAAAGGGAAACAAAGTTGCCTGGCCTGGGCATAACTTACTTGCTCCTTGCTCTTTTTCAGCCTAGCATTCTCTTCCTGCACATGATGAAGCTCAGATTTCACCTTTTCTTCACTTAGTTTAGCTTCATTGAGGGCTATCTGCACCTACGTATGAAACAAAAAGGAACAAAAAGACAAAGTCAAACTGTAACGGAGCAAGAGCTACGGATTACCTGGTAAAACGGAAAAGAAAAAGGTATATATGCACAAACAACCCGGAATCTGCCAAGCTAGCATTTTCTATTACATCCTAGATATGAATTTTCCTGGTAGAAGAACTTGTGACTGTTGAGAGGGTGTAGATAATGCTTTACCTCTGAAAGCTCTACAGAATGCACACTGATAGCCTCTTGAAGTTTCTCCAAGGACTTCTGGGTTTCAGAGATCTATATAAGAAAAAGATGAGCAGTGACTTTGTATTAGCCTGGTACATGCCTTAGCCTGAGTAATTATTTTATCTGTGTAATTTGGAAGCATAAAAGGAAAGTCGAAACTACCAACAAATTTCCATGTAAAGCAGCCATTAAGACTAGCAGCAACATAGCACTGCCTTATCAGCAAGGTAAGGAATAGAAACATACAGCACATTAGAATCAACTTCCCCCTGTGACTCTGCCGGTTAGTGGCTGGGAAAGTTCCCTGTACACCTGCACAGTCTAGAACGAAAGTAAGACGTGCTGCTGTCATTAGCAACAACCTTTGATCAAAACAAGACCAAAGAACTTGTTGGAGCTTACCATTACTACAGAAAATCAGGCTTTACAAAGAAGAAAAGAGAGAAAACAAAAATACCTCTGGACAACAAGAATGAGGGGCAGCTTAGAGATCCTCACACTTACTATAGAACTAGATGCTTCCTCTAAGTACAAGAAAACGCCTCTTACCAACCTGAAACCTTCAGCTCATATTGTTAAGGAACTTCCTGGCTCCGGCTAGGAAGCATTAGACTAGCCCATGACTTGAATACATCCGTTTGTGTGTGAAAGCACATAACCACACAAGTGCATCGAGATCTTACAAAAAAAAAAATTAATAATACAATCAGCAGATTCTCCCCCTTGAGCTTCGGATAAACCTGAAATTTCATTCCAGTTCTCTTTTTGAGGTGGTTCATCCTGTTTGCTCTACCTCGTATCTGTTTAGCCATCAGGTTGTGGTTGTGACCAGCTTTTAGGGCACATTAAGTTAAGGACAATGTAAGACATGAGTGTGATTGCTCTTACTTTGTTCTGTTTCTTCTCATTCTTTTTTCTCTCTGTTTCAAGCATTGTGTGCAGACTTTTTACTTTGTCATCTAGCTGACGATTTGCTTCTTCCAGTCCCTTGACAGTGTCCTAAAAAAAAAAAAAAAAAAAAGACCAACTAAAGCAAGTTATTTTATTGATGTTTTTGCTTTCAGTACAGAGACAGTTAACTGCTTCTTACCTTAAGCCCTGCAGTTTCATCGGAGAGAATGTCTTTTTGTTCTTGGGCCACTTTCACAGATTCCTTTGCTTCCTTTATCTAAGCACAGAAACAACCAAACAGAACTGAGGAAATTGTCAACATAATATTCAGTAAGAACAGAAAATAAAAATATATTAGCTGTTACATTGACTCTGTCATTAAACCAATAACAGAAAATTAGGAAGCAAAGGACGAGAACCTAGAACAATACCTTTTGATCATATTCTGACATCTTTTCTAAGATTTCTGTTTTTTCTTGCAGAAGGTTTTTAATCTTTTCAGCAAGTTGCTTTTCAGTCACTAGGAAGAGAAAGAAAGCTTACAGTAACTGTACTTTATATCCTGGGGAAACAAAAAAAATCAGAGCGATCATTGCTACCACTTTAGGGAACATTTTCAAGTAAGGACTAAAGCATAAATCAGGATAGTGTCAATTCCCTGGCAGTCAGCCCTTTCTGCAGGAGTCTAAGCATCTCCAGCTTTCATTTAAAGTTAGGAATGAAAACAAGATAGTAAACCACTGAACACTGACACAAAGCATATAGCTCTTGCATCCACTTCACAGAAGCTGGTCACAGAATGCACTGCAGAGTAAGGTGCTGGCTACACTCAGATGAGGTATGTTCAAGGGAAGAACTGGCAGCGAGGATGTCAGAGCAGTCGCAGACTGCTGCTGTGACACTCACGGAGGTGCAACGCCTTCCCTAACAACCACCTCTTTCTGCTATATTGAAACTGAATGGTCAGCAAAGATAATAGGATGAAAGCTCTGAAAGACGTACTGGGAACAGAAAAGAGACTGTCAGCTAGCAGACAGCATCAGTAAGCCTCAAGGACCTGCACCGCTTTCTAACAGACCTCAGAAGGGCTGTGACCGAGCAACAGTTCTTTAGGCATGCATTTGTTTCTCAACCTAAACAAGTCGCCAACCAACCCTTAGGATTCAATGAAAATCATTAACATACTTAAATTATTTTATTTCAAATTAATTTAAACGACATCCAATTGTCATTCTTTTTCAAGTCCTATTTGCACACCCCAAGCCCTATTTGCCTCACAGCAAATCCTGCAGCACAAACAGGAAGCACTGGTTGTTCCAACTGCATCCCACAGGGTGCAAAGGCAGCTGCTACTCCTCCTTCCCCTCCCACACGAGGGCTTCTGGGCCAGAGGGTCCGCAGCCCTTCCTGCTCTGGGGAGAGGAGAGCCAACAAGCAACTGCTGAGGTACAAGATAGTTCTCAGCAGTTTAAGGGGGGCAGGAATGCCTGCATTAGCTTGGTCTCCCAATTTTACTACTGTCATGAAGAGTGGATAATAGATTCTATCTTTGCGACTCCAAACGTAATCTATCTTTTAAAGCATTTTTGTCACTGTTAATATTCCTCTATTTTGGATACAGATTTTAATAACAATATGACCTTTATCATGCTTGAAGAGTATCTATTTGTTCTTAGCTTTAGTAGTTTCTAAACACTATCATACAGAAGACTATTGGGGGGGGGGGAAGAGGGTTAGACCTATGTTCCTCATTTTTTTAGGACGGGCTGCTAAGTAATTTCTACACCACCAATACCAATGTTTTTCCCCCTCCAATAACAATAATTGTTTTGCAGTATAGAAATCACCTTACAGATCTAAGATGGATTTTTTTTTCACCTCATCAATTCTGCAGTAATTGTATAGAAGGAAACCGCAGTATAACTACAATGAAACTAGAGAGGAATGACTGATAATAAGTAGTACGGTTTGTGAGGAAGAAAGAGGCAGAGAGTTCACGTGAAGACAATTCTTACATATTTTCGTTTTGTATTCAATTATGAATTTCAGCAATCACTCTACTTTGAATTCTATTTCTTTTCCATTCCGTACACTTTAATTTTATATACTTGAAGCTGGAGAAATGCTCTTGTAAAAAGTGATGTGCTAGCCACAGGAGTATCTGCATATTTAGTTCTACATTTAAAAGGTCTCTTCGCAACTGCACAGCAATCAGTTTCAGGCTCACCTCAATCCAAAAAGGCAAGAGGAACTAGCTACTGCTTTTTGTGAGAAGCAACAAGCAGAAGCAGATCCACTGCTAGTCAGAAAACCAAAACAAACACTGCCCCACTACCATCATACCAGTAAACCAATGGATCACATTTATGTTGAACAAGGTGGAGCTTTTCCTTGCCCTTTGATTTGCAGGTGCGTGCTGCATTGTTTCTCCTAATCAAAGCATTATCAAAAGCAAAATTGAAATCCTCAGATTCAAGTAAGTATCATCTACTGCCCTAGCTTACACTGTAACCTTAGACTTAGCATTATCCTTCAAAGGGAGTGAAGATGAATACTTGGTCCTCTGAAACAATGTTCAAAACTTTTAGGTGCCTAAGTATCAAGCACACTGAAAAGCACAGAGAAACTTACCTTGATATATTCTACTCTTTACCTACAGAACAGAAGAAGAAGGAAAAAAAAAAAAGTTAGCCATAAAAAGTGATAAGTGAAAAATGTTATTAATTTTCCCCCTATAGAAAAACGTCACCACATACACAGATTAAAGAAGCACACGGAAAACACATCTATCACTGCCAACAAGAGTATTGAATAACACTACAAACAAGCTTAAGCTGTTTTCTAATAAAAGCTTCTAGGTTAATGCCCTGTCCTAGAGCCTTAGTAAATATCTGTTTACTCAGTCACTAAAAGGACAGCAGTAACTGCCCACATCCAATTTGCATCGAAGAAAATTAAGCCATTTTGCATCAAACAACAGTCATGAGCTTGCAAACACAAACCACACTTGCATCCCAGTTCTGATCCTTTTAAAGCAACGTATGTTTACATGACAGTTGCTTATTTCAAAATTAACAGAAGAATTTCAGAAGCTTTCTTTTTATGCTGTTATATTAATGCTATTTTGCATTTGAAACTGACCTAGTGTACTCAATATCAAAACTAAGCATGGAAAAAACTATGAATATCATTACAGATAATATTTAGTTTTAATTTATTTTTGTCAAGCAAAGATAAAGTATTCCACAGGCTTCCAGAGCATATCATCACTGAACTGGACAGCTGTAAAATAAACTGTCCTACTTGATTTTCATCTATCAATTCCCAAGGAGATGCACTGGTATACTTGAGAGCTGGCGATGGTATTTTTCTTGCACAGAAAATTATCCATGTAGGAAAGAGGAGGACAAATGCAGAGTGAGGAGAAGAGTGGTGAAGGGGCTGTCCAGTGAGAATTAAGATCAGGTGTTTAGGATTCTAAATGCGGCACCTACAAGCAGCTGGACAATATGAAGGGGGGAGGATTAACTGCTTGTTTTGGAGATAGTCAGCAGCAGGCTTAAGCACATGGAAGGCTTCTCATTTCAAAGATACGCTGATCCTTCCCTCAGCCTTCTTGATTTACATCATACTCCCCTATTTTGCTTTCAAAACTGCCCCTTACTAAAAAATCTTCAATTAATAGCTGAAAGGAAACGCTTCGTAGCTTGAATTACAACTTACTTTAGCTATTAAGCCCAGCATTTAGTTCACATTAATGCTCTAAACGGAAAAAGTGAGAACACGGAAGACTACATATTGCTTTGACCCCGGTAATGCTGAAACAGTTTAACCATACAAAAGACCGCTCAGTAAGTGAAATATCAGCAGGCTTGCAAGCATGAAGTATACTCACTGAAAGGCAGGTTCTCCAGAAAATTATAGCAAGCGTGGCAATTCCCACTAAGGCAGTGATAATAACAGGCTCCCATGGAAGTCCATGGAAATCAGGCCCAGGACGAATTTCCTCAGGCAGGGTAGCAACCAACTGAAAACCAACAGCATTGACAACTATGAATACGTTTTCATTAAATACTCAGGCAAAATAAGCAGTCTGCCAAATGCTTTTATTCCTCTCATAAAACCAGAGAACCATCTAGAGCTTTCTTGCAGTTTTTCTGTAAACTGAAAACCGAAAATGAAGAAAACCACAAAGCAGCTTGATGCTCGCGTTTCAACTCAAAAGTCTGACTATCTGGCAGACACCTGACAGTAACAATCTGCTGGCAAAGAACAGCTACACCAAATTAAGCTGTTACACACATTTTGCATTACACAGCACTAGTAGTTATTCATCTGTTTCCAAATAAAGCTGTAAGGATGGAAAGATATAGGAAAAAAACCCCAGCTTTACATTTGGATGTTCATAATAATCCAGTAAAAGCAGCTCAGATCTTTTCCCCACTGTCACCCTGGTCACAGGGTCATATGTCATGTGTCTTGTCATACGTCTCTCTGAAGGCCAGAGAGCACCAACTGCTTGACAAAGGTGTGAATACCTGGTACAGTTTACAGGGCTGATACAGACACGGCACTTGGAAAATAAACTGTACAAGCCACACAGAAATCGCTGCCTTCTCCCTGGCCGCAACCGACAGAAGTGTCAGATTAAAATGAGGGCGCACACTTCCCCCTGCAAAGCCCAATCTAGAGGCGAGCTGGCATCTTCGAAGGCACCCTCTCCCCCCAAGCGCCGGGGTGCGGCAAGAGGCCAGGCACCGATCCCTGCCCGTGTTCACGCCCGCAGACGCCTCCGCTCCCGCGGGACTGCCCCACATCGCGGGGCGGGGGCGAGGAGAAACAGCCCCTTCGCGAAGGGAGCGGGGGGCAGCTGTACGGCAGGGGTGACCCCCTCAGGGACGCGGAGCAACATCCGCCTCGGCCCGTCTCCCCGGGGGGCGAGGGGGGGGGGGAGGCGCCACTTGGGGCGCCGAGTCCTCCGGTTTGTACCGGCGGAACCCCTCCGCCGCTTGTCACGGCCGCCCGCCCGCCGGCCGTTAACGGCTCCCAACGGCCGGTGACGCGGGCGGCGGCCCCGCCCGGCGCGCGCGACAACCCCCTCCCTCCCCCCCCCCCCGCCGCGGACCTGCAGCAGCCGCCGCGCCGGGGGCTCCACGAGGCGCGCGCCACCGCCCGCGGGGTCCATGGCTGCGCGAGCCAACTTCCAGGCACACGTCAGCCCGGAGTGATCCCCCCCTCCCGCCCCGCCCCGCCCCGCCCCGCCCCGCGCGCGCGTCATCGGCGCGCGCCGCCGCCGCCGCCCGCATGCGCCGCCGCCATCTCCGCCACTCACCCGCCGCAGGAGCTCCCGGGCCGCGGGCGCCGCTTCGCCGAGGGCTCCCCATGAGGCGGCGCCTGCCTCCGCCCCGCGTCCTGCGGGCCGCCCGGCGCCCTCGCCGGGGTCTGGAGGGAGAGGGAGAGAGGTGTTACCTGACGGAGCGGCCGCGCCCGCGTCAGCCGTCGCCAGCAGGGCCTGCTGACAGGGGAGGGCTGCAACGGGGAACACGCTTCTGCACCCCGCCCCACCCCACCCCCCGCGGTTTCTGCGACATCTTAGGCGAGATTTCAAATTATGGTCCCCGGTTCTCCAGGGCATTGAAGAAAGAGGCAAAAGTCCTTAGAAAGGATAGTGATGCTCCACAGGCTGCTTTAGAAAAGGTACCGCAGAGAGGGACACGGATATACAAAGTCACTTTGCCAAGCCTGCCTCAGACAGAGCACATACAACTCCTTCAGCAGCAAGTCAACGACAAAAAAGCACACGCTCTTCAATTCCCAATCAATAAGCGTACGTCTTCTAATAAGTTTACAGCACTGTTAGGACAGCATAAGCTTTAAACCATCTTTACTTCTGCCCTGATCTGAAGCCTGCCTCCTCCTCTCACTGCTACTGTTGCCTTGAATTCAGGTTAGCAGATTCAAATAACCACCTGCCCAGCCTGTTGTTACATTGTGGAACAGCTTCCAGGACCAGCTGTTCTACAAGCATCTGCCCTGTTTCTTCTCAGCACTTCTAGCGGTCCTCATAGAATTCCTGGCAAACAGCATTTAACTACTCTTAAGGAAGGAATGGAAGATGGTCTAAAGTACAACTGAACATCCGACTGCTTAACCACAGAAGTAATCCACCGGCCATTTAAAATTCATTAGGTATCTTTGCATTCAACCTAGAGTTTCCCTCAGAACTTAGAAGCTCCTCAAAAGTGCTTGGCTATGGGGATGGTACAGTACCTCAGTAGCGTACAAAAGCTAAGCAAGATGTGCCTGATTTTCTTCTAAATGCTCAGTGAAGACAGATTTATTAAGCGTAATCAGAGGTGAATGCAGAACAGCAAAGCTGAGCTTAGCACCGAGAATGGAGTCAAAGGTAGTTTCATGCCAAAACAGAGCTGGGGAAGATGATGGTAACAGGGTCTCTCCTTGGCATAATGACGAGTCAGCACACTTGCTCCAGAGGGAGGAGGCCTCTGCAGAACAGACTCAAACATTCCTCCTACTCCAACAATCGCCTTAGCCAGAAATTTGAACTGCTTTCTGGAAGCTACACTCCATCTTTCCTGGAAAGTAATATAGCCTAGACTCACAGGTTAAAAAGAGCAAGAAGAGAGCACGCATGATTCTACAGCCTAATGGTTAGACCGTCAGTCCCCCTGCAAGGAGGAGGAAACCTGCGCTGATGGTATGCTTCCAGTGATTTCTGCTCTTTATCCACTACCATCCTGAGACACAGCCCACCAGCCCGAGCACAGAGCTCTGACTATGACACTTACAGGAGAACTTTTCTTATTTCTATAGTGCAAAAAGGTAGTAGAAAAACCTCTCTGCTGAGTGGTAGCGAGACAATACTGCCACTAGAGGGACTGTCACAGATTAGTGAAAGCCATTAGGATTACAGCAACATACAATGAAAATATTAGTGAAAACCCTTGGTATTTGCCTAGAAACCATTCAACCATGCTCCTCTTTAAGAGCAAAAGAACAAAATAACCCAATTCCAAACGGTTACCTGCAGCAGTATCTTCCCTGGCGCCCTGTCCTGAATCAATTGACCCAAAGGAAGTATCTTCCAGCAGCGATCCTCTTTCATACCCTTCTTCGGCTTCTCTATTATCTGAGAAGTTGGCCTCTTCATGCTCAGGTGGAACATTAACAGCGCTCTCCTCCTCAATAGGCTGTTCTGGCCTCTTATCTTCAAGCGGCTGAAATGCCTGATTGCTCTCATCAATGGCATTTGGGTTTCTGACGGAAAGTCTGTCATACTCAGCCTCTTTTGCACCATCTGTGACAGACAGGGAGACATGAATTAAGCACTGAGCTAATGTGTATTTCTTACCCCAGCTGTCTCCAGTGAAATACTGCATTTGACAAAGCTTTCTTGACACTTTTTAAATACTTCAG
The DNA here is from genome assembly GCF_018139145.2 of Gymnogyps californianus. Lineage (NCBI taxonomy): Eukaryota > Metazoa > Chordata > Aves > Accipitriformes > Cathartidae > Gymnogyps > Gymnogyps californianus. Next base: position 21,043,661 of record NC_059473.1, read on the forward strand.
CTTGTATATTGCTTCCAATATATTCTCAATCAACTTTCAGTAACATCTAATTAAATGTTTATATGGAATTTATGCAAGGTATCAACCACTGACCTTGCAACGAAATATTGCAAGGGGAAATATTTTCATCGTTCGTGACTATCAGAAATCACATACCTAACATGTACTACTGTAAAAGGAGTCTTGCTAGGCGTGTATCTTACCACCTTGCACATTAATTAGAAAAAACAGCAAGTTTGCAACAGACTCTACTGCTGGTTCCTCCCCTGTCAAAAGATCTGTTTGTTCAGTATTTCCTTACACACTCTTTTATGAATGTAGGCAAAAATATGATGATAGGGATGCCTGAGATTTTAGGTGCATGGATTTAGTGCCTGAACTTTGCATTAATCACTGGATCTCTCATAATTAGGTGCTAGCTAGTTCAGAAAAAAAAAGACTGCTCTAAACCCTCCAGAAAATTCAGCACATTAGTATATGTGAATCCCTATTTCTTGAGGGGAGGAGGTATAGACATGACCTGAATGGCTCCTTCTAGCCATATCCATGCATGGATCCCACTTCTGTTACACAGAACCTGGCCCATAAGAACAATCATACTGAGCTCAACATTTTCTCTCAGGATTTGTCCCTGGGCCACCCATCACAATGCCAAAAATATGCATTAAAAATAAGCAAAATCCCAGCAGATTCCCCAGGGCCTCTTTCAGTTCTGCTCCCTCACCCTCTTCTTAAAGCTTCTCTGGGTTACATAGTGTTGTCTGGGATAGGGTTTCACTTCCATTTCATCTATTTATTAACTGGTTTAACATCGTACCTTGAACGTGCAGCTGATCATCTTCCTGCTCTGGAATAGATGCAAGTGGGACACTCTCACTAGCAGACAAATATTTACTCCTTAAAGAATATATTAATTCTTGAATATCATCCATCAGTGCGCTCTCCTCATCATACAACTCCATCTCTTTCACCACCTCCTCTTTATTTTCTGCCACTCGGGCATCCAGAACTTTTCCTACAACATCCATAATGCTCGATTCTGAAAACTCAATTATCTGGTCCACAGCTTTTTCTATATCTTCGTTATTATGGCTTGCCTTCTGAGCAAGCTCCATCTCTACCTTCATGTCGTGAAACATGGCTTCTATCCTAACCATGTGTTGAAACCCAAGGTACTTTTGTAGACGTATTACACGCTTTTCATCAAGAAAATCTCTCATTATTGTGAGCCGCTTCACAGACTCACTGAAGTCTGTTATAGTGTCATTTGTGGCTTCTGAGCTGTCAGCAGGGCTGGGGTAATGTGCAGATTGCTGGTAGTCATTTCTTGTATGCTCTAAATTTTGTACCTCTTTTGAGTCTTTCTGTGAAATGCCCTCTGGGAGATGATCTTTCCTTTGGTTAAAGTCATTGTTGTCTTCTGTGTCAGGAGACTGGAAATTACGTTCTTCCACAGCTGATGGTTCCTCAGCTTCAGAAGACTCCTCATCATCTTCTGCGACACGTTCCATCTCATCCAATTTAGCATGTTCACTCACTGGTACGTCAACCTCTTTGTTCCCAGTCTCGCTTGCATCTTGCACGCTGATCGGTTTTTTAGCCTCCTTAGAAAATGAGTTTGTTTCCCCTCCTGTTTCATAAGTAGGATTTGCAGTTCCCGAAACAGCTTCGCTTAGTACTTCTAATCCAAGGTTTGCACTTTTAACATTTCCTGTATCACCCTGTACATTTGCAGCCCTTGCTTGCGACCGCTTTGCACTTGCAGCATTCTCATCTTCCAGTAGCTCTTCCTCTACTTGTTTCATCAGGTCAGGGTCATCTTCAGCATCTGGCTGTTCAGATTGCAATTCTGGTCTTAGTGTTCTTTCTTTAGCTAAATTTGTGCCAAGATTTCTGTCTGAATCTGTGTCCTCGGTACGAGCAGTTCCTTGCTGAGTAAGATTCTCTGTATTAGTATTCTGTGTAGTGCTTTTTGATTTTTCTTCAGGGGAACTTTTCTCAATGCTTTCTTCAAATACTGTCATCTTGCCAAGATTTCTTGAAAGCTCTTCTTTCACATCTGCCTCTGAATACTCAGTCTCATTTTCCCATGGCTTAGGTTGCTCAACAGCTCCTCTATGGCTTGGGTCTCCCTCCCCTGCAGGGGTTTCTTTCATGTTTCTCCTTTTTATTTCAGGTTCTTTGTTAAGAAAGGTGGTTTTTTGATATTCATGACCGGTCTCCCCTGTTTGTTTCAAATCTTCATCATGTCTTAGAAGTTCTTTCTCCACAGCAGGCATTCCATGCTCCACTTTCTCTTTCAAGAGGTCAGTATCTCCTAAGTCACTTTGAGATACATTTTTTACCTCTTCCACTGGTTTGGCTGGAACATCAACGGAAGGGTTGTTCTCAGCTCTTCCTTTCTCCTTTGTTTTCTCCCATAACTTTTCATGCTTTAAATCACCTTCCAAGACCTCTTCCAAGGGGTCATCCTCAAACTCTTTCTCTATTTGAGCAAGCAGCACTCTTTCTGGACTTTTGTTGATATCACCAACAGATGGTTTTAAAGCATCTTGCTTGCTTTTAACAAATGATTTGTACTCCAGATCATCTCCTGGACTAGGCAAAACATGAGGATCAGGCACAGCTGTACTCTTCAGCTCTTCAGTACGTGACTCAGTTCCATCAACGATAAGCTGCTCTTCAAACTGTTCACTTTTGTTTGTTTTTTCTTTTGAACCCAGATCACCTGTACCTACAGGTTCCTTTCTAAGGAGTTCTTTGGAGAGATCCTCAGGTTGAATTGTTGCTGGTGCCTCTCTTTTACTAATTAGCATCACCTCATCCCATTTCTCTTTTGTTTGTTTAGATTCGGACCTGTCCACACTTATACTGTCACCCAACTTCTTGCTCTTACTGAAGGCATCCTTAAGAATTAATGCATCTGAATCGAGTTCTTCCTCATTGTCTCTTTGGTTATTTAGCTCTGTAGCACCCTTTGTATCTTCATCAGGTTCATGATTTTGTGACTCAATGTCATCGTTTTCATCATCTTCTAAGTCCGCTGGGGATGTAATTTCTTCCTCTGCCGTAAAAGACAGCAAAGGGATTTCTTCAGACTGATCTGCAAAGTCTGGCTCCTCCTCTGCATCATAAGCATTAATGCTCAAATCTTCATTAAAAGCATCTTCCAGCGTTGTAACAAGGCGAGTCGCTGCATCATCTGATACAACAGCATCAGCAGTTGAGCCAAGTTTTGTTTTCAAGTTCACAGAGAGCTCTCTGTTTAAAAGTGTATAGGCATCGACTTCTTCATTCTCTTTGTCAAGTTGACTGGTTTCACCCTGAGGAACACTAGTGGTTTTGGTATTTTCACTTTCTAGCCCTTTTAGTTTCCCATGTAGCATTCCTTTCAAGTGCTCATGTGCAATTTGATCTCCCTGAGTGTTTTCTTCGTGACTACTGACACTAGAGTCTCCCCCAGTATTTTCAGTTCCTTCTGTAAGAGAACTGTCTACTTCCTCTGTCATGGCAAGGGCTTCCTTGTCTTCTTCTGTGCTTAGCTCAAGATCGTCTGTCTCCAAAGCATCAAGGGACTTCTCTGTATCAACCTGTTCAATCTCCTCATCCCTTTCAATTTCTTCAGCTGGTTCTGTCCCTGGATCCCTTGATTCAGTTTCCGCTTCATTTGCTATTGTCTCTTGCAATGACTTCAAAAGCTCATCCACATTATAATTATCAAAATCATCCCTTCCGCCATCAAAGCAAACAAAGTCTGTTTCCTGAAATGAAAAACAATATGTAGTCACAAATACTATTTTCTTTATTACAATGATGAGACCAAATCCATTTGGTTGGTTAGAGAGAGATGCAGCAGCAAAGTAAATTATATTAGTCATGCAGAATTATCCCCTTGAGTCCTTAACCAAAACTCTCTTTGAAATCAGTGGAAGTTTTGCCCAAGGACTCTTAAAAAACTAAATAAAAAGCTTATGGCTTAGCCCCGTCAAAGACCTCCTAGTGAGGAACAAACTGGAAGTCAGCAATGGAGTTGACAGTATTATACTTTACTCATGACATATATCCTGAATTAAGAACAAGTCTATTGCTGAATGCCAGTGAGGAGAACAAAAAAAAACACCACTAAGCTTGTTTGTCACAATCTCTTTTAGCTGGTCTCTCCTCAAATGACCAAGACCTCCAAGCAGGAGCTGCTTGTCACACAATTTCTGAAAAATAAATTAAATAGCAGTGCAAGCCACTGAACATGGTTTCATAAGGGTCTGAAGCTGCATCCACAAACAGGCCTTACTCACGTATCTCTGGAGTTACTAGCTATTAGTGCATGAAAGCCATTTATGTGTGTAAGGGTTGAAGGACCAATTCTAGAATCAAAGGGCTAAGTGTATCAGGTTTTTTTTCCTGATAGTACTTTAAACTTTTAAAGTTTGGGAAAAGAAACAATTCTGAATACATACCAAACAGCCTATGTCCGAGGCAGTTAGCAGCATTTCAAGAGCTCAATCCAAACAGATTTTGTTAGAAGAAAATCAGAATATTCAAGAAAAGAAAGATCAACGCCCACATTTTGGGCTGATGCTTACACACCCATCCACATACATAGCTGCATAAGCATTCCACCCCCGACACATAAGTGCATCTCTGCACATACGTAGCTGCTTACAAACAAAAGGTAACTAAGGATCACTGATATTCCCATCCTCCTCCTCACAGATTTTATTTAATGCCAAGGTAAGAAACAGTAAGAAGCCCAACTGAAAAATATCACATAAGACTTACATCTGTTGGTAATTCTAGCTCCTCATTGGAATAATTATGATTTATTTCAAGTAAATCCTTTGGAAAATATCCAAAATCGCTTCCAACCTGCCAGAAAACAAACACAAGCAAACAAAAAGCAGTAAAGAAGCTTTCAAAATCATGTGACTATGTTAAAATCCTAATTACAGACACTAGTAACAAATACGTCAAACTCACTCTCAAGTATTTCTAGATTAAGTTTAACACAGTGAATAAAAGAAAAAAATTAGTGATGCCTTATTTATGCAAGAGTTTTCACTGAGGTTTTATACTTAAATTTCACAACACCCTTGTGAAGTTGGTAAGTTCATGTTTTGAAGCCTGACTTATAACAAATTATTAGGAGAGTTGAGTAAAGCACAGGCGTTCTGGCTCACCTGCTTTAACTGCTATTGTGCACTCTCACTGGCACCACATATGCCTCAAGTATTTGCTCAACTAGTAAGCAGAAGAGGATCTTTGACTAATAAGATTTACATCCATGCACAATATTATAGCCTGAAATATGTTCACTTCGCAGCTTAAGGAAAAAAATAATTCTTAAAGCAGATTTTAGGAAAATACAGAATTGTACCTGAGGTAATAATCTATTTTAAAACCTGTGTGGAAAATATACCCCCTCTGCAAATGCATTGTTGCTCTTCAGTGACTAATACAGGCAAGAATCAGTTGCAGATGGCTATTTTCAAGCAAGTCAACGTGCTAAGCCAAGGTAAACAGTGGAAGACAAGAACTTCCCTTATCACTCACCGGCTAAGATCTACATAGTAATGCTCTCACTTGAGAGTTCTGACAACAGCTGTCAAGAAGCCAATATTAATAACATGCTATCACTACACAGATTAGATAATCCAGGCAATTAGATCCTGGTGGACACACCTAGAAAGGAACAGAGTTCCTAGACGACCAAAATATGGGGGGGGGGGGGGGGGGGGGGGGGGGAAGCGTTGGTCATTTCCTCAATGTTTTGTTATAGGCGAAAGATGATAAATTGCCAATTTCCTTGAAGAGTTTGTTTTGGAAGAGCACTCAGTTAAAGATCAAATTAAAAAGGAAACCAGTTATGTCAAAACAATTAGGGATATATAGGTATAAGTATCATTACACTGATATCACTGAAATAGGTTAACGTGGGCTGAAGTCTTCTGGATTTACAATGGCATTAAAAAAAAAATAGGAAAATTGTGTCCAGTAAATAATATGTACTAATACTTTTTGGGTTTTTTTGTTACGCAAGCAAAGTAAGCACTGATACCTTATAGGGCTTCCTTTTTAAACTATTTCTCATTCAAATCTTACCTTCCATAGTTGATATCTCTGAAATTAGTTACGCATATATTAAAAAAAAAAAAAAAAATCTATTACCTCCCCACCTTTTGTAAACACATAGAGACGCTCTTATGGAAAAGATATAATTTATGCAGGTTTATTATTGGGAATTACTGGGAATAGGAAATTAAACTAGACAAGTCAAATCAAAAGCTTGTCCTTGTGCAGTATACTACAGTTTTATTCTAAATTTTCCTGTTTCCCTCTACAAACTTCTATTCCAGTTCTAAATGATCTTTCTGAAAAGAAAAGCCAAAGCTTCAAAGTAGCCTCCTTACAGACTAATCTCCGTGACTACCATTATAATTAGGCATCACACTTTGAAACTCATTTAGTGTAATCCAAGCTGCTGACCATACAAGCCCTCTGCAGTGACCCAGTTTGCCACTTATGTGGTTTATGAGCCATATGGGATCTGCATGCCCAAAATTTCATCTGCTCCTCTCCCTACAAGTCCTCTCTTGTAAGGGAAAAAAATGCCTTATTGTACAAATAAAGGAAACATTCTTCATTCTCTACAGACACGATAGAGGAAAGGCACTATGAATGCCAAGTAAACAAGGGAGAAAAAAAGAGCATCCTTCATTTGCACTCCCTTCCCAGCTAAAATGCCGTGGGTGGATGGAACACATAGCTGTGCGTACAGCATCTGTCCCCACCAGTGCCCACGTGTGACAGCCAGCTGCAGCAGATTCACCAACCACCACTGACCAAGAAGCCAGACCCTCACATCACCTACCTCAGTGACAGAAAACAGACAGCTGGGAAAGATGATGTTCAAATGTTTTTGATCTTAAAGCCCACATCCCTAAACCACAGGCATCACAGGTACCTAAAACTGCAGAATATTGGTCAAAGAAGAGTTGGTTTGGTCTGCCCTTGCTGAATGCTGGCATTGTTAAGAAAACACTAAGAAACAATAGGAAAAAATTCCCTGATCCTCTGGGTCCTCCAGACAGAGTATGTCTTCCTGTCTTACCTTAAATTTACCCCTCCTGTCTTCCTTTTTATTACCCTATGTCTAAGATTTGAAAACAAACAAACAAAAAAGCCAACCAACCACCCAAAAAAGCCACGATCTGCAGCCAAGTCCGTTTCTTGTAATGTGAGGCCAGAAATAGTTTTCTCAACTTTGAATCAAAGGAATAAAGTTCAGCCCTTTGCCATAAGATAAAACAACAATCTTCTGCAGCAAGAATTTAAAGTGTCTTTGCTGAAATGTTTTGTTAAAAAGCAGCAGTTTTTCCTTGGAATTATCTGAAGTAGTTTTGGAGTTCTTGACCCTGCTAAAGATGAGGGCAGAGTGCAGGAGAAATGCATAGGAGGAAAGCCTACATAACACAACTTGACGGCGTAAGCGATGTGAGGTGGATGCTGAAGAAGAGACTAGTTTTAGAGCAGGACACAGCGCACTGGACAATGAGAGTACCAGGTGTGCTCCACCTTTCAGCTTTGTGAAAAAAAAAAAAACAAGTACTGTCCTGGAACTGACGTATTCATTAAATTCATAACATAAAATCACTATTAAGTAATGGTCAGAGAATATTGTCCAAGCATTTGGCTTTGCTTGATTAATGAGGTTTAGACAGCTCTGCTAAAAACTGCATGCTATATAATGTATAGAATACATATTATAGCTGTGTTCCAGAGTTTCTTCACATGCAAAATACTCACTGAGCTCAATGGGAGTTCTGCAAGCAATAAAGTATACAAGACTGGGATCATAAAATAAAGATCTATTTTGTTAAAATACAGCATGTTTGCTGGCACAGGGGGAAAAAAAAAAAAAAAAATCAACAATGGCTTGAAAAGGGCGGAGTGAATTAGAAAAGCAAAAGCAAATAAAGCCCAGACCCAACTGCTATAGATTTTTCAGCCTTGGTGAAAGGCTCCTTTCTTATCAGATCATCTCCCTTCAGGTCAGAAATACTATTCTATTTCTCATGGCTCCTCAAAATCGATTTCAGGATTAGAGCCTGTATTTACAACTTGTTTGAAATAAGCCCCAGGTTGCAGTAGTTGAAGCTTCTCATACACACATTCCCCTAACCTCTGCCCCCATCTGAAGATCAGAATACCAGTTATCCCTTGATTTCATAGTTTCCATTATGACCTAATAAATACTTTCCCCCAAACTTTGGGGAATGGAAAAAGGCAGTAGGGTAGATGAATGGGATCAAACGATACACACAAGCACACATAAAGTCACACGATGAGATGCCAAAAGTGCTGCGGCAGAAGGTAACATGCCTTCCATTGGAATTTGTTTGATCGCAGACCTCACTAGGCAGCCTGTTTTTAATTAGCAAGCAACAGCCTCCCCCTAGCTCCAAGACTGCACGCAGCAGGCATGGCTGGTCTGCATAAATCAAGTTGCCCAGCCGAATCTGGCATGGGAAGTCACGTTGCACGAGAGAGACCCCAGCGCTATCTGTACGTCAGGGACAGGGTCAGACGTGCCAGTGCCCTGCTCAACATGCAAGGGTAGGCACCTCTGACCCCGCTGCAGCGTTTGCACGCCGGTTGTTGCAGTATTACGATTAACGCAGCAGCAGTCAAACTGGGAAAAAAAGAAATAAGGATTATAGCCACCAACTGAAAGGAATTAGTCTGTCATCACTGCCCTAAAAGGAACATAGAAAATAGTGTAACACAATTAAAAAATGACAACAAATAAAATGGAGCTTCGCAATTCTTTTAGATCTGCCAACTTCAGCTTTTACTTGTTAAACTCAAAGCAAACATCCTTTTAACTTGGAGACACACCTAACTGTTGCATGAGCTTCCTATCAGTGAATAGTTAAACTGAATATTAACTCAGCAATTACCTTAAACCTGCTGTCTGATCTTGCAGCCTGCATTACACCTTGTTAGAAGATGCAAAATTGGCCCCACGCTGCTATTCCGCGTCTCAAGACCTGGCAGCCCTGGAAACCTGTACCGGCTAATTAACAAGATTATTTATGGTACAGTACGCGTCAGAAGGGAATTACCAGCATGATACAATTATAAACTCTTCTTTAACCACATACTGCAGTTTTCTGCTCTCTTCTGTATCATTCTAATTGGATTCAGCTCCTGCTGAGAGCTTGGCCGTCCACACCCAGCCTGAACAGGCTAGAGAAAGTGATACATCCTGCTTTTCACTAAACCACTAGTCCCACAGTCAACACCCAGGTGCGGCTTTGAGCAGCCTAGACCACTGTCGCAGGCAACTGTCTATCACTTGTAGAAGACCAGACTAAGAAAGGCGGTTTAAGTAAATGATTTGGACACAAAAAGGTATGTAGGAGGAGCATGGGGAGCGGGCAACAGGGACGAGGTCTAAGCAACCTCCAGACTGCCAGCATTTTCAAGGGAAGTCCACAAAAATTGCTCTTCCTCCAGAGTATCTCAGTTCTGCTTCTGTCAGGCAAATAAGGTGTTTATCATAAAAGCCGAGAGGAGTTTTCTATGAAGTAACTGCAAGTATGGGGACCCTCGTTTCCTATTAACCCTCTCTTGACTGCCCAAAGAGGACGACGACACTAGTGTGCAAGCTGCTACAATGTGTTACTAAAGCTGAGACACAGACCTTTTAAAAATCAAATTTAGCTTAATTCTTTTTAGTTTTACTACTTTTTTTCCTCCAATTCTGCATGCAGCTTAGATAAAAAGCGGAAGACGGCAGCTGAATATTAGGAAGAGAAATGTGATTAAAACATGTACCTGGAACGATTTTTAGCAGGATTACACAGAGCGCAGGATGAGACCATGTCCGGGTAAACACAAGCGCACGCTTAAGCCTCCCTAGGTGGGAAGGGAGGCTCAGCTTCCAGGCGGGCTCATGGGCCACCACTTACAGTGCTGCAATGGGAGGTTTTCAACACAAAGGCAGTTTTCTAACAGTTTTTAGCACACATTAGCGTTGCCCATTTCTCACAGCACTTAATGCCTTAGGTTTGATCAGACCACATCCCATTTCACACCGGTCTCAAGACAAAATGGCATTCATTATGTTATTTAGCTATGTTCAAAACCCTAAGCGCTCTCCTTAGGCAGAGGCAAAAGGAAGGAAAAAAGATTACCAACAGAAAGCACCAAGAAGAGCAAACAGAACAAATGCTTTACAGTACTTACACTTCCAGCCCAGAGTTCGGTTGATTTTCCTATTAGTTTGTAATATACATACACCGCTTCTCCCTTCTTAAAATTTACAAAGCGACAATCTGGACCTTTAAAATCCTGCCTTGCCTTCCCTCGGCACATTAACACTGTCCAAAGAAACAAAAAGAAGAGTATTACTTTAAAAATAATAATAATAATAGTTTCATGAAAGGAGTCTTTGCTAATTGGCAGAAAACAATACCTCCCCATATGCACCAGTTTCCTATTTTCCAGATTGGGTCAAGAGGCAAGAACTTAACTGAAAGTATAACTTAAATAAGAGATTATTTCTAAAAAAAAAAAAAAAAAGCAAGCTCACCGATCAAGACAAGCATTTGACAAAACACTCGAGAACTACATTTCAGAAGTGCACGATGAAGCTAATTATTAATATCAAATTAGACGGGCTGAAAGATGACATCTGTGTCCTAGCAAATCAGCCCTGAAATTATTCAACACACAAACAACACCCAGAGAGCGGGTTTATTACAAGAGGGTTTTGCAGGGAAAAAAAAAAAAAAGCAAGGAGCTGCGGAGATCTGAAAACTTGCTCGAGAGGAACGACGCGCGTCGGCGCCGCGTTTCCATTTTCCCGATTCTCCCCAATTTCCGTGCCAGAGCCAGGCGGAGGTTTGGGAAATGCCGCCCTGAGGCATGCGACGTTCCCATCTTTTCCCGTAACAACTTCCCGGGGGCGCGGGGCGGCCTCCCGGCCGTGCCGACCGCCGGGAACCGGGCAGGGACCTCTCGCACCCCACCGGGCCGGGGTCCCCCGCCACCCCACTCCCCCCCCAGCCGGGGCGCGTCCCCGCCGCCCCCACTCACTGCTGCACTCGGGGTCGGCGCAGCGCTTGCGCTCGGCGAAGCGGCGGCCCAGGTCGGGCCCGGCGGCGGCGGCGCAGAGGAGGGAGGGCGGCGGGGGCAGGAGCAGCAGCAGGGCGAGGAGCAGCCGGGGGTCCGGCGGCGGGGCTGCGGCCATGTTGGCGGGCGCCGGCGGCGGGGAGGGAGCAGACACGTCAGCAGCGCCGGCGGGAGGGCGATGTGGCGGGGGAGGGACCGGCCCGGCCCGGCCCGGCCCCGCCGCCGCGGCGGGAGGAGGGCAGCGCCCGACCCTCCCTCCCGGCGGCATCCCGATCCCGCCCCCGCGGAGACGGGACCCCCGGCCGCCTGGGCCGGGCGAGAGTCCGGCTCTTTTTCAGGCCCTCGCCTAGCAGGAGGCTCTTCCCGCCCTGGAGGGGTGAGAGGGAAGGTCCTGCTCCTTATTTGTGCTTACTAATGGCGGTTTTCTCTAGCAGACGATCGCTGAAGTAACAAGAATAGCCCAGCGGTCTAGACCGCGGTGCAAAAAAGATGTAATTGACCCCGTGCACCCACCCCCACCCCCCCCAAAGGTAAGGATGCAACAGATATGAACATCCACCTCGCTGCTCTCCCTCCTGCCCCACTAAGAAGTTCACATCTCCGCTTGAGAGAAGCAATCGTCACCACACAGCATGTCATCTCGCCCCGGTGACCTCCCGAGAGTTTGAGGTTAAACCTGTGGTAACACGGGCATATGAACTCACTCACCCATAGTCCCACTGAGGAAAGCGCAGGCAAATGAAGCGTTGCACACCTAACTGCTGAAAATGCAGGCTCCCCGACAGGCCTATTCTTGCCCTTCTGTAGCTTCAGCTTCCACTTGCTGCTACATTCTAACTATGAATGTCTGCAAACCGAAAGATGTGCTACCTACAAGTGTGCCTGCGCTTACGATTACCTCTTCTTCGCATCCATCACATTTATATCGCTTTAGAGATCTAAAATGGCAGAATAACAGCAGAAGTCACGATGGTCACGTACAGGAGAAAAACGAACAAAACTTCTTCTCCTTCCTCTTTTTCAGACCCATGTTATTTGTCCAGCACAGCCCCTGACTGGACGAAGAGAATAAAAGATGCAGCCAAGAAGGGATAGCAAGAGACAGTAAGAGAGTCTTCTTGCTGGCTTATCAAATGTCCAAATATTTTTTTTTTCCTTTCCAAAGGGCAAATTCTGAAGCTGCTCCCAAAATGAATAGGCACTTCACAGAACTGATAGTCAAGGTGAAGGATTCTGCTTTTTTGTGCATGTCAAAGGACAACTTTGGACAGCTGAGGTTTTTTTTTAAGAGCCCTTTTAAATGATGTATCACAAGAGTTAGCAATACCACTGCTAATTGCATTAGAGGCACTGCTTATGTTCTTATCATATCCTCATGATTACTGATTTTTGCTCTACATACTCTCATTTCCACAGCCCCATTGCACAGGGCCTGAGATCCAAGCTTAGCTACTGCTACGTAATCTCTGAAAAATATGTAAGCATTTCCTTTTCAGCCCCCCTCTAGAACAGTTTAATATTTTAATTGCATTATGAAAAAGCATCAAGGCAGAAACAGGTATCTTCCTTAGTGCTGCAATGAACGGCTTTGATACCTCTTTGCCAAATGTACCTCGGACATCCTGCCACTTCTTACAGCCTGGTCCATCCCGAGGTTAAGCAAACGTCCACACACTACAGGAATGCAACGATTCATTCACCCAGTGCCCACACATACTCTCCAGGCCCAGCGCAGTATCGCGGCTGTAGCACGCAGCATTGCTGACAGCCCCCCTGGAATTTTGTTGACATTTTTGTATTTCACATCCTGTAAAATGAGGCAATACCTATCTGCCATTGCTGATACTGGCTGATAAAAAGCTCTAAGAAAGCCTAACTCACAAAATTTAGAGGTGAATTTTATCACAATTTACAATATGGAAGAAAATATATTCAAGTCACGTTTTATGATGACTGTACAAATGAAAGACAAGTCATTTTTCCCTTGACATTAACATTTCTTGTGGCTTAATGCCCAGCCTGATCTTTAGGTCCAATTGCTTGTGAAGACAGAGCTGTTTGGTAATTTCCCATCAGTACGAGGTTATCAGGCTTATCTTTACTAAAAGACCAAGATAAAAGGTAACGGTGCCTGTGGTCATAAAGACAAGGGCAAGAAAGGGGATGTGAACAGAAACAAGATCACATACTTCTTGCCTAACTCATTGCCTTGATTGTGTAATAACAAGTAGCTCGCAGTCAATACATATACATGAGTTTACCACTGCAACCGTCCAATATTCCCTAGAATTTCAAGTATTTCGTAGTAACAATGCACCCACTTATTAACATACCCAGCCTTCCCCAATGTGTGACATAAAGAGAAACATTTCACTCAGTTCAATTTAGATATTTCAGACAAAATTTCCTTCAGCCTTCAACCCCAATCTTGGAAAGAGTTGTATTCAACTATGAGAGTAGTTCCGCTATACATGAGGAATCTAACATTTTGTATGTGTCTACAGTTACAAAGCAGTTCTCCCATCTCTCCTGCACTAAAGTATCTACTAAAGTAACTAATACCCATTAACAAGATCAGTTGGCTAAGTTTACATAAGAATCAGCAAAGACTCACTCATGTATGACACAGGAAGACAAAAATAACAAGCCAAATGTAAACATGCTTCTGAGCAAACGTGAGAACTTTTAAGAAATAAAGTGGGGTAAGCTGGATAGTGAAATTAGGGTACTGACATAACAAAAGATCAGAAATGTTGTAGGAAGTGACGCCACGCTTGGGGAACACCAAGGATCAATGAGACACTCGTATGAGGTACAAATTATAAAGGACAGACAAAGAAGATGACACTGTTAAAGAAGTGGTGCTATATTACAGTTTATCGTCAAGTCAGTCAAGTAAGTTAACTATTAATTAATAATATAGAATACTTATGAACTGAAATGCTGGTCATATATTGAAAGAATGCAGGATTAAAAAAAAAAGTAAAAGGAGACCTCTGTTATCCCCACATAGATTTATTAAATGTCATATTAAGGTATGATACTGACGTTAAATGTTTAGACGCTACAAACAACTGTTCTGCCTTGTACTATTCCCTTGACACTTGTTATTGATCACAGTTGAACCAGGATACTGGATTACATGAACCTTTAATCTGAGCCAGTTTCTTATTTACTCACCTTCACATGGCAGAGCTGTTCTGAAAAAAAAAGCCCCTGTAAATTCTCACTCAGAAAACTGGACTTTACACATACCAAAACACTCCATGGCAAAGTCCATTGCCAAAAGTGATTTAAAGAAACAAGTTCCGGCACAAATTTGTACAAACTATATTCTGTGGTTGAGGCAGACAGATTTCTAGAATCCAGGTACTCTGCGGGAGCATAGGCAATATTATTGCTCTACAATGCACAAGATTTTGCTTCAGAATCCTTTTCTTCCGTAGAACATGATGTTCTGAATTACAAACTAACAGAAAAGGACCAATACAGCTAATGGAAAAAGTGACAACAGGATCTAGTTAACTGTCACTTTTAGAGTAACCATTGCATTAGTCATGGTTCTAGTAACGCTCAGATTGTGCTACGTGTAGAATTAAACATCTGCCACACTACTGAACACACCCAGCTAGCCTCCCATGCTCCTCCTGGTCCCTCCTGCTTCACCCTTTGCTAGCATTTCCCCGCTTCCACATGCCAGCACGCCTTGCCTACAACAGCAGCGCAGGCTTAGGTGCTGGCTCCCAGGCAGCCTGCTGCACTTCCCTGGCAGGGGCTCAGAAAGCTTCCAGCCCCTCTGCTACCCGCTGCACCGGCAGCGCCGTGACCATTGTACCTCCAGGGTTCACATCACCCTTACATCCTGCTGCCCTCAGCCCTGCTCCAGCCAATAGCTGCAGATAAATCTGAAATGAATGGAGAATGGGGATCTATTTCGGATGGAATTGAGCCCAGCTTTGCCAGCTGCTCGGTTCACCGCCTAACCCGACCCGCCAGGCGGCCTGGGAGAACGCCTGCTGGCGCCAAGGCCTCCCCCGAGGGCTGCACCGCTTTCTGCCCTGCCCAGCCCCCGGAGCCCACAGCCAAGGGGTGCTGAGCACCGAGGGCGAACGACACCTTTTTTTTTAAGGCCCAAGCCAAGCGCGAAGAGACGAGGGCACCGCCCGGCCCACCCCGACCCACGGCAGCCACCCCGCCCGCCCTTCGCGGGCTCTCCCGCTCACGTGACCCCGCCCCTTCACCGCGCAGGCGCGCGGGGAAAAGCGCCTCTTCCATCACGGCGACGGCATTGCCCGGCTTCCTCAACGCGTATGCGCAAGAGCGATTTCCCCCCCCCCATCATGGCGGCAGAGTCGCGCCATGTTTCTCAGGACGCGTGCGCTTCCCGGGCGCGCCGCGCCGATGGCGCATGCGCGCTGTGAGCATGGCCGTGCCAGCGTGAGGGGCGGGTCGCTGTTAAGCGGAGCTCCGGCTAAGCCCGCCTGGCCGCCTCTTTCACGGAGCGGCCGGATGGTGGAGTTCGGCTCGGCGGGGCTGGCTTGGAGTGGCCGGAGGCTCGTGAGGTCTCCCTGCAGCGAGGTCACCCCCCCCAGGGTCAAAGATGGCCGCTGCCCGCTGCAGCCGGGCGGGGAGGTGGTAAGGCGCGGGCGGCTCGCGCTGCGGTGCCGTTAGTGCGGGCGTGACGGCCTGCCCGTGGCGCCATGGACAGCTTCCTGGAGGAGGAGGAGGCGGTGGCGGTGGTGAAGGTGAAGAAGAAGAAGAAGAAGAGCCCTGCCGCGCAGGCGGGGAGCGCCCTGCTGCCAGCTCTGCACCTGCCCTTCCTGCCGCCGCACCTCTACCAACCGGGTAAGGGCGGAGCTGCCCGGCGGCGGGCGCGGCCCCGACGCCTCCCGCTCGTCCCCGCCCTGCCGCCGCGGCTCCCCGCGCTCCGCCGTCCCCCCTTTCCCCCCCTCCGGTCCTGAGGGAGGAACGCCGCCCTCTGCCCCCGGCGCCGGCGTGGCCGGCCTGCCCCCTCCTTTCGCGGTTCGCCGTCGGTCTCCCGCCGAGGAGGCGGTTGGCGTTCCCGGTGCCCTCAGTGCTGCTCCCGGTCCCCCTTCGCTGCGGCGTGTGGGCGGCCCGCCGGCCTGCCAGCGTGCGAGGTGCTTGAAGGCGGCGTGTACGCTACTCGTAAAATAAGGGCCGATGAGGTGACTGGTAACAAAAGCATTGTGGATGCAGGTGGCCGCAAAGCCTCTGGAGACGTTGTTTCAAAATGGCTTTGTAGTGAAACACGTTACATCAATTCTGTCCGTGCCAGATGACTTCTCAGGAACTTGCTTAGTAGGACTTACCTACAGTAGCCACGGTCCTTGTTGTATTTAATCTTGCGGTGTTCAGTGTGGGTTTTATTTTCTTGGTGCTTGGAACCTTTGAGGTTAAAAATAGGTGTGAAGACTAGACCTATAGGTAGGTTGGTTAGAGGTAATTTTGTAGAATACGCTGTAATAAAACTGTTTCAAGCTAGTGTTTCGGTTATTCCTTTGCCTGCAGCATCCAGGTGGGAGGTGGTTTGGCGAGCTCTGTATGTCCTTTGCAGAAGGCTCTTATCGTTTGAGCATTGTTGTAGGGGCACGTTAGACCATGGCATACAGCCGTGAGCTTTAAACAGATGTGGAAATGAGGTTTCAGTTTTGTGCTATAACAGGAGTTGAACCAGTATCCATGTAAAAAGGGTAAGTGGCCTCTTTCCAGTCTTGTATTCAAAAGAGAATAATTCTCTACATTTATCTTTGTTTATAGTGGGAATTGCTTAGCCTTTGGTACTGGAGTGGCTTGTTTGTATGTGTGTATGCAAATCTTCAGCACAGCGGGGTCACAAATTTAGATGATCATTAGTAAGGGAAGAGCGTGGTCCCCAAAATATAACAAAATGTACTGTGAAGTTATCAAAGCACCATGGTCTTTTAATTCCGGTAGGGCAGTAGCATGTAATAATTGGCTCTTCACTGTTTCAAGTGTCTGCAGCTGTGTGCTGCTTGTGGAAAATGCCATTTCATATTATATTTCCAGCTTTTGCCATAGTCTTGCTTCCCTGCAGACTAGTAGGTGTGTTTAACTTCAAAACCACGTAGCTTAAGATCACTTTCTGTAGTGTGAGAGAAAGATCATATAAGAGAGATACTGAAATGGTTGGCACATTGTTATCTGAATAAGGGCTGTGACAATTGTGGTCTCGGTTGATTTGATTTTTTTTATTGTTATTTGTTTTGTTTGTTTAGCACCTTCCCATGAACACAAATTAAACTTCAAGAGGAGCAAGGAAGTGTGTTTAAGTTACATTCAGGATGCCTTGCTACAAAAGCAGTGGAAAAGGGCTGCAGAGTTTCTGACCTTCTATACTGAGTCACTAGAGAAAGACTTTTCTACAGAATACATGGGTCCGTCAGAGGTAAGCCAATGTCCCTTATCAGAGTTCTTTTGCAGTTGAAAAAATACTTGCAAGAAGCATCTATAACACTTCAGGACCGACATTTGTCTTATTTAACTAATCATAGGCTCACTTTTTTTTACATTTTAAGAAAATTATCAGAGGTAAGACCTGAAAAGTTACACAACTTTCATAAACTAAACTAGTTTCATTAAAAAAAAAAAAAAGACATTGAAGCTTCCAAAACCAAATAAGCAACTATTCAGGTGCTGATGTAGAAACTCTTGGATGGCAGGCTGCAGAAAGTACATGAGACCTCATCATTGGTAGTGCTCAAGGCAGCATCCTGTCCAATCACTCACCAAAAGTCTGCCTCTGCACAGGCATGCCTATGCTGTGGGTTTAACCAATCTTGCTGGTACTTGAATTCTGCTGAGATCTGGCTTTCAGGGGTGATGAGAATCTGCAGTGCTGTCTGATGTTTTTCCTGACAGAGTGCTCAGTGCTCCTGAAAAGTTCTCTGGGCTTGCAGGCTGTTTTTGTGGGGTTTTGTTGGGTTTTTTGTTTTGTTTTTTTTACATAGGCCCTTGACATAACAGATGAAAACTTGGCTTGGTATAAGTAAATTCCCTCAGGAGCGTATCTATGAAAAGTCACCTTAAAGTAGTCTTCTAAAATGGAAAAGGAGTAAATGTGTTTGCCACTGGCATGCCATCAGTCAGAATCTGTTTGAAAGTTAGTGGCTTATTTAGGTCTTTAGCAGCTCCTCCAGTACCTGCACAGCTCCTAGCAGGTACTGAGATAGAAGCAGGAGGAAAGGGATCAGAACTGTTAAATAAATGGAGTACTTGAATATGGCTAGCCTGATGGAGTATTTGGTTACATTGTGTAGGCAGACCTTGAAAACAAGTGCATGTAGAGGGAAAGCTACATCTAATTGGAAACAATCTTTGTTACTAAGTTCAAAGAAATATGTATACCTTGTGTCTCAGTGGGATCATATCAAAGGAAAACATAATTTTTCAGGAACAGGAGGGGGAACCTTCTGACGGATGCAGTTTTCAAAGCTTTGCTGGAGTGCTGCATTTATAATAAGCAATTATGAAGCACCCACTGAATGATTGTAAAAGTCCTACTAGATGAATATGTAGGTTACTATAGCAGTAGATAATACTTAGTATTAATTTTTTATTTGCAATTCGAATGTACATTTTTTCATATGTTACAGTAACTGTAAGTTTGATAAGACTGTATATATGGTGACTTGCCATTTTTTGTACTAAGGTTATTTTTTAATCTCTTTCTCCCTGTTAATAGATTATTTGGAGAATAGGAACTGAAATTTTGTGCCATCATTCCCATAGCAGCATGAAAGAGTTCAACTCTTTCATAGAACAGATGAAAACTTTAGGAGTAAAAAGGTATTTGAAGGTGAGTGTACTTAATGCAGTCTTGATGATTTTCCGTGTTTATCTCAACACTTACTTGAGTATTAGTTTCTGAATCTCTCTCTTTGGAAATGTATTATTGACAATAGCGTCAAAAAAAAGATAATACATCTGAGTTACCAATTGCATGATATTTTAAGGGTTATTCTATACCTCACCATATCTCATTTGGTCTACATATTTGATCACAGATGCATATTGTCAGTCCTTAGAAGTGCCTAGATGCTTTAATTAATCTTTTAATTTTAATTTGAAACAGTTAAATTTTTTCATGCATGCCCCAGTAATGTCTAATTACATGTTAACACCTGCCAAGTTTTGTTTCCAGTTCTTAATTTGGCCACTGTGCTCCTGACTAAACAGTTGTACTTAAATTTTGCCATTGTTATCTGCCCACTTTTTGAGTAGCTAATCTGTATATAAAACAGAAGGCCTTGTACTGTGGACCCCTGTGTCACCCAGCTGTAGGTGTTTTTTTTTTTTCCTGTGGTGGCTCATTCAAACCTTTATTGTTTTGGTTTCCTTGACTGTTTCTCACTTGTGACAATGCTTCAACAGAAGCTCTATATAAGAGTTTACTAGAGCTAACTGAAGGTTTAGGCTTTTATCCAGTGCCTAATCAATATGATAGGGTGGTAGGACATCCCTCTTTCGGGTGTTTTGCTGATTTTTCATTTGGCTACCCAACTGCAGATGTAACCCAACTGGATTTCCTCAGGTCATTTCTGGATCTTCTTAAATAGGTACTGCACTTGTTAATGACAAGCAGGTTTGAGACAACTGCTTTCTGCTGCCTTGATAAGTACTGCTGAGTGTCTACCACCTGATGGGTGACTTTCTGCCCCACAGATTTCAAGAGCTTCAGCCCTTTCCCTTCCTGGGGATACATCTTCGTATATCAGATGCTTTTAGTTACTAGTATTTCTCCAGCATCTTCAGACAGAAAAAATTACTTAGGTTCTTGGCTCATTTCCCTGCCCCTAGTGACACTTGTATTCTCCTGTTCCTGTATTTTTCTCCAAAATTCCTTGTAAAGATACTGTTTGGATAAAAGAATGTGTAAAATGCTCTTCTAATTAAAATACTTTACTAACCATGTTTGCAGTATTTTATATGCATGGCAGTAGTGAGCCTCTTCTTTCCCTGCACATCTGTATAGAACTTTGCTGTATTGCTGAGAATCTCTCCATTTGTGATGTGAAACGCTGTGGTATGGACTATTTGAATTGCAGGTTTGCTTAGAGAATGTCTTTCGTCTCCTTTGTAACGGACTAATAGATGAAGCTTACCAAAACCTGTCCCTGGCAGAAAGCTGGAGGTTTGGAGAACAAACAATCATTCAGGATAAAGAAATGAAACTGATTCAGGCTTACAGGGGACTGTTGGACTACTATAGCTGGTCTAAGCAGAAGAACATCCTGTTAGAGCACGGTAAGTATTTTTGTATTGACCTGTAAACTTCAACTTGCTTGCTCATGCAGACACCATGGTTTGCAATGACACCTTTTCCTTTACTAGACTTCAAAAGTTGGTGGTATGGATGGTACATAATTCTATATCGGTAATGACGGTGGTGCCAAAGTGGCACACTGACCTGCACTTTTCTGAAGTGTCCTGAAATGCTATTCTGAAACTCTTTCTCACCCCGAATCACATTTCTTGTATCCAGCCAGCGCACCTAAAATAATGATCAAAGGAATGTATTCACTTATAGCGGTGGCTTAATAGGTGTATAAGTGCTTGACTGCTGCTAGAATTTTGAGTGCTAGCAAAAGCCCCCAAAACTTGTGTTTGAATTTCAGTTTCTTTAAAGATACATGAGTTGCTACTTGTGTGTGGCATCTAATTCTGCATATACCTGCTGGCTGTGTGTTATCAGTTACATTGGATCTCTACTTGTTTCTGTGAAAACTAAGTATTGAATTTGGTTTATGAACCTTGTGCTGGTAGCATCTTGTCTTGGAATACTACCTGTCGTGCCCCGTAAGTTGAAATTGGGTGATAATAAATTTGAATGAAGAGCAGTGACAATCTCTTGTTTCAGTACTGAGGAAACTGAGGCCTCTCTTCTTAAAAGCTCTCTGACTGGAGTCCTTGCTTAGCAAAATGTGATTGCCTCTTAGGTGTACCACTTCTTCAAGATCCCTTCTGATTAGCAGAGCTAACTTTGTGGCATTCTTTCATGTTTTGGTAGGTCAGGATGGATTTGAAGACTTGTCTGTTGAACAGGAAATGCACAGTTGCTTTCGGAAAGCAGCAGTGAACTTAAAGGAGATTATTAAAATACCTGGAGTCTGGGATCTCTTTGTGAAATGCTATGTGGATGTAAGGGCATGTTTTACAGATATCTTCCTTTTGTGTTTCCCTGTCTAATTTTCATTAAGATGTCTGTCTGCAGCTTTTTTCTATGTGTGTGGGTGACAACAAAGTATTTTAAAAGCAACACATCTGTACGTGTATCTCGCTGACTTTGATTTAGAGCACAGTTTACACCTGGTAGAACTGCAGAGCCTGCACAGAGTACAAAAAGGACTTTCTCTGTGCATTGACAAGAAAAAGAAACAAACAAACAGCTTGCATATTTTGTTTTCATGGTGCTAGTACAGAAATTGGAGCACAGCTGCTTTGTTTAAATTCCTGAAAACAAGTTCTCTCTTGGCAGGGCAGTGTTTTTCTGGATACACTAAATGTTAAAGACACCAAACATGCAGTCCCTCTGTGTTTTGGTTTGGTTTTTTTAAATATCTGCTTAGAATTTGTAATTAAGAAATAAAGTTAATCTTAAAATCTCTTTGAAATTATTTACTTTTTGTAAATGCTGATAAGCTCTGACTTCTCTAAGCACATCTTACGGAATTTTGCTTGGTGCTGACAGCTGCCAAGTTCTCTCATTGAGTTCTCTCTTTAAAGACATGGCAGGCTGCTTCAGTGTCTCTTTCCAGTGAGCAAGTGCTGGTAATTCTTTGACAATTAAGTAAGTGTTAAAGGAATTTTCTCCTGTAGCAGCTTCTGTGTGTGAATTTTTGTCGATCTGTGGTGAGAGTAGCCAGTAAAATGAAAATATGCTAGTCTTAGTCTTATCTAATATGCTGCACTCTAAGATACAGACTGTGCTATTGGATAGTTCTGTGGCAGCCCAAAACTAGTTGTAAGAGTTTGATTGCTAATATGTGGCAAACTAATGACAGACTTAACTTTTCTTAGTTGTTGGAGTTCTATGGAGACCATAATGAAGCCCGCCAAGTATTAAATGAATATGCCTACAACTCAAAGTTTCCTGCTAATCCCAATGCTCATGTTTACCTCTATCAGTTCCTGAAGAGACATGGTGAATCAAAGAAATCACTCATATCTGCACTGAAGGTATATATTATATAGTAGATACAGTCTGTGGTCATTCATGTTGCATGGTGGTCTGACAGTTTGGTTCAGTTCCTGTAACATTATTTATTAATAGTATTGTATTCTTTGTGGGAAGCAGAGGGTTAGAGGAAAGGTAGCAGGAGGGATGCTAATGGCGGAGCAAACGGTATCCTTTACTGTCTTTGAATTAAAGTCTTTGTTTTGCCTTTAACTGGTACATCATATGACTTCTTAATGTCACTAAACAAGTTCAGAGAATGTGTTTACATGGTTCTAGAAGTCTGTATCAGCAGTCTTGTACATAACATGCACTGATTTCTGTTAGTTTGATCTTTACAATATTGAAGAAATTATTAGATGCTTGCTCTTTCACATATTGATCCTGTCTAGCAATTAGTTTCTCTGCTTGTTTTCAATGAGCTGTGCATTTAAGCTAAAATAGAGGTTAATGTCTGCTGGCTGTTGGCAGACAAGGCCTTGCTGTATTAAGCTTTTGTATAGTTGCTTTTAAATTCCTGCTTTCCTTGCCCTTGCTCATTGATCTTGGTAGCTTCTTGCAAACACTGTTTTGCAATCTGTTTTGCCACTTGATGGCACTAATGTGCTTTCATTAGGGCAGATGTTTTAAAACAGCTTCATAAAGTTTAGACTTTTAAACTGTAGCACATACGTATAAAATTCCATCTTCTCAGTGCTTTTTAGCAGTGGCTTTAGACACTAGTCTCTTACAAGATAGTGACAAATCAAAGAACTGGTATGATAGGTCCAGAAACTGTGATCCAATGCAGAGAGCAGTAGACAGGGGAGCTATAACTGGCCTAGGAAGGAAATGATGTTGCCTTCTAAAAAGGGGACACTGGATATGGATTTGAGCTGTTCCTTGCGAATGTTGTATTTGTCACATGCAGTGTTTTTCAGCAGCCATCAAGGTATTTCATCCATTGTGTCACAGGGTAGTGTCACAGATGTGCAAAATGGACCTAGATATTCATTCTTTATATCAAGGCACTAAGGTACCAGATTGCTTAATTTTCCTAACTAAAACACCCCAAACTCTGATGCCTGTGCTTCTCTTCACTCAGGTAGAAGTCTTCAAAAGTTTTCACATTAAAATTATGTATCTGGGTTTTGTGGTTTTATTTTTATTTTTCAGATCTTGCATGATATTGTTCCTTCTCATGAACTAATGATAGATTTTAATACCATGCTTCAAAAATCAAGTAAGTCTTTTGCTCTTTTCCTTTATGTTAATCTAGAATAATATTCTGAAATTATTCTGCAGCCTTCTTTCTGCTTTTCAAAGTAGTTTTGTTTGTTAAGGGAAAAAAAAAACAACCCAAAACCTAACTTACCGATCACAGGAACCTTTAAGTGGGATGTGTGAGCAGGCATTTACAACTTCTGTAAACAAATGCCTTTCTCATTTTAAAGGCTGATCAAAGCAAACTGTTGTAAGGCACAGCCAGGATTTCAAAAATAACTTAAATTTTTTTTTTAAGGTACCCTACTCTGAATGCCAGGGTCTCTATTCCCTTTTTGGGATCTCAGATTTATTTATTCTTTCTCTTCTGGAGGAATTGAGATGGATCGATGCTTTAGTTCATCGTTATTGATCAAATAACAAAATCTTCCTCCTCTTCAAGGGAGTTTTATCTTCAAGCTGGTAGAAAAGTCTTCCAATTTGGAGACTGTTTTTTCCATGCTGATCAATTGTAATCCAAGCTGTCTGTCATCTTGTGACCTGGTATGTTCCAGCAGATTGGTGAAATATCCTTGAATAAAGATTGTTCTCTCTTCTTCTGATTTTCCTCTTTGGGAGGGGAAAAAACCAACCTCCTAGCTGACACCTTTTTTCTGTTCATGCATGACACACTTGCTAACTTTTTGTAGCTAATGAGGACAGTCTGATTTTTGAAGGAATTTATACTGATAAACATAACTTTTCCCCCATTTACCTGCTGTGTTGTTACCTGTCAAGTGTTAGAACTCTGCTGATACAGAACTGCTCATGTGAAATGTCTGTTTTATTCATATCAGTCCCAGATTTTACTCTGGGTTTTTTTGGTGGCATCTCAGGATTTGAAGTGTTCCAGAGGCGCTGTGTTCCCTTCCCATGGGAAGAACATGTTGAACAGTGGTGCCAGTTGGAAGCACTGATTAGTGAGCTTTGGAAACAGCAGCTATTGTAAGCAAGGCAGTGTGGGATAAGTGAGTGGTCCTATGCGTGCCTCTTGACCCAGCAGTTTTTGAGCAGGATGGGAGTAGGGACAGTGTCTCTGGTATGAGTTGTGCTGTAAAGCCAGGAAGTATTCCTTAACTTTATCTCTTGGAAGAGGCAGAAGGCAATGCGGGGAACCCTCAGTAATAGGGAAAGTAGCAGCATTTGGGGAGGCAGGATGGAGAACTATATTTCACTTGTTGCTTACTAATGAGTTCAGCCCGATTAATTCATTAATCATTCTAATTCATTCAGTAATTCATTAATCAGCTTAATCTTTTTCCAGAGAAAAGAAAAAAACGTCGACTGGGCCTAGAAGTAATTTTTGCAGCCTTGGATTATGCTGGCTGGAAGGAAAATGTAAAAGCATGGAGCTGTTTGGCAAGACAGGTGAAACAAATTGTAATGTAAGTGTCTCTGATACAATGTACTAAAAACAAATGTGTCAAGTCTCCACCTTTTGGCCAATTGACAAAGTGACCCTTTGTAGCCTTTGTCTTCCCTGCTGGTAAGTGAAGAGTCGACTAGCCTACCTTGTGTTCTGTGGCAGTGCTTGACTGCAGTGTGCTTTCATTGGGAGGAAAGAAGAAATTATTATTGAGGAGAACTCCAAATTTCAGTATTGTCATTTTCTGGAAAAAGTTATTGTTTTATCAGGTTACATGCTTATGCAGGAAGAGTTATTTAGATGTTCGGGTAGCATTTGCTGCCCATCACTAATCTCCCTTTTTTGGGGGGAACAAGTTGTTGGGTCTTCTGCTCTGTTACTACGCGTGCATTATTTGAAGCTGGTTTGAGAATTGCTGGGCTGCGGTGGGGGCGTGGCTGGTACTGTACAGACTGGTGTGTTGTGTGATGGTGGTAACTGTTACAGAATGCAGCCGGTGTATTCTTAAAAGCTGAGCCAACATAGCTGGGGATTGATGTGTCCTCGCCAACACTGACAGACATGGCCTCTGATGTCAGAAGAAGCCTCTCAGGCAGTCTGTGCCCAGAAGGCCTCCAATGTCTAGACTTTATTTTACCCAACAAACAGGGTGTTGTGGTTTTTAAGCCCTATGTATTTACAGTAAATTAATTCAGTACTTAATTTGACCTGTTTTGCTGTTTTATTGCCACCTCCACCTACGCAGCATCTGCTGTTAAGGTCCAGAAGCTAGTGGATTAAAGCCAGGAGTGTTGTTGCATGGAGTTAGTAAAAATGGTATGATACTCTAACTTTGCCTGCATTTTTGTATTTGAAGACACAACTTCAGAGTATCTTCAAATATACTGGGCATCTTGCTTGTTTTATGGGAATATCACTTCCCTGTTGTAGGTACTTTTCTGAAATGCTTGGTATAAGGTCTTTATTGCATAACAGTTATTGGGATAAGCATTTGGGATAAGTTAGTCTTTGAGTATGCATAGAGTAACACAAACCTTTTCTAAAAAACAAACCAACCCCTTCATACTAATTTGTTGACAAACTTGAAGAAACTGTCTTATTATTGACAGACTGGCACACAAGTCAAAGGCTTGCTTCATTTCACACCATAATCTGTGTTATTGCCAAGTCTAAATAAGACTGCTAGAGTTCACCTCCTGCTTCACTAGTGTTGCCAGGGATTAAAAAAAAAGTTTATTTCTGTTTAGTATTTCAGTCTGCAGTGTAAGGTCAGTGTGTCTATGCTAGCAATTTGAGACTTGTAGCAAGTTGATGATAAAATTCAGTCCTTCCTAATCATCTTTTCATCCCACTTTAAGCTTTTCTGTAACTTGTTTTACCTTTTTCCAGCTCTGAGAAGCATCTTGACTGGATCAAGCAAGAGTGGAACTCCAGAAAGGACTGGTGGCCAGCCTTCCATTTTAGCCGTTACTTGGCAAAAAGGAATTGGCAGGAAAATGAAAGCCTTTCATATGAAAAAGCTCTGGTGGCTGGAATATTGCTGGGAAAGGGTAATACTAGATGTTCTTTCCTTTTCACTACATAGAACAGAAATAATGTCTAGTTCTAGCCCTAATGAGATAGGATGCAGCTGATCTACTCCTTGGAAGAAATGCAGTTTCTTTCTTCTAGGGAAGATTGTTGTCTTTGAAGCTGAACGTGAGAAAAATGTTTAAATTGGTTTGATACTTGACAACGAGGTGTATTTTGCATAACTTGTCTTATCCTGGTTTAGATTTCTGTTTTATCTGGCCTTGTTGAGCAGTCACAATACTATTTATCTTGTTGTTTAATGTTCAAACTACAATTTCAAAAATGCACAACATGCTCCTGAGTGAATCTTGTGAGGACTGTGGAGAGTTTGCTTGCTGCATGCCAGCCTAGGCAGTGTCTCAGCAAATACTGGGGAGCAGCTGGTCATTAAGGACCATGGGGGTGTTGTAATGCAGGAAAGAGGAGGGGGGTGGGTGGGTCTTGAGTGAAAACCATCAGCAGTTTGGTAAGAAGGTGAAGATCATGATCTCTTCAGTAGCATTCTTTGAAATGCTGCCAAAACCAAGTGGAGTATCGGGCCAAGAAGCAGCTGCTAAATTGAGAATGAGAATACGGTGTGGAGACCGTGGCTCATACACCGGTTTGGACTTTTGGTTGATAGGCAACTTGTTCATTGTCAGCTTCTCTATAACTTCTGGACTTCATAAAACAATCTCTCATACTGGAAGTCTTTTTTTGTGTTCAGTAATATGTTATCCAATGTCTCCCAGCTTTTATTTCCAGATGGTTAATAAAATTGTTCCAGCTCTAATTTTCTTTAATGAAGTTTCTGTGATTATTGGTGTCAATATGAGCCTCTATTTTCCTTATCCAACACAATAAGTTAATGTATGAAATCAATGCTGCTTTACAGTCTTGAAATTTTACTTTCTGATCTATTTGAAGAGTAAAAACAGAAGAGTAAAAAATATTTTGTAAGGCACAGCATACAGTTATATACATGTAGAATGTGTTTTGGGTTAAATGAGTATAGATTATTTAATGCTGCAGTTATGTCTGTAATGTGCATGTCTTGGATTATTTTATTACCTTTAATTACTGAAAACTTAGATGTTTGCATGTTATTTAAACAATGAAAGCATTTTGTATTTGCTTGTATCATGGTATAATTTACAATGCCTTTTTTTTTTTCTTAGATTGCAAGTACTTTAAATATGTATCACACCAAGGCTGCAAAGCTCAGGTGAAGAGGTTTCGGATACTGAAGAAATTTGTGAACAAGCACAATTCTGTCTACCTGAGAATATCTGGTCTTTCAGATTCCTCTGTACAACCTTGATTAGAAGGCATCCTTAAGGTTCTTGCTGTACTTTTTCCTCTCTGTGAGACTGACTTCTGTATTGGTGCTATTCTAAAACTTCTAGGCAGACCCTATCGACTCAGTACTACACTTTTTAATGTATTTCTGTAAAAATGCTTTGGTTTGTATTTATTTTGTAATAAAATGAATATAAATCAACTGATAAGGTTGAGGAATTTCTGTAATATTAGTCCCATATTTCTGTGTGCAATCAATGCTGTTTGCATTTCCAATACATCTTGAAAAATATTTAGTAGTATGATGTGGAATTTCTGTATCAGTAGTATTGTAGTGTTGATCCTCGTTATGTTTAGATGTGTAGGTGGTGATTTAAATGACTGCTAGAATGTAGTTCAAAATCCATTCAGTACTAGCAGTGGCATTGATAATAGTTGTAGTGTCTTAACCTAGGACCAGTACCTGATGCACTGTGAAAACGCATTCTCAACCTGTTATATAGCTTGCTGCTTATGACTGATCATTTCCTGAAATATATGGGAAACGGAGAGGCATGTGTCACATTTCTTGCATTGCATATTGAGAAGAATTATAGATTGTGAAGATCTACTGCAGCTTGTTCAAACAGATGATGCACTTCAACATATCCAAAGGCCGTTTTTCCACGTCATACTTACAGGTTGTGTGTCCAGTTCAGGGATTGTTTTCACAGCACTGGTAGCAGAGAGTGAAAGGTTGCTGTAGCTGCATGGCTACAGAGGGAAGCTAGTGTTGTAGTGCTTTGAAAGAGCAAAGGCACAGAAGTAGTGAAAACTTCTCTACCTGGTGAAGAGACTTTCTAGAATCTTCTTGCAGTCTTGCCTATGAGTTGAAATATGCAGTGTTGCTGTGTTTGGAAAGCAAATGTTAATGTGTTGTCACAAACTAGCATTCCAGTTTGCTTGAAAACAACAACAAAATGGCTTCCAAATACTACTTCTGTTTTAATGACAAGTCTGTAGAACTGGTGGATGAACTGCTTGAACTACCTCTGGGAATGAAATAATGATGTTTTTAATAGCATAGTAGTATACGGATAAGTACAGCTGTGCTTTTAAAAGCTGAGCGTTTGTCTGAGTTAATACGGGTCTTGTGAAATGTGCCTTAAGACACATTATCTTAAACATTGAGCTACTTGCCATAACTGTATGTTTAATAAAAAAAGCAGCAATTACTTGTCATTCCTGACCTGTGCACTGGTTTAGTTCTGACTCCTTAAGAATGCTTCTGCCTCGTTCTGTAATAGTGAATTTTTTTGTTGGAGAACTTCAACTGAGTTTTGACTATTTTAATTTAGATTGTGAAGTTTCAAAATGCTGGTCCCCAGCATCCCGTAAGGTGTCCCACACCCCTGCGAAGCAACCCTCTGTAGTCTGAAAGGTGATCCAGATTGTTGTTCCCAATGACTCATCTTGATGGGTTTCACACCTGGACAGTGGGGCTAAAGCTGTCCTGGGACAGCCCTGGGAGGCAACCAGGCAGGGTGTCCCTTCCCTGGAGTCCTTAAATTGGCTTCCTGCCTGCCATTGTGCCCCTCTGCTCCTCTGGACGTGCCAAGATGGGCCTTTGATGGGCTGGTGACTCTCCTGTGATAAGCCTGGGAGCATCCCAGCAGGGTATTATTCGGGCTTCCCCCTTCCATTGTCTCTCTGTGCTCCTTTGTGGGCGTGCAGAGGAGCTTGTCTCATATAACCTAACACAAATAGTATAAAAATTGAATGCTAGAGCCCCTGCTGCTTGTTGAGAGCTCGCATATAATTTCCCTTCTGTCCCCTTAGCTGCCAGTGGGAGATGTGTATGCCTTGCAGCAGCTGAGAAACCATCTCTTTATTGAGGAGGAAATGTGAAACAAAGCAGCAGAGGTTGGGATTGGAGGTAAGAAGAACGTGGTAAGGAGAATGAGAGGACAAAGAGGAGCTTGATGTCTTTGAAAAATCTGTTAATCTGTTGTGCTCGCAGCTTTCTCCTATGACCTCTGGAAGCAGGATTGCTGCCAGGGATCATGTTCTCTCCTGGTGCTAGAACTACCATGCTACAATCAGCAAGTAGAAGAGCAGCACAGTCCCAGCTTTCACGTAACTATCTCAAGCATTGCTCTTTCATGTCCTGCAAGAAACTTGCTGTTTCCTGACACCATAGTACTTACACCTGAGACGAACCTGCAGCTCACAAGTCCTGAGTGAAATTGCCTGTGCGAATCATTCAGTGCATACTGTGTTTTCAAGCCTGTGTGTTGTACTTTGAATATGGTAACTCTTAGTGGATTGGAATATTCTGCTTTGGCTCTGAATTCTGCGCTCTAGGTTTGGTTTTCCTGCGAATTGTCATCCTCATCCTGTGTGCAAAACTTCTGTGAGGATTTTTTTCCCCGTCCATGAAACATATAGCACATCTTTTCTTTACTCTTCTCCTTTATGCTGAGGCAAGGAACTTGTTCGGGGAATCCACGTTTTCTGCGCAGACCCAGTGTCTGTTGTCCCTCTGTTGTTCTACCTCTTATTCTGGTATTTTTAATATTAAAACCTAACATAATGAAAACACAAAATTACAAATCACTTCAGCTCTACCCTCTGCTTTCCCTGTTGTTCCATTCACGTTTTTGATGCTCCTGCTTGTGCTTTCCTGTTTTAAGAATGTCTTTACTAAAGTTCAAGAAAAGCAAGCTAATGAAATGTCATCTGCTCTTTAAAGCATGTCGACCCTGTGCGTTCTTACCCTGTTTCTTTTCCCCACTAGGTTCTCTATATTCTGAGTAGCTGTCTCATTCTGGAAACTTTGGCAGGACTTGCCTTAGCTTTCAGAGCAGGTGTAAGCATATTGTTAGCACTAAACAAGTGCATACCTTACCCTTGGAGTAGTCCCTGCAGAATCAGAGGACTGATGTGGTGTGTACTGGTTTGAATTTACAGTTCTTCAGGGCTTTCTGTAATTGGTGTTCTTATCTGCAATGGTAAATGGGAAGTTCCGCTCAGTCTTGTGTTGTTGCATTTAAAGAACGGTTGGAGGCAGTATGTTGGCCAAAAAACCCCAGACTGCTCACTGCAAGGAGTCCTTGGGTAATGCGAGCAGTAAGCTCTGTGGGGGTTATGCGTTCTCTCCTTGCCCAAAAGCGAGTAAAGCTATTCCAGCTTTTCTGCCCTCATCAGGGGGCAGCGAGGAGTGTTCTTGCCTCCTGGTCTGAAATATCCGGTAACTAGGAAGTGCTGTTCTGCACACGAGTAAATATTCTGAGTTTTTTTGTCTGCCAGTGCCATGTCCCTAGGAAAGGGAGAGAGGTGCTTAGGTTCTCTTAATGGTGGATAATGTTAGTTACCCCAAAGAGCTCAGTAATGCTAAAGGAATTAAAAGCGCAGGGAACTCATAGGCTGTAGTTACAAATGAAGAATATGCAAATATCCTCACTTGCTGTTTGTTGTGGTTTCAAAATAAGACAATTGCCAGGGGATGCTAAAGTAATGCCTTAATTTCAGTGATTGTCTACAACGTATGAGAGCAATAACTGAGGTAAGTTTGATACTTCAGCAGATTTAAATACTTGGATTTAAAATGCTTTATCTCATGACAGTGCTGAATCTTGTGATTGGCGTGTTTCCAGTTCATTGAAGTCTAAGCAGAGACAGAATTATTGGCAGGCTGCTGGACAGTCAAGGTGCCACAAGTTAGAGCCACAGCAAAACAGGTGAAGGTTAAAAACCCAGAGGTTTTTTTAAACAATCATTTCCCAATAAAGACTCTGAGGAGATCCATAATCACAGAGTATTCTCGGCTGTCATGTTACACTGGTGGTTGTATTGAGAAGGTAGGACTGGGAGCTTTGACTTCTCCATGAGCTGCTTACAGATAGATCCTGGGAGTAAATGGTGATGTGTGGGGAGAGGGGGAAGAGTTTTGGATGAGTGGAGGTGTCCCTACACATGAGATTCTCCCTGCAGCTTCCCTTTCCCCACTCTCTGCCTGTGTCCCATGGAGGTAAAGCAGTAAGTAGGAACAGCACAAAGGATATCTGTGCATTGGCTGTAATAGTTTCTCCTAGGATTTGTGGGGAAGAGAGATATCTAATTGCTTTTTTTTAATTGCTTTGTTCCTCACTGATGTTTCGGAAGCAATAGAACAGATCACAAAGCCTTGCTCTCTAATAAGCTCTGTTGTATGGAAATGTCTAGTGAGTGGGTGCATGCTAAAGCCTCTTCCTAACAGCATCAGACTGGCTGATCGCTCCTGCAGCTGCAAGGTAAAGCATGACTTACTCCTCTTCATTGGATCACTTAGGCTTTTGGTGTGCTGCTGATCTTGAACTCATGCCTTGTGATGCACGCAGCACAGTGGTGATGAGTGCTCTGGGTGCGTGTGGGTTTGTTTTGTTGTTATGAGTAGCGATGCGTACATGAAAGGAAAACGTTTGGCTTTGGTGAAGTGATAAAAGGAGCTTGGTTGTGATCAAAGTGCTCTCGGTCCGCTTGTGGAAGAGCGGAGTTAGGGAAGTGTCATTCTCAGAAACACAGGCTGAGTACAATGTGTACAAACACGGTACACCTGCATACACAGCTGATGCTGTACTTCACTAACTGGTGGGCTTGCTCATGCGTTCTTCACCAGAGGGGAAAGTGGGTAAAAATCTCATGCATCTTTAAATCAGTTTAAAGTCAGCTGGAATCAAACCCACTAAAATCAATTAGCTTAAGTACAGGGTTACCACAGAATATCACAGCTGACTTCAGGTTGTGCTGGTGCCTTAAATGTGTGTTTTCTCCTTCACTCTTTCTGAATTTCTTCTCATTTTAACCCTGAATGTATACCTGGACTTGTGGGTAACAGCAATATCTCTGTAAAACTTTTTGTCCTGAAATTACTTGTACGTATGGTTAACTGTTGCCTTAATTTGGTTGTATTTTATGACCCGTGTTCAGTCTTTATGAAACCAGACCCAAGTTTGGTGCATTTTAAAAGCTGAGTAAAATGGTAGTTAGCAATTGAAAATTATTCACTTGTGTTTTGTAGATGGGGAGAGATTATCAGGTTCTATATATAGGTATCATATTTCATGTTTTTGTTATTCATATTTCTTGGTAGAAGGATTTCTCAGCCAGTTTAAACTAAGATGTAGGGATTAGATTTGTGAATGTTTCTAGGGGCATGAGAAATGTCCAGAAGGGAGGGTTCAGCTATGTGACGTGTGAAATACCACAGAGGCAGCCCGGAGGGTTTCTCTCCTGCCAAGTAGCAAACTTCAGAGAGAAAAAGGGAGAGAAAATGTAAGCAAACCTGAGTGAACGCTGAGCTCTGTGGCTGGCAATTAATAAAACAGAGAGGATGAATGAACCATACTATGAAGTAGTCCAGGATTTCAATACATCTGACCTCAAGAAGCCTACACTGAAGGAAGTGAATGTTTGGCCATGCACTGGAAGGAGCAGCAGCAGCTCTGGAGCTTCCTTTTCTTGCCCACATGTCTTTCTTTGCCTCTCCTTGTTCTGCCTGATCGGCAGTCTGCTGGGGCATCCTCAGTGTCTGGATTACGGGCCACCTTTCCAGCCCCCTTTTCACTTGGAGTTCTGCTCTGCCTATGAAAATTTTGGCTGCTGTGACCAGGAGAGAGACAACAACATTGCAGCAAAATACTGGGACATCATGGATTATGTTGATCCCCGGGGGCATAAGCTGTGTGGAACGTATATCAAAGATATCCTGTGTCAGGTAGGGCAGAAAAATAGTATGTGTCCTGCGCTTTGGGCTGACTTGGGGATCAATTGTGGTTCTGATAGCCTCTTATAGCTAGCTGTGTTGCTGTGAGAAGAGGTGTGGGAGCAGGAGAAAAGTGGGCTGACAGGGTAATGATACCTAATCCTCAGCATGCATTTTGCAAAGTGCTTTGTGTAAGGTGCATCACTTTGTGGTATCTGGCAATGTATGGTAACATTTGCTAGCAATAATGATTTATGAAAGCATTGCCCAACGCAGATGATGATGGGAATCCTACTGCTCTGCTAATTTTCTCATAACGAAGGCAAGAGTTACAGATCAATATGTATTTTCTGCTTGCAGCTACTAGGTGCTGGATTACAAATTCTACAGGATCAAATGATATGGGAATTATCAGGCAAAGTGTTGGGATCCCTGGACTGCATGAAGGATGTGTTTTGATTGTGTTCCTGCTGAGGATGCTCCAAATGGTGTGGCGGTTGAAGTAGAACAAAATTTAATAGGCAGTGGTTTCACACAGCTGCTGCAAGGTCCCGAGGTTTCAGGCACTGCATTTTCATCAGTGCTGTCTCCCCACTGTC
Source organism: Gymnogyps californianus (assembly GCF_018139145.2). NCBI lineage: Eukaryota > Metazoa > Chordata > Aves > Accipitriformes > Cathartidae > Gymnogyps > Gymnogyps californianus. Next base: position 21,077,791 of record NC_059473.1, read on the forward strand.
CACCTGGCTCACGGAAAGAGGCATTGTGCAGTGAGAAAAGACCAAAGGCACTGTTCTTCCTGAGCTCCCCTGCCTCCCTGTAATTAGAGGACTGAACTGACCTGCCTTTTTAACAACTGTTAGTCACGCAAAGCTGGACTTACTGCATGCCAAAACACAAAGCAGCCAAAAGATACACTTAATCTTACTAAGAACATATAAAACTCTTCTAGTTAATATTCCCTTAGCCCTAAAATATTATCTGTGTACCAAAATGTTTCCACTCTTTTTGGATGTTGGCAAGATTCTGGCATCTCCTTCGGGTGGGGGGAACACCCTTTCAGCACCAGGGCTGAAAAAAGTAGCATCAGGGATGTTTGTCACTTTACAGTTGGTAAACCAGAAAAAGATGTGTTACAGGTCCTAGCAGAACCACCAGTGTTGGTGTTATGAAGATTTTTCTACATGTTGCAGGTAGAAAAGAACACTATAAAAATTACTATTGCTTCTTTGATTGCTCATTCTGCAGGGCATAATTTAATTTTGCATTTGTTGTAAGTGTATTTTGTAGCAAAAAAAACCCAACCATGCTTATATTTTCTTACAGATTTTCAAAGTAATAAGCTATGACTTATGATATCTTTTAGAGTAAGACTGCTGTTAAATTTTTGGGGAGGAGCTTGTGATTGTGTTGTGTTGCTCTTCCTGTTCAAGTTGGTGACAACCATGGAAATGAGGTTGGGTTCTCTGGCAAATATTATTTGGCTGTTGAATTAGTGGAGGAGCAAAGATCTACCAAATGGTTTTGCTTTAGCAATGTTGCTTTGCTGGATCAAATTGTTACTGATGATCTCATGTGGAAGGGATGGAAAATGATGACATCTCCATTCTACCACCTCCACAGTATCCTGATAGTTTGTAGTCACTACCTGTGAAATGTTGACATGTACTTAGTGCCACTTCAAATACAAAAAGACAGATGCATATATGTGATCAGGATGTAATTGTGCCAAGTGCTTATTTCTGCTGTGTATGGCAGGACTTCAGATAAACTGCTGCTGGTAACAAGTGCTTTTATTGATATTATTTGTATTGAACTTGGGACACAAAGATTAGTCTCAGAAGCAATGGTAGACAAAATAATATTATTAGCTTTTGTCTTTTGAACAAAAATTTCAAGAAAGGGGTGTAGGTGCTTATTGATAAACCTGAATTATTAGTAGCCACTCTAATTTAGCAGAAACAACATTATTTCACATCTTTGGGGGAGATCAGAGTAGTAGCGATGCGTTGTAACAAAGCAGCTCATTCAGTCAGGTGTTCCTTCAGTGCCAAAACCAGCAGACAGCTCTCCCCCCCTTCCTGGTGTGGTAATGAGTGGTGTGCTGAGCGTTACACAAAGCTGTTTTTAGGGACTGCAGCAGTCTCGCTGGTCCTGTAGAGCCCAAGAAGGATGCCATGGAGTGCACCTTACCTTGGCAGTGGAGCTGTGTGTTTCTTAACAGATAGAAGACGATTAGATGCCCATGTGTTCCGGATCATGGATTTCCTGCTGTCACTCTAAACCAGATACGTTTCTCTTGAAAACTAACAGGCTAAAAGAGGCATCTAAAGCAATCTGGCTCTGCTGGCAGAGCTGCTTCAGTTTGCATCTGGCGAGATCTGGGTCTATTTTTGCTAGCTACACCTGTTCGCAGCATTTGTATGTTTAGAGTCTGACCCTCAGCTGAGCAGTTCTAGGATTTAGCTTAAAAGCTGAATATGAAACTCTGAAAACTGCCTGTAATGTTCTTAAGGAGGTGTTGTGCAAGCTGCATGGCTATAAAAATTCCCTGGATGCAAACCTTGCTACATGCACTAGAACAGCTGTTTGGCTGATGGCTGAGAGGATGTTTCTCTATTCAGAAAACTGCTACAGGAGAGGCTTAAAAAACCAAAAAGGCCAATTAAGCCTTTTTCAAGCTGATTGAAAGCCATGATATAAGCATGGGATAGGAGCTAGTGCAGGGAGAGCAACATACTTTTTAAGCCAGTTTTAATCTGAAGCCTGACTTGATTGCTGAATGCACACTCTTTTTGCAGAGAAACTATTACAAAACAGCAGAGAAGTATCAACTTGATCTTAGCAGCTTCTGCTTCTTCCGCTCTATAAAGTAGTGGGATTAATTGTATTGTTTCATGCGTGCTTGAGTGAAATGAAAGCAGACAACCAACAGTGACTGCAAGGCCACCTAATCCTGGGAGTTTACGTAGATCCTGAGGAATGGCCTCCATCTCGTGCGTCTTGCTGGGTCTGTGTGCTGCAGGCGTTGTTTGCCAGGCAAACACTGTGTGGGGAAGCCCAACGGCTGGAAAAGCATGGCAGCTGCTCAGGGGCTACGCTTATTTAGCAGGTTGAACCGTAGGAGACCCTTATACTGCAGACTGTTGGCAGAACAGAGTTGATGGAGCTCAGAGGCGGTGAGAATATGCCTTGTTTCAGAGGAAGCTGTTTTTCTCTTCTTTCTCTTCTCAGATGGCTGGTCTGGGAGCTGGACTGTGCTCCCACTTGTTGAGAGAAACTAAAAATGTTTTCAAAGATGTTAATAAAGTAATCACTTCAGAACAGAATTGAGAGGAGCTTTAGACTGCAAGTGACTTGTGCACAACAGAGTGGTGAGCCAGCTGCAGCCGCATGTTAGTGGGAATGAGGGAGCTTCCCAGGACTCGAAACGTAACACAGGTTAGGCTCTGTCTACTCTCCCCCACCTTTCCTTGGTGACACCTTATGAGGCTGTCACCTCTCCTTGTCTCCTAGTCACTTGAGATCAGCACCATATTTTGTGAAAACTATGATATAACTAGAAACTCAACATATTCAGGGGTGTGCGAGTGTATACTGGTGAAAGCAGAGAGGGTAAGCAATGGTTAATGGACTCAGTAAGCATCAGGGGAGGAACATGCCAGCCAAGTGTTGTTGAACGCCTGCACCAAAGCTGCTCTCCTTAAAGAAGGTGAGAACAGAAAGACACTTACCTGAAGCTTTGGCTTTTGGGGATGGCACTCAGGGCCTAATGGTGCCCTTCCTCCTTCTGGGAAGACCTTAAACATGGGAAAAATGGTATGGTTCTGCCATCTAGGGCTGGGGTCAGGCTGCAAGGGCAGGGCTGGGGGACTTGGCTCCCCTTTGCAGGCTGGGGACTTCTGATTCGGGAAGAGGAGAGGTTCCTTACAGATGTGATGCAGAAGCAACAGAAACCATCTCATTCTGTGCAGCTTGATAACCAAATGGCAGCAATGGAAAGTGAGAAACTTACTACACCATCCAAGCATTGAAAGGGCTTTACTTCTTACAAGTCATATCTGTTCTTAGCATGGCTAAAAGCCCTCAGGTTCTTCTGTGAGCAAAGGAAACAGTTTGCTATGCTAAGTTTGGAATGGAGGTCTGTAGCCTTCACATTAAATGCCCTGGAAGGGCTGCTACTTGCACAAAAAAAAAGTCTGCTTGTATAACTGCCCCAGATTTGTTTAATGAAGCAAACTTTTTTAATGAGGCAGAAAAAATACTAATGTAGTAGTTCTTCATTCTTCAACTGTCTATGTACTTACCTTCCTACATATGTGCCCAATAAAAACTCTGGATAGAGTGTTTCAGGCTGCTGGCATGAAAACCAGTAAAATAATCTTTCTGCAGAATTTAGCTCCTTCTGTTTTAACTTCTGCAACTTTGTACTGATTAAAATAGAGGTGGGATTTTAATGGAAATATTTTATAGAAGTTCTGGCCCAGAATTTTTGCAAGATGAGTTTAAATTTAGGTACAAATTCAAACACAATGCCTGATTTTCAGTATTTAACCTATATTTTGCAGAGCTAAAAACTTAATGATATTTGAAGGGACATAATTTTAGATACAAAACACTTGAAAATGTTGCCTGCAGTATTTTTTCCTGAAGATCACAAATAGAGTCAATGATAGCTACATGAAGGTAGCATAAGGTGATATTTACTTATTTGAATCAGTTTTAAATCTTAACTACTGTCTGCTTCAGTGATACTATGCATGCAAGAACACGATCAAAACCGTGCAGCATCAGACCAAAGATTAATTTAGCCTGTATATTTAACCAATGTACATCTTTAGCACCTACAGTTTCTTCTGGCAGAGTTTCACCTCCTTTTTCAACCTGGCTCCTACTAGCTTTATCTGATGCTCCCTCATTTTTCTCCTGGGGGAAAGTGAGCCCCATTCCATCTTCTCAATGTCACTTGTGATATTTACAGACCTCTGCCAGGCTGTAACCGTACTCTGATCACCACTCTGCCAGACTGCTCAGTCCCACCTTACCTAGCTGTTCTGTATCTTTGTCCTTGTGGCTCTTCACTGTCCTTTGGCTGTCCTTGTGGATTTGTTCCCCTATGTTGCTTTTGGGAAGGGGGACCAGAGCTGCACACAGTGTTGAAGGTGTGGGTGAACCTGTACCTGTTGTGTTTTTTTTCTTTCCTAACACTTGATTAGACCTAGGTATGGGCTTAAGTGGCTAAACAAACTAAAATCTTAAATATATCTGGAAAAGGCAGTGATGCCAGCTGATGTGAAAGATGTGTCCAGATTTGGGACTGCTGGTCTGGAGAAGTCTGAAGTACAAAGGCTAATGTTCTCCATAGTGCAAAGGGTTGCTGCAGTGAGGGAGTTAACAAATTCTTCTCTCAATCTGTGAAGAACAGGTTACAAAGTACCTAGTTTAAAATCTAGCAGGGGAAACTAAGGGGAATTTCTAAAAGCAAAGGTAAGGCTAGATTGCAAGAAGAAATTGCCTGTCACTTCCTTAAAACCCTCTAGTAGTGGAGAATCCACAGCCTCCATAGATGTACTTCTGTTGGGAATAATTTAGGTGCAGCTGATCGTGCTTTGGTAAAGGAAAGTACTACTGACCTCTAAATGCCCTTTGGCCATATTCTGAGTGACTTCCTACCACTCCACTTCAAAGATGACTCATTATGTTCTCTGCCTTACTAATTTTTCATTTTATTAACCAACTTGCTTCCATGAAGGTGTCTTGGCTTCTCCTCGATGTGTACAGCCACATACTTAGTTTCTTTTACCTTCTAGGAATGTTCTCCATATGCTGCACATCTCTATGACGCAGAAAACCCACGGACGCCTCTAAGAAACCTCCCAGGACTTTGTTTTGACTACTGCTCTGAGTTTCATCTCAACTGTCACTCTGCCATCAGCCTGCTGACGAGTGATAAGCACATCCAAGAATGCTGCGAGACAAAAAAGACGCGCTTTTGCAACCTCCTTCACCTACACGACGAGGACTACTGCTTCCCCAATGTGCTGAAGAACACAGCCCTCAACCGCAACCTGGGCTCGGTGGTGGAGGACCGCAGAGGCTGCCTCCAGCTCTGTCTGACCGAGGTTGCCAACGGCCTGAGGAACCCGGTGCTCATGGTGCATGCGAATGACCATACCCACCGCATGTTCGTAGCTGAGCAGCTGGGCGTGATCTGGGTCTACCTACCTGATGGCAGCCGGCTGGAGGAGCCCTTTCTGGATATTAAAAGTATAGTGCTGGCTACGCCGTGGATAGGGGATGAGAGAGGCTTTCTGGGGATGGCTTTCCACCCCAAGTACAAGTACAACGGGAAGTTTTATATCTATTACTCATACATGGATAAGAACCGAGTGGAAAAGATTAGGATCAGTGAATTGAAGGTTTTGGCATCTGATGCCAACAAAGCTGATCCACGCTCAGAAAGGTAAAGTTCATGTTGAATGCTACTATATGCCACAATGAGAACTGATTTTTCTCTGTCCCTGTCCTTCCCCCTTGCAGAACCTGCACATTTCCAGTCCCCCTGGTTCAGGCATGTGACTGGCCTGCTATGAAGCTGCCAGAGACAGGTTGGCTCAAGGTCACACAGCAAACTAGAAATGAAACTGAAAAGAGGACCCAGGATCTAGGCTTCCAGGTCATCTTCTCTCTCTGTCTTGCACGCTTGTCTTCTAAAGAGCAGTAATAGCCTTAAGCCTATTGTGGGATTAACATCTGCCCTAAAAGTGTTTTGTACTGTAGAACATGGATGCTTCACTACGGTACTCTACATTCATTTGATCTGACATGTGTGCACCTGCCCCATCTCCCTGCTAAGAAGAAAAGCTAATTCTCCGTTATGGAGAAGAATTTGTTAACAGTGGACTTGCTTTCTCTAGAGTTTCGCAATGACCACAAGATGCTTCTGCAGCCCTCAAATTCACCAACTGCTTCTCATATGAGAAAGCAGAACCCACCTGCCACAATCAAAGTTTAAAGGGCAACAAGTGTTCCCTGCAGACGAACACTCTATGTATTTGCAGTTGTGTTTTGAGGTGAGCTGTGATACTCCTGCGCTCGTGGTGGTGGGCGAGCTCTGTAGCACAAGAGGTGTTAATGCGGTGCAGGCCAAAGCTGTAGTGCATGGGGCAGCCGTAGTGCTGCATGGCTCATGGGAAACACGTTTCCTCAAGGGATGCCATACTGAAAGGAGCTCTGCTGTAAGGTAGGCAGACAGCCTTATGCTGCAGGCTCACAGGAAACGGGATGCAACTCAGCACTGTATTTGACAAAGCTGACAGGTCCGTACAGCTGAGAAATCTTGCTTTCTTCTGTACAAGTAGTGATGCAATATTTCTGCAGCCTACCTGAATGTTCAGTCCTTCCCTGTAGCTACATCTGGACTTATTTCTCTCTCTTTCTTTTTTATAAGGAATCTTCTGGAGCTTGAGGAACCAGCTGCAAATCATAACGGTGGGCAGCTGCTCTTTGGTGTGGATGGCTATATGTATCTATTCACAGGGGACGGAGGGAAAGCTGGAGACCCTTTTGGAAAATTTGGGAATGCTCAGAACAAGTAAGTAGGATGGCAGGTGAAAGCTTCGAGCTTGTTCACCAAGATACAAGGTCTGCAAATGAGACAATGTGGAAGAATAAAGTAAGAGTGCTTCCTGAAAGTGCTTGTGCATCTGCAAGTCTGTCCGATGCAGTATTTCAAAAATTAAAATTTCACATTTTGAAAGCTGAGGAAACCCAAGTTGTTTAGAGAGGGGAGAGTCTTCTGTGACTTCAGCAGGTTGCAAGACATACCAGCCACTGGTTTATTTCTTTTGGACAGATAACTTTTCCTTTGGAAAGGTGGAAGAGGAAGAGAATTGTTTGTATTTTCAGTTGGCTCTCATGCTGGGGTTTCTTTTTCTGTTGTTCTCTTTAGGAGTACTTTGTTGGGGAAAGTCTTGAGGATTGATGTGGATGGAAAAAGCCCTGATGGAAAGCCTTATCGCATCCCTCCTGATAATCCATTTGTGTCTGATCCCAAGGCCTGCCCTGAGGTTTATGCTTATGGGGTCAGGAATATGTGGCGCTGTGCGGTTGACAGAGGGGACCCTGTCACGAAAAAGGGAAGAGGGAGGATGTTCTGTGGGGATGTCGGGCAGAACAGGTTTGAAGAAATCGACATCGTTGTTAAAGGAGGGAACTATGGCTGGAGAGCAAAGGAGGGATTTGAATGCTACGACACAAAGCTTTGCCACAATTCCTCTTTGGGTAAGGAAGAAATTTCTTGCAGAAGATTACTTTATTATATGTCTGTATTTAGTGGACTATAGCACCATTTTTCCAGTGAAGCTAAATAATCTGGTGTTGTGTGTTAAATGGAGATTGTTTACTTCTTAAGAGCAGAAATCCCTTCTCCCCAGTCCTGCAGTGTTGGTATGAAATGATGCCCTTCTTATTCAGGAAATTCCTTGCCGTACACTGCACTGGACAAGGTGTTTGGAGTCAAAGCCTGTGCCTTCTGCAGACAGACAGAGTTTTCGCAGTGAAGTCAGGGAGGCAATGGATTGCGTTTAAGTAGAAAAGCAATTTTGCGTTTTCCTCAGAAGCTCTGAGCCGTGGCTACAGCTAAGAAGAGTGGACCAGGCTGATGCTGAGACCCTGAAACAAATCCTGTGGAAGAGGCAGTGTGTCCCAGCAAGTAGGGTGCTGCAACAGAACACCCAAAATCTGTGCTCTGGGTCTGACTGTGGGTGTGATGGACAAACTCACTTGCTGCCTTTAAAAAAGAGTAGATATTGGTGGTCTTCGTAAAGCTCTTTGGAAAGCATGGTAGAAGAACTGGGTATTATTATAATGTTCCTTAAGCTGTTGGAAGAAAACACCTGGTCTCAAGCTCATGTAGATGTTTCTGAAACATTTGTATGAGCAGGCAAGTGTAGAGAATGTGTTACCAACATTTCTCCTCTGCTGTGCTGGTACCCACATGGCTCAAGTTTTTTTGTTTGGTGGTTTTTTTTTAATGGCCCAATCCTTAATTGACAACAAAACTGAATTAGATTTTACTGTTAATTTACGGTTTTTAATGAATTGCATTTGTGATCTTTATCCTCATCATTAAAGACAAGCTACTTGATCCAGGGGAAAAAAGTGAGGACAGGACTAAAATTTTGTGGGATCTGATATTCAACCCAAGAAAGGGCTGAATTAAATTTTAACGTTGCCAGAGGCAAAGCCTTTATTTTATAAGTCTCATGACATAAAATGGAGGTAGCACACTTATGCATATTCTGTGCTGAGAATGTCAGCAAACCTCTGCAGATGTTGAGTTAACTTGCAAACGGTTGATCCTATTCCCTTCTCTAAAAATACTGGAATTTGTAAAGACAATCCCTGCTAAAGTGATTGGTGCAATCTCAAACCTGTAAGATAATACTTCCTGCAGGCTGATACCTTTCTGCATTGCTCACTCGATGCAGAGAATCTTGGTCCTATGTGTTATGGAAGCTCATCACGACTAAGCCTTGATAAACAACTACACAGAGAGCTCCTTAAAGCCCCTGGGTCTGTTCTGTCCTGCAGTAAATTACTGAATTCCCACTGAAATTTAACTATGCTGTTTGTTCAACTGTACTGGTCCTTCTAGTCATTTTTGTGCCCGTCGGTGTCATTGAGCAATCACTTTTTGATGCTCTCTGGATGTAAATGTTCTCACTTCTTATTCTTCTGTGTTTAACAGATGACATTCTTCCAATATTTGCATATGGACGCAATGTGGGGAAGTCAGTCACTGGAGGTTATGTATACAGAGGATGTGAATCGCCCAACTTGAACGGCCTTTATATTTTTGGTGATTTCATGAATGGGTGAGACTAATTGTTTTCTCTGCAGCTCCCATTCTGTACCCACATTTGCCTTATCTGGGCAAATAAGCATATCAGAGCATCCTGAAACCTTTTGAGCTGGAGTAAATAAGAATCTCACATGTCTGTGTATTAGATTAAGTGCTCTGTTTAACTACTATAACAACATTTTGGTTGGAATGTAAACTTCCTCCAATTTAGAGTCCTTAGGATAGGTTTGCTTGTGTTCAGGTCTATTTTTCCAAAAGACAACCATTAAAGCCAGTCAACAGTCAAGGTCTTCACTGACTTTTTTTTTCAGTAATGCATGATTTTGACAGGAACTAATCCTGATAATGGAAACATAAAACACAGGGTTTTATTTTTCATCTAGTCGACTCATGGCTTTACAGGAAGATGAGAAGACAAATAAGTGGAAAAAGCAAGATATCTGCATTGCCAGCACAAGAGCTTGTGCTTTCCCTGGAATGATCAGTTCTTACAGCAAATTCATCATCTCATTTGCTGAGGATGAAGCAGGTAGGTATCATGCTAACCATACCTTTACTGGAAACTGTACTGTCAGTTCTGTATTGTAGGGCAAATGTGTAAAATTATGTTGCTCCTCACATGTTACTAGAGAGCAGGCACTGCAAAACAGGTTTGTGGCTATCTCAGCACAGCAGGTAGGGTTGGTATGTGGTTCAGAGAGGTCTCCTGCCCTGTGAGACTATTGCAAATCGGCTTGATGGAGAGCTCAGGAGACAGATCCTCATGTGAACTTGCAGTCTGAATGCTCCAAGTTCTCGAATGAGTTTGAACTCCTGTTTGTTTCAGCCTTTCCCTGTCCTTTTGTTGTTGTTTGTTTATGCTGTTTTGTTAATGAAAAGACCACATCAATGCAGTTTGTTCCTTCATTGTAACAGCTCATCCTCGCTTGAGTTCTTACAGCTTATCTGAATTTCCCTCTCTTCATTAGTATAAATTCCTCAGTCTTATTCACAACAACAGCACTTCACACTGTGGATTATAGACCAAGGCTTTATTGGGGGATGAGGAAAGCCAGTCATTTTAAAATTTAGTGGAAATGTCTCAGTGCATAGGATTAGTGCTATGAGTCACGATGAACAGATCTCTCATCAAGGTGAAAGTACCAATGCATACTTTGTTCACTTTTGTACAGTCTCCTGATAGAGCGCTATGTAATACAAAGAGTGGCTGCAAGTTTTTTGAGAACACAGATGTGCTTTAGTGAGCTCTGATGCTTCACGATTCAGCAGAAAAGAGATTTGCTTGTAATGAAAAGATCCTAGATCGTCTAGCTAGCATATTCTGTCAGAGATGCAGGGAGATGCAGGCTTTGTTGTGAAATATGTACAACTTTTAACTGTTCTAACATCATGTGGAGTGAGTGGATGTTAAATGTCTCCTCTACTGGTTGTTCTTTTACAAAACCAATATGGTGTCATCATGTAATTTGAAAGACAACAACAGTTTTGCCTCTTGTAAGCTACTATAATTTGCCTGGATATCGTTCTAGTGGGTGCTGAAGGGAAGGCACGAGGAGTAGTTGCTCTCCTCAGCAACCATACAGGAATAAGAAGCTTCTGCCTTCCATGGATTAGCCAAATTAGCTCTTGTTGGATTTTTTTGGTACGACTGTGAGATGGCTAAATATTTGTTGTGTGGTCTTCCCCTCTATTTGTAGCTTCTGGCTGCTTCTTTGGTACAAACAAGTTTAAAAAATACATATTTATACAGAGGACAGTAACCTTTTGGAGGGCCACTGACATGAGGTAATGAAGGCCCTGCTCAGGCACTGTGCTTGATCGAGAGCTGCTGGTTCTGCGTGGAACTCTGCTGCAACCAAGAGATCATTTGGTGTCCCTGGGAGTCCACCTGCACAGGCCAGAGTGAGACCAAAGCCACTTCTTGGAAGTAAGACACAACTGAGGGAGTGACTGAAGGGGTTTTCTTTTCTGAACATGTGAATTAGTGAAGAGCCAGCAAAGAGAGGGAAATGGAGAACTGGGATTCAGCTTGGGCACTTGAATCTGAGACTGGTTTTCTTTTTTCACTTCCATTTAGGTGAGCTGTATTTTATGTCTACTTCTTATCCCAGTGCCTATGCACCACATGGATCACTCTACAAGTTTATTGATCCTGCAAGGTTAGTAATTAAAGATGTTTTTCCATGCCAAATTCTTCTATAATCACCATACATTCTCCAGCTACCACAGTAGAAAGAATGCCAAGTTCTACTGATACATAATCTTACTGACCTCCACATCCAGTCCTTGGTTTTTGTTCACCCACCGTACATCTGGTGCAACTTTAATCAGTTTTAGTGGATTTATTCCTCAGTCATTGTATCTGTGCACCCAGAAATAGACAGAGTTCAGATACCTTAAAGGTCTGGGACAGTAAGGATCAAAAGAATATCTCCCTGGTTGCATATCTGAAGTATAGCACAGTGGTGTCTTAAAAATGACAGTCCATATCCTTCAGGGTCATGACATTAAATATCTGTGATGCACTTTCATACAAATAAATTGCAGTCCACAGTTTAGTTTTTTTTTCCACAAAGAAGAGTGAAACCTGGTGGTTATTCAGTGTTCAAATAGTAATTGGAGCCTGAACCTGAATTTTTCCAAGCAAAATGTTTTTTCCCCATTAAGCAGTTATCCCTGCTAAAGTCTGTTTTTACAATAATAAGCATGCTTATGTCATTTTTTCCCCTCCCAAGCTTTTGGATGTTGCTAAAAAGTATTAAATGAGTTTCAAATCACCCTGTAAAGTAGATACAGTACTAATGTGTCTGTGCTGTTGCCAATATCTCAGACACTAACAAAATGATGAAAACAATTATGTTTTCTTGGGAAGTTAAATCCAAAGCTACATAGTTAACTCAAGCTCTGTACCAAGGGGATGGGAATAGGAACTTTTCTTGCTGTGACTACTTGAGGAGACTCCTGCCTTTAACAGCTTATTGTCTGCCAGGAAGCTTTTGAACTGCATTAACTGTGGCTGACCAAAATGTAACATTTTCAGCTGAAAAAATAAAAAATATTTGTGAGCTAGCATAAACGAGAGCTTGAGCATGCTCTATTTCACAAAAAAAAGGCCTGCAGTCCCTATGCCACTCCTTAATGTGCCATGAAGACTATCAGGATGATAAATCCTCTCCTCTTTCCCACTGTAAAGGGAGAAATGTGGCTTTCTGTTTCACAAGCAGCCTGTGGGAGCTTTTCCAGAAGGCTGCCTGCCTGAGGACTGGTGTGCAGTAATGCACCATGTTATGATGACTCCAAGGGGGGCAGCAAGTCCCTGCCAGGAGTGCAATGGTTTCACCACTCAGAAGGGCTTTCTGGAAAGAAGCCAGCTCTTCCCTGTGCTTTTGGAGCTTCATATCCATCCCTCCTAGAGCAGGACCAGGCACTTATTCCCTTGGCTCTTTGGAATTTATTCTTTTATTTTCTGGTTCCCCTTGTTTACCTTAGCCTGGATGCTGCTCTGCTCAGCTTTGCCCTTGTCTGCTTGCTTAAGCACTTTGCAAGCTTGTCCAGGGCGTGCAAAGCACTGACTGCTCCTCTGGAGGCTGAGCTTGCTTGGCCCTGGAGCAGAGTCTCCTAACGCCTCCAGATCCTGGGTTGTACTCTGGCCTCCTCCTGATTGTATCACGAGTGGAGATTTTTCCTTTCTCCTTTGCATTTTAATGCTGTTTATAGGATTTTTCTGTTTTGGTCTCACTGTGAGCGGTGGCTGGGATAACTGGCTCCTCTGATGCCTCTGAGTGCAGTCACAGTCTGTCCAGTCCAGACACTCCCTGCTTCCTGCCTGCGCTTCAGCAAACACACTGGCAAAGGCAGCACGCCGCACAAAAGCCTGCTTCGAAACGTTGGCAGGGCCACTGCCATCTACCTGATGGCAACTCAAACTTCCCTAGGAACCTCCCAGGAAAACTGATGGCAGCAGTGCCCCGTGTCCCCACTGCAGCTTGCCTCTCCAGCAGTGCTCTCGGAGACAGCAGAGAGGCTGGCGTGCCTCTGCCTGGGTTGGCACCAAATCCCCTCAGTCAGGAGCAGAGCAAAGAGGTATTAGAAGGTGTTTTAAAAGTTAGAAGAGAGAGAGGGGAAAAAAACCCACACCAACCCCCCCCCCCCCAAAAAAAAAAACAAAACTACAAGCAATGCCAACAACCCTGCTTTAGTAACTTTTTTTTTAATTGAAATGGTATGGAGGAAGCACTTGGCTGTTGCCCCTGTCTGAAGGAGAATGCTAATCAGAAGAAAATGTGATGCCTTAGGTCATGCTTTGCTTTGCTCTGTGCTGTCAAGCATGCCAAACTGGAAGAGCTTGTTCTTATTTGTCCTACAGCAGTTCCCTTGGTGGGTAACAGAAAACACAGGTCTGTTGCTCTTCTTTGTACCCCCCTTCCTGTCATTTAACATGTAACAGCTCTACCTCAGGGAAAACATGCGGTTTTTTGGGTGCTTTTGTACTGTGGGAAGTTGTCAGGGAACGGCAGGAGAGGAACGTGGATACATTTTCTTTTCAGTTGTTGCTTCCTCCCTCCTTGCCTGTTCCTTTCCATTCTCACCCCTCTTGCTGCAGCACTATGTTGTGTCCAAAGTGGCACCCTTTGAAGGTCACCCTAACTTTTGTGGGGCTGTGTGCGAATATTCTGCTGCATGTACAGAGATCCTTACGCTGCACCATGAGTGAGTTGAAAGCACTGTCACTGACAAGCCTTACACACATGAATGAGACTCCTCCGCTTCAAGGTGGGATGCACGAGCCAGTATTGGTGAGGACACCCCGAAGTGACTGATAGTCTGAAGTTCAACCAATGCATCCACCAGGCTTCTAGAAACAGCACTATGCTGTGCCTCCAGCAGCAGGACATGTAGCTGAACACACCTAATCAGCACCCTTGAATTCAGTGGTGGGCTGCAAGTTCATGCAGGCAGGCCAGCATCCCACACAAACAAATCGGCTATCGATGTTGGATAACGACAGTCCAGAGTGCCTGATGGCAGAAAGTTGACCAGAAGGGTGGTAGAAGAGAAGCTGCAGCCTTCCAGCTGCTATTGCTATTCAGACAGGGATTTTATGGCTTGCAGCCCTGAGTTAGGCTCTTAAATTCCACCTATGTTTCACTCCAGGTGCCTAAAGCACTTTCATGCCTCTTCCAGCAGAGGCAAATGATAACGGGGGATTGATGTGTGCCTCTGGAATAAATAAACTTCCTTAACAATCTCTCAGATATCTGCGTATGGCTTTCTGTTTTTCAAGGAGAGCTCCACCAGGGAAGTGTAAATACAAGCCTGTTCCAGTGAAAACAAAGAGTAAACAGATACCATTTGTTCCACGTGCAAGTAAGTTGTTAGGCTTTAATTTTACTGAGAAGCAAAACATATAACCATCTTACAGGCATGTGATTGAAATCTTCAGCAGTCTTAAAAACTAAAGCACTGAGCAGGAGCAATCTTGAAGTTAGGTTATCACATTTAATGTGTGCTTCTGTCGTCTACTAGATGCCATGCCTTTTCTTAATCCCAATCTCTGATTTTTTTTTTTTCCCCTAAGCGTTGCCAAGTAATAGTGGAAATGGGCATCACAAGGGAACTGATGGTTTTGATTCAGGCATTGGATTTGGTCTGGGAAGCTCTGAGTGCCTCTCCCTCGCTTTGTGACAAGCTCCTTGAGTCAAATAATTCCCTCTCTGTAAATCTAGGGGAGCCATTCTTCCTTTCTCCTGGCCTTTTTCTGTCCTACATCCCATGCAACTAGGGCAGGGGTTACATCTTTGAGTAGAAACAGTGTGTTGCAAGTTGAGGTTATCTTGTCTGGGATTTCCAGATATTAGTGTAACTTGAAAAATAATATTAAGTCTGCCAAAGAAGTGTGCAAGTTTTCATCATATTCTGTCTGGACCTATTTTCCTTAAATATATATTCATTATTTCTAAAACTAAACAAATTTTATTTCCAAGAAACCTAAGGCTCTTTTGATGGAAGAAAAGAGGTTTATACAGTGTGTATTTCTTCTTTCAGTGTCATCTATTTTTCTTAACTGTAGCTCTAATAAGGGTTTATATCAGTCATATTTCTGAATTAGCCTTTTGCCTTAAAGCAGGGATGCTGAACCATGTTAATTACTTTCCTCAGAGACTGTCCTTGAGCTGCTTAATGAACCTTCAACAACCAAGCCTCTGAAAAAATCTTCTACCCCCACTGCAGCCATCTCAACAGTTTCTTCTAAGAAAGCTAAAAAGACCCCATCCACCAAAATAAAAGCATCAACAGTGAAACCAGCTCCATCTGGTAAAAAGAGACAGAAAATCAAAGCTGAGGCTAAACCTCACAAGCCAAAGCAGGAAGAGAAGGTTGCACACATTTCCAGAACTACACCAGCACCACCTTTGCCAAAAAAGAAGAGCTCCCACCTAACCAGAACCAAGACGCTTCTGCCAAAGAAAGCAGCGCTAGGTAAGGAAAAACTGGAGAAGAGGAGGAAGGAGAGTAGATTAAGAAGCAGCTTTTGAAGCTCAGTGATGTCCCAGAAAAACCAAGTCACTTATAAGATGGAGAAACAAATGTTGTGAATAGTGACCAAATAAAAGAGAATCAGCTGACTTGTTATGCCAGTGCTCCCAGGTGTGCCTCCATTAATGTCAGTGTCAGCAGTCTCTATATATGTTCTATTAAACCTTAACAGCACTAGCCTCCTAATATTAACTTTCTTCGCAAATCCTGCTGTGATCTCCTTTTCTGACATAAGTAGTTATGAGAGTCTCTGATAGACATTCACTGGTAAGATTTCGCTGTGTATGACTGTCTAATAAATCCAAGTGCTTCCAACTTTTAGGACTTGCATCTTTTATCCAAGAATATGAAACAGGTGAGGTCATTGACATGTCTTTCTCTTTCCTTCTTGTCCTTTAACTGAAATGCAGTGAAAAGTATATTTTAAGAGTAGTTGTCTTTCAGACAATGAAATTAGATTTTTTTTTTTTTTTAAGCAGTATTTTTTCAAGGTACGGATCACCTGCAGGTTCCAAAGGATTCAGGAAGGGCTGGAAATCTTCAGCAAATCTCAAAAACAAACAAAGTCAAAGCAACAGAAACCAACCAACCCTCAAAAATCCTAGTCACAGCTGAGCAATTGGATCGAACCATCATCTGGCTTCTAACTGAACATAGGTTGGATTCTGTCCTTCTGGAGAGCACCTCTTGGCTAGCAGGTAAGGGCCGGGTGCAGGGTTACTGGCTGCAGCTCTCCCTAGCTGAGCCTTTTCTCTTCCCTGGGAGCAGCACAGGCTTAGAGCTGCACTGGAGCAGCCATACACAGAGCACGCTGTGAACTTAATTTGCAAAGGGGTGCCGCAAGCAGAATTGGGAGAGCGAGGACTGTGGGGGTTGCATTATCCACGGTGGAAGTGGGGCAGTAACAAACCTCAAATGTTCTCTTCCAGAGAAGCGTATTTATTTGCGTAGCGGAGCCACGGCCTGGCTTGGACCCTTACCCTTGGCCTAAGAGGGAGCCAAAGCAAACCACATCTTTTGCAGTATCAGCGTTAAGTTTGTGTCCTACCGCCACCCTCCGGACGCACCGTTTGGGGATGTAAGCAGTAGTACCCTGCTGCCGCAGCGGTGGCTTTCAGCCGGCGGGAACGATCCGCGGCTGAGGAGCAAAACTCCCCGCTCGGTCAGGGCAGGGAAAAGAAAAAAAAAAAAACGAGAGGGAAGGAAAAAAAAAAACACCTCGGGAGGCCCCAGCGAGGATCGAACTCGCGACCCCTGGTTTACAAGACCAGTGCTCTAACCACTGAGCTATGGAGCCACCTATCAGTAGTAGCCCTGCGACGGCTCCTGTCCCTCTCCCCGGGCCGCCTCCCCGCGCGTACAGGTGCGGGGTTGGGGGCTGGGGAGCGCGGCGGCCGCCGCCGCCTCTAGCCGGAGGGTTCAGCGCCCCTGTCGCTGTACGAACGTGGCGCGGCGGGCAGGGCGGCGCCCCGGTGGCGGGATGGCTCCCGGACGGGCGGTGCGCGGCAGCCGCGGGTTTGCCTGCCGCCCGCTAGGCCTCGGCGGTGAAAATAAGCATTTTCTCATCTCACGGCACCACCCAGGCGGTCACCGGCCGCCCGCCCCGCGTCCTGCCCTCCGCCTGGGCGTTTGCCCGCGTTACTGCAAGCAGAGGCGAAGCTGTGGAAGCCGCAGCCGGGTTTCCTCACCACCGTGCAGCGGAGGGCGGTGTAGGCCAGGGGCGGCAGGCCTCCTGCCCCTTGGGGTTGTCTGGGGCCGCTTGCACCTGTGACGCCCCCGGCTCAGAGCCAGGCCCCTGAAATCCGCCCCCCCCCCGTTTCCTCCACCAACAGAAGGTACCCATGGCGGAAGGTGTGTGTGAATCCAAATCCCAGCCCGCCCCCCCCCCAGCACAACATGCTCACCTGTACGGCATTGCCCGAGGGTAACCGAGGGGGGCCTTCCCCCCTTCATCAACGGGCGGGTGCACCTGCGGCAAATCTAGAGTAAAACTGCCATTGCAGCGAGAAGTATTTCAGTTGGCAAATTGAGGCTTACAAGAGGATTGCTTCAAGGATTGCTACGGTGTTCTCCAGCCCTCAGGCCATCTAGCAGTGTCCTCCATGCTGTGAAGGAGGGAGCAGTTGCTTGCCATGGTGGGAGCTGATTGAAGATTTTGGGATGTAAGGCTGCGTAACATATAGGTTTGTGCAAAGGCGGGGGGGAGGGGGAAGTCAGTTTAAACGGAGAGATTATAATCAACTTGGTATTGTAAATCTTCTCAGGTTTTGTGAAATAACTGTTACAGAAAAATGGGTTATCTTGCAAATAAACTGCAAGTCTAGGTTGACTAGGATATGAACCCAATGGCAAGACAGGCATTGAGTAGCCTTAGTTTCTCTCAGTTTTTACAGAACAAGGAAGTTTGAAACCATTGAAGATTTTCTCCATTTCTTTGCGTAAAAGAGCCAGTCTGTCACATGCAGCCCTCCTCCATGAAAGGTTAGGCGAAAGTGAAAGGGTAAGCTGTGGAGAGGAAATTGAGAGACACTGGTATGGAGTAATAAATCTGAGCAGTTCTGCTGCACACTGGAGTCACATTCTAGAAAAGCAGACATGATTTGCTGGGTGCAAGCCTCAAACTGCGTGTGACCGAAAGTAAAGCTCCTTGAAATGAGAATAGACAGAAAAAGCTGCATTAAGGAGTTAAAGACCTTTCATCCATCCCACACTCCACAAATCATGAACTAGGTCAACTTCCTCTTTTTTTTTTTTTTTTTAATTTCACTTTCTCTTTAAATGGATACGATCTCTGTGGACAAACTAGACCAGTTCTGGTGAACTCTGTCTAGTTGTTTATGTAAGACACTAAAATTACTTTAAAATACCTGCTTTTGACCTCTAATGTGGCAGCCGATAAATTCGTGAAGTTTCGCATTTCTTTGATGGTTGCTTTTTTCCCTTCCCTTTGAAGATAGTGAGTCTTTAGAGTTGGTAAAGCTCTGCTAATGCCTCAGGGAACTGAAATATAAGCATAGCTTGTTTTATAACCTTAAAGTAGGTAGATGCAGAACTGTCTTACACTTTTCCTGCTATAAGACAAACCTACCTTCATCAGTCTAACAGAGCTGAGCAGCAGGCTGAGATGTATTCTGAGAACAGAACGGTGTTGAAATCGAGTTTTCTGTGGTAGTATGGCTACCTGTCACTATTGTTTTTTAACTTAGGTGCAAAGTCTGTAACTGCTGTGGTTGCCCTGCTTCGAGATTCCTTTTGCTGCCTGCTTAGAGCTCACTGCTAAGGTGGGCTACGCTTCAAATGCTGTGTAACAGACAGAGTTTTAGTCAGACACTCAGGGTGGGATTCAAGATGTGTGATGCAGGTACCACACTATCAGTAAGCCCTCTAGCTTTTCTTTGTAATGGAAATGAGGATATGAGATGCTTCTGGGATGCACTTCATCTCACCTGACTGTAAACCTCTAAAATAAGTCATCTGAATCGTGGTCTAGAAGTGCTTGTTTCTCAGTTGACTGCGAAGGGAGTCGATGCTGAAAATGTCAGCAGTTAAGTGAGACACATCTCACTGGGCGTGACAGGTTTGTACCAACTAAGTTCTGCTAGTGAGCAGATACCCTGCTGAGACCTGGCTGGGGAGGGACGCAGCAGCTGCTTTATTTAACAGGCACAGCAGCACTACATAGCTGCTGTCTGGAAGCTGCTAATGCTCTTAGCCAGCCCATCCTCTCAGTCTCATTTGCACAGGAATAAGCTTTAGTTTAATTTAATACCTTTTTGCTTTAGATGTTTAAACTAGAATAACTGTAGCTGGAAAAGTCCCGTCAGAGGACTAAGAATTTTTAGGGAGATGGCAAGATAAATTATACGTCTAAAGAACACTCTATGACTATTTCTGCAACTAGACACACAGATTTTGAAAATTAAGCATTTAGGCAATAAAATGCCTGTCTAGTCTTCTGTTCATTGCTGTTGAAGGCCACTAGGTGGAACCTAAGTACTGCGTGAAAGGATGAGGAAAATGTTTTAACAGACTTAAATGCTAAAAAGAGTGAGTTTTTACCACACAGGTTTTTAAAAAAAATCTGTAGGACCATTTACCTTTAAAGATGTGCCAAACATGTAAAGATCCATGTTTATATATGCTCTGTAAAATTTCTGCTGATTTGCAGTGAGATTAAATTTTTGTTGTGTGTGTCCCCCTTGCTAAATCAGGGCTTTCCCAAGCATGCATTCTTTTCATCTGGTTCAGTGAATTAATGCTGATAAAAGTGGAGGGCTAATAGCAGCTGCCTAGTAAACGTCCTATGAAAGCAAGCAGCCAGGCCCTTTGCAAACTGTCTTGCTGGTGTAACACGTTTGGCTTTTTCTTTCATATAGAAGAGTTTTGTAAGACAGACACTCCCAAGGTAGGGAGGAATACTGAAGGTTACTGGGAGCGGCATGCAGAAAAGTTTCCCCTTCCTGAGGAAAGCTATTAAGAAGGAGGAGGATTTGAAAGATACATCCTAGACCTTCTCTACACCAAGGACAGGCATCAAGCTAGAAAATAGAGTGGCTAGTGTAAGAATAGATGTAGTTTTGACCTCAGTCTGGACCGAGGCTGTTATTAAAAAATGACTTAGTTATTCCTGATTAGTTCCCTGATTGTCCTTAACAGCCCCACTGAACAAATATGTGTTTAACTGTGTGTAAAGCTGGTGTCAGTCCGCAGATGTCAACCGTGTCGCTGTGAATTTACATCCGTCTTGTTGTTAAGAGCAGTGAGCTAATCTCATGCATATTCCATATGATCTTATTGCTATGTCTTGCATTCAAATGCTAACAGAAGTGAACCAAAGGAATGACTCTTCAGACAGCTGGTTCATGAATTATCCCTAGAAATTGTCTTATACTATAGTATTCTCTCTTTCTAAACTACTTTGCTTGGCTTGCTATCCAGTTCCCTGCTGAATTCAGTTTTACTGGTGTTTTGCAGGATTCAGTTCTTTGTTGTACAAACCAGCTACCAGCTTTGGGCTGCAGCGGTATGAAATAAACAGCAGTGACAGTTTTCTCTGCAGACGTGGTGCTTCCCCTAATACCACGTTGTAGTGGCTTGCCTACCTTTGTCCTCTTCACATCTGATTTTCTGTGTCCTGGGGGCAGCCTAGTGCACCTGGGATTATCTCAGCAGAGGTACAGATCAGCAAAACTGGCATGCTTGCCTTTCCTTGTCAACCTCTGTGAGAAAGGACTTGCAGCACAGCTCCAGTCTTTTTATGAAATGGGATGTTCTGGGGGTTTTAATTGTTTGACAGGTACTGTTGGTTTTGTTTCTTAAACTCTGTAGTAACCTAAAGGTGTCTGACTTTAATGTATTCATTTTAATTGACAAGTGCTGATGGATTACTTTGTCTTGTACAAATGCAGGTTGGGTTTTTTTTGAGTAAAATGCTATTAAAATCAGGGGAACACTTCCTGCTGAGTTTGGGAGGCTTTTGGAGCTGGTCCTTGTGGTATTTTAGGCATTGAAGGATCTCAACATGTGGTTGAGGCCTGCCTTCTCTTCTGCATGTGAAGCTTTAGGTCCTGTTTTGATTGAGATATGCCTGAGGAAATGTCCTCTTGTTCTGCAGTTTTGACCCAATCAATCCTTTTAAAAAGCATTGTTCTTCAAATTACACAGGAATGATCCACATTTGTCCTTGAAACATTAGATACAAAATACGAGCTAAAAGTAGATAAAAATCAGCAAAATTAACCTCGTATGATTTTTCCACTAACAGTTACCTTGTGTAACAGAGGCTGGATAAGATGCTGTGAAGGCTGTTTCCAGGTTTCGGCTTGTGCACTGCTTGCATCCCTGCTCCATCCTAGCCTGAGATACTGGTGTGCACCCTTCCCCTTCTCTGATACTCTGCTTTCCATAGGAAAGAAGTTCAAACATGCAACAGATACAGTGGCCTTTCAAAATTACTTTGGTAGTCTCAATACTCTTCTTTTGGACAAACATCCATTATCACATGCAAAAAAAAATTCTTGCCTTTTTAACAGCATTTTGTGCAGCTCTGAAGAGGAGTTAGGGACTGATGTGTCTATGAAAATTCAGTTATCTTTTTTTCTTCAGAAAGATGACATAGCACACAAGGGAAATGTAAAGACAATCATATTCCATGCATCTCTATTTGCTTGTAGGCCAGCTCATGTAATGGGTGTTGTGGTGCTCATCACTTATATTTGAGCATCAGTACTTTTCCGTGGAGAAGCCATCGCTATTCTCAAGTCATACTCCCGAGTAATGGTTCTGTCTCTGCCTCATTGTGCTCTCCTGTTGTGGAACACAATACAGTTACTTTTATTTTTTTTCTTGAAGCTAACGTGCATCTGATGCAGTTTTCTTAATGTGGGGGATCCAAGCAGAAGAGATGTTTTCTTCAAATGCTTTATGATTTTCTTCCTGAAACAAGAAAGGAATAATCTAATTTTGTTTGCTTCAGAGTTATTTCTCCGATCCAGATCAGATTTGAAGCTATTTGTTATAATAAAGTGTTTCTGATTGTGATAATAAGGTAGCTAGGGACCCTTAACATCTGTGAAAAATCAAGATGTTACCTGCTCCAAGCTAACCTGGCTGCAAGTGAAAGATGTTTTCATGACAGTTATGTAGTCTGAGAAAGAGCTCAGAATATTTCTTTTTTCCTGCCCTGGATTAAAAAGAAGTTGTGTCTGTTTATGTTACTATCAAAAAGATCTCCTCCTTGTCGAAAACATTTAGGAGGCCTGCGTCTTAGCCGAAGGACATAGTGTTCTTCAAAGTGCAGAAAAGGACTTGACCATGCCTGGCCTTTGCCTTGAAGACAGAGACACTCCTGGAGCCCAGCCGGGGAGGGACAGAGAGAGATCACCCAGCACTTCACCTCTCTGGGAGAGCATGATGGCTTCCCCTCCTGGAGCCACCAGAGGGATCGGCATCTTCCAGAAGGTGGGTGAAGAAAGTGCTGTAATACACGTCTCACCATGCTCTCACCAGTGAAGCTGCCTGCACTGTCCTCTGGCTGGGTGTGCTTTTCACCCCCCGAACCCTGTCGAGCCTACCCAGAGCTCCCTGCAGACGAGGCATGGTGCCCCTCAGCCCTGGTCCACGTGTTGGCTATGCCAGCTGCCCAAAAGAGACAGCACGTTGAAAGCTGTGTGCTGCCATTGCCCAGCTTCTTGTCCTCGCATGTCCCCTGTACAAGTCCACAAGGGAGGAAATAGCTGGCCCATAGCTGTCCATCTGCTGGTTGGCCTGGCACTAAACATGTATGTTTGTGTCTATGTATGTATAAACACACACGTGTATGTTTGTGCTGCCAAGCAGAGTGTAGAGCAGCTGTGTTCTCCCTCTCTGGATACACTAACCTGAAGGCCTCTGCTCAATTGTTGGTTTCCAGAAAGTGCAGAAAGTGCAGGAAGGTAGGACCATCTTTGAGGCCATTAATCCTCTCAAATTTGGATGAAACCAGTTAGCAGATTTGAAAGTTACTTGGGCAACCAGTGTGGTTACATGAACCCTTTTCCAAGGAAAACCAAGTAAAATGTACTCATCACATTTTCCAAGCAAGCTTTTAAAATTCTTTGGAAAACAGACAATTCAGGAATAAGTGTGAGGCAGGGGAACCAGGAGATCCAGAGTCCCCATCCTTACTCCGATACGGACTGTGCTACTTAACCCTGTGCCCTGTTTCCACAGCTGTCCAGCACTTCCCTCCCAGCCTCCTAAAGGGATGGTGGATGCGTTTGTTTGTAGCATGCTCTATGAATGCAAAGTCTTATTATTATCAGCGTAAAAATAGACTCAGAAGATTGCAAGTAGGCTGTAATGGAATAAAAATACAGCAACAGGATGGCTCAAAACTCCCTGCCTCTGAAAAAAAAAATGAACAAGTTCATTTTTCTCTTGCTGTTTTTAGACGCGGGGAACAAAGCTGCTTAATTGGCATCAGAATCCTTGTTTTAAATAAACTTTTTGTGATGGTTTCTTCCAAGGAGCTGTAAAGCTGTAGGTACTAAGTTCCTTTTGCAACTCAGTGGGAGGTAAGGAAATGGGAATGTGTCCCAGTGTGGTCAGCAGTGCTGTAGATGGGAGGCTGTTGTCTCAGCCATGGCCTGTTTGCAAGGGTTTGAATATTTGGCTCTACTGAGGATGCAGCTACCCAAGCGAGACGCAAATGTGTGGGTCCGCTCTGGGTTTCAATTACTGGGAAAGGCAAAATAAAAGACCTGTCACAACTATCAGGCACCTTCCTCAAGTGCTCACATTCCCTTTCCTGTGAAACACATCTGAGTCCCAAAGGCAGACAGTCTCTATGCTAATCAAGGAATAAATTGTTCTTTGTTCTGGAGCTCTCTTAAGGTAGATGGAGGAAAGATGCATGTATAATAAATAATACATAAACTGTGAAAAGCCAACTGTTGCTTAAGTGCTGGACATGATAACTGGAGCTAGGTGATTTTTTTTTTTTTTTTTTTCCTCTGGGGCAAAGTAAATGAACTGAAAATACGGTTTTGTTCCCAGCTCTGTTTCTGATTTTGCCATATGTTTGCTGCTAGAGACAACCGTTTGTGGGTTAGAGTCACAAAAGTGGCTGTGTGCTATTCTTCTATGCAGTTAGTTCAGAATATCCTGCCCCCATTTCCTTGTGTGTCCGGGGAGAGTTATGCTCCGAGTTCCAGGCGTTCGGAGGCCTGTTCTCACCGCCCTGGGATGGGCAGCCTGGGACATTTCTGCTGAAGCAGAAACGTGCTCTGGAGGAGTGACTGGGACCAGGTGTTTCAGCCCCCAGGTAGGGTTGGTGGCCCCTGGGCACCAAATGAGAATGGGAATTTACCGATTCCCTTCTCTGTTTCTAGGGTTAGGCTGGATGGACATACTTGCACAGTCCTGCTTACACACAGGCTTATGAGTTGTTCTGTGGATGACATGTGTGGCTCAGCAGCTCTGCTCTTCTCTCCCAGGAGAATACGTTCATCTTCCTAGTTACTGGACTGGGCCAACATATGTCACAGAACAAACTGAAATGAAAAAACGTTGGATAGGAGGTTTCTGTATACTTCCCCACTTGTGAATTTTTGTCATATTGAAGCCCTTCTCTGCAATCCAGTCCCTTGGTTCTCGTTGCTGGTTGAGATTTTGAACATGAATTGTGCAGGCGGCTGCAGTTCTGTGTACTCTGCTTTTGTTGTCTTCAGCTGCCAAACTGCTGAGGGTCCTATGTACACTCTGACCAAGTTATGAATACGTACAGTTTATGAGGTGAGCAAAAATAGCAACTAGTACATAGGTATGCTGCAGTCTCACTGCATAAAATCTAATAACGGCTTTGTTTTAGGATAGTAAAGTAGCTGAGTATCCTTTCCTCAGATCTAGTTTCCATTAGAAATGAGCCAGAAAAGAACCTGAGAAGTGGCCGGTCCTGAATCCTGGGAAGCTGCGATTCTGCTCCCAGCCTTATGCTAGTAATTGGTAGAAACCCCTCTGCCCAAAGCTGCTGCTGTAAAGCCTTCCTGAACCACATTTTGGAAAGGTTTGAAGGCCAGGTTTTGAGTGATCAGCTCCTCTTCTGACGCTGTTTCCATAAGCCTGCCCACTGACCGTGGAAAATCTCACCTCCTTCAGTTTTTAGACAGGTGCTACTGCTTCAGAGTACGCTTCAGCTGACAAAGTATTGTCTGGTTTTCAAAGTGGTAAGTAATTGGCTGTTTCCAAGTCCCTCCTTTGCTTCTGAAGGACCAAACTGTCTGCAGACCCTTGAACATCCCTTCTTTTGAGTAAGCTTTGACCCACAGCTCAGCTTTGTGATTGGGTTTGTCTCCTTTGCCGTTTTTCCTGCTTTCGATTGGGGTGGAAATACTGAGAGTACAGCCTTCCTCAGGGTAGTATCTGTTTTCTTTGGCTTTCCCAAGTGTAACGCATCATGCAGAGCTGAAAATGAATGGGAAGAGAATGAATGAAAATGTTTTGAATCATGAGGATTTGGATTAAGCTTTGTGTAAAGCTTTTGGTTTGAGGCTTGTCTCTTTTAAATTAGCTCATTCTATAATAGTGCAGAGATATCTACCACTGAGGTCCCAGCTAGCTAATGAAGGCTAACGCAGGTGATACCACATCCTTCAGACACTGGCATCCAGTCTGCACTCTAATGGCTTTGACAAGTCCCCTCAAGCAGAATTGTCAAGCTGACTCCATGATCAAACGTGCCCAAAAGCTTTCAAAGCACAACTGAGAATGTCAGATGGGACTGATGAGGTTAGATTGCATCTGCATGAGGGGATAAATTGTTTTGAGTGTAATTCACAAATCAGAACATTAGACTATTGTAATCAAACTCCAAGTGAGCCTCTCTGTAGGGCATAAATATCAGCAGCTGCTCTTCATACATGACAGATCTCTTTCAAAGCTTATACATGCCTATTAATTCTTCTCCTGACCAAAACTGATTTGAAGGATGCCTCAACCTGCCATAGGGTAGAGAAGATATCTTAAGCATCTTAATTCACTTAGGTAACTCATGTATTAATGCTTTTAGTGTGTTGGGAAATGCTTGTCCTAATTTACTTTGCTATTATGTGAGTAAATTTAGAAGTGAATGCCTTTGTAACCTCCAGCCAGGACTGGTTGGAGAGCAGCG
Source organism: Gymnogyps californianus (assembly GCF_018139145.2). Taxonomy (NCBI): domain Eukaryota; kingdom Metazoa; phylum Chordata; class Aves; order Accipitriformes; family Cathartidae; genus Gymnogyps; species Gymnogyps californianus. The sequence goes on from NC_059473.1 coordinate 21,104,101, forward strand.
GATTTATCAAGCCCATGATTTCTGCAATGTGAAGTGGAGCTGATTCAACTCCCATGGAAAGACTGGGTCAATATTTCTGTGTAGTCAGAAGTAGGAAGTGATCAGGGTCAGGATGCAGAGGCGCTTCTGCCAAATAAATGATAATCAAATCAGTCTACAAGTTATATCGGCAAATATAGGACTTGCATGTCCAGTGGGATTGAAAGGTGATGAGGAGTTTGTATATATGAATCTCAGCCTGTTTAGATCTCAGATCAGCAAAATATTTAAGTAGTGTCACTTTCAATGGTATTCAGAAGTGTGCTGAAATGTCTGGCTTTTACCAGTCCATAGTCCTTTTCTGTGCCTTCTAGTATGTCTTCATCTGAGAGGTGTAATGTCTTGCTGCTCTTCAGGAAGCCTCGCTTGTTGTTGTACTGGTTGTTTTTTAAATCTCCACAGTCATTCCCGTTGAGAATGAGGAGAGGAAGAGGGAGTCATTCCATTCGCTGAATCAGGCTGTGAAACAGAGTTGGGTCATCCGCTGTGACCCAGAGCATGAAATCCAGCGTTTTAAGACCACATTCCTTATCAGCAGGACAATTCAAATATAGCTTACATGGAGTATCTTTTGCCTGGTATTTGTTAGGTCTTACAGTGGCTTTATACTTTCTGGGCTATCAAATGTGTCTTACCTCACAAAGTAGGGAATAATTCAGCAGTTTATCTGTGAAATGTTCTTAGTCTTCCAGTTAGGACATTACTGGATTGTGGGATTGTGTTGTGGGTGTGTTTATGAGGCATTTTTGTTTTCCTGCTAGCATTTCCTCTGCACGGTGAAAAAGCTTTGTATCAGTGTTCCAGAAGAATCGCAAAAAGAAAGGATGAGATGTGTTTTACCTACAGAGGACCCAGCTCTGGTGACCTTTCCACCAGTGCAACCCTAAAACCCTGAAAATTACACTTACCTTTTGCTTAATTGGCTGTTCTTCTGGTGGAAGCAATTCTGGCAGTGGGATAAATCTGGCCAGTGGTGGACTGTTGGTTTTCCTGTAAAAAATATTAATTAACTTTTCATTTAGTTCTACAGTTGAAGCAGAATTGCTTCAAAGTTGAAGGCACTAGTGCCCATTAATATGGTACAAGAGGTTACGGTTGGGAAATTTCTCTCAAACAGTTCTGGAAAAAAATGGTCACATTTTCAAGTAAATAAAAATTGATGCATTCCTATTTATGGTAAATAAGTAAGTACTATATGAAGGAAACAACACTAAAAAGAGAAGTGCTTTTAAAGACTGACTCAGCTATTGTGTTTTTATAGGACAAGTGAATGAAACTTGTTTGGATTCTTCCCAGAATAAATATATACACTTTTAAAGTCCTCTAGAGAATAGAGAAAGAATCAACAGTAATGCAGAAACACTAGCTTAATCTCCAGTCCACCAGCTACTTTTGCGTTAGTGTGGATTTCACATGGTCAGTCCTAAACCATTCTTATGCTTCACATACATGTTTAACATTTGGAGTCCTTGAACATGTCTATGAAGCAAGAAGAGACACCCGAGTTTTTTCTTAGTGTACTAAGCTGAGAAAGAAAGGCAAAGAAGCGTGGGTTTGCTTGTACCCATCCCCTTAGATATACCCTTGGGCTGAGAGTTCTCTATAAGGAGAATTCTTGGTGTATATATTGTGGGATGTCTGGAAAATAGATAGTAATAAATACATCATTTTATATGGAAGATGGATAATTCAGTGCCCAAGAATGTGAACTGGAGAATAAATCAATGCAAAGAGACTTTCTCTTCTTTGGTGTTCATTTCTCCTTTTTCTTTCCCCAGTGAATGTTCCTCAGCAGTCCCAGCAAAGGGATGTTTTTACAGATATCTTGCTGAAAATCTCAGATCTGCTGTCTTTCCTCATGAGAATTGAGAATTGCAGACCGGAAGGTGGATCGTCGCAGCTCATGTTTAAAGCAGCAAGTAGCAAGTCAAGGTAATTTCAAGACTAAGTTGTTGTTTCTAGCTGAACCGATGGTCACTTGTTCTAAATCACTCCGACGTGCTTAGTGAGAAGTAATAGCACATTGCTGTCTCCTCTGAACTCCTGAATTTACAGTGATAATTGTACGACATGAATCTAGGTTTAAGCTAATCTCCAGTTACCTCTTCCATTTTCATTTTACGCTTGCTTGCTCTGCAATGACCCCCTTTAGACTGCTAGTTCTATAAATCTTTGTCACAGAGGGTCACCGGGTTTGAGGGAAAGGAGAAAAAACTGTGAACAAAAAGAAATCTAATATGCTTTCTCCACTAGGTACTGTGCCAGAGGTAGGTGTGCTTGCTCGTCTGATTTAGCTAGAGCAGATGCCACTGCTAAATGCATAAACTAAATCCAGTCTGGTAGGGGTTTGTTAATTAGTTTGTTTACAGAAGCACTTACAGAAACAATTTGGTTCAGCAAGAGCTGATCAATCAAACTTCAGCTGAAGAAACCCCAGAGTGACCCTTTCCACCTGACCTGCTGGGGGACAGGTTAGAAAATACTGATAACACCAGCTATTGGCTACGGCAGTGTGCATTTAGCATCCTCTGTGTGTGTTTGGGGGAAGCAGGGAGGGACTGCTTTTTCCACCTCAGTTGGAATACTTCTCCTTTTACAAATACACCTTCGCCAAGAAGAAAAAAACCTGAAAACTCACCAGTCTAATAAATTTGAAGATTATGTAGATGAAAATCCCAAAGCCCTTTGGCCCTGAGCACAGCATTGTTTAGATAAATTGGCAGAGCCTGAAAACCTTTATCTCATCCCTCTGACCTAGGGTTATTCCCTTAAATGCCTTCTTCAGGCTCATTCTCCCAGTTCCCATTTTAGCATCTCTCTTGTGGTGCAACAGAAGGAAGCTTGAAGCTCATGTTCTCTTTAAGCATTGCTTGGAAAAGGAGCATCAGTGAGACTGATATTCTTTCTGTGGATCAGTGTGTAGTGGCCCAGGCTGGACTGATGTGTAGATGTTGTTCTGGTACACAGTACCCAAATGCAGCCTCAGAGGCTGGAACAGTGTTTGCAAGAGTGTATGTATGTCCTCCCACCTGTTTTGAATGCCTTATCAGTTTTACTTGTGCTGGTGGGCACTGCCTGGTGCAAGGAGTCCCAGATTCGTGGTATCAGTCCTCACCAGTGGAAGGCCACAACGCTTTGTCCTTGAGGAATCTTCTTCCTTAAGTGCTCCTTACACTTGGATGTAGCTGTCAGACTTTAGATGATCACCTTATCTGACAGTGGCTGCCTTGCAGGTCCCTGTGGGTGTACCCTAGATTCTGGGTGCTCCTGTGACAGGCACAGGTGAAGGCACTTTGTACTCTTGGCAGCATGAATTATGCTGCATTGGAAATGTGGAATCTCTTACTCAATTAACATGACAGATTGAGCTTTGCAAAGCTCTCTGGCTGATCATGAGTTCAACTAGTCTCTGTATTAGAGACAGAGCTATGGTACATCCAATTGATGTACTTTGTGGGGGATGAGCAGTTTACATAAGTTGCATAGCAGGTCAGAGTAGAAGTGAAAGACAGAGTTTCTTTCTTCTAGGAGCAAGTTGTGTACCGTGTTTACACTGTGAAGCCCAGATCCTGCCTTATACTATGCTGTTCTGATCTATGCTAGATGACAATCTGAACCTATGACAATCTAAGACGATGATTTTATATGACAATTTGAGCTGTGTAATTCAGGATCTGGACATTCTTTTGAGGTGCTTACATTACAAACCAGACTGCTTATGTTTAACATCCTTTCTGTCTTTCATAGCTGCTGCTGGATGGAAAAATCATTTGGCTTGTGGGATGCTATTTAATAAAAATAATTCTTTATGTCTGAATTTATAAGCTGTGATCAGTACCAATAGAGAAAACTGTAGGTGATCCCATCAGCAAAATCTTTATCAAGTGCTCCCCTCTGGTTTTCATTTTCGCCTCAGAAGCAGGGGGAAGAAAGTGAGACCTTTTCAAAGCTCTAATCTGCACTTGTCCAATGAAATTATGAGATTTGAATTACACACTGAGGTTGAAAATGTCCTTGTTGTGCAGGAAAGGACATCATCTGAAACCGTCAGAGTTGGAATATATAAAACTGCACATACAATAATTTGTCCAAAAATGCTATCAAAAAGAAAATAAGGGAGATGTCTTTGTCAGCCAAAATGTCACACCTTGCAGATTTAGAGCAGGATGAAGTGATTTGCTGACCTCCATACTACTCACAGGGGCCAAATAAGTCTTTTCCCTGTATAATCCCACCTGCCTTTCTCTAACGCTCCAGCCAGGGCTAGGCAGCTGATAATGTATAGTGTCACTAATCCGCTGGGTCACATACAGTATGAAGCTCAGCATTTTGCAGGTTGCTATCTGTCTTTGAAAGAAAGACCATGGCACAATGCATGAAGACTTTATTTGCCTTTTACTATTTATCTTCATCATCCCACTGACTTTCATCAGTAGTTCTGCTGAATAATAGCAGTAAGGAAACATTATGGAAGTGTACCAGGGGACCCTATCTCAGAATTACCAGTTATGCTACCTAATAGACACATCCTTCTTGTAATACAGGCTGTTTATCAAAGCATCTGTAGACAAGAATTTCTTTGAAGCAGCTGCCTAGGGAAGGTGTTTTTCATGAGCTTGGGGAGAGAGGGAGTATAGCAGGTTGAGAGTGGACCTGGAGCTGTGTGTAGGTTTTTTTGGCAGATGTTACATGCAGGATGAGGTCTTGGGAGGTGAGAATGTGGAGCACAGGGAGCTTGTGAGCAATGTGTGAGACAGGTCATGTGAGAAGATTACAAGTATGTATTGGAAAAATTGGAGAATTTATCTCAAGCTCTGCCAAGCTTTGTGCAACTCCCTATGTAACACTAAAGAAAGTTCCGGTATCTATTGAACTCCTTTTCAAATAATCTGCATGAAAACTCTATAAATTTAACACTGCTTGACAGCTCTAAAGAATGGTGTCACTTGCTCAGGTATGAGGTCATAGCAGGTCACTTCTCACCCCCTTAAATCTGCCAGCCTAGTACAACAACGATTCAAGGAGAAGCATGGGAACATCTTCTCCTGGGAACAGTGGCACTTCCATTGGTATGGCTCCTGCAGTTCTTGTGTCTGTTGCTGCATCTGCCAGCTTGAGCAAAGTGTTATGGTGAATTTGTCATGTAGGAAGTGGAAGGGAGCTCATACTATATCCAGTCTTTGAATGAGACAGCCTGTAACTCGTTTTGAGCAGGTGAGGTTTCCAGCTAGCAACCGATTCATGTGGGCTCACGTGCAGTGTAATGCAAAGGCATGCAGTCTCCCCGTAAGTGCTCCTGTTATATCCCTGTGCACTTGCCTTGCGTTCAGCAGCAAGCCTAGCACCCCAAACACTGAAAGTTGTGTCGTATCCTCCCAGCATTCTGAGAGAGATATAAAACATGATATTTAAGGCAGTAATGCATGTGATCTTTTTAGTTTTGATCTGCCACAAACCCCTGGTTTTAAAGGCTGTAAGGTACCCTTGACTAGCATTTTCAGGCTTGGCGATCCTATTGTGATAAAGATACACTTACTGAACTGAGTTCTGACCTTCTGGGGCATTAGGTAGATGGGGTCTTCCACCCTAAAAATACCTTCTACAGCCTGTTTGCTCTTCAGTTGTACTCTAGCATCAGATTCCCCCCTCTATTCTTACAGGCACAATTTCCGTTTATTATACATAATAAAATACATAGTAGGAGGTTTTCACTTGCTTTTAGGTATGCTGTCAAGGGTAGTGCACAGCCATTTCACCAGGAATAGCTATATCAGGAATCTTGCACAATGGAAGAGGATATTCTGTGTATGCATAGTTATGTCACAAAAGAAAACCTGAAGCAGAAAAGAAAGGTATGAAAACAAACACCCAGGAGTTTGGTGGTGCAGGAGCTGAAGCTAATCTGTAAGGCCTTCATCTGTCCATCTGAGCATGTGCAACAAATACAGTTCTCAATACAATTCTCAACTGTGCAGTCACATGTTTTTTTTCCCTCTGGTTGTTGGTAAGTATGGTACTTGTGTGGCCACACAACAGCTCTTTCATGAGCTGCAGGGTCAAAACGAAATGTTATGTGCTGTGAAGCTCAGCCTAGAGAGCAGGCCATGGAGCTTGGCAGAAGCAGCGTGGCATGCACCATTTTGGCAGGAAGAATCAGACCTGTGGGCCGCAAGGTCAATGTAAGGGGTAGGAAAAGAAGTCGTGTATCTTTTAAAGGCAGATGAATTTAATTTGGGATAACGATGCCACCATCACTTCCAGCCTTTCACTCCCACCTGGGCTTCTCCGATCCTGCTACCAGTGCTGGCACAAGCATTCATAAACCAATACAGCTTGATGCAGTTCCCAGTTGCTGGTGTGAATGGGAAGGAGTGACAGGAGCGTTAGTGGGAGAGTTGTTTTTTCGCAGTAGCTGGTGGTTTTGTTGGCTTAAAGTAGTCATGGAACCACAGCTCATGACTCTAGGCACTCACAGGTTTTAGTTGTAGCCATGCAATTATTATCTGTTTTTTCCACATCTAACACAGTTAGATTTCTTTAAATTGAATGTCCTGGATTTTCACTGCTTGTTTTGGAAACACATGTAATATGCTTTATGTACAGTGTACCTCAAGTTATTGGTAAGCACTCTGAAGCTCTTCACGTATTTCTATTTGGGGATTAAACAGGACAAATCCCTGCCTGGAGTGGATTTGACTTACCCCACTCTGGTGTTGTGGTCATCGCCCTGCTGCCATTTAACAGACCACAAAGCACACCTGGAAGCAGGAGATGTTGAACTCACCCGTGGGTACTAGTTTTTAGCTTTGTGCTACAGCAGCTCAGCCTCTCAGTTTGACTCTCCTCCATCCATTTCCTTTCCTCCTCCTGTCTGTGTGGGCATATGTTTTAGGCAGTATGTCTCTCCCTTCACTCCACAGTAGACAAAATATGTATGTGAGAAGTGTCGCATGTGGGATGGTTGCTACCAGGTACTCCTGTTCCTGGTACCGAGATACTCTTGTGATGATTGACAAAGCGTAGTTAGAACCGTGTATTGGTGTGGTTCTGTTCACAGTCACTCTCCACTCAGCTCTGCTGTTTCGAAGTGAGAAATGTGAGCTTGTCCCCTCCAGTGGGAGTCCTCTGTCTTTCCTGGTGTCAAAGGCAAGCTGTCTTCCTGAGCTTAGGAAATTGTTAGGGGTTTGGGAGCTGTTTCCCTAGGCTGATGGTGGTGCAGATGGAAAGCAAAGAAAGGGAGAAGAGGGTGAGTAAAGAGGAAAAGGCAGGCAGGCCCAGTATGTGCTGTTCTCCCACCATCTCCTGGATGGAGACAAGCTATGTAGCAATGTGCCTCAGTTTTCCTGTCTGCACAGTAGGTATAATTGCAAGTCTTTGAGGCGCGTAGAGAGAATTAATGTTTCCATTGCTTGGTTGAAAAGCACTATGCACACAAAGTGTTTGCTATTGAGAAACTGATCCTATTTCATGGTGTTTGTCAACAGTTGATGTTCTGTTCCTTTGCTATCTTGCCCATTACAGGGACGAGAAGGCATTAGCAAGGGATTCTGTTTGCTTCCCTTAATAGCTGATTCCCTTGCTGTTGGCTAAGAAATCATTAAGCTTGTTCAGAAGGAGACTGTGCAGATTTGTTTTTGAAAGCTTTACAGAAATCTGCGGACAAATTGTCTGAGCCCAGGGCATTTCCAGATTGCGTATCCTTAATTGTATTAAACACTTCAGAGCCATCTGATGGATTGTCTCACAGTTCGACCATCTGGTCTGGAAATTTAGGCAAGCTTTACTTTACAGAGAAACTCTGAGTCACTCACACTGGAGTGTCATTAGATGGCCCCTGGGCTGCTCTTTGATGGAGAAAGGCTAGTATAGTGTCACTGCTGATAGTATGCTGATTGAGAGAAACATAAGGTTTTAGGGGCTCATTAGTTTTGATTAATCAGGCTAAAAATACCGCTTTCTTGCCTTTCTTGTCTTTGTAAAAAGACTAGTAACCCCCCCAGTCCAAACCATAAAAATTGGCATTGTTGTTTTAGTTGCTTTGTATTTGTTATTATAAATCTACAAAGCCCACTGCTTTCAAAACAAATTGTTATTGTCTTTTAAGGTAGTTAAGACTTGTTTACTTGATTACCACAGCACTTAGAAGCTTTGATGCACTTCCTCTTGCAACACCCATGTGAGGTAGGGAATATGGTTACCCTCGTAGTAGCAATGGGAGGATGTACAGAGAAATAAGGTCATGCAGGAGAAGGTGACTTTCACTGAGGACTACACTAGCTGCATGAAAGCCACTTTAGTGCTGGTTTCACGCCTGCTGGTTCCTGTGTGCTCACTCTCTTGCCCTGAGGCAGAGAAACTCTGTAAATAACTTGCTAAGAGATTCCCCGGGGGGGGAGAAGGGGTGCCATGAGGCCCCTCTTGTTCCCAGGCCAAGTCTGCACACGTGTTGTGTGGTGGGCTCAGGAAAGCTCCTCTTTCAATGGGGAGCTTATTAATGCCCTGTCATCATGTGGTTGGTGTGCCCTGTGCTGGCCAGCTCAGGGGGTTTGAGGATGCTGGCTTTCCATATAAGAAAGCTCAGCACTAGGTTTTCATTCTCTTTTGTAATGATCTGTATTCAGTGCTGGCAAGGGGAAGCAGGGTGACCGATAGAGAAAGGGAAGAGAGGCAGTTAGAGAAATACTTTCAATCGCTTACTGCAGCCACTGCAGACTCAGTTTTTGAGATTATTTTGGCCAATAAACCAAGCATTTCTATTTAAAATTATTTGGAGACTAGAGATCTATTTGTGTGCTCAAATCTGTCAATAATTAGGCCCAAGAATACATGGTATTTCCCAGAAATGCCATGGATCACAGAAGGCTCTATAGGCCTGAATCTCCAGAGAATCACTTTTAAATTTACAGTTGAAACCTAATTTTGATTTGGTTTGAAATAAAATCCTGAACTGTCCATGTCCTCGAATCTGAATTGTATCTGGAGGCCATCCCATTCCTCCCAATTCTAAGATATTAAGTGAGTCCAAATGAGAAATTAACTCGCTAAGCTAAACTTGTGCCCCACTGTTAGACGTACAGCAGTCAGCAGTGGCAGAAGGGAACGCTTTTCTCCCCTCCGGGTTTGCCAAACTCTTTCACCGGCAGGGCTGTGAGCGTCCAGGAGACTGTCTCAGCTTGTGTGGGACACGGGAGACTTTCCAGCTTCTGTATGTTCACCGTGACGTGGGACAAATGTTGAATTGCTTTTTTCCTTCCCCTTTGCTCCTCTCTCTCTCCCTCTCTTACCCCTTTCCCAACTCTTCCCATTGAGAGCATATATTATTAGGGAAGAACCGTTTCATTTATACAACCAATGTAATCTATTAGACATGGGCAGTCCTGCTATCAGTGCACTGTACTTGAGTAAGATTCATTACTTGTAAGACACAGTGGAGTTCTTTGCTTATTACCTGTTTAACCCTCTTCCTCTGATTAGGAAAAGTTCCAAAGTGATTGCTCTGACTGTCTGGGATGATCCCAAGATCAAAACTCAAATTTTGATCAGGTCTGCATGCTAAGAGAGGCTGACTGCTTTTGAACCACCCCTAGGAAACCAGGAGCAATGCTGTGGAAATGAAAAGACATTCTTCAGTACTAGAGCTGGGATAAACATGATCAGAAGCTGAGCCATTTCCCTCTTCCTTGTCCTTATTTAGGTGATGCAGCAAGCAACGCTAGCTTGCAGCAGGGCTGCAATTTTGGGATGTTTTTGGTGTCTCGGTAAAAGAGACTTTGTTGAGCGAAGAGACTTTGTTCTGCCCAGCTTCATTCCTGGCTCTCTTACAATCTGCTGTTATTTTCTGCTGTGTTTCAGAAGGTGCAGTTTCAGGAAGAGAGTACGACAGTGGCTTGAGGCCATCTCTGCTTCTATTCCTCAGCTTCTCAGCTGCTCAGGGGCCAGTTTAAATTAGAGCAGCCCCTGTGGGTGCTCTTGCAAACGCTTTACCCAGCTGCTTCTGTTTCTGGAGCACAGCTGACATCATTGCCCCTGTGCCAAGGACAGAGATGGTGGCACTGTACAAATATATGCAGGCCCTGTGTAGCTGCTGCTGTATTGCTGGAGCAGTGTGTGAAGGCCAAAATGGGTTGGAGTCTATGAACTTTGGTGTTACAGAACCCAAATTTTAATATATTGGGGGCAAGTTTTGCTGTCTGTCCGGTGGTGGCAAAAAGCAAGGTGGAGACATTCCAGCTACACTTGAATTTCCTGTGAGTTTGTCCAGCTCAGCATATAACTAAGGCCTCGCTGTGTGTCCCAGTGCAGCAATACCAGTGGTGCAAAGCTGGAGAGAGGAGCAATGGATACATTGCTGAGCTGTTCACCCATTCCTCAAGTGGATGAGCTGGAGAGCAAACAGGTTTTTCAAAGGTTTTCAGGAAAGTCAGCCAAAGATTGTGTTTATATGGACCAATTCCTTCAAAAAAAATTATCATTTTGGTTGGTTAAGAAAAGAACTTGGCTGTCAATAATTTTCTGGGGGTATTTTGACAGAAAATATGGCATTGCTTTTTAAAAAAAGAAAAAAAATCTCCGAGTTGCAAAGCAAAGAAAAAAGAGGCCATTTTTCATGAAAGAACTGCACATGAAGCATTCTACCCAGGTCTTAAGATTGCTTCATTATTTGGGTGAATTATTTATAACTGGGCTTTCCTTCACTCAAGCCCATATAGTTTTGTGCAATAAAAGGAATTTTCCATTACAGAGGCATGTAACAGGGTTTTGCACTTAATATTCGTGCAGTGTGGTGTGGGTCTCGGAGTAAAACATCCTGTCTGAACATGAAGTATCAGCACTAACCTGGTTAAGCGGTACATTGAACACCTCTCATTATATAGGTCTCGTTGTCTGCTGTGTCACAGACATAAGGGAGTGAAAACTAATCTGTTGCAATCCCACAGTTGAGGGGTATTGTGTAAAGGCACCTCAAGGTTGCTCTAGGTTTCCTGGTGGATTACAAGAGCAGCCTGCAAGATGAGCTGATGCTCCAGACAACTTTTTGTTTTAATAGCCTCATTGCTTCAGTGAGGCATGTATTGGCCGTACCTAAACAGGGATTTCCCCCTCCCAATGATGATTAAGATAGCTGTGCCTGCCTTTACCCCACATAATTAGCACAGACCTTCCCCAGAAGGCTAAGGACTGAGGTCTCTCCTGTGGCCCGCAAGCATATCGTTCATGCCCTTCTCCGCAGCGAAGCTACTTTTGCAAGGTGTAAACACTATAGCAAAGGTTATGCACTGCTTGAAACAGTTTTCCAGCAGCTACTGTGCTGCTCTGATAGCCTCTCCATTTTCTTTTTATAATTTTGTTTGTATAAATACAATAAGCAGATAGATATATTGCTGGACTGGAAGGATAAAAACTTCTCATTTTCCACTTAGGCCCACAAACAACTTTATTTCTAGTCTTTTCCTGTATTTTTGTTCCAAGTACTGAATTTTGTAGTTTTTTCCTTAACCTCACGAGGAGATTGTTGTAATACTTATAATGCATTGTCTTAACTGAAAGAGGGAGGAAATGGCTTGCTGACCTAAATAGCAAGGGTCTAATCGCTTTCTCCCACAGAAATGAGCATGCAAGGGACTGAGAAGGGACTAATTTAGAAATGTTTTTTCCCCATTCTTTGTCCAGGATAGTGGGAGTATGTCCCTTCTAGCCGAAATGGGGAATTTCCTTCCAAAACTCTCATGCAGATCCCACAGGACTCTCAGTTCGCCTGTGCCCATCCGAAGGATGATGTGAGTTTTGGACCTGTTGCTGAATTCTTTGCTGTTCTGTTCAGGTCCTGCCGAAGCCAGTGATGGTGCCTTACAAAGGCATGCATTTAGGTCAGATAATGATTAGGGATGAACCAGCCCAGTCTTTTCTATTGCTGTCTGCAGATGTATGTTTTCTGTGAACTCATGGAAGTTCAGGGAAGGCCATTCTAGTTTCTGAAGCATAACTCCCTGAAAGTCAGTTGCACGATTTACTTTGTGGAAGAACGAGTGGTGAGTCTTTCAAGACAAAGTGTGCTACGGACTTTAAGAATCCCATGCATATTTTATAAAGCCAAGATCTGGCCTGTCCTGTCTCCCTCTGCCTTTTGCTCCTCTCTGATGCAATGCAGAAATTGAAGAGTATGCTGTCTACGTGGCTGAATTTGTGCTGTTGTATACTCAGAATCAATTCCTGTGTTGGTCAGTGTTAGAGAAGGGAGAAAGAATAGTTGCAGACCCATCTTTTAGTCCTGACAGCCTATTCTGTGGGGTAGGCATCCCTGAGAGATTTACTTCAGGAGCAGTATTGGTATCGATTGCTGTAAGTATAGTCAGTTAGAGGAAACCAGCTCCCTCTTTCTCCATTGCAGCAGAACCAACGAGCAGAAACCCCTGTCTCAGGGGCAGCCTGGGTTGTCACCGTGCTGTCAGAGCATTTCAGAGCTCTAGGGCCACATCTCTACATGTTCCAACTGTAAACTGGGTTTAAACAGGCATCTTGTCAGCTATGTCTGTCTGAAAAAATACTGAGAAGCCTGATACAGACCAATGCTGATAGCGCTTTAACCATGGGGTTGTTTGTACCTGCTTAGAGCACCAAATGTCTTATTTTGCTTAGCAAGCCCGGAGAATTTATCAGAAAAGAAGTAAAGGTTAAAAGACAGACATAATTCAGCTCATTATGGAGGGGCCCAAATAATTTATAAACCAAAAATTGAAAATGTTGATCAAGAACAGACTTTGAAAACAGCTCAATCTTGCCAATTCCTATGGTACTAGAAGAATTGGCTTCCTTCTGGTCATCTAGGTAACAAAATCTTTGGGGCCAATTTTCAGCCAATATGAGTCAGCAGAGCTTTTATGCTGACTCGTATCACTTTGTTTATATTTTCCTACAGCTTGTGTAGCACCATGAACACTGCCAGCTCCTTACAAATAAGCCGTGTTTCAGTATGCCAACAGATATCTCAGAAGGCAGGTCCTAGATATCAAGTCTTGTGTTCTGCACCAATCCTAGTTGTCAGATTGTTCTTGCCTCTTGCTGGTCCTTGTCAGTTAGACACCATTCTGGTGGATGTAAAGGATCTCAGCGAACAGAGATGAGTGTCTGCTGCGTGTCATGAGATACTTGGTTGCTGTGGCCTCCTGACTCTTTGTTCATGCCTCTTTTACCCTAGTCTAGTGTAGGTAGGAGTCTAGTGAGAGACATATGTTTGAAAAGCGAGAGTTTTTCCTCTTGATTTGTAGAGTGTGTCCTCCCAGTGTCTTAAAATAGATGGTAATGGGCTACTGATGTGATCTTGTTTAAAAACTATTCATCTGTTATGCAAATGAGATGTGAAAGTAATGTCCTTGGGTTTGGGGATTTTTTGGGTTGTTGTGGTTTTTTATTTTTTTTTTTTAGTCCTTAAAACACAGAGCATAAGGTTGTCTTAATGCCAACAGGGAGAGGGAAGTGGTATGAGATGTTCTTGCTGAATGTGTTTTTATCATCCGTGCTTATAGTTAGTTTGCTCTCCAAGGTACTTGCTCATTAAGGGAACCTATTAAGCGATAGCAGAAGAAAAGAGATGTTAAGATGCACTATTCTAGACAGCAACGGAGAGATTTTCAGCTCTAGATCTCAGTGCAGTGGTAATTTAGGTGAATACAGGATTTGACAGCCTTGTTTGCAACAGCTGCATTCTTCCTCCTTTCTCATTATATGGAAAGAAGGTGAATCCCTGGGAAAATAGTAATGGATGAAAAGAAGACTCCTGAGCCACGTTGCTGTTATGGCGAGATCCTGTTAGACCTTGCACATTGTATGGGATTAGCTGGGGTCAGAGCTCTGGTGGAAAGCCGTGGGGCTGCCGTGCAAGCCCATGAGCAGTGCCAGGGAGCAGCAGGGGCAGGGAAGGCACAGTGACAAGGCTGGTAGATGCAAGAATCCTTACCAGCAAGGGTGCAGCCCTGCAACACCAGGGTGATGCAAGCTGAGAGGCCCAGTGATGGCAGCCGAGGTCAGGCAAGAGCCCAGTCTGGTGGATGAGTACAGTGATGAGGCAGGTCTGCGGGTCAAGCTAAGGAGTCAGCCAGTGAGTCAGGGCCAGGATCAGGTCAGGACAGTAACTGGGATCAGACACAGTGCAGTGATTGCCAGGCAAGCCTATAGTGGCAAGGCATGTCCAAGGTCGACCTGGGAAATCAGGTCTGCAGGGTAGTGTCAGCGTCCAGGTCAGTGGAGTACATGGCCGGGCATGGGCATGGCTGCGATGCTGCTGCAGCATAGCTCTGGCAGGGCCAAGGGCAAAAGCTGTAGCTTAAAAGGGGGGCCTATGCGAAAGATGGTTTTTACTTCATGATGAGGCTAATACAGAGCTCCTGGGGAAAAGAGGGCCTTTTCGTTCTCTGTCCAAAAGCAAAGAAAAGTTTGGGGGGGGTGGGAAAAGAAAAGGAGAGAGAGACAGACTTTCATGGAAGTATTTATTAGATCAGAAGAAAAGCCTGAAGCCTAATTTCCTTACCCTCTCACCTGTTTGCTCCATTTTGCAATGCATGGATACTCCCCTGGTCAGACATCTCTTACTTAGCTGCCCACAAAACAAATATAAGCAGGCAGTAGTAGCAAGGCTACAGGAAAGCTTTTGCTTCCTTACACAGCTGCTGAAAACAGAGTTGTGTTTGAGTACTGAGTACTTGTTTTATATTAGAAATGCAAAATCTCATGCCAACTCAGTGTTAAGACTACGTGTTTAAAATAGCTAGAGGTCCGGAAGTACAAAATTCAGGTTCCAGTTGCAGTTCTGACTCACAGCCCTGTTGCACATTGCAGAGTTTAGTATTTTCCCTTCCTGTTTAAGTGTATAAATGGATGGTACAGCATATGCCTATTTCGGGATTTCTTCTTCAGTTCCCAGCAGAAGCCAGAAGTGGAATAGAAGTTAGAAATAATTTTATTAAAATTAGAATGAATAGGAAAAACAACACTGACTATGTCTAAACTTTGGCATGTTTGGAGTTCAAATCTGGAGTTGAGTTTGGCTGTGACCCAGCGTGAATGAATATGAACATCTTTTATATTACATTGTTGTATCAGTTGCTCCTTATCATTAAAAAGCACTCAAATAAAAACAGAGTTTGAGTTGCTATTTGGACCCATTTCTGGTAAGCTGTCAAGAAAAAAGAAAATGATGACATTGCTCCAATGAAGATATTTGGTTTAGTTTGTTCTGATTTTTTACATGACCTTTTCATCACCATCAGCTGAGCTGTTGTTTATCCTTGTCATTGATGTTTTCAGGGGGCTTCAACCTATATTCCCCTTTTTGTACGAGCACAGTAAGTAGCTTATGTGAAAGTAAAATGCAACAAGCATTGCTGTGCATTCATTCTGTAAACTGCATGTATTTGTGGATGTCCATTTTTTGTTGCAGAGACACAAGCCTGCTTTTAAACTCAAACCTCCCAGTCAGAATTCCATTTAAGGGCACTTTTCTTAGTCTGTGATGGTGAAAATCCATTATAGACACACCTGTGGATGCTGCGTTTTATTCCTGATAGAAGGAGTGAATTTTGTTAAAGGATGCCTTTGCTTTTGTCAAAAACTAATTTTGTCACACACTTACAAAGTGCAAGGTACTGGAATATCAGAGCAGATGTCAGACAAGGAAAGGAGAGCAGGCATCATCAGATGCTTTAAAGCAGAGAAGTTTTCCTCTGGCAAGGAAGATATTCAACATATTGAACAGCATGAATTTTTTTAAACTGTGTACTTGATGGGAGGAGTTACCTTATTAGATGTCACATTTACTGCTACTCTTTCTGAAGTATTTTTCACTATATACACTTAGAAAAGTGACAGTTTTGGTCAGAGGGATGTTCTTTGTGAGGTTTTTTAGTTGTTGCTTCAAAGAGTTTGAACCCCAGCTGGCAACTAAGCACCACACAGCCGCTCGCTTACTCCCCCCGCGTCAGGATGGGGGAGAGAATCAGAAGAGTAAAAATGAGAAAACTCGTGGGTGGAGATAAAGACAGTTTAATAGGTAAAGCAAAAGCCGCGCGCACAAGCAAAGCAAAACAAGGAATTCATTCGCCACTTCCCATCGGCAGGCAGGCGTTCAGCCATCTCCAGGAAAGCAGGGCTCCATCACGTGTAACCGTTACTTGGGAAGACAAACGCCATCACTCCGAACGTGCCCCCCTTCCTTCTTCTTCCCCCAGCTTTACATGCTGAGCATGACATCATATGGTATGGAATATCCCTTTGGTCAGTTGAGGTCAGCTGTCCGGGCTGTGTCCCCTCCCAGCTTCTTGTGCACCCCCAGCCTACTCACTGGTGGGGTGGTGTGAGGAGCAAAAAAGGCCTTGACTCTGTGTAAGCACTGCTCAGCGATAACTAAAACATCCCTGTGTTATCAACACTGTTTTCAGCAGAAATCCAAAACATAGCCCCATACTAGCTACTATGAAGAAAATTAACTCTATCCCAGCCAAAACCAGCACAACTGCTACTCTTTCTGAAGTATTTTTCACTATGTACACTTAGAAAAGTGACATTTTTGGTCAGAGGGATGTTCTTTGTGAGGGTTTTTAGTTGTGCTTCAAAGAGTTTGAACTCTGCTCCCATTTACAGCAAGATATCAATGGAAATCTTGCAAATTTACAGCAGAGGCTGACTGACCATTTCTGTAACCTGAACTATTCAGAGAGGAGATGTTTCATAGTCTGAGCAACAGTATAAACTGTTTTGTAGCTTGATAGGGGCTTTGAAGGTACAAGTCTAAATCTCAGCTTTTAACACCTTTAAGTGGTCAGGTCCTCCTTTGTACACTTATAGAATAGCCTCCCATAAAATTGGACTACTCTATCTTAAAAAAAACACCACCACCAGTTATTTTCCTTACAGAGTGATTTAAACCTGAACACAAGAGAGAAAACAGAAGAAACAAACTAGTGACAGAGATTTGCATATGAAGAATAGATTAAAAAAAAGTTTAAATGTCTACCTGTATTAAAGAAGAAGAAAAATATTCTATGGAATGCAGTAGTGTATAAAAGCTTATATAATTTCCCCAATTACTAGTCATAATGACATCAGATTTGATTGCACATCTTTCTGTTATCCCATCAAGCAAAGAAGAGTGTCTCTGTTGAAGGATTGTTAGCTACTGTAGACAATCATTCATATGGGCTGGACATTCAAAGCTTCTCCGTTCCTCAGGTTCCCTTTTCAGCAGCAGTTAAGGGAAGAAGCCACACAGGAATAGAGGAGACTGTACGTGGTAATTTACCAGGCTAACCAGGCAAAATACGGCTGTTGGAAGAAGCGTAGCGTAGGGCAAATAGTTACCAGCAGCTTCACAGCCAATTTTGATACTATTATTTGTATTGTAGAAGTATCTGGCCTTTCTATCTGCACTGGGACTTCTTTGAAAGGCGGTGTGTAAAGGAGGAGGAAAGGTTCAATTTCAAAGAGCAACAAGAACTTTTTTGTTTCAAAACGTATGTTTTGTCTACCTCCTATAGAAGAAAAGGTTTACAATGTTGGAAAGAGTTTATCATATTAAATTACCTTGAGTGGTTTGTCTCAAGATTAACATGGGATTTAGGGTCTGTCTTTCTGACCTGGGGCCTGTCACAGGCAATGAACAAGGCATGCAGTGGATCAGAGAAGAGCATGACCATCCCCTTGCAGACCAGTGTGCCTGCCTGCACGTTTGCTTATTGGGCATTCTTGAGAGCTGCCTGTTGTGTAGCCATGCCGATGGGGTGTACATGCCTGCTGGGCTCCCGGGACTTCTGCCTGCCTTTGCCTGACTGCAGCCCTTTCTCTAGAGCAGTTCAGTCACTGACTGTTTGCTAGGAGCAAACCATGAAACGTGCCTGTCCCCAACGAACCGCAGCTCCCACTGTCATGGGATTTCTCAAAAGGAAGAATATGACCTTTAGACTGAGTTTGACCGGATTTACAAGTATTAACCCAGCTGAGTGCAGAGGTGGCCCTGTGTAACTTTGGGATGCGCTCCAGACAAGTGCTGTTCCCTGTCCTTTTTCAACTTAGCACTATATCAGAGCATTGGGGCTTTTGCTGCAATTATTGACCCCATTTATTAAAATGTTAATAAGAGCTGCCTACTCTGTGGAAGAGTCAGGCAGTATCTGGAAAATGTCTCACAAAGAGCCATTACAGTTCCCAGTGCGTGCATAGGGTATTAGCAAGCACTTAACTGCACTCAGCCAGTCACACGGCTGCACCATCTGAGCTGTCCTTAGCTCAGCGGAGTAGGTGGATGTGTCTGCACTAGCGCTTGGGCATTCATGTATCATCATGAGTTGTCCCAGTTCTCCACAGGAAAGACAGTGCTCAGAGTGAACTCTGCTAGCCTGTGAGTACAGAAGAGTGCGTGTTTTGTAACTCACTCCCTGTGTCTGGCCTTGCCCTGGATTTCACAGGTCTACCCTAACTGTCCATCTGATGGTGTCCCTGATCTTCTGCATAAGTCTTACAAACCAGCTTGCTCCCTACTCCGACATGCATTTCCTTGATTCATACATATCCATGGCAAGGGGCACATTAAAAGAAACAAGACCATTAGCTCTACCAAAAGAAAGACACCTCCTCTATTGTGGTTCTTTCTGGAACAGGATGGAAGGACAAACCACAGGAGGGAGAAGTTGTCACTAGTCAGAAAGGGCTTAAATGCTACAGCGATGACAGTAGCGTACTAGCACTTCTGTGCCCTTGTCCTTCTATACCCAAATTCTACCATGGGCCGTGCTGGTATAGTTAAGCTAGTATAAAGGCTGTTGTGGAGCCAGCACACTAAGATTGCTGTGGACCAAATGTCTCAGTGAACCTGTGGAAAAGATATCTTGAATTGCTCAGGTACAGTCTTCTTGGGAACTCTTAGGCCAGTCCACCGGTGCTTTGGGAAGGACTCAAGAGGCTGAGAGCTGGTGCTGAGAGCTGCTTTTTCTTTATCTCGAGCCTAAGCATGGAGCAGGCGGGAGGGAAGGCCCTGGAGGGGAGGCTTGTGAGAGGTGGTTGCTGATTGTGTCCCTCAGTGTCTGGTATCTAGGATTTTTCTGGGGCTTAGAAGAATGTACTCTCCTTTCATTACAAAGTTCTCAGAAGGCAGAATAATTCACACTGTCTGGGGACCAGCAACC
This sequence comes from Gymnogyps californianus, assembly GCF_018139145.2. Taxonomy (NCBI): domain Eukaryota; kingdom Metazoa; phylum Chordata; class Aves; order Accipitriformes; family Cathartidae; genus Gymnogyps; species Gymnogyps californianus. The sequence continues at coordinate 21,123,309 of NC_059473.1, forward strand.
TGCGGACTATCTTTCTACTTTTTCTTACAAAGTTTTCTCCACTCTAGTTCCACCCTAGCTGGATTTAGAGATCACATCATTGGTAATATCAATGAAAGACTAAAATGGCCAAAGTACAACATAACAGTAGAAAAGAACGATGTGATTCATTAGAAATGCAAATGTAATGTTTAGAAGGCATAGAAGGGGAGTCAACAACTCCTCATAGAAGGAGAAGACATTTTGAGAGTGATGTTTAGGAGGAATGGAATGAGACAAAGGAAAGGAAAACTTCAGCTGAGCAAGTAGGAAATTTGCGTAGCTGTGGGATTCATTACACCAACAGATACTTTCCCAGGACATGAGGTAGAAGAATCCATCGCTTGAGTAATTGGAAACTGATGGGTGGATAAGCCCAGGGGAATGATCCTTCTTGTTAGACGGGGAGATGGACTTGGACTTCCCCATCTCTCATTTCAAGGACTGTATGTTTGAGTGAAGAGAGTAACAGGACTCCCTTTCTCTGTGCCAAAAGGTCTTGGCTGTCTTCTGTGGTTCTCACACCCACAGATTACCAGGCTTTTGCATGTGAAGGTACCTTGGTGGCTGCTTTTAACTTTTTTCTAAATATTTTAAGAACTTTTAGGACAGTTATAAATCACCTGTGTGTGGGTGACTACATGGAATATTTAAAGTAAAATTAGAAGTTGCTCTGAGCACCCGAGATACTAAAGATTATAAGATTTTCATGCATACTGAGAAGTCTTACCTCACATGGCTGTTTGAAGGGGGGTGATTTAGCATTTTGAGCAGCTTTCCTTGCGTGAGCTATGTCGTGCGTTTTACAGGGGAGAGAGATGGAACTTTTTTATATTTGCAAATCTGTTGAATCTGGGATGAGTAACAAGGGAGTCTGGTCTCAGTTACTGTCTCAGATGGTGCCTTATGGTTGTAATCAGGCAGAACATGGTGGCTTCTGATGCTTTTCAGGGCAGGGGGCGGGGGAGGCAGAGGAAGAGGTTTTTAGCATCAGTCTGTGACTGGTGATTTCATATCAGGATAGATCTTTTGAGGTGTCCCAAGCAGCATACAGTGTCTTTAGTGTAGATGCTCAGGAAACATAATAAAAAAACTTTAGAAGAAAAATGAAAATAGATTAGGGGAGATGGTGAGAAGACCAAAATATCTATTAATATGTACTTGCCTCTGTGAAAATTCCCCTATATGTTCATTATTTCTTGCTTCTCCTTTTTCATACTGAAGGCTAGAATCACAAATTTGGGGTCTAGAGCAAATCCTGTTTTTCCTAGGATTTCTGATCCAGGATAGCAGTTCAGACAATTTGAGAGACAAGAAAGAATGGAGGGATTGCCAGCAAGCCAGACTTTTATATTTAGCACCCTAACAGAAAATTAGTAGTCTCTTTGAAAGTGATACCTCTGTGGTTTGCTTTCCCTGAAGTACTGTGTAAGGGGTGCAGGGGACATGTGCTGGGTTGCAGGAGTGAAGTGATATTCCAGTCCATGAATGCTGTTTGACATTCCTATGTGATGGGCATGAATGACGCTGAAGACGTCTATTGACAAAACAAACACAAATTCAACAAGTTCATATTTGTTCTTTGAAACAAGGTGTTCATGTACACGCTTTGTCTGATGCACTTTTTTCTGCAGTTTTACCTACCTAAATTTGTCATGCACGACTGTAACTTTTCCTGACAAGAGGCAATATTTCATACTTGTATTTGGGTACCATTAGCTTAAGCCGTCTACATCTGGGCAGCTGAGTACAAGTGGAGTCATTTTAATAGTGTAGCTGCAGAATGGGGAGAGCTGCTATAAACTTAAGCTGTCTGGCTTTTGCTGCAGATCAAGCCTGGAGCCGGAACTGCTCAGACATGGCAGTTATATTTCAGTGGAGATATATTATTTATGAATTCCTGGTTGTCACCATATTTAAAAACATGTGAAATCTGTTGGTGTGCAGAAAATAAGTCTGGGAGAGGTCAGCCAAGATAGCAAAGTGTGTGAAAATCATGGCAGACATCCACTTAGTGCTGTAAATCAAGCACTTTCCCTGGTTTTCAGGCAGATACTTGATTCTGCTGAATTTGTCATATGATGGTCTCTTAATCAGATAGGAATTTGAGGCCATCCTATTTAGCTCGTTCTTATCAGAACCACATGTGCTGTTTTTCAATTATTATTATTATTATTATTATTATTATTATTATTATTGTTACTTACCATTATTAGGGGAAACAAATATTTCTTAACAAATTGCTGAGGCAATTTGGATTGCTGTGTGTAGTGGAGGAATCTTGGATATCTGTAAATGAGTGGAGGTTGAGAGTTCACTCCGTTGAACAAACAGGAAAATTTGTCCGAGGCTGTTAAATTTAAATCACAGTTTATTACATTTCTTCGTGTAATAAACTGATCATGCAGTGAACTTTTTGTATGTGGTCATGTACTCACTGGAGGGTAACAATCATTTAGCCAAATATAGTTTCAGATAAAACCAGTCCCAGAGTTCAGAGGTGTTCAGATGAAGGGGATTCATTTGGCTCATCATATTAGCAGAGAAACAGTTGTATAGTTGTCTGTGATTTTGGTGAAGGAATCTGGCTCCCAGCTAAATGTAATATTTTGCATGTGCTTATTTTTAATACACTCTGAGGAGCTCTGATGCAACTTTGAAAGTATTTCAGTAAATATTAGTTTTTAATATGGAACATCTGTACATGATTATGACAAGGAATGTGACAGGCTTTATCTCGCTCAGTTCTCTTTCACCCCATGCGAAAATGTTGTCCAAGCTGAACAGTACAGTTCCTTTTCAATCTGTGTATGTACAAGAGAGAAAAAATGAGGGAGATATGGATTCATCCTGTCTGATTTTAGGCAGTAAATGGACATTAGGGTTTCACAAGTACTTTAATCAGGGAGGAAGCCAGCATAGCTACTGAAAGAAACAGATGGACCCCTCCCCATCATTCCTTCCCATAGAGCCCCCTGCCTTGTGGCAGTGCAAGTGTGATGAACGGGTTTGTTTTAACCCAGTTCTCCGCTCTGGTTCCCCACGTGCAGGCACAGCCTCTTCTGTCAGCACAAGGGAAGGGGCAGCACGGGAGTGAGGATGGGTAGCTGGGGCAAGGGGGCACAGAGCTGTAAATATTGCCAGCTTAAAACTTGAAGATTACTTTTGAGCTTTTTCTGTAGTCAACAGACTATCTCATGCCTAGTATCTTCCACATAATTTTTTAATTAGGATTGGTCCTCAGAAGTTGAGAAACCAGCAAGTGCTAACTAAGTACCAGCTAAGCTGAATCCTGTTTCACATCTGAGAGCCAATAAGACCGTGGGGGAAAGTTTAAGATAAATATGCTCAAAACCAGCACTATTGATCCAGCACCTTTCAGCAGTACTGAACTTCACTGAAAATTAAATGCAAACACAAACCAAACTTAAACCATTAATGCATTTAGCTAGTATATTATCCTCCAAAGTGTTAGCAGCCTGAACTAAAACTGCCAAGAAATTTAGAGTAGGCCTATGTCTCAGTGTGAAGGCCATATATTACTTTAACAGATCAAGCATTTATTTGTGCTTCTTTTTGTTACATTAAGATTTGTGAGATGGAATTGATTAATAAACTTTCACATTAATGTTTCCACTTAGCCAATTGCTGGCAACACCCGCCTTACAACAGCAGGGTTAACGTTATAATGACATTGAACAGGCAGACAAAAATACTGTGTGTAAATTAGGCTTTTTATAACTTACTGCTTATATAGGATGGACTGGAGGTGAGTGTGTTTTACCAAGGCAGAACTTTTAAACCTTTGTCTTCCTCTGAATCAAGTCACATAAGATTAAAGCTCTTTAAAAGATGGAATTTTGAAGATCCCAAGGGAAAATTTCTATCAGTATGACACATGCTAGGAATAATGCCTATAACAAATGGTCCCTTAGATGAAGACTATACTGAAGTGAGGGAATAAATAAAAGGAACTGGAAGTTTTGATATGTGATAAACAGTATGACTTACCTGCCTATCTGAGACCTCTTGAGACAACTCTATGTGAATTGGGATAAAAGGGAACATCACTTGCTCAGAGAAGTAAGATGTGACAAGAGAAGTAAGATGTGACAAAAGAGGAGGGTTTTCGCCTTTTATCAACAGTATGTATACTTGCTTTGAAATACAAAATATGAAAGGAGTTAGACTCATGAGTATGGAAGAGGAAGAGCATGGACAACTTTGTGATGAGGACCTACTCCAGTTTACCACACCAGGAGGATCAGATAGATGAAGATTTCTGGGGGTTTTTGAACAACGAGGAGAATCCTCTGAAGCACAGGGTTGGTGGTAAGGGAATTTGAGGGAATCGGAGCTATCCAGACATCTGTTGAGAAAGGGATGAAGGGAGAGTATGAGCCATTCGTGTAATGAGGAAATAATGACACTCGTAAAAGAAGGGAATAATCTCTTCTCTAAATCAGTGGGGTTAATCTGCAATAAGAAAGATTTAGGACAGGTACTAGATAAGCAAGAAAATGGAGCAAACAGAGATACAGCGTGAAGAGGCACTGGGGGCCACTGGAAGACCATAAAGACTTATTAGGCAAACATTTGTCAGAGAGGACAAAGGTACAGCTGATTCTTCCTTGAGGCAGCATGTGGATTATATGATCTCTTGAGGTTGTTCCCAGCTGCATTTTTTTGTGATTCTGTTACTAGTGTAGGAACCTGCTATAAAATAAATGCATATTAGCCTGCATCAGCTGATTTGCAAATGGCACTGTCTGCCTCCTCCACTTTGAAGACTGCTCTCCCGAGCAGTGCACTCTACTCTGCATGGTCCTTTCCCCTAGGAATTGAAGGAGGGAAAAAACAGCACGTGATAATAACCATCGTGCCAGCACTCAGTGCACTACTCTACAGTACTTGGACATTAGATGTGTGAGTACAGTATAAGAACCCAAAAATTACAAAATTGCATACTGTTATCACCAAAAATAGTTAAGACATCATCCTTCTGGAATAGCTAGTTCTTTGGAACAGTAAAAGAAACTAAATAAGAAGACTAAATTCAAGCAGTGAATCCATTTCTGAACGTGCATACAGGTGTTTTGGGCTCATCTGCCATGGAAAAAAACCAAAAAGTCTTGACATTTACTGAAATAAAGTGTTGATGCATAAATGTAGATAGCTTCAAGGCTGTCATGCCTCCATGAGATCCTTTCATGAGATGTATCTTGAAATCTCTTCACTGTGGCCATACACTGAAGAAAATAAAAAGCTCGTTTCTCCTGCAGCATATTAGATAAGAAGATAAAGACAGATCTGTAGAAAACCTACTATTCACTGCTTGAGTGCTGAGTAGAGTTAGCTGAGAAAATTATTTTGAGTAACATACTGTTTGTCCACTTTGAGCTAGGTCTTGTGCGTAACCTTGAGAGCAGTCAATCTACACATTTAGAATAAATCTATTTTCATATGCAGTTTGCCTGGGCAATGTATGTTTTTTCCTCGGTATTGTTAGACAAGCAGTTCTTTTCTGCTGAGCACACAGTTGTTTCTGGTATGTTTTATAATCTGTAATATATATATGTGGAAAAAGATCTTAAATGTTTATTCCTTGAAATGATTGGGAGCATTTGGTGATTCAGGATTCCAAACTCAGTAAGAAATTCCAAATTCAGAAATACTGAATAAGAAACTAAGTAATTAATTCTTACTGAGTTTGAAATCATGAAAATATTTACACTTAATTATTAAAATATTATGAGCATATGTGGCTAAGGACTATGTCTGAGTGAAAGGTTATAGCTATCACTTACTCCAGGGGAAGTTGAGGAATCGTACAGCCTTGGAGGAACAGCTTTCTAGGTACTTGGTGTTGCCATGTGTTGAAAATAAGTGTGTGACAAAGCTCTTTGTTGGTTCCAGCTGGTGATTAGCATATGCCCTTTCGGCTAACTGCGAATGCTGCTCTTTCTCATAACTGTCTAATTTTTAATTTTTTTAACTCTTAGTTAGCTTAAGAATATCTTTGTAGGTGTGTCTTTAGGAGTATCACAAGTTGATGATACACTTTAAAACTTCATTTTTCTAAAACAAGAGGAATAGGGAAAAACTCATAAATCTCACAAGAAAGTAATTTATAGCTATATGTGTTATGGGGAATAGGCTGATACAGTGAAATAGCATACTCTGTAATCAGTCAGTCGTATATACTGATAGAAACCATTTATAAAACAATGATCAAACAGAACAGTCCACATAAATACCAAAGACCAACCCATAACTCCCTCTAATAGCATTCACATCAGTTATAGAATCAATTCAAACTTTGTTTTTCATTTCTTCGTTTCATTTAGTGCTTTTCACTTTCTCTACCAATGTGCTTGTGTCTGGGTTTGGGTGCCCTGGGACTTCGGAGGTGTTCAGAATGAGACTGCCGTGCAAAGGTTAGTCCGGACTCTCAGGATGCTGGTGATGCATGGCAGACAAAGCATCCTGCCACTGCGGGGATTTCCTGCCACAGAGAATTGCCTTCTGCAGTGAGTGGCGCACAGCTTTTGTGATAACATCTGTGTGACCATCTTCTCTCTGCTGCTGGCTGGGAACATAGCCAGGGAAAAGGTGGCTGGGTTCAGATTCTTAATCTACTGATCTTTTTCTTGGGAATGATGCTGTGGTCAAAGCTGGTAAGTTTTAAGAGTCATCTTCAGACTCTTACACATAATGTCAGTACACCGTCTGGAGTGCACTGGTGAACCATAGAGAAAACAAAAACATTTCAAACCCTGTTTGCTTCTGGGTTAGTGCTTTTTGGTTGTGCAGAACTGCTGTTTCTTGGACACATCTCCATCTTCACTAAAGATTTCTATTGTTCTTTAGTTACAGGACAGTGTGAGTGGATTATTCTTCTGCCACACGCTCTGCATTTCTGGGGAAGTCCCATAGTTGTCTGCTTTCTCTCCCTCTTTCTCTTTTACTTCTGTATGTGGCCAAAAAGTAATATATTCCATAAATAGTGAGTTTTCTGCTTTCACAAACCTACCTCTGCACTCATCTTCTATCTAAACTGCAGTTTTGGTCACCCTGTCAGGGATACAAGTCATCACCAGCTCAAGCTGAACCTTATTTATGTGGAGTTTTTAATCTTCCCCTGCAAGCTCTTCAGCCCATGTCCTGCTTTGGGTTTGATCCCTGTGCAGCACGCTGCCCTTCTGTCAGCTAGATTTGTGAGCAGAATGATTTCTGCTCAGCCTGGGTGTGACCAAACAAGACAGGTCTGTGTCTAAGCCTTGGTTCTGTCTGCATACAGTCTCCAGTGCAGTCCTACCCAACCACACAGCTCCTTATTTCTCCATTATCAACATTCTTTGGCCCATTTTTTTTCCTTTTTTTTTCATTTCAGTTTTGCTGTCAAACAAACTTTCCTAGTCTGTCCCTTTGGCTATGTCACTTCTCTCTTTGTGTTTCTCGCTGCACTGTCCATTTGGTTAAACATTAAATTGCTCACCTTCACTTTGAAGGCCCATCCTAGCCTACTACCACTCATCTTTCCTCTCTCATTTGTTATTGAGATGTCAGGATTGCTGTCCACTTAGGCTGGACTTAGCTCCCCATGCCAATCTTGGTGTTTGGACTCATGCTAACTCTGATGTTTGGGAGGAGCTCTCCGTAAACATTTGTTACCTCCCTTCATAACCTTTCTTAAAGCTTTCTTTGTTCACTGGTGTCTACAGTGATCAAGCCAGGCCACTGGTGTCTTGTGACAGCCTGCCAATATAGGCAGTATGGTCTCCTTGCTTTCCTCTCTTTAGTTCATATTCATTTGGTGTGTCCAGTTTAATTCCTTTTTGAGATGGGAACTATTTCTTTTGTACTTGTATAGGGCTTAGCACAGTGGGGTTTGTCTGTGACTGAGATTCATAGGCACGGTGGTAGTGGCAGTGTTAGAGAATAGTTTTGGTTGTTACACTGCAAATTCTGGGACTTTTCAGGAGCAAATCCTTTTATGCTTTTGCTCAGCCTTTCCACTGTGAAAATCCAATAGATACCAGTAAGACTGTCTGGGTAAGGACTGAATAATAACTTCAGTTTCTTCCTTGAGTTTATTTGTTTTATTGTAATTTGTCTGCACTCTGTGGAGTGCTAAGCACCCTCAGCTCCTGTAGATTTAGCATCTTACAAGATTGTTTCCCCCCTTCCAACCTGACCTCACAATCGTTCAGAAGGAGGGAAAATGGCACCAGAATAAAACAGGAAATTCAAAGTCCTTGTATTATAATAGGATAGCATATAGTACTGTTTATTTTAGCAATGCTAAGAATCTGCAGAGTTCTTACTATAATTATTTATGTTGTTTCTCCTGTTAAATATTCTGAAGTGCTGAAATGCTGTATTAGTGCTGGGCACTGATGATAACTCTGTGCTCTGGTTCCTTGGCACCTGGGAAATCATTTGGAGGCTAATTGATAAGTGGATATAGCGATGCTACAATCTGCTAATCCGAAAAGTCACTGCCAGGCTCTGCATTTGCATATGCAAGATGAGAATATAGATTTTTCTTTTTTCCAGATAGAGGATGACTAGCAATGCAGTTTTCTTTTACTCCCATCACTAATCCAGAGTGATTGTCCCATAGGAAAGAGGTTTTCTTCCCACTTCCCCTTTCCTTCCTTTTCACCAAGAAGAGCAAATGTTTGTCCTCCAAGCAACTGGACTACATAGACTCTTTAGCTTAAGTGACTCACAAATGCCTTTAAAGCTATGTGACTTTTTGCTCAATAGGAGCAAAATGTCAGATGAGATTTTGAGCAAAATCTCGGATGGCAACAGCAAAATGAGCAAAATGTTGGATGGCAAGTACATGTTTTGAGGGAAGGGGTTTCTGCACTCCTTGGCTCCTCAATCTGATCTAAAGCCTATTTACTATGCCTATAGGAAGAGACTTCCTGTCTTGGATAATCTTTCAGTCTGGCACTCTACATTTTGCTACCATTCTCAGGGCCCAATCCTGCAAGTTGTGGTCCCCATCTCTTTTACTGACTGTTCCCAGGTGACTGAAGTTTGCAGACATGCTCAGCACCTTGCAGGCTAGGACTCCTAATGAACAGCTGGTAGCTTCTTGTTGGTGGGGAATCTACACTTACAATTTGAACCCATGAAGTTGAAAGTGAATGAAACTTTAAGAACCAATATAATTAAACTGTGACATCCGTTATACATTTTTATGGTTGTCTTGTGAAAGTCTGAGTCTTGGATATAATTAGCTGTGATACTTAAAAAACCTGTAAAACTCTGGGGAATTTGAGCTTTGACAGTTAATATGACTTCATTCTTCCAGCACCTCCACACTAAACATCAATGCTTGTTTGGTTACAGCAGGCACCCCAAAGCCTGTCTGTATCTTTCCAGTGTTCAGATCCATCCAGTCAGAGCCGAAGAAAAATTCTATGGCATCCTAAAAGTAAATAAGGAAAAAGGCATGTGTGCTTACTTCCATTTCTGTTTTCTTCATCAGCAAGCGGATTATGAAAGCCTCATATTTACCAAAGAGAGGGTTGTTTCTATGGATAAGAGAAAGGCTGTAGAGGGAGAAGGCAGGGTAAAAGATGTGGCAGGAACAGGCACAGACGTGAAGAGAGATGAAGGATTGCAAGATCAGTTCTGTTTTTCTAGAACTGTGCCTACTTAGTGCTGGAGGGGCTGTCAAGAGGCACCTGCATGTTGTAGCACAGGATTTTTGGAGGATCTTCTTTCTAAAAGGCGTGAAACTGGAGATATTTTCGCAGCAGTAACAGGTGGATGTGTTGTGTGACATCGGCTCTGGAAGTAAAGACTGATAAAGTGCCTGTAGAAGCTAGAAATAGACACGACAGCAGGAACTGCTGGGGACTTAGGATTGATTATTAAAGAAATTGAATTCACACGCTGTTTGTATATCACTGAAAATCTGTGTGGATTTTGTTTCCTTGGGAGGCAGTTACAGAGCCAGGCCTCATAACTGAGATGTCTGTAAGCACTACATAAATCTATAGGATTTATCTAGAGAACTGCAGGCTGGGTATCACTGTAGCCTGTATCTTGTTCTCTGCTTTTCTTTTTCATGATTTGAATAACTTCAACCTGTGATTCATTTCACGCAGGAATTCCTCACCTACTGATTTGGGGTATTTTGTCCCAGCTCCAGACAAGACGTCAGTGAATGCTGATATTTTTGCTTTCAACCCAAAATGATGATGAAACTGAGAACAGGGCTGTCAGCTGAGGACATTTGTATCTCCAACAGCTGTGGTCAATGAGCCAAGCTTGTGCAAACCCAGTGGTTAATCAGTTGGAGGGAATCTGCACATCTTGTTTGCCTGAGTCAGCTACCTAAAGGATTTGCTAATAGCTAAAAGTTTGCCTGAATCATTGGGCTGCTGGGTGCAGTAAGCATCTGTTCACATCCTGCTTGCTGTAATTAAAGAGACAGGGATGTGCTATTTAAAAAAGTGGAGACAGCAGTGCATTGCTGGACTGAGGATATTTTTTTTTTCAATGTTGTTAATATTGTCTCTTGTTTGTCCGAGTGTCAAGGCCATTAGCTGTGACTGTCCATGATGCACATAGCTATGTTTGGGGGATTTTTAGCTCTGAAGACTTCTTCTTCAGTTCTTAGTGAACAGAGGACTAATGATGTGATGGATAATAGTTCTGTCAGCAGTGTAGGAACAGGGCCTGCCGAAGTGAACCACAGAGGGTAACAGCCATCCCCCAGGAGGGACTGTTCAGTACTGAGGACCATCAGCTTGGGGCACAGGTAAATGAAGTTCAAATTACAGCAGTTCTGTAGACCTCAGGTGTATTTAGGTTGATCAGTCATCTCTCGCTGCCTAAATGCCTTACCTGCAAGCTAGGCATGATGGTATATCCCCAGTCTCAATGAGATGAGTTATATTCAGAGAGATCTCTGAGCTGCTTGGGTATTGCAGTACTGGGACCATAGCTCGACAGATGGAAGCTGCAAGGTAAAGTGGCCTCTTCTCTGAGTATACGTATAACATGCAGTTATTTGTATGTTAATGGAAGTTTCTGCCACTGATAAACTCAACACATTGCCTCTCTTAATCTATTGGGGAAAAAGCAGTTAAACCTGCTATATTATCTATTGTCATATTTGAAAACTTTAAAAATACACTTAACTCATAAACTTAATACTGTTGGATAGCTCTGAGTTCCCATGGAAAGAAAATGCCTTTCCTGAAGTATAAATGGCATGTTAAGTCTTCCAGAGCGTGGTTCCCTCTGTTTATGTCTCCTTTCTAAAAGGAAACATGTTCATGAAGTCAGATTCTCAGTGTTGGTAAGACGCTAAGTTATTAAGAAGATAGTGTTCTTGTGGCTTTGATAGCCTAAGGATATGAGGCAGATAAAGTTTTATTAGGTCCACTGATCTAGCTAGAACAAAATAGATCCTGTAGAAGGCCTAAAGCTTTTCTGTTTTTTCTGACTATGTCATTTGGTCTTACATAAGCCATTATATCTTCCTACCCTGAGCTATTAAGAATAACCATTGTCAGCTTTGAAAAAAACATTTAACCAGCCTCAAAACTTCTTAAAATCCACTTGGGAATATTCTTATGATATTTTTAATTGCTTCTTTCCTACTGAGATATGAAAAATCAAAATGAATCGGGCTCTCAGTTCTGTACTGCCTTGCCAACACTTTGCTGCAGCTGCACGTCGAGCAGGCTAGACAAAAGCACAAGCAGTATGACAGCCTGAGACTGGGGCCTGATCCAGTTGTTCTCAATAGAGAAATCCATCCACAGACTTCGGTGCATTTTGGATGAAGGCAATTTGCTTTCTTTTGAACTGATTCCAGAGCACGTGTGGGGAGTTAACTGAGACTAGAGGATGACACATTACCTAATCCGCTTACCATGTTGGTCCCTTGGGAAAGATGGCTCTTATGTGGAAACGATCTGCAGATTTCAGTTTGTCTCAACATGGCTAACATATCTGTCTGTGTCTTAGGTGAAAAAATAGCTTAAACTGTGAGCGCACACAGCTGGCAGATAATTGGGCGTGTGTATGTCTGAAACTGAACTTTCGAACTCTCAAGCAGAAGCCTCCTACTTGCTAGCTGCGATTGGTACGGGCCAGTTGTAAATGTTGATAACGTGCGGACTAAAAAGTAGTGGCACATCCCAAACCCTCCAATTAATGTCCCAAACCCTCCAATTAATAAACAGGCCTGAGAAAGAACCAACAATGAGGAGGCTGATCATATGTTATGCTTCTGCATTAGACTGTTTAGATTGGGAAAATCAGGCTTGGGATGCTGGAAAGAAGAGGAAGCCAAAAAGGTGGCTTCCCAAAAAGAAGAAGTGGTCTTGAAAAGAAGGGAACCTGGAAAGAAGGTGGTGAAGATCCTGGCTGGAGTACAGATCCTGGAAGTGGGGGTAGATCCTGGAGATCAGTGTTGCATGGAGACAAATGCTTTGGGATGTGCAGGGACCTTGGCCAGTTGTGCCTGAGACTGGTGACTGCAAACAGCTGCACAGCAAGAACTAAAAGAACTTTCTGCCTAACTTTCTCAGGCTAGCAATGATCTTCCTCTGGGGAGGGGCAGCCAAGACTTAGTGAATGTATAAAGCTTGGAGGAGAGCAAGTGAATGCATGTGAGATAATCAGGCAGGGTAAAAGCTATAATCTCTGGTTCTTAAATAAACCCCAGTATCCAGTTCCACTACTTGTTGTTTACTCTGTTTTGCCTGGCATAGTCTCCTACACTACATCTGTAGTGGGAAAGAAGTGGTCTTCTCTCATCGAATGAGAAGTAAGGACCAGCGCCATTCAGGCTTGGCATCTTTTCTTGTCATTGTGATGTTTTTAAGAAACAAATGAATGCAGTTTATTTTAATGTCTGGGCAACATGATTGACAGTCCAAAGGGGAACAGCCTCTGTTTTTCAAATAGTTACCATTGTAATCATGTCTCAGTGAAAGCCTAGTAAACTTTGTGGAGTTTACTTTCTGTTAGGACTGTTAACAAGGTGTGAACTGGCACAGTATTCCTTGTAATGTAGACCTTTCTTCTCAGAATGAGACAAGACACAGGACTGTCAAAGCTTTTGGAGAGCCATTCAGATTGCTAGTCTGGGATGAATTTAAAGTGGGAAGCTGGAGAAGAGGGAAAGCAAGAGAATGTTTTGAGGTAGCTTCTTCAAACTCTTCCAGTTTTTGGGGTAGGACTCTGATTTGCAAAATGCTGAGGATCTTTGGAAATGCTAGGTTGTACCCTAATGTATGGGAAAAAAAGCCCAACTCTTCCTGTACATGTGCAGTTTTCATAGCAATGTGGAATTCTTTTAAATCAATCCATAACAAGTGCAAAACACAACCCACTCTGTCTGCTGAGTGGAAATACACTTACATACCACTTATCTGTATCTAAGCATGCCAGTAAGGCTGAAGCCAGAGCCCAGCTGAGCTGTATTGGAACTGATCAGAAGACCAGCATTCATTAAGTTACTGTACACAAGATCAGCGGGACCACTGGGAAGCAGGGAATAGCATTGGCAGTTTCCTGCTCCCTTGGCTTAGCTTCTGCCAGGTTTGACCTGTTGTTGCCTCTGTGTTACAATGGAGTGTTTCTCATGGGTGGCAGGTTTTGCCGGAATCACCTTTTTCAAGCAATTCGTCATCTGTAGCTGTGTATTTTGGACAGTAACACACAGGGGAAAGTATTAAGAGCTGATATTTAATGTTGGAATAAAGTTATCAAATGCAGCTTTATGAAAGCTGCTAATTAGAGTTTAGATGCAGATGAAAACCCCTCTTGGATCCTGTGCAGGGTTGAATACTGAAGTGTAACTTACTGCTGGCAACCATTCCCTCAGAGATTTTGGCCTTTGTTGAAGATTGCAGTGAAATAGGTTGCTGTTGCAGAATATTAATATTGCTTAAAAATGACTTGCAGCACATTCATCTGCAGATTTCAAAATCTTTACAGAAGTGGATATGCCACGTTTTCCCCCGTTCCCTCCCTGCTAAAAATGGAAGCAGAGAGATGGAGGAGTTCACTGGATTGCCCACATTTCTGTAGTCAGCCGGTGGCAAAACCAGCAAGGTAATTCAAGAATCTTGGATTGTGGTGGGTCATTTGCTTCACATATAATTTAAGAAACTGAAGCCCTTTTTATAGGTTATTTTTCAACACCTCCCTTTTGATGGGACCTTCTTCAAACATCTCTTAGACCTCTTGTCTTCTTTAATTACCGCTTATCTCTCAGTCATTTTAGGATCTGCAACCGGCTCAGTTATGTCTGTGTTTGAATCTCAGTGCTATAATTCTGTCATTGATACGGCTGCCTCTATGCCCCATGTCTTGCCTGGGGTACCCCCTATTTTCTGCCCAAATGGCTGCCATGCACAGTGTAGATGACCTGAACAAGCATTCTCAGTGGTGTCCTAACCTGCCAGCTCTAACCAGCTCTGCTTGGAGCTCTGTGTTCACATTTGCTGTTCATGCAGCAGGTGGGTTTGCTTTCAAGACCAAACTCAGGACAGCTTTCAGAAGACATTGTAGATGTACATTTCTGCTTCCTTCCTGTTAACCTGATCCTTGACTTTCTAGGCAAAAGAAATAAAGGAGCATTAATCTAGCTGGTTTTTAAGGGAACATTTGATTTGATGCCTCTCTACAAACTGATAGGGAACAGGGATAATGGAAAGAGAAATAGAAAAATCTCTGAAGTGGGCAAGCACTTGGATGAAGAATGTGACACAAAATGTAGCACTTCAAAGAGAAACATCAGTCTATCTGGAGTTTATTGGGGGAGTTCATCAATGATAAGTTTATTTCTGATCTTGTTTATCACTTTCATTAACAACCTTGGCATAAGAAATAGACTGCGTTAATGAAATTTCCTGATGACACTCCACTGGGAGACAAGTCAGAATTCCAACCCATCTTAGTGGTGCAATTAAAAGCTCACCTGTCTTCTCTGAATGCTTATTTGTATCTGTGCTTTTTTTAATTTCAGTGGTAAAAAACACATTCCTTGCGCACCTCCCCTTTTTCTTTCATTGGACATATTAAAGGTTTAGTTTGGCCCAACTACTTGAAAAATTTAGAATTTTTTAAGGCGT
The DNA here is from genome assembly GCF_018139145.2 of Gymnogyps californianus. NCBI lineage: Eukaryota > Metazoa > Chordata > Aves > Accipitriformes > Cathartidae > Gymnogyps > Gymnogyps californianus. The sequence continues at coordinate 21,138,449 of NC_059473.1, forward strand.
CTGTCAAGTTGGTATTCATTAATTTCCCCTGCCAAAACCCAAATGAATAACGTAACTTGACGCAAAAGCTCCAAATGAGGGTTACAGATAATTATTCATGCTCAAGACTTTGGCTATGAATCATTTCTACTGTGCAGTCTAACTGCTTATGTAGCACCACCAGTTTCATATTTCTTTGTTTCTGATGTAAATAATTTTCAGTGATATAAAATGTGAGGGGGAACACATTTGCATTGAACACAGGTAACTGACTAAAAGAAATGAAAACCTTTAAAACAAGAGTTATAGGGGCATCTAAGTGGCAATTAAAATCCTTTAAAAATTCATTCAGATTTAGTGAAATGTTGCTGGCAGTCATTCATAAAAGTAATTGCCCTGTGCACATGAAAAATTTAAATGTGGTAATTTAGTAATGAATCTGAGCTGTCAGAAGGCGTTTTATGGATAATCAGACATTCCTGCAGGCATAGCAGTGACTGAAGAAAATTGAAAAATAACTTTGTGGAGGCAAGATTATCTGAAATAAGTGTTTTCTCTGGAAGCAAACAAAGAACGCTATGATTTTTAGAAATGTAGTACACTGTAAGTCGACAAGGGCAGCCACTGGAAGCAAATAAAGAATCAATTGTGTCCTTATTATTGATTCAGATTAGTCATTTTAAGTAGTGGTCTTTGAGAAGTGAGTACTTCTAGGTTCCCAGATACTCTGTGTGCAGATGCATTATGCAGCTCCCGGGAAGGGGAAGCAGGAATTCTCCATTACAGCTTGCAAATCACGTCGTCAGTTTTGAAAGGAGAAGCTCAGTTCTCCTTTCATTTTACTTGGATGAAACTGCTGACTGTATTGGAATTAATTTTTATTTCCCCTAGAATAAGGGAGGGTATAGCTGGCCACGTGTTGTTGCAGGGCATATTAGGGACAGGCAAACTTGAGACATTTTGGAAGTTTAGTTGGAGCCACTGATACACAAGGAAAGTCAATACAAACCATTGCCTTTGGATGTGGTAGCAGTTCAGTCCCGCTCTGTGCAGGTGTTAATGACTTGAAAATGGACAAGAGCACTTGTAAATCTCTTTTACCCTAAGTCTCTAAATCACTCTGGGGAGAAGATCTCATGACGTTTGTCTCAGTTGTGTTACTGCTGTTGCTTTTGCTCTTGTCTAGGTATTTCTGGGGGATTTTGAGACTGTAAGGCTGTTTGGGAAGAAAACTTTTCCAAAGATCAGATCCAGTTGGGGTTGCTGCTCCATTCAAATACCCTTTTGCCAGAACTGATTTGCCAACTGATCTATTCATAAAGAATATTTATGGGTTTTTTATCTTCTCCAGTGTTAGAATACTATAAGGAGACACTCCTGTATTCTAATTTACAGAGTGATTGTTTAAAAATGCTGATCTTGGATGCTATTTCAAGTATTAAAACAAATAGCATTAGATGTCAACTTTACTTTTTGTTGTTTATGCAGCTGGTATTCCTTTTCCTGATTTTTGTTGTTTACTGAGTTTACTGAATGCTAAAACAGGTCAGCTTAACTCGTATTTCTGGTCTGCTTTACTTTATGGTGTAGTGGAAGGAAGTTTTCAAAAGAAAACAAAGATTTGTTTTTCACAGAACTGAAAATAAAACCTGTTTCTGTTGAGCTACAGATTTTTTTAAAACCTATTTGTGCCCTCTTTATTTGCTACAAAGCTTAAATATGGGCTTAGATCAACATGGCAGGTTCTCTTCAGTGCTGTGAGAATGAATGTAAAAACTTTTTCAAAATTTCTACCATAAAAAATCGTTAGACATAATTAGCAAAATAATATCTCTCATGAGAAACGATGAGATGAAATATATCAGCTGGCAAGAAGTAGCTAGCTCCAATGTTAAAGTTTTCCAATATTGTCTCCTTTGCCCATAGATCACTTAGAAGGTAGATCACCACTTGGAAGGAGCCACGATATCGAGTCTGTGTTCTTATTCTGCACTCTGGAATGGGGCTCTCCTCTTTTGTTCTGGCTATCTGGTAAGTCTCCCCACCCCCGGCAAGAAAATGGAAGGTGCTGCTGAGAGAAAAGCACCTTAAAGATAATTCCCTTTCTTCCCACAATGAGTTACCCAAATATTGCTGCTGTAGCGTTTGGCCGTTTTAAGGTTTGCAGAACTATATAAAACATTTGATCATCCCAGGAGTGGGGGAGGAGCTGAAGGACATCTCTTACTTTTAATGAAGCACTGAGGAGAAAGAACAGTGTAACAGAAAGACTATTTATAGAGGCTGCTTGCCAAATCAAAGCCCAAGCTTTAATTACATCTGCGCACACTGTAGCCGTGTTTAATAAAGATCTAAATGCAGTATCATCTTCCTATTTGACTTGTTAGGATTTTGCCTTTTTTCTGCAAAACCTGGCACCTGTTGACGTGATCGACTATGAATAAGAGCGTGGCTTGAGGCTGAAAATCAGTCAATGACATGAGCTCATTTAACATAACCTTTTTAAAACTGTCGTAGTTCTGCCTGCTTTTGAAGCATTCACTGATGGTTACAGATTATTTTGTGCCCTAAGACTGCCATGGTCAGATAGGAAGACTCCATACCCGAAGGCACTAGGGAGTGGGCAGAAGCTCTTTGGAGGTGTATGGGAATTGAAGGGTTGCTCTTGGTGTATTCTGTTGTGTTCGGGGTTTGATTTCCATAGAGGCTGTCCATTTAGGCAGAATGATCAACACTAGCACCTTACAAAACAGTTGAACCTCGTAAGTAGCCTTGTCCTTCAACAGAGACTCCAAGGAAGTTCAGCTGGGCTTGAATTCCTGTTTCTTTTAGATAGTCTTTATCTAGGTCAGGGTTGAAGTTCTTGCTCAGAGCACTGCACGATGCTTGCGCTTTCCTGTCATTGCTGTTGGATTGACAAAGACAGATTTTCCAGTTTCTAGCCCCCAAATGCTGCAAAACAGTGGTGCCCTTTAGGATTTCTGTAAGGTCTGGCAGCAGCCTCTGGTGCTGCTTTCAGTCCGTGTACAGGGAGTTTAACAGAGAAATCCTTGCTACAGATTTAGGCCTTTCATTTTTTCACTCTTTTTGGTCAATATTACATTGCCTCAGTGGGTGCCTCTTTGACCTCACATCTCACCTCCTTCCCCACTATTCATTTCGATCAGGACTGAAATCTAGTGCCAGTTATTGATACACTGAAAATGGCTTGTGGCCCCCTGGATGGCAGCACTCACATCTGTGCTTATGGCACAAATAGCTGGGTGCAGGTGATCAGGTAAGAAGGATGGGGTGAGCGCCATGCATTGCTGTCCTCTCTTGGACACTGGTGGCTAAATGGGGACCATGGGGAGTCATAGACCCCTGAACTAAGTCCCCACCAAAGACTCCAGTCAATGTCTGAAGTTAAATGGTCTGTAGATTCCCTTTCCTTTCGATGTTGGGTGATAGCAGTGTGCTCTTTTACAGCAGAAGGATGAACTTTCTGTCCCGTGGCTGTTTGCTTTTCAGTCACTGTCATCTGAAAAATTGGCAGGGCGTTAGCAAGGGTGCTGGCTTTCCTAAAGCTCACCAAGGTCTGTACCCTGATTTTTGTGAGCAAATAGTCAATGCAGTTTTTAAACTCAATTAGGAATTAAAACCTTTTTTCTGGAATAAGGGCTAAATGAATGCTGTTCAAAATTGAAGCTGGTTTGTGTTGCTTTCCTCAGAGAAATGCATCTGTTCGGGGTTGGGTTTTTTTTCCTCTGTTGGCACATTTATTTGTTTGTGTTGCATAGGGAACTGAGTATGTTATAAAGCTAAATCTTTCCTACCAAGCAGCAGCTCTGGCTCAGCTTTGGTGGTTATTTAAAATCTCAGAAGAGAATCATCAGCTGCTCCACTTGTACATTCAAACACACAAGGTGATATGCTAATTGGGCTTTCATTAGTGCCTGACTGACGTCACCAACAGAGTAGAAAGAAAGGGGGCTAAGCAGATGAAGTACTTTTCCACTGTTGAACTGGTATTGACGCAGCTATGTACTATAGCTTTTTTTTTTTTTTTGGAGCAGTTCTAATTTTCTGTGTGACTGCATCTGTGCACTGTAGCATTCAAATATTGCCCTGGTGTATTACGCTCAGAGCTGAGATTTTTATGAAAAAGAGAAAAGGAACAGAGGCAGTGAGAGAGGCTTTTTTGCTTTAGTGTTATTACTGTCTGGGATAGATTCAATTAGGTTAGACAAGTAAAATATCATGATGCGACTCATCAGTGCTGTTCACATATGAGTACATATCTGCATATTTAGGCAGTCTGTCTCCTCTGAGAAACATAGATACCATGGATAATAAACAGCTGCATGTCATTTAATAAGCAAGTAAGAGGCACAGCCCCTTTGTTCCAGGAGGGTGTCCACTCTATGAGCTCAAGCAGAAATTGTAACAGAACTGAAACAGAATCTGTTCTTTTTTCAGAGCTGCTGGTAGAAACCTTTGCAAACTGAGGAGCTTTTATATGGGTAGAGCAAGCAGCTTTAGCAATATAGTACATGAAGGATTTACATCACATCATGGGGTATAGTACTGCATCAGAAGTCCACAGAGCTGTGTTCGATTCCTGTTTTCACCTCCAGAGGTGAAATATTTCATTTCTTTGTGCCTCAGCTACCCCATCACTTGTACAATAGGAATAATATCTTCCTTTATAAAATGTTTAGCTATGACAAGTCTAAGATGAGCTAAGTCTGCATCTTCAGGAATTAAAAAAATCAAAATGCATTTTGGTCATGATAATGACTAAATGTAGCCTAAGAAGGAGCAGATTTGCTTGATAGGAAACCATTTTTACTCAGCACTAAATGAAATAAGTTGATACTGGAATTAATTAAATACAATTGCTATTGCAAGTGGGTGGTTGTTAGTTGGAGAAATATTTTTGTCTTGTAATAAATTAACTCAAATGTAATAAAAAAGATAAAGATAGAAGGGAACTCTGATGTTGAAAAGGCCATAGCAATACTATTTAGGATTGCTTCTTTTCAAATTAGAAATCGAGATTGCAGAACTATTTATTGCTTTAACTTCAGCAAAAAAATAGTGACAACAGGGACCTTGTTAAACTGGGACACATATTTCAGTGACTAGAAACCTATTGTAATCACAATTACAGAGATATAATCTTGGGCTTTAGTCCATATGTCTGTCTTAGAGAGCTATTAATGCCGTTGGTTTGCGTCCAGCTTGCAGACAAAGATACTTAACTAAACATTTTCTTTTTGCTTCTGTCATTAGCTGGGGTGCATAGACAAAATGGCTGGGACTATCTTGTTCCTTAGTTCAATTAATAGACCTCTATTGTTTCTCAAGTATAAAAATCTGACAACACAGGATGAAAAATTATTCCAAAGCCTGTCAGTGGGATGAACAAATGAAATCCATCATGAATTTAAATGGAGCCATGTATTATAACCTCGTGCCTTTCATTGGACCATGGATCTTTTTCCTGTGTAATGTTTATATTTTTTTGAAATGTGAGGACAAGGACAAATTCAAGGAGTTGCTGAATTCTTTGTCATGAGCTCCTGTTATAGTTCATTTACTTCTCAACCATCTTGCTGGGGAAGAGCTAGGTAAGGTCTCTGTTGAGGAAACGTGCACAGTGGGGTTGCAATTTATAACTCCTTCTACTCTTCCAAGCAGAATCAAATCCCTGGGTAATGACTGAAGAAACTGAGCCCAGGGACTCCACTGTGGTTATGCACAGTAGTAACAGCAGACGGTTGACTCGTAGGAATTGTGCGTTTGCTCCATTTCTGCCTAGGAGTTCTTCATGAATTGCTTGATGATTGCTATCACCAGGGTACTTTGAGTCCCAGGAGTGGTGATTGTAAATATATACTGTTCTTTAGGACTGTAGTTTCAACTGTCTGGGATCTGTGAAGGTAAACACTGCTCTATAACTGAAGTATGTAGAAATAGAGATGTGCAGGAAATAATCCCAGCCAGCAGTGATGTATTTTACTCTTTATAAATTGAGTTCTTCACAGGAGAAGCAAAAATTGCTGTTAATGAAGACAGTCTCACTTAATAATCTCTTTTTCTCATAAAAGCAGTAACTGTTGTCAAAAGGGAGTGGGTGGTTGTGGCCCAGAAGCAGCTTGTTTGCCCACCAGATGGAGCTAAAAAAATCTGTCCAGGCTCGCTGGGCGCTAGTGAGTGCTCCATGATCTCCTAACCTAGGGTCCTGCAGTACAGTTAATGCAAGGATTTATTGCCAGCAGCTCCAGTATGTGACCTCCACTGCAGCTCCCTGCTCAGGGGCAAGGACCACCAGGCTGTGCTCTCCCAGGAGGTGCTGCAGGGACACAGCTCTAGGTTCAGTGCCTGTGTTCGCCCTGCTATGCTTTAGTCCATCAGTGTTTCCATTTCAGTTCATGCTTTTTCTTTCCTGAGAACACTGTTATTAGCAGTAAAATTTGCTGAGGGAAGAGGCATGGGAGGTCCACTTAGTACAGCAGAGGAGAGGTGCGGTGTCAAGGATGTTGGTGGCACTGAGCCTTGCGGGAGGGCTTTGGAAAGGTACCTTTGAAACTACCTTTGAAAAGGTAGTTTACAGAGACCTTGGTCCTTTGAGGTGTGCTGTGTCTCCTCTGAGGTGATAGCAAACCTCACTGGTTGTCCTGTTAATGGGACACCATGGGAGCTAAAGGCCATCCCCCCCCAAGACAAGCACCACCTTTTTCTTTTTAAAATGAACCTGCTACTAATGCTTTATACCTAAGGGTTAGTAACTATGGCAGTCCTTGTGTACTATTCTGGGTGAGTGCTCCTAAAGGCTGACACCCAGGTGTGAACACACGTAGGGAGAAGTTAATTTAAAATAAGATTAAATAATTGTGGAAAAGGAAGGCAAAGGTAATTACACCAAGCACCCAGGTATTTAACTTCTTTGGCTCTTTTTTCCTTTAAAATTTAACAGCTGTTTACCTAGTTTGTCTCAAGATTTTTTTTTTTTTTTTTTTTGATCAGTGGTGTCATGATTGTTGGTTACATCAGATGGCTGTTACAACGAGGCTTTTAAAGCATTTGGTTGTCACATTTTTCAGGGTTAAAATACAGTGGAGAGAAAGGTTTAACTGGAAAAAAATTCTATTATTCTAATTAAAATTGTCAAAATAATTTTGTCAAATCTGCTCATTAGTGAAGAAAATAATATGAATGGCTTAAACACTACAGATAAGGAAACATAACAAGGAAGAAATCAGCTTATATACTGTTTTATAGGAGATTTCATTGAGTATAATCAGGAATGGAGTAATAGGAGGACTTAATTTACCTATGCTTGAGGTGAATTAAAGTAGGTGAATTAGGTTCTGGCTCCTAAAACATCTACTTCGGACTCCTAGACTAGATGGCTTGTTTAGAGATTTTGTTCTAGAAGCCATTTTTTTCTCTCAAAAAAGATTGTTGCCTCTAGCAGGAGGACCTGAGCATTTTTATGTGCAATCAAAAAGATGGCTTAATTAGCCATAACAGAGATTGAGTGGGATAAATCAGGTGGCTGAATGATGCTATGAAAGGAAGTGGCACACAGGTGGAGGAGGCAAGGGAGTAGGAGGTGGGTTAGGGAGCCCGTGGGGTTGTTCACAGAGCTACAGTGTGGTGGAAGCTGGGCCAGCAGAAAGTTTCAGGGTAAAGAAGAAAGGTGCTGTTGTATTGTGTAGAGATGGCTGGCAAGTCAGAATAAAGCTTCTTTCTGAACAACAACCTGATATCAGGGAAAACCGTTTAATGGTGGTGTGTTTTTTGGTTTTGTTTTTTTTTTTTTTCTCCTCAGGCTTCATTTGAAAAAAAAATCTTAGCAATGATCAGGCAGGTGCTACGGCTAGCCTCAGTGAGAACAGATAACAGCTCAGGTTAAAATAGGGAAGTAACAAGTTGGAGGAGTTAAAGAGTTGAAAGGGGAATGGCTGACTCGGTTAAGAGCCAGCAGGAGTTGCTTCTCAGAGCTGGTGAAGGATGAGTGAGGTTCCAGAGAAGGCCAACATTTGAAAAAGCTTTGAAAATGGAGGCAGTGGGGTGGGGGGAGAAGCAGAGATCTTCAGTTTTTGGAAGAACAGTGGGACGAAAATTTTAAAACAAACCATCTTGAATATGATGAGGTATTAATAAACAGCCAACGGCGTTAAATCATGACAACAATCTTAATTTCCTTCCACATTAGGATAACAGACCGTGTCAATAAGGAAGAGGCAACTTATCTTCACTGCAGGAGAGCTTCTTGATACTATTTTGAATGACATTCTCATAAACAAGATAAAGACAGAGAGTGACACAAAGTGGGAGTAGTATAGTGGGGAGAGTCTTGAAGAGTAGCTGTTTGTGAGTTTGTGTCAAATGGGGGGGATGCAATGTGTGGGATTCCTTGGGAGGGTGTGGTGAGTCTAGTGCCTGTTGGTACTTAGAGCAGTAATTTGTGCAAGGAACTAGAAAATATGCGTAATGCATTTCTAGGCCATGCTCAGCTGGAAAGGCTGCAAGCATTTGGATGAAAGGATTAACATTCAAAAGAATCTTGGCAATTAGAAGAACTCATTTGAATTAAGTGGGATTCAGTTCAAGGGCAGGCATAGAGTCCTATGATGACGTATAAATTATTTGTGAGATTAAAAGATGAATGAACAGCTAGCTGGCAGTCTCTCAAGAAGGGATGTGGGGTTATAGTGGATAACAAACTGAACACCAGTTAGGGCTATCATAGTGATGCAAGGAAACATAAACAAGACCATACCATGCACAACACCGGAAACAGCCTTTTTGCTGTGTTTGGCACTGGTATGGCCACAGCTGAAGCATTTTGTTTCATTTTGGGCCCCACAGAGAGACTTGGAGTGAATGGAGATCAGAGATCTGGAGAACACAGGCAGTGAGGAAAGCTTGGAAGAATTAATCTGTTTAATCTAGAGACAAGGTAACTGCAGAGCTGTGAGAGTTCATAAAATAAAATAAAATGGCTGCCTCAGAGAAGGAGGTATGCTCCATGTGTGGTACAGATAGCACAAGAAGTAGCAGGCTTAAACTCCACTGGAGGAAATCTGTATTAGTCAGTGGGAAAGGCTTTCTGACAGCAGGGCTACATAAACTACTGACATACAGGTTTTTAAGAACAGGGTAAACAAATTTCTGAGAAAAAATTAATGGGTACTATTGCTATTGGAATGGGACAGAGAATGAGTAAGACTGCCCTTTATGCTCTTTCTAAACTTGTTTTCTGTAAGTGTCCTATAAAAGAGCCATAGACACCTGTCTCGGTACCATAGGCACACGAGAGGACCCAGTTCTTGTGTTTTGGTCAAAAAAGCAGTAGTGACCAGAAAAGGGGAAGCACCTGCTTGTCCATAAGCTGGTAGGAGATGTTCAACCTTCCTGCAAAACTTATTGTAGTAAAGAGGTGGTGAGGAAAAGGAAAGCATGGGACTTTCTCCTGCTGATAGCTGGCCTGTGCAAGAGCTAAGTGATTCTACCAGTCTCTTTGGTCTTGTAGTCATGGTTGATTTCTTTAAAAAAGAGGATCTTAAATCCAGGTGCTGCTTTGCAGGGTCAGCTCCAAAGTTCTGCAGGGCACTGTGCATGGCATGCAACAAAGCAAGCCAAAAGCAAATGCCCAACATGCATTATGTGAAACTTCAGGTCAAAACATGCCTCTGTGCTGGATTTCTAGATCCTGGAAAGCTAGGCTCTTCTGCTTGAAATCACAGAAAATCCCAAATAGACCTAAATTCAGTATTATTTTGGAAAATACAAAGTGTTCTATAGTTATGCAATAGATATCACCTTGATTGTAATTACATGAATCAAAATTAGATTCTAATCAAATAGTTCCTTATGAACCCTGTAAACAAGATGCTAACAATTGCAAAGCACTGACAAATGTAAATAGTAATCTGATTATAATGACATATTCCAGTGTAGCTATACCTTTTTTACAGATGATATGTTATACTCTGTTTCTGTGTAGAGAGAATTGTATCTAGTATGAGAGAAAATAGTTGGGAGTGCCAGCCCTGTGTATTGCTGGACCCTACCAGTAGCTTGTTATTTGTGCTTTGGAAAGTCATTTGTCTTTTTTGGGAAAACGCAGTACAAACAGTAGAAGCGGTATATTTAAAACTAACTGGAAGTTGAGTATATTTAATAATTGGAATAGTCTGAGAACCTTGGATTAAAAATGCCATAGAAAAACAACATGTTGAAGCTATAGAAGCCAGTTTTATTCCTCCTGGTTCGTGGTGTAGCATCATGCTGCCTTGCTTTTTCTATATCCTGTGTTCTGTGCCCCAGGGGGAAGAAAAATGATAGTGGGTGTCTCAAGTAGATGGTCTGGTAAATGGAGAATGATTTCCACTTAAAAAAACGACTCTCACCATGTTTCTTCAGATGGGGCCATCATCTTGGATTAGTCTTTTGTATTTCATACTGGCTTGCTAACAGAAAACAACCCTTTTGCAGTGTAAAGCAAAGAAATTCAGGGTGTTTTTTTTTTTTTTTAATCTATCGTATTAGTTTATGAAAAAACATTACCTCAATGCTAAAAATATTGCCAAATAGCAATTTTACATGTAATCAAATCACTCTTCTTCTGATACTAGTCCATCAGTCTAAAGAATTACATTGTTTTTGATGATGGTGAGAAAACAGTATGAGAACAGAGGACTCTGGTTTGTTTTGAAGGATGACTCTGTAAGAGTGAAGCTGTAAGTGTATGAAAATCAGGGAGACAGGGGGAGATTTTATATCTGGTTCCCACTAGAACAGATTTTGTAGCTTGTTAGTATTTTTCTGGTAAAGGAGGATATGCTGTAAGAGAAGCTTTTCTTACAGTATTTCAGGAAATTGGCTTCTGGCATGGTAAGTCAATGGAAGTTGTACCACTGACTTTATCAGAGTGCTACTTGCAGCCAGGATATGAAAGGCATAGAAGTGATGGGGTAAAAGGGCAGCATGGAGATACGAACCTTCCCCCCCCCCCCATTTTGTGAAGTCCCAAACTGTCATTTATAGTTTGCTCTCAGTTATGCCTGTATGCACCTACAATTTTCCATGCTATTTTGTATGTCCGTATAACACAAATGGCACAGTGTCAGGAAGCGCAGAGCTGTCTTTATTATATACCATGTGCAGGAACTACTGTGTCTCAAGCAAGTGAGTGAGAAGCAGAACTGTCTATCTTTCTATATGTTTTCATGGGTCTTTATTTAAAATGCAGCCTATGCTATCACAGTGAGATAAAAGAGCTGCTAATTGCATACGTGTTCAAGTGCGGCTTGGAAATGCTAACTAAACTGGACTATGTCAAATGAAATGCAGCAAAGGATTTGAAATTTAAACTGGGAGGTGGAAAAAATGTGGTGGGGTCTATTCCAAAATGGATGGCTTAAATGAGGAAGTGGTTAGAAGCTGGGACTGGAGCTCTGGAGAGCTGCATTTGGGTCCTGGCTCTGCTGCACACTGGCTGCGTGGCAAATCACTTCCTAACTTGCTCATGCATTTCACCCTTCATTTTGACTTTGTGCCCCTCAGTGTAGGGACTAAGTCCCAGTGTGAAGATTTTGGCATGGAGCACAGTGGAAGCTCTTCTCATCTGAGGCCTCTGAGTGCAAAGATAGTTTGGAGGATAAATGATGACAATAATCAGAGTGTCTGAAATTCATTCAAGAGCTTGTCCAACTGAGTGAGTGTTTGGGGTTATCTGGAAAGATGACGTGGAAAAGAATTTTCCAGTGAATGAGACTTGTGTTTATCCCGTGCCATCCAACTAAGCAGCAAGAAGTTAGTGAAAGAAAAGGGGCAAAAGTGAACTTGGAGTGATTTACAGTAATGGCTGGAGAGAAAAAGGCGTTGCCCATCCCTGTCTGCCCTCAGCAGCTTCCTGCACTGCAGCTAAAAATTATTCTCCCAGTCTATTATCCTTAAGTTATCACATAAACCTGGTTGAATAAACCCTACAAATAGGCACAGTGTTTTCTCCTTTGAAGCTGGTTGGGGAAGGAAGGATAGGACTAGCTACTTTGATAGGGTACAACCAAAAATGAATAACTGAGGGAAAGATAAAAGGACATCCTTAGCCAAAACCTTGCTGTGTGCTAAAGCAATATAAATACAGTCCAGAAAGACAACAAAGTAGTTTGCATGAAATCTGCAATCACTTAAATGTCATTGCTTCAAATAAGCCTGAATGGGAACACAAGATCGTTCCCACTCCAGAACACTGAGAAAGTTTGGAGGATGGTATTAAATTTGCATCCAAATTCAGATGCTTAGAGATTTCTGTTTCCTGGCCCTATCCAAGATCCTGAATGTGAACGTCCATCAGATGCAGTTATTTTAATATAAGTGTTCTGCCTTGACTGCATATATAATCTCAATCTGCATTCACACAACAGCATGGAGGACAAAGGATCCGTGCTCTAACTAGACCTCTGTGGAATGTTTCATGGTTTTAAATGATTTTTGGAAATCTCATCTGATAATAGTTTTTTCATTCTCTGGGGAATACAGGTAGATGGGAGGATAAACAGAACTGGTGTGCTGGAAGTCATCCACATACTGAAACTGTGGTGCAAATGTCTCCTATTCTGACATGCAGAAGGATGGAAATACTTCTTTCCTGAATCTTGTGTCTAGAAAATGTTTTTGAGATACATACTGCACACTTAATACTTAGATTGATACGTAGTACACTGACTTTCCACAATACTGGCACATGCAGAACACTTCCTCTGCTGCACCGCTACTTCTCAGGCATATTTGATTTGCAGAGATCTAGTTATCTCGCACTCCTCATCTAAGATGGCCTGTTCACAGTATCACAGCTCATGCTGGATTAAGTAATCAGGCCAAGACCAAGCTCTTTCAGCACCAGAGACTAAGGATAATGGGGAAGAGAGTGGCGCTGAAAACATCAGTTTTAACTACAGGAGGTAGGGACATGCTTGTGTTCTCTGCCTAGCAAGACACTTTCTTGATTAGATAGATCAGGTAGTCTAAGAAAGAAGAAGATTTCACATTACGAGGCTGATGATAGTAGCTTAGTCTCTGTCCATAAATCATCTGTACTCTCACTCAAATAATTCTAGACTTTTTCAAATAAGGAGTTAATATTAGTCTGGAAATAGTATATCTTTCTTTATGGATTATTAAGTTCTTTACGTATTACTTTGAAGACTCTAGCTTCGTTAGCTTGAAGTTGTCACACAAGATTTATCAAGGAGAGGCATTGGATAAATCAGATGATATTATCTAGATATGTGCCTGATCCAATCCAACACGGGTAGGTAATAATTGATAATGTATATATTTTTTTAGTGTCTCGTGTTTGTTTAGAGTCAGTGTTATGACTTGGTATTACCCAATCTAATTTCTAGATAAAGTTAGTGAAGATATTTAAATGAGAGCCTCGATGATCAGCTAACGTAGAGGGACTCTCTGCTCACTCTTCTGTTAAAAGAAAAAAGCTCTTGATAAAATGCATGAGTGTATTTTTAACAGGCTCAGCCTCTGACACTGTTTGAAATGGTGATGATCCTGTTGATCCTACATTAATGAAGAATTATAGTAGCCTACTCTTGGATGGATAATTGAAATTAAAAAAGGGGCTGCAGTGGTGTCGTGGTTTAACCCCAGCCGGCAACTAAGCACCACGCAGCCGCTCGCTCACTGCCCCCCACCCCTGGGATGGGGGAGAGAATCAGGAAAAAAACCTCGTGAGTTGAGATAAAGACAGTTTAATAGGACAGAAAGGAATGAAAAACAATGATAATGATAATAATAATATGACAATAGTAATACTAAAGGAATTAAACTATACAAAGCAAGTGGTGCACAATGCAATTGCTCACCACTCGTTGACCGATGCGCAGTTAGTTCCCGAGCCGCGATCCACCCCTCCCAGCCGACTCTCCCAGTTTATATACTGGGCATGATGTCATATGGTATGGAATAGCTCTTTCGCCAGTTTGGGTCAGCTGTCCTGGCTGTGTCCCCTCCCAGCTTCTTGTGCCCCTCCAGCCTTCTTGCTGGCTGGGCACGAGAAGCTGAAAAATCCTTGACTTAGTATAAACACTACTTAGCAACAAGTGAAAACACCAGTGTGTTATCAACATTATTTTCCTACTAAATCCAAAACACAGCACTATACCAGCTACTAGGAAGAAAATTAACTCTGTCCTAGCTGAAACCAGGACAAGTGGTACTTTTGAGTCCTTGGGACACAATGGCTTGCTATTTCACAGCAAGATTAGTGAAGGCACTAATCCAAGCTGTAACTAAAATGTCCAAAAAAGACTGAGGCTTTGTAGCGAATCTGTGGCTTGTGAGGTTTCCTACCTCCCCAGTTTCTGTTATTCTGGGACCAAACAATAAAGGATGTTGTGATCACAGTCTCTTTCTTTTGCTGCCACTTAAGCCAGCATGTTGTAGTCCTCCAAACATGCAGGAATTTACGGCATGTCCATACTTGTGTCTTCCAGGTTGATTGGTGAGGTTTGTACAGATTTATGATTAGAAATAGAGCTATTTAAAATTCCACACCGTCGATATGTGGTTACATTTATTTGACTGATTCTGTAATTAAATGGATTTACATGGATTACAGACAAATTACTTTAAGAAGTGACAAGGAAATGGCTAGTTAAAGCTGAATTATATCACAAGCTTAGTGGTATGTTATGAGCTCCTCTGTGAAATCTAGCCACAGGTTAAGATTTAAAAAGTGGCGTTGACAACAATTGGGTTCTTCTAGCAATTGTAACTGCTGAATGGTTTGCCCTTTAGAAATCTGTCCTTTTTTAGGCATCTAGCTAGAAATTTGAGAGTCTACAGTTGGGCACACATTTATGAAAATAAACAGTGAAAATTTAAGAAAATTAAGAAAGGTTAATTTTAAAAAGAAAAATAGTGGAGCTTGAGGTTAAAGAAGGCTCAAGAAAATAGGTAAGAGGGACAGAAACTGTCAAGTAAGTCAAGAGTGACCAGTGCTTTTAAGAGGGCTCTAGATTTTAAATCTAGATCTCTTAAAACGGAACTATAATGAATAGCAACGCATGCAGGTTTTAAGTACGTTTTCTAATTTTTTGGTGATAAAATGTGTGTACTATTGATTAAATGGATTTAACTCCAGCTAGGCTTGAAATGATGAGTCCAGTGAAATCCTATTTTATTTTTATCATCTATGTGGCAAGTTGGTTCAGAGCATATTTCTCCTCCCTGTCCCTGGAGAGCTGTCTGTTTAAGTACACATGTTCTTTCTCCCAAGTATGCTCTGAAATATGTTTTTTTTAACGTGAACACCTTTTCACAGTTTTGTTTTGATCTCTTGATAAAATCAGTTTTATTGGAAAATCGGATTGGGGAAAATCATGATGTAGAGAAAGTTAGTGATAGAAAACAGATCTGCAGTAAGATTAAGGGCTTGAGAAGCTCTGCTGTTTACTGTACTGATAACCAAAAAGCTTTTAATTCCCAGATTTAAACAAGTATGTTACAGCCACACCTGCCTCAGAAGATGGGTTTTTTCCAGCATGTGAACTAGAAACACAGTTTCGTAGGGCTGAAAACTAAAGTACTCTTATTATCAACAACTTATGTTTCATTATTGCATATTTATACTTTGACCCAATTTGCTATCTTATCAGAACAGCTGAAGGGCTAGTGTAGGGCAAGAGCACAGTTTAATCTGAAACTATGGCTTAAGATATTTTTAACTTTATAAACTGATCGCCAGAAAATCAGTCTAGTCACTGATGTACTCTGGTGTGTCAGAAAAGCTCAGTTTGCACTTGACTGTGGCTGAGGGAGATGCTGCTACCCATGGTGCTTTCAGTTGTTTGCACAACTGGTACAGTGTGTTCTGTTGTACACCTTAGGTCTGCCCCTGACTACTACTGAGTGGATAGGTAGCTTAAATAGGAATTGCAAATACCTGGCACGTATTAGATTTTGTCCATGGTGAAATCTGGGAAAACATTTCATAATGTGACCTACCACTTCATTATCTTCATTTTTCATCATCAGCTTGAGGCATCTCAGTTCTGTGAGCCACCTACAGTATGGACCAAGATTTAATACGTGTCCTTCTCTCATGGTTCTCCAAGCTGTGTTCTTCTGTTTTAATTAAACACTTCATTTATAACAATGAAAAATAATGATATCAAAAGAAAATAGGTTCCCTGGGGGTTCTTTCTGCTGCTGCCAAATGCTTTGTAAGCCATCACTAGGAGAGCAGTGCCAGGATGATGTATGGAGCTAATAGATCAGCATGATGAGGTGGAGCTGGAAAAGAGAGTGTTGGGTTTTTAAGAATATCTGTCTTACTACATTCTGATTTCTAAGTTAATTTCTTTGTGAAGACCTGGCCAGTGTGGTCAGATTTATACAGGGCAATTAGGAGAACAAAATATTTCAGGTGGTTGAGTTAATTAGCATGATAGGTTCTTGTGTAAATTTTTCAACGGCTATTGAGATGGCTTAGGATCCTTTAGCTCCGTTCTCAACAGTGGTAAAGGAATTCAATTTTATGGACTTACATCATTGCACATCATTTTAAGCTCATAATAATTTGACTTACGAAAATGGTACATAAACTCCTAAGTGCTTATGAAAATTTGATGATAATTCTCACTGAAAGTCAACAGGATTTAGAATTTCAAATGGCAAAGTAACTTCTGAAAATTATACATTACTACTTCATGTATTCAGGAAGCTATGTCTTATTTGTCAACCTGGTTTCACACTAAGATCAGAAGTTTTTTTCTTCTTGGAGGACTAGTCATACCAGCCTCATCTGTTGCCAGGTTTCACACATGAGGATGAAATGCGAAGCAAAGTCAAAATTTGCTTTTTATTTTCAGTGAAGTCTTATTTTAGGCAAAAGTAGGAAAGGCCAGTTTAGCCATGTATTTTCTCAGATCACAGTTTTTTTTCAGACCAATGGGCCACTGTCAACCATCAGAAATTTCCCAGGAATCACAGCACTCCTTTGTCATTACCGTTGTAATCAAATGTAAACCATGATGTTCATTATGGCTTTAAGGACCAGCTGCAGACCACTTCTCATTACATCATGCAAGTCCAGTCTCAATTGTTTTGGCTGAGATTTTGTGGCTATTTGTGAAAGAAGAGCTTTCTTTGTGTTTTCATGCACCAGAGAGTGCCAAATGAAACACACAAATTACAGGAGGAGGGTCTTTGAGTGCACAAACATGGAGAAGATTTTCTGAGCAAATGTTACTGATGCTGACTGTATGGTATGGTGGAAACCCATGGGAAGAAGGCTTCCAATAAGCAAATAATATAAAATACTCCTCTTGCTATTTATAGTGGGATTAATCAGTAAGGGGCTTTTCAAACTGAGGATGCCCTTTTCATGAGCTTTGAACCCAAATCCTGGAGCCTTAACAAACCTAACTGCAGGCAATAACAGCTTTGGAGCATGAACAGATCTACACAGTAGATAAGATTAACTGATTAATTTAAGCTCATAAAACAAAGGTCCTGTTACTGTAAAAACTTGTTGTGGTTGATTTTTTGAAGGCCACTTTCTGCTATGGCAACAGAGAAGTCTTCCTTGTGAAAGGAAGGATCGTAACTGAACCAATGTGAAGAATACACAGGCAAAAAGAAGCTGCACTGGCATTTGCTGAAGGTACCAGCAATCTCTTCAGAGAACACACAAGATGGGCCCTTCTTCCCCATCTTATCTAACTGGTTTATCTCTCTGGGTATGTTTACACTTTGCTTTTTCTGCTGAAGTTGAGCTATTGCTCAAGATAAACCTGAAATAGCCAGTTAACCTGAGGTAGTTGAAGTATTTCTAAAGCAAGTGGATATATTGTGTTTACTATTCTTGGTGAAATACATGGACAATCTAAAGCCACAGTGCTTTTTTCTGTCAAGTTGGGATGGATTGAATGAAAGGGAGAGAGCTGTCCACTGAAGCACCAGGGCTTTGTTGGTACCTCTTTGTATGCGTGCACAGGATTTATGTACAGAGGTTTTCTTCAGGTACCTTGCTCAGACTTCTCTTTGCATAGTTTGACTGTTTACAGGAATGCAATCCTAGCTTGAAAGATATGAGAAAAAGGAGAAGACGCTGCATGATCTGATGGCCTCATCTGGATCAGATCCCAGACACAACCCATCAAGAGTTGGGGCACAGAGGCAGAGAAAATGCTATTGGAGTTCTCTGGTGCTGAATAATGTCTCTTTATGGTGATCATTCATGCCCAGAACAGGTTAAAAGCTGAAAGGCTATAGCAAAATGATTACTATATATCATTTTAAAACAGCGTAAATAACACATTTTCCTTATATTTGCCATCTGATCTGACTACTCAGTTAAGGCCAAGTGACAATCTTGCATTTGTTAGGAACAATTTCCTATGTGAAAACCCAGAGCTGGTACATAACCTAAACCCCATGTTAAAGTTCACTGCTAAAAGCATTATTCCTCTGACAATTTACAGCATGTGATAGCTTCACAACGTAGTGGCTCTATTTACAGTGTGTTACTCTGTATTACGTGCTGCCAGCCATCTGTAAAGTGCACTGCAGCTTGTTATCACCTGCTCATGGGCATTAAAAAGACTGATGGACCAGATTCTCCTCTACAGAAAAGCCCCTTTATGTCACTCAGGCTGGTTTAAAGGGACTCTGAACTGCAAGTAATATAATCTATTCCTACTTTATGGTCCATCTGTACTTCTGTGTTGCATAAGGGACCCTAACATAAATGAAGATGAGGTCATTGGGAATCTGGTCGTGTTCAGCTGCTAGGTGGACAAAGGATCTCTAAAGAATATTAATTGTAACTCATTGGTCTTTCCCCCTACTATGAACACAAGTCTGTAAATTCGTAATCTCTCTGTGATGCATCTTGCCTGCCTTGCAGATGAGGAACATGGCACACAGAGGGAATAGGTGATTTGCCTGCAGTGTGGAGCAGAACCCGGGTCCTGTCACCAGAACCAAGCGGAACTGTTTCATGCCATTCAGGACTAAGGTGCATGTGCAGAAAGCAGGGTTTTTTTGGCAGAAAACACATTTTTTTTTTCTCCTGAATACCCTTCAGAGGGAAGTAAATCCGATCAGAGTGCACGATGGGACCAAGAGGACAGAGTTGTGGAAGGCCACAGGACAATCCATTTGCCTGCCTCTTGCTGGTTCTCTGGCACTGCAGCCAGTGGTGTCCCAGGAACCGGGGACAGTGTGCATGGCTGTTCGCTCTGGAAATGTTGAGCTCCCGAAGCCTGACCTCTTAAGCAGCGGGGAGTGTAGGGACTGTCAGAAGTTTGGGAAGGGGTAATGCTAGGAAACCAGGCTTTTGAAGGAAAATTGCCTGTCAGCTATAGCTGCTTTGGCAAAACAGGTCCATTTCTGCAAAAGATTCATTAATTTGCTGAAATCTGACGAAACGAGTTGTTTCTCAAATTGTACTGTGGGTGCTGCTCTCAGCACTCACTTCCTAGACTTAATCACCCAAGAGTGCTGCTTCTCTGTGTCTCTCTCTTGCTTTTGGCTCCTACATACACTGAGGGGAAATGCTTCAGCAGATAACTGTTTTTTCTGTCAGTTGCTTCTTTATCTCTTTTATTAGGTTGTCTCTGCATTGCCAAATTTTAGCACTCACTGATCATTGCTCTATCATATCCCTCAGCTGCAGGGAACTAAATCCACACTGTACTGAGACAGGAAGGTTGTAAATGAAATGCATCAGCATAGCATTGGCTTGTCTGGAAATTGTCACATACCTTGGTGACTGTGACTCTTGGGGGATGACAGCAATTTAAGTGGTGTAAAAACATTTATAGTTAACCATGCACCCGTATGGAGTCTTCCCTGTGATACTGCTGATAGATCATAGTGTGCTCTGCAATGCTTCATGCAGGAGAGCACAGTCAGGGGGCTTGGGAATATTAATGTGAACATTTTTGTTATTTGTTTGCAAGAAGCTGAATGCCAGATCTGAAGCGTCACAGACTGGAGTGAGCTCACCCTGGCTGGCCACCCTTGCTGGGGAGTGCCTCTATGACCACGCTGCCTGTGTGCCACATTTCTGCTCTGCCCTGCCTGGGGTCCGAGTGTCCTGTGTCACAGCTCTACTGTCCAGAGTAAGGGACTGGGGGTGTGAGTATGGAGAAGGGCAGAGGAGAGGCCAAACCAGTGAAGAGGAGTGCACAGAATGAAGCCCCAAAGCACCTCATTTTTTTGCTTTGGCTTCCATTAGTGATGCAAGTTAAAGCTGCCTATTCACACCAGCCCTCTGTCCTCAAAAGTTTTAACTTACGCCAGGGCTGGACAGCAGAGGGTCATCTGATATTTTTCCTTGTTGCACTTGGAATGCTCTAATTAGTATGTTTATTGTCTCTTTATACTCAAAACCAAAGAGAGGTAGGAGAGTATCTGCCTGGAAATGTTCCTTTTTTGAAATAATAACATTCTTTTTCTGCAGTGTTGCTCATGGTGAACTCTATTAAGAGTGGCATAGAATAAAACTTTTCACAACACTCATTTGGGGATACCTGTTTCTCAGCAGCAGTTGAAGAGGCAAATCAAATGTTTGCAATGATTGGGAAAGGAATAGAGAGAAAATTAAAAATGTCACTATGCCACTGTATAGATCTATGATTCACACACACTTTGATTACTGTGTGCTGTTCCCCTCATTTCTAAAGGATATATTAATGCTGGAAAAGGTTCAGAGAAGGGCAGCAAGTATGAAAGTGTTACCATAGATATGGAATAGCTTCTGTGTGAGGAGTGACTCAGAAGACTGTCTTTTCAGCATGGAAGAGAGGAGAGGTGGGTACACAACGTCTGTGCCTCTGGGGCGTCCGGGTAAGCTGCCTTTTCCCTGCTGACGATACGTGAAGCCAGAACCTGCCAGCCCTGGATGAAGTAGGTGACTTGACTGTTTTCTTTCTTCTCTGCATCAGAGGTGCCATAGGAAACTCTGAAGTCCAGCTTAGGTGCTGTAGCAGTTGGAGTGCAGTTCATGTTTTTGCAGAACTCCTGTAAAAGTGCATGGCCTGCTACTGTTATAACTTGTGTTTTGGCTGCTTGGACAGGGAGGTTATGAATATGAATTGTAGAGAAGTCTGGAGGCAACATGATCATTTGCTTTTTTTCCCCTGCCAGTTCTTTTCCTTTTTTGTTTTAAATTGTGCTGATCAGTCCCTGCAAGCAATTACACCTGTGTGTGGCTAGTGTAAACAAAATGGAGGATCAGTGAGGTGGAACATAAGGTCAACAGAGACAGAGGTATTTTTTCTGCATCTACGGATATTATTGCCTCTGATTCACAAGGGAGATTAGTTGATGCTGTAATCAGCAGTGAGCTCCTCATTGCGTTCTATTACCAGTCCTTCACAGCAAAGATTTTCTTGCTTATTTCTCTTTTTATTATTATCATCTGCATTTTTCAGCTTATGACTTGGGATGTTTGAATCTCCAAAGGTTCATGACTGCTTTTGCAGTGTGGCCTGCCTCTCAGAAGTGCTGAGACTTAGCAGCTGCTCTTGAGTTCAGTGGGAAGTTTTGTTGCCTGTCATTTCTGAAATGATGTTAGTCTACAGAAGTTATGATGCCTTCTGTCACTGCAGCACGCTCTGTTTATTAAACAGCATTTTTCCCACAGGGAATGTATGTAGCAGTTACCCACAAACCTGCATCTCATGGTGTAGCAAACACCATTCATTGCTTCAGTAGTCTGGTTGTAGGGTACTGGTCTTGCATCTATTCAGGCACATGTTATAAGCCTGCGAAATGTGTCTTGAATTTCCCTCAATTTGAAAGATACCTCTGTATTCTGGAGAAAGTAATGGCAAATGGCTCTGAAAAAATAAATGGCATGGGAAAGGATGCATGCTTTCCCCTGTAGCAGCAGTTTTCTGTGGAGTGCTGCATAGCTTGTGCAGGTAGGGTAAATCCAGCTCTCTTAGTCCACAGCCTTTGGGACAGTTCTAGCAAAGATAGTGTCACTGTCAGGATCCATCACAGGGGTCAATGCTATGCTTGGATCCCCCTCCACCCTGCCATGGTCAAGTAACCGGAGAAGCATCTTGGAGAGCAGAGAATCCAACAAGACGGAAAGGCAGCTGGCCCCAGTGCTGTCCAGTTGATCCCTGCTGGTCTGGGTAACAGCATAGTTTAGGGACACCACATGCCTGCCACTGGGCAGAAACAGCAGCCTGCACCATCCTGAGTGTCCCTTATTTTGCTTTTGACAGAGCAGCCGTCTCTCCTCCTGTCTGGAATAAATAGCTCTTGCCCTGATTAATAAATATGCAGTGAAGCCACCTGAACATTTAGGGGGAAAATCTATTTCCCCTTCCGCTCCCTCACCTGCATCCCTGCTGCTTAACAGCTTCACTGAGCTGCATCCTGTTCTTCCCCTTCCCCACGTGTCTGTAACAGCTCTCCCTGGGTAGCTGCAAGCTCCTCTCGCTTCTCGTCAGATGAATAAAACATCACGGCCTTACATCACGATAAAACCTGCCTTGCTATGCTTTTTTAATCTTCTGTTTATTTATTTATCTACGGCATGCGGCACTAATATAATTTAAATGGTATATTAAAGACTGATGTTATGAAGTTAAAAAGGTGGGGGTTTTTTTCCCTTATTGACTGGCTTCAGAGTACCGCTGGGAAATATTACAGCTTGTATTTTATTATTCAGGATGATGCTGGTGTAGAAGTTTCCTGACTCATCTTTCACCATTTCTCTGACACTCAAGGAAATTCTTGTCTGCAGCCAGTGTGATATATCTTAAAGAATTATTGTTACAATGTATTAGATTATACAAATGTGTTGTTGTAAACCAGTGATATTTTTTCGATCAATAACTTAACTCATGGTCTCTATCAGAGCAGGTGAGTCTGTGCTTTTAGGCTTTGAAATGCTGAACATCGTCATTCAAAAGGAGAGCGTTTTCCGAAAGAAACAAATGTATACCTAAAATACAGAAGTGCCTTCCTCCTCTTCCCACTTGAGCTAATATGAGATTTTTGCATATAGTCTAATGGGAAGAGAATGGCTAGGATGATGGATAACTAGACAGCTTTTGCAGCCACCTAGTTTTGTATCCATGGAAGACTGTTAAGTTTCTGAGGGGAAATATCTTGTTTATATCTCTGTTGAAACCATTTAATCTTGGATGTGACGAATGAATCGGTGGGTTTCTCAGGATGTGCTTGTTCTTGTCAACAAAAGGAAACCATGATTCGTCATGGGAAAGGTAGTCTGACCCAAAAGCCTTAGCCCATAGTTGAGAGCAGGATGATGAATGTGGTAGATAGTTGAGACATGTTTTAACAAGGGACTATGGCTAATGTAAGGTGGAATCTCCTCTGGTTCCTGAATGCAGGAAGTATATATACTGTTAATGGTTTGGGTTAGAGTATTTTGATCTTTGGCTGAAAAATTGACATTTTTTGTGGAAATTTTCTCTCTTCTGCTCTTCAAATTTTATCATCAGCTCCACTTGACTTCTCTTCACGTGTGTCTAAGTCATGACAAAATGCAGAGAATGAGCTCCTGATCTCATGGAAATCAATGAAAACATCCTGTTGCCTGCAAGGTTACAGATGTTTCACTCATACATATCTCAGTATCTTACACCAAGTAATCACATGCTTTGGTCAACTGTTGCCTGTAGTTGGCTTGTCCCTGGATCTTCTCCTGGTTCTTTGTCATTCTCTCCCATTTGATCAATCCTAAAAGTAGGTTTATACATTTTATAGCATGTCCTGTGTCTTTTCAGGAACTTTCTAGTCTAGCTTTGACCCAGGCAGCATAAGATTTAGGTAGAGATTCAGTTTCAAAACCAACCTCAATTAGTAAAGGTCCAGGTTACCTGTCTTCCAACATGTGGGGAGGACAGATCCTACTGAGACATTTATAAGGCTGGAGAAAATGTGATGATGCTGTCCAGGTTTGGGTCTGACCTCTTATGGTCTTCCAAAAGGTGCTTTGTGCTGATTTTGATACTGTAAATATATATATATATGTATATATCTATATATATGCATATATATATTATGTGTCAAAAGGCATGTTTTGGCCCTGAATATGTAAAGGTCATTTACCAAAAGGATGATGTTACTTCTTTGGAAATGCACGTTTGAGCCAACATATGAGGGACAAAGCAGAGCAGCCAGTGGCCAGGCTGAGCGGGGTCTTGCCTTGCTTCTGAAGTCATTCAGGCATGATAGCTCTGGAGGAAGATTCCCAGATCCCTGTATCAAAGTTATGGCAGAGGCAACCAGAGCACTGGCTTTTTTGCTGGGTGCAAGCCTTGCTCTTTATTTACATATCAAGTTGTGTTTTTTATTAATGTTAAACTTTGAAAGCACTTGGACTGGCAATGTTGTTTTGTAAGCTGTAGAGGTGTTTAAACTGAGGTCAAGAAAACAAGCGATGTGCCATGATGGTTTTGTGGGACTAGGTCCAATTTGATAAGAAGAATGAAATGACTAAGCATGTGCTAAGCTTTATTGCTACTCAGTGCATTATCATTTCAGTTGTGTCAATGTTTCCATTATAAATACCTCTTCTCAGGGGAACTCAGCTGTACATCTCATTTGGGGCTGGAAAATTCCATTTAGAGAATGCTATTAATTATTTAAAAATGCACATTTGCTTTTTAGGTCAAGATTTTCAAAGTAGTGATTTGCAATACTCAGCATGAGACAGTTCGGAGAGGCCTGATTTTCAAGTGGTCACTGGAGATAGGCAACTCATCAGAAAAATAATAATCCTCCCTCTCTGCCCATCCCATTTCCAGATGCACCTGCTCTAGTTCAGTTTCTGAAATATTCATATCTGCGTTCTGTTTTTTCTTCTTCTCTTTTGATGATGACCAGAAGCTCAAGATGGGTGGTTTGATTTATTTCTCATGAAGAAATAAAAGGCCTAAGATCAGAATGTGGCCTGGAGTAATATTTGAACTTCTCGTATAAAAGAGAGATGGAGTTCACTCTCGTGTCCCTGCTGCTGCTATTCGCCATGTCTGGCTGACTATCCTAAGGCAGTGCTATCTGTTTTATTAGATGTATTCATCCACTGCTATGTACACTTGACATGAGTTCTGCAGAAGATCAGGGTCTCTCAAGCCACCTGCAGGTTGGTGAAAGCTTGTGTTATTCTTCCAGTACTGTGTGTATGTCCGCATGCTTTCTCACAAATGGGTGACTGCCCGCAGACAGCACTGCCAGTGCTGAGGCTTTGTACCTTCTCACCCATTTATGTTCCAGACTGAAAGGACAAGCCGAAGCCCAGAGGAAGGGAGGTGAATTGCATAAGCGCTTGCTTCTGGCAGCACAGCAGGTAGCCATGCAGTTGGCAGGCGTTGCTAAATACCAGTGTCTGGTGAAACCATTACAGCTGGTTAGGTTACCACAGCATGTGTAACTGGAGAACCATTTTGCTGGCTGTTGGTGAGCAGGAAACCCCCTGGCAGACAGTGGCACTGTGGGATAAACTACAAAGAACCAGTGTAACTGATTTTATGACATGCGTTGCATATTTTTCCCAAGCAGCAGAGAAAGGCCGTAACCTCAAACCATCAGAAACAGCATATGCAGCAGCTCTTTGTGTGCAGCAGAAGCAGATTAGCAGATGGCATTTTCTGTCCTTAATCGATGAAGCACCTTGAAAATTCAGGAACAGATCTATGTGCCTTTACAAAGACAATATTGTGCCTGGTAGAGAGTCTCTCTGTTTGCCCAAACTCAATAGCATTTGCTTAAAAGAAGGTGCTAGAAGAAGCCATTAGCCAATCTTATTATGAGCAGGCCCATACACAAGTTCAATATACTAGAATGAGAAAAAGCTTTTTCTTCAGGGTAGCTGTAAAATAAGTATTTGCAGCTTGACAGATAACTCTGTAGGATGTTACTTTGCAGTGAGCTTTGAGACCAGAGTAGTAGCATGCTTGCTTGTATATTCCATACTTGATGAACTTGATGCCAAAGCACTGACACACGGCTGTCCCCCATCATTCTGGTTTTTTATGGCTTTAACAGGCTATTATAAAACTAGCAGTGAGATTTTGTCAATTCTGATAATAAAAATAACACATGCGTTTTCACAGTGTGCTTTTTTTGTCTCCAGTGTGCATTCTGGAAATTTATCTATAGCAGTATCCTTTGAGAATTGTGGTCAGAGAGCATTTTGAGGCTACTGAAAGTAAAAGATGATGGGTAACGTATGATGTTTTTCTTGGGCAGTAGCTGAATTAGATTGCTATCTTTTCCAAATCTAGAGGTTTCCTGTATTTCAGGATAATATCTAACAAATAGAAAATGCACTGTATTGCTCATCATGGGCAATATGGTGCATTTTCTTAAGCAATGTGTCAGTGAAGTGCAGTATATCACTCTGGCATGGTAAGGGACTGATAGGCAAAACTTGTCACAGCTTAAGAGCCAAGAAGAAGCTTGAACCAAGACAGCTGAGGCCAACCCCATGCGTGAGGGAAGAGGTTTAAAGTGTGCTCTGAGGAGATAGGAAAGGAAACTATAAGGATGCTCCGTTCTATGCTGGGAACAGGTCGATGTCCCAAGAAGTCCTGAGATCAAGACCATCCCTTTCTTCTGTTCTTGGTACCTGCGAGTCTCAGCCATGCAAAATGGTGAAGAACACAGTATGAAATGCTGTTGCATTTTATAATGTTGTTACTATATAGACTATAATTGTTGTTACTTTATTGTCTCAAACAGCAAAAACCTTTGAAGCAGAATCATGAAGCTAACACTATATAAACTCTTAATGGGTCTTATGAACTTGTCTCCCTTAAATTTGAAATAGCATTTCTCATTTTGACTTGCAGTCCATACACTGCATTTTTTCAGTTATTCCTGAGAATAATTATCTATATTTAGGAGGCAACTTTGTGATCTTCCTCTGAAATAGGAACTGGTTTTGGAATTGGAATGACAGGTCTCTGACATTTTGCTTCAAGGACATTCCAGTCTCAGTTTTTCCAGATGTAACCCAGTGCACTTAGATTTGGAGAAAATTATTTTTATCCTTAGTGCCAGAGGTTTAGCTAGTCAACGCAGGTTTCAAATTGCCTTACTCATGCAAACGTTCAGCAGGACTTAATGGCTTGAACTCACCTCATTTTGATTTTTGGTGAGTTGTTTGTGTGTTTTACACAGCAAAATAATAAAAATGGCAGCTACTTGATGATTTTTCTTCTGATGACCGGTTTGGGATTACTCCCATAAGATGATGTTAAGAGAGATTATTTTTATGCTATAAAGCGTATAAGGGAAGAAAATGTCTCGATGGAGCTAGGCCCGTGTTTGCATTGAGAACTGTCAGCATATATTACATGCTTTATTGCTTGGATGAATGCATTATTTAAGACTGAAACATGGTTCTTGTGGTTTGAGGGTGCATTTATTTAAATGGTGCTATTCATATTGCAACCTGTAAGAACCCAGAGGGAGGAGCACCACGCACTAGAAAGCAGAGGGTGGAAGCAGCACCAAGAGGCTCCTGTGCAGAAATTTAGTTTCAAAATTGAAGAGTTTGGCATGCTGTTGTCCACTAGGAAATATGTCGATAGAGCAGGTAGCTTTCCGAGACAAGCAGCAGATGCCAGCAGAACTGGAGACAGCCTGTGTCGGGCTGGGAATGCTGTGCCGTGGAATGCGTCTCCACACTGTTACCTGCTGCAGAAAACCAGCATCTCCATGATGCTGGTAGAGATGTAGCTCCTGACAGAGACCTTTGCCTAAGCAAGGCAACAGGGGAAGCAATTGCTAGGTCTGTGTACTGAGCTGGCCATACAAACCAAGATGAAGAACTAAATGTGAAGTCTTTTTTATTCACTTCCTCAGAAAGTGGATGAAAGGTAATACAGTGTGGGATCAATGCCTGAAGTAGTGGAGTGGGTGTTGAAAGTTCATGATTTTTGTGACCCTGAACAACACAAGACTCTGTGCATATAAGGTAGGGTTTCTGTGTTTTTGACTTACCAGATGAAGGGGCTAGCTAACTTCCCCAGAGAGCTGGGAGCTCTGGGATTGACACTGATGGGCTTGCAATTTCGGTATACTGGAGAGGTTTTAAGGAGAGAAAAAAGCAACCCTAAGGAAGTGTCTCTAGAGAGCAAGGTGGTCAGAGTACCCCAAGAAAGGCTAAAACAACCACATACGCAATACCAAATGCTAAAGTGTAAGCAAAACTAATCTAGGAGGCAAGTGGGAATGGTGGGGTCCTGATCTTGTCATTCAAGAATAAAAGCAGCGCAAAGGGTAGGCAGAAAAATACCCAAACTGTGGGCAGCAGTGTGAGAGATGTGGGAAACAGTACTGTTTTATATCAAATGCCCGGAGAACACCCCAGGGAAGGTAGCATAGAGCACCAGGATGTCTTTGAATGCTGCGTAGCCCTAGCAGCACTGATCAACAGTGACTGTGGGCTGGCAAGGTGTGACCAAGTACGGTGGTCACCATACAGGATGGAGAACGAGCAGTGCTCCACAGAGCACCTCCCGCAGAGACCTCCGTGGAGAGCATCCACAGGGCTCCAGGGCTGAAGTCTGTTGGGAAGAGCTAAGGAAATCTTGCATTTGTGAAGTTTTGCAAGTCACTGAATCTATTCAGTGTCTTGTTTCCCTTCTTTTTAATGAAGGGAAAGATGCACGTTATTTTGTCATGTTCTTGCCACATGTTTTTGATAGATACAATTTGAATCTTAAAAAATGGGTGTAAAGGGAAGGGAGATTAGAAAAACAAGCTGGGAATTAATTCTGGGTTCTGTTTCCACTTCTGCTACTGGCTTTTTACTTGACCATGAATGAATAATTTCATATGTAATTTCCATAGAAATAAGTAGGAGAATCCAGACCCTCATTGCTCAGAATGAGTGTGAAAATAACACTGTCCTTCCACACTATCTGTTTAGCTTAGTCATGCCTCAGGGCAGACAGGGACCATCTCACAGAACATGTTTGTCAAGGGTACTCTTCTGTGTTTTTATAGTGTCCTGGATGTGGTCTGGAGGCTGGAAAATATGCTGCAATAAAAATAAACCTTTATTAATAATAAAAAGGGGTTCTGCTGCAACCAAAGAATTCATTAAAGATTAAGCTGGTATTAGTGGAGAGGGGGTGTCTGTGTTTTACGTGCATTATTCATGTAGACCCCCTCCCCAGAAATACATGTTATTTATTCCTAACTCTTTCCCCGAAGATGTCTCAAAGATTTGTTTTGCTGTCTTGTGATAAAATCTCAAGGTCACGGAAGAGACGCTTTTAGTGATGCTCTTACAACTGGCATTGTAAAATTTTATTTCTTAGTGAGGTGCTGCTAGTGGAAAGGCTGATAAATTTTAATTTCTATTTGATACTGGTTACATTGGCTATAACTGTCTAATTGCACCTGCACAACACTGTTGACAAGCTTGCTAATGGATTAAAGGGAGCTGATGTCATGATAGCCGCAGAGTGGCGATACAAGCAGAACATGTAGTTTTCTTGTCCAATACACTGGGGAGTGCAGACCAGTTGCCAAAAATTGCAAAGAAATCTGAACAGTTCAGCAGTCTGATCATGCTTCGCACACGTTTTTCAGCTTTCAGGACAAAAGGGCCCAATCCTGTGGAAAGCAATAGGAGTGTGATGGAGCTGATGGCTGCATCAGAGGTGCCCAGGGAGTTGTTTAAAGGTATAGCAGGTAAACCGAGAGAAAACAGTCTTGGAAAGCACGAGAAAATAAGATTTAAAGGAGAGGAGTGTGGCTAGTGATGTGTTGGGAGGTGGGCAGCTCGAGGAAGGTGAAAGTGAGCTGCTAGTCGTGAGCTTTGAGACAGGGGGTGAGTGACTTCCATGAGCTACTTTCAGCACAGCGCAAGTGGTGGGAGCTGCTGGGGGGTGTTTCCAAGAGATAGACTCCAGGGAGCTGCAAGTATAGACGCTGTGTCTTTCTAACAACAAAAAACTGTTTGGTTTGTTTTTTCTCCCCCCCCCCCCCCTTTTTTTTCTTTTTTTCCCTTAATTCAGTAATGCATGGAAAGCAATTAAATTCCCTTGCAAAGG
Organism: Gymnogyps californianus; assembly: GCF_018139145.2. Taxonomy (NCBI): domain Eukaryota; kingdom Metazoa; phylum Chordata; class Aves; order Accipitriformes; family Cathartidae; genus Gymnogyps; species Gymnogyps californianus. Next base: position 21,168,514 of record NC_059473.1, read on the forward strand.
AGCACAGGACTTGGAGATACAGGACTTTGGTTTGACTAGCTGTGATAAAAAATTTGCTGGGCGACCTGGGCCAAGTGCTTTGTTTTGGTGTGTGTGCCCTATCTTGCTTATGGGGATAACGATATCACTTTAGCTTTCTGGAGCAGGTTAAACATCAGTATTTGGGATATACTGTACTAGAGTACAAAGCAAAGAGTTCCTGCTGTTCCTTACAAGACCTGTTTTTAATCGCGCCCACATTATGGACAAAATCCTTGCTTCACTCAGGAAAGCATCCTGCTGCAGATATTGGCCTTTGTGCCAAATACTAGGTTATAAGCAATCAATGCAGTATGGGAAACAGAGGTGTAATATGTTTTTCAAAGGGTAACCAAAGCAAAATTGACATCCTGTCATCTGGCACGTTCAGCTAGAAAACAGGCTGGGTCATAAGGAATTAGCCCTGTGAAAACCTACAAATGAGGAGGGGAGACTTTGAAAGACATCCAAATAAACCACAGAAAATCCAGATAGATACAAATTCTTCTGTCTTCCTCCTGTTCCTTACTAGAACAACCTGATAAATGTGTGCATGTTTAATGCTTCACAGGTGGTAACCAACTTTGTTAGGTAGGGTAGGGAGGAAGCAGTGTTGCTACTTGTGCAGCTGGGGCTTGATTTGATTTACTCTGATTTACACTAGCGTAACATGCAAGGCATCTGATCTCCAGGTTTCCATTACAAGCCTAAAGACATAAGGTATCCATATATGAGAGCTCTGGACATGCTGAAGCTGTGGAGTTGGAGGCTGTGCGCTTTACACATTTCAGGAGGTTTGTTAGCGATTGTCATTAGTAAGATCTGTGTCTCATGATAGACAGGGAACCATGACTGTACCAGTCTCTAGCATTTGGTGGGTGGAGAAGGACTCTGGCTGCCTGCATAATGTGGGCTTATGAAGCTTTTTACTGTCATCTAAAGGTTAAATCATTAGCAAAAAGAAACTTATTAAAGAACAGAGGAAACTGTACAGACAAGTTTCCTGGAATACTTCAACAAATCAGAAGAAAACCAACCATTTCCATTGCATTTGGTATCTTTATTTATGCCTGTGGTGGATGTTCTAGGGTGCAAGGCCTGAACCCCTTGAAGGGGAGGGGAAGTGTCCTTCTGCATCTGGGATAGCGCCCTGGGTCTGCTGTGCACTGAAGGTTGCACAGATCTGAAGGCATACTCCAGCTTGCTTGGCCTTCATCCTCGTCTAAAACAAATGTACTCATAGCTGGCTATCTTTGCTATGCCAGTTTCACCGTGTAACCTTTCCTCCTGCTTTTATACCATCATAAACAGCAGCAAGGTAAAAGGCACTGGACACTTTTCCCATGTTAATATTAATTCAGTTGTCCACTTCTGTTTTTATCTGTGGCCAGTTTCTCATGTCTGTTATATCTAACTCGACAAGTGCTGACATACGTCTCTCATGCTTTGCACTATGCGGTGAATGGATTTATGTAAGTGTCTCTCTCTCCTGCTCTGTGTCTTATTTTATGGCTTGATGGATGGGACAATTTCAGAATTATGGGATTCACAGTAATGCTGCTTTTAGTTGCCATTTTTGTCAAGTCTCCTTGACAAATTGGAGGTGAGTTTTTTGTAATTAAAATGGTTTTGAAATTTTGCTCACTGATCGATTTTAAATAATTTGATTATTGCTAAATTCTGTGAGACTCCAGTAAAGTAAAAGCAATGGAGAGCGTATTGTTATTGGAGTGGCTTTGTGTTTAGCATGACTTGCACAATATTTGACTACTGCTTTTCAAATATGGTTGCCTGAAAAATACTCTGGGGTAATTTCTGATTCCTCCTTCTGTGCTCTGGGAAATGAATAGAGATGAATCTCTTGTGCCTCGTGCAAGTGCTCAGTGCACTGCTACCTGTGATCTTGTTCTTTGGAAGCGTTTTGGACCCAAGTGTCAAACTCGTGATCTCTGCAGAAATTTACAGGGCCACTGTGAATTTTCCCCTGTTCTGATAATTCTCATGGCTTGTGGCAAAACTGTTCACTTAAAAATTTTCTAGAGTACTGAATTAGGTATAACAGCTTTACTATATTCCTGTTTGGAGGGAAAAAGGAGGGCTTTGGGGTAACAATGGGCCTGGCACTCATGAAATACAAGCTCAGTTCCCATTTCAGCTGTAGTCTCCTTGCATGCTTGTGGATAAGTGACTTCACCTTTGTTTTTTTCAGTTGTCTCATCTTCAAACTGGAGATCTGAATGATCCCCTATTCTGTGAGAAGGTTTTGGTATTGCATTTGAATTCATTATCATCTGCAAGGGGCTCAAATTCCACGATACCAGTACGAGACAGCAACTTGCAACATGCGCTATCAGGTGTAACATGAACGGAAAATGTTTCTTGTACATAGGTTAGCTCTTTCCACAGTAGCAAGCAAAAAGTCCAAGGAAAATATTTATCCCTTGTGACAGCTTAGTCTACTTGTCGGGTTATTTTTACAGGTAATTTTTTGGATACATTTTTAGCTGCCAGTCTGGTCTGTAACCAAAACTGTTGCCCATGGGAAATTTGCTGTGAAGCACCAATATTAAACAACAGCAGATCCCTTCATTCTTGTAGTGTCCTTCTTGTCTAATAAGAATAATGAGCTTCCCTTTGAACACTGCAACCCACGTCTGCAGGGCTCTTCCATGTTTCCTTTCAGTTTTACTCTTAGTTGACTGCCTGCACCATGGGAAGGGACTTTGCTCTGAACAGGGCAGGTTGGTGCTGATATTAGGGCAGTGCCATAATCTCCAGCGTATGGATAGATGCTCCCCAAGCTTTTAGGTGGTCCTGCCTCACTTAAAGGCTCTCAGGCCACTCATAGCATCTACCTTCTGTGTCTCATTCCTTTTGTTGTATTATTTACTGGTAGTTTTTGCCCTCCTTGCAGAGCAATCCTGAAGATATCTGCACTGAAAAGGCTAAGGTGTCCCATGTGTTTGGGTGTACATAAAGTGTTTGGCCAGGGAGTTCCTAATGTGGCAGGCAACGTATAAGCTGTAATGAAACCCCCCTTCCACCATGTTTTGTTCCTCTCCAGATTGCTTTTTGCTGTCAAAAAGAAATGTGGTGTCTTTCTAAAGTGGATCTAACACTGCAAATGAGGCCCAAACACCACAGAATGATCTTGATTGATTCACACATTACACTCTCATTAATGCAATCTAATGCAGCACTTGCATATGCCGAACATGTTTGCTAAAGATGGATATTTACAGACCCTTCCTACTTGCATTACTCCTCCTTTGCCTCTGCAATAAAATAAAATGCAATTACTTTAGCAGTCCCTGTATCCTGCAGAAGTCATTAGATGTTAACTAAAATAATTTCTTTCTTTCCTCTCTTTAAAACAGATCTGGAATAGTTTTGCTAAGGGAAAAATGCTGTTGTTTTTCCTCAGAGCTACGGTTATGCCCAAATCAAAACGCCAGATCTGAGATCCTTAAACTTGGGTTCCAGGCTCAGTTTGTAATTTAAAGGACGGGACTGATACCTCTTTTGAAGGGGAGAAACAGCAACTGCCCGGTTCAGAAACTGGGTATTGCTGAACTCTAGGAAAGACTTGCACATAGAGTTGAATTTTGCAGCTGAACCCTTCTTTACTCTGTACAGAGCTTCCTAACTAATCTGATGACCAGCTTCTCAAAAATGTCCATCATTCGCTTTTGTACAGGCCTTTGTTTGGAACTGTGAAAGTGCAGTAAAGAGCTTGACTGAGCCATTTGGGAAACCAGTAAGTCCTTTAATTTTATATTCCAAAGCTTGCGTTCCCCTTCTCCTCTAACACCAGAGCTCCCATGTCAGCTGTTCAAATGAAGTTGAAAGTCAGGGAGATCTTTGTGGACGTGAATGACAGGTCTGGATTCTCAAACGCCTATGCAAGATTTAGAGCACAGTTTAAATCTGTTCATCAAGGACTCAGAATTTGACTTGCCTTATTTTTCTGGACTTTATTAAAAGAGCCGGTGTAATTCGACCCTCCATATCACCCCAGCCCATGTGAGGAGAAACTCAACTCTTGTGAATCTTCACAATAAGAGGGGAGAAATGCCGATGTATCAGTGCAAAACGAAACCTGAAGAGCTGTGTCTGTGCTTTATGAAGGTAGCAGATATCTGGAGATGCAAGTGTGGGGCCCAGTCTTGCACTTCTTTGGCATTCAACACCTGCCACTGTACTCTGGGAATGATTATACTGCACCTTTAAATGCACAAAACCTTTCAGGCTGCCTTTGTGGTAGCGCTGATCAAGTGATAAATATTCCATGCCTGAAAATGCAGTAGGTGCTTCTCATTTGCCTTGCTTGCAGGAAGCAGATGGGGTGGTTAGTGCGGGTCTGGCATCTCTCTCTCCTTCTCAGTCAGAACCTTGTAGTTTTCAACAGCTGCCAAAATAGTAAAATGCTTGGTCAGGAAGAGTGAAGTAGATAGGGTCGAGAGGCTGACAGAGGAGTCATCTATATGACCATTAAATTAATTGGTCAAAGTGGCCATAAAACAACAATAGGAACAAGCCTTGCTTCTAACTTACTCATGGCCTGAACTATTGGTGTAAATTCTCTGCTTGCAGCTGCAGCGCATGGCCAGGCAGTTGCGTTGTTTCCGCAGGTGGAGTCGGGCTGTTCTTTTAACACACCGAACTGCCTGTCAGGGCCTCTGGCTTAATCATGGCAAGTCAAGCTGCAGTACCTAAAGTCTGGTGTTTTGTTATCAGACAAATGAAGAAGCGCTTGTAAGCTAAAAGCTTGTGGTCAATGAAGGAAATAGCACGTCTGAGGAAAGATCATTTGCTTCATTCGTATTAACTTTGTCATCTTCAGTGCTGATGCTTTTTTTAAATTCTGTAGCACTGCGCCTTCCGTCACTTACTCTGGTATCCTCCTTTAACTAATAAGAAAGGACAAACAGACTTCCAGTGGTTGCCTGCTTTCATTGATTACACTGTACTTGCTAGGACTTGCAGGTATGCTGCCCTTAGCCTGGGCTGAAAGGGAAACTCCCTGTGCAAAAGGAGACTGTTGAACCAAGTGAATCCCACCTGCGCCAGTACTGCAGGACAGAGCTAGAAACACGTTCAGCACTTGTCGTAAAACATAAGTTAAGGAAGTGTATCTTGCAGTGTTTTTTTAATATGGTCCAGTTTCTTTTACTAGAGAGTTCCTGAGGTGGTATTATCTGAGATGTATAGCTCCTAGAGTCACAGTGTGGTTTCAGGAATGGGGTTAACTGACCCACTGGGGAATGGGGCTGGCATTAGAGCTTGATTTTCAAATACAGTGAAGATAAGTATATGCTTACTGCTAGGCATTGAGTAAGAGCTTTCTTCCCTTCCCTGTGTTGAGCTTAGCTACTGATGGCTGATGGTGTTTGGCCCTCTGTACAATTAATCATTAGTTTATGATTATGATGTATAATAATTATGCTCTGGAAAATGGAAAAAATTATATGGAAAATACCAAAATTACCGGGAAGTACTAGAAAAAGTTAACAATTGAAACTATAAATCTAACATTAAATTTCTAAGGTTTGTTCCTAAGATAAAAATTACTTTTATAAACTATTTTCAAACAATGAGCTTTTAATCTGTCTATCACATTGAGCAGTGAAACCATCTGAGGCTTGGAACATGAAAGGTAGAAAACATAGCGCTTGGTCTTTTAAAGGATTGGATATTCCCATTGGAACCTTGCTAGTTCATACCACAACTGGGCAGAGGATTTAGTGAGAGACAGTGAAAGACCTCCTGAAAACATCTTGTGAAATCTCCAAGAATGGCTGTGTACTTCATACTGAAAGTTACAACTGAGGGTAAGAAAAAGAAGTTTGCATTGCAGCATGATTTTTTGAAGTGCACACGTCTTCACGAACAGGCTTATGATTACAAGCATGTATGTGTAGTTATAGCAATGGAGCATCTGCATGAAATCCATGTGCAAGTTTTGAAAGAGGGCCCATGGTTTTGGGTGTGCTGCAGCTTTGGTTTTGACCCTTTGTCTGGTGGTGTGGGCCAAACAAACAGGACGAGCACTGCAGTGTTGTTGTGCCATTACAGAGGAATTTGGAGCAAGCAGTCCTGTTGTACTGCTGCAGTCACCCACCACAATGGGAGGAAGAGAAATCATCCCATCATCCACTTTTTCAAGTGGTCTAGAATGGATGTGTGAGTAGGTTCAATTTCTTGACAACCCTCTGTAAAATTTGAGAAATAACATGTATTAAAATGCTGATAAGTTTCGTCTTTCATCCACCTGACTGACAGCTGATCACAGAAAAAAATGCAGAAACTTTTCACAGTGGCAAGGCATGGGTAGCCATGACAGTAAGAAGATCCATAAAGGAGTTTTGCCATATATCATTCAGGTGTTGGATTTATTTTGCAGCCTCGTGAGAGGTTTTGCCTGAAGCACTGTGAGTTCAGTGGGTGATAAACTCCCAGCATTTTATTTGGAGCTGGATGAAACACACTTGCTGCAGGGCTCAGGGTGCTGCTTCTGCTAAGATGTAGTTATTGCACAAAACTAAAGCTTGCATATATTCTCTTTAGTATATAACTGGGAAGAATTCTATAAAAGTTTTTTCCCTTTCTCCCACCCTTTTTGTGTCTGTAAGTTTCTGCATGCCAGCTAGCTTGGCAGGGACAAGAACATGCTGAGAAAAGATCTCAGTACAGTTGGTAAGCTTTGCAAGTTGAGGTTTATTTAACAGCAGGGATTGCCTTACATTGTGAAACTTACATATAGAGAGTGAAAGGAGGCTGCCCTTTCCAGAGCCCTATGGAATATGAGACTTGGAATATAATATCACCTCTCTAGTAATGTCAAAGCGGTCAAAGGAGGGATTTGCATGCATTCAGTCAGACCCCAGAGTCCGTAGGCCAGTTCAGAGAATGGATTTCCTCGCTGTTTTCACTCCAGTCTTTGAGAAGGCCAGTCTCCTTTCTTGTCATGTGAGCTTTGCACCTTTCATGCTGAGACTCAACACAGCCTCTGTGGAAACAGCAGGCATGATGGAAATGGTGGGGAATTGTAGAGGAAGGTGCTTAGATACAGGCCAAGAAAGTGGCATCTGGGTGCTTGATATACACCCCATGAAGACCTGGGAAACCCTGTGGGTGTCCTGGTTCTTAGAGAAGCATTGCCCTGTGGTTCTTAGCGGAAAGCTCCTCTTGCCATCCTCACAGTGATGAGACTTACTGGTCTTACTGGCGCTCATTACGTTTGAATGCACAGGGGCAATCTTGGTGCTTTGTAATCGTGGCCTCACCTCAGAGGTGAGTGATACCAACCTAGACAAGGGCATTTGAAATTGGCATGTTAACATGCAGAGGTTACTTTCTTCAGGTCCCTAACTAGAGAGATGAAGCTAGTAGAAAAGAGACCAATCAGTCCAAGGTGAAGCAGGTCCTGTTTTATTGTGCATGCAGGAGATGCTGACGCAGGCCGTTGGGTGTGCAGGCAGCACTGAGTGTTCACCTCGCTGCCTGCTCAGAACGTTTCTAAGCCAGATACTTCTTTTTTGAACCTCAGTATTTTCACTCTGGAAACCACCTGGGGTAAGGAAGTTGAAACTATTGACTGAACTAAAAAGTGTATACTTTTTGAACGTATAAGTTAAATGCCTGAAAAAAAGTTGGTGAAATCCATTGGGCAGATCACACGTTCAAGACTGAAACTTGCAGCTTCTTGTTTCTTGTCAGCATTTCCCAAAGCGCGGTGGTGCAAGAAGTATTTGGGGCATGAACCTAGAACCATGCAACCTAAAACAGTGTAGCTACCTTAGCTTGCCACTTGACTGATGATGGCCATGAACAGTAGAGCTCATTTGATGCACTGCGAGTAGAGGAGTAGGCAGAACACACAGGCAACACCCCTGAGAGTCCTGCATTTCTCCTGATTTAATTTGTAAAATCAGGCTATTGGCACATCTGTGAAAAGACTGATCAAAAATGCAAGATATAAGAGAGATAATGAAGCTTTCTGCAGTGCATCTTCCAAACGAGCTTAAAAACAGACATCCAAGTTGTCTTAAGCAAAAATACCCAGTGACTCTGCACAGTAGGACTCCTTCATGGCCACATTAACTTACCCTCAGTGAAGTGTTTTGGATCCCTGTGGCGTTCTCACACCTGCACACGTGTTATTGTCCCCTATAAAAAGGGAGAAAAGAGGAGTGTTGTGAGGCTGCCTAGAAAAGAGGATTTAGTGGTAGAGTTAAAGACTTGCTAAGCTTTGGAAAGAAGGTGTTGTTTCAGCACTGATCTAAGCCAGTCTGAGACAATAGTGCCCCAGAAAAGGGTGGTCTTGGTCTTCCTGAACAGTATTATGAGTTCCTAGCATCTCCCTTGGGTTGGAAGGGAAGCCTGTGCTGGACTCATGTTGTGGGTAGATGCAATGCTGCCTTTCAGCAGTTCTGCCTTTCCTGAGATCCTTGATTTGGAGATATTTTCCACTCATTTCACTGGGAGTTGAATCAGGTCCTTATTGATGCCTAACTATACAAATGAAAAAAGTAGTGTTGCGGAAACAGAAACAGAGACCTGAAAGGAAGGCCAACTTAATCTTTCCTCAAAATCTAAATACTCTAGTTCCTCTTTTCTGCATTAGTCTCTGCTAATGAAGATTATCCAGCATCTAGAGGACCCCTGTCAGAAAAAGAAAAAAAAAAATCCAAAAAACCCCAAACCAAAATAGCATAGAACAAATCTATCAACACTGTTCTTGGAGGAAGATAACAAAATTAGAATGTCCTTTCAAATTCAACTAGACTTTCACTTAAACAGAAAAACTTTTCCCACAGAAAGAACCTTCAGGGAGTTAGTTAAAATCTGCTAAGATAAAATATATACCACATCTCACTCTCCTCAAAAAGCCTTATTATGTTCATTCCCATTAACTCCCTCCTCAGGGTATTTTGTATGTCTGCAGAACATATTATGGCCATTTGGTTCTGAACGTTTTTGCAGGACTGTCACTGAATTTAAGTCAGAAAATGGCTAAAACTGTGAACAACATTTCAAAGACTATAACAAGAGTGTTTCAGTAATAAATAAGTCAGCACATAGAAATGTCTCACTAATTCCCTGTCAGGCCAGGCAGAGTCAGAGCTTGAAGGAGAAGGTAAGACATGTTTTATTTGATATATCCTGATATGGTGCTATCCAAGTGAAGCTCTGCCAACATTTTCACTTTAATTTTGCATTGCGGAACCCTGCCGAAAGTTGTCTCGCTGCCGTTCAGTCATTAATTTCTTTCCAATAGCAGCCCTTTCACCCTCAGAGGTAAAGTTGGAAAACTGGCATTGACTCTGCTCTATCCGTCATTTTCATGTTATTTACCTTTGAATATCTGTGTGGCCTATCTGTGTATGTCCAGCTTCCTCAGCAGGTAAAGACTTTAATCATATTCATAAGGAAGCAGCATGGTGATTCTTGTACCAAGAAAGTTCTTCTTGAGGGTTAGGTAAAGCCTCTTCATAGATACACACAGCAGAAGAGTTAAAAGATTTCATGCTTATTGACTCAGATGGCTTTTATATCTAAGTAGGAATCCTTTCATTTTGAAGTTCAGTTCTCTCGCTTTCTCTTGCGAGGCTGAACACTTTGTCTGTGAATTTCCTACTGGACAAAGGAATGGTGAGCTCCTGTTTCTCAGGAAAATGAGCTGCTGGGTTCATTATCATCAGCTCTGTACAAAATGGTTTGCCAGACATTCCAAGCATGAGGTAAAGTCCCTCCTGGGCCTGTGCTGCAGTCCTCACAGTGGGGAAGATGAGCTTTTGAAATCGTTTCAATTTTTATTCATTAGTGTGTATAAAAATAGGACATTTAATCCATCCAAAAGCAAACAGCCAGAGTATACTGTGTTACACAGCAAAAGTACAGGACAAAAGGGCGGAGATGCAAGAGAGCACAGCAGCACTGGTTCAGAACAAAGGTCACCTGCCCCAGTATCCTCTGCCAACGGCAGCCACTGGTAGATACTTGAAGGACAGGCATGTGCAAGACTTTCCACCGACTTTTTTCACACCCTTTTTCTCCTTTAAGTGTCTGGTCTTCTCTTGGACCTGTCTAAACTATTTGCAACAATAACATCCTTTGGCAAAAGACATTCCACAGCCTGACTACTTGTTGCATGAAGAGCCATCTCCTTTACCTTGCCTTAAGGCTGGCTCCTTCTAGCTTCATTTTATGGCCTTAATTTTTGTATTGGAAGAGACAGTGCGTGATTGATGCCTGCCTATCTGATCTTGGCCACTCTTGATTTGTAGATCAGTATCATACCTGCACTAAGATGACCCCTTTCCAAACCAAAGGGAACATACGGAAATTGTTCCTTGTGTGGAAGCTGTTCCGTAGCTGTGGTCATTGTAGTTGCCTTTCTCTGAGTGTTTTTGGTTCTAATACAGCCTTTCTCAAATGAGGGAACAAGAACCACATGTTATATTGAAGATGTGGAAGACCCACAGATAGATTCATACAATCACATAATTAGGTTTTCTGTGATGTTCATTTCTTCTTGATAATATGTATTTTATTTTCTTCTATTTTAATTTTGCTATTTTGACTCCTACTGAGTTGATGTTGTTATGGAACTAACAATCCTAATGTCAAAATGTTATTCCTGGCTGATAATTGTCAGGTTTGTGTACGTCATTTCCTATGTGAAGTTACGATTTTTTTTTTTTTCTCCATGTGCAGTGTTACCTACATTGTCATTCATCTGCCATTCTATTGCCCAGTCACCAACTCTTGTATGGCCTCTTAGCAATTCTTCCTAGTCTGCCCTCATTCTTACTGTCTTGAATAATTTTTTTATCAGCAGCAAACTTTCTCACCTTTTGCCAGTTATTTATGAGCGAATTAAATATCAGCACAGTTCCCTGAGGAAATCAGCTGATGATCTCTCTCCACTGTGAAAGCTTACCCTTTTGTTTTTGTCTTTTAACCAGTTATTTTTCCTTGAAAGGACTTCTCTCTTACTCCATAGCCATGCAACGTTTGCGTAGATATGATTAGAAAGAGAGAAATCAAAGTAAATCATCACCAGAAGCAAAATTTCTGCAGATCAAAAAACTCCAAGCAGAGCCAAGCTGTGCCCAAACAATAAATGTAGTCGCATAGCAGTTGTAATCAATGTCCTCCCAATAGAATCATTTAAATCCACACAGCCTATATATGCTTATCTCAAAATGTGGTGTGTCATCCAGTACTCCAGACAGGGCGTCCACTGGGCCACAGAATGAACTGCCAGATGTCTGTAAAGGGGCACAAATACCCAGTTGCAAAGGAGAAAAGTGTGTGGGGTTTGGGTTTTTTTGTTTCACAAAACCATCTCTCTGCTTCTGATCTTTCAGGATCATCCTAAAGGGAAATGCTGAAGTCTGGTCCTAAAACTTAAATCCCCACTGAAAAGCAAAAATTGTGCTGCCTCCTCTCTTATAGCTCAGGGGGTATTTCCCCATTGCCTTCTGTCTCTTCCAGAGGTCTGTCCCCTAGGTACATCCTGTCTTCTCTACCTGTTCTAGCAACCAATTTCTTTCAGGGAGGCTTCTTAATCCAGACACTTCAGTAATGCAGTTTAATGTCACCCACAGAGAGAGGCATCAAAGCAGCATGGTGGAGCAAAGTGCAGTAGTAGCTGCAGCCCGGAGTTGAGGGCTGAGCAGGGACAGGAGGCATTTTTTATGCTGATGTTGCTGAAGAAGAGCATGATTCCTATGCATAGACCTTAAGAGTAATTGTGTCTAGACCATATGTTGCTTGGAGTTTGTTAGTTGCCCAAGTAAATGTGGAGATTGGAGCCTGAAAAGGTGTGTTTTCCAAGCTTTATCAGATGGTAAAATGAGGATATTCCCTCTCCCTGAAAATCTTCCCTCCCTGTTAAACTGCCTCCCTGCTCAAGCTGGCTCATGTTTAGCAGAGCTGTGCCATGTTCTTGCAGGTCTCTTGTTCTGGAGTTGAGGTGGGCAGAGCAGATAGTGGATGTGTGCCCTGATTTTGGCCAGGTTAGCAAGACACATATGTGGCAGAGCTGGGAGTGGCAGTCAGGCTGCCTAACTCTTTCCTCACATAGAGTTGTGTTGGCTGTGGAGACCAAGCACTCTCCATTCAGATAAAGCCCTGTAAATCTGCAACCAACTGGGAGTGGGATCCTCTAATGGAAAGCACTGGGCAACCTTAATTACAGGCATCAAAATGGGCAGCTTGTGTGATAGCCACAAAAGGGCTTTATTGCTAAAGTAGCCTGGTTGCACCAGGTTGTTGGTGCAAGGACCACTTTGCTATTTAGCACATTTGCAGGCAAATTTTCTCAGATTTAGGACCTCCAAAAGGCCAGCCAATAATTTTTTATGAAAGGCTTTGTGTTCTTTCAGTCAGTGCATATCCCCACTGTTTGCTGAGCTATGTTGTATTTGTAGGCATCTCTGCTTAGAGGATCTGTTTGTTATTTATTATCTGAACACCTATTCAACAAACAGGTAATGAGTCAGTGTTAATGGATCAGGTCGGTTTTCTAGCAGAGCAAGTCGATAGATTTAAAAAAAAAAAAAAAAAGTGACAATGATGTGGATGTTCAAGAAATACCTGCAACGTTTTTTTGTCCGAACAATTTGATGCTGCCTGAACACCAACAGGTATTTCTGAGAACCAAAAGGAGAATGTCTAAAGGATCTTTGCCTGGTGCTGGGTTGAGTTTACTGATTAGAGCCATGTGAAATGCCTATCTTCACGTTGTCCCCTACTCTCCTGTCTGGGCTTGCTGGAAGGACAGACTTCTGCCTTGCTCAGTCCCTGTCCTGATCCCCACCCTCAGGCTAAAAACATGACCATCATGCAGCATTTCTTGAAATCAGTCTCTGTCCAGATGGAGCTACAAATAATAGCTGTGTCAGTCCCTGGCCTCTTTTAGTTGTTTATTTTGTTGGGGAAAGCACTAAAGTCTCAAAAATGTTGACTCTTATAAGAGGATGTACTGGGCATGCCCATATGAATAAGCGATCTGTAATTTTGTGCAAGTGCTTCTACTGGCTTCAAGCATATTTTTGCAGGTGCCCCATCTGGAGAAAAAATGGCCGCGAATGAGACCCTAAATCATGCTAAATATTGCAGAGAGCATATCAATGAAGTATTTAAAGATTTAAAAAAATCCTGGATTCTGAATTTACAAAACACCATTTCCTCCATCTGCAGTCAGTGCTCATCATTTTGTTACAAAACCACTTCATTCCTTCATCGCTAATAGCTCTCTTTGAATACTGAATTGCCTCATTAGGCTCTTTTATCCCATGAATGAAATTCTTCCTCTGAGTCAAATAGGCAGACTTTATTTTTCCCATTGATTTTTAGTTAAATATATCAGACTGGTTCTAAGTAATCAATAAAGCAGCGTGGAAAGACTTCTGATCTTTGAAATTGTGTGGAGTAGGCCTTTTTTTATAATGCCTCTCTTGAAATCTTGTCTTTAATGGAGGCTATTTGCCACTGGTTTAAGAATACGGCTACCCTGTTTGCTTTTGTCTGAAGACTTCCTCCTTTCCCCGCAAGAGGGAATGGCAATTCCGACGGCCTGATTCCAACTGTGATATAACTTGGCAGAGTCACCCCTAATGAGGGGGGTCACACTTGTGTCAAACAGCTGGATGAGTTCGCAAAGAGTTGGGCTGGTTTGCTGAATTAGCATGTCAGTCAGTGGAGAAGTTAGAAAGCAAGCTCTGCCTCGTGCTTTGATGCAATAGCTCTTCTCCATTGTTAATAGGAGCTAAATAACCACTGTTATGATGATATTGTCTGCTGTAAATTCATCTCCCTAATTGATCTGTTGAGCAGACTGCATGTTTCTAAATATGGGTATAAGTTGCTTCCTTCTGTCTCACTGGTTTAACAGTTTAAGTAAACGAATACAGATGTTTTATTGCTCCCTTAATGAGCGAGGGGAAAACCATGAATGATTTTCTCAGCATATCATCTCCCTGTAAAGTGCAATGTCTTTTGGGACCTGAAAGTCTGGATTTGGTAATGAAATAGTTATAGGTTGTTGGTTAAAATCCTGCCAAAGGTGGGCCAGAGGACTGTCTGATTTACTGCTCATGACTTTAGGGAGAGGTGAGAGGGACTCAGGTTATGGGTACGTCAGAAAATTGTTGCAAGAAAAGCTAAGGCCATCTTCAGTCCAGTGTGTGCTAGCAGAGAAGAGCAGATGCTTTGCTCCGGGACACAACTGGGAAGTTGCAGTCCTGCAGTGTGTTGATCAAGTTGCCTTGCATCAGTTTAGCTGTCAGGCTGCCAGAGGCCGTGACACAAAACTCACCATCCAAATGGCACCTTTATTGAGAGCCAATGGGAACAAACTCTTCTTTTATGTGTTACGTTGGACTAAATATGGCTGTATGGGAAATGGGTGGATAACAATTTCTGGTGCATTTGCCCTCTTGGGGTAGCTAGATAGGTAGTTTCAGCCAAAGTGGTGCTTTCTGAGAGTATGTGAAACTGTGAAAGACAAAGGCAAAATCCAAATAAGAGCAATTTGTCAGGGTGTCCTCACCTTCAGATTTAATTTCTGAATGTGTTTCTGATGTGTTTTGTGATGCTACATAAGTTACTTAACCGTCTATGCTAAAGCTAACAGAGAGGATGTAAGACTTTAGTTAATGTTTTTGGGACCGATCTAGAGTTTCAAGCAGAGCTTGTCTGTACTACCACTGAAGAAAACTGTCGGCATATTGTAGACCAGCATTTGCTGTGATGTAACTCAGGGACTACAGCTGCCTGACCTAAGTACCTGTTATCACACAGTTTCTAAGCTTGGGGAAACAATTAGCATTCTTAGATCCGATGATGTGCAACCCAACAGGGCTGTAAGGCTGCTGTCAGGGGCCTGGTGCAGCTCCTTGAAGCAGCGTTCTCTGTTCTTAGTGAAAAGCCCTTCCACAAGAGCATTTTGCTTTTCCAGACCCGAGATTGATGCTTCACGTGTGAGTCACTTGAACCACTCCAGTCTGTACCAGCAAGCTGGCAGCTAGCATTAATATCCCACAGGCAATGGAAGCAAAACAGTGGCGAGCTGAAGAGCTGGCAAAAGGGGGGAGTCGCTGCTGTGCAGCACAAAATCAGAGGCCCAAAGTTGCTATGTGCAGAAGTGGGTCTTTTTGAGAACATTGTAAACACTCACAAGTACATATGGCCTCAGCGTGCTGGACATGTGAAATACCACATAATTAAAGTCAAGTGGATTCTTACGGCTGTTATCCAGCACAAAAGCAAATCTTGGAGCTGGCTTCCCAGCTGACATAAAACGAAGCCGGGTGAGGTTGAGAGAAGTGTGCATGGGACTCGGGGAATCATATGCTATCACTCAAATCCCGTCTTTGTGGGTGGCCATGTGGAAGCCAACCTGCTTCTGCTTTGCGGGCTTTGAATAATGACCTCCGCTTTCTGGTAGTGGGGTAGCAACACTGGAGTCAACTGGGCTATACCAGTTTATACCTGGTGGGAATCGGTAAGATGGGGATTGGTATATTTACTGCCTGCCTGGCAGGCATGAGAAGGGATCTTTGTGCCATTTACAAACATGTAGAATATGATTTGTATGAGTGTTCAACATGATAACTTCCTTCTGTGTGTCAAAATGTGGTGGGCAGTGCTGAGGGAGTGCTGCTGAAGCAAAGCTGGGAGGTTGAGGCAATGTTGCTTGGGGAATGGAGGGCATGAGGAGAAGAGGGAAGTAATGGGAGCTACTTTTCAAAGCAAGGAGTGAAGAAGACTAACCTAAAGGAGAGGAAATACAGAGCAAGGAGTGAAAAGAATGAGGGTAAAGAATCATGAGACTGAGATGAGACTGGTTTGATGGTTGTGATTTTGCCGTAATCTCTAATCCTGTTATTGCACCTTCCTGCCATAAACATGCCTTGACTCAACATGCCTGGGGTGGAGATAGAAAGGGATGGGGTGGCTTCCTGAGCTTGCACATGAATACTTCTGCATTAACTTCTTTTTACAGTGAAGTAACTATTGGAGCAAATTAAGAAAAGGCCTTCAAATCCAGCTCACCTCAGCATGGTTGTTTGGATGTCCTCTGAGGGGACAGCAGAACAGCACTGGCATCCTCACATCTCATGCAGAGGGGTTATTTCTAACTTGTCCATCAGTCCTGTACATGAGAGGTCGCCCCTTAACAATTCTGTTAGAAATACTAACTTCCTACCAGATCCTGTGACAGAGAACTCAGCAGCGTCTCTTCATGGGAGAAGATGGCAGCAGGACAAAGATGTCCTCCTCCGGCCATTTGAAACAGAAACAGGTGTTTTAGTCTGTTGATGTCAATCCAAATAACCATGTCAATGTTGTTGCCCATGTATTGAGGCTCTGTGTCTCTTTCTGCAATGTCGTATAAGTTGGGGCACCATGTTTTTTTCCTGGCAGCTATGTCTAGGGTGCTTAGGAGAGGCCGGATGTGTAAGATGGTCCAGTGAAGAAAGTATCATAGTCTTAAAAGTTAGTAAGCTGCTTGGCACGGATAGGTAGTGAGCAAGCATCTATACTGCCTATTGATAACCTTTACCATCCCTAGGCTGCACTTATGTGACTGTCTTCTTGGATACTTTACAGTAGCCTCATGGCTGCGTTATTGTGCAGTGCCTCTGGTATTCCCCAGAATTCAGGATCCTTGGGAAACCTTCCCTGTAACCCTGGCTCCAGCTTGATGGGGACAAGCAAAAGCAGGGAAGCTTGTAAAAGGAACATAATTTCAGCAGAGAATTCCTCCGGACAAAAAGAACTGCCTGTGAGTAGGTTTAAGTGTGAAGGTATTGCAGCATCGTTGCAACATGCAAAATGGACCTGGTCCATTTTAGTTACACTGTTAAAAACAGTTGTGGCTTAAAATGCTCTAGCACTGAGACTTACTTCGTAGAAACAGGATTTACTAAAGTGATCCCCTTTCACAGTGGCATACTGAGTTGTGAGGCAATTGCAGTTATTTACACAATGTGTAAATAAACTTGCTCCCCTGACTGTAAACCATGTCCATTAGCCTTATGACCTTGTAATGAATCCTTTTAAAATATGTAGCCAGGCTGTGCTTCGAGGGTGCTAGTACTCACCTGACCAGAGTCTTTTCATATTCCAAGATCTCTCTTGTATTCCTCCTTTCAGTCATTTGCAAAACTGCCGGTTCGGCTCTTGTAAACTATGTCTCCCCCTGCCATGCACTTGCACTTTGCTTCTCTGATTGCTCCTCTGACCTCTGCTTGGGCGATGCCAATTTAGAGGTGCAGCCCAACACCCTTTTTTTAGTATAGATTGCTCCCTCTGCCTACCTACTGTCTTTCAGTAAAGTGTATATGGCTCTTGGATACTGAACATTCATGCAAGTTGTGAAAACGTCACTTAATGGGCTTGGTCCAATAGGGAAATTTTTGCAGTTTATTTTCATGAACAGTGGCTGATATAAGGACATGTTATTGACTTGTAGTTTAGAAAATCTAGATTTGATAGGAAATTTTGGAGAGATCGTCCTCCCTGCTGTGCTTAGGTCTGGGATCACTAAACAAAACAGACTTCCCTCCTTTCAGACATAATATTGCTGCCACTTGTAAACGCTGTTGTAGAAGAACGATCCAGCTCCTTCTGGAGGTCTGCAGAGCTGGATTTATTGTCCCCTGCCTGTTTGCTGCAGTAGCACTTAAAATCTTTAGGGCTTATGCTCATGTTAGCTCCTTGAATCCAGAATGAACATTTAGATGGTTAGTACTAGTACAAAAAAGTTGCTCCAGTGAGTAAATAACAAAGTCACTGTTGCATAAAGAAATATGTATCTTCTCTTCTGTTTCACCTTGGTCTTTGGGTTGTACTTATCATTATGGTGTCTGAGTGCCTGTCAGTAGTACATTAAATTGTGTGGGAGTAACATATCAGGTGATGAGGGGCATCATCCTCTTCCTCATGCATATGCAGAGGAGCACTTAGTGTTTGTTATGTAAATACAGCATGTGTATGTTTATCTGTGAGAAGCAGTTTTGGTTTTGCATTTGGCTGAGAAAGTGGTGACATTTGCAGTTGCGTGGCCCATTTCTTGTGAACTCTGGTGTGAAATTTGTCCCTGGCTGAAGGAAGCTGACAAAAAAACGAAGCTACTGGCCTAGCTGGCTTTAGCCTCCTGTATATCCCATTAGCTCTCCTAGTTTTTAGGACCTGAACAGGGAGGCAAAGCGCTCTCCCCCTTATTGTCCCCTGTGGACATATTTAAGGGGAATGCTATGAAAAAGCATCTCTAGAAAACTTTCCACACCTTTACTTCTTCCTGCAAGCTTGGCCACGAGAGGGATTGAGCCAACTCAGCTTTCACTGTGCCCTTACTCAGAGCTGTGCCTGCCAAGGAAGGACCCCACAGGATTTGACTATTGTGGAGTAGAGACAGCTTTTACAGGAGTGAGGGTGTATCTTAACTACTGCTCAGACACTTGGGAAGTCTGTAAAAGCTTTCTGAAACTACCAGGCTCCTCCCAAAGCACCGCTTGATCTAGTGCATTTTCAGATTCAAAGCTGAGCTTATAAAACTTATCCCTGTACAAAGACCACCCAAACTAGCAGGGTGTGCAAAGAAATTTCTGTTTATAGTTTAGTGCAAGGGTCAGATAACTTTGCTATGGTTCAGGTTATCCACCCAGAGAAAGCATGCTCTTTTGCTAAGCATGGGATACGTGAGTCATTTCTATTACCCAGACCTCTAGACATAACATAAAATAGATGGCATGAAATAGCATTAAAGATATTAAAGATGGGAGGAAATTAAGTGTTTTCCCCCTTGCATTCTTGAGCTATAGAGTAATGGATTTCTAGTGCTAACTCAGCTACTAATGCACACATAAGAAGTGAGGGCAAACAGTAGAAACCTCAAACTTTGTACTGTAAGATACAGAAAACTCAGTCAAGTAAAAGGCAACAGAGAAATGCTTTTGCAATACAAATTTGGTGATTAATTTCCTAGCAGGGAATTAGCTTTTATCTGCTTTTAAAAAATGTTAGTAAACTGGGTTTATCTTAAGCTGCTTAGAATTTGTGACCCTGCCAGTATCTGGCATATTGCAGAATTTTCTCTCTTTGTTTGAGAATGACCATAAGGCCCCAAATCTGTATTTTTCCTTTTTCATATTTAAAAATGTATTATTTAAAAAATAAATTCCAGCTCAACTTGTGCATTCCCAGTTCAGGTCTTTTCTGTCATCCTTTTCTGTTATGATCCTGTGGAATGGCTAGGGGATTCCGAATAACAGATCTCATACCCACCTAAACAGAAAGCAATTATTTTTATCTCCCTTTCTTTGAAAGGTATAAATTTTGAACATCGAATTCCCTCAAAACTGGGAATAAATGATTTGAAGGCGCGCCTCTCCTCATTAGAGACTGCATTTAAATATACTGGCTCCCTTGAATGCTTGGGAACACTTGCATTTGGATTTCTTTTTTAGGACTTTTTCCACTTAGTAATTAATACTCATCCTTATATAACACTTGTGATGGAAAGCACTGTGCAAAGGGATAAAAATGGGCAGTCTGCCCGTTAAAAGGAGATGAATCTACAGTACTGCTGATGGACCTGCTCCCTGAAATTCTCTAGTGCAGAGAAGGTTAAAAGTTATATGTCAAATATAATACTCTCAGTCTGTTGCACTCAGTGACTACAGCCAGTATTTTAACTATTAAAGTAATAGAATTTAAGGCTAAGTATTTTTAATGGTTTTTATTGCTGGCTTTCTTAAGCTTCTGTTTCAGAAGTTTTGTGATCATAAAGCAGGATGGAAGGAGTTTCTGTCTAACTAGTGTATCAAAGCTTAATTCTCTTACGATCATGCACATGCATCCATTTAGGGCCAGTGCACCATTTCCATCAACTGACAATTACCTGACTTTCATGATCGCTCTGGAAGTCAGAAATACTTGCCATTTGTTGGCCAGAGGAAATGAATATATTTTGTTTGAGACGGATTGGGTCTTGGTATATGATTTATCGTAGCCCAAGTATGTTTCTTACAATTTTGAAATCTGTGAAGTCATATTGATAACATAAATTAAAAGCTTCAAGTAATGTCTGAAATACATAGCTATTATTTTACATCTACAGGAAATGCAAAATAACAGAAAAAGAAAACCCAATTACTTGACTTACCCTCAGCAACAAAGAAAGTTTCCTTTCTTTGTCTGGATGAAGGTAAAAACAGTCCATAATCCAGCTTCTTGAAATACTCAGTAATTTTGTTTATTTTATTCTCTGAAAGTACACACCATTTATGTAGCACATTATGTATGTAAAAGATACTGGGAATGAATTGAGACTTAGTAATCAATGCCAGCCCTAATCTCCCCATCAGAAAATTAGTTGGGGCAGAGCTGGTATTGAAACATGTGGGCTGTCTGTATTATCTGAAGTGGAGCACTCTTGGTTGTTTCTGTCTTGAAAAAAACCAGGCTTCTGTTACTCGGAAAGGGCAACTGCGTTTATTCACTATTTTCTCCTGGGCATCCCAATATTTTTGTATGTGTTGGCAGCAGAATACTATGAATGTCTCTTTTGGAAACCTCTGGCAGAAATATGTTTTCCTTGCAGGTGACTGAGCCCAGGACCAGCATGAGCTCTTGGTCTCTTTGACTGTCTATAAATTGAAGCATGACTTGAATGGTGAGCTATAGGCCTCTAGGAGGCTAAGGTGGCGACTCTGGTCTTTCATATACACTCTTCTGGCCAAGAGGCATAGATGTCTTAGCACTGCTGCAGCTAAGTGTGATTCCTGAAGGAGACGCAGTTAGTGGAGTGATTATTCAGGGGAAGAAAATATCAGGACAGCACAAAAGGGAGGGCAGGCAGAAAGATGACGGTGATATACACCTTCTTCTGATGGAAAAGGGGAAGTTGTTCTGAGTTAAGAAGAAATGAACTTCAGCTTGCAGTCACTGATGGCAAGTGGCCAGTCTGTAGCAGCTACTTTCCATTACTGTAGTACCACAAACCAGCTCTCAGGAGATCAATACCGCAGCGTGGAGTCAAACCTTACCCCGATGTATCTAAAGCTGGCAAGGCAGCGTGGATTCACGGCTGAATGTGGGACAGAGATCAGGGAATCCCAGATCAATCCAACTTGAGCCCCTACTTGCCTGTATGTGCTTAGGCTCTGTCCTGTTCTCATTTATCCTCAGGTGACCAGATGGCTTTTTCTGACAGACCCATTTACTGCTAGGAACAAGAAAGAAACCATCCATTTATAGCACAGTAAAGAGCAACTTTGCCTTGCAAAATTGTTTTGCTGAGCTTCAAAGGATAATGAGACTTTTTTTTTAAAGAAGGAGACCAATGGCAGGGGTTTCTCTGCACAGGCTATCAGCAATCCATACCAGGCTAGCACTGGATGCAGTCTCTGACACCAGCCCCTTCCACTGCTTTGCATGGCATGCATAATGGATGGCATTGCCAGGACTAGTTTCCTGATGTTGTATAGTACTAAGGAAGAGGCTGTCTTCTCCTATACTTAACCTTACTGATTTTTAACCCAGCCATTAGTCTTCACAAATGATATTGTTTTCCCCTTCGGCATGAAGCAGGAAAGCCTGTTGAAAACCACAGCATCCGTTGTAAGGATGGACTTATTCATCACTTAAGCCTGGGGCTCAGCTATGAACACAAGTAGGACTTCAGAAACCAAAATATATTTGGCCAAACTTTTTTGTGTAATGGTTTCCTCAGAACTCCAAGCTGTAGTCAAACGTTTCATTAAAATGCCTTGGGAATGCACAAGAAAGCTCTTGACTGTAATGTTTGCCTAGGGAGTTTTGTTTCAGTCTTCAGCCTAGAATGTCCTTAAAGCCTATTGTACTGCGTGAAAGGTAACAGAGTATCTCGAGGGAGAGTCACAGGCAATTCAGATTCATGCCAGTGAGTTCCTGTACCTCCTGCCTAGAGCCTTCCAGCAGCCACAAATTGAGCTGGATAATATCGTCATTACTGCATCTCCTCTTCAACACGCTCACTGCAGCCAGCATGAACTACTTGCTCTTGTGTTGGTTATAGTGGCATTTCTGCTACATGTCCTCAGAAGCAGGGAATGTATCTTGATAATTTTGGTAAGGAAAGGGAAGCACTGATGTCATTATTACTGTTACCTCAGTTTAGCCAGAGTCCCCTTTTACCAGTCTATCCAACTACCAATTATACCAGTCTGTCTAACACTCCATCTAACAACCTCCCCACCATTGTGGCACCCAGCTTCTGTGAGGCCCTAAAAAGATACAGGGACTGGTTCTAGCTGGTGCTCTCACCAGGGCGGCAGCATTTTATGCTCGACTTCACCCGGACCTTGTTCATTTGCAGATAGCCGGTGCTTTTAGCACGCAATGGGAGGGAACATGTTCAGTCACAAAGCCAGAGCTCAGATGCAAGAGTAGCTCTCTGCATGCTCCCAGGTCCAGCTTTTTGTCTGGCAGCACAAAGCGATTTGCAAAGAGGATGGTTCAGCTTTGTGCGACTTTATTAATTTGTTTATTAGCAGCCAGCTCCGTGTGAAGCATTTAATGTAAGTTGATTAAATAATGGGATGCTGTTCCCCTCTTATCCCAGCCACATGACAGGCTGGCTATTTTCAAGTGACTTTTTCTTTCCCATTAACAAGCAGAATAATTCAAATGAATAGCTTCCAGAAACAAGAGAAACCGTAGTGTCCCCAATTATTCATGCCTCTCTTCCATCTAAGCATTTCTGCAGTGGGCATGCAGTTGTTCTAAACATAGGATATGTTTTTTTTCAGGACCGTTTTAGCCTTGACAACTCGTCAATCACCTGGAACAACAACTCTGTTCCATCTTTCATTATTTTTCTAATCATAATGTCTTTTCTAGATCCATAATTGTTCTTCATGGGTTATAAAGCTGGCATAATTGGCTATATTGAAAAACATTGATACTGATTTATGTGGTTTCAGTTATGCAGTGTGCATTTCATTTTATGTCCAGTCTGGGGGTAGAAACCTCTCCGACCTGAGTATGTGCTGTACAACAAGACCTCTGCTTCTTTTCTCTTACTGCTCCTATGGAGACAAGTATGTTTGCTTTCAGAAACGTTTCTGAAGCTTTGTTTTCTCTTGACACTCTCTGCCTTCCACAATCACTTCATTGCCTTGTGGTATGCTAGGGCTAATTTCATGGCTTGTTCTGTGGTTGTGGAATATCTGCTGTTTCCCAGGATGTGTGTAAAACAAGCTGACAAACCAGCCTGGTGCTTAGCACAGCCCACAGTTTGCTTCATTGCTTTGGATAGTTTTAGTAGCCTTTGAAACCCATTAACGTGCACCTCCCTCATATAAGCCCTATTTGTACTGTGTCTCTGTATCCCATAATCATCATTAAATGCAATTTTAATTTCACATTTTTAAATTGAGGTGGAAACAGAAGAGAGTAAAAGCACACCTGCATTGTACATCATGCTCTGTGGGCATACTACCACACTCCATGGGCATGCCGCTGTGCTCAGGGCATAGGCACCCTCCACGGCGCACAGCCGTACTGAACTGTGGGGCCCAAAGGCAGGGCATGAGCCTGGCTGCACAGTTTGTGGCTCCCTGCATGCTGCTTCTTCAGGGATAGGTGTGCAGTGATGGCAGCTCTCTCCTGAGGAGCGACGCTATCAGATGCGATGGCTGAGAGCGCACTCCTGCTCTTACTTGGAGATGGTGGTGAAAACCCTGCTCGTGTGGCTCCTCTTCTTGGCCGTTTCAGATAACCCAATTCCTACCTGCCACTTGATCATCCCAAGTTAGTGCTGGCTGTGGCACTGTGGGGTTAAAGGAATTTTGTAACACTTGTCAAGATTTAAAATCCCTGTAAAACAACGGAGAAATGTTGGCTCCTGGCCTTAAATGTTACTTACTGCCTAATAGAATTTTTTATGGGCATGAGCATTTGCTAGATTTTAGTCTCAGTGAGGTATAAGAGGTCTGTTCAACGCAGCTTTGGAAAACATGCTCCTGTACTGCTTCTTTCCTGGCAAATTTCCTTCTTCTCCACAATGTAGTGCTTATCTCATACAAGAAACAGATAGCAGAAAAACCCTGTTCTTTTTGAAAGCACCATTTCCTTCCACTTCCAAGTTCTTGAAGCATGGCAGGGCATAAGCCTGGTCCACTTAAGAGCATGTTATTGTCTTTGGGCCAAAATCTATTGTGTTGAATAGAAGTAAAGCTATCTAAGGCAGACTTTTTACTGTAGTTGTGCTCCTCTATGTCACAGAGGCCGGATCCTGCCCTTTGCAAAGGCCAGCTGAAGCTAGTGAATCCTGTGACAGTAATCTTTGCCTTGTAGATCTGGGTGCATCCTAAACAGCCCGTAGGTGAATTGAAAGCTGTGGACATGAGAGCCCTGGAAATCCTCTTTCTGCCTTTTAAAGTGTGTCTAGGCTGGGAGAGAAAATGTTTCTCAGCTGGCAAAGGCTGCTGCCTCATATTTTGATCTAGGAAGACTGTGATAGTCTCTCATTTTATCTTTGCTAGTGAACTAGATAATGTTTGTGTTATCATCTGGGCCTTGGTTTAAGGCACATGCTAAACTCCGTGTTTTATCTGTGTACTCTGGTGGGGGGAAGGTTCATGTGTACATTTTAAGTTGATGCCTTTCTGGTATCACCAGCTGTCTCCCATTTCTTGCATCAGAATAAGAAGAGACATGAATTATATAACTGAAAATGTTTCTGGATCCCTTACTTGCCTGAGATTATTGATGCCACGACCCCTTGGGGAAGAAAAGCTGAGTAGTAGTGGCTGATAAATGGAAAGTGTTTCTCTCTCATTCTCCCCTGCCACTTTCTCCCTTTTCCCTTCTCCACTAATCTATACAGACAGTCTTCTGAAACATTCACTGTTACCTTTGTTGACAAGACCATCTAAAGGCACCAGCTAAGTTTCTGTATTTCTTGTGCCAGGTACACATTGAGAGCCCAAAGAGCTGAACAGGACACACATAGACATGATGGTCCCAGAAAGAAGACAGCGTTATTATAGTTTTATAAATAAAACACTTGAATAGTGTGGACATTTTATAATGGGCTATCCTAGTTAATGTAAGGATTGCTGCTATTTCCAGCTGCTATGATTTACGTATTAGTCTGATAGAAATTAGGGAAATATGGTATATATAGTAAGCTAAAAATTACACATCAGAAGCCGTGGAGGTATCGGAGAAAACAAAGGTTATATATGAGATTTTGTCGTACAACTTTCCAAAGTCTATAATACAATTCATAGTTGTAGCTCCAAACTCCAGAAACATGAAGCTCCTGGCAAACGGTCGGTTTTCTGCTCACAGTTAAGTGTTCATCTCTAGTAATGGAGCTGATCTGAGGTTATGAACTGCAGGATTTCTCATCTGAAATTCCAAGGAGGGAGGGATAAGGCGTTCTGCCTGCGGTGCACTCTTAGCCAAACAAAAGAATCAAAATAACACCAGCTTTTGAACTACTTTTGTTCATATTCTCCTTAGCTTTGGTTATGTTTCTTTCTAGGCTTGGAAGGCTTTTAATTTGGGATGCTGGCAGATATCCGTAGGAAATTTCAGTGGTATCTGAAGTATGCTTGAATCTCTTTCTTCTTCCTTTTATTTGTGACAGCTAGGGATGCTATCAAGGATGGAAGTATTTTCAAATATTCCAAGTCTGAGATGAAAAAGTTCTGATGTTTTTGTTCAGACTTTTTCTGGGCCAAGCCGCTTTAAGCTGAGAAAGGGGATCCTATAAGAAGAGTTTTATATTTTTGCTAACATTTCAGCACTTGTCCTTCCAGTACCACACATCACCTAGAAATTTAAATTTTCCTTAAAAATGAAAAATGGGAATGAAGAAAATGGCCTCATGTAGGAATTTCATTACAGCGTGGATGAAATTTCACCATAGTGTGGTGCTGATTCCAAAGGGCTCCTGGTTTTTCAAATGTTTTCTCCTGGGTCTCTCTCTCCCGGCTACATAGCTCAGAATTGCAGCGGGAGGTCCAAATCCTGTGCTTCTAACCACCAAACTGCACGTGTGTAAGAAATGGAGAATGAGTTGCAGTCAAGCAAAGGAGTGAATTTCTGTATGGATTTCTTCATTTTATTGACTATGCTTACAAGAAATGCAGTGCTCCTCATGCATCCTGTTGGCTCCAAATGCCAGTGTGAACCCAGACATCAGAAGCTCCTCCTACTTTCCAGCCCATTCCGTGAAAGCCCCCCAAAAGCCTGGAAGAGCAATGCTCATATTGTTCTCCCCCTAAAAGCCCAGGACTCACCTCCAGAGGGCACTGCAAACTTGCTGTGCTGGTGCTCACCAGCATGCGATGTGCAAGAGGGAGCTGTTCAATGGGCATTTTATTGCAATTAGGGGGCATCAAAATATTTAAGTAACATTTTGACTGTCACTTTGATTGCAAAGCACGTATTTTTAGATATAGCTTGTATGCACTTTGAACTAAAAATATCCCTGTGGCATCTGTCTTTTGTTAACACAAGATTATTGTGCTTATAGAGTGAACGTGAAAAACATATATAAGCAGCAAAGGAACAGATCTAAGTCAGTCATAAAAAAAAATCATTTAATATAACTCTTGTGTCTTTTTGCTTCTCTGCTAATTTGCAGCTGAACAGATGCTATACAAGCAAATATTCATACAGTAAAAATATACAAAACCAGAATTCTAAGGAGTGGTATGATAGTGCTTACAGACACTGTAATAAACCCTCTCCTAATGTTACTGAGAGACACTCCTTACCTTCCCTAAGTAGTGTCCAGAGCAGACAGAAGCATACAGGGGGGGAATCGAGGCACGGAGAGGAAGAGGAGAAATCTGAGTGCTGGGGACGGTGGATATGATTACAGCATTAGAAAAGTGCTGCTTCTTAGTGTTGCTTATAAGGCCATGTTGGAAGCCTGTGGCAGAGATGCTAATCTTATGGAATGACAAATTTCAGGATGCCACTTCTGTCATGAGTGTTGCTGGGTTCTTTTGGCCTGCCCAGGTAAAATGGCTGCAGAAGAGCACAGCAGCCTGAGGGACCACAGCAGCCGTGAGGCATGAAGTTGCCTGCTGCTCCACTGCTGGCCACGTTCCTCGGCACTTTCATGGCAGAAATCCTCTCTGGCTTCACGACCCCTTGGTGTTGCTCTGCTCCGCTTGACTGAGATGAGCTGGGAGGATTGCCAGTCCAGCGCTGAATCACTGGCTTTTTACTGGAATTGCCCCACTCTGCGTACTGGAGTATGCCCTCCCGGCTGCCAGCTGCCCGTGCCTGTTGGTGAAAGAATTGGCAGAAAGGGTTGGCCCTGTCTCAGGATGTGCCTCCCCCTCTGAGTGAGCAGCTCGGTGGGGTACCGGAGGCAGAGTCGGCGTGGCACTCTGCTGGCGTGGCACACGCCTGCCGGATTTGCCGTGCTGAGACTGTATTAGCCGGAGACGTAGCATTGCGCTCGTGCAGGTGTATCACTTCCAAAGTGCAGGCTGGTGCGGGTGCCCCTGTGCAGCACTGTGCTGTCTGGACAGGCATGGTGAGGCTGAGCTTGTGAGATAGCTTGAGGAAGTCCAATGCCAGGAGCTAAAAGATGTTTTAGCCGTAAACGGCTCAACTGTGCTGGAGTGGGAACAGGCGGTTTGCTCCAGGCTGTCTTGTTGGTGAGGGGACAACAAACAGTGTTCAGAGAGGCTTCCAGCTTGGGCAGAGAGTTCCTCTTGCCACTGGCTCCAAAACAAAAGCATCCTTGGGCAGATCAGTTAAAGCAGTAGGCAGGAGAGTGCATTGCAGCCAGGGCAAGCGGTGGAGAAGCAGCCAAGAGGTCTTGGATGGCATGGTCACTGGGATGGTCATGCACAGCTTTTTCATAAACTGGAATTCGAGTCCTGTGGAAAATGGATGCTTCAGTAGTTGGTTTTGGTCTAATGGTTCGACAAAGAGTGAAGATACTGAAATGTATCATTAATTTATCAGATGTTCCAAACTGTGTTCATTCTGAAAGTCAAAGCGTTTTGTTTCAGCTTGATTTGACCACATCCGCTGGATCAATCGTAGTGCCTTAGGCTTCCCTTCTAATTTGTGGCTGGATTCATCTCCATGGTACACAGCAGCAGTTCAACTGGGGAGGATATCCCACGGCATCTTCTCAGATTAAATCCAAACAGAGAACGCAGAGAAGGGAAGGGGTAGGGGAAAAAAGAAAGAAAGAATGTGAGATATCACTTCTCCGAGACAGTGTGGTAGCTGAGGCAGACAGAGATTAATGAAAAATTGACCTAAAAAGAAGTGTTTTCAAATGGGTCAGCTGAAGTGTTTCAATTGGGTCAACAAGACCTGGAACAAAATCTTTCATTTTGGTTTTCTGATTAAAATAGAATAAAAAGGACTACCTTTTCCTTCAGAAGGCATTGACAGAAAATTCCCAGCCAGCTCTACTGGTAGCACAGAAGAGAAGTTTCTTTCTCTGAGCTGGTAGGAGATGTCCATACCCGACTCCTGGACTTCTACATAAGACCCCTCTTTTGCCTTCACAGTTAATTTGGTCTTCTTGGTGAAACCAATGGCTTGGGGTTTAAGGGAGGCAAATACAGTGGGATCTTGAGATGTTTTAGCAATCCAGAGTACCCTCCTCTGCCATCTGGACTCCATCCTTTTTTTTCAGCTGAAAATACACATTTTCCCTCACATCTGCAACAACGCTGCTTTTTACATTCTGGTCCAGTTTTGTTGCCTCTAGCCTCGAGATCATCCTTTGAATTAGGGGTCCCATCTGTTGTTATCCTGAGCAGCACAGAAATAGAAAATCCTGCGGGCAAATGGAGCATTGCTTTGCAGGACCAGACTGAGCTCTGCATCCAATTTAATGCTCAGTTTAAATTCGGTTGAATATGCACCTTAGATCTTTCTTTTTTGGGGGCAATGTGCCAAGTAAATGGAAATTTATATTTGACAATTTTCCATTTCCTTAAAAATGAAACATGCTACTAATAAGCAAGCTAGGGGGATGGGTGGGGAGCAGGTTTGCTGAGAGGCAGGGACGGCTCTGAGCATGTAGTGGCCTGTGCTTGGTCAGTGCATCTCTTTCTTCTGGTGTTTGACATTTTGTACTCTTATTTGCAAAACTGGAACCCCAAGGAGGCTATGTTTGTGGGCAGAACTGTGTCAAGCCAGGCACTGAGCTATCCTGTCTTATAAAACCCGTCTGCAAACTTTTGGCCTCTGGCCAATTTCAAAGCTTCTTTGAATAAATGTATGTGTATGAACTACTGTGTAAACAGTTCCTGGGCACAGTAAATAGGAATGGCATAGCTTAGTGTATTTGATGGCACATTCTATGAAGACATCTCACTTATAAAACAATAATACATCCATTAGCTGAAACATGTGACTTGGGGGTTAGGCAGAAGAAATTCCTTAACATTCAAAATCCAAATCTTGATCTGAATTTTATAGCCTGCCCATCTTTGGTAACAGCAGAAGAGTCTTCATGTGGCTACTGTTCACATCTTTTTTTTTTACTACGCCCCAGTGGGATGTTCACACCATCACTGTGCAGTTGAGTCTATTGCTAAATGGATGTGGGCTGGGAAAGACAGCTGGCCAGACTGGGGCACTGAAGGACTCATGCTTGAGAAGCAATGGCTTTATCTTCCTTTTTGTCTGCCCAAGCTTGTCTCCAATTAAGAAGGCCTATTTCTTCCACATATCCAGATACCAAAACCTGCAAGAAGATCCCTTACCCTATAGCACAGCAGTGTCACCACTGAGTAGTACAATATGCTGTGAGGATCCTGATTTTCAAAACAAATACTGATAAAAGGTGGGTCTGGATAGTAAAGTCTGAGTATAATTTTTGCTCTAAGTCCTAGTAGGTGCACAAACCCTGGGCTTTGGTATATGCCATTGTAAAAGACAAGA
This sequence comes from Gymnogyps californianus, assembly GCF_018139145.2. Classification (NCBI taxonomy): domain Eukaryota; kingdom Metazoa; phylum Chordata; class Aves; order Accipitriformes; family Cathartidae; genus Gymnogyps; species Gymnogyps californianus. The sequence goes on from NC_059473.1 coordinate 21,198,481, forward strand.
GCTAGCTGCAAAGTTCAGGTCAGGAACCTGACTCTGAATTTCAATGAATTACAGGGATTGTCTGAGCAAACAGTGGTTACTATATGTAATGCTGAATTCAAATCGAGTCATTCTTTAGGGAAAGAGAAAGCAACAAACAGCTTGTCACTCACTGTGTTTCTTTTGAATTGGAATAAAACTTCTCAAACTTTAAAAATAAAGCTGTGAAAAGCAGCTACATTTTATGTAGGCTTTGCACCATGTAAAAATTCACAAGAAAGCAAAGGGCAGAGATTTTATCACTGGAATCTGAATCACATTCATTTTCTGGATTTGGCCTTGGCTCAGATCTGAATGTAAATTTAGATGCAAAGTCCCCAAAGTCTACAAATTTGAATCTTCTGTCACCCTGGGATACTACCAGTGTAGGGTAGACTCTATTGCACCAATAGTATGAAAAAGGTGAAATGAACTTATTTTGCCATTTTCATTACTGTTCATTGTGAACTCAGGTTTCATAAAACGCTAGTATCTCTGGCAGAAACATGGTGTAAAAATGGTAAGAATGACTATTTATTGTGTTCTCCTTCTTGGGTTCCCATCCATCCTTACTGGACTGTAAAAAATCAAGAATGTTGAGGAAAACCTGGTCACCTACATCCTGTTTCATCTTCCAGCATGAAATGCTGACCTCAATATTTCCAAGCTTGTATGCAGATTGCAGCAGGAGGAAGGATGATAGAGGAGAACGTGCATGTTTGGCATACTTGATGTACAGGTGCAACCGTGCAAATTTGGTCACGTCTGTTTGCTAACATTTGATTTCATTTTTCACTGCAGCTCAGAGGTAAACACTGTAGCTGGAATTCTGTGATTTTATGACCAAGAAAATAGGTTTGTAGGTATGCGGACCAAGGAAGGGAGAACCAGACCTCACTTTTTGGGTGTAAAAAGTCCTTTGCAATGGAGAGAGAATTTTCATTCCCTTTGTGTACAGCATGATATAGTGTGGCTCTTGTCCTCTTCCACTGCACAAGGTGTGAGTGGTGCCTGCAGGAAGGATGACAGAGTTGTGTAGCACTGTCACTTCTTTGCAATTCTGTATTCTTAAAGCATGGAAATGGCCCAGCTCTCTTGGCATGGCAGTGCTGTGAAGGTCAGAGCATGTTGTATTGGAAAGAGGCATCCTCCCTCCTGCACTGGCTGATAGAAATCCCAGGGAGGATTTTAAGCAAGGGTTTATTTGAAAACAGATGAAAGCAAGCAAATTAATCGGCTAGCAAAAAGAAAATGATGTTCCGGAAGACTTAAGCAGTCTGAATCACGAGCCAGACCTGCAGCCAGAGGCAGTGGCAGGCTTGCCAGTGTGAATACCCGAGAAAAATGTGGAGCAGGACACTCATGTCAGTGAACAAGACACTGCAGCAGCCTGCTGCTCAGGTCTTGTGTTTGCAGTCAATAGTGGGAAGGAGACAAGATGGACATGCTGCAGTTGATGTTCTGCAAATGCTTCCTCAGCAGTTACCATCCATCTGAGAAAGAAGAAGAAACACAAAAAAGAAAGCCCTTTTCTCATTAACAGCGTTCCTCCTCACTAAACCACTCAATTTATAGTGCTTTCAGAAAGAAATTGAAAATACGCCAGTTTGGTGCTGCTGAGTGCCTCCAGTTATGGTGGTGTGCTTTAGGGTGTGTGGTCATCCTAAAGGAGCTGCAGTGCTCTGCTCTGTGCCAGGGGCACCAGCATGTCACTAGCAGGGTCAGTGCTATCCGGCTGGGAAGACCTTTACTTTACCACTGAGTTGTAAGGTTCAGGCTGCCTTTCCCCCCTGCTTAATTTTTGTACTGGTAATTTATGAGGGGCAGTAGGTGCAGCCAAGAGTGGGTAAATCGATCTGTTCACGTGGGAGGGAATACAGTACTATTCTGCCTTTTCTGAGAGAAATAAACAAATCTCTCATCTCGCAGTATTGCTGCTGAGAGGAGACTCTGTGCTGGAGTCTCCGTGTCTTGGAAATGGGTAAATGGGAATAATATGTAGGAGATACGTCAAAGAAGCCTTAGAAATATGACTATGTATTAATTTCTCTGTTTTGGCTAACTCAAATGTGTTAAATGGCTCCTCCCATCAGCTGGGAGAAACAAAGGAGAAGTAAGAATGTGTATTTACATTTTGTAATGAATTTGCTTAGACTCCATTTATTCCTGTTCTGAGTTTACTTTTCGTTAGTAGCCTCATGGTAGGAAAGTCTGCTGGAAAGATGCATTTGAACTTAATATAGCAGTTGATCCACAAGAGATGAATTTTAAACTTGCAATCCTGTGATCTTGCTCTAGAAGCATAATACCAAGAGTCACACACAACTATTTAAACATTAAAAAAACCCACCCCATATGACTTGGAGTTATCATTCCTAACACTGAGCTGCAGCAAATAATTCTTTACCACGGTTTTTTTTAACAGAAACAATTTTCAATAACAAATGCCTTTGATAACATTTCCAACTGTTTGTTATCAGGAAACATGCAAGCAGAGAGGAGGAGATTTACTGATTAAATGAGATGTTTCACATTTTTCACCCACTGCAACTTGCATCCAGCTGCAGGCCTCAGTCTGGAGGCTGAGATCAGTCAGCAGCAAGGGCCAGATGGGGAGTTCCTTACTGATCCCTAACCTGGTGTCACTGACAGCTGCGGGATCGTTGGTGGGAGCCGCTGCTCTGCAGTGCCACAGAGTCACATCTTGTCCCTGAAGAACCTTGTTATTTTCCTTTACAAAGACAAATGACTTTGCTTTGCACAGGAACCAATTTCCCACTGGTTGTCCCCAGCATTGTTTTTTCCAGTGAGGGGTTAACCATGCCCTTGAAGGACCAGCAAATTGCAGTTCAAGGGTTCAGAAGCAGCCACTGGGCAGACAGCTGCTTCCCTTAAAAGGTTACCAGCGTGTATTGCTCACTCACACACCGTCCTCCTGAGTACACCCTGAGAGAACATCCTCACCCAAGCCTTTATTGGAGATCATTCTTCTCTACCCATCTATTAATAAGCAGGTGATGTCAGCCTGTTACTCCTTTCTTCCTCCAGGCAAAATCTAGCCACAATGAGCAAATAATAGGTGAGATTTGGAGAGGGGATGCTGATGGTGTTGCAATGCAGGGTGACCCCAGGAACACGCACTGCCACTGAGTCAGAAGATGACATCAACACTCCCGCTCCGCTGACAGGTTTGCTATCTGCAAAAAAAATGGGCTTAGGCCTGTGCTCCTATTGTGTTACAGTTAATGCTGGCATTCACTGGCAAGCAGGGCCACTGTTAGTTAATCTGATCAAACGTTGTTTAATGGGATGGATAACAGCAATGTAAATTCTAAAGGGGTGATGCCATGCTCTGGTCTGGAAATGAAAGTGGGCTCAGGTCACAGTGGGGAGTCACGCTCTCACTTCACTGCTTATCTGGGTGCGTGTCCTGGTTGGGGCAGGGCGGGACTGCAGATGCTGTGGGCGTCCCTTCTGGAGCAGAAGCAGCTTCTTGGCTGGCTGGGAATGAAATGTAAAACTGGGGTTTACCTTCCCTGTCCGCCTGCCACTGTTTTTTTCCAGCTTTGCCTTTCCCTCAGACTTGAAGGGGGCTGTTCAAAGCATCAGGAGTAGGTGCAATGAAATGGTCTAAGGAGAAGAGGGGGATACTTGTGTGTCTTCTGTGCAGTGGCCCATCAGAGAATTTGCAGGATAGAGAGTACAGTCCTGTTGGGGATACTTTTTCCATGTGCCTGTGAGATCAAAAGGATCCAACAATCTCCCACAAATCCCAGGTCAGGGTAGCTGGAGTCTGCTATATTCTGCTTATTCCCAACTAGGAATCCAGTAGCTTTAATAGCTGGCATAAGACAGAATACCTCTGAGGAGGATGCCACTTTTTTAGAAGGCTGAGCAGGTATTATAATGCCTTTCTCCTTTGCCCCCTATCTATCTTGCTTTGGCTGTTGCAGAAGTTTCAGTGCCACTGTTCATTCCACATCATGCATTGCAATAGTGCAACACCACTCTGTTTAGATTCACAGCAGGTCCATGGAGAACCACTTGAATCCCAAAGAAGTCTGAAAACCATCCCTTGAAAACACATGCACTGATTCTGAGTTTTATATAACCCTCTTTTAGACATGGGCTAAAGCTAGGGCTACACTCTTTCAGAAGAAGTGCTCTCTCCCTAGGAAAAAAAACATTAAGCCAACCTTTTCCAGACAATTATTTCCAGGCCACATAGCAGGAGTGAATGATGTGAAATAATATTTCAGTAGCAGCCCTGTGTAGAAGGGTTGCATAACCAGGCACTGTCCTGTGTCAAATCTCAATGGACGTTACTAAGAAGACAGGGCATTTTTACTCCCAGCTAATGTAGGTAGTGCGGATTTTGTGTTGGTTACTCATGCCGTCCATTTCATTGTGGCATGACTATTATAGGTGGCTGCATATACACTTGTACACCAGTAATTACCTTGTTTGCAATGATAAGCCAATGACTAGAACAGCTTACTTCAAGTGAGGATACATGGATTTAGCTGGACTCTGCCACTGACTTAGTATGTGAACACAGATAATCCATTAATTTTCATGCAGCTTGTTATCCTGCATTTAATTTAGAATTTGTGACATCAATCCTTATAAGTCTCTTGGTCATCTTTGCTAACTTTTGTGATAGGAGGTCAATCCAAACACTGTTGTTACAATAAGGAGGGTTTCTGTTACAGGGTCTTAGGAGTTCAAGGGAAAAGAATTAGTTTCAGTTACATGATTGAGTCCGATAATTATCATCAAGCCTTGGTAGCCTCCAGTTTAGCAGCATAATCTGTAGAAAGGTTCTCCTTGCCAGGTTTCCAATGGGCTTTATTTGGTATCATAACTGTGAACACCAAAAAAAGCAAGACAACAACTCTATGTTCCAATTTCTCTGTTTCCAGGATGATTTAAAAGAATCTGAGGGAGGGTCAAAATTCACATCTGCACCCACATTTTAGTTTCTTCTCCCGTTGTTGCTCGATGATGGTTCGAGTGATGATGTTCAGCCAACTGCAAATTGAGTTGATCCAGATCTGTATCGAAAGTCCATACTTGGAGCTCTAAAAGCCAACGGTGTATAACTGGTGCTTAGGTTTAGTGGACCCATCAGTAATTAACCTAAGCATGCTGAACGGCTAGGCCAAGTGGGGCAGAGACACCTAGCATAAACAACATTTCACTGTTCTTCATTTTTTATTGAAGTGCTCATAATGTCTTGCCAGATGCCTGGTGTAATGTAAACAAAATGTCCCTGTTCTGAGGAGCTTTAAGAACACCTGGGAAAGGATAGGAAGAAGTATGTACATATTTTTAAATACAGATCAACTAGGTTCCCTGAGGAAGTCTGACAAAGTGAGGTTTCCAGGGAGGTTTGAAAATGGGAAGTGTCCCTGTGCTGCAGTGGAGCCGAGAGGTGAGGAACAAGGCACAGTCACATGAAACAATACATAGCGTCTTTTGGTGAAGAGGCCAACAAATACAGGTGTGAGAATTTTTGTGTTTTGAGAGCAAAGATTTACTAATACAGTATTATCTTGAGCTGTAGCCTCAAAATCAGTGTCTGTTTAGAACCCCAATGCTGAGGGGTTCTAAACGTCCCTCTTTCTAGGCAAACCCAGTCCTGTTTGCTTGTGAGATGCCTTTTCTGTTGCACAGGCTAATGCATGTGTTATAGATGAAGATACTGCTTCAATAGGCAGGCTGAAAAATACTACCTTGGACAATTTGTGAAACTAACAGATACGCAGAAAGTGAGCCCTGCTTTTATCTTGTGCACATGGAGTTGAACAAAAATGGCTTCCTCAATCAGCAGCACATTAGCTTTCATCCCCCTCCTCTAGCTGACATCTTCCATCACTGAGCTGCTCTCCTCTTTGATCTGCTTTTTTGTTTTCAAACAGCTTATTCTTTCATCAAGAAAGATCAGCTTCTCCTGTGGGCAGAACATCAGTAAACACACTAGAGAAAAATGGAAGAGATGATAATATGAATTTATCTTCTGAATAAGTTCCTGTTCCAGAAAACTAAGCAACATCTCTTTCTCCCCAATGACATTTCTCTAATAACCATTTCATAGTAACAAGGCTATGAACAAAAGAATCTTAATAGCTTTAGGGTGTTGTACTATTCAGTCACTGTTCATGGTGGAAGGATTTAGATGATAAGGATCCCAGCTACTCCTGGCATTTTTAGCAGGAGCAACAATAGTTAAATGACATGTTTTAATATGTTTGTGCCTTGCATTTCACTATGGTACAGTCAATTTGTCTGTTAGGAATTGATACAAAGCAGCTTGAAGTCTGTGCCGTTCTTTCAATTAACTTTAAAAACCCTTCTTCCAGGCCTTTAAGTCAAGGTCAGTATTGCAGTTATTTCCTTAATGTATTCTCTAGTGAGATAGATTAATAAGAGGGCATTACATCCCCTTTCCAGATGGGAGGAGCAAGGAAGTTGCAGCCCCGTTTGACGGTGGTCAGTTAGATCATCCGTAGCTCTGGGAGTACAGCTCCTTCCATGGGTCTGCACCGTCTCTTCCAACTGATAGTGCGGTGGCTGAATCCTGAGGGGTCCTTATAAAGCTGCAGGCTCCACCAAGTCATAAATGAGATTACATTTTAATTAAAACGTTGACATTGTAAAATATACATGGCACAGTAACACATAATATTTAGGAAACTCTAGTAGGAATTACCTAAGAATTTGTTATGCAATATTTAAAAGCTGTGATATTTCACCTAGTCTGCTGCCATTGTTGCTGGAGCGTCCCTTCTCCAGAGCCCTTCCCTGGACCACATGCTACTTCTTGTAGCTATTTGCATAGCAAAGCTATGCAGATATTTCACGGTGGAGCTTATCTTTGTTGCCGTCAATGGGTGTATCATGCACACTTCACTTATATTGTGGGCTCCCTTGCTTCATGAGTAGCCTTGTTAAACTCACATAGATGCTTGTGAAGTTGGTTATCCGGTGGATGGGAGCCAAGATTTAATTTCTGGCTCAAAATTCATCACTCCTGCTTACAGACAATATCCTTCCTTTTAGCTTTTATTTATTACTCTTTTAGTAAATGTATTATAGTGGAAGGAATTATCATGACAGCTCTGGATAAAAGTGTCCTTGACATATAAGCATTATCATTTCGTCTCCTTATCATGTGGCAAAATGCGACTGGTTAATTTATGATTCATGCTGTGTTAAGGACTTGCCCATATTCTATAGAAATGTTTGTGATTTTCCTCCTGGCTTTAGACATCTGTGGGTTGGCCAGTGTGCCCATAAACGGTGGTCTCCAAGGGGATGTCCTGACTGGGGACAGCTGGGGTTCATTCCCTCTAATTCCCCTGCTGTATTCCTTCCTTCACCATCACATGTGTGATGGGAGCTGTGAAAACAGCCTGGAAACCAGCCCATCTTTCCTGCCTGTTCTCTCATTTGGCAAATGCAGAGACTGGGGTAGGGAGTTTTACTTGTAATACGCCCTGGCAGGCGGTAAGGCTTAACAGGCTTTTTTTAGTCTCCAAAAATGATGAGCCTCTGATTATTCCCATGTTTACTCTATCTATTAAAGGATGATGCTTCTGTGTACAATTCCAGCAAATCCAAGTCTTTCTTTGCAGGGAACACTCTGTTAATGTCTTTGTGCATGAGCCCCAAATACTTTGTTTTCATTATTTAGGCTCCTACTGACTATGGGGAAGATCAATAGCTCATTGCTAGTGGCTGTCGTTATCACTTCGTGGCAGGTGATATAGTAGTAGCCTGCACTGAGTTTGTTCTCCCTCTACTTTGGACACATAGTTTATCCATAAAACTAACAGTTGCTCCACGTTCAATTTGTCATCCTTGCCCTTGAAAATAGAAGCTGATTTTTGAATACACTGCAGTGTGCAATATACTCCCTGTTCACTGCAGCAAAAGCTGATGAGTAACTGTGGGGTTGGAAGAGGAGAAAGACGTGGCTTCCAGTAAGTAAGAGCCACTGGAGGCAGAAGCAGAGGTGGGTACATGGGTAGTGAAGAATGCCAGATACATGAACTAGATGGGTTATCACTGAGTTTTCCTCTTTGCCACTGCTGATTAAATTCCCCAGTTGGACATCATGGTGGTGAGAAGCTGTACTCCTTTCATTTCATACTAAGGTTTTCAGACTGTAGCGTTCTTCCTAGGAAATCTGTGTTTCATTTCACTTGCTGCACAGCTATACTGGAGGTCTAATGTCAGAGGCAATCGTTGACCAGCCAGGTTTCAAAAATCACACTATCATTTATTGCAATATGTTGAACATCTTCCTTTGGAAAATATGTCTCATTTAGGGTGTCTAACACTCAGCCTTCAGAACTGCCGGTTCCTTTGGAAATTTTGGCTTTAGTGATGTGAGTAGGGCACTGCCCCCTCTCCCTTCTCTGGGGAAATGGGACTCCGTCGTCTTACTCGGTGCAGCTTGTATCTATCTGGTACTGCAGCCATCTAAACCCAATTAAAGAAGGCACAAAAAGGAAAAAGCAGAGAAGCTGGTTTTCTGAAATTGTACTACCTTTTGTTATCAGTCTGTGATCAATGCTGTGGTAATTGGTGACGATAGCTGAGGAAATGCTGGTTATTACAGGAGGTGAATGTCCCTATCTGTCATCTGAGTCCAACTTGCTTATCTTCACATCAGAGCATGGGGTCATTAAAGCAACATAATATTATTGCATTGATGGAACAGGCAGTCTGCTAAGTTCTTGGATACCAGATGGTAAATGCAGCTTGAGTTGGCAAATTGTTGCTCTTCTTCCTGCCGTGCAAAGGCTTTTTATCTACAAGCATAATAAAAACAGAACAGAAAACCAAGGAGAAATTTCTTTAATCAAGCATGAGAGATTTAAAAGAAAATAATAACAACAAGAAAAAACTTAGACAAAAGTACAAGAACAGATTCTGCTCTAGTGCTTTCTGATTTATTCCTCTTGCATGAGAGCTCTGAGGGCCAATGCCTGCTGATTTTACTGTACAGAGAACCCTAATGACCTCAATAGGAATTTATTAATAAAATAAGGTAACACTGAGCATAAGTCTGTCCAGCTTTATCATAGTGGCTTCTTTTACAAATATTTCTGAGATTCTGCAATTTTCCTAGAATAATGGGAAGGGATGAGAGTTTTAAAAAAGGTAGAATTAATAAACAATAGCTGATGATAGGACCAGTCATGTTGATGATTGGTCTATAAAAGTGAAACATTTAAAATATTGGAGTTGCCTCCAGATACAAGCTTTGTCACTCCAAACTAGACAACACGAGTCCTTGGCAGTATGCTTTAGAAGGCAGTCCTGTCCTGGTGGGGGATTCATCAGAGGAAAAGATAAATCTTTCCATCTCTAATTTAAAAAAATCTAGAAATCCTTCTGGGGCCTCACAAAAATAAAGAAATTACAGTGCCTCTCCAGAGCACATAATGTGCCTTGAAATGCAATCATAAAAACCTCTGCAAATCTAAATCCCAAAGGCAATCAACATATTTTGGTGGAAATCTTGAGAGACTTAAGTTGCCTAGTCTTCACTATACAAACAAATAAATGCCACTTGTCCTGTAATTTTCATCATGGGATATAAATGTGTTCGATTTTATATGTTCTCAAAGATGAGGGCTCCAATTTCTATGAGTCCAGCATTTCTTTTCGGTGGTATCACTCATGGCCGCATCCTGTAATGCATTTAGACGTTGTGGGGAGTGCTTTATTCCGTGAACGATACCAGGGCAGTCTCTGACTTGGTCACGTTCTGATCTAAATGCAGAATCTAATTTCTTTGATTTGCTTTTTTTCAGTAACAAGTCTTCCCAACATATCAACGTATTTCTTCCTGCATGAATAGGGATATAAGTAAATGAAGTAATAAATGGTAATTTTGATACAAAGGGTTCTGTGAGGGAAGGTGAGGGCATCCATTGAACTGCCCTCTGCCTCTTGCTTTCTGTAGCACACCCCGTACCCTGCTCTCAGACCCATTGCTTTGTGCCTGAGACCACAATAATGGTAGTACGGGATCAGGCCAGAAGCCTACCTACCTCCATGTCTCTTCTCTGGCAATGGTGCCAAAGCAGATGCCTAAGGAAGAGTAAAGAAAAGCGCAAGCATCTAATGATGCTTCTGCTACTCTCTAATGATTTGCGGGTCGGGGATTTCCTGAGCCAGATAATGTATCATTGACTTTGGAAAGTGGGCCATTTGCCCCAGACAAGTGGTTTGTGATGTGATTGTCCCATTCATTGAGCTGGCACCATTTAGAGAGCATTTTGATCAACCCAGATTCTTGTCTCAAACTAGAGTGCTCATTTGAGTCCTGATTATTTATCATTGTTGTGAGTTTTCCTGTTTGTGGCCTTCTCATTTAATGATGAGTGCTGCAGATGGCTTATAAATTGAGACGTATTTTAAACTAAGTATGAAGCTGGTTGTGTAACCTCAGCTGCCTTGGGATTTGTATTGGGGAAAAAAAAAAGAAAGAATTTCCCTGCAAGTACTCAACATACAATCACTGCTCAGTGAATGAAGGCATGGATGTCATTTTACATCAGCTATACTTGCTTACATTCCTTGTGGCTGGAGGCAGAATTTAAGAAGCCATTGGATATGGCTGATAGAAGGAGGTAATAAAACAGCACAGAACGAACAAAGAAATGCAAACTTAAACAGATAACAGCATCACTCTAAAATGAGCTCTTCCTAAGGTCTGTGTTTTTAGGGAAAAGAAATTGCTTACCTTCCATATTATATTTTCTGCTGCAAAGACAGAAAAAAAAAAAAAAGATAGCAGTGTAGTTGTAGTTTAATACTCAAAAATCAAAGGAAAGTTTATGCTGTGAGATTCTCACGATGTGATTTACCAGTGTGTTTTCCCTGCTGTGTAGCTTCTTTCATGGCAGAGGGGACTTTGATGGGCAGAGGAAACATTTTTAAGAGCTGCTATGCAGCTCCTGACCTCCTTTGTAAAGACCTTCAGTTTGCTCCTCTGAGTGCTGATTCCATGTTGGTGCTCAGTAGCAGCATTTGTGATAAGACTTTTTACCATCCACAAATGACTAGAGGATTTCCATCATTCTGACAAATGACGACCGGATTTCATCTCATGACCTTATCACATTGTGGCTGTATTGTATGGTGTGGGGTAGTGGGAACAATACCAATAAGGTCAAGGAATTGCAGTCTGATGGAAAGTGGTGCAGAGCTGCTTCTCAGTGACCCAACAGCTCCTGCAATTGCATTTCACTTGCTGACCTGGCTTTCCATCAGCTATTAAACAAGATCGTGTTGTAACCCTGTAGCTGGCTTGGGCCTAAGCTAAGTACCAGATGGCTGGGAGGAGGGCGGTTCTCAGAGCTGCTCCCCTGGTGTCACGGTTCAGATGTGCTTTCACCTGGGAATGTTTCCTTCCAAAATTTTTTCAAGAGGTGGGCTGCGATTCTGGGCAAACTCCCTGTGAACCGTCGTGCATCTTCTCCTGTCTGGGCAGGATGAATTCTTTTGACCTTTGCTTTCTATAACAAAAACCCAGAATACTATGTACTTTCAAAAAAATCCTCAAAGGCTTTCAAGAAGAAAATTTGTCACTTACAGCGAGACAGTCAGGGTTACTTAGCACTAAATACATAGTGTCATTTGAGAAGCTGTAGGGTACCACCTGGTCTCTAGCTGTCTCTCCAGAGGAGTGAAGACCTCTCATGGATCCTGTGCCGTATTTGCTAGATCTGTGTGGAAGTCTCAGATGCTCCAGGACAGCCCAATGCAGCTGAATTGGGGCAAGTGAAAATAGCCCTGAGCTACATCCACTTGTCCCGAGGTGGGACACACATGTGCTCATGCTTTACACATGGTGGAAGGCGATCAGATCCAGCAGTGGTGAGTGCAGTGCGAGGACCAACACAGCGGGGAAGCACAAAGCTTCCCCTGCCCAGTTCTGTGGCTCAGTTGCAGTAAGTCTGCAGAAACCTGGCAGAGCACGGCCAGCAGGCCAGACCTAAACATGACACCAGTGAAAGTTTTGCCTAAATAAGAACTGAACTAAAAAAGAAGCGTAAAGTCCTTATGGCTTAGATCACTACAGCCTCATTCTTCAATATCCTCTGGCTGCCTTTTGCTGTTTTGGCAGCACAAAGCTGCTGCAGCCGAGCACAAGCAGCTGTACTAGGTTACAAATGCTTTTATGTTTCTGGAAGAAGCAGAGTGCTGGTGAAGCAGGCTCATTCAGTGCTTTGTATTGATTTTCACCAACGCAAAGTGGATGTAAAACACTACCTGATCGATCCTGTCCTCTTTCTTGCTGCGCAGAGGGGTAACACCCCAGGGACGTTGGGGGTTTAACAGAGCTGCTTTAACGAAGCTGCTAACAAAGAGAGTAGGTTGGCTCTCACCAGGCCTTTATACCGGTCCTCACTTTCTCTTTCACAAGGCATGTGCTGTGGAGGGTGCTGGAACCCCATATCCAAGGTGGCTTCTGACTGAGAGTACAGTTTATGAAAGCATTTCTAACTGAATGACAAAACCCAGCCCCCTGAAACCCAACCACCAAATGCTGCCTGAGCAGAAAGAGGCATTACAACATGGGCTGATTTGTTTGCACCTAGAGAACACAATGCTGGTGGCAGCTGCTTTCTCATCCTGGGAACCAATTTAGCATCCCCTTCCCCATATGACTCAGACAATAAATTACACTTTAATCTAAATCTTGTACATTATTCCTACTACAATAGCTGGGCAATTTCCCCATTCCTTTTTTCAGCATCTCCCATGGATCCTCTTTATCAGCTATATTGTTTCATATTAAATAAGTTATTGGGTTTACCAGGTAAGGTATTTATGCTCACCATGAAAATGAGCAATACATAGGTACTCTCCTGAACATTATTTCCCCATCAACAAACAGAGCAGACAGATAGCCTAAGCTGCAGATTTACCTAAAGGAAAAAAACAAAGATGATGTCAGGAATTATCCTTTTCTGGAGGGGGTAATTTCCTGAATATTCTGCCCATTCTCATTCTTCACTCATCTGCTTTCAGTCAGCCAGACATGCATTTGAAGTCCCTGTGAAAAGGCATGCCAGACAGAGGGGACGGGGAAAGGGAGAGAGAGTTTTTATCACCCATCAGCTGAGTTGGGCCCACAGCCTAACTGTGGCACAAGTCTCTGCTGCAATAAGATTAGTTATGGACAGGAGCATGTCTTCATCGGGGATCTTACAATGCCCAGCTCTTGAATATCCTCTAGCATGCTGATCAAAGGACGCTACAGATCATGGAAGTGAGGGCTCACCTTGAAGTCACTGAACGAAGTTAGACAAAACAAGCACTTGAATACCGTATTTCTACAATTCAAGTGAATTTTCTAGATTTTGAGCTATTCTTTGCTCTAATGAGTCTGAAGAAAATTCCAGTTTGGACCAGAGGCCATTGTCATTAAAGCTGGTTGTACACTCATGCGGAAAGTTTATATGAACAATAAACATTGCAATGAAAAACAGTGAAGGCAGAAAATTCTCGGTAGGCTCTTGTGGAAGTGATAGCTTCTGCAAAATCCCAGCAATCTGAGGAGAAGCAGATGTTTTGATTCTCCACCAGGAGGCTGTGAAATGAAATTCTGATTTGAGTCTGGCTGCCATTTGTCTGTGTTCACCTTAGCTGTTGTTGTACATCATATGATGGTCATGTTCTTGGGGCATCCAGAACACCAGAGTCCCTCTCACAGGAGGCTCTGAAATGACTCAATTACAGTTAATGCGAAACCTAAACTATTAGGAATGTTGAAATGTTTAGTTTGGATCAGAAACTGTAGAAATCTTTGTTCAACATGCTGCATTCATGCACATTTCCATTTCCTGGTGTTATTTTCTGTATTTCCTATTGTTGGCATTTGCATTTAATACAATCATAAAGTTTCAAAGCTTAAATAAAGTGAGATGAAAACAAATAAGCAGAAATAAGAGCTGTTCACTGCCTGTCTTGGATCACGGGCTGGTAGGAGGTGCCACAGGACACGATAAACCATCTGTGTGTGATCACAGCAAGTGGTGACAAGGGCAAAGCACGGCCCTGCCATTCACAGCAGTGCTGAACCAAGTAGTCTTGTCAATGTGAACAATTCAGGTTATTCTTGGATAGTTTATTGCCTTTACAGCATTAATCTTAACCGAGTTAGGCAAGAATACATATTTGTTCATAGTGCTTTTCATACTGCTGTGTATGATTTTCACTTTCAACTTGAGACACACATGTTGATTTACATGACCACTGTATCACTGAGATTTTTTCATAGTAGTTTCCAGGCAAATTTCATATTTGTGTTGCAAGAGAAAGAGCAGAGACCTGACTGAGGCCTGTAAGGGTGAAAGGTAGAAATAAGAAGCTGTAGGTTGGGTTTTTTTTTTCTTTCCTTTCATATGAATTCCTACATATTTATGTTATTGTATGGGCTTCAGTAGGACAGTCTTAATAAGCAGTCCCCAAAAGGAGGGTGACTCTTACCCTGCCTAATTTCTCCATGAAGCTAGAACTGTCTGTGTTTCCTCTTCATTTCTCTAACTTTGGATCATCTTCAGCTATCCCAGGGCCTCTCCCACCTTCTTCATGGGTCACCAGCAGATCCTTCCCTCCGGGGTCTCCCTCCTTTCACCCTATCCTACATTTTAGTCTGTTTTCCCTGACACACTCCCAAGTGACTCACTGCCAACTTGCAGTTACTCTGGTCGAGCTCCCCGGATCCGTGTCCCTGCCTCCCTCCGTCCCTCCCGGCAGGTTTGCGGATAGCCCTGAGCTGCTGTGTGAGTCAGCCTGCTCTGGGACAGGAGAGCCCGCGTTAGCAGCCACCTCGCAATTGCAGCCTCTTAGTGCCTCCTTGGGCAAAGCGTGTGAGTAAGAGGGACTTCTGAGATGGGTTGATTTATGTCCTGTGTTTTTAAAATCAATTTGAATCCAGCTAGAGATTCTGTGCCACAATTACCCTCTTCCTCCTTGCTGCTTATATGGCACACCTGCTTTTTATATTAAATTGCAAACTCTTGAGGGAGGCAAGTTCTTTTTTTTAACTCAGTGTATAGTGCCTAGTACAGCTGGGGTTGTTTCATGGGGATTTTGTCTGCTACTGCAATATAATGATTAAATAACAATGAAAGGAATCTCTGGGGCTGATGCATCTGCCTAAAATCTGGATTTTCACTCGGAATTATATTGCTTTGTGCCTAAACCCAGGCTTTGCTGTGCTTGCATAATACCATTTCATGACAAGAAAACTGCACCGCGGCAAGCTAAGGGGTATTGATCACTCCAGGAAATTTGAAGAAAAGCAGCAAAATTAGAAAAAACATAATTAATTTGGTTTTTCCCAGCATTTAATGCAAAATGCTGAGTAAAGAGCATGGAGGAGCTCTGGAAACATGAGTCAAAAAGTGTGGTGTCCAGGGCTGTCAATATTAGTATCTGATGTGAGCAGCACTGGGTCTAGAGACTGGGTCTAGAGAAGATACTTGGCTTTTTTCTGCCTGACAATCTAAACGGACAGTGGTTGGGTTGTCTATCTTTTACAGCTGTGTGAGGCAAAAAGGTGGGTGTCACCCGGTTTCATACCTACAGTGCTGAACATTGCTCCCTAATGTGGACACATAACTGGTCCTGTTCCTCCAGGGGTGGAAAGGTTAGGCACTTCTTTGTGGAGTGCAGAGCTCCCAGCTTTCTTTGCCTGCAACCAGCTGGTTAACGCTTTGCAGCCTTTATTGCTACAAGAGCTTTTTTGTCTCCTTGTTCAGAAGCAAGTTATACTTTATTTCAAGTATAGCTTCATGGTAGTTACATGTGTAAATTCATTGTTTTGTTATTTTTAAATGCGAGATAATACCCAGTTTCTGGTTAAATTTTGTCTTTCTCCCCTGCTGCTTCTCTTTCTCCCTCTCTTGGGGGTTAAGAAAAGTGAGAAGACCTGAAAACAACTTGACTTCAATTTCTTGTTCTAAATGGGCAAGGTCCTAGGCATATACATGTGTGCTTCTCTCCCAGCTGCCTCAGTATGAACACACCAACTACCAGACTTCTGCAGGACTGCACTGCAATGGCAAAGTCTCCAGTGTTGGTCATGGAGAAAGGTAGTAGTTTCCTAGTGGTTCAATGTCTGTTTTTCAAGTGCTTTCCTCTGTACCTGAGTAATGATAGCTGAACAATGGCCCATTAAGAAGAGGGGGATAGTGAGGAAACCGTCTTAAGGATGATATTGGGGAGGTACCAGACCAGCACCACCCACGTTGTACACATATACACTATGTACAAAGCAGGTATCACACAACCTGGAGAACAGGACCAATTTGTGTATAGAGGCTCCATTATTTAATACATGCCACTGGAAAACTGGCCTGAAATGGAGACGAAAGTTCATTCGTATTTGTTGTAATCACCTTCAGGAAGAGTGGCTGTGCTTCTCTCTGAGAAGATGATATGCCCCCAGTGAGCAGGCGTCAGGGCTTAGTTACATGTAAACTCCTCGGAGCCCATAGCAGGCTTTGACTGTATTTAATTTATTGGTTACTCTCTCTGTTTAGCAACTGAATGGAGGAAGATGTCAGACATTGCCCAGTTTCACAGTTAATGGGTTGAACTTGTTTCCAAGGTAAATATTGGACATCTTCTAGCTCTTGGTATTTTTCCATCTCTCTCCCTATCCCTTTCTTGATCTCTACAATAGTAAATCAACTTGGGGGGCTGTGAACTCCTTCACTTCAACATGCTGTGCTCTGAACCACTTACCTGGAGTCATGGGGCTTGGATGGGATCAGGTGCCTTGTGTGAATGAAGTCACCTTTAGTCCTAGATGCTTGCAGTACATTCCCACATTGGCCGTGTTGTATAAAATAGTCTTCAAGTTGCTCAGGATACATGATTTTGGAAGGTGACTTAATGGAATCTGGGGATTGTTTTCCAACCTCTGCTGTGTTGTGAGTTTGAAGAGTTACTTTCTTCTTTCCACCTTTTTCTTCTCTGAGTATTTCAGTGCCATCAGTAACACATCTATGCTAGGTGTGATAGCTTGTAATAATTCTAGGTGTGGTGTTTTCAGAGTGGTTCTATGGATTTCCTCAGTTCCCTGACTCAACACCTTTGAGGGAGCACTGATGAAACTTTTTCCCACCATTTGGGCATAAAAGGTCCAGCTCAAATGGGGTCTGCAGATAGCCATGATTTCTGGTGTCCTAAAGTAATGGTCCATGTTTTCTGTCTTGGTCTCTGAGGGCTTGGCTCTCTTCTAAGGCATTATCAGCTTCAGTGGAGGGAAAACAGAACAATGTAGTGGAGGATTTCACACCAAGTATTTTATGTCTTTCTTTCTCCAATGATGCAAGTTGTACTAGAGGTAAAGTGTGGAGCAGACACATCAGATAATGTGTAGTATTGGGGTTAAGAAAGGAAATTCATGTGAGCAGCAGCACACACCCTTGGGAGCACTGCTGCACAGCGTATTGGTGCGCCCTTGCTTTCACTTGTCCTGCTGGAACATGGAAAGCAAGGCACTCCATTAAATGAAGTAAGATGACAGTGTTTGTGAATAAAGCCTTACTTCTGAGCAGTTGAGAAAAAGCACATCAGCAACAGCTGCTCTGAATGAATAATGTGATCTGAATTTTGTGATTTTTTAAAATGATTAAGTGACTTTGTACTTTGTTCTCTTTCACTGAAATGAAACAATACATTTTCATTCCAGTCTTTTGTCTTTTAACGGTATATTTTTTAATACTCTGAGTTGAGATAAATTTCCTTTGATTCCACAGAACAGATGATAAGAGAGAGAATTAAAAAAAATCTAAAGCCTTGTAGTTAAAAGACTCAGGTGAATTAAACAAGAAATAAGGCTTAAATCAGCTGAATCAAATTACCTCTTGGTTGTGAAATTACTTCTGAGTTATGAATCAGAGGATTTGGCTCTGTTTCTCATGAACATTTATTTGTGTTTTTCAGCCCTAATAAGTTACTTTGCACTTGTTAATACTGCTTTCATCTTTTTTTAATACTTTCATCTGAGTTTTGCAGATGAGCCTCTCTCCTTGTGAGGCAGGTACATACTGTCTTTAGTTTACTGATGATTAAGCCAAGGCACAGAGTAGCTGAAGGTCACACAGAGGGTGAGCCAGGGCAAATCCACTAAGCAAACGTAGGACTCTGTGCCTTGTCTCACCTATAACAGCTTGACAAGCAAGTGAGCTCATTTCCACGGGGTCCTAAGTGTGGCTTGTAGGTCAGTTTGGTAGGTTTGTGTAATTTTTAAAAAGATTTATCAGTAGATTTGGGTACAGTATGAGCACATTGTTGGATTTTAACCCATTTCTTCATTCCAGCTAGGTTTCAGGCTTCAAAAGCAGCATCCAAAGAGACAGGATGTATTTTTATTTGCCTTAAAAAGAGCAGCCAGCATGACATCATCCCCTTCAATTAGGCAGGCACTGATCTCTGCAGTGGAGGGGGAGGGAATATACTGCCCCCAAATCTGTTGCTCTAGAGCAGGCTCTGTGGATGTGAATAACATAAATGATCAAACGGGAAAGATCTTCAGTAGGAAACAAATAGGGGGGTTGCAGAAGGGAAGTCTCTTACTTCGGCTTCATGGGGAAGAAAGAAGGGAAAGCTGCAGGAGTCATGAGAAACCAAAGCGTGAAATACTCACAGGGGACAATGGTGGGTAGCTTTAACAACCATTTTAGCAGGGTCAGAGAAGAATAAAAGGACTTATTGAGTTCACTTGCTGAGACAGAGTTCACACAGTGCTCATTTGGCTGGCAGAATGGAAAATGGCAGCAATCCTGGGAGTTAAAGAACAACCCTTGGGCTGCAGACACATGATTACGTGCCAATGAAGAATACAGTGAATTAGGGACAGCAGAACAGAAGCAGCTCTACTTTGGTGTCATGTTTAGCCTTGTTCTTCATTCTGAATGTTCTAGTTGCTTTTGGAAACATCTAAGATTTGCTATAAAAATGTGGTAGTTCCCTCCTCATTTCCAAGTCACACTTCTGCGGGAGCTGCCATACCTCTGTTGCATGAAAACATCTTGCAGGATAGTAACAAGATACAGAGGGAGATTGAGGTTCCATTCATACAAGAGTAGTTATTTCCAAAGCTACTGAAATCTCTTCAAAGCAAGAAGCTGTTTCAGTTCAAAGAGTTATCCAACATTTGCGCATTCTTGCCACTGTTCATTCACTAAGCAACTGCCATCATGGTTTTTATTTAGGGTAGGAAATATCCTGGCATCACAGGGCCTGTGCAACAATAGTGCCCTGTCTTAATGCCTGCTGTGTTTTCTCGCTCCTGGCTGCAAATATTGGAGGAGGCATAGATCTGAGACCCTTTTTCTTTAGTGAACACCAGATTATCATGGCCTTCATTCAGGGGCTCAAAGAACATTGTCAGAAATCAATATAACTTTCCATTAAGCTTCTCATTGTATATGGCTGTAGCACAACCCCACTTGGCTCACACACCATAGTCCTGTTAACCCGGAGACTGTCTTGCTGAGCTTCACTCAAGGAACCTGGCTTGAAGGTGAGTCAGGGACGTGGAGCTGGGGCTGCACCATGGCAGTGTGTGGGAGCCCTGCCCTTTTGTGCCTGTGGCAAATGATCTTGGGATGGAGACTTATCAATAAGCACATACGTAGACCACAAATGTTTGCTGGGGTATATGAAGGCAGCCTGACTTCTCTTTGGGAGGCTTTACTGTGCCTCCTTGTGCACACATTCAGTGCAAGTAAATTATACTGCTGTACTGTGTTTAGACTTGTTAGGTCTGTCTGGACCCAAATCTAGCCAGTGCTAGCCCGATCCCCTCTCTGGGGAGCTGTGCTTCTGCCACGTTTGTGGCCATGCTCTGGAGGAGGCCATGGGATGGGGTGGTGGTGTTCAAAACTTCACAGCATCTTGGCAAGAACAGTTTACAGGGGAACTTAATTAATAAGCACCCTGAAACCTGGCCTGTCTGGGTAAAACCTGATTCTCTAGTGAGAATAATTCATCCCTGAATATGATAAGAAATTTTCCTGTCCCCCTTCCTGACCCTGCTTCCAGCTCTGTGGAAAATGCATCAACAGGGGCAGATGTTTGATTGAATCTTGCCGAACTTCAGCTCCTGTCTCTTTAGAAAGTGAAAATACCCCAGATCTTAATTACTTGAAGCCTCTGGGTTGGACCCATTTGAACTCCATTCAGAATGAAAGCCTGAGATACTGGGGAAACTGCCCAGAGTCTTCCAGGCAAGAAGAAAAGAGGGCTCAAGAATAACAGGGTAATATGCATGTAAAGGCACATTTGGATCCATGTCAGAGCAGAGGCTAAAGGTCCCCAGTTACTTAAGCCAGATACCTTGAATATCTCTGGCTAATCAAGGCTATGTTTTGCTGTCATACCCAAGACAGGAAAATGGAGGCACTGAGAAGGTTGCTGTAGACCAAATAATTATCTTCCAGAGTTCAGAGAAGACGTGGCTTGACAGTCATTAGTTTTACCTGCTGGCACATATGTGTGATATTGAATTATTGCATGTGGTCAGTGTAAGCTGTGTTCACGCCAATTGTCACCAACCTTCCAAACGCAGGTTCATACAGATAAGTGTACATAGCATAATTTCCAACCAGGTCCTACAACTTTATAGCTAGGCACCTCGCTTCACTTGCCCTCTAAAAGAAGACCTGTTTACTGAGTCAGGTGGCTTGGCCTTTTTTTGTAATAAGCAACTGTAGCAAACAGGCTGCCTTTCGTCATTCACAACTCAAATCATATTCTCCTTGTAGTATTGTGGGGCATTATAGCAAAATCAATGAGGGCTTTTCTTGCTAACAATGAAACTGACCAAAGTTTATATCTGGCTTTAATAAGAGCATGATAAGGTCAGTGTTGGGGGCATAATCAAAGCTTCCATGGGATCTGGCATATCATACTGAAGTTTTTTAGCATCTGTTAACCTTAATTGATTTGCACACAGGACAACAGATTGACTGGGATGTTCTGAGATGCCATATTGTCAAGCCCCACCAGTTTTCTGGACATTGCACTAGAAATGTCTCCTCTTGTTTGCACATCTTTCATCATGAAAGACCAAGCTGTGTAGAAACAAGCCAGCCAAGTTCAAGCTGTGATGTCTTCTGCCAGGCTAGTGCCCAGCAGTTCTATTAATTATGTCTATTCTGGCTAGGGAAAAAAGGGCCAAACAAATGAACTTAAACAACACATGGGGAGGGAGTAATTGTACAACCATTTCTTTCTTTAATTCAGAGCCATCCAGCTCCCTGACATTAGTTGTGTGTTAGCAGATGTGGTTTTGCTTCCATGTAAAACATCTGGTTACTGAACAGAGGCAAGATATTTTAAAAAGTGTTTTAACAGCTTTTCCCCACAAGAAACAGAGTTGCACAGCAAACACAATTCCATATAAAATGGCTTATGTGGCAAACAGAAAGACTGAGGTGAAAAAGGGCATCCGTGGTGCTCTTCCACGAGTGGCAGGCTGTCTGGGACCTGTGGTCACCCAGGTCTGGCAGATTTTGTTCTCCACATCACCTTGAGAAGACTGCCTCAATTCTCTTCCCTTTCCCAGCAGTGATCTTGCCTTCTAATTGTCCTTAGCTGCCTGTTAGATGAGAGCATGTAGCACCCAAATGTAATGCTGAGGAAGTCAGTGGCATTTTATGGCCACCATATTTTCTATAAGCAATCCTGTTGGTGACAGGAGGGGCTTTAACAGCAATTTTGCTGAATGGATTTTTTCAAAGTGATGAAGGGATCTTGAAAAGATTACGAACTTCAGTTACAGTGTTGGGAACTGCCACTTTTTGGTCTAGGAATGTCATCAGAAGTCTTGCAGGTTTTAGGTTAAGATGCAGCTGTTCTATAGCGTTTCAACACTATCAGCCCCTGCCAAGTCCAGAAGAAAATCACCAGCCAAACCTCTTGGTAGATGAAACGCCATGTAAGATTCAAATGTTTCAGGTTAGATTACTTGTTAGGCTTACAGCAAAGGGCTGCAAAGCTCAGAGTGTGCTACAGCACCCTGTTGCACATGGCTTTATCCATCCATGGAATTAAAAGTGTTTTACAAAAGCTAATTGCTGCCATCCCGCTTACAAATGAAGAAGTGGAGGCATTAAGAAACTTGCCAAGGGTAACAAAACGAGTCACTGGGAAGAGCTGGAAACAGGGCCTGCAACCCAGGAGCTGGGTGTTACTCAGCGTCCTGGGCCACACCACCTCCCAGCAGTTCAGAGGTGAAATAGTAGCTCCTCTGAAGCTGTGAAAGTTTGACAGTTGACTTCAGCGAAGCCAAAATACAATCCCATAGGATTATTCTGCCTTTGTTCAAATTATCCAAACTTCTTGACAGTCAATCTGTCTGGACTCTTTAAATGTCACAGGCTTTGGTCCTTCCTCCGTGCTGGGGCATATTTTCTTCAGAAGAAAGCCCAGGCTGGGCACAGCGGTGCACTCCACCTCAGCTGTGATGTGGCCTGCAGGCTGTACCTGCTCCACAGTCTAGACAGGAGCTGATTAACTCCATTACATACATTGCACAAAAAAACCCTTAATAAATAAACTTATGTAAATGTGTATATTTTTAAATACATTAATTGCTTGATTTGTCCTCTTGTAATTTTTCTTTTTAAATATGAAACAAAAAGAAATGGGAGTGAAATTAAGGAAAGTTTCCGTTCCTGTATTGTGTTGATCAATGAGTATTACAGCAGATATGAATGCCAAGGAAACAAATACACAACCATAGCTGGGGGTGCAAATAAGCTTCTATTAACTGGAGCTCTAAAATCAGAGCAGCCTGTATTTCTTGGACCATGTTCTGCTCACTTTATTCCTTGAGGATTATAACTGAAAGTATCAAAAGAATTGAAGATCTGGAAGCAACTATCTACTCATTTGTTTATTCGGTGAAGGAATATGTTTGCATTAGGCACCCATCCAAAAGCAACTTCTTCTATTAAAAGGGAATGGGTCACAGCAGGACACTTAGAAATGGATTTCTTCAGTAGCAGGCTGCAAGCACCCGTTATTTCGAGTTGTTTTGTAAATGAATGAGATTTTTACTTTCTCATGTGTTACTTAAAAGAAAGAAAACACAAGCAAAAGAAGTCTTAAATATGTGGAAAAGTCACAGACATGTACAGATACATTTTCATTAAATTTAAGTATTAAGTTCTTATTTAAGTATTAAGTACTGTTAGACAAAGTGATAGTGCCAAGTGAGCACAGAAACTAAACAATCTGTCTCCTGTATTTAAAGAGCAACGAGAAAGCAAGTTAGTCAAATAAGACAAAAGTAATGCTTTGTACTTCCATGGCTCAAAGGGAGGAATGACCTTTCCAAGATCGTACAGAGCTGAAAGCCACCACCCTCATTCATCCTGAATCACAACTTGCTCTTAAATCAGTGCTTTTGAGCTCGGTGGAACTGTTTGTCGAGTTACATGTCCAGAACTTCATGGGGGAGTGGGAGAAGGTTCTGAAGAAGTCCATCCCTGAAGGACATTTGAAATTTAGCTTATGTGACTAGTTCAATTGAACACGGCTACAAGCCCATGGAAAGGAAACAGGAACTGAGATTAGGTTTAAGTTGCCCGATGTGCAAACTTGCCAGGGTTTTACTCATGTTGCTTTTTATTTCTTCTAAGTTAAAGCCAGCACATGGACAGTTTGCATGAGCTGGCTGGTGGGTAGTACTGTGTAAAGTCATGATAAATTGATTGCAGGTCAGAGTATGAAGGACTGGGGATTAGGTACAGCAACGGAGCAGGATCAGGATTTTGCTGTCTCTCTTTGAGACAGTTTTCCCTTTAAAGGTCATTTTGGCAAACATATAATATATCATAGAGGGTTTTGATCCTGCAGAATTGAAAATGAGTGTGCTAATCTGGAAGGTAATTGACAGTCTTTCAAGAAGATGCTTAAATCACACAGTTGTTTTCTAAGCAGGGCTCTATTCTGTGATATTACCCACATTGGTCAAAAATTCTTCAGAGAGGATGTCATTCTCTATTATATTCTCTGCACAAAGAGATTGATAGAAGCAGAAACCATAAGAGAAGGACATTAGGAAAGTTTCAAATTTAAATTCTGCTTTAACTGTTGTTAGAAGGTTGTGTCAGGTCTTATTTCCATATTCAACACTGGCTTGCTTAAACAGAGTGAAGTCTTCGGTTCCTCAAGTATTATACATACTCGTCTCTTATTTGCTCTTTGGGAAAGATGTGGAATTCTTATATGAATAACAGATAAGTGAGACCATATGTGGTATAATAGGTTGTATTCCTATTATGTTGCTCTTGGCACCTCTCATATCCTCTGAGTAAGTATAAAACTGTGTCTCCCTCTTCCCCCTCCTCACAAGAGCATAGACTCATTTCTGCATTTGCCATTGTGCCGACTTCTTATGTACCAAAAAAATCCAGTTACAAAGCCTATCCTCAAGAGTGTGTGTGTACCTCTTAAAAGTGATTAATTTTAACATGGCTCGCTAGGGTGTTTAGAGAAAGAGAGATGTCATGGTGTCTGGCCCTTTGGCTTGTTGGAAAGGCTAGGCATAAAATGCGTTTGGGAAAGAGAAATACGAGTGCATAAATCCAAATCTGTTTATATTTTTAACAACCTGCATTTTGAAGGAGTGTTAAGCTAGTGGGGTGGTTTTGGAGATCTTCATCTGAAATGATGTTGAGGGTTCCAGTTGAATTGGTGAAAAATCAGTACATTTAAGAAGAAATTAATGGTAATATAAATAATAAAGACAAATTCACATGGGATCAGAGGCATGAAGCTGATGCACTGCATTGCGGGCAAAACTTTAAAGAAACTTGCATGTAACCAGAACTGGGAGTGGACTTTGAGCGCCACAATTGGGAAGTAACATGTTTTCTGTCTTTCTCAATGAATCAAACAACAGTATCTTCTAATGGAACTGGAAAGAACTGAAACCACCAAGCCCCAGGATGTAGGGGGCTATCTTAAGGATTGCATCTAATCCACTGCCACTGAAAAGTTTTATGATCTTCAGAAGACCTTACTGAAAAATTACGTTTGTTCTCCACACACATAATTTTTACTTGGAAGGGGGAGGTGGGGTGGGGTGGAAAGGAAGAGGGAAAATCTGGTTTCCATTGGAAATATTTTTAAATGGAAATTTCCAACCACTTCTATAGTTAACGAGGAAATAGAACATTTTGTTGCAAAGATTTCATTGGGAAACAATTTCCGTTTTTCATCAAAAAGCTTTCCAGCCCAATTTTTCCAAGCAGCTCTAGTTGTCTCACATAGCGGCTACTTGGAAGCTGATGGCACAGATGAGAAAGAGCATAACTCTGCTGGTCTCAAAAGCATAGCATCCTGTGACAGGCGAGTTTCCCCGAATGTGGGGCGGTAGGAGATTAAGTGATATTCAGGGCAGTTCTGATTACGCTTATCAGAGGGCAGTGGTGCACACACATGGTGACCCACTCTGTGCTATATCAAAGGGTTGCACAACTTATTATACATGGCAGAGGATTGTTTCATGCACCAGTGAAACGCAGTCTGTTGTGGGTTGGAAAACAGTAATGGCTGGACCTCAAAAAAGGCTTAGATTCAGTTTGGGATACCATAGAAAAGTCAACATTTGCTAACAGTTACCAGCCTATTGGTATCTGAGACACCACATTTTCCATTTATACTTAGAGCAGGAAGTAACTGTGATCTTTTCATATACCACAGTGTGGTAATTTTTCTGGCAAATGTTCACTTTTTAATGATGACCACTATATTTTCCATTGTTTGTGCTAGAGCTCTGTTTATAGCTTAAGGCAGTTGCGATGCTCCGTGTTAATCATTCATCCATATGGAAATACATGTAACATATACTTCTTCAAAACTTAGGAGAATACTCACATAGATCATATACAGAGGGACTACAGAAAAATCACCCCTCCCAGTCCTCCTGCAGTCCTTGACTATACATGTTCCATCTTCTAAATTTGCCGATACATATTTCTTTCTAAATTATCCTCATGGCTCTGACAAGATGAGACCAGGTCAAGATAAAACCAGCTGATAGCTGTTCCCTTCCTTGCAGGTCAGCTCTTTCTGCCTTGCAGAGAGAAGAGCCTGACTGTGCTGTCCGGTGTTTTTGAGGTCTGCTGCATCCACAGCTGAAGCCCTGACTCCAGCCAGCAGAGCTGAGATTCAAACATCACAGCAGAGCAGTGCTGCAAGCCACTGCTGGCTGAGTCACTGCACCAGCACTGCAGAAGTCCACTCACAGGGCACAGCTCTGCCCATTTGATCTCTTACATGGGGTTTATGTCAAAGCCTTGTGTACAGCAACAAGCCAAGGCCACTTATTTGACCTTGGGCATCTGTTTTTTGACATAATTTGTAGGCATTTTTCGAAGCACAATGAATAGGATCAGGGAGGATTTAACTATAGCTATTTTCATTTTTGGCTGCTGCAAATGCTGTGATCCATCAGCTCAGC
Source organism: Gymnogyps californianus (assembly GCF_018139145.2). Lineage (NCBI taxonomy): Eukaryota > Metazoa > Chordata > Aves > Accipitriformes > Cathartidae > Gymnogyps > Gymnogyps californianus. Next base: position 21,225,023 of record NC_059473.1, read on the forward strand.
TGGGGCAAAGGACGCCACTGCCAACTCACAGGTGTCTCTGTTGCTCAACAGAATACAACCGTGTTTCCTTTCCTGTAAGTGAATTAAGGCCAGATTTTACCAGTCCTCTGGCAAGGCAGGAAGCAGAAATTTTTCTCCGCTTAGGGGTGGAGGGGGTATCAAAGTAGGGGCTATGTTCTGCCATGTGACTGCTACATTGGTATGGTTTTTTGGGAAGAAGTGTTCGCAGAGAAACTTGAACTCTCCCTGCCTGGAGGGAGAGCCTTTCTTCCTCTGTGAGAGCAAACACCAGTGGCTGCTCCTTAACACAAGCACAGTGAGGGCTTTTAACCAGTGGAGAAGTATTCCCAGCAAAACCACCAGTACTGCAGTCTATTCTGGGCTGCCCAGGGATGCATGGTCCATCGCTTATGTGCAAGAAGATGAGTTGGTGTGGCAGGAGGTCACCTTGGCTGAACGGGAAACCCCTCACTGAGTTTAGTGAACAAAACAAGGACTAAGAAGAGGTGGAAAAGGGGACAGGATATTGAGGAGGAATATAGAAGCATCTCCTGGGCTTGCAGGGATGGAGACAGACAGGCCCAGCCTCATCTGGAGTTAGAACTGGTGAGGGGTATGAGGGGCAACAAGGGCATTTCTAGAGCTACGTCAGCAGCAGAAGGAGCGCTACTGCTGAATGGTGGTACTGTGATGAAAGACACTGGAAAGACTAAGGGACTCAGTACTTCTTCTGTCTCAGCCTTTCCTGGCAAAGTCTCCTCTCAGGCCTCCCAGGTCTCTGCGTCGCTGCTCAGCACCTAGAGAGCTCCAGCATGGCCCCCCAGCGCTCATGAGATGGAGAGGAGCCTCACTTGAGCTGCTCATGGGCTCAATGTATCTCAAGACCCAGTGGTGGCCAGACCTGACACGAGGACTGACACAACACAAATTGTGTTGGGTGATAGCCTCATCCAGTGAAAGGGAAGCTCCTTTTGTCCTCCCAACAAGCAAGAAGAGTTTGTCCGATGCTTCAGAGAGTAACAGATTTATCTTTGGGTGATAGTTAGATGATCGCAACCCAGCAGCTGTCTCTCACTAGGCAGGTTTGCAAGGACTACTCTCCCTTCTAGGCAAATACAGAAGGCCTAGATTCCACCTGGCTTGGTATTTTGCAGTCACAGGGAAATTAGCAGGGAGCTTGTATGGCTCACATGAGAGGCAGGCAGGAGTCTGCCCTGGGGCTCTTGCAAATGCAGCGTCGGTCTTCTGAAATTATGGAAGTTGCATCTATTTTGTGGCATTTGAAGGATCTGACCTGTTATATTTATTTTGCAGGTAGCTTCTTTGACCTGCTGCTGTTTCTGTTTTTTTTTAATGAGGTTCTCAAGAAACATTTATTTATTAAATCAGGTCATTAAAAAAATTACATTTCCTTCCTGAAGCCCGTAGTGGTTTTTCTGTCTAAGAAAACTGGGACATACAATTATCATTTCCCATGTGCATGATCACAGAACAGAGTCAGCAGAGACCAGGGTCATTTTTATAAAGCGAACATTGTTCCCCCCATCTTCAAGGTGCTAAATAAACAATGGGTTTCCATAACCAGAGAACAAACCAAGGTCTTGTCAAACAGAATATTTTAAACAGAAAGAAAAACCTGACTGAGTTTTCAGGTTGGTTTTTTTCTTCAGTTTTCAGGGTTTTTTCCAGTTTTCCCAAATTATCCATTATTTGTCTGACTGTAATTGTATTTGGAGCCCAAATTTAGGTCATATGGAGTGCTTGTCTGCATGAGCTCACAAGTAAGGTGTCAGCTTTTCCAGTAGATGACTCTGGAAGATCTTGGGAAGACTTGAAGGCCTTGCAGCACACTCGTAAGCTGACCGCATCCAGGAACAGCACTGGCTGCTGAGGGGACTACCAGGGAAAAGCCCATGCCCATGTTGTAAATGTTTTTAACACCCAGGACAGGGAGGCTGTGGACAAACTGCCCTTTGGGGGTGTTCCTAGGTCTGTTCTGACTCAGAGATCATGTTTGAGAGAGCCAGTTGCAGAGGCTGAAAGCATAACAGGGAATATTTTAACAGCCTAACCAGTTATGTTCCACTTCTCCAGACCGCTTCTAGGCACTGAGCCATTTGCTCTTGTAGACTTTATTATTTTTATTGCCTGCGACACTGATGCACCGAGGATTGATCCTACAAGCGCTGAATATGCTCAAATTCCATCGCACTGCCTTCGCTAGGGCCAATGAGTCTTCAGTATCTTACTGGCTCCAGCACTAACATGCTGTGCTGGTTTTGACTGGGATAGAGTTAATTTTCTTCATAGTAGCTGGTATGGGGCTATGTTTTGGATTTCTGCTGAAAACAATGTTGATAATACAGAGATGTTTTCCTTATGGCTGAGCAGTGCTTACACAGAGTCCAGGCCTTTTCTGCTCCTCACACCACCCCACCAGCGAGTAGGCTGGGGGTGCAAAAGAAGCTGGGAGGGGACACAGCTGGGACAGCTGACCCCAACTGACCAAAGGGATATTCCATACCATATGACATCATGCTCAGCATATAAAGCTGGGGGAAGAAGAAGGAGGTGGGGGACATTCGGAGTGATGGCGTTTGTCTTCCCACGTAACCACTACGCATGATGGAGCCCTGCTTTCCTGGAGATGGCTGAACGCCTGCCTGCCGATGGGAAGTGGTGAATGAATTCCTTGTTTTGCTTTGCTTGTGCGCGTGGCTTTTGGTTTACCTGTTAAACTGTCCTTATCTCAACCCACAAGTTTTCTCATTTTTACTCCTCTGATTCTCTCCCCCATCCCACCGGCTGTGTGGTGCTTAGTTGCCAGCTGGGGTTAAACCATGACACATGCTCTGAAATGAGAGTTCTGGATCTAGATGCTTTTTGCACTTAGGGAATCATTGTGGCTTTAAGTCCCACCCTGTGGGACTGCTGAGGATAACGGTGGCGTTGGGTTGGGCTGCAGTGGTGGAAGTCTTATTACTCTGCCATTCTGAGAGCTGTGCTTTGCCCTCCCCTTCTGAAATGAGTGCTGGGAAGCAAACATGATCCTTTCACAAGAGGCGCCTGGTAAGACTCCTGCTGGAAGCACGCAGAAGCAGGCACATGGTCCTTATGTGGGTAAACAAAATCTTAGGATTAAATTCTTAGTCTTCTCCTTTCATAGACCCAAGAGTCAGTGGATTTATCCCAAGTATTGTGAGCATGTGTCTGGAGAGACAAAAGAATTGAAGGCAGCTTTCAGAGCAGTCTAACAAATCTAAGGTCAAAATTTCCCCTGAAGCCATCATGTTTAAAAGTGAGCAAAACAATTCTTGTTGAAGAAGAGTCATTGCCAGAGTGATTAGTTTTTGCACACCTTGTGGAGGGCCTTACCTGATGGCGTAGGGCACACTTTGTATGCCATTGCAGTCCTCTTGTTCCCATCAAGAGGTTATTGTAATCTGAATCACTGATGATGCTTAACAAGTTGAATCACCAATACCCTGTGGAGAATCTTCTGCTTCATACTGCTGGAAGCACAGAAACAGATGTCCTGGACCTTCCTGGCTCTGTTCCTCCGATGCTTGCATCAAACTTCACAGGTGACAGCATCTTAGCATCACCCGCCATGCAGATGAGATCTCCGTTGGTGACCATTTGTTTTGTTTTGACCGAGACCAACAAGTGTAGACACCAATCCAGTACCAAGTGACTAGCAAAAGGGGGCACATACCACAATCCTCTTTAACTTAAGGTTGTTTTTCCATGCGGCAACAGGTTGTGAGGGGAGAGGCAGTGCCTCTGTGACTTAGCACTTTCACATTTTCCCCTTGGTGTTTTTGCAAGAGACAAATCAATAGAGAATTTTCCAAGCTGTGAGGAGGCTGTAAAATTTTACAGCCATGACCACAATACATATGAGCAGCAGAAGCACTGGTGAATTATGCAGGTTATGCCAAACAAGCAGTGATAAAACTTTTATAGCCCCATCCCATATTTTGTATGTGTCACATCTTTGCCTGGCTTTATTAGGTTTGTTTTTTTAACTTTTTATTGAAACTAATTTGTTGCTATGGAAACAACTGTATCCATTAAACTGGGTGGAGCTTAGTGATACTCTCTGAGGCTAAGATCAGTTCATCATTTAACTTTAATGATGCACTGTAACAGTTGCTGCAGCTTTTTCAGTTCATTGTGGTTTCATCCATCCCTCCCATGCCCCTTTTGTTTTTCCCACCTACCTGCTGTCTCTGGGGATATGGACATAGTGAGCTCTTTTGAGCAGGAGCTCCCTTTGTTTACACTGTGTTTTAAACAGTCTCAAATGTGCTGCTGAATTAATCCCGAAGGATAGCAATTTAGTTGTAAGGAAGCTTTGTTTTCCCCATTTTCCGTGGTCAAAGAGAGGCACAAAAAGGTAAAATGATTTCTGTGTAGTCATGCAATTGAGCGGTAGTAGAGAGGGATTTTATACTGAGACAGATACAAATAGATAGATTTATGTACCTATATAGGCATTCCCCCTCCCATCCCCCCAGGTCTTATAATGCTGCAGTTTACAGATTTTCTAGTTGTGGAGAAGAACAATTTACTCTATGGTTACTTCTGTTTTCTTTCTGGTGTACAAACTCTTTTGGTATTAAGTCTAGAGGATCCTCTAAAAGATAAACTGAGAGTGAACTCAAGGTTAAATTGCAATTTTTAAGATCACTACCATGTGATTTGGACCTGAATTTCTTAGTACAACGGCAGCCAGGCTGAATGTGGATTTTGGAAGGACAGATATATTCCTTTTGGGGATTATACTGGAGTCAATTCCTTGTTTGCCAAAGATAAGTCTGAAATGATGGCAAACATTGAGTCTCACTCTTTAAACATCTGAGGGTGTGTGCTATACATAGAAACTGGGGGCTGGGGGATAGGGATTGCTTTAAAAAGGGGTGAGCTGTCATTGACAATACAAAGGCAACATGTATTTATCAAATGTCTATACTCTAGAGGGATAAAATTATACAGAAATCATTTTCTCCCATTTTTAGAGGTGATCATTTGGGAGGTGGAACATAATGACTGTTAAACAGCATTCAGCAGTATAAATCTGTGGCCTGCCCAATGATTTTATGAAAGGTGAATAGTTGCATTAAAGTCAACAATATTTATAGCTGTGTATAAAGAAAAGCATGTAGATATGTTTTTGTATCTGCAGTGAGTTGGTTGACTTTGATTTAAAGTGGAGATTCATCAGGTTTAAGATACGGCATCTTCCTTGTGATTCCCTAACTTTCCATGTTGCAACTTAAAGGCATGATTTAGAGGAACGTAATGTGACTGACTGATTTGGGAACAGTTTATACTCTTGCTGTTGTTATCATGTGTGTCGCCGTGGGTCCATGGACCCCTCCTCCATCCTCGACAGAACACTGACTCAGTGAGCATCAGCCCAAGTGTCTGGCATTTATGAAGCGTCTTCTGTCCCAGCACGTGCTTTTCCCCAGGCAGCATTCAGCGCTGTTGGTGTGGCTGGGATGGCAGGGGCAGCCAGGTGGGTCAGCACAGCCTGCCCTGGCGAATGAGAGATGAGAAGTAGAAAAAAAATGGGTTAATGCACTGACATCAGCTGCTAGATGAAGAGCTGTGGTACATTTCTGCCCAGACAGTGCTGGGTTTCATCCAGACCCTTCCCTCCCACCAAGTTAATCACTCTATATACAGCTTGTAAATGGTTTGAAATTGTGAATGATATGTTTCTGAATAACTGTGAATGTTTTCATGGGTACGTCTTTAAAATTTTCCACAGATGGTTCAATGGTTAGGCTATGATTTATCAAATATTTGAACTTTCGAGGGATCTTTTCCTACACAGAGAATGAGAATATTGTGAAAAAATTTCCTAACTTTCTAGCATTTCTACATTGTTTCTTTCAATGGATGGGGTGGATTTTGTTATCATTTGGAGCAGAGAAATTTCAAGGCTGATGAAACAAATGTTTAGGCTTCTAATTTGTTGCCTTCACGTTGCTGGGATTTATTTCCTTGGACGTTTGCTGGATCTAATGTTAAACATGCATCAAAATACCTGGCAAGGAACGGGCAATGCCGAGAGCGGTTGCTTAAAGCAGAGCAGCTCGTGGGGAAACTTGGTGGTGGGCCCAGGGGGTGCCCCACGCTCTCTGGGCAGCAAGCATGGCCAGTCTCGGTCATCCCCTGCCGGGAAGTGTTTGGGAGCTCTGGGTAAGGAACCAGTGCCACAGAGCACAGTGCCAAACGCAGCTCCTCTCACCGGCCCGTTTGCAGACATTGCATCAGTGCTGTAGCATTGACCTGCTGACGTATCAGACAAGTTGAATGCCTGTGTTTCAGCACTCTCTTATCTGTCACCTCTCCGGGGAGCTTTTTCCCTGTCATTTCCAGCCCTGCCCTCCTGGTGGGACATGGTTGCCAAGTAGAGGTGTGGTAGTGGAGACCTGTGATGTTAATTTTGCCCTGGTTTTGGGGGGGAAGTCGTGCTTCTGTGCCTGAAAACCCAGAGCAGAGCTCCACCAATGCTGCTCCAGCCTGTCCCGCTGCTGCTCCCCTGGACACCTGGAGTGGGGCAGAACTGCATGTTAATGGGGGAAATGGTGGCACTGGGGATCCCTCTGTCATCCTCCACACTGCCTTTCTCAGTCAGGCTGGGAACCTGGGGACCAAGCGATTACACAGCTATGGAAAGAGACGTCCCCTGCCGCGCACGGGCTTGTGAGGCAAGGAGCAGACATGTGGCTCTGGGCCATCTCCAGGTGCCTAACAGGACCTATGACCTACCTGGGATATGTTTGCCATCTGGAAAAGCGTACCACTTGTTTTAATGTTTTAAAGGCTGTTTTCACGGTCTCACTACTTTAAACAGCTCTACTTGCAGTCCCTAGTTTAAATGCGTTTGGTTGGGCACTGTCACTGCTCTTGGTGGGAGCAGACAGCAATCCCCAGGCATCAGTCTGCTTTGCTGGGGTGTCACAGTCGGTAGATACCCTGGGAGCTGTAGGCCAAGGCTCAGGCTGAGGGATGAGAGGAACCAATGGAGTTTCTTCTTTATTTATTCTGAAATAAAGAAAAAAAGGGAGAGAAAAACTGAATAACCGCATTTCTCAAGTCTCGTTTAAACACGAGCTGCTTATCCAAAGCATTGTTGCCTGTAAACAGATCCTGGGTCTCCTCTTTTAATATCTGACTTCTCAGGGTAACATCTGGTAAATAACAGAACTAAGCTGTCTGCTGCAAGGAAAAGAAAGGAAGAAAAGAAAAGAAAAGACCTCAACTTCTCAAAACCACTTAAGTTTTTCCTTTATGAAATACATTGATAAATATAGTTCAGCTAGCACCCTGCTGGTGTTATCATGTCTGAGAGCTATGGCAAGCTTTCAAACAAAGCCAGCTAAACCTATACTTAGAAGCAACCTTCAGATTTTCATGCAAAGCACAGAAATGAAATGGGAGTGATAACAAAAGGGGGAAGATGGTGGCTCGCCTACGTGTGTCTACCAACCGAGCTGCTGTGTCAGACTTTCCTGTGAAAACCCTTCAAATCATGATTTCCAGGAATGCAGCTGTGTCTGTGCCTCCCGGTGCACCATCACGGGTGCATGCCCTCATGTGTCTGACCTTTTCAGAAGTGTGTTGACATGTTCAGAAATAAACTTTGCGATGTAAAGATAACGTATTGGATTGGGGAGGGGATGGGAATAAACAAATCAAGATAACAGGTCCTTTAAAAGCCATGACGAGCTCTTTCAGGGGTCCGGATGCGTGCTTAGTTCTGGCAGCTGCTGCTGGCATCCTGCTTCTCTTGTGTCTGCGGGGCCTTTCTGGTGCTTATCACTGCAGGATCAAAGCACCCCGCATGTGTTCATCAGCTTATCCTCACGTCACCTCTTGTGGGGTGGGTGAGAGGAAACTGAGAGAGGGGGAAATGAGCTCACCTCCCACTCCTCTCACCTCAGCCGAGCCTTTGCACGGAGAGATCAAGTGATTGCCCAGCCTGGAGGCTGCTGCTGCAGCTGGGAGAGCAGCACATCTCCTGAGTCCCGGCATGGGGCTTCACACCTGAGACCACCTTCCTCGCCAAGTCTTTGCAAGCTGTGTGGTTTTTAAAGCCTCAGAGGCTCCTGATTTCCCCTTCACTGTCCCTGTCAAAAGTAAAGGTAGCACGCCTTTTCTGAAAGCCTGGCACCTTGTCACAGGCCCTCTATCGCTTTTCATCAGGCTGGCATTGTGAGGAGAGATAAGCTTCTCTATCAGTTCACAATAGCACCAGGACAAATCAAAATCTTTCACTGTAAAATGGAGTTTGTTATTTCCCTGGACCGCCTGGGTGAAGGCCTTGTTGGGAGCCTTGTGCTCTCTGCAGGTGCTTTGGAGATAGTCCCAAATGCCCCCATTTGGGAAGGACTCGAGGTGTGCATGTGGTGTCCTCCTGCACATTGCCATGGACCACGTGTCAGCAGTGGCTGGTGGCACGTCTGGTCTAACCTGTATGGTCATGATTCTCCCATGTATCTTCTGGACTTTGCTCTGGCTTCATCAGGCAGGGAGGTAAGGTTGCCAGGATATTAGAGTGCTGGACAAGTGCTCAGAGGTTAAATTCCTGCTTTGCCATTGACTTGTGGTGCTACTTTGGCCAAACCATGCAAAACATGGTCTTGCAGCCCTTTTAATCACACAAGTTGTTTTTAATCCTCAGAACATATTTTATGATGTAAATGGGAGTGGTTCTATTCAGTGCTTCCAAAGATTGGCAGCTTTTGTTTTGCTCCAGAGGTATACATCTAAGTCCATCAGGAGGGGTGTTTAAACTCTGGCTGGATTTGGTTGGGGAGGGGTGGTTGCTTATGTTGGGCTTTTTTAATTAAAAATCTTGCAGACTTGCTTGCATATAGCAAAATGGTGTGACTGAGACTACTTCTGTAAAATGAAAAAACTATATGGTCATGCCTTGATCATCTTGGGCAACTACAGAAATGGGTAATTCCTGTCACGGACATTCATATCTGTTTAGTCGTTTACTGAAAAACTTTGATTTTTCCTGTTGGGCAAGGGGGAAGCCACTGATCTGAGCCAACAGTTGTGTTGATTTCTCCATGGGACAGCAATTTTTTTTAATTTCACTTTTAACTCATTGAAGAGAAAGTTCCTCTAGCAAAGCCCTAAATGATACACCTAAGTTTTCTCCTCATTTTCTTATTATCTTCCCTGGTTTTGGAGCAGATGTAATTTGATTCTCACTGCTATTTTGAGAGAGATTCTCAGTGCTCTTTAATCAAGAGCAAGAAAATGGAAAAGTGCCAGAGAAGCACATGAAGATTAGGAGAAACTGGACAGAGCAAAGTAGAAATGCTATCCCATTTTAAGAATTACTATTGACTGCAAAGCAGCCAATGAACATTTTCTAATGTAAGCTCCACTATTATAGCTTTACAGAGGATTTATCCAGAACAGTGACCTTTTTGGTAATTTTCTGACCTGGCTCACCAAAGGCTAAGCTGTGAATACCACACCTTGCTGACTGCTTTCTTTAACATTTTCTGCCGTCTTAGCTAACTGTTGTTATTTCTGTCACCCGTCGTTCATTGATCACTGAGTCAGAGAATGATTCAAATGTTATTTGAACAACGATGTTTGAAGATTGTTTATCGGTGACTCTGTGTCTGTCTGTAGGAGGCACATTTTGCAATATGTACTTCACATTTTTTTCCTCTGATAATCCAGAGACTTGGTGGTGTTACAGGTCCGCCGGCTCACCTCACCTCTGTGTGACTCACCTTCACCAGGGATCCCACTCTTTTCTGAGCTCCCCCAGTGAGTTGCACCAGCAGAGGGTTAATGTTGCTGGGCCTGGGAGCAGTGTGCTTGCCTTTGCTTAAAGGTATAGCAAACACGATCCCTGCCTTCAGGAGCCGATAGCTGAGACGGGTCCTACCTCCTTGCAGAGAGAAGGAGTGCAGGATGGGGGAGAGCAACATACTGCCAGCCCACGGAATGGCAGTGGATAAGGCAGGTGATGGCAGTGGATGAGGCAGTCTTTTTGGTCATCCTCATTCCATTGTGAAATGGCCCTGAGAGACACCAGCCTTGGAGAATGAGCTCACAGTTGCTTTTCTCCTCTCCTGGGGCTTTTGCCAGCTGCTGGTTTAGCTGAGCCAGGGCCTTGAAGTGTTGATTGCTCTCTCAGGAGGGCAAAGGGCTATGTTCACCTTTTCAGTGAAGGGCATGGCCAGAGATATTTTCTGTGCAGTGTCACTAGAAAGCCACACCGTCAATCAGGCTTTGCTTTGCAAGGTCTACAAAAGAAGATCCTGGTGTGTACAGCTCTCTTCTCTCTCCCACGCAGAGGTTGGGTCATGCCAGTCCATGTAACCCAATAGTTACCCCATGGGTAAGCGGTATCAGTATCATATTCCATAGGAGAATGATCTGACCTTTCTTGTTTATACAGTAAGTGTGTCCAGGAGGCTTCTTTGTCAGCCTGGTAGTCCCAGCTGCCAGCTTGCAGCACATCTTGTCAGCTCCAAAGCTCTTGCCAGGGCTTTGAAGTTAACAAAGAGTTATTTGGAGTTATTTGGAGTTACAGGGTTTTATTTCATAGAGAACCCCTGTGCGTGGCTCAAATAAAAATGTTCTCCTGAGTCAGAACCTGCACATTCAGTGGTGCTGGAGTGGTGGTGGGCTATAACAGCTCACAGTAAATGCAAGGCAGTTTGTATCCAAAACCCCATGAAGATGAGCTGGTCTTGATAATTAAGGACAGGCTATGGGAGTTTGCTGCTGGAAAAATCAGCAAGAGCTCAGAAGGGTTTATTTTAGTTCTCACTCAGTTGTGGAGCATGCGGGTAAATACAGCCTTTGTAAGGGACCAACTCTTTCATCCAGCTGAGACAGTAGGACCTTCTTGGGTTTAACATTGGCAAAATATTTGAGTCATATCTACTATTCTCTGAAGAGAGGCTCAGTTGCCTCAGGTTTTCCCACACTGCCCCAACGTCCGATCCCCATGGCTGACCATGGTAGATGAGTAACTAAAAGAGAGAAACTGAAGTTCTTCAGAAGAATGTTCTCAGTCCACCTCTACTCAGTTCACAAATGTGGGTGCCCACCCAGTAGATTTTTCTAGTTCCCAGTGTGCTAACACGATATTTTTCTGCACAAAATATCTAAGAAAAAGCCATCTTGCTTAATGCTACACAAGTGAATGTGTTTATGACACAGAACAATATAATTCATCTATCAAAGCAGATTTCTTTTCTTAGAGTTACAGAAGCATCTCAAAGCCCTTAACTTGTTTAAGGCGCCTGTGTGCTGGCTGTTAGATGCCTGCACATTGTCAGAGACTCTTCGCTAAACTGATAAGAGTAACGAAGAGAAGGGAGAATCCCCATTGTACAGGGTAAAAATGAAGTGATTCACTCCAAGTCACAGATGAGGTCTGTGGTAAAGCTGGAAATAAAACTCTGATCCTCCCCAAGTCTCAGGCTCTTCCCTGCAAATACTCCCTTGCTTTATTATGCTTTATTTCATCCATAACAACAAAATAATGCTGACTGTGTGCTAAGGGAGTCCTTTCATGCTTTTGGTGCTGATGGCCAAACGAGACATGAATGTATCTGAACAATAATTGCAACTGATTATGGCTGCAGCGTACCTGACATCACATCTGTTATTCTGATGCCATACTCAGCTTCATTCAGGGGTAGACCATGCTGATGTAAAACACCTCTCAGGATCCAGCACTTGCTGTGATTGCATGAATGTGTGTCTGTGTTTTCCGCAAAGCAAAAGGCAGGCGTCTCTGCAAGAAGCAAAACCATGATCTCGTGGGCTGTTTTGGGTCAGGCTGTCTCTAGACCTAAGTAGCTGTAGGAACAAAATCCTTTTTGTGGGTGTCCTGCCATGGGGGCTCAGGCAGGGCTGGGCTGCTGAAAGGGTGGGAGGGAAGAGAGGCATGGCTTCTTCTGTGTGTGCCCAGGCCATTGAAACCAGCTGGCCAGGGGGGCAGCAGATGAGCAACCTTTAAAGGTCACAGTGATTGTGTCCTTTCTGTCTCCTCAACACTTGGCTCCTCAGAATAGTCCTGTGTCTTACCTAGGACCTTACAGGAAACGGTTCTCCATCTCATACCAATATTTTGGTTTATAATTCTCATTTCACTCCAGGACTAACCTGAGAGCTTTTGGGTTTTCTTTCCCCATACAGCAAGCATGAGGCCAGCCTTAACAAGCCCAACAGACAGTGGTGCTGGCAGTTGCTGGAGGTGGAGAAGACACAGGCTGCAGTCCTTGCCCTCAGGAGCCCAAAGTGAGCATCTGACCTGGGTTTCTCAGGACCAGGTGGGTATTACATTTGCCAGGCTTTGGGCTATTCTCGGAAGAAACCTTCCTTGGTTTTGGCCATTCTTTTTTATTTGTCAGAAACTTACTCAGTCCAATCCCAGGTGAGTTTCTCAGTAAGTTTTCTTACAGAGGCCTTTACCGGTTCTTCGGGCAACATTGTAAGGGAGGAGTATTAACACTGAATTACTGCTGAAACAAAGTTTAATTAGCAAGTGTGAGAAGTGAGTCAGGCTCTCTCTATGAAACCTTTCTTGATACAGTTAGATAAAGAGAAGGTAAGTAGCACTCAGCTTTCAAGATTTCTTTATCTTTGGTAGCTCTCACAGTCTTCCTCCAAGGCCCAGACTTCTGGCACAAAACTCAGCAATTTTAACTGATAGATGCAGATAGTACTGACAGATACACAAAGGTGTGGGTTAATGTATAGCTACTATCGGCATTCATGTGGAGTGACTGGGATGCTCACTTCTGTCTTTGCAAGCCTTCCCCAACAAGTGCCAACAGAGTCCGCGTATTCTCACTGGCCCCTAGCATCAGGTGTTGCTGAGAAATTAAATTGCACCCAGCAGCAGAAGTTGGCGACGGAGGGTAGGCGGGGGTGGTGGAGAGTGTCAGACCCACTCAAAAGGGTAGGGGAAAGTTTTGAGAAGATGCTCACATTTAGGGTTAAGTTTTCAAGGGTTTGGTCCTCAGCTAAAAGACTTTGTGGAAACAGTCCCTTTTTAAAAAGAGCTGCACGTCCATTGAAAGCAGTGACTGATGGTTGTTAAGCACATCTGGAGCCCTAATCTTTCATTCAGGCCACGCTTTCTATCTAGCTAAGGAAAATAAATCGCATGCTCTTACTTATCTCTCCTCCTCAAACACTCAGAGATTTGAAAGCTTCAAATGTAGAAGTAGCAGAAGGAAATATTTTCTTCCACAGAAGACATAATTCCCTTGTGAAACACAGGAATTCAACAGGGTTCAGGGAGGGAAGGGAATTTTATGATTGGACCTTAGAGGAATTATGCAGCCAGCTGTAAAGGAAAGTCACGGGTTTGATGTCTGAGTTTCTCAGTCCTTTTGAACATCACATGCTGTCTGGAGAACAAGACCATTCATGTATATTTTAGATGTTTTATTTATTCTTTTGGTTGTAATGGTTGGATACGAATATAACGTCACTTGTAAAGAACAGAGCCCAGAAATAAACTTGTGCAGTAGGCACATGCTTCTATTTTTTTTCTCTTTGGACAGGAGAAAGTAGAGCCATGCGATTGCAAAAGAGGGGTCATATCTCTATGTACTCTTGTCTGTGTGAATACAGCTAAGCTTATGTTCATGTTCACCACAGACAGGCTTTAAGTGCCCTGAAGTCCCTATGTCATGTTAAATGCAGTACCACATCAAGGCTGCTGAAAATGATCTCCCACTGTGTCAGAACTGAATGTTTTATAATCTCTGGGTGAAATACCATTTTATCGTATTTCACAATTACGTTCTCGGAGGGGATAATGTCTACTGTACTCCTCTAATTGTACTACTTTTTTTCCCCTAGAGACAGTGAATGTCTTTTGTAAGGGCCAGTGATTTTCTCTGTGGTATGATATACCTTTCATCTTTAGGAACCTCTGCTAGCTCACCATCATGGCTCATTATTCCAATTAATCACTGATGACAGTAATACTCACAAAAATGATAATACTTATTTATTCTCACTTTCAAACAAGGATGAGCCAACACACTCATTCTGTTTGTAAGTGACTCCAGTAGAACTGGTGTGTCAAATTATTGCTTTACTACCCACGTTGATAGGGAGTATATGTAGTAGTATGTCTGTTACAAAAGATGCTCAGTGATTCCATGCAAAAAGGCTTGAGTCAGCTCTCGGAAATCTTTTATCTGTCAGTCAGATGTGGAGATGACATAAGCTTCCCCACATGATCACCTACAGCATCTCAACCCCAGCCAGGTAGGGCTGACTTAAGGAGCACTTGTACACTTTATTGCATCTTCACACTCATTTTAATTTTTCTGTTGGGCCTCCTTGACGACTGTCCCAGATCTTTGCATTGATTTGAATAGGTCCTTGTGTCGTGCCCTAAGTGACTTCACAAACATATTAAAAAAAAAAAAAAATAAAATAAAATAAAAAAATCTGTATTTTTTGCTGTCAGGTTCCTGAGTGCACTAATGGACCTTAATGGCCCTGACCAACCTCTTCTGGGGCTTCCAACCACATCCATGGGCCCCAGGGCTCTATTTAAGCTCAGACCTGGGCCTTCAGTCTTTCTGTGCCAGAGCTGTGTTAGAGGAGTGGTGATCTACAGCTACAGCCATAGAGTACCTTGCTCTAGACCTCAGCCTGCAGACTGACTTCCTGGCTTGACCTAAACTCTGCCTTGTCACTGTGGATCTCCCTGGCCATCACTGGACCTGATCCTTAACCCTGACTTGTGGATTGACTTTCCAGTTTCACCTTGGACCTGTCTTATCACTGTGATATTGGCTTATGGTCTGGACTCTTGGCTGGACCTGGCTGCCATCTCTAGGTCTGTCCTTGGTACTGTGGGATGATGGGCGCTGGCTGTGACGTCCCTCCTGGCTTGCTCTCCCTCAGGGAGCAGCCTTGCTCTTTCTGCTCCCTGACATTTGCAGACCAGCCCACACTTCCTATGTGAAAAGTCTGCATATGATTTTATCTAGTTCACCCATTTGTCTTTACGTGAGTGCAGCCTCTCTGGAGTACAATGTGGCCACCTGGTAGAAAATCAGCCTACAAAGCCCAACGCAAGAGAATATGCAAAGGGTTTTTCACCAAAGAACCTGAGGAAATTTCCCCTCTCTTCTCAAAGGCTGCATGCAATACAGATCTTGTCTCAGGATCTCATCCAATGTAGTAGACTGTCTAATATTCAATTTGTTTACTTTGTTGTGACAAGTCAGAGTCCAACAGTTAATGAGCTTGTAGCTGCCTCACTGTGTTAGAGATGAATGTAGAAGAAATGTCAAATGGGTCACACAGATGTAACTGAGAGCAGAACTAGGCCCTGTATTTTTGAGAAAAGTCACTGAGTTAACTTTTGAGGTGTCATTCCCACAAGTCTGAAGAGTTTCCTATCTCTCATTGTGTTTGCCACGGTGGCAAGTGGCCAGGAAAGTAGAAAACATTCAGTTAACAAAATTACCCATTTTGCACTGCTTGGACCAGGTTTTCCTGGATGGGAGGTGTTTCCACAGCTAAGCAAGTCATGGGGCAGTTCAAGCAGGAGGGAAAACCTTCCCGTTCCACTCTGAGTTTCCAAGGACCCCCATGGCAAAGCACTCCTCTGCAAGGCACATGAGGGGCCACTGAAACTTGCGGTCATGTCTCCTCATGGTAAGTGCTTGACATTTTCAGTTTGCTGCTTACCTCTGCTGCAGTCTTCCTTCTGTGTCTCTCACCTAGATGGACATGCTTAATGAAGATGGAGCGTGGGACAACAAGTGGTTTGACTCTTGGTGCTGATAAGAGCTGTATCTGGTACAGTAGGGTATGAGTTGCTAAATTCCTAAGCTCTCTGTATCAGGGATGCTTAAAGATCTCCTTGTAGCTGGAGTGGAAATAAAGATGTAGGTGGCTTAAATGTCAGAGAGGCTCCCAAACAAAATGCAGGGGTTCCCATTCCAGGTGAAGGTGTCAGCCTGCCCCCTTTTTATAATTCCCTCCTTTCCTAGATGTTCATGAATGGCCACAGGTAGCTCGGAGTGGTTTTAATCGGTTACTGCTGAGTTCAGATACTTCAGTATTGCCTTTTTCTCGAGTAGTTCATTGTTTGCCCTTTCCTATTGCTGTCATAATTATGTGTGAGGAGTTTCTGCTTTACTTGCTTGCAACATCAAGGTGAACTTAGTGTGTCTCTGGCAGCTGCAAATGTGGCAACAGAAATGAGTATTTAAAACCGGTGCACTACTACACAGTGTAGGCCCTCTGTGGCTCATTCCCTCTACTGTCAAATTAATTGATGTTATATCATTGCTTCTTCAGCTTAATACAAGCACAGATTTTGAACTGGACCTTAATGTCCTTGTGAACATTAACAAAGGATAGTCACCTGCTCTCAGATGAAATAAAAAAATCTTTATGGATGCAAGGTACATATTTGTTCAGGTATTAAGTAGGGAGTTTCAAAAAGTACCACCACCAGAGATTTTTCTCTTCCCACTGATTTAAACTGGAATGTGCTCAGATACTCTAGTAATGAGTAACAGCATAAATTCTTAAGTCAGACAGATAATTACTCTTACAGACAAAGAAGCTTTGGGCTTTTATTTCTGTCTGTAGACTGTAATCTCTTCCATGCTGAGATTTTCTGGGTGTCTAAAAGGCACCCAGTCCACTGCCAGCTCCATAGGGTGGTACACAATTACCTCCAGGCAGTGCCTGTAACATAGGTAGATGTCTACAGTACTGGTTCTCCTTTGGTTTATGTAGGGTTGGGTGTCAGTGTTGATATGGTCTGTTGCAGCAGGACCCTGTATGCCCTACAAGTTGCTTCTTCCATCTGAGGAATACGTTGCTGGTTGTTAAAATTATACTGTCTCTTGACACGGTACCAAGCACCTGAAATAAGTAAATATTGAAGGATACTGTAGTGATGGAAATGCATGAGTCCCTTCAGTCTGCTGTGTGCTTTGCCCTTGGGACCATCAGCAACATTTTCCCCAGTGTGGTGTAGCTGTCGCAGAGCACTGGGCCCTCCTTACGCTTGAGCTCAGCATCCCAGAAAGTAACTGTGTTCAGGAAGGAAAGCAGTGTGAAGTTCTTGCAGGGACAGACTCACTATGGCTGAAAGTGAGAAAATGAGAACTTTGAATTGGTATACAGCAGAAAAGAGTTAAAATCATCACCTAATGCACAGTGCTGGTTTCAGAATTGGAACCCAGGTCGAAATCTTAAATTTCCCTCCCCCCTTCCTATCTAGTCCTAATGTCTAAGCTTGGGGGTTTTTTTATTTATTCGAGGGGTAGGGAAGACCATCACAAATATAGTAATTTGAAAAAAAAAAATATTTTTCTCCTCTCTTTAAATTAAAATTCTTTGAAGTTCCCATGGGGAAAATTTTAGCAATATAAACTGTGAGGGGGAAAATGAGAAAATGGAAAAAGGAGAAAAACTTTGGTAGGTATATGATAAGACAAATGCCTAGAAAATGCACTGCACTGTGAAGCTTTCTTACTAGTGCCCCTGTCAGTCAAAAGCAAGGGTAGCACATGTAGGTTCAGTCAGCTGTGTTATAATTTGAGATTTCTTTAGAAGGAATAGCCTCAGCACTGTGGGAGACCCTCAAAGCAGCTTGAATTAAAGAAGGTTTCAATAATTAGAAGATCATTTGATGTTTGTAAGCAAGGCTTTGTGACATAGGGTGTGAAAATGCATTAGCATTTTCAATGATTAAGTAGTCCTTTTTGTGTGTTAAGAATGACATTTCTTTCCCGTCATCTCACCATTATGAATACAGGGAAGAAAATATTTTTCTGGCTGAACATCACACACGTGTTAGCCAAAGGGTTTCTTTCTAAGAGATTTTGAGGGAGTCACAACTAGCTTTTGTCCTTACTGCCTTTACTCATGTGGGTGTAAACATGGTTGTTACTGCATAAGTGAGCAACGTCGCATGAATGTTGCCACGTATTTGCTAATCCCCTTTGCCCTCCCCTTACTATCTGTGTATGATCTTGTATTTGGTTTGTTGATGGCACTGTGGGAATGAGGTTTTCCATTTTGTCCAAAGAGAAGAGTAAACATATTTGTTTAATTTTCATGTGAAAGTTGAATATTCATCAAAACATTTCATTTTGGATGCGTTTGTATACCCATTCCTCCAAGAAATTATACAAAAAGCCATTACGAAAGGGAGAAGCAAAATGTTACATTTGGCCTGTCCTGGAAATCTGTAGTCTGATACTTTTTTTCAAAATGAAATGGTAATTGGAGCTGACACATTTCACTTCCAATGAAATAGTGTTTCCTGATACTGCACTGGAAAGCTCTAGCCAGTACTAATTGGGAGGCTCAGTTTGCATGCATGGGCAGGATACTGGCTTCACTGGATGAAATCATTGACCTGTGTTTTACTAGGAGTCAGACTTGATCAGCGATCCTTCCTGGTTTTGAAGTCTATTAAAAAGATGTCTTTCTCTTGAATCAGGGGTAACTTCTTTTTTTAAGAATTGGGGCTTGGCAAATTGCTTTCAGTCTTAACACAGAAATGAACATTTTATAGTCACTTTCTGCTGTCTGTCCATGTTGGGAATCACCTGTCTCTGGGAGGCATACTTCTTGAAATGAGATATAAGCCACTCTGGCTCCCTTGCAGAGAGGTGAAGATATAAAAAACATAATAGCTGTGATAGTCATATGCATCTCTGGAAAGAGAAGGGTCAGGGAGTAAGAGCAAGCTGCCATGCTGGGCACTCGTTTGCTGTAATCTCTGCAGAATCTAGCCAAGTGTTACAGCTGCTAGGCAGGCAGAATTACTCTTGCATCCTACACTGATCATCTGAAGGTTTCCAGTGATAATTGCAGTGGAAAAGATTGTTTTTTTCCTTTAAGATCCTACTTAAAACTAGCTCATGTTTGCGAAGTGGTGAGGGAAATGGTTTCAAGTGTTGTTCCTCTGCAGTGACTTGCCGTTTAGAGAGCACAATGTGGGTTCTGGTTGGTATTTTATCATGAGTGCTAAAATTGCTGCAGGGCTATGCAAGGAAGATAGTTCACCACTGAGGCCTTAACAGGGAGGAGGTCTGTACTCCTCAGCTATTCCCACAGTAATTCCTGTATGGAGGAGAAAAGCATTAACCCCATTTCACAGAAAGGTGACTAAACAGGCCAAGCTCCAGATCTGTGAAGATGTAGAGCACCTAGCTCCCACCGAAATCGGGTGGGCTGGTCAGGCATCCATAATACCTTCAGGAGGTCAGCAATAGGCAATATGCCTAGAGGTAGTCTGCAATGGAGCAGGATGCTGATCTCACATATCCTCAGCCTCATCTTCACTTTTCTCTCACTTGCCACTATGGAAATTGCCTTCCCCAAACCATCCCTGGACTTAGCACTGCTTGAACAATTATCTGCTTGAACTTCTGGATCAGGTTGAACACATGTATTAATGAGACTGAACCCCTGATCTGTTCAGAAAGGAGCAGGAACTCTCCAGGGCTCTCCGTTGGTTGCCTGCAATCCCAATGCTGTGGCAGGGTCACCACACTAAGCCGGGTATAGTCTGTGAGCAGAAAAGTAGGGTAAACAATTTCAACAATCCATGTTTCCATTTTATTGGGAAATTTGGCCTTCACACTTCTTTTGGCATCTAGTACCATTTTTTCTTTTCATGCTTTAACTTGAGGCTAGATTCTCAGCGCAATCCAGCTGAAGGGAAACAGCTGTTGGCTGAAGTTCTCTGGAAAGCACTCCCTTGAGCTCAAATTTGACCACTCTTGGCACGAGCTCCTGCAGACAACAGGTGACTCATTTTGCTTTGGAAAGCGCAGCCGTATCCTCTGCTGTCTCCTCAAATGCTGTAGGCAATTCATAGAGCGATTTCAGCTTTGCCTCTTCTGCTAATTGAAGAGAAGCTCTGTGCTTACCCTTTGCAACAGAGCCAAGCCAATCCAGAATACACATTTGATCTAGATTATCCCTTTACTCTTTGGTTTAAAGGAACACACAAATAGAGCAAATTAACAAGGCTTGCCTCCCTGCCGAGAGATTTAGTGTGCGAGCCATGGCCACTTTAAAGGAATACTGATGGCTACTGTAAATGAATTGGTAAAAAGAGTCAAATGCCTCCACTGAACTAGACTCCTGTTGAGTGACTGTTGAAATGCTCAACAGATTTACAGTCCAGACCTACCTGAAACACTAAGGAATTAGTGAAGAAAGCTTGGGTTTTGTTTTTTTTTTTTGTATCCTTGATTGCCCTACCTTCCACACTAGCAATGTCTGACACTGGAGGCAAACAGGACAAGCCTTTATTTATCCTGATTTATAACAGTGTTTTCCAAAGTGGCTTACTGAAATTGTAAACAAAATGTTCACACAGTAAGAGGGAGGAAATGCCAATATATTAAAGTCAATGGACCAAATTGTGTGCTATCCTGAGAGTACTTTTGGCCAGGGGATGGAAGTGACCTGCGTTTGGCTGAACAGGGATTGATTCTCCCCTCTCTTGCTATTTACGCCAATACAAATGTGTAGCATCTTTGACGTCAGTCCACAGAGAATGGGCATGAGTACAAGGGCAATTGGGTTTGCCAATTGCCGTAAGGTTTCCATTTGATCACTACCTCAGGCAAGGGGGAGCTGTACCTATGAGGAGCTTCCCCTCCTAAAATAGACCATCTGCAGAAACGCTGGGTCTCTATGTGGAGTCTCTGGCTCCCATGACAGCATGGTCCTGAAAGGAGGGAGGAGAGAGCAAGGAAACTTGGCTCAGGCCCATCTTGAATAAAAGCCACCATTGCAGATGAGCTGAGTTTACCCCCCAAAAGTTCCTCTTTTCATTACATTTTTCAGTTGGAAGAGTCAGATGGAGTATTTGCATTGGCTTTCTGCCTTGGCCATGTGAATTCTCAGGGGTGGGGAAAATGTTAGTAAACTAGTAAGTATCCAAGAAATGGAAGAAAATAGGTTGGTTTGTCAAAGTCTTTTTAATCTTTTCTGAAAAATATTTCCTCTAGGAACACTTTCCCGTTTGGAACAGGTGCCTAGAAAAAAAAAGGAACACTGCAGAGGTGACACGTCTTTTGCTGCCACTGCAAAACTTTCTTAAATCTGGCTGATTACCTGCATCCCCAAATCCCCACTTATATATGTAGTACATCTTGTTGGGACTCTGCTGCTACAGTCACTGAGCCCACGCTCCATGCCAACCATGCTCTGGCCATTCCTGCTCCCTGATGGCGCTCGGTGTGCTTTCACCCTCCAGGGCACCTGAAGGCGCAGGTTTGAAGCCAAAGTTCAAGTCCAGCTGCCAGAGAGAAGGGGAATGTGTATCAAAACCAGCCCAGGAGTTGTACCGCTCCACTGTTTCCCATAGCTGTGTGGACATCACTGCTGCTGTTGCTGAGAAAAGCCGAAGGGCAGCCTTTTCTGAGTCCCTGGCACGGAGATGCCATGCAAGGTCCCAGCCAGTGGAGCAGACTCAGGTTGCTAGCATGGCAGGCTTTGCAGATAGTTTGTTCTGAGGCTGGTAGCTGGAGGGGTATGCTGCTGGTCTGAGAGGGAATAGAGGAGTTTTGGCTTGTAGCATTGGCTTTTTGTGGTGTTCTCTGCTGGTTTTTTGAGCACAGGATTGGATTTGCGGCGGTGAAGGAGTTGTGGCACAGGTCTGTCCTGGGTGGGCAGTGGGCGGTAAGATGATGACGGTCTGGGCAGCTGTGCTTCTCCAGTGGTCGTGCTGGGTTCCTGTTGTGGGGAGGCTCTGGTCCGCTTGGGTCCTGCTTGTCTGTCCCTGATGGGGCTCTTTCACCCAGGAGAACAGCAAAGCCTAGCCTGTGCTTTAAAGTGGGCACAAGACCTTTCCTCTACCAGCTGTCTCATCTCAGTCAGTGCTGGAGTGGAGAGCAAATGGGTTAATTGCCTATTGCTGGGAAACCGAGGCCTCAGTAGGAAAGGGAGATGAGGTTACCCTTGCCCACCAAGCCCTTACTGGATATACAACCTCCCACTCAATGCAAATCTCAGCACAGGTGAAACATTCACGTTGTTTGTTCAACTGTGTGTGTTTCCAAAGACTAAAATTAGGAGCTCAGAGTATCTCTTGGGAAAGACATGCTCCTAAACTGGATGTTGTGAAATGCTGCTTGAAGAATTCACTGTTTGGGAGCTCAGCTGCACGGGTCTTCAGCTGTCTGTCTCAGTGGCACTTTCACAGGCAGCAAAGCTATGGCATTGACCCTACTGATTCACCAGACAAATCCTCAGTTCTGGTTCTTCTCCCTTTAGACTTCCTTTTTCCCTCCCTCTCTTTAGCTTGAGGTAATTAAAAATAAAAAATGCTGGGTTCTGCTTTGTCACAGTCCTCTGGGAAACTTGTAGTGGGGACCATATAAGTTTCATCAGTACCTTTATAGTAGGGCCCTTGCTAATGACTGGGCGCTGGTGCATGGTGACAATGCAGATAAATAACAACATTCAGATGGAAAATTCCGCAGACGAACTGAAATGGTTTCTGAAATTCCTTTCGAAGTGAGAAAACAACTGTACCTCAGTGGAGAGCCTGCAGTGAGGGGATCCATCATACATAAAGGAGTAGAGAGCAAAGGGAACATCTGTGAATGCTTAATTCAAATGCTGAGGGTCCAGAAAACTTGGTGAGCAAGATTGTATTTCATACCATCTGGAAGTGTACCAAAGAGTAATGGAACTACATAGGAAGCAAAAGATATCTTATATGTGGCTGCTTACCCTTTATGGCACCTGAATTTCCTGGGTAACTGAACTCATCATGAAATGTCAGCATCAGAAATGAGATACTCACATATGAATTCTGGCTTATGCTGTTATTGCCAAATGTTATGCGGATGCTGCAGATGAGAAAAACCCACTTTCCATACAAAGAAATATTCAACATTATTGAAATGCATCTGTTTTTTCAAAACATGATTAGCAATCCACCAGAGCTTTTTTCATTTTTGTGTCCATCTGGGGATTGCCACCTACATCCTTGCTTTTTCGTTATATGAGGAAATAATAGATTTCATATGGTGAGAGAATGAAATTACCTCATAGGCCTTCTCTGACACATGTGGCAGATCAGACCTTCTCCCTCAGTGACAGAGTGAGTCATTTTGGAGTAAACTTGGCTGGTTTGTAATGAAATGAGCAGGGAATATTTTTTTTTTTTAAGCAGTCTGAAAATGGGCTCAAATAAAAAAAAATGAGCTCAGCTGTTTGCATCATGGCTTGTTCCTGTTCCATGACTGTTCTAGCAAATTCAGCTGGCAGCTCCCAGCCCCGCTCGCTGACCGGTGCTTTACGTCAGTCCTGCTCCTGCCGGAGCCAGTGCTGTGTTGTGCAGGGCAAGGGACTGCTCGCTGTGCTTGGGAGGCTTGTGATCAAGCCCTGCCTGTAAGTCTGGGCTCACCCCATGAAACTTCTAAAAATTGCAACCGAACAATGGGGGAACTAAACCAATCCCATGTGAACTATGCCACAGACCTTCAGAAGTGCTTAAACACCAGACTTGTCATGGTTGCAGTTCACTTATTTTCCTGCTTTTTTTTTTAATAGCTACACTGAAAAAACTCACAAAAAAAGTGGTGAGATGAAAGCAATCATAAAAGTCATTGGCACTGTGTTATGATTTCTGCCCTCGTGCCCATAGTCCCAGACTTTACTCAAATGGGACAGGTAATTGCAGTAAGATCCTTGTGGCCGTGTTTTCAAGCTCCTACTTGAAGCCCATGGACATGGTTAAGGTGCTCCAAAACACCTCCAACCCAGCACATCTTCACTGTGATGTTTGTCAAGGGTTGGAGCCTGCTCTGCATACTTGTGGGAAAGCTCTGGAAAATAAATAAATTTAGGTGCCTGGATCTCAACTTCTCTTTATTTTCTAGACTTGCTTTGGTTGTAGAATCCTCTGGAAATCCTTAGCCACAAAGATGCCCAGTGTACAGACTCCCAGCCTATCTCCCTGATCTCCACTGGCACATGTGACATGAGGTTTATCAAATAAAAAAAGAAAAGATAAAGACTTTCATGAAGTTCTTGCATACTGTAAGGCAAAGTCTTACAGTGAAGACTAATGCTTAACATGGGACAGACTAGGTGCTATAGTCTGTTTTGCTTTTGCTGGCTGATCTTGGGCAAATTGCTTCCATGTAACTGGGCCTCCTTTTTCATTTCCTCCTCCTGTGAAGGAGAGGGATGCTGAGCATTGTGTGTAGTGAGGCACTCGATGTCATGGAAATCAAAGCCTTAAGAAAGTTTCTTGGAGAGGAGAAGGTAAAGATAGCAGATTTAGTAATGCTCATATATGTACATTTTCTAAATTTGTTGGGTGTTTTGTTTAGAAAAAACTGTAGAGATTCAAGGAAAGAAAATCCTCTTAGAGTTTCAAAACAAAATATTTGGATTTTTTAGTTGGAAATGTCTTGTTTTGCGATATTCTTCAATGTGACTTAGATTAAAAATATTTTTAACTGGCTGGAATGAAACCTTTCACTTTCATAAAAACTAAGCTTTTTGCTTGATCTTAAATATGGTTCACTGAAACTTCTTCAGCAACTTTTAAAATGCAACTAGATTTTTTTCTAGTTGGAGCTGAAATGCCGTTTTCTCACATATTTCATAAACTAAGAAATCTGTTATTGCTGCAGCTCTATCCATAAACTCACTAGAAATACACACTTGCTGTACAAAACCAATATTAAATTTACTGTAGAAATTAGCCACTTTGACTTATCTGGTCAACCCTATATAAAGCATGTATAAAACTGAAATCAGACATTTTACCCTCTGGATGCCTTGGAAGATTGATCTGTGCAATCTACAGTTTAAGATGCAAGGTAAACCTGAGATTGTGGCTGCAATTGCCTCTCGCTTAAAATATGATGCTTTGTTGTGAATGATTAATGACCAGGAATCTCTCGCCACCTCTGTTTGTGGAGCTGGGTTTGGCTTTCGTGTCTCTCCCCAGGACTGAGCTCTGGACACAGTTGTTTTTGATAAGCCCTGAAATTCCCAAGCTGCTTTTCTTTTCTGCAGAGTGATGCTATCATGATTTATGAAAAAATCAGCTTCTGGAGTTTGTTTTGCTTGGCATGCAGACAAAATACTCCAAACCCATTTTTTAATAGAGAAAGGTTAGGTGGGAGGCTTTATGCTGTGCTTCTTGAGTGGAAAACTTTGCAGCTAAATTGAGAATAATATTTTTCCATCTAAACTGACCTTTATGTTGTCATCTTGGGCTCTTTTAAACTGTGCCTAACTTCTTCAGGCTTACAGTTGTCCTTTATCACTTGCAAAGGAGACAAAAGTACTAAGGACCTTGTCAAAGAGAGAAGCCTTTGTTCCTTTTTGAAATTAAATGGGTCTGTGCTTTGGCCTGGCTTCCAGCACCACCTGTGCCACTGCCGCATCTCCATGTTGCCCCTTCATGAGCATGGTCTCATTTGGGCATGCTGCGTCCACCTGCTTTGTGTTTCCTGAAGGCACTCAGGGCAAATTTCTCCTCATCAGCATCTATGCCATGTTTTGCTTGGCCCGTTTCTCTCTCTTTGCAGAATTGGGACATTTAGCTGCTTGTCTGGGGGGAGCAAGTTGCGGGACTAAGTGAATTTGTGATGCTCTGAAAGGGAAGATGCTTTGTGTGGTTTTGAGGAATGGACATTCTGAAAATAATGTAGTTTGTAAAAATAATGGAAACAGCAGTAAAATAGTGGAAGGAATTCTAAAGAAAACTAATAATAAGAACTTGCTGAAGCAGATTTTTTTTTTTAAAGTGAACTGGATCTTTCTCCCCAGTCTGAGCTCTTGGTAATCTCACAAGTAACAAGTATGTCTAACTATACAGTGGCAGACGCACATGACTCTAGCTGTTCCGCATTATAACCCCCATACATACCATGGGGGGATATCCCTCATGCTGTAACAAGGTAGGCTTATCAGTAGGGTTGGGTTGTTGGGGTTTTTTTTTTGGGGGGGGGGCGGTGTTGGGCAGTGGCAATACTAACTATTCAAAGACACAGATAGTTTGAGACTTGCAATTTCTTTCATCACTGGAGTTGGTCCAGAAGCTTCTGACACAACAGGAAGGGGAATTAATTGAAATAAAAACTTTCTACAAAATGGTCCATCACAGAAAATGGTTGCGGGAAAACTGGGCGGGTGTTTCCCATCTCTGTGCAGGGGTTGCAGGCTGGTGGGAGGCTGCGCCCTGGGAGCTCCCAGCGCACCGGCTCCCCCAGCCACAGGCACCGGACCCCAGAGCTCCGGGCTTTGAAGCAGCGAGTCACACAGATGACTCCAGGACTAGGGTTTACCCTTTGATGGAAATTTCAAAATGCTGGGCTTTTCTGTTTAGTGGCTATTTTTAACCAAAGTGAAAACAAATTTCAAGAATGCATAAAACTTCTACAAAGTGGAATTACCATGAAATTCTGGAAGATGCTGGGTGGAGATTGTGTCATCTCCAAGGTTAGTATCTGCCCCTGTGACCCTGGGGGTCAATTACCATTCTGTGTATGTGTGTATGGGAGCTTCAGGTCAAATAGTCTGAAATAGTGTGTGTCACAGCCCCCCCAAAGTGGTGTGTTTACAGCAGCAAACAGGAGGTGGATGTAGCATGAGGGACCCTTGGAGTGTTTGGGGGCTCCAGGCTTTCTGGGGGTGTTTTGGGGTACAATGTAAGGACGAAGACAACTGCTGATGTCACCTTATCCCTCTTGCTTTTGGGGAAGCAGCCTTTGGAGTGAACCATCTCCTGAAAAATGCCCAGGAATTGCCTTCAAGCAGTCCAGACAAAGCCAGCTGTCAACTGAATGATGTGGATGATGAGGGTCTGCTTCTCCAGCTTTGATTTAGCAGTAACATGATACCCTTCTTTACTGACAGTGCTCAACCCTGGCCTGTGTGTTTGACTGCAGCCCTAAGCAAGAGCCATTCATCAGCTGAGCTGACATTAGTGTGTTGCTTTGGAGCAGCAGTGTGGTGGGGAAGTGAATCCCCTACTCGCTGCCATGTTGGTTTGGTTCACAGAGCAGTTTTGGTGTGTGCAAACAACAGTCTTATGGGAGGAAACTCAAGCAGAAGCTCTGCTCTGTACCTCCTGGCATCAATTTCCCCAGCCTCTGTCATCTAACCCTTTGAAAGCAGTTCATAAATGTTAACTGAAGTGGTCTGCATTTCATGGCAAATCACATCCTGTTACTTTGAATTTAGCAATCCGCTGTACTTTGTTACTCGCACGAAAAGATGGGGTAAAAATCTACCTCTTCCAGTGGTGTATTATGACTGAGCAGAGGAGAGGGATGATGGCAGTCGTGTGGGTTTAGCTGTAGACATCTGGTAGAAATGGCTGGGGAATCCCAAGGAGCAGAAGGCATTCCTGCCCAAACCCAGATTAATGCCGTGGGATTCAAGTGGCCAATTTCCTGTAGGTTCGTTTGCAGATCCCACCATCCGTAATAGTAACCGTGCTTGCAGTTGTATAACAACTTTATAAACTCCATAAAGCGCCATTGAAATAATTCATTTGTGGATCACCACCAGGTGAAAACTCTTAATCAATTTTTGGATTTGATTCCGTTTTTGGAAGCTTCCAACCAGCCTTTTTCTTCTTATTTTCCCAGCACAACTCACTTTTATGAAGCCTTCTCGAGAGCCTCTTGAGATTCAGGCCAGAAACAGAAAGAAATATATGAAGAACAACTTTCATTTGGATTGCATCTCAGCAGGCAGTTTGCTTCTATAAGGTTAATCTGACCTGGGTTGTTCCAGCAGGCAGAAATGTTTTTTTCATAAAGGGATGTAATCAACCTGTCTCAGCTTTTCAGATTAGAAGCTGACTTTTTCCAGCCTTCTCCAATGTATAGTTCACAGATAGAGAGCTTGATTCTTTATC
The DNA here is from genome assembly GCF_018139145.2 of Gymnogyps californianus. Classification (NCBI taxonomy): domain Eukaryota; kingdom Metazoa; phylum Chordata; class Aves; order Accipitriformes; family Cathartidae; genus Gymnogyps; species Gymnogyps californianus. Next base: position 21,252,960 of record NC_059473.1, read on the forward strand.
TTTTGTATCTGACCAGCTCTTATTTACATCAGTGTAAATTGAGAGTGATTCACATTAAGCTAATATAGTTTCAGTGACATGATAGTGGTTTAAAACGGGGAAGCTGAGATGTATCGCTTATTGGGGATTCACGTAATGTTTGGAAATCGCTTAAGGTTTGGTTTCTTAAGGTTAGCAATGTGCATCTCCTTTACTAAAAGAGACATCCCACCTTTTAATTTGCGCCTCCCTTTTCAACATGTTTCTCTTAGCTATTGATCAAAATATTTGCACTGTCAGTGTAAATACTCCAACAGGGCCAAATTTTTCCCCAGTGCATTTTTTCCTCACTGGCTCCTTTGGAACCGTGTCAGGAATGAACTTGTTTTGTTGTTTGTTTCCAGTTATTTGTGGGATCATGCATACAATCCACACAGAGCCTTTCTTATTTTTCCTCATAGGTAAAATAATTTTCTTGCTTGCTGTTACACAGTGTGTTATTTGCTTCACTTTTATTGAAATTATTTTGCTGGCTTTCACACATTTTATGCAGTTGTTACCCTGCTATTAGAGCTCGCCTGCTTTAACAAAGCAAACGGCTTGCAAAGCATTCTGTAAAACATACCAGCATTCAGTATAACACTGTTAAACTTCCCTAACAATTCTTTCACTGATGAGCTTCACTGTTTTTCTCTGGGCCCCTCGCATTAATGCTCTTGTAGGCTGTACAGTAGTGCTGGGCCAGTGGCCCACACAGTGTTTCTGTTGGCCTTGTAGATGTATTCTGTGGATCACCAGTCTGCACAGCAATATATATAAGCATTTCCATACCTTCTGCTAATATAGATGGAGAATTGTTTTTCTTCTCCTGGCTATATGAAAAAATAGACAGTACTCTTGATTCCCAGTGCCCTTCCTTAGCCCTGTCACACTGCAGACTTTGGCTTGCCTGCTCCTTTTTTCTCCTCAGACCTTCTAAGGAGTGTAGGATTTTGGGGTGCATGCTTAGGTCCAGAGGACACTTGGGTGTGTATCTTTTTCAGTCTTCCCTTTTCCTTTCCCTTGGCTCCTGACAGACCTGTGTTCAGTTGAAGTCAAAATAGCCAGCTGAATGGCCATAAAATTCCCTGATTACTACTGATGACCCTGTTTGTACTAGCCGGGTTCCTGCTGAGGAATATCTTTTCCCTGGAGGGAGTTACCGTGGGAATGAGCTGACACTCGTTTGGATCATAGATAGCAGAGTCAGGCGCTGTGGAAACTCTAGGCCCTTTTTGTAGAGTTTTTCTGTTGTGACTCAGATCATGTGGCCCCTTGGGGCAAGCCACTGCATTAGATGCATGGCTCCTTGGATGCCGGGACGCCTGTGCACTGTGCACAAGGTGGGCAGGGTACTTGGTGCCTCTTGTGTCCGCTCCTGGGGCAGAGCTGATGGTTCACCTCTCCATGTGCCAGGAGTGAACCTCAGAGCAGCCCAGCCCTTTGTTTCAGCTGAAGCTGATGGCTGTTGCGATGGGATTAGGAAGCGAGGAGGGATGTGCAGCACTGCATCACCATACCCCAAGATGATGTGGAAAGCCTCTGGGGAGGTTTTCATGGCACGGCTGGACAAAGTCATGGGTGACCTGGTCTAGCGCTGGTGGTAGATACTGTTGCTCCAAGTGTGGGGCTGGACTAGAGACCACCAAAAGTCCCCTCAACTAACATTTCTATGACTCTATGACATTTGTTTTGATGGAAAACCAAACAGACAATTAACCAATGTTGTAAATAAAGAAATAAATAAAAAGAACAGAAAAGCTACAGTGTGAAGTAAAACAGAACCATGAAGGAAGAAATGAGATGAGGGGATGTCCAGATGTTTTGAAATAAATTCTTATAACAGATTTAAGCAGAAAAGAAAGCAACCAAAGACAGGTCTTCGAGCATCTTAAGGGAAATAAGTTATTTATTGAAGTTAATGTTGAAGTTAATGGGACTTTACAGCAAGAAGATTACAGCAGCATCTGTCAAAAGCTGCAATGACAGACATGGGAGTAAAACAATAGCCAGAGAGGTGAAGGAGAAACAGAAATATGTTATAGCTGGGGCAGTTGTAGGACGAAATGGGTGAAACATAAGGAGAAGGTTGCAAAGCTTATTTTTTTTATAGCTGTTCTCCAAAAGTGATGTCTCACCTTCAAAGACCTGTGTCTTTGAAGACAAATCATTTTGGCTAAGGAGTCCTTGAAACATTGCTGTACAATTGACATAAAGGCAAATCCCCGTTGCTGTGCCCCCATATGTACTCTGTAGACGAGCTCCAGGGAGGTGGCATCCTGCTCTGCAGCAGAGGGTGGTGACCTAAAGTGCAGGCTGGCTTGTGGTACCAGCGTGTTACACTCCGTGGGTCAATGCCTGTGGGCCCTGATTGTCTTCCAAGGACAGAAAACACTTTCCTGAGAGCTAGAGCCAGGAAGAGTGGAGCAAATGTTCAACAATTACGGGTAAGGGGGGAGCGAGAGCATGGCTCTTCCTCTTCCACTTGTGGGCAGAGGGTGGAGTCATTCAGGATGCATTCTTGATGTTATTTTGGACCCTGAGAAAGCCAGGTTTCTCTTCTCTTCCTCTTGTATTTATTTACTTATTTTTGGTTGCCACATAGGAACCCCGGGGAGGGCAGGCTTCTCGCAGCCCAACCCTAGGAGCTGTTGAGTGAAAATTATGTAAATCCTGAGAACATTGTATGTGTGACAGAAGCTGTTCAACAATGATCTTCCTCTGGTACGACAAGGATTTGTTAAATGTAACTGCTTGGGGTCCAAGAAGGGCAAAACAACAGGTGGAGGCGCTTCAAAAAGCAGCTGGAATGTGGCAGCCGATGTCACCCGAGCCTCATTTGCTCCAATAATGAGGCGCGCAGTGATACAAAACCAACATGGCATTTACAGTTATGGCATGATAAATGTGCTTAACAGCGTATCACATAGTTTTTATTCCTGTACATGGAGATTAAAATAATTTGATACGAGACCTCATTTTTGCTCATCCCAATAATGGCCAGGAAGTCTTTGTAATTTGGTCAAGTGCATGAGTGAACTGGCCGTTTGAAGCCCCTGAAGTTGCTGTCATTTTCTCAGCTGCCCACTGTGATGAAATGATTGGGCGTAGCTATGGACACAGCATGGCAGAACAAGGATCCATGTGCACTGCGGGACGCACGGTATTTTTTGGTTTCTTTAAGCAAAGAGACAATCTCCTCCTGGCCAGCTGGCAAGCATAGGAAACCATATGAGGTTCATGCCCTACAATGGCCATGGGCAGGTGCATTGCTTCCAGGAGATGGCCTTGATTATTCCATTACAAGAACAACAAAATTAAAGTTATCCAAAAGCCTCGTGTCCAGGAGACAGGGAGCAATGCCTGAGTAGCTGTCTTATAGCATGTCCTCCAAGGCTAATGCTTGGGCCTGATGAAGGATGTACCATCTGTGACCAAAGAGACTAACTGAGCTTTTCTGAGATTACTTCCATGAAGAATTTGTCTCTAGCACATTGTTCTATGAAGATACACTTGGAAAAGTAAATGGTTTTAAACTTATCACAGACTTCGAAGGAAAAAGCATCTGGGCTTCATGGAGGAGCAAGAAATAACATAAGGATGCTGATTATACTGTTGTGACCTAAAATAAGTCAGTTTAATTCAGTGCCTGGCTGAGTCTTAAACCAGGCATACATTAGGTACTGTGGTTATGGTGAAAATAAACTCTTCTGGTGAAAATACAAGGGGACGCACTGTTTCACAGGCTGCCTCAAAATGTTAACATTTGCTTTTGCTCCACCTGAACTTGAAATGGCAAGTGTCTTTGCAGCAGAGAAGAATTGTGCAAGAGGAATAAAAAACCTGCAGTAGGTATTGTCTGCAATGTTGTCTGGCTAGCACTATAACAGTTGTGTGTAGAAGTAAGGCTTTCAACTTCCAGCAGTTAAGAAAACTCCATTTAAAAAAAAATTAATTCCCATGTCTGGAGCTAAAGCAGCTGATTTGTCAGACTAATCCACAAACTCTTCCAGTGCCAGTGGGTCCGTTTGCCCCAATATTTATTGCATCTAAGCTTTCTGGACACTGTGATCAGAACCACAAATGGAATAGCAGAGGAATAAGTCTGTGGTGAATTCAGAGCTGGGGAAAAAGCAAGTGAGCGCAAAATATCTGTGGTTTGACATAGCAAAGGACAGTCTTTGCTCGGGGATATTCAAGTTGAGCATATTGATTTCTGAAGTAATTAACACATGGTTCTTCATGATCCATTTACCCTTTCTACCAATATATGTTCAGGCAATGACAGTCCAAAATCAGGACTGCTCTTGCTTTTGCTGTGGCGAAGATTTCAGAGAGAATAAAAATTATCATACCAATTTCAGACAGCACAGCTAAATTAATAAGCATCCTATAAAAAATGAATTTCTCTCTTTTGGAAGGAGAGCTGGAATTTAAGGAAAATGTGTTGAATGTGTTTCAAATGTGTTGAAAATGTGTGAAGGTGAGCTATGGCCAGGCAGCATAACTGGTATATGAAGCTAATTATTCCACCATTTTGAACAGACCTGAACAAGAACATCAATTAGAGGAATTTTATCCTTGAAACTTAAAATTGTCTTCAGTGTGACACAGGCTTGAAACCCCAAGAGAAAAGGCCAACAAAAGATTTATCCTAAAATACAGGTTTGGGGCAACATATTGTTGTGACTATGGAGTCAGTGGGCTATAATAATATTGAAAAATGTATTTCATTTAAGTTAACAATAATATGGTCTTCCATTGGCCAGGCCTTATCAAAATTTCGCTGAAGTAAATTGAATTCTTTGTCTTAATGGGCCCTCTTAAATGTTTTGGGTAGAGTTATCTGAAGTTTATACAGAGAGAAGAACAAAGAAATGAAGAACTTTTAAGGTGTTTGTTCTGTTAAAGAGTGTCTATGTTTTCAGGTTTCTGTAGCATACTCTGGTGAAAATAAAATGGCAGACGTAATTTAGATAGGAAAGGAGATCTGACATCTGTGAAAGGCTCTGTACCCAGAAAACAAGTTGTAAGACCAATAGGTTGTACTCTTTGAAACTATATTTATAATTGTTTTTTTCTGTGGCATGGGAGAAAGCAGACTGTGAAGGTACAAGGTCATCCTACTCCTGTTTCTTGTGTACATCAGCAGTCATCTTCCAGCAGAGAGATTTTAAGATTCAGCTGGGTCCTGCCCTCCAAACAGACTCGGATTCAGGCTCCTTTCAGTCCTTAGCTTTGATTTTCACTTAGGCAGTCGTTATTGCAATGGGGTAAGATAAACAGGAGCAAATCCTCTTATTTTCTATGGCTTTTTTCCTTTCAGCCGCTATAGACTGTGGGTAACCTAGTATATGAACCAAGAACAGGAAGGGAGAGGGGTTAGGGAAGGAGGAGAAATAGCATAGTGAGTCACCCTGTCCACTATCTGCCTGAAGATCTATATTCTGCTCCCTTCTTAAATATAGAAATGATTTCATTCAATTATTAACTCTTGCCAACTAAACATTTGGTGTGAAGGGGGCTCTTGGATGCTGATTCATAGTGATGGTTCTGTAAAGGAAAACTGGAGCAATCATGTATAATCTCTGCAATAAATCTTGACTAAAGCAGAAGATATGTATTTAAAAATGCTTTTATTCAGTGCCTGTCACTTCTGTGTCCGTTAAACTGTGAGCAACACTAATGACAACTGATAGGTGCTTTTCCACAGAGATTGTCTTGTGAGCTCTAGATCCCACTCAAGTGATGGGTTTTAAAGGATAACAGGACTTTCCTTTAACCTGTGGAAGCTTCCTACCACCCAGATAATCTCATGGTGGTTTAATATTCCATGTTTGGAGGATCACACTGTGCCAGCTGCTCCTGGTAGGTCACCATACTCACACAGACTACCTATGATTTCAAATGGCATCTCACCTAGGCAAAGGGGTAATAACATCATCTTGAAATCAGATAGAGGCATAACCCAAAGGTATCTAACACCAGGTTTTCATTCCAATGTGGGACACTAGCTCATCTCAGTAAGTCAGTAAGCAGAAGCACATACTCACTGGATCTGCCTTGCAAGGATGCCACATTGTCAAATGTTTCATTACCTGTGTGCTGAGGAGTTGAGGATGCCACTGTGTTAGTAAGGTCAGGTAAGGAAGTCAGTGAGACTTTGCTTTTAGTGGTTTATGCTTCTCCACCATGAGATATTTTGACAGGAACAGTTTGAGGGCTGCATTGGAAGTTTTAGGAAAAGGTGCTGGGGAAGGCACTATCATCTTGTGAGTAAATTAATGCAGAGATATTAATTTGAACCAACAGGTAGGTTAGCACGTTAAAGAAGAATTTCAAATATCTGAGCTGCCCTAAATTGTCATGGGAAGAGTTTTGAAACTCCGGAAAATTTCCCTACTTATTTTAGGATCTGAAAGCTAGGTGGGAGTCAATAGCAGAAAATACTTTATTCTTCCATGGCAAACAGATGACTTGGCATCTGTCCGTCTTGTAACTGTGATGGTGGTTGAAGGTAGATATTCATTTAATGCTCCCTTCCAGACTGATCAAGTTCTTGGTTGCAGGGGGCCTTAGATGCTGAAATCAGAAATCAAACAATACATGCTGCACTCAGGGGCACTGTGGAAAAATATGGTTGCACGTTGAAAAATGTATGTTACTCTCTTTCCTTTTACCTCGGACAGGCCAATGATACGTGTTTCATCTTGGTTTTCAAAAATTATTAGCATTGGTTTCACCTTGCTTGCAAAGCTTCACTGACAAGTGCAACTTTTTCCTTTTGTAGCAAACCTGTTTCGTATTTCCAGAATCAACTTTCTAATTGTTTTTGCAGGAGCTAAAGTGCCCTGAAGAAGGAGAAGGGAGTAATAGCTCTGGCTCTCCTCAAACAAGAGCTGTGTGAACTTCTTGCAGGTGACCAAGTTAATCCAGGCCCTTTATTCATAATCTGCTTTAATCGTTTGAGTTTAGCCTTAATTGCTGTTTTGGGTTTGTTACTACTGTACTGGAGCAGTGGTGCAGCAGACCGTAGCCCAAAGGAGACCCCCAGACTCCTTTCTTCTTGTGGCTCATCGCTTCCTGCAGCTTAAGCTATGTGTGAGCAAAAGCCATAGTAATATTTCAATCCTCGGATCTGAAAGAGTTTGCCTCAGATTCAGAGGTGTCCATCCCTTGAACCAAATGCAAAAAGAGACAGGCATTGCAGGAGCTCTGGAGGGCATGCCTGCTTCACTCGTTTTCATGGCTGTTCACCTGCCTCGTGTTCGCTGAGCTTTTTTTGCCATCAGGGACTGTGACTGAAAGCGGGAAAGGTGCTTGGCCGTCGGACCCTGTCAATCCAATTCGTTCCTGTTGTGGGAGGAGAAGAGGGCCCCAAACCTTCTGGAAGATGGAGTGGTGCAGTGCACACGGTCAACCTGCCGCTGGCTCCTGGGTGAGGGGGCTGTGAAGGAAGAGACTTTGCTTTCTCCCTCTAATGCTGTTCTGTTTAAAGGGGGGAAATCCCCACTGGGAGACAAGAGAGAAGAAAGATAGTGAATGGAAATAAGTACAGCCAGAAATTCACAGACCTCAGATGAACGCCCAAACCAAGCTGCGGAACGCAAGGGTGCACTCAGCAAAAGGGCTGAGCTGAGGGTGGTGGGAGTGGAGGGATGCCGTGCTCCAGAAGGAAGGCTTTAAATCTTTTGTTCCCCAAAGTCAGGCAGAAAAACAAGAGAAGGTTGGAGTTTATTTACCTTCTTAGCTATTTTGAAGACAAGGCTTCACCACCTAAATCCATTATTTCCTGCAAATGTAGCAGAATCTAATCTATTTCTTGAAAGCCATTCTGAGTGAGTGCATGAGAGAAGGGAGCTTATTGGCATTCATGCTATTACTTACTTAAATGCAAATTTGTGTAGTGAGGCAATTGTGTATTGATTAGATTGCACAGCAATAAGAAGCATGTGAGCATTTCCTCACCTAACCAGTAGCACTGACTTACCAAGTATGTCTTGATAAGTTAACATAGACAACAACTATAGAGAACTACTGTCTTTTGCACTGCAACTGCCTGTTATAAAAGAGTATTCTCAGGCAGAGAGATGAAGCCAAAAGTAATTTGATCTTTGCAAGCATCTGTTTTGGACAATTATTGCTGATTAAATTTATTAACAACCACTGGAGAGCATACAACTCACACTTCGGATTTACCTTCTGTGGGAAGGAGCGCTTTGGCAAAGCTGTGTCTGAACTTGGAACAGGAAAATGAAAAAACATAAATCTGGATACCATTTGTTTCTTAGGATTCACAAAGAGTTTGCAACAAACCATGGAAGCACTGGGGCTTTTTTTTAGCAAGGGAGGCAGAGAAAACAGTTTCAACTTGGAAGTTTCACAGCCAGCACTTGATTTTTGTAACATGTTGTGGTTGTACACAGGGAGGAGCTGAAGACAGGAAAAGTACTGACCCTGAAGAGGGTAATCATGAACTGTGAATGATCAGTGCAGTCTGATTCATCTACAGCATTTATGTCTATCTATGGAAAGATCTAAGGACATCAAATGCTACACTCACCCAATAATGCCAATTATTTGTTAAGGAGCAGATTTGTCACTGTCATTATTATTAGTACTACATTAGAAAAGCAATGTCCCAAATGAGATCAGGGTTTCCTTATCAAGATGAAACACGTATCATTGGCCTGCCCAAGGTAAAAGGGAACAGAGTAACATATGTTTTTCAAAGAAGTGCAACCATATTTTTCCACAGTCTTGGTACAAATGCACAGCAAATCTGTGCCTGCTCAGACAAGTTTGAATCAGCTCTAGTTATACATGAGTGCTTAAAGATCGGCTGTATGTGTGTCCCTTGCTGGGAGTCCTCTCCCAGCCCTGGCCGACAAAGGAAAAGTTACTGGCAAAGCTTTCCAATGACACTGTGCTGGTTACATGAATGTAAGTCCTGCTTCATGTAGAAACTATTAGTTTGATGGCCAAGTCCAAAGAGGAAGACCTTAGGCCACAGAACTCGAAATCTGAGCAGATCAAGCGGGAAGGTGGAGGTGCAAAAAATGATTTGCTTCAGGCCATGCAGTGGCTGTGGGGTGCAGCAGTCCCCCTCAGGACCCTGTGCCCTGAGACACACAATCTCTCATTCACAAGCAAGTGCAGTTTCTTCCTCTGGCACTGCGGGGATGGGCCGACGGGGCAGCACTGTGCCACCTCCAAGGGCTGCGATGGAGAGGGAGCCCGGGGCCCACTGCTCCATCCGAGGCATCGCAGAGCATGGCTGGCATTCAGCAGGCGCTTGGCATATTCCAGTCACCGTGTGAACATTAAGGGAATATTCTTTGCTGTGCCATAGTGAAGTAAGGGGGTTAACAACACTAATACAGCTGATCCCTGTTTTTCTACCCTGCATGTTTTCCTTTACATTTGGCCTTTACTGACAGTGGAATCATTCACAAGGATGTTTTGGTTTGTCTTGTAATTTCCCAACTAATGGCATTTTTAAGAGATTTGTTAAATGGAACAAGGTTGCCTGCTGCTTGTGGCATGCTTTGTTCTTTCTTTTTTTCTTTACTTTTTAGGGCTGTTTGGTGTTTGGCTCTGGGTAATGCTGGTTTTGATTGCTCTTCTGAGTTGCTTGGTGGAAGCTTGGAGATGTTGCTGGCTGTTAAGCTGCTTGCCAGTCACATTTGGTTGTATAATTGCCCCGTGCCTCAGTTTCCAAATTATTGCTGGGTTGTGTAGCATCTCTGACATATTCAAAATGTTTGCAAAGAAACAAGAAATTGGATATCCCATACTCCAAACTGGCTTATCTGAGTGCTTAGGCAATGTGAATATGGGCACTTTGATTCCCTCATCCCCTTTTAGAAGAAGCTGACGCAGGGGGAGGTCACAGGGATGTGCCGTTTGGAGCCCAGCCTCAGGCAGTCCTGCCTCTGCCATCTGGAACTGGCACCAGGGCTTGCTGCCTCCCCTCTGCCCACAGAGCCTGGGTGGGTACCCAGAGCTGCACTGTGCACGCATCTCCCCTGCCCTGTAGCATCTGGGGCCAAAAGGGGTTTTGATAATATTTTCAGAGTGGATAAGACCAGAGACACTACGTTCCCATCTGTATTAGTTCTTCTATATAGAGTGACATTTTAAAATGAACCAGTGGAAAATGCTCACAAGATAAACTGATGAATTAAGGGCCCAAATCATCCTTCCCCTGCGCAGCTGCAATTTCCAGGGCATGGAGGGGAGGAAGGGAAGGACTTGAAGGCTGGTTTTGTAAGAGGGGCAGGGCGTTCCGCACCTGCCCTGGTAGAGCACACACCTAGAGCTGTGCCCTTCCTGATGACTTTTCTTCTGCTTGATGACATCAGCCTGAGTGTTCCCCCAAGGAAGGTAATACATTTGTATAGCATACTAAGGAAAGTGAAACTTGCTCCCTGTAGGCAATCTCGTGCTGTAAAAGCTGGGAGAACTTATCTTGAATGTTTTTCCTGCCCTGCAGTAAATGGTATACAGTCAGTTTCCACAGTGAAGGCTTTGCTAACCTGGCAGAGCCATCACTGATGTTAGCAAGCGTGAAGTTATTCTCTGTATGCGTGTGCTCGGTTAGCATGTCCCCTAATTTATTATCTGCTAGGGTAAGCTAGTCAAATTACAAGGACATCACTACGAAAGCAGCAGCATCATCAGCTAGGTTATGTGTCCTTGGTCCTGCAAACAAGTTCAAGTTAACAAGGAGCTCAGGCTGAGCTGCATATTCTGGCTCTGTACGTGTGACTGGCTTAACTGCCTAATAACCAGGCTGCTGCTTTCTGTGTCCTGCATGTCTGCTCAAGGCTGCTGCTGCAGAAAGGACAGACAGCCTTTCCAGGCCTGTTTCAGCACTGACTGCCAGCCTAGGTGTCCCTGTGGAGTCCTGCTTTTGTGCTTTCCTTTTATTAATCTCGTAGTCTATGTGATCTTCTGAAGGAGAGACTGTGTTCATTTGTTTGCTCGCTTGCTTTTTCTGTAGACAAACAATACCCTTCTCCTCCCCCAAATCCGACAAACAAGCCTCTTCTCCTGTTCCCCCAAACCCGCTCCTAAACGTGCTCCTTTCAAACCAGAGGGAGAATGAACTGCCTTGGGATTCAGAAGTAGTTTGAATGGGGATTTCTGGTTAGTCCCTTAAAGACATGGAAGAATCCTCAAATCAGGGTTGGAATGAGGCCTCTGTTTCTCCAGTGCGACTGAAGTTTAGGTCCAGAGTTTTGCCCTAAGTCCTGGTTTGTCCCTTTCAGGTGGCATTAACCTGTTAAGTGCAAATGTGCTTTTTTTGTCCTGTGAAGGAAACAGGAATACTTGGTTGGTATCAGAGGGAAAGGGACAGTTTTACGTTGCTCAGATCCCACTGATTTGCAGGGAAGTTGTACATTTGATGCAGGAGAGCCTGTAACTTGTCACTCACACACACATGAGCCCAGGTGGCTGAGGTGAAGCCTATGAAGATGTAGATGGCAAAAGATTTGTTAAAGTATCACATGGCAAGTGTGTATTAGGTGTCTCGCTGTTCTGCTGGTGAAGGAGCCAGATGATGAAGTCCTGAGGGATCAGTTACTGTATGTGTAACCCTTCTGCCAAGGCATGACTGGCAGCAACAGGAGCCACATTCAAATTTTACCCCATCCAGAGACCCTGTGCTCAGTGGGCTGATTTTCCTGGCACAAACAATTGCCTGAAGAAGCAGAATTTTGTGAAGGCAGGGGAAACAGGAGAGTGTCCAAATATACTGTGCCTTGTTCCTTTTTTCCTAAAGAATGTCTAAATTAAAAAATTTAACACAAGGCCTCCTTAAAAATTTAGAACAAGGCCCTCCACCTCCTTTCCCCCCGCTCCCACAGGCTGTCTATCACTTCTGCACCCTTGTTCTGGAGGTAGTTGGGAGACCTCTTCCTTTCCCCGCACCTTGGAGGAGTTGGATGAATGAAGCAGAGCTGACCAGCTCAGGCTTCCCTACACTACACTGACTGCAAACTGATCTCTACTTCATGACAAGGCTCTTGCTTTGTTAAAAAAAATGCCCCCCAAATGCAGTAAGAAAATGTATATAAAATAAATGCCTCACAAGCCTTTGATTTATTTTCCTCCCTTCTGAAATTGAGAGGTTGCTTTTCTCCAGGCCCACTGCAGTCAGTTGGATTGAACATTGCCCACCATGGCGAGGCAGCCTCTGCCCTGCAGTGAAGGTAGTTGCAAGCACCCATACAAACTCTCTGTAGCAGGAGGCAGATGATGGAGGCCTCCAAGCAAAAAGATGCACAGGACGGTGCCAGAAACAAAACCAAAGATGATGCCCTTCAGGAAGAAGGCTTTGCTAGGTTTTGGTCTGGGGTGTGCTTGAAGGAGAGAGAAGTAAAAGAACAGAAAAATAAGGAAAAGAAGCAGAAACAGCTATGAAACACTGACAGCAAGAAACAGAGAAAAAGCCTAAAAGTAGCTTTTGGCAGCAGATTCCCTCTGGTGCATGGGGAAGCAGAACACTGCATATTGTCCCCAAGTTCTTCAAAGGTTTTACTACTTTCAGTTTCTCTTCATACCTGGGACGGCTTGAGTGGTGTTTGCATGCGGATGGGTATTGTGTTCTGATGTTCAAAACAGTCACAAAGTGACTGGGGTGAGAAGGGAGAGAGACGTAGGGAGGTAGAGGCAGAGACTAAGGTGAGGCTGTTAGAGCAGAGCTCAGCTGAGCTGAGATTAATCAGAAGGGAAAGGGGAGTTGGGTAGTGAGGGGAGAAAGGCACAGGGGCTGCGGAAAAACCAGGGAGATGTAAGACTGTGGGTAGGAGGTGTGGGGCTGGCTTTTGGGGGCTTTTTGGGTCCCCGAAATCCATCCCAGTGATGAGCACAGCTGACTTTGCTGGCTCCACTGGCGGGATGAGGCAGGCTCAGCGTCAGCAGCAGCAGGCGCAGAGTCAGGCCCCGGCTTCCATTTTATTTGGGGCACTCGTTGTTTGGTGCTGTTTTAAAGGCAAGCAGTTCTTTAATTTGTACATTTTATTGCTGTCCTTTTTCGTCTTTCAGAGATTAAGAGAAACGTTGTCTGGGAAATGAGCGTACCTAAAATCAGCCTTTAATTGCCCTGTGCATGACTGTGCTGCATGAGTTCCCTGCGTCAGGTGCTCAGTGATACTTCCTGCCTGTATGAGATAAAGTTTGGTGGCAGTGTTTTCGCTGGGTCAGGGTTGTAACCCTGCAGGCATTTAACATCCTGGAAGCTTGATTAATGCGGAAGGGAACACTGAGGTGCTTTAGCTCACTGCTGTTTTCACTTCTCATGCATCAAATGCGTGGAAACATGCCATGAATGCACAAAGGAGAATATTTAATATCGATGATGTAATACTGTGGCGTTGATTCGGTGGCTCTCCGGCATTATTCAACACATCTTTCTCAGCAGAATGATGTTAGTGAAATGAGATTTTACTAAAAGCAAGCAGCTCAGTGTATCGTTAAGCATTCAGAGCAATGTCTCCATTTCCTTTCTAATGCTGTGGTGCTGAAAACACATCCCATTTCAAAAGCAAATGTTTAACTACAAATGTAATTTGCAAGAAAATGATTCTTTTTTTTTTTTGTCTTTTTGAAATCTGCTGAAAGCATGCATATTAGCAGAGCAGCCTTTCTTGCAGGGCTTTAATTTTCTTTTTCTTTCAAAGGAGTTGCATAAGAAAGTTGGTCGAGTGATTTCTCCCCAGCTATTCTGCTGAGCGATTCCTAATTACCCTCAGCATTTGAAAGGTGAATGGTACTCTTATATAATCAACATTAATAATTCAGCTTAGTCCAAGAAAGCTTATTGCAGCTAGTTCTTTGATGCCAGAAACCCTCTGCTAAAGCATTCATTCTCAATTTAATTCATAAGCTCCTAATAAAGCCAGTCCAGCCAAAGTATTTTAACTTGGCTCCTACAGTTAAAAATGCAGCTGAAATTATTTCAGGTGGGCCGTGGTAAATAGGTGTTGTAAATTTTAGTAGAAATTTACTTCTCCGCTCTGTTTCTGATCCTCAGGATTGTCTTCTTTGGGTTAACAGAAGATTCCCTAGAGATTATGTGTATGCAAACACACTTTCTCCTTCCTTTCTTTCTGTATGCCTTCTTTCTCTCTAACTGCCTTCTCTGGTGGAAATGCTGCTATATGAAGTGATCAGCATAAATGGAGGTGAACAGCAATGATGTTCTTTACAACACGAGCATGAAAGGTCACGCAATATTTCCAGAGTGACTTCCTATCACATTGAGCCACCACAACCTACTATTACAGAGTCAACACAGTTACTGGAAGATAATGATCTTGCACTCTTTTATTAATGGGAATAACAGGAAGAATGCACCGACAGACTGGTCCTATCAAAATTGCAACATAGAGAAACTCCAAAGAAACAGAAATATTGTACTAGCCTCCACCATTTTATGATAGAGAGAACTTTCCATAGGAGTGAGTTTTATCAGGTCTGATGGTGACACGCAGAAATGTAGATGTTTACCTCGGCACGGTCCATGCAATCTGGTATGAACAGAGATCCTCTGAAAGCAGTTATTTCTTTGACACCACCATGCTTTCTAAGAGCAGCTACTAGAGGTGGATGAAAGGATTTCTGTCAATCACACGTCCAAGTTTTCATGTTTTAATTTATTTCCTTCTGCACTAGCTAATTTCAAAGGGATGAAGGCGGGCATTTGTCTTCTGGGGGCAAAACAGGGCGCTGGTGATGTGGCAGAAAGGTGGAGGTACAAAATAAGGTTGGCATGCTGGAGTCTTTAAAGGTCCAACTGCCCATTTGCAGCTGGGACCATATGTCACGCATACCTGTCTTAGAGATTCTCACTGGCTAGAGAAAGAAAAATAGCTCCCTTCTTTCATTCTATCCTTTATAATTATTACTGAGATTTTCAAAAGTTGGGAGAGTCAAGGGAGATATTTACTGTTGGAGCACCTGCAAAAATAGTCACTTCAACTCCAACATAAACAACAAAAAAAATATTTCAGGGAACATTTCTGAAAGGAAAACAAAAAAGGTGCTTCTGCTTGAAATGCCTAATCCTGCAAATGTGTTTTGTGGGAGTGCCATCATTCCTTAAAGGAATCGTAAAGCTCAGCTGTTCGAAGCATTTTTACCTTATCTGTGGAAAATGAGAGTTCTGGTGAACATTTCTTCACGCTTTCCGTTTCAAGACTCAAGATAACATATTCACTCATAGTGGTTGAGAGAAGTCATTTCTAATAGGTAGAAACACTGTCTTTGCATTTCTCAGCTTTTCCATCTCTCAGATGGGCATAATATTTGCAAACCTTGTAGATGCATCGGAAAGATCACTGGGTTGTGAAGTGCTTTGATACATCAGGATGTGAGATGCCGCAGGAGAAGAAAATACTTTGATTTTTCTTTTTCACTTGTGTAATATGTCCATGAGCGTTCTTGCTTCAGTGTTAGCACGATTCTTGGAGTCTGTCAGTGCTTAAAAAAAGGTAGTGTTTTTTTCAGGCTTGATGGTTTGCCTACCTTCAAAATTTTGTGATTGCATGTCTCGGGATTGAAAAGCATTTGACTGATGTTGAGGAAATTGTAATTCTGTCCAAAGAGGGAAAATAATCCATGAAAATGATCCTTGTTGGTAACACAGAGGCAAAAGTAGCATACAGTATCCTAGTGAGGACAGTAGACAGCCAGCGCTTGGGTTTCCAGCTAAAGTAAACCTTCATGGCTTGGCACAGACCAGGTGCTCCTGGAGTCCATGGGGTGGTGGCCCATCTTCCACAGACCGGTTAACACCACGTGTTCGGAGCTACCTGTCTCCTCCATGCGCCATGTTCTGTACTGCCGTGTTTAACTCTTTGCCAGGTTTTGAAGTGGATTGATTTTCCAGCTGAGCCATTTACTTCAGCCACTTGGAAGTGGCTGCTTGTGTTGTCCCCAGAGAGGTGGAAACCAGCTGAGAACAGGCTGGGGCTAGAGCCTCCACCTCACCAGTGGCTGGCACCGCTCTCCCTGCCCCAGGAGGGAGCTTCTGACACAGCCAGGGTGGGATGGTCTTGTACAGCTTTTCATAGTTCATCTTGCAAAGAAGGAAGGGCCCGGGGTTATTTTGAGACAAGGGAGTCCTGTCTGCTCCAGACAATGAGGCTTGCCTGGCCCAACTACTTTTTTTTCTTTTTATTGCAACAGTTGTTATTAAGTTTTTGAGAGTTCATTAATTACGTTGTAGCAGTCCAGGTATTAAATATTACTGTGATTTTTTGGCGTTTAAAAGAGTCTAGAAAACTTCTTTGGAACAAAATGTTTATTATGGGCTATTTAATGGAGTTCATTTCATGTTCGTCTATTCAGCATTATGCTTCATTAGCTGTGGGCTTGTCGTATGATGATGTGTAATCAATCAGTCATGTACCATTTGTGGTTATTCTGCACATAAAGCCAGATTTCTTTGTTTTAGTGTCCAGACTGATATGCATTTTTCTTGTGCTTTTCCAGCACTGAACTGTAGATAAGACCAGTTGTTAGTCTCTGAGATATCTGTCTGCTCAGGAGACTGTGTGAAGAAAACAAACTGCCCTCTTAATTAGAAGGCTGTGGCTGCTCCTGATTTGAATGACTAAATATCCTTTTTCTCTCAAATTAATATGTTATTACTCACATGAGAAGTCTGATTGTTGTCAGCGGGAATTACTAGTTAGTGCTGTGTGGGAGGACCCAGCAGAAAAACCTGTGGTTATCACTGGTTATCTTTGTGAAGGAGTAGGCTTCATGGAGGTTCAGTGGCCTTGAGGGCTGCCATGCGGAAAGGGCGCAGTGCGATTTGGAGCCCTGTCGATGGTACTGGTGAAGCCTTGGGAGTCCCAAATCCACTGTGCATTTGAAGGGATAGCATTGTAAGCCCTTTTTTAAAGATGAAACATTAGTCGTTCCTTGTAAACATTATGGCTGTTGGGAAAAGAACTGTGCAGCATAGATTCAGGAGGAAAGAGGGAGGAATGGTAAGGTTACGTGGAGAAAAGATGTAAAATAGGAAAATTGCCGTTACTCCAAGAAATCCCTCCGACCCATGAAAGACGTGAGATTTCTACCTACTCCTTCCCACTGTGAATTTATTTTTCTGGGTGCATGACATTTTTGAGGGTTGGAAAATATGAGTGCAGATCAGGAAGAAAGCTGTGGAGTTCCCTACAACAGTCGAAACCAAAGGTAATTGTTAGCTCTGCATGAACATGAGCTAATCTGGAGCCCGTGCCTCATACCAGTTCTTACTGGCCAAGAGCAGCTGGGAATAGACAGAAAATGATACAGTGCCGCAGCCAGTGCCCTAGCTATACGGGTAGTTAATCATCAGCTCAGAGAGAGCTGCTCTTCTTCGTCCATGTAGCTAGCTGCATTCTTAGCACTGCTCTTTGCAATCTTGTGACTTTCTCTCTGTGTCGAATAAGAGTTAATTATTTTGTTAAATCCAAGTGGAGATGCATTGAGTCCTCACTACTCAAGAGTCATATGATGTTGAGCAAAATGCCAGCAATTTTGCTGCTGGAGAATGGGGCTGTGAAATACAGCATTATCATCTGAAGCAAATAACCCCACTGTTTTTCTATTTGTGTCCATGTACACATGACCTCTTTTGACTTTGAAGTGTAGTTGAAAAGAGAAATTCATTTGCTGTTATTTGAATCTCAGTCATGCCTACAGAGAGAGAAGAGTCCCTTTGGGATGAACCCGTAAGCAGTCACTACCTAAAAAATAAAATAGAAGTAATGGTGAAGTTGAGTGGGAACAGGTGGATAGATGAAGTTGCTCAAGGTCATAGGAAAGAGGTAAGATAAGCAAAGTCTCCTGAGTTATGCGTGGTGGAATAGCTGCTCAGCCATCATGCCTCCTTAACATGAGAGTCACTTTTTCCGCAGGCAAGTCATAGGCTCTCTTAGTCTGTGAAGGCAAGCTTCTGCTCCACATCAGATGGCAAGGACTTGAGCAGGGGTCTCACACATGTAAGGGCAGCATCCCATGCAGCGGTCTTGGGACACACTGGTCCTTGATCCCCTTAGCCAAGTAGCATCTAGTTTAGCCATGCTCCAGCCATTTGGTGCATTCATACCACACTGGTGAGTATGACACGTATCTCTCATATCTGGGGGGGAGGGGAACACACGGGGACATGACATGGGATGTTGATTTAAACCTTGATTCAGGGTCCCAGGTTTCTTTCTTTTTAACTGTGGTATGGTATTTACACCTGTGGGTGGGTGGAAATGGCAGCTCTTTGTGTTAAGCAGCAGCTTAAGCCTGCTAGTTTTGATAAGTCATTGGTGTCCACAGTGATAGATAGATGTAGAAGTAATCCTAGCACTGGCATCCATTGGCTATCCGTCTGGATAAGGGAAATGCTCCATTTTATCCATAGTTATGTTAGTTTACACAAGAACTCTGCTGTTCAAAGAATAACCATTGCTCTATCTGAACAAGAAACTGGGCAAATGTTGTCTCCAATAGTAGCATGGGCATGGTCAGGAGACCAGAAGATATAAGAGTTAGGATGAAAGGACATCTGTGTATGCTCACACACATATGTGCTCACACACCGTTTTTCCCAACATTTGGCCAACTCTGTTGATGTGAGCTGACCACAAGTGAATGGGACAAAGTTTTTGGCTCTCCCTATGTGTGTTTTGCTCAGTTCCACTGGAAAAGCTTTTAAGAGCAATTTGCTGCTAATCATTCTCAAGCAACAAATTAATGGAAAAGTATCTTACTAGAATGATTTACTGTTCATCACGCATAATAAATGAATAGAGTTATTCACTGGCAGTCACACATCTCTGGCTAATCCTTTTGAAGGTCACTTGTACCAGTCGCCAGTTTCTCATCACAGCTACTGCAGTAGGGAGCAACGTGTTGAGGATAGGAAGTTGTTTAAAAAAGTGGGATCAGGTCTGTCCACCAGTCTGGGTTTGTTCTTCACTCTGATTCCTACACCTCACATCACGGAGGACTAGTAAAGGGAAGACCAGAAACAGATGAAAATTGAATAACACTATTTGAATTATTAAATCATCTCAGCCCAAAAGAAAAGAGCTGTCAGTGTTAATTGGTCTCTAGGGAAGTTGGAGCAAAACAGTTTGTTCTGGGATGTCCTCTGTCCTCGTTTCAGCTAGGACAGAGTTAATTTTCTTCCTAGTAGTATACCAGTATACCTAGTAGCTGGTATAGTGCTGTGTTTTGGATTTAGTAGGAAAAAGAATGTTGATAACACACTGATGTTTTTAGTTGTTGCTAAGTAGTGTTTATACTAAGTCAAGGATTTTTCAGCTTCTCGTGCCCAGCCAGCAAGAAGGCTGGAGGGGCACAAGAAGCTGGGAGGGGACACCGCCAGGACAGCTGACCCAAACTGGCCAAAGAGCTATTCCATACCATATGACATCATGCCCAGTATATAAACTGGGGGAGTTGGCTGGGAGGGGCGGATCGCGGCTCGGGAACTAACTGGGCATCGGGCAACGAGTGGTGAGCAATTGCATTGTGCACCACTTGCTTTGTATAGTTTAATTCTTTTAGTATTACTATTGTCATATTATTATTATCATTATCATTGTTTTTCATTCCTTTCTGTCCTATTAAACTGTCTTTATCTCAACTCATGAGGTTTTTTTCCTGATTCTCTCCCCCATCCCAGGGGTGGCGGGGGAGTGAGCGAGCAGCTGCGTGGTGCTTAGTTGCCAGCTGGGGTTAAACCACGACAGTGCTTTTTGGCACCCAGCGTGGGGCACGATGGGTTGAGATAACGACAGATCTGACTGGAATGTGTTAGAACAAATTTGTTATAAACATACATTATATTAGTTCAATAGTTGCTGGTCACAATGTTGATGTATTTGCTCTCAAAGTTGGTGCGCTTGTTCTTAAAGTTGCGTTTTGTAATACCTTACTTGCAGTATATGCTCCCTGTTGTGCTGTTTATCACCCGTGGGAACTGGGCCAGAGTTATCATGTTGTTGTACTTTGTAACACTGGCTTATGATACGATAGAATTGCTGGTCATGAAACTAATCTGGTATTTGTACTCAGCATTGCCGTCACCTCCGTACTTCAGGAGCCGTCTATCAGAAACTATTAATAATTACACCTTTTACCTTTTCTCATCAGAGAGCCAATCCATGGGGGAGACACATTTCTTCACCTTCCCCTTCTCTTCCAGGCAAATTACAGTAGCTCTTGAGAATTTTGAATATCCTTGGGATGTTCAAACCAGCATGTTCCTATTGCTATGTCTCCTGAATGTGTTCCAGGTCTTGTTTAAGGTTAAACAACTATTTAAGAATACCTTTCGGAAATCTGCCCCGAGGCTTAATAGCCATGGGTGGCATGGCATGTGGGAGAATATGGGCAGGTACCTAGAGAACTTCTCACCTCCAATGGTTTGGAACTTCACTCCCGAACAACTACAGGACCCTGATAAAGTGATAGACTATCTGAAAGGAAAATGCTGTGGCTATTCCAAAGAGGCACAACTTATCGCACTGTGCTGGGCCCTGGCTAGCATCTACCAAACACTGCTCGATACTGTGCAGCACCCTCAGGGGGAAGGGAGGGAAAACAGACCGACAGATACTGCGGCTACTCCAACCCCTGCAACAGACACAGCGGCTACTGCAACCCCGGCGACAGGCAAGGCGGCTACTCCAACCCCCACAACAGACACTGTGGCTACTCCAACCTCCGCAACAGACACTGTGGCTACTCCAACCCCTGCGACAGGCGCTGCAGCTGAACCAGAGAACCAACCTGTGCCAGTATCAGTCACCGCTATACAGAAGAAGAAGAAATATACAAAAAAATCAGTTCATTTAGCGAAGGATGAAGATGAACCAGGGCCATCACGAGAACAGGAGGAAGAGGCAGAACCAGAAGTAATCACCCGATCTCTATCCCTGAGTGAGCTGCAGGATATGCAAAAAGATTTCAGCCGTCGTCCAGGTGAGCACATTATCACCTGGCTGCTCTGATGCTGGGACAATGGGGCTAGTAGCCTGGAATTAGAGGGTAGGGAAGCCAAGCAGCTGGGATCACTTGCTAGGAAGGTGGCATTGATAAGGCGATTGGAAAAGGGACACAAGCCCTCAGCCTCTGGAGGCGACTCCTGTCAAGTGTGAAGGAAAGGTATCCCTTCAAGGAAGATCTTATATGTCAACCAGGCAAATGGACCAACATGGAAAGAGGTATTCAGTACCTGAGGGAATTAGCCATGCTAGAGATGATTTATTATGACCCGGATGGTGCACAATTACCCAGAGATCCAGACGAAGTTCAATGCACACGACGCATGTGGTGGAAGTTTGTATGGAGCACACCATCATCGTATGCCAACCCATTGGCAGTACTAACTTGGAAAGACAAAGAGGCACTGACAGTGGATGAAATGGCTCGCCAACTCCGGCAATATGAAGAAAATCTCTCTTCATTCCTACGAGCCTGTGTCTCAGCTGTGGAAAAACTGTCCGAAAAGTCCGAAGAACTGATCAAACTGATCAAAACCTCCTACTCCCCACCTGTACAGACCAATATCTCAGCTATTAGGAGTGAGCATTCCTCTGATCAAGAGAGAGAATATAGAAGGTATACACCACGGGGTACCCTGTGGTTTTACCTGCGTGACCATGGAGAAGACATGAGGAAGTGGAATAGAAAACCTACCTCGACCCTAGATGCACGGGTACGTGAATTGAAAGGAAAAACAACCAGAAAAGGGGATTCTTCCAGGAAAGATACCGCTCCGGTTTCCAGCAAGCAATTCCCCAGACAGAGTAGAAGGGCTTCTGACCTTCTTGAAGGGACCTCTAAGTCATTTTTACAAGAAGTGAGTAACAAATACTCTGACCAGGATTAGAGGGGCCCTGCCTCCAGCCAGGTGGAGGAAAGGGACAACCGGGTTTATTGGACTGTGTGGATTCGATGGCCTGGCACATCACACCCACAGGAGTATAAGGCTCTAGTGGATACCGGTGCAGAGTGTACTCTAATGCCATCAAGTTATAAAGGGGCAGAACCCATCTGTATTTCTGGTGTGACAGGGAGATCCCAACAGCTAACTGTATTGGAGGCTGAAATAAGCCTAACTGGGAATGAGTGGCAGAAACACCCCATTGTCACTGGCCCAGAGGCCCCACGCATCCTTGGCATAGACTATCTCAGGAGAGGGTATTTTAAGGACCCAAAGGGGTATCAGTGGGCTTTTGGTATAGCTGCCTTGGAGACGGAGGTAATTGAACAGTTGTCCACCTTGCCTGGTCTCTCTGAGGACCCTTCGGTTGTGGGGTTGCTGAGGGTTGAAGAACAACAGGTGCCGATCGCTGCCACAATGGTGCACCAGCGGCAATATCGCACCAACCGAGACTCCCTGATTCCCATCCAAATGCTGATTCATCGACTGGAGAGCCAAGGAGTGATCAGCAGGACTCGCTCACCCTTTAACAGCCCCATATGGCCAGTGCGAAAGTCTAATGGAGAATGGAGACTAACAGTAGACTATCATGGCCTGAATGAAGTCACGCCACCACTGAGTGCTGCTGTGCCAGACATGCTAGAACTTCAGTATGAACTGGAGTCAAAGGCAGCCAAGTGGTATGCCTCAACTGATATCACTAATGCATTTTTCTCAATCCCTTTGGCAGCAGAGTGCCGGCCACAGTTTGCTTTCACTCGGAGGGGCGTCCAGTACACCTGGAATCGACTGCCCCAGGGGTGGAAACACAGCCCCACCATTTGCCATGGACTAATCCAAAATGCACTGGAAAAAGGTGGAGCTCCAGAACACCTGCAGTACATTGATGACATAAACACAGCAGAAGAAGTTTTTGAGAAAGGGGAGAAGATAATCCAAATCCTTCTGAAAGCTGGTTTTGCCATAAAACAAAGTAAGGTGAAGGGACCCTCACAGGAGATTCAATTTTTAGGAATAAAATGGCAAGATGGACATCGTCACATCCCAATGGATGTGATCAACAAAATAGCAGCTATGTCCCAACTAGTAAACAGGAAACGCAAGCTTTCTTAGGTGTTGTAGGTTTTTGGAGAATGCATATTCCAAATTATAGTCTGACTGTAAACCCTCTCTATCAAGTGACCCGGAAGAGGAACGATTTTAAATGGGCCCTGAGCAACAACAAGCCTTTGAACAGATTAAACAGGAGATAGTTCATGCAGTAGCCCTTGGGCCAGTCCGGGCAGGACCAGATGTTAAAAATGTGCTCTACACCGCAGCCGGGGAGAATGGCCCTACCTAGAGTCTCTGGCAGAAGGCACCAGGGGAGACCCGAGGTCGACCTCTAGGGTTTTGGAGTCGGGGATATCGAGGATCTGAGGCCCGCTATACTCCAACTGAAAAGGAGATATTAGCAGCATATGAAGGAGTTCGAGCTGCTTCAGAAGTGGTTGGTACTGAAACACAGCTCCTGTTGGCACCCCGACTGCCAGTGCTAGGCTGGATGTTCAAAGGGAAGGTCCCTTCTACACATCATGCAACTGATGCTACGTGGAGTAAGTGGGTTGCACTGATCACAAAACGAAGTCGAATAGGAAACCTTAGTCGCCCAGGAATTCTGGAAGTGATCACGGACTGGCCAGAAGGCAAAGATTTTGGAATATCACCAGAGGAGGAGGTAACGCATGCTGAAGAGGCCCTACTGTATAATAAACTGCCAGAAAATGAGAAGCAATATGCCCTGTTCACTGATGGGTCCTGTTGCATTGTAGGAAAGCATTGGAGGTGGAAGGCGGCTATATGGAGTCCTATACGACAGGTTGCAGAAACTGCAGGAGAAGGTGAATCGAGTCAGTTTGCAGAGGTGAAAGCCATCCATCTGGCTTTAGACATTGCTGAATGAGAAAAATGGCCAGTACTTTATCTCTATACTGACTCATGGATGGTGGCAAATGCTCTGTGGGGGTGGTTGCAGCAATGGAAGCAGAGTAACTGGCAACGCGGAGGTAACCCCATCTGGGCTGCTGCATTGTGGCAAGATATTGCTGCCCGGCTAGAGAACTTGGTTGTGAAAGCACGTCATGTAGATGCCCACGTACCCAAGAGCTGGGCCACTGAAGAACATCAAAACAATCAACAGGTAGACAAGGCTGCTAGGATTGAAGTAGCTCAGGTGGATCTGGACTGGCAACATAAGGGTGAATTATTTTTAGCTCGGTGGGCCCATGACACCTCAGGTCATCAAGGAAGAGATGCAACATATAGATGGGCTCGTGATCGAGGGGTGGACCTGACCATGGACACTATTGCACAGGTTATCCATGAATGTGAAACATGCACTGCAATTAAGCAAGCCAAGCGGTTAAAGCCTCTTTGGTATGGGGGACAATGGCTGAAATATAAATATGGAGAGGCCTGGCAGATTGACTATATCACACTCCCACAAACCCGTCAAGGCAAGCGTTATGTGCTTACAATGGTGGAAGCAACCACTGGATGGCTGGAAACGTATCCCGTGCCCCATGTCACCGCCCGGAACACTATCCTGGGCCTCGAGAAGCAAATCTTATGGCGACACGGTACCCCAGAAAGAATTGAGTCAGACAACGGGACTCATTTCCAGAACAATCTCATAGACACCTGGGCCAAAGAGCATGGCATTGAGTGGGTATATCACATCCCCTATCATGCACCAGCCTCCAGGAAAATCGAGCGATACAATGGATTGTTAAAGACTACATTGAGAGCAATGGGTGGTGGGACCTTTAAACATTGGGATATACATTTAGCAAAGGCCACCTGGTTAGTCAGCACTAGAGGATCTGTCAATCGGGCTGGCCCAGCCCAATCAGAACTTTTACGTACTGTAGAAGGGGATAAAGTCCCTGTAGTGCACATAAAAAATATGCTAGGGAAGACAGTCTGGGTTATTCCTGCCTCAGGCAAAGGAAAACCCATTCGTGGGATTGCTTTTGCTCAAGGACCTGGATGCACTTGGTGGGTGATGCGGAAGGATGGGGAAGTCTGATGTGTGCCTCAAGGGGATTTGATTTTAGGTGAGAACAGCCAGTGAATTAAACTGTATTATGTTAATTGCTATATAACCCTGCCACTGTATGTCATCACTACTATAGTTGTTATATGCTATATCAACAGTATTACAGTAAGAATTATCTAAATTAATGAAGAATGAACTTTGATAAAACCAAGCGAAGTGCAGTAGTGATGGAACCAGGACTGACTGCAGCATGCAACAATCCAACACTACACACCATCCTCCTGCTGCGCCCAACGTCATCTGCCCGCTGCACTGCACCAAAGCCGGATCCTGCTCTGCCGACTGAGCGGACTTCGCACCATCCCTCCTGCCCAGACAGACTGTTATGACAGATGGAGTCCAAAGTCATGGACTGAATGAACTCAATGAACATTTTAAATGGACATTTTAAAGGCTTATAGATTAAGGGAATGATATCTGTGTGTATATGTATCAAAAGACAGGAAAAGTGGTGGTGATTAATTGAAAATGCATTGGAAAGTGTGGGACCTGGACATGATGTAGATGGTATAGAATAAGGGGTGGATACTGTCCTGGTTTCAGCTAGGACAGAGTTAATTTTCTTCCTAGTAGCTGGTATAGTGCTGTGTTTTGGATTTAGTAGGAAAATAATGTTGATAACTGATAACTGATGTTTTTAGTTGTTGCTAAGTAGTGTTTATACTAAATCAAGGATTTTTCAGCTTCTCATGCCCAGCCAGCAAGAAGGCTGGAGGGGCACAAGAAGCTGGGAGGGGACACCGCCAGGACAGCTGACCCAAACTGGCCAAAGAGCTATTCCATACCATATGACATCATGCCCAGTATATAAACTGGGGGAGTTGGCTGGGAGGGGCGGATCGCGGCTCGGGAACTAACTGGGCATCGGCAACGAGTGGTGAGCAATTGCATTGTGCACCACTTGCTTTGTATAGTTTAATTCTTTTAGTATTACTATTGTCATATTATTATTATCATTATCATTGTTTTCATTCCTTTCTGTCCTATTAAACTGTCTTTATCTCAACTCACAAGGGTTTTTTTTTTTCCTGATTCTCTCCCCCATCCCAGGGGTGGCGGGGGAGTGAGCGAGCAGCTGCGTGGTGCTTAGTTGCGGCTGGGGTTAAACCACGACACCTCTCATGCCCAGATATTACACTAACCAGGTTGCAGGGCATCTGCAACAGCTTCCTCTTGGTGCAAAACCATCTGACTGGAGGAGAACTGGATTGCAACACATTATTAGCATTTTTATTATGTGCTACTTCAAGTTCTTCAAAAAATCTCCCACTTTGAGTTTTGTGTTGTAATTTCCTTCCTCAGTTCCAGAGTCAGACAACACCAGAAGAGAATAGCAATGTGACCTCACCCACAAGAAACATGCAAGGAAACTAGGCTATTGTAATGACTTGGAAGGTATACTTGGGCACTGCTTACTCCCTGGGACTAAAAGAGACACTAACTGTGTTACCACCCACCTCTCACAGCTATAGCAGAGTCTGCTGGTGACTCTGTTCCCTGCCTGAGTGGGTCTGAGCACCATGGAAAGCGCTAAATGTCTACAGATCATTTGCAATGTACTTAAAAATATACTTTGTATTTCAGCCTACGGGAACCCAAACTGTATCACCCACCCAAGGGCACACTGCATGCCAAGGAGTGGCTGAGGTCTTCAAGCACAGGATGAGAGCTGTGGATAGCAACATGAGTAACACGTTGTCCCAGCTTGACAAGATTTTTCCCTGCCGAGGGGTCTGTGAGTCATCTGATGTAGACAGGTGTAGAGCTGCTGGAAAAGGCAATACTACTTTCCCATTTCCCATAGGTGTGAGGTGATCATACCACCTGAAAGACAGAAAGTGATTAGAGGGAAACTGAGAAACTTGCTGTCCCAATCTTTCTTTCTGCCTCCCTTTGTTGCTTTAGATAATCACTCATTTTTCGTTCATTGCTCCTGGGCCTTGTCTGGCTGCCTTGGTGTCCCTGCAAAGGCCAGTCTTGAGTGACTGGCTTGCTGCCATGGTTAGGGCTTGGTCTTTTGCCTTCTCCCAACACCTGGGCCAGGTATCGATCCCGTTATTCTGAAAGACACTGATCTTAATTAAAGATACCGAATATTCCTGCTTGACAGCAGGCCACTGTTTACATATACTGACAAGGAGAACTGAGTAAATGGTACCAATTTACAGCATGCACAGTACCTCAGTCTTTATACAGCTTCATTGATAGCACTCCTGTTGTCTGCGGGGCCAGAAGCTCAGCCTGTTCACAAGGGTGAACCTAAAGCCCTGGGACTCCATGAATCGCTGTGATGACACATTTCTTTTCACTCTGGATTCAGAGCAAATCCAGGTGAGCGCAGACTGCTGTTATCCATTTCAGGAGCCTTGATATACTTCCATTCTATACTTCAGAAAGTAAATACAGGGGCGTTGGCTGATGTATCTTAGGGAGGAGGATTGAGTGAGTCTACCTTGAGAGAAATAAAAAATGTACATGCAAGGAACATCATTCTTGCAGAGGCCATGCTTAATCCACAAAATGACTCTCTTCTGTGGGTTAAAGTCAGCCCCCACAGTATCTCCTCTCCTGCAAAAGTTTCCCCAGATATCTCCTGTGGAGATTTCAGGTGTGGGCCATACCATGGTGGTTACTGACTTGCCTGCCTCCTGTCCTGTCTCTGGGAGTGTATTTGTATCACAAGTGCTATACTGGTGCATCCAAAATGCAGGCAAATTTCAAAGGGCCCATGTTGCTGCTCTGCAGCAAAGCCAGCTGAGGATTTATTTTTGGCAGGCTGTTAATAAATAAAAGGACATTGAAAATACAGGTCACAGAGTACAGCAGTATCCACTCCTGCTCTTCTCCGCTGGGCTCAGTGGAGTGATGCTAATCCGACCTCTTTCTCCTTCCTCTGCAGCCTTCCATTTCAAAACCAGTTTTGCATGCGTTTGGGTTGTAGGGACGTGGGAGTTCGGTTTGCTCACTTGGCAGCTCTGAAACCTGAGCCCCCTTTCAGAACCAGAACCGAAACCTCCTTCTCTGTTTCCTCCCACAGATTCCTGTTTTCAGCAGTGGGGAACAAACCTGCGTGCCATTTTAATTTTTTCTTTTTTGCTCACAAAAAAGACACCTTCCCTGCCCTGAAAGTCCCAGTGATACTAAAAACAACCAAGGAGCTCAATGCCACGAGTCCAGCTGTACACACTGACCCTGGCTATGATGTCAGCCAAGCTGATCACTGCAGCTGGCTTCAGAGGCTTAGCTTGTTGTTATCAGGGTCCAGCAGGCAAATGGCACCCTGAACTTGGCTGCTGCTCAGCTCCAGCTCTAAAATCTTCTTTCTCACCTACCTCCAAGTTAAAACAATACAAGCTCCATGCTAGTTAGGAGTGCAGGTGAGTGTAACCCATAAGTGGAGGAGATGAGAAGTTTGGAAGTAAGCTAGACTATTTCTTATAATGCTTAATTGTCCTCTGGAAGTGCCCTCATTGTGTTAAGTCACATCACTGTTGTTCAGCTTTCCCATGGCACCTGGCTCATCCTTCTGCTTCAGTGACACTGTCCTTCCTTCCTCCTCTCCTCTTGCTGCACCTTGCCATTGCTACTTCATTTGCCATCATAAATTCATCTAGCTGTGCCACTGGTGGATTTCCTTTGTTGGGTCCTGCCAGCTTTCCTCATATATCCTTGATTATCCAAGGCACGCTGCTGGGGCTTGCTTTCTTTTCAGACCTTTGGCCAGTCGGTGTCTTTGTGATGCTCTGACGGAAGGGAAAAGGGTACTGTAGATGTAGAAATGGGGCTGCTTTGCCCATCTTTCCCTTCTTCCCCACATCTGCTCAGCCTCATCCTGCCAGACTGGCCCAGACATCTCCCCTTCTTCTGGCCATTGCCTCTCCCTCTTAAAATCCCTTATCACATGGTATTTTATTATATGATACAGTAAGAGAGGAGACAAGGTGAAGGAAAGAGTGAATTTCATCAGCATTATCCCAGACTTTGGTAGGAAGGGATGATGGCAGGAGCCCAGGTGGAAGGAAAATGTAGGACAAAGGCACAGAGAGAGGAAAAGGGAGAAAGCAATTGTAACAGTCACAGCAGTGACAGATAGCAAAATCAAGTAGAGTCAGGCTTACAGTGCAGCCAATTATTCTGCCAGTAAAGATATGAGAGCAACCAATATCATCTTTTGCCCCAGGATTTATTTCTCCTTATTTATAACACCATTACCAAGAGACACACAACATTGCAGAACAACTGCTTGCTTTGTTTCAGGAGCAAGGAATGGTGAGTTGCTCCGAGGAGGAGGAAGGATCCTGAAGTGGGATAAGAAAAAAACGGGGGTTTTTTAGCCTGAGTGGAGGAAAAATGTGATTGAAAGAATCTGAAGTAGACACAATAACTAATTCAAGATAATGATGTTGAAAGAGGCACTGTTTCTCCGTGTGATTTCCGTAACGATGGAAGTGGATCCATGCCCAGCTCTGGAATCTTTTACTTAGAAACCTTCTAAATCATCAATTACTGACAATATTCTTGTTTTTTCTTATTTTAATGAGGCATCTCCCACTGAATGGTTGGGGTTTGTTTTATTTCCTTCTTTCTTTTTGTGGCAGAGTGGTCTAGATTTTCCATACATTAAATTTTCAGTGGGAAAATTATTATTTACTTAAGCTCATTAAAGAAATTCCTCTGCAAGCTTCAGGGTGGTGACTGAGAACCTCTGATTTCTATTTTGAACAGGGAGGAGTCAAGAATATTCCAGATATTCCTCAGCCTCCAGGCAGGATAAAACGGCAGATTAACAATATACTGGGGATGTTAATGGAGAAGCTGGAGAGTGAAGACAAGCCTTGCACTCATTTCTGACACTGTTTGGGTGTTTATAAAACACTTTGTGCAAATTTGAATTCCTCTAGGATGTCGTAGCCAGTCGTTCTTACTGAAGACTGGATCTGTTGACCACATGAGGCCATGGGGCAGCTGGACCACCCATGACTCTGTGTCATTTTCAATCATTTTATGATTTACCAGAGGGTAAAATTTACCATACTAGCATGTAGAAAGTTCATTCTTTTCCAGACAATTTTACAACTGTCTCTTTACAGAAATGATACTAGCTCTCAAGTCATTTGTTCAGATTTGAAGTGATGCTGTAAGAGAAGAAATTTTATCAGCTCAACCGTGCAGTGGCTGATAAACCCCTCTAAGTCAGTACAAAACCATTTGTAAATTAGTATGGGCTATGTGAAAACTAAGAGCAATACTGAATTACAAGAAAACAAGTTCTACCAGATGTCTCCTGTGCTGTGGAGAGGATGCCTGTCTACCCCAGATTTTCAAGTGCATGTCCAATTTGGGGCTTTTCTTAGGTGTCCAGGCTGACATTTGATTTTTGCAAATGCTGAGCTTCAGAAGCTCTCATGGACTCCTGGTGGACTTGAAGACCAGGCAGAGCGTGTTGGGAAATGAGGTACTCTTTTCTCAGCACTTTCCAAAGTTATGACATCTGATTTTAATGCTCAAGCTTTTAAGTACTTTTCATGAAAGAGTGCAAGAGACCACCCAGAATATCCACCAGCCCAGTAGTTAGGAAACTCATCTGGTTCTTCTGGTGTGACTCTTTTTCTCTGTTTCTGGTTTTGAGAAGAAATTCAGCCTGAAGCTGGAAGAATTTAATCAAATCCTATTGTGACAAACAGCATTGCATACCAAACATCGACATGAAGAAGGGGCATCTCAAGTTGTAATGATGGTGATGAGATCACTAAGTTGCTTTTTCTGCAGTGATTGCAACAGTCTCACAAACAGTAGTTGAAGTATTGTAACTCTGCTGCGAGAGACAGTATGTAAACGTTCTTGCAGCCATATCAATAAATTTGCTGCCAGATGTTAGTGACCTGTTTTTTGGAAACAGTTGATTCTGGAAATCAAGCCACCTGCAAGATGACCAAATTCGTACAATGAGTCAGCAGTGCAGAGAGAGAAAGTTAGTATCTGTGGTCTGAGATGTGGCAGTTGGGCTTAGCTTCCTCTCTGCACGCATGCTGCTCCTTGATGGAAGAATGGGAAGAGGAATTAACGTTAACGTTATGCTCAAGTGCAGCTTTATGATATATAGTCCCCTATAGTGGGAGAAACCAAATGGCATGGACCATTACCACGATCTATAAGGAGCAGTTGTGCGTTGTGATGG
The DNA here is from genome assembly GCF_018139145.2 of Gymnogyps californianus. Classification (NCBI taxonomy): domain Eukaryota; kingdom Metazoa; phylum Chordata; class Aves; order Accipitriformes; family Cathartidae; genus Gymnogyps; species Gymnogyps californianus. The sequence continues at coordinate 21,284,205 of NC_059473.1, forward strand.
AGATGAGCTGGACTGGTCCCTGCATTGTTCTTCCCTTCTCTAGCTTCCCTCCCTGTAAAACACTCCTGCACACATTTTACACCTACCCAACACATAAGGAAATAATTAAACAGCTTTGGAGAGGAAGTGTTTCCTGTGATAAATCAATTCTCTCTTGGTACTTAAGCGCTGTGGAAAATTGACAACAAATTGACTCTGACAGGATTAGGGATCCCCGGTGAGGGATTGTGTGGAATCTTGAGAGACACCTGCTGCCCCTGCAGTGCTCCCCCCGTGTGCCTGCCTCTCGCGCCGCAGTGGCTCGTCAGGGCTGCCTGACTGCCTACTTTCTTGTGCGAAGCAGCATGAAAGCAGCTTTGCAAAACAGAATAAACGTCGTGCAAGGCTGGAAGGACTTGCCGTGCACCAGCCAGTGCCAGAGCAGAGTCGTTGCTGGCTGTGCCAGCGCAGGGCGAGATGCTGGCCAGTGTTGCTGGACAGGAATAGTGCTTTTGCAGTCTAACTAAAAAAAAAAAATGCCATCGAGTTGTGCTTTCTACACCTGTAGCAGTGACAGACCTTCTTTTTTTCACTTTCTAGATCAGAGTGTTGGGAACCTGAAGGTAACCGTACATGAAAACCAATGAGACTGTGTGGAGGGAGAGCAGCTGATTTTATCACGGTACTAGCCTCTAGGCCCTGCTTTATGTACTTGTGTTCCGCCTTCTCTAACCAGCAGTGCTGGATTTTGGGTTTTAAGCCTTTTTTCCTTTTCTCTCCTCAAACACTGAGCTCTTCTAGAGCAGAACCCCACTGTTTGTGTTGGATGCATCTCCTTTATGCAGTGAGACAAATTTTATTAGACCGCATTATAGAGTGGGGCATTCCCTTGGTAGTTTTGAGTTCATATAACCAAGCAAGAGCTGGAAGGCAGTGGGACTATCTACAGCTTAATGGCAGCCACCTGAACCCACTAATCGCTAGCCATATGGGGTTGGCAAGGAAATAAAGGCTCGTCACCCATCCCTGTCACAGCTGTGACAAGCCAAGGTGTTTTAGGTCTGTGGTGCTGGAAAACACTGGGTTGCTCAGCCCTGACTATTTGCAACATCTCAGTGTTGTGGCTTGTGACCAAGGGCAGTGAGCAGTCTGATCCAACTAAAACTTACCACTGGTACCAAGTAAGATTTTGCGTGTTATGGGCTTTTTACGATCCTGAAGTTTGCAAACATGCTGGTGCATCCAGGCTGTTTTATCCTGGGAGAGAAAACCCAGTGAAACGCCTCTGTCCTCTGCAGTGGTTATCTCAAACCAAGCTCTGCTCGTTTTGGCTGGGTTTTACCTCTGCAGCTGAAGAGGTCCTTGAATGCTGTCATGGCTGCGGGAGGGTGGGCAGTAAGAGTTGTTGGGGTGAGTTGTGGGGGGTTTCTTTCCTGTAGTCCATTTGGGTCTGGTGAGCGAAGCCAGGACTGGCAGGGTGATGTGGAAGCAGTTATTGCGTGTGATGACTTTGAGATATAAGGCCCTATTACAAACCATTTTCTACTTGCATTATAGTTTTTAAAGGCTTAAGGCTTGTTGCTGTTATGTTTAGCTGGACACATGGCTAATGTCTTACAAAGCTGGGGGACAAAATTATATCTGTAGAGACTTCATCTGCTGAGCCTGTATTTTAGATGTTTAGTGTAAACTACTGGGGCACGTGCAGCCAAATCTGGACCTTTGTTTTCTTTCAACAGTGTGCCAAACTAATGCGTCTGAGTGTGCTATGTATGAACTGTGGTGGTTTACTTCTGCCAAACAGATTTTGATTTGCTTTTGTTGCTCTGTAATGCTTCTGTCTTGTTTTATTAGCAAACCAAAGTCACCTTGGGTGTAGACAACCCAGTATGTGTAGGATTGGAGTTGACAAATCTGCCAGGTTTTCATGGGATTGGTTATTGCTTGGTTTTAAAGTTTGTTAGAGAGAGATGCTAATAATAATTTTTAAAAGCTGTCCTTACTAACCAGAGGCTTTTGCTGCCACCTGTGAGAGCTGGAGAGGCCCTGATGGCAGCGGAGTCTGCTCTGAGGGTCCCAATTTTGTGGTTCCTCCATGATCCAACCCTTATTTAAGTAATAATGATAATAATAATAAAAAAATCCTGGAAGCTATTAGTGGAGTGAATTAAATCTGGTGTTTGGGCCTTGTGGCTTTGTTCTCTGGTGACTAACTGGGTGTGGATACCAAATGTAGTGTTTCCTTGACTGGGACAGTGTCCTGTCACTAGTGGATTTTTCTGGGATCTGATAAGGGTTGAGCCTGCTCTGCCTTTGGTTCAGTGAAGGCTAAGTATTGCTTCCTCCCTTCCTTCCCTCCAGTATAGCTTTTCCTATGGAAGCTGCAGGGGCTTAGTATTTCTGGGAGCATTTCGCTTGGTTATAAATATTTAATGGGTTCAAGACTGACTGTGGGCAACGTGAATGGATTCAAGACCAACTCAATGAAAATATACAGGAGTTGAAAATGCAGGACATCATAAAAATAAAAGTGATATTGAGGTGCTATTGAGTGCCAATGGGAGGCAATACCTCGGGGTCATTTGTACCTTTGAGATCTCATGCACTGTTTAAGTCCCAGGAGAAATACATTGGCCTCTGTAGTGAGGAGCTGGATCTGCTGGTGTCGGCCCCTGTGAAGTGTGTGTGAAAAGGAGGAAGGCTCTGTGGAGAAATCTGCTTTAAGTTAACTGGAATACATGTTAGGGTGCCTTGAAGTTCTTGTCAGGTCTTGGATCCTATTAGTCCCTGTTGAGGAGTGATCTAAGAAAGCCTTAATGATGGAGGGATCTTGCTCTTGGCAGGGGGAACACTTCATGTTAGGGTTTTGGTTTTTTGGTTTTTTGTTTTTTGTTTTTTTTTTTCCACATGAATGCAATGGTGCTTGTAACCCTCCATACCTCCAGGCATCTACTGGGAATTGTCTGTGAGTGGGTTTCTGGGACCAAACCCCTCAACAGGGAGGGGGAAAGCTGCTAGTATCCCTGTGCATAGAAAGAGGACGACTGGAGAACTGAGACGAGTAGGAGACGTTACAGGCATGCAATGTGTTGATGGATCTGTGTGCAGTTGAACAAAAAACCACTAAACAAACTTGCAAAAATTCAGACTAGGGCCACAAACCCAGGGTTGGGGTTAGAGAGGATGCCTTCTTGTGGTGAAATCCAGGAGCTCAGCCCTCGTGAAGAGGATCAGAGGTGGAGGGGAAGTCTGAGGACAGTGATGGATGGTAACTGGGCAGAAAGCGGTGAAGAAAAGGTAGAACAGGAGTCAGTACCTGGAAGCCAAATTCAGCAAACAAAGTGGACATTGGACACAAAGAGATAAGAAAGCAATCAGCCACTGGGATGAGCTGCCGTGGAAATTGTGGACATTCTAGCTTGTTTTCAAATCATGAGTACCTGCCTAGCCAGAGGATGAATTTTAGCCAAATCTGTCTTTGGAGATCAAAATCGGTGTGTCTATTGGTGAAGTCTGAGAATTTGTTGTAGGCTTGAGGTAAACGCCACGAGCTGACAGCATAGCTGGATTATTACAGGCAGTTATTCCATAATAATATGTCGCCTTGTCATGGTTTAACCCCAGCCAGCAACTAAGCACCACGCAGCCGCTTCCCCCTCCCCCCTCCCAGTGGGGTGGGGAGGAGGAAGAAAAAAGTAAAACTTGTGGGTTGAGATAAGAACAGTTTAATAACTAAAGTAAAATAAAATACATTACTAACTAATAATAATATAATAATAATAATTGTAATGAAAAGGAATATAACAACAAAAAAAGAATAACACCCAAGAAAAGACAAGTGATGCACAATGCAATTGCTCACCACCCGCTGACTGATGCCCGAGCACCGATCCCCCCCTCCTGGCTGACTCCCCCCTGTTTATGTACTGGGCATGACGTTCTGTGGTGTGGAATATCCCTTTGGCTAGTTCAGGTCAGCTGTCCTGGCCGTGCTCCCTACCGGCTTCTTGCACACCTGCTTGCTGGCAGAGCATGGGAAACTGAAAAATCCTTGGCTTAAGATAAGTGCTACTTAGCAACAACTAAAACATCAGAGTGTTATCAACATCATTCTCACACTAAATCCAAAACACAGCACTGTACCAGCTACTAAAAAGAGAATTAACTCTATCCCAGCCAAAACCAGGACACGCCTCCATTCTGCCGCTTGCATAGGGTGGCTGTGCTTACTCCAAAGTCTGGTTCATGCTAGCAGGATGGTTATGGGCCACGGAGTGGGATGTCTCTGACAGGAGAAAACACTGCCATGTTTTTAAATCCGACTACCCTTTGTTTTGGCCATTTGTACTGACACCAAATGAAGCTTTAGCGAGTTCAATAGATTCTGCCAAAAATCTGTTGTTATGAATTACAAGCTTGTGGCCTTATGGTCAAATTTCCAATTAGAACAACACAGATTTTTGAGTGTGTTTTGCATCTTAAAGTCCTTATGTCTGGAAGAGGGGAGAAGGAAGATGTGGACCAGGACAGCCCAAGCATTCAGGTCAATTCATCATGTAGTTCTTGCTTCTCTTCCCAAAAGAGAAATTGGAAAATTGAAAACATGTTAACATTTGCAAAGTGTTTCTGGTTTTGTTTTTATTGCTTTGAAATTAAATGCTCACTGCAATTTAAAAGAATCAACTTGTCTCAGTAAAACTTTCATTTTGGGGTTTTGTAAACCCTTCATTTAACTGGAGATTAGGATTTCTGTTTTAATAGCTTTATCTGAGAAAAGTATTAAACTATTGATTGGAGGGGTGTATCTGTGTCTTGAGAATGGAGAAATCAGATTTTTGAACTGCTTTATTTCCAGTTGTCACTTTAATTGCTGGCAAATTCTGCAAATTTTTCTCAAGGCTTTTTTTTTCTTTTTTTCAAAAATAAAACTATTACTGTGGACAGGGCCTGATAAGAAGGAAATTTGTCTTGGCATAGACTACTTCTGACTCTGTAGTGCTGAAAAGTTACTTTGCAGGACTTCGTTGCATTTTCACAAAACTGGAATGAAATATGGTCAAAGTACTGATACGTTTTGCTCTCAGAATGGGTTTACTTGAATTCTAACGTCTTTTTTCCCCTCACTTAATCAGAAAAGAGATGATAAAGAACAACTCAGAGTACATCAAAATCCGTCACGCTGCACAGTCTGGAAAAAGCGTAAACAAGAAGGCAATTAAGGTCTGGTAGCCCTGACGTTTTAAGAGTAGTTTGGCAGGAAAGCTTATTTAGATAGAGGACGCAGGGTTTGCGGTGTTGAATTCAAATGACTTTGGTGCCACCTGTGATGATTCAGTCTCAGTAGGCTGCTCTTCTTTAAGAGTAGTAAGCTTGGGCGATGCCCTTCTGGTTACGTCCCTTGGTTATGGCAGTGGCAGAGTTGATCAAGATCGTACGAAGCCCGCGGGTGGATTTGAACAGTGAGCATCTCGTGGCCTTTTGGAAAGCTGGCTGCCCTTCATGCAGGACTCTGAGAAGAGACAGGACACATAGGTGAGCAGCAGCCCTGGAGAAAAGGGTCTGTGTGCATCAAGCTCTGGCTTCAGATAAAATATCCTCCTCCTTTTGTTGAAGTTCCCTTGCTCGGTGTAGGCTTCATCAACAAGGAAACTGCCCACCATAACCCTCATGTAATCCCAATTTCAGATCATGGCAGGTGGTGAAATAAATGATGGTGCTAATGGAGACCATGGTTAGAAATAGCCACGCTGTCCCCGGCATGGCTCGGCGGGGGGGAGTTAGCCTTCAGTCAAGAGGAATCAAATTAGATTGTAAAATACTGAAGCAAATAAACCAAGTTTACAGAGCCTTTCCCTGAAACGACCTTTCTTGTGCTGTACAGTGGTGTTACCCCCCAGACCTCCCTCCCATCTACCTGCTGAGGAGCCCCTCTCCATCGGGGCCTGGCATCAATGCTGTTGAGCGATCAACCTGGGCACCTGTCAGCAGTCCATTGCTCCTTCACAGACCATTAGCTGCCCAGAAATCCCTGGCCTCAGATTGTCCTTCCTGGTACAGTGAGGAACACCTGCAAGCACAGCCTGACCTTAAATCACAGCCAGGAGCTTCATCACAGCTTAAAACAAGCCATAAGGGAAAAGGGCTGGGTGATGGATCTGTCCTCTGCTACCAAGTTAATGCTGGGGCTCTCTGTCCTTTGCGTTTCAATTAGTGCCTTGGTGTGTCTTGTGTAACGAGATGCTAATTCACTACTAGAAATTACAAGAGGGTGGTAGCTCTGCTGGGTGGAAAAACATGTCATTAAAAAAGGCTGACAGCAGCCAGTGACAAACCACAGCAGGCAGTGTATTTAGCAACCTGGGCTCCCCGCTGTGCAAAGAGGTTAAGAGGAAGGAGAGAGATCATTCATAAAAGAGCAAGAAGGTGTCACTTGCTGGTAAGTCGTTTCTGTCATGCTGCTTCACACAGAGCATGCTAGGGAGCAAACCCAAACCGCAGTGGAAACAATAAATGAGCAGACCAGGTAACAATTACTCTCTCTTCCTCTCCCCACTTAGCTGTGTTTCTGAGGAACATGCACATCTAGTAAAACTTAATGCAATTAATAACTTTATTTTTACTAGTTAACTGTATTAAGTGCCAATGATATACATTAAATGAGTGTTTTCTATTACTCCAATTATTTGAGCAGGGATTGAAGTGTTTTGCAGCAAGGCCATAGTTATCAACTGTATTTGAGATCACAGCATAAACCTGAGAGGAAACACCTTCAGTCCCATTGCTGTACCTGCTTTTTCTCTTCCCTACAAGGTTTTTCTCCTAAGTCACAGCCTTTGTCTCCTATTCTGAAAGCTATCTGTTTGTGGTTATGCTCATTCATACCCTGTGCTTTTGGTAAAATGGGTGCCCTGGGTGTCGAGTGGCTCAGAGGTGACGAAAGCTCCAGGTTTTCTGAAGCAGCTCTGTCGGTGGCTGTAGCATTTGAGGCTCAAACCCGTAACTGTCACGGCTAGAGCCTAGCTCTGGAGCGCTCTGTGCAGTGAGGGTGGTTAGAAATGTCTCTTTCAGGATGTGCGTAATGATTTTTGTCTTGAACCACCTGTTGAATGGTGCTTCGGGGATGAGTCAGAGTCATGTGCTGAATGAGGTGCCTGTGTGGCACAGGGTGAATAGGACAGGACATTACGGGGAAAAAAACCCCTACAACACCCACCAGAAGGCTCTTGAAAATACCTTAAATAGCAAGTTAGGAAGTGGCATGTTGCTTAGCAGAAAGTTGAAAGTGTGGTAGGACGCTTCTGTTCAGGTGAGCAAAAAGTCATCGCGGTTGTAAAGGAAGAGGCTTGTGTTGAACACTTGCAGTTCTGCCCTCTGCATGTGTGCCGGTTGGTTAAAGTCCCTCCATAACACTTGTGGATAACTTTGGGGAGGCAACAGCCAGCCCCGACAGTGGCGTCCATCCGCAGTATGGATGTATTTGCCTGTATTTGGAGTTCAGGCTTCTTTCGTGTTATCCTAATTCTCGGTTTTCCTGCTACAGTTAGCATCTTTATTTCTGCTTCCAGTGCCTTTGTGGTGTAGGTTTTTTTTTTATTTTTTCCTCCGCTTACATCCCCTTGGTCCTGCTCTGAGTTCACCTCCCTTGAAGCAGAGATTTGTCCTTGGATATTGCTTGACCTGCTTTTCCAAGGTGTTTATCTTCTGCAATGCAGATACCAAACTTCTCAGTTTAATGTTTCCCCAGGCAGTTTGTTGGCTGAGGCAGTGCGTGGGGATGTTCCTTGGGGAAGTGCGTTCGCTGTTCCCTGACCCCTCCAGAAATTTGGAGAGAAAGTCAAGGGGTGCAGAAAATTGGACCAGGAGGTGTGTGGAGAGGGGAAAAACAAGCAAGTTCTGCGCTAGCAACAGGCACTGCGGCTGCCTGCTGCTTCGTGAGACTTGACGTGAATTCAAGTGGATATTTATTACTGATGAAAAGAAAGCCAAAAAGGACTTGATTTTTCTCCTCTCAGGCTGAAAAATTCCATGGCGACTTAGAAGAAATTGAATCATTTGCATCCAGTGGTGACTTTGAACTGGAAGGGGAGCCTCTTATTTCATGGGGTTTGGCTGTGAACTCCTTGCAGGAGCCTTTAGCTGTACACCACAGATATAACTCCCTGCTCCACAATACCATTTCTCCTCATGGAGAGAGGTTACAGAGAAATGATAGAAAATGATACGACATGTCTGCAAATTATTGGTTTGAGGGGCAGTTGTTTCCATTCCTGTTGCTACTCCATCACTCGGCACTCACGTTGCATGATTCCTGTTTCATTTACTGCTGCTTATGATAGGGGAGCTCAGACCAGCAGCAAAGGCCGGTGCCAAGAGTACCTAATCAAATCTAGTCATGCAGATCCCTGTCTGCGGGCTGGGTAAACCGCAGAGCGTTTCAGGGCTGCAGCAAAACTGGACTCACTGTCCTCTTCCTGGCTTTAATAGCAGCTAGAAGAAATTGATCCCCAGATGCATTGCCTCTGCTGGTATACCACCCTTCCACCCCTATCCTCCCCCCCTTTTTATAAGACATTAATAGTGATGGCCCAAGCACATCTGTGCTGTGAGGCTGTTGTTCCCAATTATTCCCCCCCAATAATGCATGCAGTCAGTGAGGGGCTGCTGGAGCCCAGTGCCTGGGCAGCCTGCTGCAGGCGAGAATTTCTTGCTGCAGGAGAGTCCTATCGACCAGAGAAAGGAAAGGGGTGCTCTTTCCTTTCTGAGTCTTGCAGGGCTTTGGTGGCCGAGGCAAATTAAATACACAGTTCTGCATTTATCTCATTGCTTTAAAATGTGTGTTTACATTGTCCTAAAGGCATATTTTGAGGCAAGGAACGGTGGCTGTGTCTGCTTAGGAGACCCCTCTAACTCATGGCAATGGTAGAGATGAACTTCCCCGCTGGGCGGTATAGGTGTGTCAGCTCCCCCAAAAAGCTTTGGAAGCGGCTCCAACCGGAGGCGGAGTGCTGAGGCTTTCATGCGTCCTGGTGTGATCCAGGGGAGGCCCGCACCCTGACGGAGGAGGAAGGAGGAGCACTCTCACCATCGGTAGGTACCGAGGTTGCTCACCTAGTTGCTGCGTTTAACCCTGGCGGGCAGCTCAGCACCACACCGCCGCTTGCTCGCTCCTCCTCAGTGGGGTGCAGGGGGAGAAGCGGAAGGCGAAAAGGGAGAAAAGTCGTGGGTTCAGGTAAAGACAGTTTTAGAAGTAACAAAGAAGTGTAAGAAGAAACCGGGGGCAAGGCTGCAACAAAGAAGAGGTACGCTTGGCGCAAGAGGGTCCCCTTCGATCGGGTGGCAGAGGATGAGATTAGGCAACACTTAAGCAACGGGGAGACGCACAAGTCCCTGCTGGGCCTGCTGGGCTGTGCCCTCAAGGGCTGAGGGAGCTGGCAGATGGGCTTGGGAGGCCGCTCCAAAAGGGCGAGAGATGTGCCTGAGGACTGGAAGAAAGCAAGCAGCACGTGGGCTGATGAGCAGTGCAGTGGAAGGGCAAGGGGCTGAGCGGGCGGGCCCAGCGGGTGCTGCCGAGTGGCACCAAGTGTGGTGGGAGGCCAGAAGCAGTGGTGAAGCCCAAGGCAAGGGGCACTGGAGGGAGGTGGTCCTTCCCCTCTGCTGTGTCCTGCTCTGGGCTGCCCAGGGCAAGACAGGCATGGCCCTACTGGAGAGAACCCCCCCGCCACTGCCCCCCCCACTGTCCGTTGGCCTCGGAATGTTGGTCACTTAGAGCCGGCAGGACGGAGTTGTGCTGGCACGGAGCGGCGCGGGGAGGAGGCAGGCTCTGCCCAAGCAGCACTGCCCCGGCACCGGCAGCCCGCTTCCCATCCTCGCTGTCGCCGGCCGGGCCGCGTCCTTGGTGCACAGCAAGGGTCCTCCTGTCCCGGGCAGGATGGGCCAGGCCAACTGCTGCTGCGGCTCCAGGTGGGCTCCCCCCGTGCCTCGGGGACACATGGGCCCAGGCGGGCCCCACAGCAGCGCCCTTGCTCATGCCCGCCGCTCTCTGCTCTGCAGGGAGGCTCTCACCGAGGCCGAGGCGGTGCTGAGCGCAGACGTGCGGCTGACCCGGGGCCGCAAGAGGAGCGAGAGGCGCCTTCTCCTCCTCCAGGAGGAACTGGTCATCGCCAAGTTGCAGTAAGAGCCTCGGAGCCCAGCTGCCTTTCCCCCATCGCTGGCCCTGGCAGCAGGGCAGGGACCCCCTGGCACCAGCCCCACACCCCGCCACCTTGGTGCTGGAGGCACCTATGTCCGTCCCAAGGGCAGGTGGGGGAGAGGGCTGTGCCCGCGGGGACCCCAAGGAGGCCACCTCCAGCTCCCCGCCTGCCTCTCCTCTCGGCAGAGATGACCCCAGCCTGCGCCCACAGCTCCGCCTGGCCCTGGACCAGCTGTGGGTGCTGAGCGGCGGGAAGGAGGCGGCGCGGGAGGAAGAAGAGGAGGAGGAAGGAGGCAGCGCTGAGGACAGTTCCTTCCTCATCTTCAGCTGGCCCACGGGCTCCTGCATTGCCACTTTTGGGTGAGTCGTGGTGCCACGTGCCACGGCCGGGCAGGAGGGCTTCCCAACCGTGCCCACGCCGTGGTGTGAATGGCCTCTGCCCTCCGAGCAGAGCCTGGGCAGGGAGCGGGCAGCGCGGCGTCAGGGAGGGATGGGGGCATTTGCACGTGGGATGGGGGCTCCCCCAGCTCTCCCCCTGCGCCTTCCTGGTGCACAGGCCACCAGAAGGAGGTAAGAGAGCCTGAGTGACCCATCTCGCATTGCTCAGTCTCCTGGAGAAGGAGCTGAGCCGCCGCCATGCTCTGAGTGTCTGACTTATTCTTTGGTTGGCCCCCTATACTCTCTCAGAGGGAGTGAATACATCTCTTAGCTGGTCATCGCTCCGTTTCTCTTTGGAGCATTTTGAAAAAAGGATCTCTGTGTCTGTCTGAGCTACTCAAGTGCAGCAATGATGAGCAGTGAGCAGAAGCCTACAGAAAGCCATAATCTTTCTCACTGCACACTTTGGTCACCAGCTGAAAGTCAGCTCCCTGGGGCTCTGTTGCATTTGCTATTCCCCTTCAAGTCACGGCTCTAGCTCACAGTCTTGGAGACTTGTTGCTCCTCAAAATTTCACCTTGTATCAATCCTTATACAAGGGAACTGATCTGTAGCAAATGCTGGGTGTCACTAAGCAGAGCAGCGCGTGCAACAGACTGGAGATGAAAAGGGATGCACCCTACTCTCGGCTGTGCTTGTGACGCATGTTTTGCCTAACCACAACTGCTTTGTTCTGAAGGCCACTGTTGCAGTTTTAACCCGGTCTCTTCACAGCCTCTTCTGCTGACGTATCCTTCTGAATGCTGTGGTCTGTGCTCTGCCGCAGACTTAACTGCTTTACACCCTCGTGCCTCTCTCCAAATGCTGGCAAGAAGAATTTGGCAGTGAGAAGGGCACCAGGGCAGAGCTAGGAGCTGCAGAGTTGTGTGTGACAGGGCCGTGTGTGTGGGCTGTCCTAAGTGTTTTCCTGAGGAAGTTGCCAAATAGAGGATAAATCCTTGTTGGCTGGTGCTGCTCCCTGGGAAGAGCAGCTCTCAGGTCTGTCTTGGTAAGCTGGGCAAGTGGCAGTGATTTGGGAAAGGGTGTCTGTATTGCAAAAGTATGATGCCCCAGCAGTGGGTCATCATATGCACCAGCCCCTTCTGCTCCAAACTATTTCCCTGGCTGCAGAAATATTGCTCCTCTCCCCCTACCACAGATCATCATCTTTTCAAGCCCCTGCAATGAGGGCTTCTAGGCAAATTCCTCTTTTGGCCTTTCACATTCTTCCAGCATTGCAGCTCCACAGGACCCCTGCAAACACCCACCAGGAGCACCTGGGAGTGTCAAACTGCTGCTGTGTGAGGCTGGTCAGGAAGAGAACTATGCCCTCCAGGAAGAAGAAATGATAAAGGAGTTGAAAGAAATGGCTTGCTGAGGTGGGCGAGTATGTCAGGGCTTGGGAGTTGAAACGAAATCCACCCTTTACATAGGGATCCTCTTCAAAACAGTATTCTGGCTTACACTGGTTTGTTTTACATGACTGGAGGATGCTTTGACTTCACCAAATTAATTTTGACTCTTGTAGAAGTAGCAGAACTTTTGTGACCTTGGGTTGCAGGCGTGCAACTGTACTACAGCAGTGTTGTTGCTTGTGTTTGAGGATCACAGCTTCAGGGTGCCAGGCACTGCAGGATAAACACCAACCCTTCTCCTCCAAGCAAAATGCTACAGGAAAAAACAGCTGTCATAGCTGACAGCTGCTGGAGAGCTATCTACAGACTACATGTGAAGGAGAAGAAACCAACCTGTCGGCCTCATTTTGTAGCACAACTTACCAGATGTTGGAGCTGTGACGTGCACATATGATATCTCACCTCCAACAGAAACCACATCTGGTGCCTGGAGCAAGACGTAAAAGGTGTAATTGCCAGACTTGCTATTTATAGAAAGTATGGTAATCCCATATATGATGATGCTAGAAAATATTTCTACACACAAAATGCTTATGACCTTGTGCCTGCAGATAGTTTTATGCTTTAAGGCATATTTTATGTTGAAGATATGTACTTCTAGAGAAAGAACTTGGCATGCATTTTAAAGTCATAAACATAAGAGCTCTCAGACAAAGTACATGAGCCTGGACTGTCTGTCTTGGCATTCATATCTCCTTCATCTGTTTTGTGTTGCCAAATTCATTTGTTGTCTTTTGCTGTCAGTGGAGATAAACCAGTGCTAATTTAGTCCACGATATTTTTTTTCAGTCTTGTGCTATGGAGCCAAATGCTCTGCTGAGATAAATCAGCACCCACCTTAGTCATTGGCCAGGGCAGCCATGGAATAAGCCGGCTGCTGCTGTACCGGGGAATTACGGCTGTTCTGCACCCATGCCACATTTGGCCTGTGAAATTAGAAAGTGAGGCATGAAATTAGCAGCTGCTACAATTGTTGCTCATTCTGCTGACAACAATGTTGTATGACATTGGGCTGCAGGAAACACCTACACTAGTGTGAGAACCTGCGGGCCGGTTTCCATTCTGCAGAAGCAGTGCAGCAAGTTGTGACCTCATATCTGGACTCCTGCACAGCCTCAAAGATAACTAAGGTGCTTTTTAAAAAAAACAACAAAACATTAAAAACCCCTCAAAACAATAAAAACCAACCTTGCATATGCCTTCTTTGTGTCTCCACACAGGAGCAAGGCACAGGTTTGGTTAACTGCCAAATCCAACTGGGAAAAAATCATTTTTTAATATGAAATTTTTTTGTTATGGAAAAATATTTCAGTCCAGCTATTTTTTCTTCAGCTGAGAGTATATTGTGAAGGAAGACCCCGAAGAGGTGGAGAATAATTTTCATCCTGCTAGGGAGATGGGGAGGCTGGAGCATGGAAGAAAGAGAGCCAGCTTTCTCCATGGTCACACAGCAGCCAAAGTCTACTTTCGACACTTGGAAAGTAGACCCAGACCTCTTGAATTCTGTTTTCTTGCTCTTTTTGTTTTAATATTTTCTGTCACTTCCCGATGGTTACCACCCAGTCCTGCCATTTCAACAGAGCTAATGTTTTAAAAGCTAGAATAAAAAGGAGATGGGGAAGGTGTTAAAGATACCAGGTGGAGTCATCTGTGTCCTCCTTTCAGATGCAGTTCATAGATCGTCTAGGAAGAAATGTTTCTCTTCTTTCCAGTTTCAGGCTGTTGATGTATTTTCCCTCCAGGTATAATGGGCTGACAGAGGCCAGGTGAGCCTGGGGAGGAGGTGATCGCTCTCACAGCCATGTACAAATGTGTTTAATTGCAAGAGCGGCAGGCTCCATGCCTGCCACGGTTTCTGCTCAAAACAGGCCCAGTTCGTCAGCTCTGCTTCCAGTGCAGTTCAAATGAAAATTGTGTAGTCAGGAATGGGTATCAACTCTGACACGTCTCGTATCTGACAGGTTTCAGCAGTGGGTGTGTGAGCTGGGATGAGGTTCCCGACAGTGGGGTTTCCCCCAGTACAGAAATACATGTGACCATACGCTTGCCCTGAGCTGGCTGTTGCTGTCATCCCAGGGATGGGGACCGAAATATGACTGGGTGGCATTTTTGTGTGACCAGTTGTTTATAAAAAGAAAAAAAAACAGGAGGGGAAAAAAAAAAACAAGGGGGAAAAAAAACCCAACCCAAACAAATTGGGGGGAGTGGAAAGCAATTTCAGGTCAGCCAGATGACTTTGCTAGTCAAATGTGGCCAGCTGTTTGAGTGAAGTTTCTCTTGGGAAAGTTCAAGCATTTTATTTCAGACTTTTAAGCAAAACTCTTTTGTTTCTCAATGGCTTTTGTTCAGGAGTTGAACTAATTGCAATTACAAATGTAAGGAAAAAAAAGAAAAAAAAAAGGGCTGGTGGGGATGGAGAGGAATGAAAGCAAATGCTGAACTTGAAGCCAAGTGAGGGTTGGGGAGGGGTTGGTAAGAGCAATGATATTTTAGGTCAGGAGTGATGTATGTTGGGGTCTTTCCTTCAGGTTTGTTTTTCTTCTGTCTCTTCCACAAAATTGAAAAATACCTTATTTTGCATAAGCATAAACTGTAGCAATCTTGGTTCAGAGATGGTTTGTACAAACTAGTGTTTGTCAAGAAAATGAGAAAAGCTGTGACATCCCTGACTTATGCTAGGGATTCGCCTGACCTCCAGCATGGAAGATGATGGATGTTTCTTCCTGTAGTTTCTTGGAAATGAATTTTCCACCAGCTGCCTCTCATATCTGATGAGGTCTCTGATGTGATATAAGAACATGGCTTTTTCAGGCTCTTAGTTAAATGTTCAAGCTGGGCAAATATTGCTGTTGATGAGCAGCTAATTTTAATTTCATATATATTATATACATACACATAAAATTATACAGGAATAATATATTAACATACAATTATTAATAATTTATAGTAGTATTTTAATTAATATAGTAATTAATTATATATATATAAAAAATTTAAAAGTTCCCCTCTCAGGTGTGGGAAACTACTACTTTTGCCTTTCGTTCATTTTGAATGTATGGCAGAGACTTCCAGGAGTTACTGAGGTGGTTACTCCTCAGATCAGTAAACAGATAAATGGATCATGTCCTCTTTGCTCTCATATTTTTGAAATTGATTTGCAAATTTTCTAATCTGCCCCCTTCATCCGAGCTCATCACTGTTTCAGGCTGGCTCCTGATTCTTGAATGATCAAGTAGGCTTCCTTTCTTTGTTCCCCAGCTAAAAATATAAACCGTTTGACAAAGCTGCAATTAATATTTTCCTGTCATCATCATGTCCTTTTCTTTATCAAGCCTTCAGATCAAGTGTTGGTATTCAGATGTGAAGAAGGCACTGCTTCATGTTTTTACCCTTTTGCTTTGGTGGCAGATGGGTAGGAAAAAAAAAGAAAGTCTCCAAAAAGGAAAAACTGAATAGTGACATAATGTTAGCAAGTATTTTAACTTGATAATGTGTTTTTTTGTTTTTTGGTTTTTTTTTTAATCAGAAATCTGAACTTCTGGAGGCTTTTATTTCTGAGGATGATGGAAATTAGCCCTCTGGGAAATGATTCCTCCTCAGTGTAGCTCTTTAATTTGCCTGTCTGAGCCCTTTCATAACATTACTGCATCCTAATTGGAAGTCACTTGAAGGCAGACTAGGTTTTGATTGTGATTGATTTAATAGATCCTCGTTGTAGCTGGTCTTGAGAAACCTATCTTACCCTGGAATAAAGTTATTAATAGACTCTGCTGTATATTGCTGATCCTTGGCTGGTGTGGAGGTACAGTCCTTATGATTTAATTTGGCCCTGTTGTATCTCACAGTGATTTATTCTGCAAATTGGGTGCCGTCATGGAGGAAGCAGCAACAGTTTCTTCTGCAGGACAGCCCTGTGGGGCACAGGGACCATGATGCCAGGAGCTGCTGCTCCTCTACCCGCAACCTGCTGCTGCGGTGGGGCTCCAGGGATCTGGGGAGCCCAGGAGCTGCAGCCTGCCATAACCCCGTCTTTCACTGGAGGAGGATTTGCTTAACTGGGGTGAATCCAGTTATAGTCATGCTGACATGTCGTGCAGCCGGGACCCTCTGAAGGTACCTTTCCAGATGTGTTTAGCTGATATTCCTCCGCCTCTAGGCCTTTTTGCACTTTTCACTGCACCTGTAGATTTCCCTGGGACAGCTTCAACCAGCGGCAATGAAGTTGGGTCTAAATCAACATAGAAAGGGTCAGAATTTGGCCTTCTCTCTATATATAGAAAAAAGTAGGAGTTACTCAGTTTCCCTTTCTTCACACCCTACTAGAACACAAAACATTCCTGCTCACTGGCTCAGTTAAGCTACAGTCTAACGCTGAACTGCATTAATTTTAGTTTATAACTGGAGTCTGAATACTGGCTAGAGCCATAACGCCCTCTCTCTGATGGGCTCACATTTTGAAGCTTAAGACCAAGGCATCTTTTCAGCAACCCCATTGCTGATTCAAGAGCAATGGATATTAAAATGTCAATCAGTTTCTTTTAATTATGCCTGTAGCAACCTGGGAGAGCTGCTGACTTCATTTTGAGAATGCTGTCACTTTTTGACAGGTTAGAAAGAAGCCCGGGCTGGTGGGACGCCTGACCTGCAAAAGCGCCAAGGTGAGGGCAGGCTTGTTGGAATAAAACTGACCCTTACCCCACTGTAGCATATTGCTCCTGGCCCAAACCAGGAGTGTCAATTATCTGAACCGACACGGTCAAATTGTAAAGACTTGCACTAACTTTTTGTACCGTGCGGTGACAGCTATGACCCAGTTCCCCCTCCGCTTGCGACAATGTGCTGCCCGCTTCATCCAGCGGCTGACCTCGGGGGATGCCACCCGCACGGCTGTGGAGCAGCTCTGACCCTGGGCATGAGACCCAGCTACCTGTGCTTTCCGTTGTGTAACACGGGACATGCTGTTTCAGTGATGTAAAATGCTGCCTGACCTCCTAAGTGTGGTGTTCATCAGCTAGCTGCTTTAACATCTTGCTGAAACTCATTGTATTTTATTTTCCAAGCAAGTGAGCTTTGGTTTCTCATGATGTGAGACAGCAAACAAGTTGTGTGAGGATCCTGGCTCTTACCTACAGAAAGCATTAAGGAACACGTCTTGGTCCATGAGAGTCTTATCACTTACTTCAGCGGGTGTAAGATTCAGCTCTGTGTCTAAGCTCTGACGCACTTTGTGCTGGCAGACGCAGAGAGATTTCCCTTGCACACATGATGAATTTACACTGCTTGGCTACACATCACTTGTACTCATTCCTCTTCCAGCTGTCACAGGGCTCTTGTGCTGTGCCAGCGGTACCAGCTCTTCAGCACACTTCGTCATCCCTTTTGAGGGACTCGCATCTGTCTCCCCCCGCTTTTGCGTTAGCTCTTGTCTCATTTGTAATGGCAGTAAATGAAAAATGCAAAGTGCTGAGTCACGGGGTAACGATAACAAAAATGTCATTTGTGCTGGACAAATTAATACTGTGTTGCCTATAGCATGATGACTGACCTCCTGTTCAAAGGTCTGTCAAAGACGGTAAGTGTTCTGCATGCTGATGTTGTCTCCTTCCCCTAAAGCATGTCCTGCAGCATCAGCTTACTGCCCACGTGCCCAAGGTGGTCGTAACCAGCTAGCTCGGGAGCTGGGGCAGGGTACAGCTCCCTGGGGCTTGCTGCTGTGGCACTTACTCAGCCCCAGTGGGTGGGTCCTGGCCATCTCTGCTGCATCTGTTCTGCCCTCCTCTGCTCTGTCCTGGGAGGCATCTCAGTGGTCTCTGCTGCCCTGGAGTTGAGTTGCAGGGTGAATTGCAGGACTTTGTGCTCATCCTTCTGGCTGGATGCAGAGGAATGGTGGAAATACGCTACAAGATCACCAGCAGCGTTAGGGTTTGTTTTCTGTGAAAACAGTGGCTGGCTTCAGATGCTCACCACCAGCTTGGTGCAGATGCAGAGTGCCTCAAAGCATTGATCTCTGTGTCCTTGCGGGTGGGGGTGGTGTCACCTCTAGTCCAGCTTGTTCCCTGGTACTAGATAATCAGATGACTCATGATGGAGAGCTGATTCTATAGTTAGAGGGCCAGGATACACAGCCATGGACCATCCTGTACTTACATAGCTTCAGCAGAGCTCCAGCTGCTTGCTTGGAGCCATGGTGACTCAGTCAGTGTGTACTGATCATGCAGCAGAGCCAGCAGCCCCGTCGCCTCCACGTGACCCCACAGACATGGGTGTCCATGGGGACACTTGGGATGTGAGGGTGGGGATGTAGAGGGCAAGGGCAGGGGGGCGGGGAAGGTTGGGACATGAGTGCTGGGGGCTTGTTGTGAGTGGTCACGGAGCAGGTAGAGATGAGAAGGTCAGGACAAGGGTGAGTGTACCCCTACTGAGAGAAGCACATCAGATAAAGTGCAGGGGTTAGTGCATGGGGCTGGAGCTGGCAGACCTTGTCCAGCCACAGGAAATGCAGATCAGGCGTAGTTGATTAGACCTGGTGAAATGGAGGGTGAAAAACTAATGCCTCTAAGGACAGGAGCTGGCTAAAGATGCAACTGTGGTGTGGCACAAGGGCCAGGCCTTGCCCCACCTTGCATGACCCCAGTGCCCCAGCTCGTGTGCAGGTATCCCCAGCCTGTGGCAGGGTAGGGCAGGCAGCCGGGTGAACGCTGTGGGTGCCCCCAGCACCTTCAGGGGCAGGTGGGACATGGAAAGCTCCTGGGGGCACGTTGCAGCGGGGCTGAGAGCGAAGCAGTGGCGTATGCTGCTGATCTCGATGGCTTCTTCGCCCTTTCTGTGGGTCTCTGTTATGCTTGTTTAGCTGATGGATTTGGAAAGTCTCCTCCAGGGCTGGGATGTGGCCTGGTGAAAGAGCCATTGCTGGGGTCAATCGCTGTAGTTCAGGAGCAGGCTATGACTGCTCAGTCAACTTTGTTGGATTCAGGTGCAAGAGAGCACTTGGTGGGTTTGCGCTCTCCATCTGTGCTGGGAAACCAGGCTGGCATTTGTCCTGGTTTCGGACAAATTAACTCTATCCCAGCTGAAACCAGGACACATTTGAAGCTCATGCAAACAGTAAACGTGGAAATGCCCCATGTAGGTATTCATAAAGAGAAAATAACATTAGAAAGAAGCTTCTGCAAATGGTCTGAGTGCCAAACTTTTCACATGAAATAGCAGAGGTTTAAGGCAGACTGAAGCAAAGAGCTTGTTCCTCTCACACTTGCCTGACTCATGAAACAGTTCTCTAAATCTAATGGAAGTGCCTTTATACTGTACGTTTGTCAGCAACAAAACCAAAATCTCTAGCTTCTCCTAGTTAAACAAGGAGTCAAAATCTTTCTGCTTTTCCAAGCTTTAACCTCCTTTGCCAGAGACACCCTTCACATGCTGGGTCACCATCACATGCTGTGCAAGCACCTGAGCTTCAGGAGCATCCTCTGTTCCCAGAGGCCTTTAAGGATGTAAAATCCCTGAAAGTCTTTTGGTCAAACCTTTTTATTCTTTTTTTTCTTTTTTTTGTACAGGCTTACTTTGCAGTTATGGGCTGTGACTTTTAGCATGGCTGTGCCCTGGATTGCCCAGTGCTGGGGGGAGGTTTTCTACATGAATTGCTCTGTATAAATAAACCCATGACAACAGGGATGAAAAATGCAGACTTTTGCTGTAAAAGTGCATCAGCTACTTCTTATTCTTAAAGAATTCTTTCACCAAATCATCACAAATCATCATTCCTTCCTTATTGCTGTGTTGTCTGACAACAATATTTTTTATAGAGGCAAAAAGAAGATGTGTAGAAAAAAGCAATAACTGTACAGGATTCCAAAAGTCTGTTGAGCAATTGCCCCCTGGAAAGAATAGCTTTACAGTGTATGCACATGAGTTTTAACTCTTGGCTGCCGTTTAAACTAAGTTAGTATATCTGGGGTATCACTCTGGGTTTTTTTGCCTGGTCCTAGGATGCTGAAGATCTGCTTTTGTATTCCCATGGTGTATATCAGTGGAAGCCACTGCGGTGCCCTAAAGCCACAGGGGAAAGCTGAGGATGGGAGGGTGTTAGGCTGAGGCTAGAAATGAAGGTTGTGTTGGTAACACCTCTGGGCTAAGAGCGGTAGATGTGGAGCAGGATCCTGGTGCAAAGTAGAACCAGCACACAAAGAGGGTCTCCATGACCGCAGGCTGGGTGAGGGGGAAACAGCCTCAGCCAGGCTACCCTTGTCTAACAGGTCTGGCACATTGCAAGCAGCTAGGTGAGGGTTTGGTATTACCTGCGGCTGTCCATGCACACAGCACACAGCGTTTTTTCACTGCTGAGGGTCTGAGACTACTTTATGGGTACTTGGCAAGAGGTGTTTATGTCTTGCCTCCTGGCCTTGCCTCAGTTCAGCATTCTTCATCAGCCCTGTCTCAGCACCTGGAGGATGCTATCGCACTGCACGGTTCCTCTGTTCAAGCTGCTGCAAGATTTACTAGCTCTCCAGCTCCTGCTAATAATGATGCATTTGTCATGTGCTGTTTAATTAGCATGGAGCATGAATCACAATAAAGGAGAGGATGAGAACCAAGGTAAATGTCAGTTGATATACCAACAACGTGGCTACAAACATAAAATACCTCCATGTACTAGCCACACAATACCAAGGTCCCTATTAACACAGTGTATGGCTGAATAAGCATGGGAAGAGCAAGGCTGCACTGACGCTGTCTTTTCCCCACAGGCACAAAGAACAATGGATTACCTGACCTTGGAGGGATAGCTTTTTTTCCTCTCCAGACTTGACACCCGCACAACACTTGATACCTGTTATCGCAGAAGAGCAAATAAAGAGCACGTTGCCTGTCTTGCAAAAGCCAAGCCAAGGGCAAAGCCTGCCGTCATCTTCATTGATGTGTGTTGGCAGTGTTTGACTCTGGCTGGATTAGCTTGTTTAATTTGCTCGCTATGTGGCTTTCAAAGTGATAACCGCATTGAAATGACCAGGGTTTGGTTAATACTGATGTGCTTGTCATTCTTAAGTGTTGGTTTGGGATACAGCTGCTCTGAGGGGTGCACACCAAACCTGTGTTAGCCATTGGGCTTGCTGCTGGCCAGATATGTGGTCAGAGAAGGTCCCTGCCTGATGTCTTCAGGCAAAGATGAGCAAACATTACATCCCTGTGTTTCAGAGATGATGGGATGAGCCAAGCACCCTGATGTCACATGGCAGATCTGTGGGAGCTGTCTCCTGAATCCCAGGTGGGCCCCATGGTTATTTTCTGTCCAGGCACCTGGTATGCCAAGTGATGGGAATGTCTTGTGGCTTGTACTTTGACTTGTCACTGTGCACGGAGCCTTACAGCCTTCCTTCTGACTGCGTACAGCACCCAGGTCAGGCCTCCTGGCTGCAGCTGATGGTGGATCCGTTTCCAAAATGTCAGGTCTGCTATGGGAGAAAAACTCCTTGGCTCAGTAGCTGAGGAGCCAAGCACCCATTGATCTTTGTGCTGGGATGTGTCAATTCGATACTAAAAAAAAAAACTTACCCAAAAAATGTACAGGTAAGAGTTGTGTTGATGAGCTTTTCAGTGTCATTGACCTATGTGTTAGCTGGCTGCCTACAGTTTTGTCTGCATATGAAAATCTTAGGGTTTGCACAGAGGCTGAATTTGCATATTAAGAAAGAGTAACGACACTGCTGTCTAGCTGTGTATTTTAAAGGCCATTAGGAAGTGTTGCCTTTTAAAATGACAGACAAATACTGTGAGTAAACTAGCAATATTTCAGAAAGGAGCCTGTCTGAGTAAATGAGACCTAAATGTTTTTCAAAGTATCTAACTGTGCCAATCTTCTCTTATAATTAGTGCACTGTTGTACTTAAGGCACAGTAGTAAATTGACGGAGGCTTAATCTCGCCTTTTTGAGGAGTCAGTAGGCCAAGTCCTGCCCTTCTGTCTTAGCCCTAGTACTGCAGCCATTTACCTCAGTACAGTTATGCCCTGGTTCAGCTTTGTACTGCATGGTTGGAGACTTCTGTGATATGCCACCACCTCAGTGAGAAGTTAGGAGTGACTTCACTGTCCTGCCCTGCCACATGATGTTTTGCCTTTTTGCTGTGGTGCCGACAGGATGCCTGATGCTTTGAGACGATGTTCTCCGCAGGTTGTGGTGGTGAACACTGAACCCAGCCTGAATAGTCCAAATACTGTAGCACACTGCAGAGCACTTGAAAAATGACATCACATGCAAAACAGCGGCCAAACTGGGAAAGTTAGACTTTGCTTTTGGCAGGCAAAGAGGGCAATGAGACAAAGCACAGAAATGAGCTTTTAAAGAATTTTCTAAGCAAGAGTGGCTGGGCAGCCAGTTTTGCCAGGGAGGATCCTCTCATATGCTTCTACTTGGAGTATTAAATAATCTGATTTTAGGATGAAATTGCTTGCTTCTCTGCATCATATTCTGTTCTGGTCCTTTTAATGTCATCAGTAGTGGGAGATGAAAAAAGTTCCATCATAAGTTCTTCATCTAGGCTGTCTGGTCTCCTCCACAGGGGTGGGCTGGCACTGTCCTGCCTGCTGGTCTGTGCTCATGTAATGACTTGCTGAAGGATATCACAAATGAGCTCTGTTCACAGCTCCCTTGGGGCTGCGAAATCCTACCCCTGAGGACCCCACAGAGGGCCAGAATTACCAGTGAGTAGGTGGCTTAGGGACTCCTCTTGCCTCTACTTCTCTAGTCAGCGCTCAACAGTGAGCCAGAGGAAGATGCAACCTGTCCCTCTCTTCTAAGAGAGAGTTTTCCATTATTTATGCTGCATTTTTCATGCTTTGTCTCTCATACCAAAGAAGTTTGGATACATTTTTTTCAAAAAGCTTTCTTTCTAAGCCTCTGTGGTATCAATCAGGCACAGAGAAAAAGCTTCCAGAGAGAAGTAGTGGGCGGGAGGGTGGGAGGGGATAAACACTTCGGGGTGACACAAATTCCTGGACCCTGATGCTGGTTGACTGGATAATCATGTTTGGTGGAGGCACGTTTCTGTCTTGGCAATTGTGATTTTCACGTGCTTTCTTTTCCTACATACTTCCAGTTAACTATTATTATTCATACATACCGTGTGCACATGCAAACTGCATAATAGATTTTGCTGAATACCAGGCATATGGCTAAATGCTCATATTCTGTCATTGCCATAACCCGTTTCCCTCCAGTTCTTCCACCTTACAACTTTTTTTTCTTTTCTACTGTGTAAGAGATTTGGAGCAGGGACCACACATGCTTTTTCTGCTTCAGGAGCCACCTAACACGAGCAGATACTGAAGAACTGTTGATGGCCAGTGATGTGTAACAAGGATCACTGAGGCCCTGAGGACTGTGGAAGTGTTTGTCTTCATCCTCTCTGTTCCCATGGGAGCGGTCACTTGTGGCGGGTCTTTCCAAGGCTGAGACACGTCCCTCCCTTGCAGAGAGCAGATTTCGGTGCTCTGAGCATCCAGCATGCAGCTCGTGAACCTCCCCGGGACGAGGGCTGTGCTGCGGACAGCCGCACTGTGGCAGCACACCCGGCCAGGTGGGTGCCCACGTGTGCAGGAGAGGCAGGACCCTGCTCCCCCCGGGTGAGCTGCTGCTGGTGGGGCTTGTACCCAGGCCGGCAGCCCTGCAGGGGTTTTGCATGAGGGAGACAAGGCTCCTTTGGTGGCTTGGCTGCTCCAGGTGTGGCACATCCATTAGATGGACTTTCTTGGGGCAGCATGACTGTCATCTCTTGAAACGAGTGGTTGGGTTTGGTTTGTGGTCATGAAGTGAAGGCAACCAGCCCCTGGGGTCCAGAGCTGCTGTACCAGCCGGTGAGCACCGGCCAGCTCTGGGAGCCTGGCTGAGCGGGGTTATACCTCTGACAGGGTGAGGGTTTGCAGGATTTCATGAATGCTGTTCCTAAGAGGCCCTTACAAGAGTTTAATACTTTGCTAGGTAGATGTTTATGCTGGGGATTGTACCTGGGATCTGTTACTGTTGAAAATGAAACAACCCCTAACAACACTGCAAAAACATCAAAACCAAACAAAAATACCTCTTTTGTCATCAAAATTACACTCCCTCCTTTCGTTACTGTCTTTTGTGTGGCCATGCTAAAAGCTGCTCCATGACTCATGCCCGTCCCACTGGGAATGGCTAAGTGAATACATGACATCTGACAAAGCCACCGTGAGAAGGCACGTACGGGTGGTGTTGTGATAAGCGGTGTGGTGACCTCTGATCCTTACGTTGGTCCCAGTTTGTCATTCAGCATTAAAGGCTAGCTCCAGATTGTCCCTGACTTTGTGGGAGTCCTTCCGGACTGGCCATAAATCCTTCTGGGGTGTTCAAGTGCCTGTGGATGGATTAAGGGAGGAGTCTGACAGGGATATATATTACTGAGGGAAAAAGTTATGAGACAAAATTAACGCTACAGTTAGGCATCCCAGAAGAGTTTCACAAATTCAAATGACCATCTTCCCACTCTGCAGGCTCTCTTTAGCTTGTGATCACAAGCATGGTAAGTGAGATATGCAGTATTTATAGTGGTTGTGGCCACTCTGCCATCTTTGGTGCTACAATTAAGGCTTGAAAGCCAAATAACTTACTGATATGTCTCACAAATGGCACACCTGTTAAGAGATTCTTGTTCTTAAGCTGAAAATGTAAATACTTTAATAAAAGGGACATAAAAAGAAGTACATAGATGTTGACAGGGTTGAGCACCCACCCTGTCTATGAGTGTAACTTATGTTTTCACTCGTTTGCTAGGGGTTTGCATCAAGCAGGCAGTCTTGAGCTTAAAGACTACTGAAGTCACTGACGTGTTCTCCATACTCCTCTCCCAGGTTCTCTCTTCAAGCCTGTTCTTTCATCCCAGGGGCAAAATAAAGTAGATATTCAGAGGCTGAAGAAGGTGCTTTAAAACTTCCTCGCTGATGGGGTTGTAGCTGCAGCAGGCCACTTCGAAGGAAGGCTTTGGGCTACTCATCCAGGAGGTGCAGCCAACCCTGCCCAGCCAGGCAGGAGAGGCATCATGGAGCCACTACTCTGTTTCTGGACTGATGGCCTCGTGAGGGCAGTTGGTGTCCTTGTAAAATGCCTGGAACCTCTGCAGAGGCAGCACTGTTGGGACTGGTGGTGGCTCAGCTGCCAAGACCTGGAGACTCCTTTTGGCACAGCGTTTTTCTTGCCCTGTCATAGCCAGCAGCCCTGTTGCCTGATTCACCCGTAGTCCCCATGGCCATCATGGCCATGCTACCCGTGGGGCTGCCAGCATGGCTCACCCAGGCGCGTGGGTGGCAGGGCATGGTAGTGAGGAAAACCCACACCCCTCCTCCTCCTCAAGGTGGTGGTGATAAGAGAGAGCTCATCTCCTTTATCTCACTCTCTGTCACCTTACCAGCAGCATTGCCTTTATAAAAAATAATTTAAAACAGTTTATAGTCTGCATAAAAAAGAAATGGAAAATATTGTGAATTCAGGGGCTGTAATCTTACACATTTCTTTGGGTTTATGAACATATCTGTGAAAGCACCCATCCTACGGTGAGTCAAAGACTGTCCTCTCCTCCTGGGCAATTTTACAGGATAACAGAGATTTCACTGGGAGGTATCTTCTTGGGGCAGCTGTGCCTCTGAAGTAAGTCCTCTTGTAAGGACTTCTCAGGCAACTCTCCTCTCAAAACAAACGTTCGAACAAAAAAAACCCCATCCTTTTCCTTCATGTTACAGGGAGGCGAGGGGAAAGGATAGATCCCCAGCAAATTTTGGGGATGCTGGAACCATACGAAAGGGCAGCACTCGTGCTTCTTTAACTGTTACTCCAGCGTTAGCCTTATGCAAGTGTGACTGCTCTTGAAGACAGCAGATCACATTTTTATGGCAATGCCATCATATTTAAAAATAATGGTGTAAAATTGTGTGTTGAACTTAAGAGCTCAGGCTTATTTTGTTTTTATATAGCTTTTTGCTTTTTATGATTTCATGGATCATATAGCAAATTTAGTTTGACTACCTAGTAAATATAAGTAGGCCTGTAGGAATTGTAGTATTTGGCTGTGTTGACTGTATTTCAGAGACACTTTTGAAAATAATCTGCTTTGGCCTAACATGGTTCCTCCTGACGTCAACAGCAGAAACCCTCTCTGGATTTCAGCAGCAGAGGGGAAGGGGCACTTCAGTGCTTTTGCAAATCCTGTCTTTAAAACACTGATGGAGAGTAAATATCCACAAATATTCTTGAACTAATGCTTTCCCGATGTTTGTGCCATGACTATGTTGCAGCTCATTTGCAAGAACTCGCAGCAAAGTGCTCCCATTCTCCAGACTATTTTCAGTGTTGTAGATTTTTTTTCTTTTTTTTTTCCCCCACCTTAACCCATATCTTGTTCTTTCTTTAAGTCAAACACAGTTTTCTTCACACCACACAGCTGCCATACTGGTCAGGTGGCTTTTTGTTTTTCATATTTGCTCCGATGATTTCACTGAGGGGTTGAATAGCTGACACCTAATACATGGTGCTACCTTGCCAGGTATTGCACAATAAATGCAAATACGGCTCAGAGGTCAAAGCGAAGTGAAGTTCTAGTGGCTTAAATCAATAGATCTTAGGAGGTATGTGGCATGTGTTATAACTCTCCAGAATCCTTTATTTCTACTTTATGAATTTCTGAGTAATAACGGTAGAAATAATTTTAGAGATTTCCTCTCCCTTCCCAAGTTAAGCTAATACCATTTTAGACACAACACTGCAGATCTGGGCAACGGGTTTTAAAAGGGAGTGGGTGTAGATTTGGGGGATATTTCTGAGTTAAGACAAAGGTCTTTTTTTATTTTATCCTGCAGAAATATTTGCACCAGCCTTAAAAGGACCCTTCTCCTTGCTCACAACTTGCATGTAGAAAAGCAGCCTAACTTTTTTGCATCAGTAGTCTGGCCAGCCCAGCGTGGCCAGCGAGGTCTTGCTGCCCAGCGTGGCCAGCTGACAGCTCTGAGCACATCAGAGCTATGCTGGGCATCAGGTGGAAGCAACACCATGGAGGTAGCATTATGTCAGGCTGGCCTTCTAGGGTCCAGGACCAGCTTCCTAATGTTTGCTTGTGATGTGCTTGAGATACAGTTACCTTTTGCTCCAGGCTGTTCTCTGGGTGAAATCCGGTGCTGCCCAACCTGAGAGGATGCACCCTTTAGGTACCCTACGATGGACAGTCCCATGGTGCTATATGGTCTGCACTGTTACGTGGTCTATACTGTCACGCAAGCTTGGAGCTTTTGCTTGTGCGCAGGCACGCATTTGCTAGAGCAGGGTGGCAGAGGAGGCCAGACTGAGGGCACTGTAGGTGTATGGGAATTGGCTCCATTTCTTCAGCTGATCTGGCTGCAGGTGAACACAGGAGCTGTCCCCTGCAGGGACCATCTAGCCCAGCATTTGGTTTCTGACAGCAGCAATAGGGTAGGCTGTTTAAGGAGAACAAGAGTTTGGCTGCTGTCACGTTCCCAACCCTTGTACCCTCCCAACGTTCGCAACTGTTGGATTAGAGCTATTGAGTCTATTGATCCCTTTAGGACCTAATACCAGTTTCTTGGCTCTGTGAAGCAAGCCTCAGGTACCTGGGGCAATGCAGACCTCATTCTGCACAGTCACGCCTTGAGCGGCTGGTCTTGAGCTCTCTGACACAGAAGCCAGAGCCACATATTTGCATTCAGAGCTCGCATCTTACTCATGTTAAGTGTAGCCTCACAGCAAGTGTTATCCGTGTTAACAATCCACTTCTTTCTCCTACGGTAAGTTGCTGACAAGTCCTCCTGCTGGTCTTTCAAGGGAAATAGAAGAGATTAAAGTTTAAGTATTTTAAAATAACAAAGTCTTGTAATATATGAGAGGTGGCAGCGTTATTGCAGAACATGGATTCAACTGATGTGAAGGAGTGTGATGGGCTAGTGCTCTTACTTTCTGGCTTTGGTCTGGGAAGTGACGAGGGGTGAGACAAGTGTTATTTGCAAGCACTTGTGAAGAGGGAACTGGCATAGCTCCTGCTGTTTCATACCTCCTGGGTGATGAATGAAATTGCTTACAAATATTTGTCTCCCTTCTGCCACATTCCCACCTTCTGCACACTTTTCTGGGGCTCTTCCCTCCTCTACAAAGAGGGGTCCACAAGCCATCCCGGGGGCTGCGGCAATCCACTGCATGCAGAGCTTGGGGCAGCCTCTGGGAGCAACACTGCCTAAAATGCTGGCTAAGGTATTTAGGGGAGCAGAGGGGTGCAGTTTGCTTATACTTTTGGCATCCAGGACAAAGTTTTACATGAACAAACAACATGTACAAAGAAGCATTTCTCAGGACTTGAGTCCTGGCTGCTCCTCGTGGACCCTCGGCTTGAGCACTGGTTCAGTGTTCCCAGAGGGGCAAAGTTGAGGTGTGTAACTCAAGTTTAAAGCAGAGTAGAGACTTACTTGGAGTTCAAAGAGTAGGTTAAGCTGTGTGCACAGATACAGCCTTTCTACATATTTTTCTTGTCAAATCAACAGGGATTAGAAATGGTAACATGTCCTTTTTGTAATTCTTGGATATTTGTTTCTTTAATCTTCTTTATTCAGGCCTGATTGGAAGGACCCTTTTAGGCTCCCTTTGACTTTGGCTGGTTTTGAATTACCTTTGTAGTGCGACCTCTGCACAATGGGGACCAGAGGGTGCATGGGATCCATGAATGTGCTGGAGACCCCACTGTGCATACGTGGATAAATGTGTAGTGAAAGGCCACCAGAAGCTCCAAAAGCTAATAATTGAAAAGGATAACCCTGGGAATCCTGTTACCCTTTCCTGGCTGAGAGCAAGCAGTGATGCCAGAATACGTAGGAGGTCTGTGACAAAGCTGTGGCTTAGCCATAGTTATCCTGAGCCTCATCTTCGTTTGGAGAAGAATTATTTTGCAAATTGGCAGCCTTACTGCCTGTGACAACTAACTCCATGGGGTATCTGTTTGGGCTTTCGCATCCCGAACAGCTACCATCTAAAGAGTCCTGCTCACGTTAGCCTGTCTAAAGGGAGTAGAGGAGGGTTTCTCATCAGTACTCCTTAGCAGATTAAGTTTTCTGCTCCAGGGTGAGCTGCTGTTGCTGATGAAGTGGTAAAAGAGAGGAAATATGCTAAGGAAAGAGGGAATGGAGAAAGGGAGAGGAAAAAGACTTCCAAAACACCTACTAAAAACAAATTACAGAATCAGTTTTTCTGCCCCACAGAATACACTTCCACTGGAAGCACTGATGAGGGACTAGTTATTCATGGCCTTGTCCAATCCTTATTTCATCACCTACGTGGTACGGTTATGTGTGTCAAAATACATGCCTGATTAGCATCTGTGTTCAAACTAGAAGAACTTGGAACCACTCTGAATAGTCTTTCATTTGAAAAGAAAAAAATAGCTGCTGTCAGTTCTGTTTTCTTCCCTGAACCTCAAGATACTGGTAAAGTTGACACAAAGCATCACTGAACAATACACTAATTTATATTGGCAGAGAATATAACCCTAAGCATTATCATACTGAGTATACTGAAATACAATACCAGGCAAGCTAACTGACACCACTTTCAGGAATATTAATGAGGAGACACAACCAGAAAGGTAAACAGAAACAAATAGTGTAGGATTTCCCACTCTGGAAACAAGAATCATCACTTGCTGATGGTCCACAGAGTTGGCTGAGCTTCTTGAGTTGGCTCAGCTCCTTGTCTCCGGCTGTTAAACTACATTCAAAACAGATTAAAAAGACATTGGAGATATTCCTTATGTTACTTTCCATATAAACAATGGCTTTTCCAGTTTGCGAGTGAGAAGCTGCAGATGACACAAAGATTGGTAGAGGGGCAAGTGATGGAGCTCTGGAGAAACGTGATCCTCTTTCGCAGAGGACTCGGACTTCAAAATCAGGTTTTGTTGTAGGTTGGCGGAGTTGGAACACTCTGATTTGGAATGAAATTCATAACTTTTTACATTTCCCATGCAGGAAGGCAGGGGTGAAGACCCCTGGAAGTGCTGTGACTCCCATTTCTACAATATTGTGCCTGGTTTCTATTACGGCTTTGTTGAAATCGAACTGTTTTCCCAAAACATTTGGGTTAGGAAAACTCCAAGGGAAATTCCAGTTCAACACTTTTTTCCTGACTAGCACTGGTAAATTATGCTAAGGATTTTTCAGCTACGCTGAGCAGTGTGAATTACTTTCTTAGTGTGCCCCAATCAAACAAAGTATGTTTTACAGCCATTTGCAAAGTAATGAACATGGGGAAATGCAGACAAGCCTTATCGAATGAATAATAATATTGTGGAAAGTAGCAACCCTTAAAAGGATATAGGGATAAGTGAACACAAGCTCCAGTCTGATAATGTGGCAGAAAGTCAAACGAGGCTCTTAAGCATATAGACAGGGAGGTTAAAGAGTGGAGAGTGGTGACTTACAATACTGGTGGGCACAACAGTGAAACAGTCTGTCCAGTTCTGTTGATCTCATTTAAAGAAAATGTGTGGGAAAAGATGGACAGAACAATGCCTAGGAAATGATTCTTGCATTTGGAGAAAATACTGTCCAAAGGGAGTTTGAAGAACTCATCACAGTTCACTTGTCAAAAAATAAGATCAAGAGGTTCCTTGGTTATGATGTATAAACCCAATACACGGGGAATATAGCAGGTATTGAATCTAAATGGATATTGAATTTAGTGGAAAAAACCTGTAACAGAAACCATTGACTGAGAGCTGAGGCCATTTAAACTAAAAGTTAAGAAAATGTTTTTACTGGTCTGTGTTGATCAGTCACTGGGAAAACTGCTAATGGCAGCAGTGGATTCTCATCTCTGGATGTCTTCATAACAAGACAGGCTGTCTTTTAGGAAACATATACCAATTGTTCATACAGATTAGTGGGTTCAGCAGAAGAATAAATATCTGAATCAGAACGAGCTGTGATAGTTTACAAGCTAGTTTAAATTATCAGATGGTTTCATTAGTCTTAAATTCTAACAATTATGAGATGAGATCATGAATGGTAGAGGATGTGTACAAGGCACCATTCCAGCTTGTCATGACATTGCTTGCCATTACAATACCAGATAGCCATTACACCGGAAAACAGAAAAATAATACAACATCTTTGCCTAAGAGCAAAGATCAGGGAACAATTTGGAGTCCTCTCTCCTTTGAAGGCTGGTGGAAGATGGGACCCAAGCTCTCACCTGCCCTGGGAATGGGATGCGGGCACCCGAGGGGTTGCAGCATTGTCCCTGTGATGCAGAGCCTGATGTTGCCTGGTGCTGAGCAGCCTCATGTCAGCGTCACAACAGGAAGGGGCCACTTCTAAAGCAGTGGGAACATACCTTATTTTTGTGTAGCCTCAGTACACACCAGACATGCTTTTGCCGGTAGGCCTCCACACTCTGATCACTAGCTTCCATCACTGCTGGTTGAACAGCAAGCAGCAAGGCAAATCAAGGATAGACAGTAACGGGTGATGGAGGTTGAGCCACTGTGACCTTGAGACTTGCAAATGAGCTATTGCAAAGAGTCAGGAAAAGTGCTTCTGCCTCTTGGGGAAAGGACATAGATGGCATTGTTTTATGTCTCTTGATAACTCGCCAATGAGTTTTATTAACACTAGCCTCACAACAAGGTCAATCAATCAATCAATTTCCATATTTGCAGCATATTTACAAGAAATGCCTTAAAGCACTTTCCAAAAATACAGCTGTCACTGTGAAATCTTTAAATAAACAAGAGGGCTGGAGAGGGAGGAATCAATATAATTTTTATATATATATTGATATTTCATATTACATATTATCTGTAAACAGATAGTCAGATTTTATATAATATCTTATATATAACCTTATAAAAAACATACAGTTGTGATGCAGTCCTCTACTTGCCCTTTCTTTTCCATCTGCTAAAAGGTCATTGTGTAAATGCTGGACTGCACAAATAACACTTCCTCCTGGCTGGAGAAAGCAGTGGAGCTCTTTCTTCTCAAACCTCCTGATAATGATGCAGTAAAGCAGCTATTAAGTCTTTAAAAATGCGAGTCAAATGGACACACTGAGGCGTCAGACTAATATGCAGCAGAAAACTTTAGATTCAAATTATCTGCAGAGTGGTACTATGGTGGGTCTTTAACCAAGGCAACAGTATCTGGGGAAATCAGCCAACTGGGACTTGCAATAAGTCAGATTCTTAAAAAATGGTGAACATCATACAGGAGTGAAACAAGAAACCAAAGGAAGACCATTGGATTCAGACACAGTATGACTCTATTTCTTGTGAAGTCTTGGTAATGTCTATCATTGTGCATATCCAGGTTTCTGAAAGACGCAGGAGATCATAATTGAGCCATATGTAATAGTAGCAGGGAGTTGAATAATAAATTCTATGCTCAGTCAAGCATTGCTTAGTTTCTGTCTGAGTTTCATTTCCAGCAATTGCTAGACAGTCAAGATTGAACTCCAGACAAGCAGAGGTAGGACCTGGATTGCATCAAGAATTATGTGTTAGTCATGAGAATTACAGCGTGATCTATTATTAGAGCATCAGAAAATAGCCCTGTGAAGTAAGGGAGAGGCTGAAAAGCATAGAAACAAGACCTGAGAGGGATCTCACCATGTCAAAATTAAAGGAAAATAGCAATCTTCCCTTGTGGCAAATAAATTTTTAGGGACGTGGCTTAGTAGTGGACTTGGCAGTGTTAGGTTTACGGTTGGACTCGATGCTCTTAGAGGTCTTTTCCAACCTAAATGATTCTATGATTCTATGATTCTATTCTATAAAATGCCGCCTCACAAATAGGAAGGCTGTCCTATATGCAGATGTCTCTGGATTGCCTGCCTCCTTCTGAGGGTGTGTTGGCCCTGAGCTTCCCCCTCTCCAAGTGGGTTGGCTGTGGGTTAGTTCCCTGCCCCTGCGGTGAGCTGGAGGCCTCAGCTCCCTTTGCTTGGGAGTACTTCCTTAGCCTGCTGTTGCCCTTGGTCCTGCCTGTCCAAGTGCCTTATTGATTTGGGGCCAGATCCGACCCCTGGACTCAACTTTCTATCTTGACCTTGGAGCTGCCTTGTCACTATGGACTGGCTTGGTGGTCTGGACTCCCTGCAGACCCTGGTTACAACTTCTGGATAATAGCTAGCAGGGCTGGAGTCCCAGGCATGTTGTCCTGGTGCTGGTGGCCTCAGAGGATGTGTGGCTCACTGCATGTGCAGGATCCTCTGGCATTGTGCCATGTACAACAGCAGCAATGCATCAGGACATGTTGAACTTGCCATGCAATCACCAGCTCTACCAACATTTGTACTTACACAGCTCATCACAGACTGCCTCCAGAGCTCCTTCCCAATTTATCACACTCATGGTCTGTACCTCTCCACAACTCACTTCCACTTCTAATATGAAACGTTTTGGTGGGGTTTAGTTCAGGCCTGCAGCATCACTGTTAAGTTGCTTGTCATTGGAGGCTGGATAGAAAACCTTAACTTTGAGTTAAGCAGTCTTTGAGTGTTTAGTCACACACTTCAGTGTTACCAGGCAGGAGATTCCAAAACTGAAGGTGGACCTGGCACAGTGAACTTCTATGGTATATCTTTATAATTTGGAAGAGTGCACTCAGTTGTGAAGTTGCATGTTTGTGTTTTGGGGTGTTTGGGGTTTTTTTATTTGGTTTGTTTTGGGTTTTTTTTTAAGTAGAAATGGCTACAAAAATATGGTCCTTTCTTACTTATAGGGACTTGTAAATTGATTTTTGACAACTTTTGCCTTGGAATGGGCCAGGAGTCAGTCAAGAGTTTATGGGTCAAGATTAGCAGGCAGTCTGATATGGGTGCTGTTGTAGTGGGTATCTGCTATGGACCTCCTGGTTAGGAAGAAGTAATAGATGAGGCCTTCGAACAACTGAAAGCAGCCTCACATTCGTAGGCCCTTGTCCTCATGGGGGACCCACCCTGATATCTGGTGGAAGGATAATACAGCAGGGCACAAGCAATCCAGGAGGTTTCTGGAGTGGACTGATGACAACCTCCTGGCACAGGTAATCAAGGAGCCAACAAGGAAAGGCGATTTCCTGGACCAGATACTTATAGACAAGGAAGAACTGGTCTGGGACATAAGTCAAAGGCAGCCTTGGCTGCAGTGACTATGAGATGGTAGAGTTCAGGACCCTGAGAGGAAGGAGCAGGGCAAAAAATAGCCCTGGATTTCTGGATAGCAGACTTCAATCTCTTAAGAGACCTGCTTGGAAGAATCCCATGGGACACAGCCCTGGAGAGACAAGGGGTCCAGGAGAGCTGGGTGATATTCAAGGATCACCTCCTCCAAGCTCAAGAAGGGACCATGCTGAAAAGTAGGAAAACGAGCAAAGGGCAGCAGGAGGCCTGCATGGATGAGCAAGGAGCTCCTAACTGAACTTGGACATAAAAAGGAAGTGTACAAGAGGTGGAAACAGAGACAGGTGACCCAGAAGGAGTATAGAGTTGCTCTCTTGATCATGCAGGGATAGGATTAGGAAAGCCAAGGCCAGCCTGCAGTTGAATCTGGCAAGGAACGTGAAGGGCAACAAGAAAGACTTCTAAAGGTACACAAACAGCAAAAGGAAGACTTGGGAAAACATGGAGCTGCTGCTGAATGGGGCAGGACAACTGGTGATAAATGACATGGAAAAGGCTGAGGTACTAAATGTCTTGTTTGCCTCAGACTTGACCAGTAAAATTAGCCTTTGGGAATCCCAGGCCCCTGAGACCAGAGGGAAAGTCTGGAACAAGGAGGACTTACTTACCCTCAGTGAAGAAGGATCAGACTAGGGAGCACTTAAACATACTGGACATGCACCCATGAGGCCTAACATGTTGCACCCATGAGTGCTGAGGCAGCTGGCTGATGTCATTGCGAGGCCACTCTTGATTATCTTTGACTACATCGAATGGTCATTATGACTGGGAGAGGTTCCTGAAGACTGAAAAAGCAAATATCACTCCTATATTCAAGAAAGGCAGGAAGGAAATCTGGGGAACTGCAGGCTGGTCAGCCACACCTCAATCCCTGGGAAGGTGATGCAGAAAATCTTCCTGGAAGGCATTTCCAAAGACATGAATGACAAGAAGGTGATTGGGAGTTGTCAGCATGGATTTACAAAGATGAAATCATGCTTGAGCAGCCCTGTTGCCTTTTACACTGAGATGACTAGCTTGGTGGCCAAGGGGAAAGCAGTAAATGTTTGGGTTTTTTTTTTTTACTGTGAGGGTAGTCAAACATTGGCACAGGTTGCCCAGAGGGGTTGTGGAGTCTCCATCCTTTGAGATACTAAAAATCCAACTGGACACGGTCTGAGGCAACCTGCTCTAGCTGGCCCTGCTTGAGCTGGGGGGTTGGACTAGATGATCTCAAGACGTCTCTTTCAACCTAAACAATTCTATGTGAATTTATACACCCTATGTAGATTTTGCGACTGAAGAACCTCTGAATCCATATTGCACCAGTCAGTGGCAATGATGAATTAAATAAAAAAGGTCATTTTCTAAAGCTATGATACAAATTGCATTGAAGTCATTAAAAAGTCCCATTGATTTCAAAGGGCTTTGGCTTAGTTCCAATATTCCTTATTTAAATAACTATCTAAATGTCCTGATTTTCATGAATATAGGGAATGCAGCTGCTCCAGAGGGCTTCACTTGGCTTTGATCAGGCTCTAATTAGTTGTACTTGTTTAAAATGTTTCTAAAAAGTTTGAAAATTTGGTATTTTTTTTTTTCTCCTCACAGTCAACAAACTCAGTAATTCCTGGAGGGGTATGGTTTAAAATTTCCCCAGAGCTCAACCTTTTATATAAAATAACTTTAGACAAAATATTATTATAAAATACAACTTTGAGTATGAAAAATCAGCAGCATGGTAGAGAGACTGTTCTGTAATCATAGAAACAGGCCAAGGGTTTTGGTGTCTCAGGCTTGTAAGGGCAAAATTCTGGGACAAAGAGTGTTGGAGGGTGTCATCCAACAAATGTGTACCATGTCAGAGATCAGAGATGGGAATGACTGGAGATTGGGAAAGAAGTATTCGATCCCCCTTCCCTACAAGTGGCAGCTGTGTGGGAGACAGTAACTCCAGTGATGGATGTTTTTGCCTTCTACTTAGTAGGTGCAGGATGTGTGAATGATGATGTTTCTGAAAAAGACTGGTAATATAATATCCTAGGCTGACTAGAGATCTGAGATTCATTATTGAAGAACTCAAATGGGAATGCTGAAGCTGTTTTCTGAACACTGGAAAGCTGAGATGCCAGAGGGAAAGTGATAGCAGTGACATTCTGGTGAGATGTTCATCAGCTATTGTCATACTTTATTAAAATCAATGAATTAAATATCCTCAATAATTATGCCAGTTATTAACACCTTATGAATGTGTATATCTCATTCTTAAAGAAGGCTGGGCTACCTGGGCTACCAAAATGTAATTTCTGTATAAATTATTTTGCCTTTTCTACAACTGAAATGATCCATCGGTTAAATGATTATAATAAAACAGGCCTTTAGCTCACAGGGATATATTGTTATTAGCCATACTGTAGTTCCTACTAAGAGCTCAACATGTTTCTTACATAAGTACAAGTTGTTATTACTTTTTTTTTCCTAAATACTTTATAGGCCTATATTCTATTTCAAATTATTACCACATCTTAAGGTTGATGTAGCCAGAACATCTTGTGTGGTGTAGATTTCTTCTTCGGAAGTGTTGGTAAGCATGGCTTCATCTGTATTTCTTCCCTATCTGCTGCAAAAGCAAGAAAAAAACTCTGATTGATGCATATGACTATGGGGAAAGACAAAGGGGAAATATCCAGCCTGGTTAAGTGCAAACTAGAAATATCAAACCAGACAGCTAGCTAAGCAGACAGGCAGATAAAAAAGATAGGGATGACCACAGAAATTCACTGAGAATTATACTTAGCTCAGCTGGGGAAAGGCACTGAAGAAGTAATGTCCCTCTTGAAGATACCTGAATGTGTAAGAAGTAGGATGAGATAAAGAATAGAAAGGTACACCTGCCCACTGACACCTGTTTTACTTTCCTAGTGAAAATTCAGGGTATAAAGATGATAACCTTAAAATAAATACTTGTGTTTTTCTGCTGTAATAACAATAAGTAGAAGTAATAACAAGTGCCAGAAGAGGAAAAGGTTGGTTCTTTAAATGGTCAAGCCAGACTCTGGCTGTGACCAGAAGGGACCAGCCAGAAGGGTTGTGAGCAACAGTGAAGGCTTCCTCTTCCCCAGAGACCACTGTCACTACAGAGCTGTGCCATTAGCCCAGAGCAAGTAACTCACCTGCAACCCATCCTGAACCCATGCGCAGCAGCACACTGAAACTCAATGTAGTTTGTTGGCATAGTTTGAGAAATAACTTCTCAGCCTCCTCAAGTGAAAGCATATTATTCTGTGAAACAATTTGTTGTTCTTGAATGAAAAAGACAAAATTCCAGCATTCATCATTTCCACCATTGTAAACTCCAACAAAGCTATAGATGTTTCAAATTTACATGAATGTAAAAGAGGGAAAGATTCAGACCATGAACCTCACATTTTTGGCTCACAGACTTTAAGCTTGTTAAGAAGGCGCAGATGCAATGACTGATAAAACTGAAGCCTACGCTTTCTTGCTTTGCTATGCAGGAAAGGAAGTGGTTTTTCATCTAAAATGTGATACCACAAAGAACTAACTTTTTCCATGTCTGAGTTATACAATGTTCTTTGTAGCGAGATTCTTGGCACCCGTCAAAATATGACTAATAAAAAGACTGCACTTGAAGAGATATGTGCAGGATCCAGCTACTAAAATGAAGTCACCTTCGTCTTAGTGTGGGCATTCCTTATCAGAGTGCTTCTGGGTTTCTTAATATGAAGTGTTATTCATCGTCTGAAGTGTTATTCATCGTCTCTACCTGGCTTTAACTGCTGATGCTGTGCAGTAGCAAGATACTACTATGTAAGGTAGCAGATCAGTACCTTTAGCTGCAATGAAGACCTGAATCCATGGGGTACCTATCTGCTGCTGTAAATGTCCATACTTCCTTGCACCTGTTCATCCCAATGGAAGGGTTGGTTGTAACTGCTGACCTCCCTTTTCAGGAGCCATCGGGAAGTCTTGTGGGGTGAAGCTCTTGGATTTAAGGAGAAAGCAGGTGCTGTGCCAGATGTTTTTGCTACGATCCTGTACCTGAAGATAGTAGTGTACAGAAGAAAATTTCCCAGGGAGGATGGACTCTGAGATGTGGGCAAAGGCCTTCTTTCTGCCCTTTGGCTTCAGGAAAGGGTTGGGGGTGCATGCAATTTGGGGAGGGAGCCATAGAACAAGGATTGCTGGAGGCTCTCTCATAGCACCCAGAACCAGCGTGTTCCACCTTGACTGCTTATAGCAATCTCCAACTGCCATGTGTTCTTGCTTCTGATCCTCCTTGGGTGACGTCTTCTTGCCACATATTGTGATGGACTAGAGAAATTGTGTTCTTTCAGCTTCTGGTCTGGCACAACCACTTAGAGGGACTGTGGCTAAACTGTGGGGTAGAAATGCTCTGCAGGTGCCCCATGAACCTGGCTGGAGCATGCTGAAGCTGCCTTCTGGCCTACATGATTGGTTGTCTTTCACATACAAACTAAGCTGTTGAGAGGGCGAAGGAGAGAAAATCCTACATACCTGGGCCCCTTCTAGCATGGAGGTGGGTCATACATGGTCCTGCAAGCTCCCAGGTCCCACAGTTTAGATGAGGCCAAAGGGTAGCTAATATTTAAGTCTTTCATTTAGTTTTACTTAGTTACTGAAAACCTATTAGGTGGAATTTTAATTGCAGTAAGGCCTCTTTGCACTAATCTGAAGGGGTAAAGGTACGTCTTAATGGTATAAATTAGTTAGTTTCAATTTTAAAGCACTGCTTTAATTCATTCTTCAGTGTTGAAGAGTGAAGAATAATTGCATTGGCTTCTTGTTATCACTGCTTGATGTATTCAGACCATCTAAGTGCACGCTGGCGTATCTTGGCAATGGCTGGAGAGCATTAGTGCACGCGGCAGAGCTGTAGAGCTGACCTGAGGTTTCCAGAGGGTACCAGAATTAGGGTTTTGTCTCTGAACATTGTTTAAATTATCTTTTAATTGACGTTTTAAAAGAGAAAGTTTTGAAAGATGCAAATGGAAACTTTCTACAAGCAGAAATCCCCTGAAGCCCCACATACTGTTTCTCAGGATGCCTAGATAGTTTCTTGCTCTTACACCAGCCTGCTGAAACAAGGCATTGTAAGAGCTCTCTCCCAGTTTCCCTTGACTACCCCAGCTCTTACAGGGGTCTGGTGATGTTTGGTATTTCAAAGTGCTTTAAGATCCCTGATGAAAGGTGCTGTATAAATGCACCTTTTTTACACAGAAATAATACAGTCTGCTAGGACTCTGTGTGTGTGTATATACATATAGACCTATCTTATTCCCATGCCCTGGCTGCCCATCTAGGATGTAACAAAAAATGATTTTCCCTCTGTGACACTGGGCAGGGCTGGGAGAGCAGGTAGAGTCATCTCGCCGCAGCTGTCTGTACGACGCAAAGAGCAAAAAACCTCTTTACAAACAGCACAAAAAAACCCCTCTTCCAGGTGCAGGGTTTGTGCATATAGGTGACTTCCCATGCTACAGCAAGGTGAAGATGAAGGACTGCTGGTGGCTGGATTGCAGCAGTCTCGTACCTGATCTGTTCCTTAACGATGTGCTGCAGTCTGCTTCAGCTTTGTCTCAATGCTGGGGTGACCCTCCCCACCTCGTGTGGTGGTGTCTCTGTGTGTCGCTAGCTGGCACTGTAGCTGGTCTGCTGTATAATCAGGGGGTTCTTCCAGCTGTGCGAAAAAATATGTGGAAGTGGCACATATTCAAGATGTACAGTGCTAGCTGAAAACAACCCAATGGAGTAACCACTGCTGGCCACAGCCTGAGTGTGTGCATCAGACCTTCATGTGTTAGAGAATGATCTTGAGGTGATGGGGAAAGGCAAAGCAGTGGGGGACAAGTTAATTGTTTGGGTGCCTTTTTCAGTCCTGAGTTTCTATAATCAAGAGACCTAAGGGTTCCTAAATGTCTGCTGGTATTTGGCTTTGAGGAAGTTGGGGTAGTGGGATGCATAAGCTGAGGACTAGGTTTCTTTCAATTGTTCTAGTGTGAGTGTGACCAAACAGCCATGGAAAATGCATGCTCCAAGGGCATAAAGGGTGTAGACCACAGCTATTTACATGCAAGAGGTTTCTCATCAGACTCTCTCTCTGTCCCCCAGATTTCAGCTGACTATGTAGTAGATAAGAGTGTAGGAAAGAAGCCATCAGGCCTGGATTATCTTCTTGCAGGGAAAGAGTGAGCACAGATTTAGGAGGTAGACTACACCCTGCACTATGGTTAACCACATCAACGAGCAAAAAGTCCCCTTGCTTATATTAACGCCAAGATCATGCTTTGCATCCTACTTGATAAAGGATGTTTCACTAAGTGTGTTTTCTATTTCAGTCTTTACAAAGGATGTAGTGTCTTGAATACGTTGCTAGAGAAGTCCCATCCTGCTGCTGCTGCTGTCCTTGGGCCCTTTCAAACTGGGGTGGGAAGCACAGCATGGGCCTGAGTCTCCTGGGAGTGGGTCAGCTGCTGGATCATGAATTCTCCAAAGTCCCTTGGCTTTGGGTGCTCTGATAGTTTTGCTGTTTGCTAATTTTTGTGTCCTTGATCCTAAACATAACATCTGGCATGTGTAATGTGCTGTACATAGAATGCAGGAATCATTTGCTTTTCTGCTCTGGCAAGCAGCCTTCCCTTAGGATGGAGGGACTGTTATTTAACAGCCCATAGAAATACATACAGCAGCTGGAAAAGAAGTAAATAAGGAAACAGGAAGCAAAGCTTTTTCAAGAACTGAAGAGGCAGGACTATTATTTAACACTTAGAGATGCTCTCTGTCCTTCAGGATACTCCCATGGGGTCTTCTGTAACTGGGCTAGCTTTTCTGTTGATTTTAACAAAGGCTGGATGGGCTCTGATGCAGTAAGTCCCCAAGAGAGTTGACAAAGTCTACCCAGGCATGTCAAGGGGGAGATCGCAAAATGGCATTTTTAGCTGTAGCGTGTGATTTCTTTCAAGCTGGCACCACACCTGTACGATGGAAAGAGAATCAGCCAGGCAGCTAAACTTGTACTTCCTTCTGATATATCAATACATTTTGTTAGAAACAATCAGTCACTTATAATCCTTATACGACAGCTGCAGTTTCTCCTCTCAGCCTCGCACACTGTGCCATTATAAATAGATTGTCATATTCCTTGCAGCACTAAATTGCTTTCTGCATTCCCAGTCCCTGGGCGGACGGATTGACTTGGGAAACCTGCCATTTTGGTAGCCCTCCAGAAAAAGTGATTACTTATTTTTGCATTTGTTGCCAAACCTGTATAAGTATGTTACCATTAAAAAGTCAGTATTTAACCACAATTACCATAAAGGGGTATTTGATATGACAGTTGTTTCCTGCTGTGTTATGTTTCTCTGTACACACAGAGCAAATGGATGGTTCTAATTAGAGGAGGGGGGCCTTCCTAGTGATATCTACACTGCTTTGAACACACAATGCATTCTTGTTTCTTTAACCAATACAGTGATTAAGGATTTAAAAGTGCAGCCCACAATAAAAAAAACACCAACAAAAACCAGAAGTGTACCTGTTGTAGGAAGCCCACAAGCACAGAGAAATATTAGGGTGTATCGAATGACATGTCCTGCAAGTAAATGTTAAGTGCCTAAGGGTGGTGCTGGAAGTGGAGCGGTTGCGTGGCTGAGGGATACTTTACTGGAAGAATAACAATATCCATAGCATTTGCCTGTCCTATGGCCTAATACAGAAATGCATGCATGGCAGTGTGCTGGGCACTCCAGAATTGGGGATATGTCTCTGCTTATAACAAGATCTATTGCCATAATGACCTGATCCAACCTTGGTGAGTCAGTGAAAAACTCCCCATTGAGGTGAATAGGCTTTGGATCATACCATAACCCTTTAAAAACCTTCCAAGACAAGACAATGTGCCTCATGCCTAGCTCTGCAAAATAGGGCACTTTGTGCTGCATGGTTCTTAATGAGGCAATGTCTGTTGCATTTTAATAGCATCCTCTTAGGCATTGGCCCAGATCAGAGCTCCTTCAGTGGCTGTTTATACACTTAACATTGAGTGCTCATTGATTAAAACCCAAACACAAATTCAGAAGCAGGGACCAGTCCATCCTGACCAGGCTTCAGACAGATGTCCCCTCCAGGCTCGTTCTCTCCCTCTTTCTATCTAGTCCCATCAATGGTGAATTTTTTACTGCATGGTGACAGAGCTCCAAGGGGAGAGGTGAAGAGCTGTTCTTGTCTGTTTCCCTTCTTCACCAATTCTCTTCCTAACCTGGACTGCATTTGGCAATTAAATGTCCCATGGGAAGGTAGGAGATGGGCTGAGAAATGTGCTGAATCTCCCCTTCCCAGTCAGCTGCTATAAAAATGCAGTTAATATACAAAGGCTAGGGGAGGAGATGACATCCCTAAAGTTCTATTTTTGACAGATGATGACCATAGGAGAGGGCCTGCTGGATTCATCCCTCAAGGAGAGTGGAAGATGGAGGAGACATCTAGTTTATGCTTGAGGCTTAGGGTGGATATTATCAGGTTCCCCTAGGGCAGCTCTCATCATGCAGAGACTTTCTGATGAACCTGATAAACTTGCGGTCCAACAGGGATCTCATGAACGAACG
Source organism: Gymnogyps californianus (assembly GCF_018139145.2). NCBI lineage: Eukaryota > Metazoa > Chordata > Aves > Accipitriformes > Cathartidae > Gymnogyps > Gymnogyps californianus. The sequence goes on from NC_059473.1 coordinate 21,327,045, forward strand.
CATGTTCCTCCAGGGCTTGGTGGCAGGTAGAGACTCTGTTTTGGGTCACAGCTTTAAACTTGGATGCTTCTCCTCTGCTGAAGTGCTTTATTAAAATGAAACCTAAACCCAGAGACCTCAAAGTGCTTTTTGGAATGGGTAAATATAATTATTTCATAGTTTTGGATGAGGGCAGGATTTCTAAAGATAGCCATATGTCTAGCATCAGGAAAGGAAGCCTTTGGTATTTTTTCCCCCCAGTGATTAAATGGGTAGGTGCTTGAGGGTTTCAGTGAAGATTAACCTGAATCCCACTGAGTATTTATCTGTACCTTGAGGCATCTGAGTAATCTGAAGATACAGCCTTGGGGGATTTGCCCAGAGCCCAAGAGAAGGCAGGTTTCGGGTCTGATAACAGAATATGGCTTTCCTGATCTGCTGCTTGCTCCACGAGCACCAACGGGCTTCTGCTCTGCTGCTTCTCTTGTCCACCCTTTCGTGAGGGGTCCTGTTTGACATGTATTTTAGTATTGGATTACAGACAACGGGCTTATACTTTGTGACTGAAGGTAGAGGAATAAGGGGCAAAAATCATTCATAGTAGATACTTACAAAAAGGTATAGATATACAAAATTCTATTGCTTTGATATAAATAAGAATTTAAAGTTACTTAATAGGCTGTCTAAATACCGTTTTACATCTGGCCTGTGGAATGTTTTAGCAGGCTCAGTCTATTTAGATTGAGCAGATACTTATTGCATACTAATCAGAATACTTACTGATTTAGCACATTTAATGTTTTTCATCTAGCTAATAGGAATCTCTTTAGTTGTTCTTTTCCTCCATAAATACTTTTCCTAATGTCCAGTGCTCTTTTTTAATATGCAAGTCCTCTCTCCTGAATCTGAAGAGCAAGATTAAATAGGATGCTTACGATATCGCACATAAATAAATAGCTCTACACTATTAAAAGCAGCTGGCTAGTAAGTACTGTAAAATCAGCATCTTTTTGTACATTCAACCAGAGCATAATTGAGCTTCACGGCTTGGTGTACCATCAAATCCAGGTCTGGGATAATATAAGTGCAGAGATTCTAGAGTTTATTCCAAAACCAAGGAAAATAAGAGATCACAAACTATTACATATCTACTGTATTTTTCCTGCACTACCTTATTTTGCTAAGCTGCAGTGCCTTATCAGCACTTCCTTCTGTCATTCCCTATTGCCAGACACCTACAAAATGCCTGCAAAGCCTTTGACATGAAGTAGGAAAGATGATGCTTGTCTCCAAGTTATGAGGATTGTTTACAATCCAAATATTTGAAGATGTTGCTAGTTATATGGTAACCAGAACCTGTGTAACTCAATGCTTTAATTAAAGGTTTCTGTTGACTGAAGCATGGATGATAGCTGATTTGAAAGCTATTGCACCAGCTAGGTTTTATCTACTTCTAAAGCCGACAGCAGAAAACATGTAATTCAGAGTAAATATAAATTAAAAAAAGCTAGTTGCTGGCTGGTTGCTGTGCAAATGCAATCAGCTATTGGTAGTCTGGCATGACGGGAGGAATATCTCTGATGGGGAAAACTGCACCCTCCAAGAAAGCCTGCTTCTTGCATTTTCTTTTATTTTGTGACTCTCAATGGTTTTAATCTCTCCCAGGACTCTTTGTCCACAGAAAATACCATCTGAACAACTTTCTGTGGGCTCTTCACAGCTTCTGACCTCCTCTGTGGTTTAGCCAACATTGTTGCTAGTGGTATGGCATTTGGAGACTGGATTATTTGTGTTAGTGAGAATTAATGTGGGCAAGCAGGTAATGAAGGACTTGGGTTGGCAGTGCAAGGGAATGAGCTGGAATCTTACCATCTTTCTTGTTCCCAATAAATGTGAGCAGAAATCTTCCCTGAAGCGGAATTTTAAGAAGGCATCAGCCGCTCTGGAGACGTATCCAAACCTCTGGACCTTTTGAGGTTTGCCCATCACTTCTTACAATCAGGAAAGAAATGCATGACTCTCTGAGGAAGGTATTTTAAGCTTATTTTCTTTAATCTTCTGGGTTCTGTGGTTGTGACTCCCCTGAGGTCATATGGATATTTTAAAATGAATTCTCACTGCTTGAATAACAGGGAAATAACGTCTTGGTTTTCAACTTCTGTATTCTCCAGCTTCATAACTTTGGGCACTCCTCAAGTGAAGCTGAAGTTGTCAGCCTGTTTCAAGAGTCCTTTTGTATTTACATTAATAACAAACCTTCCCCCTTGAAGAACATTTGCCATACTTCAAATGTTTATTGTTCAGCTGGGCCAGCTAACAGCTGTATTGAGCAAAGCCCCACGTGATAACCAGTGCATTCCTGGGTGATTATACTATACTGCCAACGACTGTTTAATGTGTACGTTGCGGTAGTATCCGCACGGCCCGGAGCACAGCTAAGGGGAAAAAAAAAGCCCTTGCAATCCGAGTATGAAATCGTTACACAGGGATATAAAAAGCAAGGAAGAGGTTGTTGCACCCCTGGTAAAATGTCTTTTGTCCCTCTTTGCACTGAATTTGTACCTGTTTTGTGACAGGAGAGCGCTCAGCCTGTGTATGCGTGTGCCTCGGCATGGAGGCTTTGGAGCTGTTTTCCCCAGAGATGGCTCAGAGCTCTTCTCCGAACCACATTTGCATCAGAAAATGGAGTCTGTCAAAATCGAAACGTGTTGTGGGAGCACACCAGCATTCAGGGGGTGGCAGGAGGGGACGCGTGATCACTTTGACATCCTCGGTTTGTTCCAATTGGTGCCAGACTGCATTGATTTGACAAAAGGAAGGCACTTCGTTTCAACCTGCAATGCTCCTATTACTTTTCACTTGGTCTATTTACATCGAAGGGAATGTTTATATTACAGATCATCAAAGGCAACAGCGCTTTATATTGTGATATCATTGTAGAAGTGAGGTATTTCCACACTTATGAAATGATTTCTTTTAAAAGAATTTCTAGCTAGCAGGAAAACTTAAAATTTGGTCTTTTTGGGTTTATCATGAAACAAACTTGGAAACACTGGAGGTGACTACAGCTTCCTAGCTAACTTGAATATGTGCTTGTGTCCACACCATTTCTTGCTCTGACCCGCGCCAGATACCAATGTCTGAAAAAATATATTTCCAGACCAAAAACTTAGGAGGTTTTTGTTTACTGGATTCATTTATAACCCTTTTTAAAATTTGTGTTGTAAGTAACACAGTGGAGCTCCCACAGAAGGTGTTGGGGCTTGCAAGAGGGAGGGGAGCTTTTCCCCTGCCCAGTGCAACACCATCCTCCTGCAGCCATCCTCATGCCCAGGGTGCTACCGGCACCCCTGAGCAAGATCTGCACAACCCACCTGCGCCTGGGGGCCCATGGTAGGGTCCTGATCCCACTTTGGGGCTTTTAAAACAATTCTAAGTTTTTTCCCTTTTTTTGTGTGCCCATTTCCCGTTCTCGGTCTCCCCCCATGTGCAAGCAGAGGGGTACAACGGCTGCGTGTGACCCCTGGGGAAGTACAGCCTCACCTCGGTGCTTTTCGGATGAGACTGCTCCCACGGCAGGGCAAAGCTGGACAAGCCTAGGGGCTTAGCTGTGATCCCATAGCGGGCAGCAGACGAGCATCAGTTAGGGTGGAGGAAGGTATGTTTCTTCCTCATTAACTGCCTCTGCCATGGTGAAGATGAAGGCATTGGAGCAGACTGGTTCTCAGCTTTCCTAATTATAGAAATTTTTTAAATCATCCATGTTGTTTAGATTGTTGCCCTGCCATGAGCTACTGTCTTACGAATGTCATCCAACAGGCACACAGAGAAGAATGAATTACCGCAACTTGTTAATAAAAATAGTTTTAGTGCTTGGGATTGCTTCAAACATGTTCCGTTCAGATGGATTTTTGTGCTAAGAATAATGTTTCTTCCTTACCCCAAAATCTTCTAAAACAAAAGAAAGGGCTACGTAGCTATTGATTGTCTTTTAGCAGTTCCCAAATAAAGAAGGAAATTATATTCAGGCAGGCCTTCTAAATCAGTTCTGAAATCTCATCTGGACTTGTCTTGCGTGAGAGCCCTCTGCTTTGCTAGCCCTCTGCGGTGTGCAAGCTGGCTGTTCTCAGCTAGACAAATAATAATCATCTCAAACGTGGATTAAACTGATAATTGGCTTCTTTAAAAAAGGCTTTTAAAAATGGCTATATGAGAATGAACGTTTCCAGCACATTTGCAGAATATTACAGGAAAACTGGATCTGAAATTAGCTCCTTCTGATTAACTTTCATGCAGCAGACTATCGCGGTGCCACCTAGATTCTTCCTGTTAATAAGCCTTATTTAAGGGGCAGAATAATGATAGTCTTGCAAAATGCCTGCTTTTGCAAGATTTTCAGTGTAATTTTGATGACTCAAAATGATCAGATATGTTTCTTTTGAACTAAGCATGGCCAGTAACTGCTATCGTATCTTTGCAGAGTATTAAAGATTTTAAACATTTTAATGGTAATATTTTTGTTGGGAAATGGGAAATAAGGCTTTGCAGGCTGTCACACTGCCTTTCTGATGCTATTTTCTACAAAACAAAATACTCCTTAAAAGAATGTTTTAGTTCATTTAACATTAAAAAAGGTTTCCATTTGGAGAGAATAATTTCTCCAAACCCTAGATTATGCCGTGCCTAATCAACTCAAAGAACTGTTTTTGTTTGGGAGCAGTTACCTCAAGTCAGGTTCTTTGGGACTCGTTTTCATGAGATGGAGAAACTGGGAACCGAGCTGTTAACCATGGTGCAGCCCAGCTCCCTGAACCCAAGGGGAATAAAAAAATTAATTTTTTATGTACAGCTCTTGGTCTCTGTCTGCTAGTACCTTGCTAAGAAAGGTCTCTGGACTTCTGCTCACTATCTTGATTCAAGTGGAGGTCTGTTTGATGCCTCTGCTTTTTTTTTTTTTTTTTCTTTTTTACCTGAAGTGGTGACTTTGGAGGACATCTTCTCTGGGACAGTGGGGAATGAGATACAATTTTCCCCTGAATTGCGTTCCTTTCCTGTTACGATCTAGGCTTAATTAGCCCAGAAGGATCAAAGGGATGGCCGTTTGTGTGTCACAGTCGGGCAGGATGCAGCCTGTAACAGCAGGGAGGTGGTTGCCCATGTAACTGATGTTTCTGATGCAGAGCAGGCAGACAAGAGATGGAAATGGCTGTGAGCCGAAAATTAATCTATGAGCCCATTGAAAGTTTGGAAGAAAGATTTCAGGCCCTTCGCCGACCGTGAGATAGTTTAGATGCAAACGAATCCATCAGGCCTTTGGCTGAGTGAGAAAATGCTGTTATTTGGAGAAAATGCTTCATTGCAATGGAGCCACAAGACTCTTGACCCTGGGGAAGGGAGCAGGGATGCCTCTGCGGGTGCCTGATGTCCATCAGGATGCCCCGGTGCATCCTCCCCGAGGCTGCTGCAGGGGAGGCACAGCTGCAGCGGGAGTCTCAGCTCTGCACTGGACCTTGCCCCACAGATACTGTAGCCTGTATGTATTTTCTGTCTGTAATATTTAGGGGGAAGTGTGGCGTGCTGATGGGAAGCGGCTGAAAATGAGCTGGCTAAATCTGCTTGGACCTGCCATGTATTTCAATTCTGACCTTTGATATCTCTTGCTGCCGCTATCTCGTGTCTTCCTTTATCTGAGACTTCCAGTCTCACGTCAATTTTAAGACATGGGCTGTGGGCCTTGGGCAAATATTCAGTGGAGATTAGGAGGAGACTTTAATGAACGCAGCACAGAAGAAGCACTTGCATGACAGTGGCTTTTGAAAAACCTTTCCCAGGGCAGTTGCAGCTAATCTGGGGCACGCCCTGATTTCGTTCACTTGAGATGCCAGCTGCAAGGCATGTTGTTCCATATGAATTTTCTTTTACATTTCACCCGCTCAAAATGTCCACTCTGCGGCTGCTGGGGGCTTGAAATGAACTTGGGAATGCATCCAAAAAATGGTGGGTGGGTGTGTTTCATGGGTGAAGGCTAGTGGATGAAAATCCCTGTCAAACGAGGGGATACGAAGAAAAGACGATCCCAGTGCATACCCCGGCCAGAGCCAGGGCAGAGGGAGGGAGGGAGGATTCGTTTCTACAGGGTGCGTCAAGATGCTGACCCAGATTCGTGATGCCGCGGTGGTGGGTTTTACGCAGCGCTAACTGCGCATGCAGCAACTCAGCAGAAAACAGCTTGTACAGCACGAACGTTTCATCACATCCCTTCCAGGGTGGTGAACGGACTACCTGGAAGTCCCTGCAGCTTGATGGCTGGACTGAGAATTGCTTCCCACCTCCCACCCTCTTCCCCTCTATAATTACTAAAACTCTATAGAAAAGCTGAGTGGTGGGGTCTGGCTTCAAGGTCAGCTGCACCTTTGAGGCAAGCCCTGCTGTGAGCGGGTGGTTGCACTGGGTAACCCCCAGAGATCCCACCTGAATCACCGAAATCAGTGGGGTTGTAGCAGTGTGATGGTGGTATCAGAGTCAGGCCCCCAGGGACATACACCCGAGCGCAGAGCTGGCTGCAGGTGTGTCCGACTGCCCGTGAACTGCCTTGTTCAGAGTTTATCCCTTTTACCTGCATCCTAATTAGTTGCTAAATGACCAATAAATGATCGCTGCTTAATCTCAGTGTTTCCCCACCATCAGTTATGTAAAACTATCAGTATTATTTTATGCCTGGTACAGTTCTGTTAAAGGAAATGGTGCTATTCAAGGACCTGCATGATGCAGAATTTGGTCTGACCTAGAGCTTATTTAATAAAAGTTTTGTCTGCGAGTTTTAGCTTCCTCTTTCTGCTCAATTTACAGGACCACAACCTCCTTTCATTTTCGCTTACCTTCAGAGATCCAAGTTCAGACCTGTAGGAAGCACCAGAGAAAAGAGGAAGGCTGGACTAGCTGCTAAGGCAAGTCTAAGGTCTAACTCAGGCCTGCTGAGGCCCATTTCCACTATCATGGACTTACGCTTCCCATTTTTGTCCCCTTTTCTCCCTCTAGAATGATTGTACTGGCCTATCTTACCAAAGTATTAAATAGCTCAAGGAGTTGAGGCTTAGAAAGAGCTTGGAGAGTGGCAGACAAAGTACAAAATGAGGCAGTATTGTGTAGTCCTCGAGGAGATTGCATTCGCTCCATCACACAGCAAGGCCACCGGGAAGGTCACAGTAATTTGGGTTCTTGCTCAGCCCTCCTCCCCAGTATTTGGAGGGAGACTCTCAGCCTGACCTCAGCAGCTTGTGAGCCCTTGGGTCTGTGGATGTGACTGCACACGGCTGTGGGGCAGCAATTGTTGGGATATTTCAGGTTTTTTCAGTTTCTATTTCTGATTAGGTAGCAAGAGAAGAACTGGTGGTGTGGCTCCTTGTAGTGGACCACAGAAACATCACTGCTCCTCCAGTTTTGGCAAACGAGTAATGACCGATGTTGTCCTAAGTGAAAATTGCTTCTCCTTATGTCCCATTAGGAGCTGCAACGGAAAGCTTGCTGTGGATCCACTTCTGTAGCAACTTGGCCAAGGAAGAGTTGGGTCCCTCACATGGGGCAGCTTCAGGCTGGCAGCAGGGACCTGGGTTTTGGCACCACGCTGGGATGAGATCACATCACTTTAACCCTTTGTGAGGGGAGGAGGCAGCTCTCCTCGCTGCTGAAGGCCAACACATTAGTGCTGCATGATGCCAGCCGCGTGTCTGCCCTCAAACATGCTTGTCGTGGCTGCCAGCATTGATTTCGTTGAAGGGAAGCCCTCAGTTTATCGGGCCAAGCTCTTTTTTGTGCCAAGATCTACTTGGCACAGAGGAGAGGGGCATTTGTCAGGGACTGCAGTTATCCCTGAGGTTTGCTGGTAGTTTTTAAAGCTGCTGCGGTCTGTGAATGGCCACGGCATTCACTTGGTGGCTGCAGCTACCAGGTCACCCAGAAGGGACTTGGTCACCCCAGGCCTTGGAGGGCTGCTGGGCTGCTCCTTCCAGCCAGCCCAGTGGGATGAGGGAATGATCCTCCTAGCACTGTGCTGGTTAAGGCCACCTCTCCATAGTGGAGCACTTAGCGTGGTCCCCGTGGTCAAGACACATCCCCTTTGCCTGGCTCAGGCTGCAGAAGGGCTGGGAACATGGGGAAGAGCTGGGTCTGATACATGTGATTCTCCTGCTTGCTGCCTCTTCAATCTGATCTTCCCCCTATCCCTGGCAGGACAATAAATGCCAACTGAGCCATGTCTAATTCTTCCCTATCTTTCTCAGCCTGTACTTCTTTTCTTATCTGAGTGGCCAGAAATAACCTCTGCCTCCTCTCCTTTCCAAATGTTGTTCATGCAAGATTGGCCTCGTGGTACCCGCATAGGAGAGTAAAGCACACAGCTTGGGTTTTGTCCGTAGACAAAAGGGATTGAACTGCAATGAGCGGGGAATTTCCAGAGGCGGGGTTCATGTGCAGCTACTGGGGATTTTCCAAGAAGGATGATACAAAGCAGAAGCCTTGTGTAGACCTCACGGCATCTATTTGGTTAGGTTGCATTGCATGGCCCATGTATCACAAGGTATTGCAGGAAAAAGTTAGTGTTTTGGACTCAGAGGTTTTTTATTTTTTTCTCTTCTGCAATAGATTTCTTCCTTTTATTGCCCTCTTATTTTGATGTGCTTGCTCGTGATTGCTAGATGCTGCTGTGAAGAGGGTGACTCAAGCACTAGTGTAGAAATGCCCTGTGTGAAAAAAGAGACCTTGATATGGATAAATAGAAAGGGGCCAGATCCTCACCAGAAGATAAATGGATGCAGAGCCTCTGCCTACAAACGCAGCCATCCCTGTTTATGCTGCTCTAAAGACTTGTCTTGGAGAAAGTCAGCTGAGCTAGGGAGCTAACATACTTACTAGGGTAAGTATGATGTCAGATGCATCTGCATGTCCCTGCCAGCTCCCACTTGCTTTCTTGACTAACTAGGCTGTTCTCTGGGATGGAGGGCATCTGATGGACTCAGAGGTTGTTCCCCTCCATAGGTGAACCTTCCCTGAGGTGACCGTTCAGGCCAGGGCAGCTCAGGCACGGGCTGTCCCATGACCGTGAGTGCATCAGAGAGGTGTTGCAGGAGTGGCAGGGGTTTTACTCCAGCCGGGACTCTGAATAGAAGGGGGATGATGTGGCAAGAGCGTGCGTGATGCAAGCACCGCACGTCTCTTGCATGTCTGGTGCGTGATATATGAGGAAGCACGGGGAAAATTCTTGAGCTTTGTAGACAGCTTTATTCATATCTCCTAGATATGGATGGACTGTGGCGGTGGTTGCAGGTAAATCTCACTCCTCCAGGTGACTGGGAGCCCTTGTCACACTTTCTGATTCACGTTAGCTGTAGCTGAAAGCTTAGGTGGGACAGAGGTGCCACATGGACCTTGCGCTGGGTCTCTGCACAACAGGGAGCTCTGTGAGTCTGAAAAGTCCCCATTGGCCAGCTGCATGTGGGAGGTGGAGGGAGATTTGGAGGAGTATGTGAAATGAGTATTTGTCCATTTTGAGCTTTAAGCACTCAAGGAAATTTTGCAATTAAAAAAAGAACAAAAACCTCAGCCCTCCACCCCGTTAGTTTCTGTGCATCCATGCGTGTGTATCTATATATAAAGAGTTATTTTAGAAAGCTGTTCAGTTGTCTCCCATCCTCCATCTCTCATTCATTCAGTAGGGCACTGCTTCTCCTGGCATACCAGTAAGTGGGAGAACGGTAATGCAGGCCACACCTTAGGGCTCACAAAAGTGTCACTTGAAAGTCAGGATTATAGCCAGACTTTTGACATAGCGATCTCCCAGCATGACACTTAATAAAATTTTCTTTTTGCCTTGCTCCTGCATGATGTTCAGTTCTTCCATTCAGCTGGAGACCAGTGGCCAATCTATGGTATCTTCAGTAGGGCCAGGGTGTTTATTTCACAGCCAGACCTGGAATACAGATTCTTGAATGCTGTGCACCACTAATGCACCATTGAATAATCCTTGTAATTATTTCCCAGGTCTTTTCTTCTCAGGATACACATATCCTGCGCATATTTTAACGGTGCACGTAAGCTGGAGGCAATGGCTCTGTCGTCAGCTTCAGCAGGCAAGTCTGGATCAGCAGCTGGATAGACCGGTGCTGTTGTGCCGATCACTGCTGGCTGCAGATCCGGCCCATCCGTGGCAGCCCATCCATGGCAGCGGAGATAGCTGGGGAGAGGGAAACTCTTCCCTGGGGTCAGGGTCACCCAGCAAGTATCAGCGCTCTGAGAGTAACAGGAGAGTTGAGCAATATCAGAGCGGGTCACTTGCTTCTCTGAGGCAACAAAATGTTAAACATTTGGTCCATCAAAAATGCTCGAGGCATGTGCTTAAGTGGAGCGAAGCCTTCAATCAGTAGGTTGTTATTACTGGGTCTGGTAGTAATGGCAAAATATCTGCCCTTCTTTGGGATTAGTAAAGGGATTTCTTGATAGCTTCCACTACCCCTTTGTAATTAAGGGCATGAGCCTCAAGTGGCATAAAAGGGCAAAACTCCCCTGGGGTCACTGGAGCTATTCTGACCAACGTGACAGGGGACATTGGCCTCATTGTTACCGTTGGCCTTGGTTACTCATTTTTTCAGGTTTCCACTCAGAATTACTCATACCAGTTTTTCAAATGGGATATGTGTGGTGACTAAGCTGGGTTGGATGAGTCTAACATATTTCATTATATCTTATGCTAACATGAGTTGTTGTTATTTTTAATGTACTGATTTATGAAAAGTATATATATTGGGGGAGGATGAGTATTTTACTATATACGGAGATCTCTCCTTGTAATATCACATCAACTTTCAGGCAGCTGATGATCCTTACTATTTTGCATGCAGCTATATAGAATTGGATTTAATGCTCCACGGGCCTATGCAAAATGATGCGCCAAGGCAACTGGGAGGCAAAAAGGCTTTTAAATGCACTTTAATATTTAGCTCCCAATGTCTGTGCAGAAAGGAGCAGTCTGAGACATTTGGCAACACTTGCCCACAGCTGTCCCAAGAAATACTGTCCCTGGTCTTCCTACTATACAGTGGGTGTGCAATACTGCATTAATGATGGGTCATCATGCTCCTCTGACTCTGCAGGACCTGGAATACCAGTGCCTGGCTTTATAACCTTGGTGGTAACTGCTCTCTGGTATCCATTCAACTCTGAGAGCCTGCAAGCCTGGAAAAAAGTCCATCGGCATAGAAAAAGTGTGTGAATCCTTTGTTTTTCTGCCAACAAAGAGGCATCTTCAGAGGAAAACAAAAATAAATTGGCTGATTTGGTCAAGTAGATCTGAGCTGAAAAGTTGAGAGACCCATATCCTGCCTGTGAATTTATATTTATGCATAGCACGCATTCAGATCCCTTCTCTAAGCAGCAGGCTCAAGGGGCTATGGAGCTGCGGTACTGCACCACCAGGAAGGTGTTTTGCAGCCCGAGGAGTCTTGTTCTTGAAATTTCTTGAGTCCCAGGAGGGACTGCAGCGTCCATAGGGTATGGCCATGTTTTATAGCACATCCACCCGACTGCTGTTAAACTGTGGCACCGTGAAACCCTTGGGTACATGTTATACCCTCTATTGGTGGTGGCATTTCAGCAAAACCTCTCTTCCCCCGCGCTGCAAGGGTTATGTATAATTCTCTTGGAAAAGAAAATCCTCTTTCTGCACCCTGGCAGGGTGTGAGCTGCATGCAGGTTGGAGGGTAGTCGCTGAAAGTATTCACTTCTTTTTTTTTATGCTGTGCCACCTTTCCAGTGTAATTACCACCTCTGTGTCAGTTTTGATCTCTAAATGGTTAAAGCTCATGAATCACCTTTTGTTTCCCTTTTCCATAGCTTGATAACCAATGTTTTTCCCTTAAAGTGTTTCCTGTACTGCAAACGTCTGACCATGACTGATCAACTCCAGTCATCACCATCGTGAACGATTGCAAATTGTGCAACATTGTCCCTTGATGAAGACGAGTGAGCTCATCGTTGGGACCGGAATGTGACTCTTCTCCCAGGCATTTTTTTCATTAGCAGGGGAATAAAGTCAAAGAGGAGCAGGAAGGCTCCCGTAATGGGATAGATCAAACCAAAAGATTAGGGAATGGCTCACTGAAACCGCCTGAGATTATCACAGCCCTTTTCACTCAGCTAACTAGCACGTAAATTGGGGAAGTTAGGTCACCAAATTTTTATGGTGCTTCTCGCGGTGCGGGAGTATCCCAGAAAAATTAGGAGGCAGTGAATGTGTGAGGAGTAATAACACTGTTTTACACAAGGCATAATTAACACGTGGAAATTCCTTTCAGAGAGAGTCTCGAGGTCAAGAGGCAAGTGGGATTAAGAGAGTGAATGAAACACTTACAGGGCTAATGAGGATGCTCCTAACAACTCTGTTAGAAGGAATCAAAAGCACTAACGAGTCTCGACTTTAGGAGCATTTGCCAAGGCTTGGATATTGTAGCTGTTCCTTGGTTGTCCACTGAGGGGTTCATTCAATCTTTTCCTGAATCTCTTTGCTCTCAGAGGCTCAGTATCAGAGTAGGTGGGTCACTGGGATTGCCTGCAATGCCAATTTGTTTCTATAGCATGGAGGGAATCACCAAAAGCATTTTCTGTGTGTAAATATACCTATGCACGCTATGTAAATTGAAACTATTTAATATGCATAGTTGTTCCGACCTCACTAAGTTTTATGGCTGCAAAGTCTGAAGGCATGACATTATCAAGGAGAAAAGTTGCGTTTATCTCCTTTTTGCTTGCAGACTCCATTTTATATACCAACCTCAGCAAATGTAGCAATGAAGACAGCAATATCAAGTAAAAAAATCAAAACAAAGCCTCCCAGCTGCTTACCCATGCATGTTCCCAAATCCTACACTGAGCTAGGTTTGAATTTTGCAAAACCTTTTCTTTATAATGGGCTGAACAAGCAATCAGGTTAAAACAACCTCCTTTTCCCTTCCTCTCCCCGCTCTCTCCCCAAATCTGCACTGTGTAAGATCCTCACACCAAAGTTTGCAGTTTAAACTAAAATTTCTGAGCTCTTCCTGATATCCGTGTTTCTTTGGAATACCTTAGTGGAACGTGCATGTCCCAGTCCTCTGAGCAGTGGCTTGAGGTCCCTGCTGTTCCCCGGTGGGCCAGGCTGCAGGACATCGATCCAGCCAGGATGACAGAATGCTTGGAAGCCCCCACCACTCTCCTGAGCCCAAGCTGAAGTTTTATTTACGCAAAGTTTGCCAGAAAAATGTTAGTCATGAATGAAATATCCATAAGATCACACAACCGTCCTCCTAAGCTTTTATTTCATCTGTTTTGAAAGGATGTATAATTTTATAATACAATGCAGTCTTTTAAGAAATGCTGTGGATGAGAGATGACATATTTGCAGTGACGAATGGAACAGATGAAGAGACCTGTTGGTTATTGTCCACCAGTTGCATACATCCTTTGCCTGATGAAGCAATTCCTTATTTGTGTAGTGAGCGCTAATTGTTTATGTTTGCTCTGTGTTTAACACAGAGGACATTGCTCACTCCCATGGCATTTACAATTAGTGCTAATCACAGGCAGTGTAGTCAGATGTAGGTGGTACCTAAATCAAAAGCCAAAGGGGTGCTGATTTTGTTAAACCTCTAGGTGGGAACATCACTATTTCCTTCACCAGGAGCAGAGTTTATCCCTGCCACGGGCGCCCTGCATTATCTCAGCCCCTCCTGGGAATGAAGGTGTGATCCAAGAGTCAGGAGGGGGCCAGTCAGTGGACAGGACAAAAAACGGGATGCCTGGGAACTGCAGGACCCCTCTTCTCTTCTGGTCTTGATGCCCTGACGAGAGAGCGGTGGGAGGATGAGGGCAGAGGAAAAGCAGTGCTCAGGCTGTGCTTGGGATTAGAAATGTGTTCCCTGGCAGGGAAAGCTTTGGTGATTCATTATCAGAGCCTCCATGGGTCTGAAACAATTTTGCTGCACATTTCTCAATCCCTGTTCTGCTCGTCCTGCAGATAACTAGGCGACAGGCAAAGACTCTTTTGAGAAAAAAAAAAATGTTAGAAGTGAGAAACAGCATCACAGCAGCAGCTGGCAGAGCTGCTGCAGATAAGGGCTTGTGACGATTTCCATTACCCTGTTGTTTAAGTGCTTACGGTTCAGCCATTAAAATTAGTTTGGAGCTAAAAACTGACTTTGAGTTGCTCATCTCTAACACTGAACACACACAAGGTATGGTTTTTATAGCGTAGGTTCCCCATTCTTGGCAAAATTTATAGTAAATGGATTTGCCCCCATCTGTTAGCTGCAGGCACAGACTTACGCATGCAGTTTGCAGGTATGGGGCACAGAGCTACAAGGGAAATTATCCAGGTGTGGACCCAGAGCTTGTTCTCTGTCCTCAAAATCAGCAGGCTGCCGTATCAATGAGCGTATAACACACCCCAGAGCTTCTCCGTGTATGCCAGTGAGAACAGCACACAACCACACTGGCGTACTCAGCTGTGCCTACTGCTGCTTGTGGACACGCGGCTGGGCTGAGTTGTGACATTTGCTGGCCCCTGTTTGGCCATGATGCCAGAAAGAATTTTTTTTTTTTTTTTTTAAAGAGAATGCAAACCAGTTTCAATCCTTTACATTTTTATTTTTGGAACCTGTTTAGTCGATGATCTGTGCCCTTAAAAGGGTAATGAAACTCCAGTTCCCATCCCTTTCTGTCCTCCAACAGCCCCTGGGCAGTGCTGCTACTGCTAATAGTTGCTGAATTGTGATGTAAGGCTGCCCATGTGGGCAGGGAAGTACATCTTCAGTAATACAACGGGAAAAGTCCCTTTGGAGTGCTTATTTCTGAAGAGGTCATTCTGCACTGTAGGAAGTAAAGAAATAGAGAAGATAAATCTTCCTGAACATGTGTCGCGCCTGTACAGACACACGGGGATCTGGTAGCCGCTGTTGTCAACGCGTATGTCTACTGCAATGCCTCTGGAAATACCTCTTGGAAAAATTGTTCTTCCTTAGTGATTTTCTGTGGTGTTTCCAAAACACCACACGTGCCTGACCACTGCTTATTGGGTGGATTTTCCCTGGCCAAGCAGCAAAGCGGAATGGGGCCAGGATGTGGAGGGAAACTGGGATATCTTACACCAGATGAAGTGTGTAATCCCCTCTTTGGGAAGGGGAAGAGCCAAAAGGGATCAGGGAGATGGTGAGAGAGAGTTTTCTCTCGCAGGATGAGTGCAGAGATGGTAACTGCCCCTTGCTGAACGTTAATCCCATAACGGCCATAGGCTCAGCAGACCCATGTCTGTTGCCCCACCTGAAGACCATAATCTACTTACAGCTCCCACAGGGGCTGCGTGACCATGACTTAATTAACGCTCATCAAGAAAGAATCTTTCACTTCATTGTATCATCACTTTTTATTTTTACACTCCTTCGATTAAAACCATGAGTAATTACTCGCACTGTTGACTTTGGCATCTCCTCTTAGATCTCGTGCGATAAGCAGTGGACAGGCGGGTGACTCAGAGCACTGGAGTGATCTGGGGGCGGTGTCTAATTTAGGCAGCGATGGTCGGGTGCCTCATCCAGGTGGTTTGGGTGCCTCAGCTGGGTGGCATGGCTGCCTAGAAAGGAAGAGGACTAAAATCCTGAATGAAAGTCCCTTGACAGGATTCAGAGCAGACCCACGTAATAACTGGAGTGTTTACCATAGTATCACTGCATCTGACTTTCTTGCTGGCCGGATGGGATTACTCATATTTGAAAACTACTTTCATCAGACTAATAGTAAATGCACTCGCTCGGCTAGGAAAAATCCTTTACATTTTTGAGGAAATCCGCTTCATTTGCCTGATGCAGCACGAATGATTGGCACAGCACAGAAATAGTTGCACAATGCTGTGTCCTGGTGTACAGGTGATTGTTTTACTTGCCTTTGCTATTGAAACCTTTCTCTTCTGCTAGGTTACAGCCACTTACACTGGCTTCCGCAGCATTTTAAGGCTGAGTCACTACCTCATAAATAACATAAAGTCCTGCAATTTTACTGTATCTTTATTATTAGATCTCTGTAATTAATGGCCTTATTTTGGAGAAGAGGGAGGGAAAGCAGTGTTCTTTGAGTGTGTTTGTAAAAGCAAAACTGAGCAGGGCTTTAGGAAGAAGAGCAGAATTTGGAAACAATGGTGAAAAACACCCAGGCATTGTTTATGCCATTAGCCCGTCTTAGTGTGTTGCTGCTGATGCAGGATTCACGTAGAACTCAAATTCTTATGCGTGTCCTGGCATGTTCTTACTGGTTCGATCTTGGGGCTGAGAGACATCTGCCCTGGATTCTTCCTTCTGGGTCTGCTCCTCACCCTTTTATGTCCTAATCAGTCTGTTTTTAAGTCACTTGGAATCTCTAAGTCACCAATGACCCCCCTTTGGACGGGATCTTATCCCTTAGATGGTCACTCTTGGAGTCTGTAGGGCCACTTCTGGAGTATGACACCATCTGACTGGCTTGCAAAGTGCCAGATCCTCTTTTCCTCGTCTCATGCAGGTGGCATGGAGAACTGGTCAATGTGCTGACAATGCTCTGAGGACATACAAGGTCCATTACTATGAGCTCACTGTAAACTGTCCTCCAGCAGTGAGGAAGGAGGCCAGTGTTGGGGTTGGTGTGGTTGTTGCCATGTAGCTGGCGTGGGCAACACTGACTCAGCTGTGAAGGACTGGCACTACCGCTGTTTTCATCTGTAGTGACTCTTTCCAGCCCAAGCTCAAAGGATGATGACCCATGAGTTACAGAGATCACCTGCAAAAGGCCACCATTGTGAAGTGACGGAGCAATACAGTGTTGCATGTTAATGACCCTTATAGTAGTGACAGCCTGTCCCACACCTTCCTGAATAACACATTCACCCGTTCAAGTTCTGCTTTGAGAAAGCAAAGGGGGCTGTAATTAAAGCTTGCCCATCCAGTTCCCAGTATCTGCAGTTTGCTGCTGAACAGAGAAACAAGGGCTGAGCTGACCAAAACCACCAGCAGACACTGAAGTGAAGCTACAGCTGTGCTCCTGGAGAGACTACCATAGGCAGAGCAGAGCCACGTAACCCAAAACTGTGGCATGAACGTCTCACTAAGAGATGTCTTTCCAATACATTGCACCTGCTGCAGGGCAAAGTGCTTCTGGGATCTGAAGCTACGACCACTGCTTGCTGGTAGAGATTTTATAGCCAGCTCAGGAGCAGCCATGTGGCTGCCTAGTGAGAAAGGGATACTTATAAAGGCTGAAGGAACTCATTAGAGGTCAGGAGAACTACAGGAATTGGACTGGAGTAAGAAAAAGGACTGGTCAGCTGTTGGTTGCATGCCAAATTCCTTTCAGCGGGTAGCAGGAGGAAAAATGATTATTGGTCCAACCAACAAATTAATCTCTCAAGGAGGTATCTAAGTAGATGGTAGGTGTGGCGATAATCACACGGGCTGGGGAAGCAAGCCCGTAGTGTGTCATCTCCACTGCTGACATCTCTTGTGTGAGTCCCTGCACTGTGGTTTCACAATCCATCAGCTGCAGGATCATCAGCGTGGGAAAACAGAAGTTGTAAGAATTGCCTGGGACATTAATATTAACCCTAAATAAACTTGGTTTTATTTTTTGTACCTTGCTATATAAGAGAAGGGCACTGCAATTTCCTGTTAGGAGCAGTCAGCCTAACCCGAGCGTGGGTAATCTACCTTCTAAGCTAGAATAAGCATTTTGCACAAGATCTATATTTACGGGCAAATATTGCTTGCTGTACTCTCACAAGTGGGCATGAGGGAGCCAGCTTCCTCTTCTCCCTCGAATACATCACGTTGTTTTCCTTCTATCAAGAGTGGTAGAAGTCCCTTAGGAAGTCTCTCAATCCCATGAGTCAATTGAGCAGGATTTGCCTTAAAATATTTTATCAGTTGCAAGCATTGATTATACTGATTAGCTGATTGTACTGTCCCACTGCCCTGTTACTGATTTATGTGGTAAGAGTGTAGTCTGCCTGCTTGAAGTTTGGTGACAGGCATGACCCACAGAGACAGGCTCACCCAGTAAGAGCCAAATTGATCTGTAGTTTTCTCCTACCATCTTTAACCCTCAATGTCCTTCCCTCATCTCCTGCTGGCTTTAATATATTTACGTCTCAAAGGAAGAGGGGACACCTGAACCATGGTGAGAGAACGTGCTGTTCCCCTTGGAACAACATCCTTTTCAGAGGCTTGGCAAGGCCAACGCATCACACTAAGCTGAAAGTGACCTCCCGAGGAAAGAACTTAGCACCATAACCTGCGAGCTGGTGTCCCCCATCGCCTCGCCTCACCTGCAGGGATTAGCAGGGGCTTGGCCTCCTGCACCCACTCTGGGAAGTCCTGGCAGCCCCCAGCGTCATGGTCGATGAGCCACCATTAAGGGGGTTCCCAGGCGTGTTGTGGGACCCAGCTGGCAGCTGTGAGCTGAGCGCAGAAGGAAGTGAGGAGTGGTTTTCTGGTGGGAGGGAGGCTCTGGGGAGGCAGGAGATGGTTTTGATTAAACTGTCATCCCTTTCAAAGCGAAAATCTCTTCAATGAAAGCTGCATAAACCTGTGTGGGGCTCATTGGCCTTTCATACAATAGACTGGCAAGGGAAGCACCCTCTGTAGTTAAACTGGTTTGTCGTATCAGCGTAAGGAAGATGGTGAGCATAATTATTGCTCACCGCCTCGGGGAGGTGGAGGAGGAGGGAGACAAGCTCGTCCTGTGACCCAGAGCACTTTGCTCGTTTACTAATGAGATGAAAATTTGGAGCCCATTAATACAAATTCCACTTTCCCTGTTGCCTGACTTTGGCTGCACAGGGGTGACGGCTGGTTGCTCGACCATGGCGGGAAGCATGGGATTTGTGGAACAGGCGGAGGGTGCCAAGGAGCCTCTGCTGTACCTGCTCGCCCTGCGCTGGTGATAAAGCAAGCTGTGGCTCGCACTGTGGTAGTCATAAGTAGAACAAGGTCAACTGCCTATTTCAGTCAACATGACAGAAATAGAGTTGATCTCAATAAGATCCCAACTCTTTCTTCCTGTTAACTTCTCAGTTCCAATTTTAGGATTGCTGTAATCAAGCTGAGGAAGAGGCCATTTATCCCATGGAGGGGAAGTTGCTTGAAGCTCAGGCAGGAGGAGAGGAGTCGCTTGAAAATGTACTTTGAGAAATGAGTCTCTGGCCCACAGGGAGGGTCTGTGTGATTCAGGAGTTGTTCCCATCCAGTCATCGGTGTGGTCACACAGAAGGTACCTGGTCAGAAGAGGACCTGTTCTCCTTCCCTTCTCGTGGCAGCCGCACCGAAGGAGGGAGGTGGTTGGGCTGTACGATCTAGACCGGCCGAGCGAAAGTTTCCAGGTTCGCAAGTCTGCACATCCATTAAACTGTTAAAATTCTGGCTTTGCGCAGAGCCTCCCTTGCCTGCTGCCAAGGAATACTGATGCTCTTTTCGTTGGAGGCAAGATGCTGACAGCTCTGTCTAATACAGGCGGAAATGGGGTGGGGTGGAAACTGGCCCTGAATGCTAATCTAAATGAGCAGCAACTTACAATACGAAGCCTCCGCCATAAACAAATTAGTTAGGATGTTCTCTTAGGACAAACATTCGGAGTGGTTTTATGATAGTTCAATTAGTTTCCTCTGAAACACTTGTGAATGCCACAGCGCTGCGCTGCTGACGGCCGAGTGATGCGCTTTACCTTGCAGCCTGCCTGTGCTCGTCCTCCATCCCCTGGTCTCCCCTGGGCTGGAGGGAGGGCTGGGAGCCTGAGGTCCTTCTCCAGGCCTGGTGCAGGCTCAGGCGGTCTTCGAGCAAAGGAGCGGAGCTGGCGGTTTCCCCACATGGGTGGTGCTTTGCCGGTGAAGCTCTTCTGCTCTGTGCCCCTGGGCAGGGGCAGAGGTGCCCACACCGGTGGCTGCTCGCTGCTGCCCCTCTGCTGTTTTGGCACGAGTGCTGGTGCAAATTCAAGAACTGACCTGGTGTGAGGAGAGGTAGGGGAAGGGGGATATGTGCCTCTTCTGCTGGTTCCTGTCTCGGTGGGATGAGCTCCCCATGCCACATGTCTGCACACATGCGCAGGCCAGCGCAGAGCAGGCAGCAAGGCAGGAGCAGCAGCTGGAGGTGACGCACGCACAAAATGCTGGGTTAAAAAGTTGCTTGCAAACCAGGACTGCTAGTGCGGGTTATCTGGGCTGCGATTTGACCCCCAGTAGTCACGTCGCTCATGGTAGTGAGTGGGGCTGGTAAGAGCTCAGCTCTGCTATAGACAGACACACATCTGCTGTCTAGCAGGGCTTCATCTGGCTGTGCAGCATTGCACTTTTTCACACCCCTGACCTTCAGAGCCTTGCTGGTGTTTGCAGCTGAGCAGGACCAAAACTGCGGTCTGAGTGGAAGGTCTGATGTGGAAGCTTGCTCCGGAAGATGAGAACCTTCTCACGTAAGACAGGAGCTGCCCTTCCCAAAGGGGAGCTGTACGGGGGCTGCTGCTGAAGCAGCTACAGCGGCAGTTGAAACAAGTGTCTCTGAAGATCTGTTCTGGTACACTTCCAAGCACGGGTAAGCCATAAAGGTCATATTCCCGTCCTGCTTCCCATTTTGTTTATGGGGGTGGAGGCAGAAATATGCAAGACAGAGTATTCTCATTCTTGTGGTTCAGGAGGGAGGAGCCGCATCAACCCATGAAAGAAAAACCAGGAAGGAAAGCACCCAAAAGGTAAGAGCTGTCACTTCTGGCAGGCAGGCAGCCGTCCTTCCCGGCACGAGGAGGAAAGGGCTTGGCCTTACCTGGCTTTGCAAAGGGGCACCAGGGCTCAGGTTTACCTGGGAGCACACCTGCAGCATCTCTCAGCCAGGGGCCTGGAAGGACACTCAAAAGCCCCCTGTGCCACAGTGTCAGCTGTGGCGTGCCCTCGGCTACCCTGTGCACGTCCGTCTGCAGTTCCCAGGCTGCCGGGACAGGACAATCAGATATTTGCCTCTGGGAAGGAGTCCTTGTGCCAGCGCACCAAAAGGCAGCGTTTGCTCTCACTGAATCGATAGGGTGGTTTGGGTGTAATGGAGAGCGGTATTTGGCCCAGCTGGCTGTCAATAGCGCTGCAGCTTTCTCAGCTCACAGTTATTGTCAGGGCAGCAACTATTCATGCACTTATTTTCCAATAGAGCTGATTTGAATAATTCACCTTCCCTGATCTCTTTTTGAAGCCAGGAGGGACTAGCCTTTATGACCCCAAACTGCTGAACAGAGCTGTAGGAGTGACTCCAGCTGGACTTTCTCCAGTCCTCTTGCTCTGCTCCCCATCACCAGTGTCTTCCCCTTTGGCTCTCCTAAGGAGAGACAGAGCAAGGGATCTCACCCAATCTCTAAGAAAAGGAAGTAAGAATGTGTCTGGCCTGAATGCAATTTATAAATAAAGACCTTCAGAAAGCAGTTCCCTTTTTCTTTTCACACTCTCTTGCTCCTTCCCTCCCTGGCCCTCATGTCCCCTCCTGCACGGCACAGATGTGCCGCCTGTCCCTTCCTGTTGACGTGCTCCTGGTGTTGCTTTGTCCTGGTGGTGTGGGGGGCTCCAAGAGAACATCCGAAGACTTCGTGGGACCGGAGTCTGTTCTGCTGCCTATGGTACAGGTACCGTGGGGAGGTCAGTAACTGCGTGCTCACCCAAACAGCTGCTACTTAAACAGAGAAATCATAATGATAAAAGGACTGTAAAAAAAAAAATCTGTGTCTGTCCTGCTGAGGTTCCTGGCCAGGCTGCAGAGATGGTTGGAGAAGCTTAAATACAAGTGAGCAAGTTGGACCCAGGCAGGTTTGAAAAACTAGCTGACTTTACTGAAGTAAACTCCTATTTAATCATTCCTCTGTTGCTTTAAAGGTGGCATATACTGCCAGGTAAGTGGAAATATGTTTGTTTTGAAGCCGTGGGTAAATGTCCTGTAGGGAATTAAAATGTCAATCTGTAGCTGCATTTGTTTAATTAAATTGTATACACAAGGCTGTGAGCGCAGATGATCTTCTCACTTGAGCGCCACGTCTTAAAGGTGTTGAACCCCTTCCCACTCCTCCCAGCGCACAGCTGTCCCCACGCTCTGCTGGCAGAAGGGTCATGGGGGTGCTTATGGGGCTGCTGGAGGCAAATTCCTCCGGATTAGCTTGTCCCCTACTTCAGCTGCTGTTCAACCTAACCCATCCCACCTGCAGCAGCTCAAGGTGCTTGCAGGGTGGTCTAGAGCCGAGATCTGCCACCAAGCACCATGAAGGCAAGGATGTCTGCAAGGGCTGCTGGATGAGCATCCGACCACAGTCCCACGGCAGTGGCCAAGAGCTAAACTGGAGCAGGCAGTGGAGGTCAGCAGATATGGGTTGACTTCACCTGTCTGACCGTCTGCATTATTGCTTTAAGTGATGCTGCTCACTGCTGTGACCTCCTTGCCCGAATGGTCCCGTGGCGTGCCCCAGGGAAGGGACACCTGGCATCGCCCATGGCTTACCAAACCCACGCAGGCTGCTTACTGTGCAGCAAAAGCATCCATGTGGAGTTACAGTGCCATAGCTATTGCATTTTAATTTCTCACCTAGGTCATTTTATAGCAGCTTCCCCATTGGGGATATAAGCCATAAAAAGCAAGCAGGAGTACAAGGATACATCTTTATGTTTACTACTGGATCTCATTTTCCTTATAAACTCATTTTGTGCCCAGTTTTAAACCCACCCCCTTCCTTAGAAGATGTGCTGTTTGTCTAAAAGGGGTTATGTTTCCTCTTGTACTAGAGGATCAGTTAAGAGGGAAGTTCATATTTTACTGGGAAAGGTGCCTTGAAAACAGGCTTCAAAAAAAAAAAAAAAAAAGAAAAAGGGGGTATCCTTTTCTTGCCAAACGCTAACAGAAACTAAATCAAGTGGTTTCTCAGCTTTGCCTGTGTAGTGAACTGACATTCCTAATGAGGACAAAAACGAAGGCACGATGCGATGCATTAAAACCTATCAAAAATAAAAGGGTGCTTAAAAAAACCAAATGGGCAAACTTACATAGTTGTCGTGGTTTAACCCCAGCCAGCAACTAAGCACCACGCAGCCGCTCACTCCTCCCCGCTCCCAGTGGGATGGGGAGGAGGATCAGGAAGAAAAGTAAAACTCATGGGTTGAGATAAGAACAGTTTAATAACTGAAGTAAAATAAAATATAATGCTAACTAATAATAATAAAAATATTATAATAATAATAATTGTAACGAAAAGGAATATAACAAAAAAAAAAGAGAAATAAAACCCAAGAAAAGACAAGTGATGCACAATGCAACTGCTCACCACCCGCTGACCGATGCCCGAGCAGCGATCCGCCCCTCCCGGCCAACTCCCCCCAGTTTATATACTGGGCATGACATTCCATGGTATGGAATATCCCTTTGGCTAGTTCAGGTCAGCTGCCCTGGCCATGCTCCCTCCCGGCTTCTTGCACACCTGCTTGCTGGCAGAGCATGGGAAACTGAAAAATCCTTAACTTAGGATAAGCGCTACTTAGCAACAACTAAAACATCAGAGTGTTATCAACATTATTCTCACACTAAATCCAAAACACAGCACTGTACCAGCTACTAAGAAGAGAATTAACTCTATCCCAGCCAAAACCAGGACAGTAGTGAACACACAGAAGTTCAGTCTGGCCCCAGGGAGATCTGCTTTTAGCCAGTTCATGCGATACCTGCTGAAGTGCAAGATACTGGTTTGCAATTTAAATACTGTGCTGGTGAGCACCTTTGCTTTCCCCAGGTTTCCCAACTTTCTGCTCCACAGTGTAAGCTGTTGTGTAGCTTTGGGCGAATCATTCAACCTCTTGCTTCCCTTTTCTGCCGGTAAAATTGGGAACTTTCTTTGCTCTGTTTAAATCCCAGTCTCAGGAGGGACAGGTGACTGTCCTTTACTGTCTTTATACAGCCTGTTACGGCGAACGCCTAAATTTGGTTGTTACTCTGCTCCTAAAACCAAAATAATGCTACCACTGAGAGGGCAGCGCTGACAGCAGCGGACACAGGAGTGCCCGGTCCTGCAGTCATACGGACCACAAAGCATGCGGTGCTCGCGGCGGAGGGATGTACCGTCTCGTACATCAGGTCAAATCCTTTCTTCACACATCCCTTCAGAGGAGATTTGAATGTTCGGGGGGACAGGACAGCAGACCTTCCTCTCTGCTTAGACGCAGGGTGGGTGCTGTACATGGCTCTGTTGGTGAAGGTAATTATATATTTTTTTTTAATCCTAAACAAGAGAAAAGGTCCCTGATTGTACAGCGGAAGATAAGAATGGTTGATGTGGAAGAAATCTTTCAGTAACAAGGGACTCTTTAGTTTGAGAGCACTTAAGGGATGTCTGTGTTATTGGCGAGAATTTTGATGGCTTCTTTTTCACATCTGTTAAATATTCAGCGTGTGGTTTTAGCAATCTTTACGCTCTTTGTGAGGTTGAACGGGTTTGATTGGATTTTATGCAATTAGTATATTGTGAGAGTTTGTAAGGATTTGCTTCAATTCTGAGATGATTTCTCTTTGTCTGCTTGTGGTTTTCTACAAATATGTGAGCAAGTGCACCATGATGGCAAAAGCATTTGAGGAAAATGAATGTCAAAATCCCGTGTGCTGCTACTGCTGGAAGTGGGAATGTAACTAAGATCTGCCAGCTTTCGTAGTAAGAATTCTTGTATGCTTTTCAGAAAATAGAAGTTTAGTTGTTAGGGGATAGATAAGTCGTGTCTCTTATGGGTGTTAAATTACAGAAAGAAAAGCATTTAGAAAGCTGTTCATTGAATATGCTCAGAAAAAAAATCACAGCGGGTTGTGGTTTCTGAGAGCAGGAAAAAGGCCAATCTTATGTCATAGGCTAATAAAATATATTAAGGATGAAGTCAGTAAAAGTTCTATAGGAAATCCTCTGAAACCGGGGACGAATAGCAACTTATAGTCAACGTTCTTAGAAAAATATAAAGTTAAGTCAAATATGAGACAAAATTACATTTGGCCTCCCTTTGTATTGTAAGAAAACTTGGCAAAGGCTGCGTATCCTTCAGAAGGGAGCACTGCTTGCCGCGGGTAAGCTCTGCACGGCTCTTCTGTGAGGTGAGCTCCTCCACAAACAAGTCACAAAACATTTCCTCGGCACACGTTGTTAGTGCTGAGAAATTTGGTCAGAAAGTAAAAGACAGCTAAATCAATGATTCCAAGTATTTTCTAGCAAATGTTTGCTGTAGGACATGTCTAGCTTTGGGAGGATGCCCAAACACAGAAACATGTTTTCCAGCTCCCCTGGTTGGAAAGACCATTTCAGGCGGTGAATCGAACACAAGCCCACGGAGAGCTCCTTCCCCAAGCCCGAGCGTGGCTTGAAAGGACAGTTTTGAGGGAAGCATGAGCTAACCCTCCTCTCTGCCGTGAGCCCAGTGCCAACCTCAGCAAGCCACGGACAAAGAGGAATAGAGAGCATGAAAATGCTACAGTGGTGTCTCACGCTGGCACCTGCGGGGAACTGAACCATGTTTGTGGAGAGAGTTGGAGACCAGTGCATTTCTCCATCGATCTGTTTGGTGTCTCGCTGGCGAGGGCAGCAACTGCACACCAGTATTAGAAGCCTGATTTGCCTTTATGCTGGGTATCGTGGTGACTTACATTTTGTAAGCCTTCAGAAGATAACACCTCCAGACTATGGTCTTCGCTGGTGTGAAGATGAAGCCACTCCATGACTTACTTGCTCAAAGTCTTTGCCCACGTGTTTGCTCTCAGTGAGAGCAGATTGCTGGAGGTGAAGCTGTTGCATGCGAGAGCCTCCCCACGGCTCCCCTTTCCTCTCCAGCGTGCAGGAGAACTGGTGCCCTGCTGTGGCATCACAACACTGGAAACCAAAAGCCTGAGTTTGTGCTGGATGAGTCACTGTCCTGCGAGGAACATTTAGAGGAAAGCAACTGATTGTTTAAGGGATGGCTGTGAGAACAACTCGACTTGCTGTTTATGTTAGAACTATTAATCAAAAAAATCAAGTACTCAGTGCTTCTGAAATCTTGCTACCTGTTTTCGTGAGTTTTTTTACTCTGAATTGCTGAATGCTGATATCACTGCATTTTACACTGTTTTTTGTAATAGTCCCGGTTGGATTGGTAGTCACAGCTTGAAAATCCCAGTTAAAAAATGAATTCTCCATGTACACCCCAGAACCAAAATCTTTGGGGGCTAATTTAGATTCAATGTTATCATACTGACAACATCTTATCTGCTCTAACTTCACCCTTCCTCCTCTAGCTCAAAGGGGTTGCATTCCCGGCTGTAGGTGAAACTCTCCGGCACGCCCTCCATCAGAGAGGACATGGTGGGATGCATCGTTCTGGCAACGCTGCTTTCCCTGTCTCTGACTTGGTGGATTGATAGGTGATGGATTGATACGTGATGAGATGTGGTTGCTGAACCAGGAAATGCTAAAATGGATTGCACAGTGCAAAAATCCCGTGCTGCTGCCAGGTACCCTCCTCGTGTTTGATGTGTTGATCCATACGGCTCGAAAATCAATTTTCACCTTTTGCCTTGTAGTGCACCCGTAGCAAGGGTGAGAGCTCATTATTCCACCCATGTCAAGGTCTGACAGAAAGGATGAAAGGGATTTACACTTGTCCTCGTAACTGGTCCCTAAAATCTTGTCCTCAAGCCTGTGTTGCTTTCCTTTTTACACTGGGGGAGTCCAGTCTAATCCGAACGCCCACGATCTTCGCCGGACAAGGATGGACTGGCAGTATGCCACAAGCTGGATTTGATCTGAATTTGCATAACATGGAGCAACTGGATCCACCTTTAACATGGAGGTCAGGCAGGCGGAGACCTACAGGCCTAGCCGGCTCCGAGCTGCGTGCGGGGGACATCTTCTGCCCTCCCCCTGATTTATAGCTGCCATGCAGGGAAGTTACTGTTTTTCTACTCGAAGTATCTTGTGCGGGCTTATTTTTGTTCAGAGGAGGATTGCTTGGAAAAGCGTCTAAAAAGCAGCCTCCTTGATTTGACGCCACTTGTACATCATCGAACTGCTTGTGGCGGGGGCTGGGGAGGGCATGCAGTACTGCCCCGCTGCCCCGAAACTCCAGGAGCCGGGGGGCTTTGCTCTCCCTGCCCTGCTTCGAAGACGGTCGGTGCTCTCGCTGCCCCTTTCCCGTAGGTTGCGTAAATAGCTCTGCCTATGGAAACGATGCGCCTGGGCTATAGGCGCCTGCAATCGCTCTCCGTCAGCTTGCTTGCTTTGAAAGGCAGTGGGGGGGAGATGGACGGTGATGGGGAGGTGGCGCACCCCCCCGAGGCGCAGCTCCCTGACGCGGTGGCATGGCCCTGGAGGCAGCAGGCCAGGCGTCACTGGGATGTTTGTGGCTTTTCCTGACGAAGCGACCGATTTGGGACGTTTAGGGCTTGTTTTGTTGTTGTTGTTGTTGTTGTTGTCGTCGTCGCAGTTTCCCTCAGCCGGTGCGCAGGTGGGTAGCACCGGCACGGCCAGCTCGTTACTCCAGGCCCCTCCGGCAGCGCTCCTACCGCCGCCGCCGCCCGCGCGCGGCCCGTCCTGCGGGGGGCGCTGCCGCGGGGGGCGCGCGCGCGCGCGCGCGGCCCGGCCGCCTCCGCCCGTCAACGGGGAGCAGCTGCTGCTGCCCCGCGGCGCGGGCCGGCGCCGCGCCCTCCCGATTGGCTGCCGATGACATCACCGCCCCGGCGCCCGGCGGGCCGGCCGCGCCTCCGTCCCCGCCCCGCCGCCCTCCGCCGAGCGGTCATTGGCCAGCGGGGCCGCCCGTCGCCGCCCGCCCCGCCCCCGCCGAGCCGTACATTTACGCGGTAGCAAAAGAGAAAGTAACGAGGATGGTGCGGGCGGCGCGCGGGGCGGGCGGCGCGCGGGGCAGCGGGCGCGAGACGCAGCGGCGGCGGCCGCGACGCACCGGGCCGGAGCGCGCCGCGCCGGTGAGTGCGGGGAGCGGAGCGGAGCGGTGCGGGGCGCGGCGCCTCCCCGGGACGCGGGGGCCGGGGGCTGCGGGAGTCCGGGCAGGGCTGCCGCGGCGGGGAGCACCGGCCCGGCCCGGCCCGGCCCGGCCCGCCGCGCCGGTGGTGGCGGCGGCCGCCACGGGTCCCTGCGCTCGGGGGTAAAACTTCAGTTTCCCACTTCTCTTGCGCTTTTTTTCTTGTTTCCCTCGTTCATAGCTAGAGGAGCTGGGTTATCTCCCTCATTGATTTAAATTTTTTTTTTAATTGCATCAGGCGAAGGCGCTCAGGGGCTGTTTATCCTTTTTTCTAAACAGCGAAAAGGGCGAGGGGAGGTTTGGGAAAACAAGAATAGGCTGGAAGACCTCCCCGGTGAGCCGCTGCTGCCGCCGCCGGGGCCGCTCCGCCCGGCCCCGGGACCTCCGCCGTCCCTCAGACGGGTGGGTCGCGGCATCTTTCCTTGCTCCAGAGGTGCCCGCGGGTTTGCTCCGTAAAGCGGTGGCTGCTGCGGGGTGGCAGTGTCCTCCGAGCCGCCCCGGGAGGAGGTCTTGCTATTCGGGATGGGGCACCTCCGTGCCCCTTTATCAACGGGCCCGGTGCAGAGCTGGATGGGGAGGCGAACCGGCGTTGCAAGCACTCGCCCGCTTTTGGGTATTTGGTGGAGTTCGTGAAGTTGCTGCGAGGATGTGTTTTCCAGCGACAGGCACAGCTGCCCCGAAAGTCGCTGGGGAAGAGGAGGCACTGTCTGGGCTTTCTTAGGTTGTTTTGCTCTTGTTGTCTTCCCTCACTCCTGAGTGGAAAGGGGGGTTTTCTCATCCTGTGTGCTGTCTCTTAGCAAATGGCAAGGCAAAGGCTGGGCAGGCTGTGACCTTGGCTGAGGCGGAGGGGACCCCTCTTTCTAGAAATTGTGAAATGTGCTGGGGAGGAGGGAACTTCTGCCTCTGGGACTGCTGGAGAACAGCAGCCTTCCCGGGCCCTGGAGCTGGGGACTTAACTGAGGCTGGAGTAACCTCTCTAACGCGGGGACAGAAGTGCAAGGCACGCGCTTACTTTCTGTGAAGATCTCCAGAACCTAATTTTCCTGGGTTTTTTTCTTGGGTGTTTTTTGTTTGGCTTTATGTGTTCAAGTTTGTAACCATCTCGGAGAATTTATTCACAAGCTAATTTTATTCCAGCTTGCTGGAAAAGTTGCATATCACCGGTGACACATTCAGCTCCTGTGCGTTCCTCCCAGTAGTAGAGTCAGCCCAGTAGTTGCTTCCCTTGCAGTAAGCAATGGGAACAAGAGAACATGCCTCTCTGTCATTATCAGTTGCATGCCTTGCAGCCTGGGGTTTCAGAATAGCTCAGCACCATCTGCGTATAGACAAATGCCTCCTCCTGGGTGTAGCTGCACAGTCCAGGCTAGTCGCATGTATTCTGCGTGCCATGTGCACACATGCAGATAGCTGAAGTATTTGCTGCAGGATTGGAAAAGGATTTTTAGCAACTACTGTGAGCTGATAACTGTTCGAAGGGGTGTTAGGTTGTTACCCGTGGATAATGGGTGTTGGCAAAGTAAGTTGCTGTATCTGTAGGCTTATGTGATTTCATGATCTGTTTTCATCACCTTTTTCTTCTTCCCATTCCCCCTCCCTTTCTTCTTTTGCAGGGTGATCTTGAGTTCTTCTTAACTTGCTAGTGCTCAGCCTCCTCATGCCTCCATCTCCTTTAGACGACAGGGTAGTAGTGGCACTTTCGAGGCCAGTGAGACCTCAGGATCTCAACCTTTGTTTAGACTCTAGCTATCTTGAATCTGCCTCTTCTGCCAGTGAGAGCCACTCCAGTCTGCTCGGCACAGCTGTCGTGTCCCTAAAGACTGCTAATCTCACGTATATGCCCTCATCTAACGGCTCTGCACGCTCCCTGAGTTGTGGATGCAGCAGTGCCAGTTGCTGCACTGTGGCAACGTACGACAAGGACACTCAGGCCCAAACTCAAGCGAGCACCAGCAGCGCCAACGCCGGAGCCTCCACCGCCTGCCCTGCCAACCAAATGGTCAACAGCAATGAGAACGCCGGCAGCTTGAGCCCTCTGGGCGGAGTGGGGAGCCCGGTCTCAGGCACCACCAAGCAACTTGCTAGCATCAAAATCATTTACCCCAACGATCTGGCGAAGAAGATGACCAAATGCAGCAAGAGCCACCAACAGAACCAAGGGCCTGTCATCATTGACTGCAGGCCGTTCATGGAGTATAATAAGAGCCACATTCAAGGGGCTGTCCACATTAACTGTTCTGACAAGATCAGCCGGAGAAGGCTCCAGCAGGGCAAGATCACAGTCTTGGACTTGATCTCCTGCCGGGAAGGCAAGGACTCCTTCAAGAGGATCTTTTCCAAAGAAATCATAGTTTATGATGAGAATACCAATGAGCCAAGCAGAGTAATGCCTTCCCAGCCACTCCACATAGTGCTGGAGTCACTCAAGCGAGAAGGCAAGGAACCCCTAGTCCTAAAAGGTAATCCTCCTCTTTGCCCACACGTAGTTTCATGGTTTGCTTTGCAGTGCGTGTACTCTGGTGTCGGCCTTGCTGATGGTTGAACTTTGAAAGCATCTGTCTATTTCTAGGAAGGCCTGCGTGCCTCGAGTCACCAGTGGCAAAGCAAATGCCTTCCGTGGACAAATCATGGAGCCGGTAGCAGGGAGATGCTTGCTTTTCTCTGACTGTTGTCCTTGAGTAGTGGAGGGGGTGGGAACTGGAAGGAGGAGGAAATGTGCTTCCTGGTGTCTGTCTGTCTGTGCAGACAAAGAATTTCCCCCAGTGCTTGCTCTGAGTATTTATAGCCCAAGGGGCAGAGGTCCAGGAGGGTATACTTCTCTCTCTTAGCTCGTCAGACTGACCTTTACTTAGCAGCCTTATTTTGGTCCTTATAAAACTGAACTCAGGTGCTGGGGATGGGCAGTGGGAGAGTAGAAGGGAGGAGCAAAGATGAGGGAGGCCACTTGGTCTGAGGTGTTGCATCGTGGACCAGTTAGCAAAACTTGAGGAGCAATCAAGCCTTGTTTTGGTGGTATGGGGTCAGAATAATGGACAGAGGGAGATACTTTGTCTAAAAAGTGATCTGAAAGTGTTGTGTTTACATGTATGCATGCTTATATATGTATATGGTTTTTCTGTAACGGCTGCTGTTTTAATGTGGTGTTTGGTCTATCCCTTAATGCTTTGGGTGAAATGAGCGCCACCAATTAAGGCAGCATCCAAGGACACTTCCCTTTCTTCTCTTTATTCTGTAGCTCCTATTTATAACAATGCTGCCCTCTAGATTGAATCTCCTTTCCCCTGGGTGTTTATGCCATTCAGAGACATGGCTGGCAGAGACTGGCTGTGGAAACTATGGAAGGATTTGTTGCTTAGCTCATAATGTATGTATTCACTTAGTTTTTCTGTACAGCTTACTACTTCCAACCTGCACAACGTGGCAGGAGAATGGATTGGGCTGATAGTTTATCCCCTTTCCTCTGTTTAGTTTCATGGCTTTATAGGAGCTAAGGGTCCTGTGAGATACTCCTCTGTGGGTCTATCTTGTGGAAGCTTAAAATTGCACTGAACCTTCTCCTTGCTCCCAGCAAGCGTATGGTCATGCTGAGCTTGGTTTGATGCTTGCTACAGGTTCCCAGTATGCTTTTCTTGAGTCTCTCAGGCCATGATGGTGCCCTTCATCTGTAAAAGAGGGAGAGGAGGTGCTTTGCAGAGTGGGGTTATCACTGAAGTCCTGCATCTCTGGTGGTAATCATTCTGTTGTACAGCCCTTGCAACTAGATATATGGTTGTGGTCTGCAAGCTTTCCTATCCTTAGAAAAGTGGGACGCTGAAGGTGTTTTTCCTCTGTGTTTCTCTGAAAACACTGAAGCTTCTGTGGACCTCAAACTGGCAGTTTTTCAGTACCTGAAGTAAGATCCTGGCTGAGATGGTGCTGCAGAGCCATAGTTGGGCAGCACCGAGTTGTTGGGCCCTGTGGGTAGGTTGTGGGCAGCCCCTTCTCCCACCTTCCAATGCTGGGTGCTGCCCCTGGGTGCTGCGCTGGGTTTAACCGAGTGCTTGCAGGATTGCTTGGGCCATTCTTGGTTTTCAACCACTGAGAAATGTTAGCGTCTGCCTCGACGACCTGCTTAGCAGAAATCCCCTCCCCAAACTGTTCTGCCAACAGATCTGGAAGCATGCTAGGAGACAGAGGAAGCCCAAATCCTTTGCTTTTTGGACGTAGTGATTGGCTGGGCCAGAGCAGACCTCACCTGGGGAAGTGTGTAGCGAGGAGCTGCCCCCATCACCTTAACTCCCATCCCCCCCTTTGAAGTGGGGCTCAAACTAGGGTCAAATGGAGTCAGGCGTAGGATAAAGCAGGATTTAGGAAGGCTGTGGTTAAGTTTCCAAGCTGGAGAAGTGCTGCTGGAAGCGCTCGTTATTTGGTTTCACTTGTCAGATAGCGTTTTTTCCATCATGCTTCGGCAGCCTGGGAGCTGGCGCATGCACACCCCTGGGTTCAGGCACAGAAATGAAACCGGGGGTAGCTGGGGAGCCCTCTTTGCCTCCGTTTGTTATTTTGAGCGATTTCTCTTGCTCACTGCAATCTGGTCCTAATTTATTGCCGGCCCATCTGATCCCCTGTGTTGTGTTTGCAAACACTGGTTGCTAGCCTGGCTGTCCAAGTTTGTCCCCCTGATCCGGTGCCACCTTCTCCATGTTTGGTGCTGCCTGTCGGCCCGCGGCCCCGTTGCCGTTTTCGTGGTGCGGTGTCACGTTGTGGGGAGAATCCGATCGGCAAAGCCGAGGGTTGAGTTACAGCTTTGACTTACAGCACGCTGGGGTATCGACGTGGCCCTGCGTGCATTTAGGTTTTAGGTGCCTGAGTCTCTTTAAGCAGCAGAGAAACTCTGTGCTGTTTCCAAAGGCCAGGCTGTGATCTATAGATAAATGTATGTATGGGGCACCTTATTAGGCTCAAGTTAAAAAGAGGTGGCCTGATTTATTTTTAATGTAGCAGACCAATATACAAAGTAGCACTGTGACAAGAGAGCATTGGGGTTTTATGTATGTTGTGGTATGGGGGGGGTTTTAAGACCTCTGTTCCTCCCTTCCTATCTATGCCTCTCTTTACTGCTTCCTTTAGTATGGGGCATTTTTTTTGTCATAAATATAACATCTGCATAATTTTGATTTAAGCTCTTTAGAAGCAAAGATTTTCTTTTTTCTGTGTTCACAAGGCACAACAGCACTTGAGACAGGCACAAACCCTTTTTTTTAAAAAAAAAAAAAAAAACAAACAAAAAACCACCAACCCCCATATACTTCACAGTGCTGCTACATGGGCTCTAGCAGCCTAAGCTGTCAGGGCTGAAGCTGCTGCTCAGTCTGTTTGTATACAAAATAGGAAGAAGTCATGTTTTCCCCCCATACTCACACACCTTTGTACTAGACCATGGTATTGCATGCTTACTGAAACCTAAAGGCCTCCCTTTTTGTGGATGCTTTTTTTTTTTTTTTTTTTTTTTTGCTTAACATTGGGAAGGAGAAGAGGGAAAAACCAGTGATGTGAGCCCAGTGTCGCTTCTGCTTGAGGCCAATGGCAAAGCTGTTGCTGAATGTGGGGAGGGAGAGCATGGCAGTGTGGCCCCAGGCTGGCTCAGCAGCCCTGGCCCTCCTTGGCGCGGTTGTGCCCCTTTCCCTCCTGCAAACCCAACAGCAAGGCATCTCTGCCTTCCCTGAGCACCTCAGCTCATTGCAAAAGTGGCCTGGAGTCTTGGGGGTTTGTGTGCTTGAGTTTGCTACTGGGACGTAAAAATAGGAAGTGGGAAATTCATTTGCATTCAGATGAAAAGTATTCTTTTACCCAGAATGAAATGTTTAGGTTTGGAGTTGGGTGTCTCTTTTCCAAGTTAAACTGAATCTACAAATGAAGCAAAAATGAAAAATTGAAGCATCTGTGCCAACACATTTCAACAGCTTTTAACGCAAGAGGAGTTGCCTTTGTCTCCCTGGCCGGTGTCTAGAGGTATTGTCTTCATCCTGCCGTTCCTCCTCTGCCTTTGAGCCCCAGCAGTGGGAGCCTTGTGAACCTGCTGAAGTCTTGTGTTTAGTTTTTAAAGGCTTCTGTGTTTGACTGCAGGGAAACACCAAATTCAAAAGCAGAGGTGCAAAACGTAATTTGGCAAATAATCCTTCCCCCCCACCCCGTGTGCTGTAAACTGATGGCTAGACTGCTGCACGGGGGATGGGGAGGAACTGGCTGGTGGTGATAGCAACTAGTTGCTTCTCTGTTCTTGTTCCTGGTCTGAGGAGCTTATTTACGCTCTGGCTTTCAGTCTTCTCATTGCTCATCTAACAGGGAAATAAATGAAGTGACTCGCTCTCATTATAGTGGGGAGTATTAAGACCTGCCAGCAAACCACTTCATGCTTTCTGCCACGGTCTAAGAATAGCTTCAGATCTCTTACCACACTGAAGTCACATATCAGCGAAGTTGAAACAACTACTGAGGGACCGAGACACCTATAAAAGGAATAAGTGCCTGTTTTATGTTGTCCCATGTTCGTGTAAAATACTATGATCAACTGCCTTTGGAATACCTGACCTGGTCATAATCTGTGGCAAATATAATTAATAATAATAATAATTAATAATGTATAATAGTGTTGGTGTTACTTTAAACCCTAATTGGATTACACTGCACAAGTGTATTTGAGAGTAAAACTTGATGCAATGGTCAACAAATCCAACTGACCAACAAAACACGTGGCTGGCACTTATTTCCACCAGAGATCTCCACTGAATAATTATTAGGTCATGGTTGTAATAGGGAAATGTGTATTTGTAAGTGTTAAGTAATGTGTGTGAAGCACCCAATGTGTTTAAAACTAAAGTGTTTAATGCATCTGTGCTGCAGAGGAGCTCTGGCCCATCAGTCACTGGGGAAGAAAAACTTCTGGCTCTATTAGGGCTGAGATTTCACCTTCAGTTTTCAGACTCTGTTTGCTGGAGCTTAATAAAGTGTTTCTTTCTCCCTGGAATAGATAATCTTATTGGCCATAACACTTGAAAGTTGGTTGTGTGTGTCTGTACCTTCTGCATATAGATAAATTGGGGCAATAGTGTGGTTGGACACCAGAGTCTTTTCTGTACTTTGAGGGGTTGCTTCTGCAGAGGAGTGTACCGCTAAACTTTTCCTATTCAACAGTAATGGAAAGTGTAGTATTTCCTCCCAGATGATGGCATCTGAGAGTTTGGAGTGCTGGCTTGCACAGTGCCTGTCACATTTTAACTGTCCTTGGGGGGAAGAGAGCAATGACACTGCCTTGGAAAGAGAGGAACAGGAAGGAGATTATTTTTTTTAGCTCTTCAGCTTCTCATACTCTTGGAAACTAAACTAAGAGTCAAGAAGCAAACTGTTACATTAGGCACATATTTCTGATGCTTGTAAAGAAAAATCTGGCTCCAGTTCTGTTTAAACTGAGGGGACATCCCCTGCAATGTCCCTGGCAGGTAGACTTGGGGTTATAATTAGCTGAATGCCTCGTGCTGCCCTTACCCTGTTGGAGGTGAGACACTCTACTAACAAAATCTTTATAGAGTTGCTTGCTGGTGTATCTTCTGGCTTTTTATTCTCAAGGTGAGCGCAGCCTTTTTGAGAGGCTCAGGGTGGAAGAGTAGCTGTATTTGAGGTTTGAGTGGTGTCTCGATGTTAACTAATACAGATGGACCTTTTTTTAGACCTGTGTATGGGTGGTTTGCCTTCCAAAGCAGCAGCCAGTGTTTTTACTGCGCTTAGGAGCACAAAAGTTTTTAGTGACATTACCTTGGTTTTATGATGCATTTGAAGTGGGGGATTAGCCACTTGTCTTTAGGCTATGGCTCTTTCTTTACTCTGTGAAAAGCCACATTATAATTAGCTTTTTATTTATGCAAGCAACTCTGAAGTGAAGAAATGCCATAAATAGGAGCAGTATGCACACAGTCTTAACATTTGTCTGTTTTGCATGTTTACCAGCCAACCAGGAGGGAAGTATTTCTCAAATATTCAGCATGGGCTTGCACGGCTGTAGAAGTCACGCTGTTTAAAGAAATAGACTATGGTAATCTGTGAAGATGACCTAATGCATTGTCCCTTTGCGCATAAGATAAGATTATGCATGGTGGCTTGGCCTTGTTGGGAAGTCTCTGGTGGGCCTGGGAGAGCGCTGGCTACAGAAATCACAAGGCTGACCTGAATTATCATGAGCAGTTGTTTGCCTGGAGCTGTGTTTCTAGGTACTCACCTGAATCTGTCTTCAGCATTTTTTAAACACCTCTGTACTGTAGAAGTTAAACTTTTTTTGAGGTTCTTGCTATCACAAAGGTGTTTGGTAAGCTGGGGCTTAAAGAAGAGCGGCGGATATCATGGATGTCGCCTTCCCCTCCTCACCTAAAAGTCAGAGCTGGCAAAGAGTCCTGTTGAGAGGAGGCTGGATAAAGGTGCTGTCTGGAGCATCCTGCTTGCTTCAGCTTCAGCTGGCAGGCCTTTCACCTGGTCTTGATCCAATGAATGTTGATGGTTATGGTGGTAAAGCTCACACGTGCACCAGTGCCTTTGGGTTCGGCCACCAGTCCTGGCTGTGCCTCTCAACGCACCCTGTGTGGAGGCAGAATGGGGGGCTGCTGTGAGCAGGAGGCGTCGAGGAGTTCAGCAGAGTTATTTCTGCAGCTGGAAAGTCCCGGGGTGCTTGTGGTCTCTGTGCGGGGTGGCCAGTCAATGCTCCGTGCTCCAGTAGCTTCCGTAGTGAAGCTGCGGTGGTTTGGTTTTTTTTTTTTTAATGCCTTGTGACTTTTTAGTACAGGAAACTCTTTGCTTCAACTAATATCTATGATCAAGGCAACCTCATGTCCAGAAGCATCTTGGCCCACTGGAGGTTGGTTTTGGTGTGTCCTCCCCTGCTCTGAAAGATGTCGGTTCCCCAGGAGCATATGTCCCTCCAGAAGGTGGTCTCTGACCTGGTTCTGGAACTGTACAGCAGCATTTTAGGGCTTGAAGGAGAGAGGGGGAGATGGGAGAAGTAAGTCTCTCTCCTATGTGGTGCAGAAAGGAAGTAATCTGGCTAGAGGGATAACTCTGTGCCTAGATAGCAGGGCAGTCTTGGGGCCAGGGGACCTCTGGCCAAGGTCGTGCAATGGTTATTGTCTTGCTCTGTGACTAAGCACACACAACATACTTGCTGTGAGGCCTCGGACAAGTAATTTTAATCTGTCTGGGTTTTCTTCTTCTGTCCTTTGCACCGTTGGTTAACACTGAGCTCATCTCTCTTGTTGCCATCAGTGTTAAGTGTGGTTGACCCAGGTTCATCCACCGTCAGGGTGGTGCCCTGGAACACCACAGCTGCCTGTTGCAGAAAGTGGGAGATGGACTTAGGAGCACCCCCTTCCCCTCTTCTCTTAACAGTGTGTTTTTGCTGAAGTGATAAACTGTAGGCTCTGATTTGCCTCTAGGTGGTTTTTGTTCTTTTAAAAATTCAAGGTTCGTTTTCATGTTTTTCTCTGCTTGGGTGAGCAGGTTACCTCCTTTCTAAAGGAAAGCTCCATGCCCAGCAAAGAGACCAAGATCCAGAAGGGGCACAAACTTACGATCTCCTGGCACTTGTTTTTAGTGGTGCCCCTAAGAGCATGTCCCAGGAGAGTGCGTGCAGAGAGACCTGAGCCAGCGAGTCTGTGGGGTGCAACTGGGACCTTGTAGGTCTGGGTGCCACGTAGTCCCTCTTGTCCTGAAGGAATGAGCCTCCGATCGCTGCTGCTTGGGGCAACACTAGCCTTGTCTAGCTCAACTACATCCACAGCTCCCTTGGCTGGGGTCCAGCCAGCCCATGTGTCCCTGCACTGGGCTGTCCCCACCAGAGGGATCTGGGGTTAGCGCAGTCAGTGTGACTGTAAATCTGTCATCACCTGCTGCTGGGGGGACATGAATGTGCTCAGTGGGTGGGAGGGCTTGGGAGCCACTGCTTCCACTATGGTTAGATGCTGCTTTGCACGTATGCATCACTCTGTTTCCAAGATAATGGCTTTGAAGGAGGAAATTGGAAAAAATAAATTAAGAGAATAATAATAAAGTGATGTGAACACGTTGGTTCCAACTCTTTTACTATGCTCTAGCTTTAAAAAGTCTACAGCATGCCTGGGTTAATTCCTATTTGATTCTCTGCAACAGAGAAGAACTACTTCTAATTAAAGGTAATAAAAAGAAGAACAAATGTTACTCCTTGTCCACACATGAATTATCATAAATATATATTATTTTTTTTTACAATGGCTTAAAGAGATTTGGAAAATAGAAGATAACTTGCGAGCTTCTGTCATATCAGTTGGATTGGTTGTCTCAAGTTTATTATGCCAAAGTGTGATATTAAGCCTTATGTAAGCAGTTGACCAATAATTTTTTAAAGCAAAAGCTGTTGTTAGGGCAGTTGACCTGTACTGCATTGGTGATGGGCTCTAATTCTTCTTGGTCTCTGCTAACATAATGGGAGTCTGTCTGTTCAGTTGATGGAAACTAAGAATAAGGCTTTTGCTGCTACTCAGAATTTGCTGGCATATTTTAGGTACAAAACCACTTAATGTGATCATTTAACATGAGGTTAATCTTAGGTTCTTAGGTGTTTGTGTTAGTCCTGCAAGGCAGCGTGACATCTCTCTTGAGGGATAACACAGTGCTTATGCTTCCTGGGAGCGTTACCTGTGGAGACAAGGATACCCAGGTCGGTTTTGATCTGGCTGAAGAGATTCCTTGTTTGATTGCTATTTAGCTCTGGATTCTGTAAATATGTCTCTCTTGCTTTTGTCTTTTTTTTTTTTTTTTTTTTCCTTCTTCCCTTGACTCTGGAGTATATGGATGCAAACAGGGTCAACTTTCTCTTGCCCTTTGGGGCTTTTAGGGTCTGGCCTTGCCTCCCTGACCATCAGCATTGGGATTTAAGTGCTGGCAGGGCTGGCTCTGAAGTTTGTGTCAGAGTGGGGGCTGGCTTGCACTGTGCTAGTTCCAGTAGTTTGCTGCTTTTATTTTTGGATTGTGTGGCACTGGGATATGTCAAGGCAGCATCCTTTATTTTCTCTGGATTTTCTTCATGTGTTTTGAAATACCTTGCTGGAAGGTGTCAAATCACAGCCAGATACTATTATTTCTAGCTAAAAGGATAGCAATTCTTCACTTTAAAAAGTTTAGATCCAGCAGGAATGGATGGCACTCCCAAACACTGGTATGGTATATCAGCACCCTGTTTTCCTTTCATATTAATGCAAATGTTGCTGGTGTTTCTGATGTGGAGGAGCAGTGATTTGGACTGGAAAAGAGCCTGTGTTCATCCTTGGGAGAAACAAAGCAGCCTGCTCTCTTGTTAGAAAGAAGCTGTCCTGAAGAGGTTGCCCTTAAAAGGGTAAAGTGAATAAATGGATGGCTGAACCATGAAAATGTCAGTGTTCTCTAAAACATGTGAATTAAACAGAAATGTCCACTCCTACACATCCAGGATTACTGATGTCTGACACAGTGCCAGGACCCTTCTCCTTCTTCAGACGTGCTGAGCCAAAGCCCTCTGCATTGCGCTCGTGTGCAATCACACCGGCTGCTGCCTGTCTCCAGGCCAAGCAGGCCAGTTGCTGGAGGGATGCACATGGTGATGGGCAGGGAGAGAATTGGTAATAGGTTAAAAACCAAACCAAACCTGGTGTTTTGGGCATATCTGGTCTGCTCTACCTCTGTCTGTGAAAACAGACTTGTAGCTCTTTGTCAATATAAAACCATTTGTGGTATCTTTATTGCATTAAAATAGTTTCTGTTCCCTCCCCCCTCACTTCCCCTGCCTCCTTTGTACATAGCTTTAGCATTTCTTGATGACCTTTTCGTTAATATGATTTCCAGTGGGAGCATTTCACAGTAGAAGTATGTATTCCTTCAGGGTTTACACTGACATTTCCAGTGATTATTTAATTGGACTTCATGTTAGCCTACAGCCCCATGGGAATGCATACTTTTGCTATGAGAAGTTGTAATGTGTCTAATTTTGAGTTTCTGCTATAAACGCTTGCCCTCCAGGGAGGGTAAGTCCAATCCTTGTCTGTGGCTGTGGAATTGTCCCCATAGTGTGTTTGGGATGTGGGGTTTCTTGTCTTGTTCCTAATTACATTCTTGTATAGCTTAATCCTTGTAGCAAAATTGAGAGCAGGCCTTCTCTTTCACCTTCCTGACTGCTCCACAAGGATAATGCAGCGCTTTGAAGGATGCTGTCATGTGGTTTATTTTCCTGTGAATACTCTGCCCCCCCTGCCCCCTTCCAAATGGGCAGACTCTGCACTCACACAGCATAGGGGGGTTTCCAGTTACAAGCTGGAACCACTGTCTTGAATCCAGAGATGTGGTCCAGAAGTATTCACAGCGGCTTCTGAACAGGCTGGTAAGTACTCCAGAAGTTAGTGGCATCTCTTGGAAAAGCTGGCGAGTAAGGTAGGGAAGGAATGTGTAGGATTTGCATGGGTGGCCTGGGCCCAAAACTTTGGGTCTGAGGGAAAAATAAGTTTAAGACCAAAAAAAAAAAAAACCAAACTGAAATACCAAGAAAGGTTCCCTAGCGGCAGGCTAAAAAAAAAAAAATAAAAAAAAAAATTGTTTGTTTCTAATTGGAACTAATTTGGATGATCTAGTGGTCCTGAGAAGAAGAAAAGTGAAGAGGTGAGCGCTGATGGTGGGAAGAAGCAAGTCATGTGTTGAGGTGTGGGAGGCATTGGGGGTGACAATGTGGTTGAGAGTAGGTGGTGGTGGGGCAGGAGGAGCTGAGAGTGGAGCTGGGCAGAGCCAGCATCTCTGGCACAGCCTGGCAGGGGCAGCGGCTTTCAGTGACACCTCCTGCCTCCCTGGGACGTGTCCTTAGGACAGCCAGCTGCGCTATGCCTGGTGTCAAAGTACAAAATAAAAGTAGATGAGACCAGGGACTGCAAAGGCCACTGGGAGAGGATGTGCTGTGGCAAGGGGAGTGAGCCGTAGCAAGACGAAATTAGAAATAACATGCAAACGTGCGCACACGTGCCTCGATGCTGAGGGGAAACCTTTCCTCTTTATCTGGCGTCACACTTGACTTCTAAAGGGACCTCAAAGCGGTTGTGTCAAGGAATTTGTGTACAAACTGACCTCTTGGGATAGTTCCCACATGGAAAAAAACTGACCTTGCAAGTTCCCCGGAATGCA
This sequence comes from Gymnogyps californianus, assembly GCF_018139145.2. Classification (NCBI taxonomy): domain Eukaryota; kingdom Metazoa; phylum Chordata; class Aves; order Accipitriformes; family Cathartidae; genus Gymnogyps; species Gymnogyps californianus. Next base: position 21,368,302 of record NC_059473.1, read on the forward strand.
GGGTTTTGCCTTTTTTTGAAGTGCCGTTGGCAGCTCAGTTAGAGGGAGAGACTAGATTAGATTGAGTGTATCGAGGTGGAAGCTGTTCTTTGAACTATGTTTACTTTTACTTTTTATGTTTGTTTAAAGCTTAATCTTTTGCGGCGAGGCTGATGCTGAATGCCGTGTGGGTGACAGGGAAAGAAACCCTGCGATGGGTCTTTTGAACCTCCTGCAGACAGGTGAGAAATACGCTCGCAGGACCAGAAAGTCAGACGTATTCTACTTGCTAGTAGCAATAGAAGTAGAAAAACTTTCAGTTATGCCTTTGATTTTGGAAAACAGGGGCAATGTGGGTTGTTGAGGTAAATGTGGATACTTTATGTTGCAAAAGGATGGATTTTTTTATTGCCCCCCCTTTCTTTAACAGCATGAATGGTAATGTATAAAGCAGTCCTGGTGTCACTGTGGTCTCCTTGTACTGCAGAAGGATGAGGTGAAGCCCACAACAGAGGGGAGCCCACATAAATCTCCCTCCAGTGTTTTAAAAACAAACAAAAAAACCAAACCACAATTTCCTTGAAATCAAAGGAGCACCTCCTAATGTCACCTGGGTGAGTGTGGTCTGATGGGTCCCCACCCCTTTTGACAGAAGGGAGTTGCCCTTCTCATCTCAGCTTCCCGCTGTGTGGGCCAAATACAATATTTTCAACCATGTCGAGCTTTCTACAGCAGTGAGGGCAAGCCCTGAGCGCTGCTCAGCAGCAGCTGTGGTGAGGAGAAGGACATCTGTCTTTGAGAGTAGGCATACTCCTACAATGACCTGCTTGGATTAGCCCCGTTGCTCTAGAAGAGGTGTGGGAAGCACAGTTCTCTGCCTCAGCGAGCGGAGCCCTGCTTGGACAAGGAAAGTGGCTGTCTTCTGTTGTTCAGGAAATGTGAGCATCCCTTCTTTCAGTACCTCAGGATGAACAGAGAACGATCCCCAGTATGCACCGTGAACCATCTTTGCTATGGTTAAAATGGTGCCAGCAGCAGCTGTAGGAAAGTGTGATGGCTAGATCTTCCACTGCAAGGTGGTCTGTGCTCTGTGAGTGCACTCCCAGTGCCTCCATGCCCTCCCTGCTAGTGCCTTTGCTACCCAATAGACTTACTCCTGCTTGAGGCTAAGGGAGTACCGCAGAAGAAATATGGAGGGTTAGGTGCTTTTCTCCTGCTTTTACTCTTTCAATATCATCTGGTGATGTTGGAGGTAAGGTAGTGGGCCTTTGGTTTGGTTATGGCCCAGATACAAGATCCTTTGTGCACAGCCATAAACTTCTGCAGACATGGCTGTGTTGGTCGGTGGTATGAAGAGATGGTCTGGGTGGTTGTCCACATCCTGAGAGTGGATTTGGCCTATACTGGCTGAACTCTGCTTCAACCTGTACAGCTCCTTTTTCCTTGGTGGAAGGAAGCACGCTGTGATGGATTTGCTGCTAAAAGCATACCTGTGTCAGACGGGAGCGGTGTCCCTTGGGGCGCCTCTGTGCTGGAGCTCGCTGGTTCACCTCACATGGGAAAGCACTCCTACCATAGACATGTGATCTGGGGACAAGACATTGCCTCCAAATCAGCTCAGCCAGCCTCAGCCCTCTGTAAACCTGTTGTGTGAAGGTCAGCACAAGGAAAGCAGTGCTACCTACCTGCTGAAGCCGGTGGGGACTGTAGCCTGAGCCGAAGGGGAGGAATATGTGACAGTAAGGAAAAAAGATAAGCAAGCACAGTGCTCAAAGGTAGGTGTGTCTCACTCGAGCAGTCCATAGCATGCCCTGCCCATGGTACAGGAGCAGCCCGAATGCTGGCATTAAAAGCGGTGATGGCTCAGCACCAGCATGCCACCCTGCAGCAGAACCTCTGGGCACTGATGGTGGCATGGCAGGGGCGTGGCTGTGGGGCCTGGAACCTCCTGCCAGGCTGAGGAAGGGCACAGCACCGGGTGGGTGAAGCATCTGGGCAGTACCTGGCCTCTATTTTTACATGCTGGAGTCATGTTTGCTTAACCTTGAGGCATCCTGCACTTTGAATCAACTTGACACAAAGTCATCTGTTCATTAATAACACAGGAGCAGTTTAATTGTTGTCTTAGTGGAAAAATACATGAGACTGTCATCAGCTGTTGCTTCTGGCAGTGCTTTTCTGCAGTAATGTAAATAAATGAGGTCACAGGTTTAAAGGAACAGGCTGTACTTGCACAAATTCAAAGCGTCATCTTAAACAGATATGCACCAATTGTCCAAATATCTCTGTCCTGCGCCCCAAATGCTCACTGTAACATTTTGACCTTAAACACTCTCAAACGTAGCTGCAGGGGCTTGGTTTGCTGTGTCGGTACTGACAGGGCGCATGCTGAGTGGGTGTTTTAAAACTTGGCTTCATTCCTGAGCGAGTGAAGCTTTTGGTGGCCAGAACCCCGGTATTGCCAAATTCTCTGCTGCTCCCCCCGCGAGAGCCCAGCAACTCAAGAGGAGGGGAAGTTACAGACTGAACATCTTTTCTGCTGATACTTCACAGCGTCCTGGGATTTCTGCTCTTGTTGCGCGTGTGCATGTGTATTTTGGTTTTATTTTTTTTGAGATGGCTTTGTGGTATTGTAATTGAGGATGAGCGGATCCAGAAATCTGCCTGGACAGCTTTGAAAGCTGTATAAAAGGTCTGTTTGTCTCCCGGGACCACGTGTTCTGTCTAAATGTGGATCCCGCATCTGCAGTCTGTCATGTATAAAAATATCTTCCTGTTTGTAATCGTAGCGGGAACACCCAGTACCTGCCACGCTCAGAACAAAGTATGGCCACACCAATGAGGTAATACAAAGGTGTTGCTTTATGGTGAGGGTATTTCATGGTAACTGCCTCTCTGTAAGCTCTCTCACTATAGAAGGAACAAGGTCACTTACTCCCTTTACTGTGGGGTAAGAGCCTGTTTCCAGATAGGAAGCATATTGCAAATCTAACAAAACATATTGTAAACCCACATCCTAGTTTGCATATAGTCACACAGCCACAGAGCAGCAGTGATGGTTGAAAGAGGTGCCAAAGAAGACACAGAGAAGGAGGGCAGGTGTTACTGTACTCTTTGTACTTTAATTCTCAATCTTCTCTTAAAAAAAAAAAAAAAACCCAAAACCCCCCAAAACACCCCAACTTGTATAAAACATGTGCAGGTAAGGTTTGTTTTTCTTGCTTTCTTTGAAAATGATTGTTTCTATTGCAAGGTCATGGTCCCTTGTAAAAGCTGGTTGCCTAGTTCCTGCCATGCCTTTTGTGCCTGTTTTGCATTGTATTTGCCCTCTTCTGATGGCAAATGACAGACGCCATGTTTGGTATGATTTTTATGCAAGCACCATGCTGCTTGTTGTTTTTTTTTTTTGTTGTTGTTGAGAGCTGCTCTGGCTCCTGTCCAGCTTCTCACCTGGCCTTGTAGCACTGGTGCAAGCCTTGGGCTCCTGGGTGGCTTCGGAGCTGGGAAATCTGTGTGCAGCTGCTACCCGGGTGCTGCTCGGTGGGGGATTTTGAGGAGCATTGAGCGAGATGTTTATGGGCAGGTGGCTGCAAAGAACTTGAACAAACAAGTGTGAATAGCTGGAGCATGTACAGTGCTGACTTAAAAGTTTTAGGAAGTTTCGAGGTCTTGGACAATCCAAAGTCTGTTGTTACTCTAACTGTTCTGGCAGGGCAGGATGCTGGAAGATGTCATGCAGAGATAACTGCAAAAGTATCTGACTCTTGCATCAGTGGTGAGCAAGAGCCTTCGGTCTTCTGTTTTGTTCCACTAGATAGCAGGCAAGGCCATCTGCTGTGAAGGGTCCTGCTTCATTGATTCATTTCCTTATGGAAGAAATACCTTGGGTTCCCCAGTGTGCTGGGCATCCTTACATGTCCATCTTTTATTTGGATTTGGGTCGGTTCAGCCCCCCCGAAAGCCTGCCAGGCAGCAGCCGTTTTGGAGCAGAGTATGCACAAAAGCACTTGGGATCTTCCCTGCATCCATGTGTGGGCTGTGTCAAACTGGCTGGGCAGTTCAGGCTTTTCACCATACTTTGGTTATTAAAGCTATGTGGTATGTTTAAAGCTAGAAGAGACAGGTTACAAGCATGACACTTCTGTAGAAGTGAACATTGGTGGCTGATCTAGCTGCTGGCATTTTGGTTTGTTGCTGAAGGTGGCTACACAGCTGAGTCTAGCCTTCATGGCTGTTGTTCAAACTGCACTGCTATGCATGCTAATGGTCTTTCCTGGTGGATATACTATATTGCCTCTCTGCTTAGGCTGCCTGTATATGATGAAGGCTTTTTGCATATTGCAAATAGCAGCTGAAAAGCTGCTTTTAAAATGCAGCTTACTTTTGTGCTAGCGAGAGGCTTCTGCCAGCTTGTGCTTCTCCTCCACACTGCCTGTTACTGCCCTCTGCAATGCTTCCTTCATGCCCCAGGTTTGGGAAGGCTTGAGCAGCTTCAACCACAAAACAGCTACTGTTACAACCACGAGTGGAGTCACTGCATCCATGCCTTGAGCTTCCTTGTGATCTGGAGTTGCTGTCAGTAGCAGCGATATGTTTTGGTCCTTGCTGAGTTTAATGAATCAACTCTCAGACCAGGCTTGCAGTAGGTATGTGTTGGCCTCCTCTCTGGGTACAGCCTCTTCTCTCCCACCTCCTCTCACCCACTGCATGAAGACTTTAAATGCTGAAATAGCACCTGCTTGGCAAAGAAATACAGATGCACTTGAATACCCCATACATTGTATTTACCTTCATGTGGGAAGTCCATCCCTCTGACTCTGACTGGTCATAATGAACTTTGCTTGGACCTTTTTTGGGAAGTAGTCTCAAACTTTAGAAAAACCTAAGCATTATGCATGCATGAGCTCCACTTAAACTACACTAGTGCCTCATAAATCAGCTAGGAGCAAGGATCATGTGTGGTGAGCGTGGCGAGAGTAGATTAAGGGAACAGCACTCATGAGGTGTCTGGATCCTGTTTTGGGACCTGCATAACTCATATAGCAGTGCAGATCCAAGGTAAGCTCCTACTGTTGGCTTTAGAGTTCACCTTCTCTCCGTGACTGCATCTTGCCGCATCCTTTCTGGTTGCCAGTGTTCTTGTCCAGTCCTCCCTTGCTCATGTGTCTGAGCCAGTTCAGGTTAGTAATCCTCTCCTGAGTAACGTGTTGTTTCGGGGACGTTTGGCCTGAGGGTTGCTTGGGTAGGGTACTTTAAATATTGCTTGAACTGACTTTTTAACTCCCTACCCACATGAGGGTGGAAAACAAGGAGAGGAGGGATGTGGACTGACATTAGGAAAGGTGACCTCTTCACTGGCGAGTGTCAGGAAAGAAATTGTGGGTGAAGCTATTGTATGTTTGGCTACCCCACTTGTTTGGGCATCTTCCACGTGGCATATTTGGGGTTGCCTTCCCATCCTTTGGCCTGATGCTCCTGCTGGAGTGGTGGGGATTGCGCTGCACCTCTTGACCTCTTCTGGGTACAGTGATAACAGAGGAGCTCTGCAGAACGTAATGGTCTCTTGTCCTCTCCTCCCTGTTCTCATCTGCTGGACCAAAGCTCACACTGAGGAAGAGTTGGTAACAGGAGTAATAGTGTCTTCTGGCCAACAGGGCAGGCAGAGGCCCCGAAAGGAGGACATAGGTGGTGAGGAAAGAGCTTGCTCTACACTCTCCAGCTCTGCTGTATCTTACAAGGCGGCTGGTGAAGCAGGATGGTGTCTGCCACACCATCAGTGTCTCTGCACCTGAGTGATGAAGCAATGGGATTCTACCTCCGTCTATGGCAGCTTACTCCCAGAAGGCTGCAGGAAAGGTGGAAAATGAGTGTTGGCTCTGGAGTCACTAAAGCAACTTATTTTTCAGGGGTTTTCTTGGGCATCCCAGCATGTTCTGGTTATTGTTTAAACAGCAATATTTAAGCTGAATGGATTACTTGCCTATGCAGAAGAACGGGAATGTGGGTTAGGGCTTAGCCTTTAGCCCAGACTCTAGGCTGGGGCTGTCAGTTTGGATGAGACTTCAGACATCTTCAGCTTGGGGACCATAGTCGTCTTTGTTTTCTTGAGTGGACTGAGAAGACTTTTCAGACCCTGTCAAGGCCAGGTGTTGCAGTTGGCAGTCGAGCTCAGATTTTCATCCTTGCTCTTCTTTCCATCCTGGTCCCCTGTTATAACAACTTTGCAAGTAGAGATCTTTAAGGCAGATCTATTTGCTCTGTGTCCTGTAAACAGCAGAAACAGCTGAAGACAAGCATGCTTCTGAGGTGGGGGAATTACTCTGTGTTTTGTGGGCAATTCAAGGATTTCTGGGAAAATGACTTACTAGCAGCATGTGAAGGACAGAAGTCTGGACATGAAAAAAGGCACTTGTATTAGAGGGGCTCAGATGGTGGTAACCTAGTCTGGGTGCCTTGTGCCCATCGAGTGCTGTGCAGGGCACCAAGATGGTCCCTGGGTGGGTCCCACCCTATGGGCAGGCGCGTAGACATTTGGAGTTGCAGCACTCAAGACGTAGGCATCAAAGCCTTTGCTGTGTCTGATCCAGAGCCTGTGTGACAGCATGTTTTGCTCTGTTTTAAAATATTCCTTCGCTAGATCACTGTGAAAGAGCATGGAAAAGACAAATAACCTCTTTTTTCTTTTTTTTAAAAATAACATTATTGGGATGGTCACATTCAGTATTTATTTTGGCTAGCGTAGCTCTTTCTAGTAACTTCAGCGTAGCTCTCCCCCCTCCTGTTTGGGTTTTTTTTTTGGCTTGCATTTAACAAAGTGCAATTGAGTCTGAACACTTGGCCTGTCTCGATGCAGTGCATGACTCCAAGTATCCTGGTACAACATAAACGTGCGCTTTTGGGGGCGAGGCGGGGGGGGATATATCATTGCATTTCTCCTCTTTCCGCCTTTTTCTTTTGGAGGAGCCACCTGTTAGCATTACATCAGCGGCTCCCAGGAACGCTGCCTCCTACCAAAGGCCTTACACAAAGTAGTTCTTCTTGTATTGTTTGCACTCAAAGAGCTGATGTCATGCCAGCTGATGTCATTGTGTGCTTTGTGTAATCGCTATGGAAACTGGGCAGGTGGGGAGCCTGGGGCTGATGTAATTGCCGAATGAGGTGTAGAAAGAAGGTCTGCTTTTCTTGCTCCAGTTCTGCGGAGCCGCCCTCCTGAAAAAAAAAAGGGGGCGGGGGGGGGGAATGCTGCTTGAAAAAGCAGCAAGATGTGCAATAGAGCCAGGGAAGGCAGGAGCCAAAAAAGTGACTTCTCCCTCATGCCTCGGATCCATTTCCCAATCCATATTAATGTCCTAAAAATAACTCTTGCTAGATATTTTCAGGCAACTGGGGCAGAAAAAGGAGAGCTGTTTGTCACATGTTAAGTGAGCACCTCAGTTGGTGTTAGGTTACAAGGAGCGGTTTTCTTTTGTTTGGCTGCACAAACACATACGTACCCTTCCCTGGAGCGATGCCGGTGTGAGCTGCGCTCGCCCCCCCTCAGGGGTGTTGGATGGGAGGATGCCCTGCAGGGCTGCTCCTGGCAGGCAAATCTGCTGTGGACAGGTAAAGCTAAAAGACTGTCCCAGCTGGCTTGCTGCTCTGCTTTGGTGTACTGCTAGCCCATTTGCTTGTAGTTTTGGTGATGTTTTCCTTCTTGGAAAAATGCCTTTTGTCTTCCCCCCCCCCGCCCTTTGCCTCCTCCCATGGGCTCGTAGGTGAGGCAGCCCCAGCACCCTGATGTTGCACAGAGGCGTGTTTGTCTGTGAGCCTGTTCCTTGGCACCGTCGGCCTCGTGGAGGGGAGGACAATGCGTGCCACTGATTTATGCCGCCCTTGCCATTGGCGGCCATGCCCAGCATCGGTCACCGTGACAGTGGTGGTGGGGACAATAGAGCCAGCTCCAGTCCTGGTGGCCCCAGCGTGTGCTCTGAAGAAAGGTGGGTCCAAAGCGTTGCCAACCTCAGGGTGTCTAACCAAAATATCTGCTTGGTCTCTCTTTCCAGGAGGACTCAGCGGTTTCAAGCAGAACCATGAAAACCTCTGCGATAACTCCCTCCAGCTGCAAGAGTGCCCAGAGGGGGGAGGAGGGGGCGGCGCATCTGCCGTGCCCCCCACGCTACCTCAGTCCATCCCCACCACGCCAGACATCGAGAACGCTGAGCTCACCCCTATCCTGCCCTTCCTCTTCCTCGGAAACGAGCACGATGCTCAGGACTTGGAGAAAATGCAGAGGATGAACATAGGCTACGTAATCAATGTGACCACCCACCTGCCCCTGTACCATTACGAGAAAGGCATGTTCAACTACAAGCGGCTCCCAGCCACTGACAGCAACAAGCAGAATCTCAGGCAGTATTTTGAAGAGGCTTTTGAGTTCATTGGTAATTATCTTGGACTGGAAATACTCCTGTGCTTTTTTTTACCTGTTGTAAGAATCTAGAGTGAATTTTATGCTTTGCTAACTACCCTGAAGGCTGTGTACGGTCATATTTACTTTTGTTTAGGTTGTCAGAAATGCTGAACACCTCCATGTTTCTACTCGTTCTCGTCTCTGGCATATCCAGTTAAGTAGCCTGGGGTACAATTTTTATCCATTGATAGTGATGCCTACCTCCAGGCTTCCAAATTCAGGAAACCCCAGAAAACTGAGACTTTTGTCATTCCCTCTTCTTGATTCCTTTGCGTTCCTAGTTACCACAGTGGCTTCCAGCCAATTTTTCATAGTAACTATTCTTAATGATGGCTGAGTCTTTCTTAACTTAATTTCATGAGAAAACTGGCAAACTTTCACACTTCACTTGTTCTACCATTAGATTTATAACTTCAGAGTGTATGTGTAGATGAGTGGATTGTGATGAAAACTTGTATTTATAAGCCTTTAAACCCTGTAGGCTGTGTGAGAGAGTTCACCACAGACATGCAGCTTGTTGGGGAGGTTGCTGAAGAAATGACCCAGCAGCATTAACCATGTTGCTCTGAACCTCACTATGATCCATGCAGCACAATCCTCAGCCAAGTTTAGGGGTGCATTCAGCTCTGGTTGGTCATCTAGGCTAAAGCCAGATGGCCTCTTTAAGCAAGGCTGGTCAGTTGAGGACATCAGCACATGATACTGAAAGCTTTTGAGGACCTTCCCTTGCCCCTCTATATGTCTTTGTGGGCACAGCTTTTGCAGCATAGTGAATGTCCACTAGTGCTTCCCCAGCACAAGAACATGTCCTCAGAGGTTTTCTGAAATAGGCTGTGGGGACCACTGACACATAATTTCATTTTCTTCCACTGTGGCTGGGCTAATCTCTTTACCAATACTTCAGGCTTGATGGTGGAGTACTAGACAAAGGAAGTGTGCTTCTGTGCTGCCTCACAGCTTAGGTCCTTAGCTGACCCCATGCTGAAGTCGGTGCAGAGCCATCTTCCTCCCTGCGCTCAAACCATCAATGTTTATGGCCCTTGAGTCAGGGTGTGGGTACACAGCTCCTGAAACTCAAGCCTGCTTGTGCTGGCTCTGTGGAGGTGCCCTTGGGCTCAGCAAGGATTAGGCCCCAGTTGTGAGAGCGGGTCCCAGGGCAGGAGGTCCAAGCTCAGCATATTCTTCTGAGCTCATCTGCCCCTGCCATATGCCTGGGCAGGGGCTTGATGCTCTGAAGCAGACAGCTCGTCAGCCTAGTCCGGCTGTGCTTTGGTTGGCAGGGGGTCATTGTGCGCTGATGCATGCAGTCTGTAGCCACGCTACTCTAGTGAAGGTGAATAGGCAAATCGCTGCTTACACTGCAGTTCAGATGGAGTGCAGCATTAAAGCTTGAGTCTTACCACTGAGAGCTTCTACCAGGAGCCCTTGGGCTTGTCCTCTACGGTGTACAGGACCAAAGGATCTCTGCTTAAACCCAAATTTTCCCTAGTGTTCCTAACCCGACCCTGGCTCTACCAGTAGTGCTGTCAGCTCCCCAAACTGCTGATTACTATGTGCATGGGAAGGTGAACGCCACTTTTTGGATGAAGGGAAGCCCTCTCTGAGGGTAGGGGAGAAGGAACCTTGCTTTGATCCTTTGGGAAGAAAAGCTGGGTCAAGACATCCAGTAAAACCCTAAACTTTGAATTGAACAAGATGGGGAGATGCAATAGGCTAAGCTTACATAAAGAAACTGCAAAGCTCTGTTGAGGTCCTCTGGAGGTGGGAGGGAGATTTCTGCACCCAGCATCCCTATGAACTGCAAGATTAGAGCTCTCAAAACCACTAAAAGACAGTGTTTGCCTTATGACCTTACCAAGGGCAGAGAAAGCAGCCTTGCCCTGAAGAGGTTTAGAAAGTGTTTCAAAACCCATTTTACTTTCCTTTTTAATAATTACAGCTTGAGGGTCTGTCTTTTTTTAATAAACAAATATTTCTCCATTGAGAGTTTTTCTCCATAGCAGATTTAGCCAGCTGGGGAAGTAACTAGTCAAAGCTTTCCCTTCCTCAGGGTAAACTTTAAATTGCATTTGAGAAGATTTGGAAATGTTTAAACAGCAGATCATTGGCCTCTGTTTCTTTAAATATGTCTTGAAAAAACCACAACCAATCCCAGGTTTAGCTAAGACTGAAGCCATAGGAAGTGAAATCATCAAAAACTCTCTGGGAAAGTGTGTCAAAATGCGTTAGAGTTTCAGCTTTCTGAAATACTAACTGGCAAAAATGTCTAGAAGGAAGTTGACTTCACTTATGCTTTCACAATACAGGTTGAACATGGGGTAGGATGAACCATACTCTTGGTGGGGTTGGATTCATGCCAAAACTTGCAAACTAAATTCCTGCAGGTTAAAACAACAGAAATAGATTGAAGTGTCACGTCTTGAAAGTTTTATCTCCTGTTTTAAAAGTAAGCTGTGGGAGACGAGGATGGTACGGTAGTGACTCTCCTCTCTCGTGTCCTATTAGCATGTGGTTCCAGGGGCTCTGTCCTCCCTAAATCCTGCCCAGTTTGCATCCCCCTAAGTGATGTATCTTGGTGGAGAGATTGTGTGTGATTGTTGTCATTTCCCTCCCTCCCCACCTCATCCTTTCCCCACCGCTCCCAGTGAGAAGCTCTGGAGGAATAGCATTCAGCAGAATGCAATGCTGTGCTCAAATTGCAAAGAGACAGGGACGGCAAATCCCTTTTTCACACCGCTGAAGGTGACCAAGTCAAAACACACAGAGCTTGATAATGCAGGAAGTGAGGAGTCAGAATTTGAGGTCTCTTACCGCTGAAGTCTTGCTGAGGTATAAACCAGATCCAGCTCCAGTTTTTGCAGAGACACCACAGCAGAGCACCCTGTTGAAGCTCATTTCAGGAGTGGCTTTGTAAAAGCCTCAAAGAATAGGGCTTTGAAACAGATGTATTGTTATGAATTGAATCTGAAAATACCTGTTACTTGAAAAAATGGTGTCCTGCTTTGAAAGACAGGGAGGTTGAGATGGCGATGTAACACAGCAGTGTTGCGACAGAGGTGGAGATAAAGCCTGAGCTGCCTCGTCATGGGCCTTGACCTCCTAAATAAATGCTCCCTGGCCGCGCACGTGAGCAGCGCAGCAATGTCTCTCAATGTGCAGTTCGTCTAATAAAGAGATAAAAGTGAATGTGAGGATTTTCAGTTTTAGACTGGCTTGTGTGTTTCACATTCAGTAACTCTGAAACCCTGAAGGAAGATGGATTGTAGGGGAAGGGGAGGAGACGCTGGTGTGCTTGTAATCAAATAAAGGGACTTTTACCATTAAGTTACTCTTAATTGCACTGAGCTTTTTCTAATTTACAAACTGGCAAAAATCTTACTTTCTTCTTTCTTGTTTCCAGAGGAAGCTCATCAGTGTGGAAAAGGTCTCCTCATCCACTGCCAGGCTGGTGTCTCCCGGTCTGCCACCATAGTTATTGCGTACTTAATGAAGCACACGCGCATGACCATGACGGATGCCTATAAATTTGTAAAAGGCAAACGACCAATCATTTCCCCTAACCTTAACTTCATGGGGCAGTTACTGGAGTTTGAAGAAGATCTAAACAACGGTGTTACACCGCGAATCCTCACACCAAAGTTGATCGGCGTAGAGACTGTTGTGTGACGGCAAAGCTGCGAGGAGGCGGTCAATGAAGGGGTTAACCTATTCTTCACCTGATTTGGGGCAGTGATGGGTGGGTTGTGGGTTTTTCTTTTTAGCTTTCAAGGGGGGTTTTGTGGCAAACTTTTTGTGAATAAAAACCTTTTTTTGTAAGGAAAGGTTTTTAAAAGATCCAAGAACTTTGCCGTGTTTGGGATGCTGTTGTGATTTCCTTCCCAGATGCTGGCAGAGCAGGGAGGCTTTGGAGCAAGAGGAGTACTTTTTAAAATCAAAACAAGAAGAAGAAATACTGGGGTTTTTTTCTTTTTATTTTTCCCTCCTCTCTAGCTACTTGTAGAGTTTATGGCTAAGTAGTCTGTGCAGGTTCATAGACTGAAGAAACCTAAGTTGAAGACGAAACACAAACAGCCAAAACAAAGCAGGAAAAAACCTCCCTGAAACATAAGGGCCTTTGTTCTGCAAAGGCTTTGCTAAAGATAACCTAGCAAAATGCTCACCGATGCAAAGGAAATCGGAGCAGCTTAAAAAGTCTGCAAGGCACTTTTCACACTCCTGACTCAAACTAAAGAAGAAAAGTTTATTTGGCGTGTTTCATGTTCCAGTTCTATTTTTCTATTTTGGGGTGTAAGGTTTTAACAGTAAGGGACTTTGATCATTCTATGCCATATGCCTTCACTGGCTTCTTGTGCAATAATAATTTGGGGTTTGTTTTGAGTGTTCAAACCAATTAGAGTTGGCTGCCCACTAATTAGAAGATAATAATTTTTAATGTGTAATAGTGCAACAGCAGCCGGCTTGGTTCAGAAAGGATAAATGAGAGCAATTATTTCGTTCCTTTATATGATTTTGATCCTGGTTACAGTGCCATAAACCTTGTTACATATGTATATCAGAATGTACAAAAATTGAGAATGAGCAAAGTTTATTTAAAAATATTTTTCGCACAAAATATTGGTGTGTTTCAGTTGTCTATGTAAAAAAAAATTTGATTATAAAACAAAAAAATCTTTTGGAAAATGTGTCCTTTTATTTCTTTAGCAATTTTCCATTTTCTTTCTATGGGATGGGTTTTTGTTCTGTTCTTTTTGTTTTGTTTTTTGTTGCAGTGTACATGTCCCTTTGACAAAACTGATCTCTCTTGTTTGACATCTCCTCTTCAGTGTTTCGTTCCTGTCCTCTGCTGGTGGAACATGTTTTCTTTATTTTCTACTGTACTCTTGCATCCTTCAGTTTCTGTAACCGGATTTTTCTCTCCTGGAAGTGCATCAGTTTTGGAGCTGTTCAGCTGAATTAGTACTATTGGTGAGGGCGCTTTGGGACAGACCTGTTATTTCTACAGCTCAGTACCCATTTGGAAAAATAAGAAATAAACATTCTCCACTGATTCCTTTTCATCTTCCTGCAATTAGCTTACTATGTTACAAAATTGTCCGGTTTCTAGAAATACATTGGTCTTGTGTGTGCTTTTCCCTGGCCTCTCTATAGCCCCCTCCTTTAGCAGTTCCATGAATCCTGGGAATCCTCCTCCTGGGATTTTCCCCTCTCTTGCCCATCTTTCCTTCATCCCCCCTCCTTTTCCAGCTGTGTCAGTGTTAAGTGTGGTGCATATCGTAGGGCTCATGTTTCTGCCTGACAGTGTCCCTTAGGCGGCTGACTTTTGCTTTCTTTGTTTGTATTTACCTTTTTTTTTTTAATAATATGATATAACCTGATCTCTTCTGGACTGTTACCAATCTAAAGTTTATTTGTATGAGCCTAAAATGAGTTAGAAAACATTTCTCATGATTCTGTTGTGCAAACTGATATATCCCAGGAAGTCTGGTAGCAGTGAAGGTTTTTCCTAGATGAAAACCTAGATGGACTTGAACCAAGTTTAAAACAGAACCTGTTGGAAAACTTCTGTATAATCACATTAGACATGTATATTTTTGTGGACATTTTACTTAAAATGTTGTTACTATATACAGATATTTTCTTGAAATTTATCCCTTTATTAAATTATTTTTCTACTGGAATTGATTTTTTTTTTTTTTATTCTTTTCTATAATCAATATTAGTCCTTTCGCTGAGATGCCCTTGGCAGCGAGCATTGCCCAGGCGGCAGAACCTCTTGGACTGTGACCGCTTCTGGGGCTAAGGAGAGAGTGGCTGGACAGAGAAGTTACCATTTGCTGGTTAGGAGCCTTCGTGCTCCAGGAGGAAGGAGGTCCCTTAGCAAAGATGGTCTCCCTCTGTCCCTCCCTACTTTCCTTGCATTTGGGTCAAACCTCTTCCAGCTGTTCTCCATGAACTGCAGGTGCAGGTCGTTTGATAGCAGGGAGGAGGTTAGAAAACCTCTTTGTTTCTTGCTAGAGAAGCAAAAGCTGGCAGGCTGGCTGAAAAGTTGGTCCTCGCAGCCTGTGTTCGTGGCCATAAGCGCTGCGTAACAGTACTGATGCTCTGCGAGGGGAAACAGGTTATTCAGCAAGGGGAGCGCGTGAGCTGCCTACCTGGGACACAGCCCTCCTAAGTGTGAGGGGAAGGAGGACTAGATTCAAAATCAGTCTTCCCTGTTACTTCTGTTTTCTTGTTCCCATGCTAAATGACCTGATGCGAAAGTCTCCAGCAGGAGGAAGGGCCTGCCACGCTGATGTGATTCACGGCATCCTCTCTAGTTCAGCCTCAGCCACCACATGCTGCCTTGGATCAGGATCAACTTTGCAGCCACGTAAGTCCTTGTGTTTGGTTCTTATTTAAGCCAAAGAATAGTCCTTGCAGCCCTGAATTAAGTTACTGGCAGCAGAGGATCCGATGTATTTGCCTTGGTAAGGCTGAGCAGCGCTGCTGCTGTGTGCACGAACGTGGAGTTTGGAGGGCTTGCTCCCCGCTGCAGAAACCCCGTCAGCCTTTGTGCTTGTCCTGGTGAGAAGTAGTGCCTGATTTTGCTCTGCAGTGTGATGAACTTGGAAATGACGGGGCAGGGCGACGCGAAGTTGTGAGTGAGCGGAGTTTGCTGTGGGTCTGTCGGTAGCGGAGGTGGGCTGGATCAAACCCCTCCTTTGTGCAGACCCGTTCCCTTGGAGGGGGCTGGAGCTGGGCTGGAGGAGAGGAGCTCAGGAGGGTTACGTCCCAGTGAAGGCAGTGCTGGAATAGCAGCCTGGGAATCACTTCACTGGGGGGCAGGCTGGGGAGAAATGCTGGTTTTTTTCAGGCAGAATTTATTGAAGCTAGTGAATGATCACGTGACATCTTTATGCCTGAGGGCAGGAGGAATTCAGTTAGAGTTTGTATGAGTGTTAGACTACCTGGAAGCCCTGCCTGTGTGCACGTGTGTTGGAGATGCCTCCTTTTCTGGTACCCAATATGATGCACTGCGAGTATGTGCCTACGTATCAGTAGAAAGCCCCTGTCTGAGCATCACACGCTCCTAGCCAGGAAAAAAAAAAAAAAGGATTTGCCCTCAATTCTAGGAGGAAGCAAGGCTGAAAGGGTGGGGGCCACAGTTGCGAAGGAGTTTAAGCAGACATCAGTGTTGCTTTGCCTCAGAAGCCTCCAGAAAGGTTATTTTTGACTTTAAGGTCAGAATTGAGGCTTGATCACCGATCTTCTGCTATTACTGCTGGCTGCAACACACTTTCCGCTTCCCCAAGATGGGGCACAGTTAAAACAAAACATAGATCGGGAAGATCATTCGATAGCCTTTAATTCACATGTGGGTGTCAGCAAGGACAGGACCTGCTTTTCCCTGCTCAGCATCAGCATTGCATGCTTGTGTGTGAGGTATGCTAAAATAGTTATGGTCCTGGAAAATTGATTACCTCGTAACTTATTTTCCATTTTTCCCCTCCGGGAGCTTGGGGTAGGCCCCTGAGTGCTTGTTTCTGAGAGCATTGCCCTCGAGACCCGGGTCTTGTGAGCCAGTCCCTGAGATCCAACTTGCAAAGCAAGGCAGGGTGTTCGGAGCAAGTGCTGCTTCTGGTTGTGAATTTACTTTCTCTTTACAAACTGGGAACTCTACCGAATAGTGAACTATTAGTGCGTGAGAGTATTAAGAGCTGCTGTAAATCTCTCTTAAAGCTAAAACTGTTCAAGTCATTGATCTTGCAAGCTATCCCGATTTTAAGGTTGGACTTTCAGAGCCAAGAGATTGTTTAACTTTCTGTGCTAAGTATCTCGTATGCTTTATTCTTCTGGGTCACACCGGGGACCAAACTGAATCCCCCTTTTTGTCTTGGCAGTCGATTTTCTGAGGCTTCCTGTGACTTTGCCTTTCACAAATGTGCTAACATCCTTTGGAGAAAGATGAATCAAAGGTCCCCCTCCTACCCGCTTGACAGATACAGGCTAGGAGTGTTTCAAGATGAAGCAATCGTGTAGGAAGTGCGTTGTTACCTTATGGTCACAAGATCTGCCAACGACTTGCTGTAGGGAGGTGTGTTCAAAAGCGCACGCAGGAGCTGATGAGACTGAGATAGGAGACACAAGGGGTGTGGGAAAGTGCTGAACAGACTGGGAGTGTTTTGGCCTCGGGTCCCACTCGGCTGTGGTGGAGCTAGCTCCCGGCGTGTGCAGTACCAGCAGCAGGAAAGCCTCCCGGGAACTGAAGATGCTGTTTCAGTAGGGAGGGCAAAAATAAAGCATGCTGTCTCTTGACTGAGTTAAGGAGGTAATCAAAGAGAGATAACAAGTGGTTGATGCCTGTCTCATTAGCAGGTATCTGCTTTCCTGTGGCATGTTTGCCTGCTGCTCCTGTAGGTACCACAGAGGAGGTTATTGATGAGCAGGTTTCAAATCGTTTGAGCACAGCCTGACATCAGTAGCTGATAGTTAGAGCCCTTGGTTTTCCCCCTGAGCATGCTGCTGCTGGCAGCAAAGGGAGGTGATTCAAGCCGTGCCGTGTTCCCAGGAGTGGTCCTGGGTGCTGCCAGCCCCCAGCATCCTCCCAGTGCTGGGTGCAATCTTAATCTCTCCACTCAATCAGGCGCTCCTTTTGCTGAGGGGTTGCTTTCTTCTGCTATCTCCTCTCCCTCTGTTGGACTCTTGTCCCAGTGGAGCACGAGATGGAGGAGCAGGCTCCTTTCTTGTCTTGCTTTAGCTGTCTTCTGCATCTTTTCCAACCATGTCATTCCTCAGACTAGAGGAAAGCAATTTAAAGCCAGTCATTTTGAAGGTGTACTGCAGCGGGATGAAAGTTTTCAGCCACCCTGATGGGCTCCTGGTTTGATTTGGGTATTATCCAGGCAGCACCTCTCCTGGGGAGCCCAGAGCCTGAGACCTTCTGTTGCAGCAATTCCTGCTTGCAAGCTTGCAACCGCCTCATTACTAGAAACAAGGGACGCTGTTGGGATGACAAAATTACATATTGCAATCGCCTGCCGAGTAGCACGCCGGTGTCTAGTTGGTGCTGCCCAGGGTGGGGAGGCCTGTCAGGTGTGCAATGAGCTGTAGCAGGACTTACCCAGTGTGCAGCCAGAAATCTCGCTGGTGACTCAGTGCCTGAGTCTTCTCTTTGCATCTTTATGGAGCCAGTATCCTGGAGTATGGAGAGATATGGTCCCTTGCCTCAGAAGCTGTCTGAGCTCCTGTCGAATTCGGCTGGATCCAGTCTGGTTTAAATCCTCCACTGTGAGATGCCCGTCTGTTCGGCACGTTCCTGGGCTGTGACCTGAGTTTGTCAGAGTGAGCACAGAGCCCATGAGCTCCTGCCTCGGGGCTGGTTTCATTTCAGTGACAAGGAAAAATAATCTAAAGTTTTATTCTTGGGGATAAGAATTGCTGTATATGGGAGAGGGAGAGTTTAGCACAGTACAGAAACACTTAAAAAACCTATCATGAATCAGGGAGTAAAGTTAAAACATGTAACAAACTATTTTCCATAGATAAAAGCACTAAACCAGAGGTTAAATGTAATTTGACTCATATGCCTTGTCTTCACACTTCTACTTGCTGTACCTTAGCTTCTTTGATTGTCTATATATAAGAGGTGACATTGGAGAGCATGGATTTATCATGAAGATTTATTTGTCATGGAGAGATGAAGGAGCTGTCTGGCACTTGGGAGTTTTGTATCAAGTTGCGCTTCTGGCAGACGCCAGTGGAGCGTTTAAAGAAGATCACATTGTAGAGCAGAGTAGTAAGTTGCTATAAGGATGGACAGAGGTTTGTCTGTGATGCAGGGACTCTGAATAGAGAGCCACTGGATTTGTAAGATCTCTCTCTGGTCCAGGACTCAGGCAGAATCCAAATGTCTAGTCAGAGGTATAGGCAGCGTCTTTCCCGAGAATATGTTCTGATCATTTGTTAAAATCCATTGAGGTGATGGAAGAGGATTGCTAGCGTGAAAAACTGAGATATTGGCAGCTGGGCTGAGGAGCTTGCCTGGAGCCTTTTACATTTTCAAAGGTCCGTCCGACAGTCCTGAACAAAGCTTTGCCCCGCTAGCATCCATTTGAAAGCTCTTTTTCAAGGCGTCCAGTTTTGATGCAGTGCTGTGCGTCTGCCTCGCATTGCTTTGCTCTGTCTTGTAATACTCCAACACCTGAGACCAAACTTTCGCAGTTACTGATAGTAGTTTGTAGGGATTCGTTTCCAGTGGGAGGCAAACAGGTGCTGAGGAGCACTCTGATAGTTTGTGCTCCTTCTCCAAACCCTCCTCGGTTTTCAGCTGCGCTCCCTTGAGTGGCAAGGGCTGCAGTGACCATCAGATCATGGCGTGGAGTCCAGCTGTGTTTCAGCTGTTGATCCCGCTGGAGGGTGACCTATGGAGAAACCCCTCTGGGCTTGGCTCTTCTGGGCTGGGGTCTATGAAAGTGCCTGAAAGGGAAGCTCAAGTGTACTGGGTGGACTGTTGCTGCCAGCTGACTTGGCTGAATTCTTGCCCATGTAGCATCAGTAAAAATCTCAGAAAGCCTGAAATGAGAGCTCAGTTCCTACTCTGAATTTTTGATGCGTATTGAGGATTTGGTGCACAGTCGTGAATACGTAATCTTTGTCACGGAATCTAGGCAGATAAAATGGTTACAGCTCTATGGGATCTGTATGAAACATAGTATGTTGGCTACAAGATAGGATTGGGTTTCTTTGGGAGTCCTCTCTGCCCCTAAATATCACCCACACTTGTAAATAACACTGTGGAAGCAGGAGGCAAGACCTCATCCTTTAGATGGGTGTTGTCCCTCCCATTTTGCAGGTGGGGCTGATGAGAGGGATGTCCATGGTCACAAAGCAGAGTGAGGAACAGAGCCCAGGAGCTAGAACTCCTCTTGCTTTACTGATGTCACAAAATCATTTCTTAAACTTCAGCTGGTTGCTGATAAATGTGGTGATTAGCTACAGCTTCAGATGCTGAGGCCCTTCTCCTTGAAGCCAGAGCAAATTAGGTCCTCATTGTGTCCGGCTGTCCTATATGCACTGAAAATGCCAGAACAATTTTAGCTTCCACGAAGTGACACTGAATTCTTATTAGTGCTATTCACCAAACCCCTTTCTACTGCTGTATGAGCATTAGCAAATGGTCCTCTGCACCTTAGCTCTAAATGAAGAGTAATGCATATGTATGGAAGTTTACCGTCCTATATTTAACAAAGCCACAATTACATGGAGATATAGAAGGGGCTGATAAGCCATTTGAGTACTCTGCAGAGAAACGGCACCAAAATAGTTGTAGCGTTGTTTCTAATTGCAATGGATGAGCAGCCTGGCTCATTAATCCTCCCTATCAGCAGCACATAGCCTCTCTGCACCAGAATAGCCCTGATCTCAGCAAACCTGCATCCAGCTCTGGCCTTCTGTTTTCGACGTATTTGGAAAAGACAGGCTTCCAGCACAGCCCCAAAGGGACTTCCACTTGGCTGGGCTGCCTTTCCACAGCAGAGATGACCAAGGGCATGAGGGGTTTTGCAGCGTTTCGGGAGACTACCAGGGTGCACGCAGATGTCTGTGCAACCCCGACTTTAGGCTGAGCAAGAGCGCTGGTTTTTGGCAGGTCCTGCAGCGTAGGCGGTCGTGCTGGTGAGCGGTGAACCATCACACCACCATCCCTCATCGCTCAGGGGGTGGTGGGGCTGCTGCCTGTGCCGGCGACCATCAGCTGTGCAGCACAAGCACCTGTGTGGTGGGAATCGCGCTCCCTTGGCCCACCAGCCCTGGACACGGTTGGCATGGCTTTACACTGCTACAGCCTCGGCTTTAAAGCCAGAGGACGTAATTCAGAGACAGCTGTTGGGCAAAGGGCCTGTGCTATTGTGCTTCTCCCTCCTCTTTTCCCCCTTTCTTCTTGGACACCTGCATAAAGCTTTTCCAGGGGCTATAACAAGCGCTGTTAACAAGCCAAGTCTGTGTTTTCTTGCTGTCCTCAGTGACTTCAGTCTAAGCTGTGTTTGCAGAAATTTTTTCTCAGGAGACAGTGCGAGCTACTCTTGAAAACTGAACCTGAGTCTTTAATAGCAGTCAGTACTGTTGCAATCATCCTGAAATCCTCACGGTAGGAGCCTGGAGTCAGGGACTACACGAACAAGAAAGCCAGAGCTGGGGTCTGACAGTGACTTGGGAAATGTTCCTGCTTAGGGCAGAGGCTGCGCAGTGCAGCATGAGATGCAGAGTGCTGCCTACCTGGTGTTACAGGTTGGAGGAAAGTCATGCAAAGACAGGGACCATAGCAACAGGGCAAGCACAGGTGAGATTGTACCACTGTTTTGGCTGCTAAATGGGGACTTAGTCTTCTGCACCTATATGGTATGCAGGTCACCAAGTATTGTGCAGGCAGCAGATTTGGTTTTGGGACAGGCTAATGCCTGTTGAAAGCTAGGAATGTTTTCCTCATCTATTTTCTTCATTTTAATTGTGCGTATCCTATTGGCTTTGAAGACTCAACAGCTAGACAGCAGCAACTTACTGCACACCCCGACGTAGTGGGAATGTGTCAGCTGAATGCCGGCAGCCAGCTGCAGCCGCTTGATCGGACCAGCCCCGTTCAAGACAGGCTTCTGCAGAGCTGAGCCCTTTCCCGCTCACCACCTTGCAAAAAGCTGCTTCTTGCAAGCTGTCGGATCCAGGGTATGCTGGACCTAATGTCCCTCCCAGCTGAATTCCTGGGATGACTGGGCTGGATATGGCTAGATAAACCACTGGGGAATTAAGTAAATAAACTCCTGCTACCTTTGCCTTGCTTTCGCTAGGATGACCGCACATTGTACATGAGGAAGCAGAGGAACCATGACTTAGTGCAATCTGTCAGAGTAAGGGTCATGTATGGAGAAACTGGGCAAAAGGATTTCTGGATCATCCTAAGGTCCCAAGGAAATATACTATAGTATTTTTGCTTCTTTAATCTCTCCTATTCTATGTTTCTGTCTGCCAGATGCCTTCAGTAGCGCTCCAGGCACGTGGTCTGCACCCACAGAAAAATGATGTTTTGCCTATTAAAATTCTCCTTTCTGTTTCAGCTAGAGATGGTATTTATCTTTGCTTCCTTTTTCACCTTTAAGGTGAAAAAATTTCAGGCTTTTAATGAATGGAGGGTGGAAAAGGCATAACTACCTTGTTGAAAAGTACCATGCATGGGAGATGCTAGGAAGCAGAGGATGGCACACACAGGGAGAACTGGGTGCAGAAGTGAGAGTCCCTCCTCACCTGGGTTTGAGGGACAATGCCACATCTCTGCTGAGCGATGGGGAATCAGGAACACCACCTCTGGTAGTCGGTAGCTGGACCTCTTGAGATGAGCTGCTGACCAGGGAAAGAAATGGGTCCTGGGAGCTGGGCTGGAGCAACACAATAATTTTGCTTCATGCATTTTTTTATGATATCATTGGCCTGGTTCAGAGAGATGGAAGCAGTGACCCAGATAGAAAGGGAGTTTCTACATGGCCAAAAGTTTACCTTAGTCCCTGCTCTGGGCAGCAGGGAGAGCTGGGTTGAGATAGGATACCTGCAGAAGGCAATGGAGACGTGTGCCCATCCAAGGGTTTGAGATCCTCCTGGAGTCTTCAGCTTCCCAGGGAGGGCCTGGGACTAGCCCCATCCTGGTGACTGAAAACCGGTTGGATCCAACTGGCATCCTAATGCTGGGAGACAAGGCTGGATGTCCAGCCCGTTGGCAGCTTTGCCTACGTGGGAACCATCTTGGCTTCCTTGCAACCTTTTTGCCATGAAGGTTAAATTCTCTTGCCTCACAGAGGGGACTTGGGCACTTTGTCACCACCCTGCTGGCTTTGTTAGTCTCATTGCGGTTTCCTTGCACTTATCATGAGAAATCTCAGGTTTCAGTTCCTTATAACTTTGCTGAACTTGAGCTATTTGGGGCTAAAATTTTCCATGTTGGGTGGGTGTCAAGGCTAAGCACCCCTTTGCACTCATCTGAAGCTGATTTACTCTATTTCCATTGTGTTCTTAGGTAATTCTCTTTTAACTTGAACTGACGAGAATTTTTGGAATAAGGTGTTTTGATTTTATTCATTAGGAAAATGAAACTAATTTAATTTTTGTTAGGAAAATGATTAGTTTCATTAACAGCGTTATTCTAATAAGGTTTTTGTTTAGAAAATAGTTGGAAAGAAACCCTTTTGATAAGGTCAGAGTGTGTCACTTTGACCTTTTTAGCAATGAAACCGTTCAATTGCTCACCCCAAAAAAGGACTTCGTCTTCTGAATGCATATCTAAAATGAAATAAAGTTGCTGTTGGAAAGAAGTGCTTTGAATTCTGTCAAACCTTTTTGGTCATCTGTAAATGAACCATTTTTTAAATGGCTCGGTGCAGCCAGGTTTTGAAATGATGGTGTTTCTTCCTATAAGGAATGTCAATATTTCCTGGTGGATAATAATCCCAAATAGTAAATGTGAGCAGAGAGAGGAGCTTTGCCTCACTGCCTCATTTATTTTACAGACTTTGAAGCACCCTGAGGCTGTGGAGCTGCCTCCCCAGGGGCTGGTGCAGGGTCTGTGTGGGTCACCGGTGGGACCGCTGGTGCACAGTGCCTGCCTCCACTGCCTGCGTCATGAGTGTGACCCAGATCTGTTAATGATGTCAGAGCGGTGTGCTGACATCCTGAAACGTGGCTGCTGCTCTTCCAGGTGAGTCCAAGAGTTCACTCGTGGTTGGAGCCAGGTAGAAGAAGGGTCCAGCCTGGCCTTGGTGGGAGAGAGAAAACAGAAGGAGACTCCTGTGTCCTGTTTGTATTGTCTTCAGGCAGTTTGTTCTGCAGCATGGACTCCTAGTCATGTTACTGCTAAACCAGACTTTATGGGGCTATGGTTGAGAAAGGAAAACGTCCATGTCAACAGCTGACAGCACTTGCAAGTCTGCTTTGTCTTGCCTGGATGGTCAGTGTTGACAATGTATTTGTTCTACCAAGACTACGTGGTTGCAAAGGGGGGCCAAATAGACATGTATCCCTGAATTGGGTCTTAATGTGAAGATGAAATTCTTTCTGGAAAATAACAATGTATTCTTACATTCATGAGAGATCTTGAAAAATATTGACTTACAGAGGCTCCTCAGAGTTTCCAGCTTTCCCAAACTACTACTTCAGTCTCTTCAGCCTGCCAGACTTAGAGGGAAGTTTCCTTCTAGATGACAGTTTCTAACAACATACTTTATGCCAGTATTTCTTTTCTTCCTTGCCTGATCCCCTTTGGAGCACTCAGACTAGAAGCACTTAGCTATGTTTACTGGGAAAAGCCTTCACTTGATATCCTGAAAGTAGTAGGAGAAGGTCTTACAGGAGTTCTAAGTTTGCAGTCTTGGGAAGTGCAACTCCTCCTTTGCTATGACTCTGGGCATGTGTTTGAGCTGGGCGTTCAGTGTTGGATCTCCATGTTAGGGTCCAGCCCAGCTGGGACTCCTGGAAACTGTCAACTCCAAGCCAACATCAAGAACAAACCATGCTGCCGAGGGCGGTGCTGTGGCTGGAGCAATGCTGTGTTCCCACTCTGAGGCATGCGAGCTCCTTCAGCCCTTTCCTGGAGCACATCCTGACCCAAGACTGGCCATCAGCCAGTGCAGGGGTTACAGCAGGGGCTGATGTCCCTGATCTGGGATCTCACCTGACAGCTATGTCAGGCGAGGTTTCCTTGTGTCTGGTCCTCTTTCCGGGCAGGCAGACATTTATGTGCTGAAGTGTGGTCTTAATTCTTATCCTCAACATTCTCATCTGTAAAATGAGGGGAGGGAATTGCTTATGTCTCAGGGCTCAGTGCTCCTCGCAGAAAGTGTGAATGGAAGAAGTTAAGTTGGAGGTCCTCAAAGAGGAGCTGCGGCCTAAGGAGCAAATGCCAGTGCACTTCTCTGTATTCACCCTGAAAGCACTTGAAGAACACTTGATGCTGCATGTGGTAATGCGATAGGAATGCTTATTAACAAGAACAGGAACATTAATATGTTTGTGAAACAATATTATGCAACTGAAGTCAATATAGTCCTTCGAATTGCCAAAGAGCAATTCAAGAAGTAGGGAGTATCAAAGTTCGTACGCTTGAAAGCCAAGGGCCTCACGTTGCCCATGACTGACTTGTTCAGCTCTGCTCTCCTGGTGCTCGGCCGTGCCAACAGCCTTGTGCCTGAAGTGCCGCGCTTGTTCTGAGCTTGAGTGAAGCCATATTTTCCCTATTGCAAGAGACTAGTAAGAAATCAAGGTATGCCTAAATACCAGGCTAGAGATGAAGGCAACACATGGTTTTTATAATTCAGAGTATTTAACTCCCCTTGGGGAAAAACGTTCCTGTTGTCTTTTCAGCTATGTGACCCCCATGCCTTTGTGCATAATTATCCTGGGTCATTCAGAGATGCAGCAAAAGGGTTTAGGTGTTCACTAGGGATGATTAGTGCTAAATTAAAGGAGGCTTGATATTTTAATGTAGTCAAGAAAATCAGGAAAGGAAGAAAGCAACATGTTGAAGTTGGTTTCTCTGTGATAAAAGAGAACAAGCAGTAAAAGCTGGTACAAAGAAAAGACCTGCAATACAATATAAGAAAATCAGCTGAAAATGTGCGGAAAAGAACAAAATGGTTCATAATTATGATGAAAACAGTCCTGTGGAGAAGCTGCCATCTAAGGTCGAGTTAGAAGCAAGCAAAGTATGCCAAAAAGGGATTTTAATATATTGATAATTCAGATACATATTCTTTAGTTGGTAATTTATCTCTTATTTCTTTAAAAAGTATCTGCATGTTGTTTGCAGGACAGCTGCCAGGGGCATTTGTTTCATTTCATACAGATAATTCCACTGATGAGGTAAAAGGTATCATTTAAAATAATTTTCCAGCAACATTTCTCTATTAAAATGTAAATTTTAGAATTTTGTGTCTTGTTGGCACAGTTTGGGGTTTGTGTGGATGAAACTAGGATTGCCGCCTCTGTATTATTTCATAGAAGTTTATAGCATTTTTTTGAAAGTTGCTAGCAAAATTTTTACTGACCTGTGATCACAACATTAGCAATCTAATTTCCTCAAAAGCATCCTTGCAATTAGCAGTTTGAGTAAATTTTTAAGAAAGTGAGAGACACACAGTCTTTGTGCCATGGCATTTTCTGCATCTGAACATTGAACAGTGGCCTCAGGAAAGATGTGTGTGGTTTCTTGGAAGACCCCAGTTAGAACTTGTCCAAATATTCAGCATGGCATAGCTGAGCAAACACAAGTTCAGAAAGCAGGAAAATGGAGGATACGGCTGATGTGTCCCACCTGTTGGGCTGGTGACCCAGCGAAGGGAGCACGGGCATCCTCAGCTCTCCAAGAGAGATGATTTCTCACCCCAGTGAGACTCAGTGGTGGGAAGTGATGTAGCTAGAGAGACATTCTGGTGCTTCCACATTTACAGCTCCATGTCCTCTACCAAAGTCCAGGTGACTGATGAGTTTGTAAACCTCCTTTTAAGCATTTTATTTTCCTTTTTACTGCCTTGGGGCTGAAGTCCCCAAAGCTTCTGAGCTCCTGCAAAGTGAAACCCTCTCAAACCGCTGATCTTGAAAGCCCCATGAACACTGCCTGAAGCTGAAGCTCTCAGGGAGTCGGAGGCTTTGATGCTCCTTCCACACACCTGGTTCCTGTTGTTCCTCTCCCCAGGTTGTGGTTGTGTTCTGTAAATGGAAACTTAGAGATAATTTGTAAAGAAAAATATCTATCTCCCCCCCCGCCCCCGATCCCCCTCTTCTTATTATGTTTTGACCACTCAATTACCCTGTTCCAGACAGAATGCAATATTTCTCAGAAAAGGTGGTCCTTTTTTCTTCCTTATCAGCCCCACTCTAATCCAGAAAATAAAACAGTGTAAGTTCAAATTCCAGTCTGGTTATCAAAACCACAGTGTTGGAGTGATTACAAGATAAGTCTGCCTCTCTGTACCCATGCTTTTAAAATTACTCACTAATTTGGGCAGTTCAAGCCAAAATCTGTGTACTTAATTTGAAAGTGGCTACTTATAAATCCAGATTTTTAAGCCTTGTCATGTTTAGCACCAGCTTTTTATCACTCGCTTACTTAGTCCCTGACTCCATGGATGGTGGTGACCATCGGTCATGCTTACAATTTGACTCACCTCAACCCACTGACAGCATATTTTTCCCACTACTGGTAGTTCACGCTGTTTATTTTGCTCTTGCTCAGCTTTGGTCCTTCATCATCTTCTCCTTAACTGACCCTGAGGTTGAATGCCACAGAAATAGCCCTCCACAAACAATTAGCTAGCCTGCTTTCTGTCGTCCTAACCACATACAAGCTGGCTAATTGACTAATTTTATTTCAAGCTTATTCAGTAATCCTTTAAAGGATTTCTTTTTGAATGCAAATAAGGGGATAATTATTTAATGTAATTATTTTATTAATGTACTTTACAACATTTTTTACCTTAATTGTGTTGAGGTTTTTATATCCTTACTGCATTACAATCCTGATAGCAACACTGGGTTTTGAAATTTCAATGAATAACTGAAATTAACTTCTAAGTCAGAAAGAAGTAAACCTCATTCCTTGCTTCTAAGCTACTCCAACCTGACAAATTCAATTTCTGAAGCACAATGTTCATGTGATCTCCTGCCTTCCTAGTGGACAGCATGGTCTTTAAGTTTCTACTTGAGAAACTCATTTGGCTTTGAGTTTGAGTGTTAACTGTAGCTTCTGGTGATCAGGTGGCTCAGCAGAAGGGTGACGGGGTAAGTAAGTCCATCTGTATTGTCAGGTCAGTTAACAAATCCAGTCCAGCCAGGTCATTTCCAAAACGACATATGTGAAATGCATCAGTCAGTTGTGAATGGATTTCAGCATCAGTAAAACCCAACTGTAGGTTTGAACCTGCAGTCCTCCATTAAAATATGCTTTGTTTTTTTAATATGTAAGCAATTTAATGAGAGGCAGATCAGTCTGCCTAGTTTTAATTTAAAGGCATTGTTGTTCTTGGTCTGTGTGCATGGGCAGGGAAACTGAGCTACCTTTCCTTTTATTTATTTTAAAGTAATATTGTGCTACTGCCAACCTGGAGGAAGTTCTTTGGCAATAACACTCTCGCCCTCAGTGATCACTTGCAGTCTATGAATGTTACACAAAAATAACAAACAAATCTGCTGCCAAAATCTATAGAAGCCTTTTCATAAATCCTGAAACAGACTCAGGCCATAGTAATTGCTGCCAGGCAGGGCTGAATAGTGTTTCTGAGTGGCATAAAATTTGGGTTGAGAAAGAGTTGAATTAAATATGTTGAATGAAGCAAATTTAAGACATTTTAAAAAGAAGTAGCTTTCTGGATAATAAGCAGAACCACAGTCCTCTCTCCACATGTGTCCCTGGTTGATCATGAAGGGGGTACTTGGTTAAGAGGACATAGGTTAGGACTGGAATTGCACAAGAAATAGCATTTTCTAACTGATTGGAAAGGGTGGAAATAGGCAGTTGGGAATGAGAATTTGCATCAGAGGGAATGATGTATGCAGTGCTTAAAAAGTGACTTGGAAACAGTCTTGAGTCTGGGACATCTGCACCTTGCCTGAAAATGTCTGCGCCAAATACCGTGATAACTGTTCTAGTTCATCCTAACATAATGGTGAGTTTTCCCAAGGGATCCTGATGTTCCCGATGCTTTCCCTCGGAAAGGGAGGTGCTCAGGGAGGATGAGATACCATTTCATGCACATATGAAGTGCCAATGCTGAGTCTGTGTTGCCATGTGCTCAGCCTCCTATCCCTGTGGCAAGTTTGCAGACACTCCTGACGAATCTCGGTGACACAAGGGTGGTGAGATGTGGCTCCCGCGCTGCCTCTGCTCTCGGGGGGCTGTGTTCCCCCGGGCCTGCAGTCTGGGAGCCCCAAGGGCATATGGGAATCCAGCCTTTCATTATAAATGTGGCATGAACTTGGAGTAAAGCTGAAATTAAATAGGAATCAAAATTCATAAAATGCTGGATGTCACATAAAACTAAATACCCAGTGACTGTTGTGAAGTACAGCCTCATCATAAAATCATGTCTTATCTAATTAGATGTAATAGGATCAAAATATCTCAATTAAAAATCATAAAATGACAATAATTGCAGCAGTGTGTGAATTATAGCATGGCTAAAACTCATGAAACTTGATGTCAGTTTTCATGCATGCATTGCTAGAAGTGGCTAAAGCAGCAGCTGTGGTGAAACACAGCTGTCTTAGAGCTACCTGTCAAAAAGGTGTGGGCTACTCACAAGTGTCTGGGTTTGGGGTATTGATTATACACCAGTGCCCTGTTTTCAGGAAACAATGAGCTGGCTTCCTCAGGAGGGTCTCCAGAATGACTCATTCTCTTCCAAAACATGAGTTTTTGGCTGTGGCTGGGCAGGGCTGTGAGCATTGGTCATGTTCTTGCAAGTTCTCATGATCCTGAATTCACATTTTCTCCAGCTTTGTGGAGACCAAATGGGTAAACATGCAGGCTGAAGCTCCCCTAAGCTTATACTGTGTTTTCCTGGAGGGTTACAACAGAGTATGACCACAGAGTTGTCGTGGGAGTTCTCGTCTTCCTCTTCACCTTTCCTTGGAGGGAGATCTTGCTGTTCATGGCAGCAGAGCAGTGCTGTTGCCAACTGAAATGCCATGGTTGCCTCTGGCTCCACGGCATGAGTATGCCGATGTCTGCATTGTGTGAAAGTGCTGCTCTGAACAGGACCTGTCAGGACTGACGGTACGAGCCATTTCCCACTGCTGAGTAGAGTGAGACAGATGCTGGCGGGAGGGAGCTTCATGTGCGGGAGATCACTAGAGCAAAATTTGGGTGGTTGGCTGCTCTTTGCTGAAGAGGCAGGGAGACTCTCCTACCAAACACAAAGTGATGGGACAGTAAGGTCAGGATGTTATCTTTTTCTTTCCACAAGGTACTTGGTAGCAAATTTTCCAAGGGCAAGAACGTTTAGGAACTTTTTGGTAAATATTTCTATTTACACTTGTTTAGTGGATATGTTTGTTCAGTTCCTTCTTGCTATCTGTAGTCCTAAAGTCTGGTAGGGCCCAATTAAGGAGGAACGAGACAGATTTGTGGGTGCTGGGACTTTTTCATGACATGATGGTGTAATTGTGGGGCAATAACTTTGAACAAAGTGAATGTTACCATTTGGCTTTGACAATTATGTGTCTGTGTATGAAAAAAGCAGCGTACCCAGGGAAAGAGGACCAAGAGAATAGGTAGTTGTTAAGAAGAGCCCCAAAGCCAGCAACCAGCAGATGAGATCATTAAGTCTGAGGGTAATGTGGTTTAGCAACTAATTAATTTTCTTTTTCTGCTTATGCAGACACTCTTTTGGGTACTGCCAATGGGTGATTAAAGCACATCCATTGCTTCATGAAGTGGAAGCTTACCAAGTCCCTGAGTATGACTCAGTTGATCTGACGTGTATTGGGGTATGTGGGGCTCAGTGCATGTGTATTCCTACTGAGCAAGGGACCCTACACTTCGTGTATTCAGGCTCCCTTTCCTCAAAGATGCTCTTTCATTATTTGCTCTTAAAAGTACCCACTCTCACAGTGGGTAAGGAGGCAGCTGTGAGAAAGCAGTGACTGAATTACTCAATGCCTCTGAAGTGTTTGTGGGTAGAGGGAAGGATGGAAAAGCGGAGGAGATAACGACTGTGCTGTCTTTCCAAGAGCAGAGAAGGCACAAGGATGCAGAGAAAGACTGACTTGCCTTTACAATACATTAAGACACTACATGCTGATCTGTAAAATATTTGAGCTTCAACCATACAGGAATTAGAAGGATGATGCCCCCAAATAACAGCCACTGGCATACTTTCATTTCATTATGGCCATTAAAATGTATCATGCTAGAAAAGGCTGTGCCTCTACATCTGCCTACGCATAGACGTCTAGTTATACATAGTAGATATTGAAGAGCAAAGGCAATAAATACCTACAAGGGTCTGTGTGTGGCTTCGTGTATATTAGTAAATACTCTGCTGTTGTCTTGTAGAAAATTAATGAAATCTGAGTAGTGAGAAATCAGTGTTATGTTTTGGCTGGCAAGCAGCGGTGTGCTGATTTTCCTCTCCTGCCCCCACCCCATGCAAATTATGAGGTGCATGGATTAGTGACATAAGAATGAGTAAGGTTTTTCTGCGTTTACTTACGTAAAATCTAGTCCAAGTACATTTACGGAGGGGATACAGTTTTTCCTAGCATTAAATCACAGCCCGTTACGGCAGCAATTCTTGAGCCTTTCCAGTAGGCAAAGCTCCCTTTCCCACCTAGCCATGAAGAAGTGCAGTCTCAGCCCTGTCTGTCCCCAGCCCTGTTAATGAGTCCCAGGAGAAGAACGTATGTATTTTATGTATGATTAGCAAATTCTGTGGAGACACAGTCCTAATATTGTTGCAGGCAGCTCTTATGAAAGTGCTGCTGCAAATAGATACAGATGCCTTTTATTTTTTTTAATGGAAAAACTGTTCATCCATGAGGTATGAAGAGACCCTATCACCACCACCCAGCAAGAAAGGGGCACAGCCCTGCTCCCCAGGCTTTGTTAGTTCGCTAGCTGCATCTCAACAGCCTCTAAAATAGTTTAAGATTTTGTTCTCCTTAAGAAAGACCTAGTCAACCAGACAGTGTTATCTTAGATGCCATTTGCATAAAGGATCCTCATGTATTTCATGCCAGTGAAGCTGCCAGCCAGGTCTCCAAGCCATCTGAGACCTCCTCTGGGGCGAGGCACATCTCAAAAACCTAAAAGGAAGGTTTTCCTCTGACACAGAGGAAAGCTATTGCTTGTGGTCCTCTAGATGAATGGGAAATACCTAAGGAGAGGGACTGGATTTTAAGATTAAACATAACAGCACCCTAGAGAAACATAGGTTGCTGGAGACAGGGGGCTGTAACAGTAGCTTGGCCATGTGGTATATGTCCTGTGACACAGAAAAATGTGCTGCCATTTCTGGATCTGTGCGTGAAATATTAAAAGGGGATGTGAAGTGCAGTGAACAGCATGGCAGTGCCCCACGTCCCCCGGCAGAACCTGTGCTCTTGCAGGGAAGGAGAAAATAACAGGAGGGCTCAGGGTGCTGCCTCCATCCCCCAGTAAGGGAGATGATAAAGGGGGGTGCAATGCTGACCACCAAACAAGAAAAGACAGAAAGGTGTTAATTAACCCCGGAGCTGATTAAAACAAAGCCGTCTCGCTCATTCTGGCCTCGAGCACAGCACGCTGCGATGAAGCAGCTGCCTCCAGCCGCCATTCTCCCAGGGCTGGGATGGGGGGGGGAAGGACAAAAGTTGTGGTACTGCATGGGGGAAACATAGGTAAGAGCGAGCGCTTGAGACTAACTGAACCTGCCACAGGATGTCACACCGATATGCACGCATGCATCCAAGGGAACATTTATCTGGCAGCTTTGGATTCAACTTGTGGAGGCACCTCTGAATGTAAAGTTCAGGTAGTTCAGCACATGGCGTTTCCTGCTCCTCTCGGAGAGGAGATGAAGTGTGTGCATGTTTGTGTCGCTGGCTCTCCAGCATTGTCTGCTTGTTTACAAACTGTGCACACTACGATTTTGTATGTATTAATACTTGACAGCTTACATAAATAGGCTCGCTGCTGAGGCACGAGCAGCAGTGGGCTCCAGCTTTCCTAACTGTGACTGCTCTGCTAACAGAAATAGAAAACAGTTTTTAAGTCCTTCTGACTTTGAACACTGCACCGCGAGCCAATCTTTTATATTAAAAATAGCATTTCCTTACAGAGTCTCTTCTGGAGTGGCTCTGTATCTCCGCTTTCCTTTCCTCTTCTGTGCTTAATTCTGTGCTTAAATAAAGACTGATTAATTCATCAGGCTTTTCTCTGCATAAATGATGAGGATTTCTGGCAAGCGATCTGATATTGCTATCTTCATGCTGTCCATTGAAATTTAGGGAAAGTAAACTACTTGCAAGTAACTATCAGTGGTGCAAGACAGTGCTGCAGGTTTTGAGCAGGGGAAATAATGTGTAAAATATTAGATAGGTGTTTTATTTGAATGAATTTTTTTTTTAACTGAATAATCACGTGATTGCATGACGTAACACAAATTGATCAGACTTTCCTCCTTTTTACACCCATGTACCGTAAGGTCAGTGCATGGCATTATACCTGACCACAGCAATATGAAAAATTTCAGCTGTGAAACTGAATTTTTACATCCCCCCCCACTTTGAGGGCATGCAGGGCCCCGGCGGACCCCGAGCAGTCCCCAAGGGGGGTGCCACAGAGTGCCATAGCTGACTAGCCCAATGGCAGGTTTTTGGTGCCCAAAGGATAGAGCATCATGCAGGCAAGCCCACAGAGGAGCCACTAACTGCTGGGGGAGCTGGGATGGGTGACCCCACAGCTGGGCAGGGCTAAGGCTGTGTGCAGAGCTATTGCCCTCTCTGACTTCTAGTTAACCTCTGTGTGGAAATTGGAGCAGTGGCTACCCTATAATGCCAGATGGCTGGAATGGGGGGCCACCTCCTCTTGGGAGAAGAACATGTGATGAGGGACGGAGATGACCCGTTCAGCAAGAAGGGACACAGTGGTATGTCGTGGAAGGTGTCGTCTGACCAGGGAGCCCACCCCCAGGAGGAGAAAGGAGCCAGGAGAGACCCAAATTGTAGCTCCCATGAACCTTTGCCCAGTTAAATGTAAGGCTCATATGTGAAACTTCACTGCGGACCTGAGCATGATTTTTGAATCATGCAGAGGTCACATGAGGTTTTTACGCGGACTTTGCACTATTTCATTTTTGTTTATGACTTTTGGGGGTGTCTTTTTTTGCTTGGTTGGTTGGGGTTTTTTTAACCTCCATATCGATCGGAATTTGTGTCTGAAGCTTTTGGAGCTCATTCCTTCTAAAAGCTCTGCCTAGGAAGATAAAGAGGAAGGATGGTTTTGATATCTCAGTAACAAACTAGATCCTCTATCAATGTGACTTATTAGATAAGACCCCAGTTTGGTGTCGGGCAGCGTGTGCTATATTCTCATCTCTGTACTGACGTATTAGGCAGCCTTGCTAATCATTTCGTCTCCTCCTGCCTCTTTTTTCTCACTTGTAAATTGAGGCTGATG
Organism: Gymnogyps californianus; assembly: GCF_018139145.2. NCBI lineage: Eukaryota > Metazoa > Chordata > Aves > Accipitriformes > Cathartidae > Gymnogyps > Gymnogyps californianus. The sequence continues at coordinate 21,401,895 of NC_059473.1, forward strand.
ATGCTTGCCTCCCTTTGTAACACACTTTAAAATCCACAGAAGAAGATTGCTGTGGATGATCAAAAGGAAGTTTGATTGCGCTGTTCAATACATCAAAAATGTGTTTTATTACATGAGTTCTACTACTGGAAAGCTTGAATTTACATTTACAGTGGTATGAGTCTGACTGAAACCTCACTGACGTCAATGCAAGGCTTTACGTTGATTTCAAAGGACATTAAATTAAGCTTATATAAAGATGCATGCTTCATTTTTTTTGCTGACTGCTGTATTTGCCATTTGCTCAAAATGGCACTTAATTCACTTGAACTATCAGAGGATATACAACAGATATAAAATACGGCAGTGGCTGTTCTGGTTTTGCAGCACGAACAGGGAGAGGGACTCCACAAAAACTGGGAGAAGAGTTCTGCTCGTGGTCATCTTTTGTAACATTGGGCCTCAAGGTCTATTAGAAAATAATATAGCTCTTCCTCATCTCCAAAAACGCAGCAGAAGCACTGCTATAAAATGGGGACTGGAATACGAGCTTCTCGTGAGATTCCCCCTCTACAGACTACAGAAATGTCTGCTGTGTCTTTCATGGCAAATCACTCCCAGCGAATGGCAGGCATTAAACATGCTAACAAGAAACAGTATACTTGGGCACATAAAATACATAGGTAAATGCACTTTATTCAGAAAAAACCAACATGACGTATGATCTTGAATTAATAAGGCAAGAAGAGATCAGCGGTTACTTATACACTCTGTCCCTTCCCATTTGTTTGCACTGTCCAAGGAGTCTTTTATGCAGCAGGCTAGGTGTGTACATGAAACCTCTACCCTTGACGTTCAGACTGTCCATACACAACCTACAGTAACAATGAGTCATATACGTATCAGTGAACCTACTTCTCTTAAAAAGGCTGCCTTTAAAGACACTGCTCTCCCTTCAACACATGGAAATAAAGCAATTAGAGTCTTGTTTTCTAGATTATTTTTCCTGCTAGCCAGGCCTTGATTTTTAAGATCTCCAATTATCCCTTTAGAGGCAAGTAATAATCCTGACAATTTTTTTTTTTTTTTTTTTTTTTTTTTTTTACTGATTACGATTATACAGTAGCTTTAGTCTCCTATTTTCTGCAGCAACTTAAAGACAAATGCTCAGCTGAGTCATTTCAGCAGAGAATCAGACCCAAAGAGGTGCAAACTGTGGCTAGGACATGGAGCTGCCATGGACAAAGAGGTATGGACATTCCTTAGAATAACCACAGTTATGGACAGTAGCAATTATGAATAAGGTTTGATAAACATCTACAGCATTTTCTCAAGCTCCAAAATCAAATTGCTCTTTTCATCATCACACTGAGGAGTATGATAGAGACAATAATAAAGGTATTTGCCAGCCTAAGTCCCTTCAGAAGCCAGACTGTAGTCTTATGGGCTGTCCCGGAGCTTTTTTCTTTCTCTCATGCTTGTCCTTCAGAAAACAGCATGATCTTTCTTTCCATCTCTCTGCCAGACCTCTTACCTCTGATTTTTTGCTAGTCTGGTGTTTAAATAGGACAACACTTTCTATGAAAATTTATCTTCCTGTGGTCTTTATCATGCCCTGTTTTGTTGTTGATGTTTTAAAGAGACTGCTGTTTCCAAGATATTTCCATTTGAATATTTCATGCTTAACTTTGAAGGACTTATTGACACTATAGTCATTGAGGCAGTCAGTGATAAAAGAGTTCTGCAATAACTTCGCTCAGAGTCCTTGAGTTGTACATAGCATTGTGTAGACATTTAGGGGCAAACTAGGGGTGTTTTGTACTTACATAACTTGTGCACCAGACAGCCTTAGGCATTTTGATACATGCTTTTCATTATGCCTCACAGCACCTTCTAGTTGTGTTTCAGAGATGACTAAAGCGAGACACAAAGTGTTAATGGCTTATTTGGGGAAATGCTAGGAGTGAGTGATACAGCTGGCAGGAGGCTTCTGGAGTTCTCCCGCAGCTCCTTTAGCCCAGCTCGAGCTTAGTGTGCCCTAATTCCCGCCAACAGGCAGCAGTTCTTCCTTTGCTGTTCACCTCGGGGGGGGGGGGGGGGGGGGCGGGAAATGAACATTGTGCAACAGGATAAGTTCAGCTGGCTGGAGAGCCAAGTGTTTGGCTCATCAGAGCTAAGGAGGTGGCAGAGCATCAATCCCAGCAACCCTGGACTTGCCTTTAGCTCTCAGAAATGCCCTGAGTGTGTTTTAGGTCTCAGGTGAGGTTTAGGGGTCTCCTTCAGGTATCCAAGAAAAGAAAGTATCAAATCTTAGCGATTTATTGAGGGAGCAGTACCTGAGTTTGGCAGACTGGCACAATAAAGCCAGTTTGGGCTTTGGCACGCTGGATTCCCTCTGAAGGAAAGGAGATGTCCCAGCACAAACTGCAGCCTGGCTAGGGGACAGAAAGAAGAAAGTTTTATTGCCAACATTTCCCTGATGTTACCATTTCTGCTGGATTGTAAGTTAAGTGTGACCAGGCTACAACGAACAGGTTAATATATAGCCTGGCTTTCAGGTGCACAGCTTGTTGTTCTTGTGTTCCCCAGTCACCAAAAGGTCTTTGTCCTGAAAAATTACTTTCCTGGGAAAATCCACAATCAAAGAGGGATGTCTCCCCCTTTATGCTTCGTCCATCAACACAGAGCAAAGTGGGAGGGTTTCAGAGCTCAAAATGGGTCTACCAGCTTAAATGCTCTATTACACTCTTACAGGGAGCAATGGGGATGTGGGCAGTGGCCGTTTCGGCAGTTAAAACCTGTGCGAGCAGGGGGAACGGATAGCAGTGCTGCCACAAGCACCCAGCTTCACAGCATGGTGGTGTGGGGAAGCAGGACAGGACAGCTCAGAGGGTGCTGGGACTAACTCTGCTGAAGTTCATGGCACAGTCCAACTGCTGGCTGTGGACCAAAGTCTTGCTCGTGAAGAGCCTTAGACACACAGCTGCCTCTTGTCTTCAGAGGGAGCAGCGCATCGTGCTTTCAAAAATCTACCCCACTTGCTCTCAAAACATATTGAAGACTGGTAGAAAGGCCATTGTTATGATGTGTGTCAGTTCACCTTTTTCTTTTGCCCTGGCCTTTTCAGATATTGTTGCTGAGGTGGAGTTGAGCCAAGTATTGAATTCTAATTCTGATGTCTGCTGCTTCCAAGAGACTACTCTTGCAGCAATCAGCATCACAGATGTACAAAGATATATCCATATGGAGCTACTGTGAGGTCATGGGATAGCACAGAAGCCTCAAAATTGATTGAAAGTATATATTTTGGGGAATTATATTGATTTCCATTTTTAAATTTCAGGGTTACAAGCAGAATTGTTTGGAGAATACATAGGGATGTAAGTGATTAGCTTTTGTGTTGCAAAGGTCATAACAATTACCCAGAATTAACTATAACACAAAGTCCACTTTAGAGTTGATCTGGAGCATAGCTTTCAGATGATGATTTTTTTTTTTCTTGATTTAAGATTCCCAGTGAGGGAAGATCCATCACAAGGTATGGGATACATAATCTCAATGATCAGTTACTCTGCTCTTGTTTTATGTTTTATTTCTAGGATGCATTTGCCTAGGTTCATCTTCCATCAGTTGATTCCTGCTATATTTTTTGGTTGCTGAATGTAAGAGCCATTAGTTACAGCAATTGTGGAAGTTGGTGATTAAACTGTGAGGAAAACATTTGTAATGTTCTTTTCCATAAATTAAATAGACCGAATTGTGTACATCCCTCATTCTTTAACTGTTTTCATTATTCACTGATCCCTTTACAGTTTTTCGGCTGCTTTCTAGGCATGTGGATACCAGAATGGAGCACAGCAGTAGTTGCAACAGAGCCAAATGAGAGGTTGTTTGGCTTCTTGATATTCCCCTGTTTGCATGCTTTAAATATACTGATCACAGTAAGTCACAGTGGGTTAATAATTGCCGTAAACATAAGCCTATTTTAAAAGTTGCTGGTTCCCTGGCGAGCGTGGCCGGGGTTCCTCCCTCAGGGGTACAGAACCACTCAGTCAGCTCTCCTGGAGCGGGAGCTGTTTTCTTGTTCTCGGCTCCCCAGCAATTCAGGCCACCAAGCATCAATGCCTGTCCTCCTTACTTACTAGTCTTTAGATCTCTCTGTCATCTGTAACCCTGGATCAAGAGTGATTTTGCTTGTGCTGCGAGGTCACTGACAAAAAGTGGTAAATAACACCGGGTGAGGACTGGTTCCTACAGAAACCCACAAAAACCCACCTGTGTTTGAAAATGATCCCTTATTTACTACTGCGGCTGAAGATCTGACTGCTGTCCAGGTTGAGAGCTGCTTGGCATGTGCCACATGGATTTGTATTGTCGTTGTTCTTTGGTCCAGAAGGCAAGCTATTGCAGAAGGGTATAAACTATATTACCTCTGTTATGAAGTTCCACACCAGCCATCCTCTTGTCTTGGCCAAAATCGGGCCTTTCTGGTACAGTATACATGTTCTTGTACTCCCCTGGAGCTTCCCCAACATTCAAAGGTCTAAAGATTCAGCTTCAGTGATCTAAACAACCCTTTGGATGACTCTTTAAAACTTGAATCCGCATTAGCTTTCATTAAACCTTCTACTGTTATTTTTATAACACAGGGTATTTCATCACCATATGATACGAGCCGATGCTCTTTTACCTATTTCTGTAGCACAGAAATATCTATCGACTACTACTCTATTTTCTTCATTACTACTGATAACTCCACTGTTTCTGTATCGTTTGCTTTTCTTACCATCCTCAGAAAACCCCAGTCGTCTTTATTTAGTGCTAAATACAGTTTCTTTTTTCAATCGTCTATTATTTTCAATTTAAATTTCTATTATCAGTTAACAACTTCCGCACTTGGCTATGTGCTATAGCTTGAGTTTTTGATGTTGTTTCAAGTGTACAGTTGTTCACTCCTCCTCTTTAAGCCAAGGGCTTTTAAAATTATTGAATACTTTGTTTTGGAATGTGGAATCTTCATTTCTAGATTATTTACTAAAATGCTCTTAAAGAATAACAACTCACTTTTTTTATGTGTCTTTTTTCCATCTCACTGTCAAATATTTTTAGTCGTGTGAAATGGCAGGAAGTAGAGTTAGATCAGTGGTTTGGGCTGTGCATCTGTGATGTTCAAAATGAGTAGCCAAAGCACTTGCATATACCAAAGTGTAACCACTTGGTTTCTGTTTTGGTTTTGTGTTTCCTTGTTATCTGCCAGATCGAGTCAAGATACAGCCTTTTTCAGTCAGGAAATGGTTGAAATTGTTGTCGATAATTTAAAAAATATGGGTGTATTTTAGTTCTGGCAGTTTGACACCTCCAAAACAAGATCCTCGCACTGAAATCCTGGTCGTAATGCTGAATGAGAAAGCTATATTAGAGAGGGATGCTTCAGGAGCTTGTCGCCTTGTTCACTCGCATGATTTGGAGGTCTGTAGGAGATAATGACTCATTAATCTGTCCTGGTTTTTTTCAGAACATTGACTCATATGTTTGTATTTGTTGCTGGGATGTCGATGACAACATAGTGCCGTATTTGACAGAAAAAGCTACTTCTTCCAATTAAAACCTCTCTGTATACACAGTTGTAGCCAAGAACGGATTTTACTGGTTTCCCCAGGCTGTCTCAAATTTTTTTCCATCTTTCTTTATTCCTTAGTTTCTCTCTAATAACCTGTTTCTGTCTTGTGATATGTACATGCCGCTCCCAATAACATCTATAATTTATAAGCCTTACTTCCAGTGCACTGAAAGATCAAAATAATGTCCAAAGAGCATGACGCAATCATCTCAGCTTTGATATTACTTTATTTTTAGTTGTCCTCCCTACACAGAGCAGCATGACATTTTCTGTCAGCTCTTGCTACCAAATTTCTAGCCTGCGTTGCTTGAGGCCCAAATGATTACAGATTTATATTTTTGAGGTGGACTATTCACTGGGGCTTATCTGCTTAAGATTTCACTGAGATGTTAGCAGCAATCACTCCTGAAAGAGCTCTTTTTTCCCACTAAATATTTTAGCGGTCCATTAAGACAACAATTTCACTTCAGCCTTTTTGCATCTTTTTCAAGATGTGTGAGATGAAGTTGCCTTAAAAGCAACACGGCAAATAGTAATGAAAGAAATATTTACTTCTTTCTTTCTTTCTGGTATTAGTTCCAGTTAGCAGCTCGCTAGCTCTCATTGCACACTTTTCTCAGCAGTTCAGGGCTTTTAAGAGAGAAGAGAAATATCACCAGCGGGGAAGTCGAGTCACCAACTTTAGACAGCAGATGAGTGGCAGAACTGGAAATAGGGCCAAGTTTTTGAATTCCAGTGCCTAAAATGCTGCTTGATGCCTTACATTGATTTAGCAGGCTAAAAGGTATTTTTCTAACCTAAGGTATGCCCAACAGTTTCAGTATCTTCAGCTCCTTGTTGCACTACCGAGAGCTGCTCTCCAGTGAGCTATAGGGAGGGAAAGGACCAGCCACTGCAGGATGTGCTCAGCTGCTGCCAGGCAATGCTGCCGGCTGCGGGGAAAGTCAGGACACAAAACTCTATCTGCCCTGTCCTAACCTTTCAAAAAATTGCTTTGTGTGATATTTCCACAATTCCCACTCCCAGATCACCAGCGGTTTTGTTGTATGTGCAGGAATTGAATGAGGAGCTGAGGCTGCTGAAGGACAACATTTATCATGGGACACTGCAGGTGCAGTGGAAAGGGTTGGGGTTTGTTTGTGTATTTCTGTTCTTACATTCTGTATGAAACCTAATCTAAAGCACTTCAGTAACAGCCAGAACTGCCAGAAGATTTCTTTGAAAACTTTCATGAGATCAGGTGTTTTTTATAGATAAAACACCTTCCGACTTTATTGGAAATCAGAAGTCCTAATGATTATGCCATGCACTCTGAATTCCCAGGGTGGGTATTTTTAGGCCTGCCATTAACACTGCAAGCTCTAGCCTGTCAGCTGTCCAGTGGGCATTTAAGCTTTTCTGAAAACCGGTTGTGTGCTGGCTTCACAAGCCTGGTGATGTACTTGGCTTGGTGTGCCCAGCTCCCGGGCTGGTCGGCCAAGCAAGCCCCCAGCATGGCTCCTCCAGGCACCCTCGCTGCGTGCAATGCCACGCTCTGCTCTGTCTCCTCTAACGCAGCCTGCTGGACACAGCCAAAGTTGGTAGGCAACTCAAAATACTCAATAAAAATGTCCTGGCCTTCACTAGACACCTTGCCTCCAGCCGATGTCAGGGGGGTTGGAGAGGGCAGGAGATGTGTGATAGGGGCTTTGGGAGGCAATCAGGAAGCTGAAAGCAGTTGGTCCATCAAGAGGAAAAACATTTCTGGGGGAGCCAGGAAGAAAAAGGAAAGGAGAGAGAAAGAGAGAGGATCGGATATTTGACCCTGAATTTGAAGGAGAAAAAGAAGTAGGGTAGGGTTGTGCTGGGAGGGTCCAGAGAATGGTAAAAGGATTAACTGTGAGCAAGGAGGGTTACAGAGAGGAAGGGTTTTTACATTGAAAGAGGGCTAAAAGGAAAAAAAACCAAAAGGGCAGGGGAGGAAGCTATGAAAAGGAAAAACAGCACAATGTCTCTGTTAGCCTGGAGAAGCGAGACTGAGTTGGTTTGTAGCCTCTTTAGCATTTGACTACTTGGGAAACCAAGAATTTGTTTTATTTGTTTTTAAGACACTGTCCATTGTAGGGCCTTTCCTGCTAAAGGAGGGGCTCGCAGCCAAGAATTTGGGGTAATAAAAAAAAAAAGGGATGAAGCTGCATGTGTAGGATGTAATATCTATGACTGCATACAATACAAATATTTAGGAGGCATAAAGGCTCCTGCAGTAGGTCATTGCTGGGTCAGTAAGGCCCATAATCTTAGAGAGACTTAAGTACCCTTACCTGCTTTTTCCAGTGCCCATATTCATGGCATATGGGAAATCTCTGTGCAATTCAGCTATCTATAGTCCCTATGTAACATATGTGAAAATTGAATGCTTAAGAAAGACTTTCTTTAGAAACCAGAGTATATTTGGCATGCTATTTAGACAATCAATATTTCAGGGCAAGAATATAAAGATATGGACTATAGCCAGGAAGATAAAGATGTATGGACACAGCGTAATGTGACCGAATCCCATCTGAGACTTTCCAGTACTATGTTAGTATAAATGTCTACTTCCCTCAGGCGGAGAATCAGCTTCGAGGGATGCATCCCGGGAAGGGAAAATGTTATTGCAAACTCTTGGAGTTAGGAAGGTGTTAAAACCTCAGCCAAAATATAAAGTTGTGTTACATAAGGTTTGGAAAAGTGCAGATTGCCTCTCCTCGGCTAATCTGTCGTAGCTATCTGCTGGCTTGCTCTTGTCTCACAGCAAATACAAGCTGGTTTAAGTTAGTTTAGTGGAGGGGTTTGGTTGGATTTTGGGGTTCTTTTTTTTGACAGAGGGTTAAACTAGTTCCGCCACTGTGTGCTGTCTGAGGTGAGAGTGTGCCCAAGGGAAGTTACTGCCAATCAGTTAGCCTGCCGTACTGCGCTGTGTTGGAGCCCGCAGGGAGCACCTCGTCAGGCATAAAATAATCCCTATTTTAGCGGATTATAAACTCTGAAATGTGACAATACTGGTATTTAAAACAACATTCCATTTTTGTTATTCTGACAAAAAAAAGAATCCAGTGGATGTAATTGTTGCCCAATCTCTAATGACTCTTCATGTGGAAAAAAACCCAATGGATTAGAGTAGGTGGCTTCCCGGCCAACGTGCCCCACCAGGCGCGGAGGATGGGTTTGCTCTCCCAGCCCAGCCATCGCACAGAGGGTGACAAACGTGCTTCTCCTGGGAGTGTTTGAAAGGGGACACTGAGCTGTGGCTCAGAGCAGCGACTCAGGGAATGAGTGCCCTGAACATGGGTTGTGGGTATTTCTAGTATAAACATAGTTAAAACTCCATGGAGAAATCACTTTTTTTTTTTTCTTTTTTAATTAAATCACTTATGAGGAGGAGTCAGAACCATGTGAGCAGGCAGATGAGATGAGAATCGGATTGAGTAAATAGATCAAAGTCCTTCATTTTCTGTTCACATTGCTCTTGGGACTATCTCATTCCATGGCTTTATGTGGATAAATAATACAAGCTTTGGCATTGCGTACAGGCTGTGCTGTGAATGTAACACTCCCTGGAAGTGGAGAGTTTTACATAAAATCATCTTCCCCCACCTGTATGCCTTCAATTCTGTTTGCACATGTTCCACCAAGTTTCCTTGACTGGATGTGCCTGTTACTGGCTCACTTTCTCTGCTGGCGCTTGGAGGGAAGCTGCTGCTGCCCAGTCCACAGAGCCAGTTATTTGGCAGCCAGCAGGCCAGCTGCAGCAAGAAACTTCATAAATGTCATTAATTTGGAGGCCTGCTCTGCAGCTACAAGTCACTCCAGTTATGTAGGCCCTGCACCTATTTATAACTTAGCAATCTGTTGCTGGGGGCTTTGTGCAATTCTTTGCTACATGCCACATGGGTTGTAATGTAATAGCTGAGTATATTATAAGATTTCCTCTACCACTTTTTAGAAGCAGCAGGTGCAGTGTCAGCAGACAGCTCTGATAACAAAGCACAGGTAAGGTGGGAGCTGCTTCACGTAATGCTCCTCCTGGGAGCCAGCCAGCTCTGCTACGTCATCTGTCGTTAAGAGGACAGTGGTTTGTTACCTGCTCCTCTGTGTCAATGAGCTCTCAGATGGAAATTAATAGGCAATATGAATTATATTGATGGAGAGGTGTCACTTTTGCAGTAATGAACAGTTGCAATGTTCCTTTATAGTTTTTCCGTGCAAAACCTGGGGAGGAGAGGTAACGTCACTGCCTGCTTCCTACCCAGAGCGTGGCAGTTCTGGGTGCTGTGTGGATGAACCCCGTCTCTAAAGAAACTTCACGGTCTGAGACGAAATGGTCCAAGACATGCAGGAGACAAGAAGGAAATAACGAAATGGTGCTAGTCAGCATCACAAACAGAAGACCTAGGGCAACTGGCAACCTATGAGCTGTCAGGTTGTCTGTGGGTAAGTTGGCAAGAGAGTGCTGCAATGGAGACACTTTGTAGATGCTTATAGGAATTTCTCAAAAAAAAACCCCAAGAACATTTTTCCCAAGACGCTCTAGCCTACAGGGAGTACGCTAGGGGCTTTGGAAGTCAAACCTCCAAATAAAATCAGTCTTGGGAAAAAAACATGGATTGTTTGCTTATGGAGGTTCTTGCTTGTGTGTTCGGCCAAATCCAGAAGCAGGTGAGACTGGTGCTTGGAGAAATGAGGTATTGTTTCTGCCTGCACGAGGAAACTGAGTGGAGGGAGAAAGAAAAGGATGTGATCTGGCCACTTAAGGGAAATTCTCTGTTGTCTGCAGTGATATGCTCCTTTTAATCCTCAGCTGCTGCTTTTACATTGTGTCTGTGGATTTGAAGCTGAAGAAACACCTGATGTGTGGGCTTGTACAGTCCAGCCAGACGCCTTCACAGCTGCTTCATAGCAACGGAGATGGTTAAAAATGATTAGTTGGAAAGCCAATATTTCATATGTTTCTTGGGTGAAATATGCCATAAAAACAGGTTAGAAAACGCTCAAGTTTTGTGTGGGGATAGATTCCCCAAATGCTAAGCATTCACCCAGCATGTACCTCACATTGGTTGGGATATGCAGTGCAGAGCACTGTGCTCTGAGTGATGCTAATTATGCCCGTCAGAGTTCTGCGCAGCTCCTGCGGGCTCATTCTGCAGCTGTTGCAGTCGGTGGGAGCGCTGGCTGGTGCTGCTAAAACAAGAACCCCTCTGGTCTGGGGAACGGCTGAACTCAGATCCACCTCTTGTGTTGAAGGTAGACCCCAGCACGCCTGGCCATGTGCAGCGCCCTGGGAAGGGGAATACATTGCACCTATTACTGGTAGTGACTTGAAGGGATGCCAGCTTACAGGATATCCCCTATGTGAACCTTTGAGGATAAAGGGAAGGCTATTTCGTGCAGTGCTGGCTGAGGGACAGCTGCAGCTGCCTGTGCCTGCCATATTACCCAAGGAAAGGTTCTCAAAAAAAGTGCCCCAAAACAACACTTTTTGATTTCTCTTTTTATAAGCCAAAGCTATAAGCTGACTGTAAATTCAAGGGAGGGCAAAGACTTCCTCTAGGAAGACTGGTGGAGGTAGTCTGGGGCAAGGACCTGGTGGGGAAGGCACTGAGACTGGGGATGCAGTGGGGGAAGGATGACAATGGCACAGGAACAGTGAACTTGGAGGAAATGGAGGGGCTTGGGAGGGAGCCAAGTGTGTTGGGGCAAAACTGAGACTGGAAAAAGAGCCAACATAAGCAAGGAGTCAGCAAGTGAGAGGCAGAGGGTAAAAAAACCTGCTCTAGAAAGAGGCCAGGAAAGAACAGGGCGGAAGGACCTGAGCAGTGAAGCATGTCCTCCCCAGGGTCTGAAATGGGGCTGAGCCTTTGTCCTCCGCTGCCAGAAAGCAGCTGCAGAGCCTAGTGTGAAGACCTGGGCCTCAGCATCTTCTGCTAGCTGAACATCATGGGGTGACCCACCGGTGCCCCTCTGCAGTTGAAGGGCAGAGATGTTCTTGGGTGCCTGCATCCTGAATCTCACTGAAGAGACCTGGTGCAGGGCACCACAGGCGAACAGTCACAGCATTTGGTAGCTGAGGTATGGGGCATGTGGTGTGTGGGAGAAGAGGAAGGTTTGCCTTAATAGCTCCTTATTGAACAAAACAGAGGCTAGGAAAAAAAATAGCATGGCATCATATAACTGAAAACTCTGTTATAGTAGGCAAGATTACCTTAATTTCTGCCTCCAAACAATTTTCTGAGTGCTTGACTTTTTAGCCTCAGTGCCTTTTGGTAGATATTTGGGGATGTAATGGAACTGTGAAATGACATACAGAAGAAGAGGACAATAACTTTTGCCCACCTTGTAAAGTGTTTATGGGATTCACAAAAGGATCTCCAGTTGGTAATCCTATGTCTTGGCCTTTGAATCCCCTGGTGTTTATTTTCTAGCATGATGCAATTCCATTTCAAAAAGGGTTTCCAGCTCCAGGGAAACCCAGGCTTTAAACCAGGCAGACAGATTTTGCCCCTCTCTACCATGACATCTCTTCCAAGTGAATATTTGTATAGTTTGGCCTTTCAAAACAGACAAAGGAATCAGTGAAAAGGTAATGCTTCTAAGGGGTATGATGTCATTCGCATTGTGTCATAAGATGTCATAAAAGGGCAATAATTCATGGGGTCCTGCCTGGTCTACAATGGCATGAATTCTTCCTGCATGCAAAATGTATCTGGGGATGATGTAGCCACTGCAGTGCTGGATGCTATGGAAAGGGGGCAGGGGCAAAAGTTTTAGTAAGCTTTAACACAGTTTTTATGCTCAGCTTCGGCAATCTCATTTTTTGCTAGTCTGCCGGTACCTGAATATTTTGTCCTTTAGAAAATGGGGAAAAGCCGTCCCCAGGGCTGAACGCTGAGGCGTGAGTGTGGAGGAGGGATGTACTTCGCTGTGTACAGATGCTGACTGTGAATTTTGGGGGGGAATGGATTTTGGTGAAGACTGGCAGCCTGGAGCAAAGGAGAGGTGATTTGATCCAGCACACGTGCTTGCTGTGTTTAATCAGCATTACAGAGAGATCGAACCGAGATCCCTATGGGATGCTGCTCAGCCAAGCGTCCATGCACGGGGGGATGTCCCTGGTGAAGTTATGCTGCAGACAGGAACAGTGGAAACAATACCCTGTAATCCCACCTCTGCCCACGCTTCCACCCGTGGGCCCGACACAAGAAACCTTCTCAGCCATCCAAACAATCATCATGGCTAAAATGGGCTGCATTGTTTCCAAAAACTGGATAAAACACCCTTATTTTTACACGGGATGATTTACATGAAGATCATCATGTAATCCTGCAGCTGTTAAATTCCCTACCAGCAGAGCAGCCATGCACGTTAGCTCCCAGGCTACAGGGTCCTGCGCGTGATAGTTTCCATAACCTGTTCATTTGAGGGGGAGGCGAGGGTTCAACAGCGACAACCGGGAAAAGGGCTAAGTGGTTAGAGGCAAATCTTGCTGCTTTCCTTCAGCCGGATCCACTGATCGCCAGACAGCAGCAGAACCGAGTGCATGATAGTGATTTATGCTGCAGGTTAGAGTTATGCTGTCTAGTTGTTTCTATACGCAGGATAGAACAATATTAAAGAACTGCATAGAAATGAACAGGCATTAAGTCTGCATATTTTTACAGAACTTATTCTGAAATCCTGGGCGATGCAAAAAAACCTAGTCTTTCATAGGCAGTTCCTGGTGTCCTTTCTGTACTGATTTCTAAGCCTGCTAATTGTAATTGGAATGATCAGTATGGTTAAAAATCCTATGGGTAGATTTATTGCTGCCCTGTAATTCCCAAACACAAAAATGTAGGGGGTACCAAATAAAACTAGAAGGGTGCTTAGTCTGATCCAGGATGGCTGCTCTTACTGTCATTCTCTGCCTCGGTTTCCTCCCCTGGGAAATGGGGCTAATGGCTGCATCTGCTCTTCAGCTGAGGACATGGCTCTGGCCACCCAATGCGTTGCAGGAGGCTCCTGGGACTGGGTAACCTGTGCCTGCACTCCTTGTGCCAGGTCCAGGCTTGTCCCAGGACCTGCTTGTCCTCTGTTCTTCTGTGTGGACCAGGTCAGAGTTCTGTTAAGAAATGCATTGGGGCTCACCAAAGAAGGCCCAAGGAAAGACCTCTAATGGCCTGGGCACACTTGGAGTCCCTGCCTGCCCCTGGAAATATCAGGCTCACCCTAAACCAGGTCCAGCTGGTGCTCCTCCTAGCCCATAATGTAGAATGACAGCTCTCCTGGTCTCGGAGCAGCCCCTGGGCTCATCTACCCATCTGTGAAGATGCAAGCAGTGGTATTTCCTCTGGGAGATGCTTTAGCTCTTCATGAAAGCATGAGATTTGGGTTTCCAGTTCTCCCTAGCAGACAGACAATCCTGAAACAAGGGGCTGTGGCACCTACCAGGAGATGTAAAGGACTCGACTTTTCCCTCCTCCAAAAGCAACAACACAGATAATGTACTTAGCGATATTTTCTGTAATCCTCCCCCTCCTCAGTGGCCATACCGCAGTAGGAGTCATGAACAGGAGACACATACGGGGGACACAGATTATCCACGTTAAAAACATTTTGCTTTCTGGGGATTCAGTTTCAGTGAAAGACGTACAGTTCCATTTAAAATGCAACCATGCCATGGACTTGGCATGAATTTTATCTCCTCACTATTCCAGTTAACACTCAGAGTAGGCTGACTTGCCCGTTCTCATCAGGGTTTACAGTCCCCATGTACGTCCAGTGCTCAGGTGACTTCTGTTTCCTCTTTTTATCCCAGGGAGATCTGATTGTATCAAATCCTGTTACATAACTCAGCAAATGCTTTGCTGATCTCATACTCAAAGGGAAAAAAAAAATCAATGCATTTAAAGTTAAAAGTAAGAAAAATTGTCCTTAACAAGCAGGGGGAAGAGGCTTCCTGATGGCCAGCCCTTCCGAAGCAGATGAATCAGCCTGTGTAGCCTGACACAAGCTATTGCATTCAAACCAGGAGTCAGAAGAGCTCCTCTTCACCCCAAAGGGCATAAAGTCTTCCCATCAGAACTGCAGCTCATGTATCTCTGGTTTGTGTGTATGTTTTATGGGGCAGCAGTCACTGTCCTTTATTTACTAGCCTTGGAAGGGTGTAAGGCAGCAGTGTCACTGTGGTGGCTGCAGGATGAGGGACGTATCTCACCGTGGGAGGAATTTGGGGCTGCTGCTACTTTTCCTGGCGAAGGAGGTGATGGCTGTGATGGCTGTGACAGATGTGCCAGAGGCTGGGTTCAGAGTAGAGGTCTGCTCTCAGCACCCCGTATCTTTCCTTGCAAGAGCATAACTTATTCCTGGAGGCACCTCTTTGTCTCAAAGCAGCACTCAGCTGTTTGCTTACAGGGATGAAGCAAATGAAAGACCCTTCTCAGTTTTCTGTACGACCTGCTACCTTATGTCTAGCCTTGTATACCAATCTCAAGGCAAAACATAAAGGGAAGAGCACAGATCCTCTCTGAATTATACAAATAACAATGGATGGCCACATTGCACCAGTCTTACTTGAAGGAAAGTCAAATTTGTGCCTCTCGCTCAGCTGTGACGAGTGCCCTCCTCCGCCTCTTGTGAGACTTCTGTGAAGGACTGCACTTTCTGTAGAAAGGAAAATGTTCCACTTAAAACTGACAAATCTTGCGTAACCTTCCCTTAGGCTTGCTTTTTTTGCTCTGGAATTTTTAAAATATGCTTTTAATTAAAAAGAAAGCTTTATCCGGTCAGTCCTCACTAACTGTTCAAAGGCTACCCAAGGTCAGTTCTAGTTCTTCCAAGCTATACTGCTCTAGCCCTTCCCACCACATTTCACTGTTTAAAAGAGAGCCCTTGGTCTTTTCCTTCACCTGTCCTTCTGGTGCTGGGAGGGTGACAAGGTAGCAGTGACTCCTTCCCTAGATGGTGCACTTGGAGTTGCGTGGGATCAGTGTTCAAAGCCTGCATTAGAAGAGTGCCAGTCCAAATGCTACCAAAGACATGACCTTCAGTGTAGCATCAAACTTCAGCTGAAATGCAGGCCTGACAATGTGTCAAAGTACAGTAGCATAAATAAGATGTTGGCCATAGATCTCCTGATGACAGATGTAAGTGTAAGTATAAAGTGTGCTTTCTAAAAATAGCATACGTGTAGAAGGTGCTGGAAGTGCTGGCTATCGGAGAGGCTTATAAGTAGGTCATAGATGTCCAAAAGAGTAAAATAGCAACATCAGCAACATTCATTGTGAAAGTCCAACATTTCAGGGCACCTGTACACTCGGAATCAGCTCGGGGTGAGGTGGCACCTGTATGTGATAGATCTTTCTGCAAAGGCATGATATGGGATGGAAAGTCAAACTGGGGTTACATCTGCAGTGCACACAGGTTATCCATTTAATGAAGGTGAGGCACAGTCATTTTTTTCCCCTTTAATTCCCTATAAAGGAGGCAGAGTTTTCCCAAGACTTCCTGCTTTCTTTACTACTCCGCTGTTTTGAGATAGTTCTTCATTTGCTACTGATCTATTCCTGCTTTGGGTAGTGCTGTAGATGTGTTTGCCTAGTGATTAGTCTGATGGAAGATGTGACAACCCGTTTGTCTCAAAAGTGTACGTGTCCTCTTTACAGCCAAATCCTGCTGCCTTTGACCACTAGTTCCTCCCTCTTGCTCTTGGTTTTGGTGATAGTACTGGCAGAGTAAGGTACTAATCAGGCTGAGCAAAAGTGACGAGACCCAGCTGTCAATGAGTACTCTGTGCCAGCACGGGGGTCTGCCCTCATTGCAGAATTGGCAGCCGGAGGTCCTGATACAACAGACGTGCACAAGAACGATTGTGTGAGTGTGCCTTACATAGCCTGAGAGTTTGAAGGATCTGGCCTTGGTTAAACCAAACCTCTCAGTTAAAAGCAGCACAAACAGAGTAAAAATAAAAGCTGAAGCAGGCTAAGAATTGAACAGAGGCTGCTAGTATTTCATATGTATTTTTACCTTACGGTAGAAGATATGCGAGGTGTGAGCTTACCCTTCAAAATGTTCTCCAATAACGCCTCTGTGCTCCCCAATGATCTTTACATATTGAATACTTGAAAAATACACTTGATCATGTTCTGTGCCTTGTACTTTTCTGTGATACTTACTGAACTGATACATAACACACAGACCTACCACTGGAATGAGTGAACACATTCCAGTGGGTAATTATCATTGCTTTCTCTCATTATTTTAACCATAAGAAATTGGATTTTTCCCCCATTTTTCATTTCCCATTTTACTTTGCACCTGTATTGTGACATTGTCTGTAGGTAGTGTAAGGGTTCTTCCATTCCCTCTCATACCTCCAGTGAGACCTTCAATCAGTAAGAAACTCTAACCAGACAATTCCCTGTCTGCTGATATTGCTTGTTTCATAGATCAAGAGTTGCAGCATTTCCCTCAGCAAGAAGGAGCTAAAATATTTATTAAAATAGGAAATTCTGCATTATTTAAAATCATGAAAGTTAGCAGAAAATAGGAGCTACCTTTTTGGATCTGAAAGTGGTTTAAGACCATTCTTGTAATATCAACGTGGTATAGAAAGAAAGCATGAATGGAGGTTTCTTTTATGGTCTCTCAGGGATTTCTAGATCAAATAGAGTTACTTGACAAGTAGACAAATAGGTTTTACTTTTTGTAATCACTAAGTCTTAAAACGCGATGTGATCAACAGCACTACAGTTACTAAGGGCTGAGTAAGAATAGAGAGTGAGTTGCTTTTTTTAGGGCACAGCAGCCCTTAGGTTAACTCTTTTGGTGCCTTTCTGCCATGCGTTTGCTCAAAGTAAATGATTGCAATGTAACAAAGGATTTCTGGGCTGACACATGGTGATCATGCGCTGGCTGGTGATCATAGTCTGTCAGACGTTTGCTTCCAGTCCCCTCACATCTGACTCTGTCAAGGAAGAACATCTGGGTCCCTTTATAGTGGCCCAATGAGTCTGCAGCCGCTGTGCTTGTACATACAAAAGTAATGAACTTGGAAGTATTCGTTCTTCTAATGATTAATTCTGCCTGGCTCTGAAGTTCTTTCTGTGTATGAGAGAATACAGCTATGTTGGGTATATGTGTGTGTATATATGCCTGTAGATGTCTGTCTATCTATCTGCATATATTATATACGTACGATGTGAGTATTTTTTTTTCATTGCATCCCAGACAAATATAATATGAACAGACCAATGCTTGGCTCCATACCAATGTCCTTTTAAAGAATACCCAGTCTGTTTTCCTCATGGATGATCTATCAAAGGCAGAATCCTGCTCATACTATATGCTCTCAGGGCTCTTGAAGCAGTTCTTCCAGAGTGCCACCTTCGTTATTGTGTGAGTAGTCACTCATGAGTAAGAGAAGGTGAGCCATCAAGCGTTATTATCCTTTTCTTTCATTAGCAGAAATTTGCTATTTCTGTGCACATCCCAAGTCACAACCAGTTCTTCTATTTCAGGCTGCCAGAATGGACACATGACTGCCTGGGCTGTTGCCACTGATGTTACTATTGGGCCACCTGGATGGCTGATGTTTCTCCAAGGAACAGCCAAGCTGCCGTAAGACAAGTTGTCTTCTCTACAACACCCTTTGCAGTCCTCTGCAGGCTTAAAGTATGTTCCAGGGCATTACTTGGCTGACTTGGCAGCCACGTGCTGTTGGGGTTGCTGGGAAAAAAGAATACAAGGAAGCGTAAGTAACTGCTGAACTGAGGAAAAAATGGGGTGATATTTTTCACCAACCTGCAGAGAGCAATGGTATTGGGGAAGATCCTACCAGTGGAGAGTTTCTTCTGTTTGCAGTTGTGAGACAGAAACTTCATTCATAGACTTTAACTACTACTATAGTCACTCTCTAAAAAATGAAGAAGTGTTGCTTAGTGATTCAGCTGTGGGGAATGGTGGTTTTCATATACAGCACGGCCAAAATTTCCCTAGATGGGTCTTTAAACCCATCTCACAATGCTACTATCTAGTAAGCGACTGGAGCTCTCTATCAGTGTGAACTACACTGGAATTTCTGGAGAAGTATAAAAGACTGCAACCCAAATTCCTTGTCCCAGGCACCAAATGATAAGTTGTGATTTTGCAACAAAGACCTAAAACAAGGAATCTGCGTTTTCTTGAGCTTCCTCAATTGTGTGTGTAGCTAGCAAAATAGGAAGTGATACATATTGTATAACTCTTCTATGGCCAGCATGAGAGATGATGGTAGAAGAGTCAGGCCACATGGGCTGGAATGTAGCATCCCATAGGTTGAACAGCACCGGCCAAATCCAGGGCCACTTCTTTCCTCTTCAGGAGTTTTTGAAACACTGGGCTACATGGCCACTTCTGTGTGAGCACAGAGCTACAGTTAAACTTTCTCCAGAATTCAGATGACGTGAAGTAAGGTGAAGCATCTCTTCATGCAACAGTGTGGCGCACCTGCCACATTTCTTCATCAGTAAATTAGATCAATTGAGTCTTCCTGAGACTCACCATCACCGAGCACTCCTCTCTTAGAAAGAAGGAGAGGGAACAGCAAACAAACTGCACAGTTTAGCACTGACTCACTGGTTCGGACTTTTCTCTATTTGTTTATTTTAAAGCAAGGGGAAGAGGAGGGAGGACTGGGAGAGGAAGTTGAGATGAAGAATTCTCCTTCAGGCTCTTGGCGAGCTGCAACATTTGCATCTCCTTTTTGCGTTCAAAACCTGTTCTTCCCTCTGCTCTGTAGGTCCATGGTTGGTGTCAGAGAGAGCGAGAGCTGCAAACACACCTGGGAGGGCCTCTGCTGTAGGGTTTTGCAGTCCGAAGGAGCACACCCCCCTACATTTCTCTAGCATTCGGCTTTCAGGAGATCTTTTTAAACAGTTTTGAAATATCATATGATATAGTAGTGTTGAAGCTGATACTTTGATCTTCAGGGAACTGATGCTGAGCCATCCCTGGAGTATTTTTACTGTGGGAAAACTCTAGTTTAGGAAAATGTCATAGCAGGCTATCAGTTCTGGCATGAAACTGCCAGCAGGTGGATACCGTGATGGGAAGTGTTAAGTGGGTTTTGCTGGCTCACTGGTACAGCTGACTTTTTCTCTCACTTACATAAAAGAGAAGTGGGACCTGCCCTCGGGCTGGAGTGAGAATTTGGTTTTGGCGCAGGGTGAAGAACACGTAACAGGAACAACAAAGGCTGAAGTGAAGCCTCAGGCTGAGGTTTTACACAATATATCTAGAGAAGTTAGGGCAATGTTATTTTAGCTTTCTAGGCCTGACCCTTAGCCAGTGTGACTGATTTCAGTGCAGCTGCTATAGAAATCATAAGAAAGGAGGCAGAATGGACTCCAAAATGTCATGTCCTGCCGCAACCTGGGAGTAGCTTTTTGAGACCATCCTTGAAAAACAATTGTTTTATCTGCTCTTGAATTCCGATGCAGCCTCCTGCTGCCATCCTTGCAATGCTGCATTGGCCTTAGCTTTAGAGGTTTTTTTCTCTCTCCCTGCAGTTTTAGACCACCAGTTCTTGGCCTGACCTGGACAGGGGAAATGGCTTTCTTCTCCTCCTTTGCAGTGATTCTTTACATTCAGAGGGTTTTCATCCTGTCTCCTTTCATTTTGGGGGGGGCTTAGAGTGGAGGTTCTTTTGCTTTCCCTAACTGAGCCAATGATAATGTATGTGGAATTAAGAGAGGTAGTTTGTGTGCAAACAGGGTGTTGCCACCTTTTACTGGAGGATCTTGCAAAAATTGCAAGATTTTTGAGTGGGGGAAGAATGAATAACAGCCTTGACTTGGGAAGAAAAGCAATCCAGCTCTGGATCCATCCTGGAGAAACTCTTGGCTGGGTTGTAGTATACTGACTCCAGTCTTTCTGCTCAGAGTAAAGAAGAGAAAGTGATGTTCAGAGCCACAGATCTCATCTACAGCTATGCCCTTAAAACAAAGAAAAAAAGGAAATGTTAGAATATTGTGTTTAATTGAGTATAACTGCTTTACTATTTATCTGTCTCTGTTTCCTCTATTCCTTTAGGCATCCTTGTAAATTATAAAGCAGGGATTTCCCCAGAACTATAATTTCATTTGACCTTCTAGTGAAGGAATGTTAAAGTGACATTGCATTTCAAATATGAACATATTACCTTCAGCACTGCCCCTATACTGACTGGAGGCTACAGCAGACGCACTTTCAGATCCTGGCTGCCCAGCATCCACCAGTCACGTGTGCCCGTCCTGTCCCCCGAGCCAGCTGTGGGGTCAGTTCTGCAGGAGCGACCACTGCTCTGTCTTCTCCCCTGCTGTTACCATCCTTGCTATTTCCCATAGCAGCTTTAGTGAAGCACTGACAGGGCTTTCGTTGTGGATGCTGCGGCACATAGGGAGTACAAAAGCTGAGCCAGACAGTGGTGGGGGCTCCTGACTGCCTGCCCTGCTTCTTCCATAGACTAGGGCCTCCTTTGGGCTGTTCTATAAGCAATTGATCATTTCAGAAGTAAGCACAAAATGCTTTTAGCAATATATTAAAATGATCAAGCCTAATCTTATACCTGACACGTACATAGTTCTTCAAACATTTGAAAGCAAGGCTATCAATTAGTTCTCACAGCTCTAGCTGTGAAAGTTGATCACTTAGCTGTTGAAAAGAGCATACTGAATTAAATAAACCATGAGACCAAGCAAGGGCACCTTTCCTACAGCCTTGAAAATATAAATAAGTTGTGACATTTCTATTTTATGAGGGAACTTGAGGTCCAGAGAGGTCAAAAAGCCCGTAGATACTGAAGTCCCATTCACCTTCTATTGTAGGTGCCAAATCCACACTGGAGGTCTCTGCACTACTGTGCTCTGCCAGATTCTAATCTTGCTTTCACACCAACTTATTTTTGAAAATATCTCTAGCAGAATAATCTGATGCATAACTAGATGAACAACCCAGTTTACAATAAAAATTCCTCTTGAGTCTTTGCTTGGGCCCTATGCACCTTACAGATAATTACATCTTTGGGATTGTTTTTTAATTTGCTTTCTTTTAACTTGTTCACAACAATCCAGTGAGGGGAAAGTAAGAATGAAGTTGCTAGTGCTAAAACATCAGTAAGGCTGAATACATGGAGCAAGTTGTAGGGACAGACTGTAACTCAGCCTTTCTGGATGACTTGAAAGGATGGTTGAGGTGAAGGTGCAAGAACCATCCATTGCCTTGCTTCTCTGTGCAAAGCGTTAGTCATTATTCCACCCTCTGGTGCTCTCTGCCTGTGCAGACTGCTCCAGGGTGTACAGCACGAGCCTTGAATTCACAGGTGGTTGCAAGAACAGTGTCTTACACCCCTGGCAAGTGAAATGGTGTGAGTGAGGAAAGGAAGACCTGCCACCATGGTTTTAAGGTTCTGGCCTGGGTTTCCATAGCAAGTGTGAACACATGGGATGAAGCTTGGACCACGTTCAAGCCAGTAATTCCAGCCTGCTGGATGAAATCCTGTACCCAGGCATAGCAGCTATGTCCCTTTGCTCACTCACTTTAGCTTCAGCACTGCGAATTCATTGAGTCCATTGGAATAACTCTTGATTTATGCCAGTACTCCAGGAGATGGCTTGCAAGGCACACATAAGGTAAATTCTGATCTGCTCTTGAGTGTTGAGGTGCTGCTTCCCCACTACTGCCATACACACCGTTTTAGATGCAAAACAAGAACAAAGATGCTGATACGAGGTTTTGCTCCGGCTGTGGGCAGCGGTGGTGGTCAGTGCACTGCTGCAAGTCCCTGCAGTGGAGCAATTGCACTGGAAAGGGCAGTTCAAATGGGATAACTCATAGAAGTTTTGTTCAGCAAGTGGAGGGTATGTCAGACGTGTGTCTTCCAAAATTTCCCAGAACTGTGAGGACCCCAAGGGCAGAGAGCCTTAAACAGGTTCCCCTGCTACAGCTGGAGAGGTGTCACTGGTGTCCTGCTGGGAGGCTTCCTGACACCTGGGTCCTGCCAGCAGGATGGCAGGGCTTGAGGAAGCAGGTGGTAGCTGCATAATCAGGGGGAAAAATGAGTCACATTTTTATTCAGATGAGTGCAATGTGATCGGTGTGTTTAGCTTAACAGTCGTTTATATCTCGTAGGGTTGATTTCAAAAGCAGGTTATATTTTCTTTCCATTAAGGCAATACATAGTGTTTATTCTGCCTAATCAGGTGGCAGGAGGAGGACATAGGTTTGTTCTATTCACTTACCTTTAAAAATGTGTGAATGATGCGTGGCTGAATTGATGGGTGATGCATCTTTCCCAGTCTTTGCTGCATTAACTTACTCATTTATGTTTTTTGGCTGGAGCTGGACTGAACAAACTAGGTGAACGAGGAGAGATGACAGGTAGAGCTCTGTCAACATGTGGGGTGTTTTGCCTTTCCTACAAAACCGTGACCTCACTGCAAAGCAGACTTCAGTGTGAATACAGCTCTCTTCCCCCAGCACATCCATGGGTGTGGGTTGACAGGTTAATCCTTTTGTGTGCACATGCAGGTTATGCAGCTGAGGAATGGGAATAAGCACAGGATTACCTCCAAATTAGAGAAGACACATTTCCTGCCTATCTGTAGCCATGATTATGCTACAAGTTGCACTGTCTTCAGGAAATGGAGGGTAATATTTTGGAGATGGTAGTTCTCATCTCCTATAGAAGCAATATTTGCATTGGAGGCACACATGCTCAAATTTATTTTATTATTTCCTCACTTAAAGCCAAATATTTTCTAATAGCCTCTACCCTAAATAAGACAGGTTCACAGAGCAATAAAATTCCTTTAAAACTTATTTCTTTGGGCTTAATTACAGTTTTCTCCTTGAGAAGTACATGGCTGGAGTAATGCATTGCCTAACCAAGTAATTAAAATTACTGCTTGAAAAAGTCATGATGCCAAAATGCCCAAAGCATTCACCGCTTGGAACAAAAAAGGGAAAAGCTCTGTCTCAGTTTCGGTTGCCTGTTGCTGTACCATATACAAAGGTGACCCTCCACAACCCTTTTCCCAAGTTTTATATCGGAGCAGGGAAAGCTGAAAGTGGTCAGTGCCAGGGGGATAGGTTTTCAGCCAGCTTCAGCCCCCGGCAAGTTACCTGTTCCCAGAACTGCTGGCACCGCACCTCCCACCTGAGGGCCTGGCGGCCAGTGTGCAATCATCACCTGCTGTCAGCAAATCTCGAACGTGACTTTGACCTAGAAAGATAAAAATACCTTGACAACAATAACAGAGCTTTTGTGAGATGACAGACTGTGCCATGAGCAAGAGCCAGTCTTGGTGGGGACCTGAATCAGGAGCCGTGTTGGGTCTATGGCACCACTGAAACGAGAAGCATGAGGCATGTGGTGGCTCTATATCCAGTGTTGTTCTGTGACCTTGCTCAAGCTCTTCTCCCTGCCTGTGCCCTCTCCACTCCCCTCTCCCAAAACTGATGTAGGTATGAAGATAAAAATAGTGCTTGGACAAGATCTGGCCAAGGCCAAATGCCTCTTTGTGAAGGTCCCTGTTCATTACTAAGAAATGTCCTGTGGAACATCGTACTGACCCAAATGGCCCGTCTGGCAGAACTTCTCATCAGGTTGAAGCTAGTGGAAAAGTTGGAAGGAGATAATGCTGAGCCCTGAAAAGCAAATCTGATTTCTCATCAATCAATTAATACCTATCAATCAGGAGGATGGGCAATACCTACAGCCCAGCCCTCCAAGGCATTTCGTTCTCAGGGGGTCACTCTAAGTGGCTAATACGTCATCCAAGGCTTACCTTTACAGTTAAAATGGTATCTCTGCTGCTGTCAGTAGAGAAGAAAAGGGTGCCACCTTCTTCAGATGTCTTTGAAAAGCTGGTAGAAAAAAATGGCTTCTACTTAGCTACAACATTGATGCTCCTAAAGCATTTCCTTAGTGACTGCATGGAGGTACACTTAAACTAGAAAATCAATTCTCTGTCAATGCACTGCCAATAATGCATAAGCACAGGTGGAGGGGAGGTCTCCACTGAAGAGCTGATCTTTGATCTTCAGAGTAGGTCTTCATAATTGTGTATAAAAAGCTAAGTGGAAAAATTACTCTTAAGATCAGGAGCATCTTAACATCTAAGTGTTTTTAAAGATCCAGTAAGACACATAATTACATATCCTCAGACACCTTGATGTATCTGCACCTTCTTAGTGATAAAATGTTTTCCTTCCTAACTATCAGTTCCTTTTCGTGTACCTCCCCTCCAGTGCAGCAGAGAGAGCCAACAAGAGGCATATCTTTCAGATGTTGCCTGAAAGACATGTCAAAGGTGAAGGGTGTGAGTTCCTCTTAGCCTGGAGAAGGTCTCTTTGGGCTCAGGCCTTGGTGTGGTTAGTGAGGGCAGCCCCAGCTGAAGGCAGGGTTGATTGGTGTACCCACTGCCTTTGGTTCCTGGGAAAGGCTGGCTGAGCTGCCCCTATGCAGCTGTGGTGTTTGAGGTAGAGTCATCCTACGCACAAAGTCTATAGAATAATGTGCAGAAGGAGCAGGAAATGTCAAGTTTTTCATATGCAAAGAACAAACAGGTCCTCTACCTGAAAGGTGTGTTTCAGGTGAGGGATAACAGCAAATCAGGGATAACCAAAGTAAGCTTCCCTTCTCCCAAGGCTGTGGTCAGCTTGGAGTTGGATCAGGTAGAGAAACTGCAAGTGTACTTCATCTATCATACACATCAGCTTCTGGAAAAGTCATCTTCCAGCCATCTTCCCTTGCAAAAACCAGAAAAGGTTATCTTCCTCTGCATAAAGCTCTCTCCAGTAAACAAATATTTTCTGGAAGAACTCTCCTACCAGGGGATGAGGGAATGTCACAGCCTTCAACCCATGTCTCTTACCACCCTGTTTTTTTCCTGTCTGTTTTCGCTTTTGCTCCTTTCAACCTCAAATTTCCTTGTCCTTTCTCTTTCATGAGCTTTCAAAAAAATACGTTGGTATGGGAAACCAGGCTTAAGGGAGAGTGTTGTCTACCAGTTCTTCTCCTTGCCTTTTCACGGTCACTTCTGAATCAATGCTCATTATCAACTAGATTTAATAAAAAGATAGCTGTCACAAATGCTTTTCCCCAAATAAAATAAGTTTTATGAGAAATGGAAGCTGAGGAAGAGCTAATGAAGAAAAAATAGCTGTTGGACATTTTGTCATTTTGCTTGCAGCAGACGGTTGGCCAGTCAACACCCAAAATGCATATTCTTCGAAGCCATGACCTGTATTGTGTCTTGTTTGCTAAGGATTAAGGAATATACACTTTTTCTTTTTTTTTTCCTAGAGAGAGCTATATGACAAAGGACACAAACAGTAGGAAATTGGACTTCTGCTCTAGCCTCTCTTTTTTTTCTTTTGCTATTCTCTTTGACTTCTCCTAATATAGCTTTCATATGCTTTGAGCTCTGTGCTGAGACTTCCAGAAAGTTTGCCAATATTGCTAGTGACGGAAGTGATGACTGTAGAAGGAGCAACAGGAGTTGGGCTGAGCCGTCCACTCTTCTCTTCTGGAACTTTTGGATCTTAAGTGTTTCTTGGTAGTGTTAGGAAGTCAACAATTGGAGAATCCTCATGTAATACATTTTTAAAAAGTCAGATGTCCTTTGTATGTTCTTTTTAAAAAATATTTTCTTCTTGTTGTAACTAAAAGGAAAGGGAACTTTGGAATAAAATCTATTTCAAATTGAAAATTCTGAACGTTTCACTAAGGAAATATAAAAGGCACATATTTCAAGGAAAATATGTAAAGATATTTTCCAGTAAATAATTCAGCAAAATGGATTCTAGTTCTTGCAGAATTGCTAACCTTGCTTTTTTTCTCCCAAAACAAATCCATGGAAGAAAAAATTTCCTCCAAGCTCTTGTCACAAAAAATGTCTTTGGTCACATACAAACCTGTTGTTTATTTCCCTAATAATGCTCTTTAGACCTGGCTATGTTTTCTAGATGATGAATTAATCGTAAGACTAGAAGCCAAGAGTTCACAAGTGCTAGTCTTTTTCTGACATTAACCTTTGTGTGGAGCTAGGTTGGTCACTTGCATGAAGTCACTCACAAACCCCTTGAGGGTTTGTCTAGTTTTGTTCAGCAGGATGAAGATGCCTGTTGGTGGGTGTGGGACTTACTTACATTTGTGCTCTTAGATGGTGATTTTAACTGATTTTGAATAACACTTGTGAACTTTTAGAAATGTTGCTTTTGTAGTCAAGAGATTTTGGGCTTTGGTACTCTGTGGGGATACACTCCATTTCCCACTCTGCCCAGATTTCCTCTGTAGTTTTAACAGGTCACTCAAGCTTTGAGTGCTTCAAGCACTTCAGATATACTTCTTTGCATTGTTTTTTGAGGACTGTCTAAAGCATTTATTGTACGGTGGTGATAGCACAACATCAATTTTTCCATTCCTTTGTCTGAGTCCCAAACACATGTTTGAGCTGTGCCAAGAAGCTGGCAGCACAGTAGCTTTCTTTTGTACAAACTGTAAATCTGTGATTCCCCTAATTCCTTAGGCAAACAGATACTGAGTAGTGCAGGTTGCTCTTTCTGCTCTTCCAGTCTCAGCTCTTGCCCTGACCTGCCAGAAGAGGAGACCACACCTGAAGCAGAGGTCTGCAAGTGGGAGGTTGAGGCATATATTTCTAAAGATGTGTTGGAAGGAGCACAGCACAATGTCAGAACAAACAGTGTGTTTGAAGCTGGCAAGGCTCGCTGAAATACGGTGTGAGATCACTGATTTCATCCTTTTTAGGGTAAACCTTCTGCGGTCACTCCTAAACCAGTCAATCTGGTAAATCCCAAACTTACAGTCTCATCATAGCTTTGAAACAACACCATGTGATCCAGATGACCGATATGTATCAGATATTGTTGGTAAGGCTAGATCATACCCAACTTGTCTCAGTATTTTTCATCAGGATTTGTTGATGAAATGTTGTGAGTAATGAAAGAAGAAACCTTGTGTGAAATGGAGACAGGAAAAAGGTGATTTTCCAGGTGTAGCTGGTTGGGATTGGGGATATTGAAAGGAGCAGTAGAGCTCCTCAGCTCGAGAAGTGGAAAAGCTCTTTTCACAAGCAGCTGGGGAGGGCCGGGGACCTTGTTACCATGTAGGTGGACATATTGGAAACCTTCCCTTAAAGCTCAGGCAATTTGAGAGAGACGTGTATACAAAGAGGTGAGATAAGTCACAGCTGGAAATGCTGTGTAGTCAAGGTGCCTGCACTTAATTGGAGGGATTTCAGAAAGACCTGTAAAATAGTGTAAAGCTCTAGGGGATGTGCCTTACAGTGGGAAAGCAGGGTTTTCCACCTACTAGACTTCTCTAAGAAAATGGTGAAAGGCCAGTGTCGTGGTTTAACCCCAGTCAACCCCCTCCCGGCCAACTCCCCCCTGTTTATATACTGGGCATGACGTTCTGTGGTGTGGAATATCCCTTTGGCTAGTTCAGGTCAGCTGTCCTGGCTATGCTCCCTACCGGCTTCTTGCACACCTGCTTGCTGGCAGAGCATGGGAAACTGAAAAATCCTTGGCTTAAGATAAGGGCTACTTAGCAACAACTAAAACATCAGAGTGTTATCAACATCATTCTCACACTAAACCCAAAACACAGCACTGTACCAGCTACTAAGAAGAGAATTAGCTCTATCCCAGCCGAAACCAGGACAGCCAGTTGTTGATGGTCTTTGTTTTTCTAGACAACACATCTGATTTTTGAGGGCTTTTATAATTTCACAGGAGAAAAGGAGGCCATCCAATGAGTGAATATTGAAATTAAAAGCAAACAAGAAAAGAAACACAACCTTTAATGCCAGGCAGCTCTGGAACACTTTCTGAAGAGAAATGGGCTGAATGGAGCCCCTTGATGGGGAAACTCCAATCCTGAAAGACATGTGGGTCTTAATGGGCTTAATGTTGTTCATTCATGTAGTAAGGAAGTAGTTAGGAAGACAGTTATGTGGTGAAATCATATGGCCTGAGTTGTTAAAAGGGACAGAGTGGATAGCTGTAGCAGTTGTCTTTGGCATCAAACATATACAGAAGGCTTTCTTCACCAGTATTTTAAATTCCCTGTTGACTAAACTCTCCGCAACTCTACAGGCACATCACTATTGTCTGTATTGATCTGTGGTGCTCAGCAGGAGTTTATTCCAGGACTGATTTCTCATGCTCTGTTAAGAAGTGTTGATTCATCTTTTTGCTGCAAAAATGACTAATAACAAGTGCTTTCCAGGAACCAGCCCTGATAAAACAGCCATAGACGTGTAGCTCAGATTCAATTAAACTGATAGAGCACACAGTTCAGCTCCAATTTAATTATTTCTCGTTTTATGTAAATGAGATTTCTTATTGCAGTGAAACAAATTATTATTTTCTCATGACAGTGCCTCATCTGCATACTTTACTACTTATTCTGCCCTTAGTTTAACCTAAAAACAAAACAAAAGATTCCTCAAAATTCAGAGGCTGAATTGAAGAGCTAATCTTCCATTAGTATTCTGGAGACAGTACATTTCTTTGTGATCTGGTTGTGCTTAGCCCTCATATAACACTCCCCGATTAAGGCTGTGTGTTTGACAAAATAGATTAAGCATGACATCTGCCAGATATACAACCCTGGAGGCAAACACCCCAACCTTTTGGGAAATTTTCATCCAAAATTCTGCATTTGGCTGAATTTGCAGCCAACTTGGGATCTTGCTGCTTAAACAATTTCTGATGCGTACTTCTGCGATGAAAAGATACATCTCTTCAATCTACCACCTACCTACCTCCTACTATGAATAACGCTCAGTCCATTTGGACTTAACATAGTAAGCACAAAAACAAGTGGAAGCTGCAGAAGTTATTCATGCCTCTGTTTTTCTCTGGCACTCAGACACAACGAATTTATCTTTGCAGAACCCCTGTGACTTGGAGGTGTCAAGGCAGCTTCCTACAGATAGAGCGCTGAAGCACACCAAGAGTAAAGGAATTGCTGCAAGGCACAGGCAGTGCCTATGCTCAGGAATTAAATTCAGTTCTCTTGCATCTTAACCCAGTGCCTAAGCCACAAATCTGTTCCTTTCTTCATGTAGATTTCACTTCTTCAGGATGCAAAGCTATTTGGCCTGCTGTCCCCTGAGCTGACTATCAGAACAGGGAAGATATTTCTTTACCAGCCATGCACGTGAAGTCCTGCGAATTTGCCACAGCCTGTTTTACTTTGAGAAAAAGATAATGGAAGAAATTGTGTGCAATCAGTGAAAAAAATACTATCCTTCCCACGTACCCGAGTGAGACTACCACTGGAAAAGATAAAATCATTCTGGGGTTTACCTGCCTGCCCACCCCTTGCAAAAATGTGAAGTTTTTACTGATGTTAAATTTGGCAAAGTAAGCAAGATGCTATGTTTGTCATCAGTAACACCCTTATTCTTCTCCTGTTGGAAAGCAGAGACATATAAATAGTCAACTGTCTCTTCAAGCCACATTGACTGGCATAATAGCTGTGAAAATTAGAATGCTTTTAAAATACACAATTAGAGTGTGTGCTTTCACACAGAAAGAATGAATCAGCCTTTCCTTTCCCGGGCTTTCATTCTGCAGTAATTCTTCACACTTCCTCACACTGAGCCATGAATGCTCAAGTTCATCCCAGAGTAGTTTTATAACCAATGGGAATGGCTTAATGAAGCACTATCAGTCTAAATGCCAGTCCCCACTGCTTATATTTGTTGCTGGATTCCTTGCTGGTTTAGCAGCATGGAAACAAATGTTCTTGGGAGCTAATGCTGTCAGTGCTGCCCATCTCCTGGAGGCTGCTGGGAGGAAAAAGCTTGGTTTTGTCCAGGCAGGCCCAACATTTCAGACAATCTAACTCAGTCATAGCAGCACACACGTACACTCGGAGACACAACAATTCACTTGGGAAGTAGGGTCTGTGTTGGCCCCACACCCAGCCCTGTTGAAGCCAGACAGCTCCAGCCAGGCATGGGCCAGCATGTGCCCGAGCCAGCAGGGATGGGATGGGACTGCCAACTGAAGGGGCGCAGGGAGGATGGCCCTGCCTCTTGACTTTGGCCTTTTACTGGGCACCACTCTCTTGAGTATCTGCCTACTTCTTACACAAAGGCAATAGCCATCTCCCGTAGGGGTTTCATGGAGTTTCTGCCATTCTCTCATTTTTTTTTCTTGGTCAAAGATCTGCTAGGATTAGTGGTTTTTCTTTTGTAGCAGGAAGGAAGAACAGGTTGGATTAGATTTGATTTCTCTCTCTTGCAGTCAATGGCATGAGGGCTTTCAGCTTTGAGCAGGACTCCTTGATTGGGGAAAGCTTGTGGGAAGATGAAGGTGTTGCAAAGGATCTTCAAGGTGGGCCGTGACCCAGTTCACCAGTGCCCCTCTGAGAGGCTGCTCCTTGTGTGAAATGCCTCCCCCTTCCCCAGCCATAGTCACTGCAGCCAGCTCTGGCTCATGGGCACACTGACCCCAAAAGGCAAGAGCTGTCCTGATGGTTTATAAGCCAAACCACAACTCTCTCTTGGTTTTATAATAAGAATTGAGGTCTTTCACTGGGCAGGGAAGGTGTTTGGGAGCTAGCAGAGGATGCTCAGGAGGGTTCATCTCTCATGATCCTGGTTCACTAGAAATAACCCCAGGGCTCATGTACATGAGGAAGGGACTGAACAGAGCCAGAAATGCTCTGATGGCACATGGTCCTGGAGAACCACAGGCAGCTGTGTGATCCCAGCCTGATTATGGGGCAGCTACTCATCTTTCACCTTAAAACCCACAGCCTGCCTGCTGAAAACTTGCCAGGTAAACAGAAATAGCACCAGTGAATGGAAACTGCTGAGGGGTCTTTTGAGAGAGCACGGTGCGGGTGTGGCTTTTGAACAGCAATACGGACTGTGTATGCACCAGTTGCCACCTATGGTTTACGTTTCTTGGGGTCCATCCTGATTTGAGGGTTTTTCCTCTTTTACCTACTCAGCTTTGTGCTGCTATGTTCTGCCTGCGTCGTTTCTTAGCCCTGTTCAGCTGATATGGTTGGTTGGGACAGTACTGCTAAAGCCTCAGCCCCCTCATTGCACACGTGATACACACCGTTTTTTCCACTGCTCGCCCTGGTGAAGCTTTTCTTTCAGACACCATACTATTTCCTTTCACCAGACCACGTGCACGCTGCAGCCATGGACCGTAGCCCCATGGTGAAAGCACGGTCCCTGTGCAAACTCCCTGTGCCAGGAAGGTTGCAGGAAAACCTACATGAGATGGGTGTGTGCAAAGGGACGAGGTGTGGGTGCCATGCGGTGGCAGGCTGCTTGCCAGCGAGGTCCCTGCTCATGCCATGGCAGTGGCGAGCGTAAACACAAGGGTTGGAGATGGGGAGTGGGAGATGCGGGTGCTGGTGTCCCCCCACTTCTCCAGGAAGAGAGGGAGGTGTGTGAGAAGGCAGAGAGCCGCTGATGGGCTTTGGGGTGGGGAGCTCCTGCAGACTGTGGTCAGAGCAAAGACACAATTTGGTCTGACGGAAGGAGAAGGGAAATGTGGAGCTGCATTTACACCAGCTGCTAATCTTGCCGTTGGAAGCATTTTTTTTTTGAAGACGCTTGATGAAAATATTTCTGCGTAATTTGCATTTGTATCCTTTGCCTTCTATAAAAAATAACTCATTTGCATATAGAGAAGAGACACTTCTTATACACAATTGTCTACTTGGCGTATGATCCGCAAAGCAAATATAACGTTTTTCTGCTTCTGTGAGCTTTTATTAACAAATACAGAAAGAAAAGTAGAAAAAAAAGAAGTTTGGGAAAAATTGCCTATCTATTATGAATATTACCTTTCTGGTTGTTGTTGAGTTTTGAACATAAGTGACTCAAGCCAAAGCTTACTCTTTCAAAAGCAGCAACAACAGTGACTACTCTTGTTTCCTGCAGTTTGAGTTTATTATCTTTCATTCTTTCTTTGGAAGTAAAATTAAACCGTTTATTTTTGCTCCCACAGAACTACAAGTTTGCCAAAGTGTAGACAACTTGCTATCTAAACTTTGTTCAAATAAACACAGTCCAGCTTTTTTTTACCCCTTAAAACTCACTTGCTGATATGCTCCAGAAAAATTTTGTAAGCTCCAAATGACAAAATGAGGAAAACGATGTGCATGTTATTTCTTCAATTGTATCCCAGTGTCGTCTTTATCTGTAGGATTTGCAAGCAAATTGACTTTCAGTCCTATCCTTTTCTGATATCTTTTCTGCAGCTGACGAGAGATTTGCAAGCAAATAGACCTTTTTCAGAACTTAAAGCAGATTTGCCATTTCATAGTCTGTATCTCTTTTGCATAAATACATTTTTTTCCGTAAGGCTTATAGGAAGCATTATCTGACAATCCCACTGGCCAAATTCCTAAAGGTTTTGTTTGTTTCCCATTGATTTAAAAGCATCTATAGTCTTCCCACCCTGCCTCCCCATCTCTCCTCCTCCCCAGAAGCCTCGCTTGTCTCATTTCATATGCGTTTATGATATCTTTATCATGTAAACAGAATTTTTAGAGGGGAGTGAAGAGTATTTAAATCAAATTGTTTTTCCCATGGGAGTCACTGCACTATTATCGTTAGGGCTGTTGTCACAGTTAAGTTTACCAGATACTTTGCAGTGGGAAACCCTACATTCATTTGCTTACAGTCTGCCAGACTTCAGCAGTTGGGGATAAAATCTTCCCTGCCAGGAATCTACGTTTTAACTCTGTGTCACTCCTGCATTCCATTCATCATGTTCAGTGAAGGAGATATGAGCTCTTTGCAAAATGTAGGACGTAATTAAAAGCTGTATAATAATGAATGTGCAGAAAGGAGCAAAATAAAGTTTGAATGGGCGATTTAATCCTAGCATCTCCTACCATTAGAGAACTTGCCTTTGAAGCTCAGTTTTCAAGGGGATTTTTTGAACACCATTTATATTAGATTGGCTTAAAACAAATTGCAGGGATATGACGATTTTCCAGGATCCCTTTTATTAGGAGTTAGGCTCAGATCACCAGCTCATCATATACCCAACAGTGGATAGCTGTAGTTGCAGACAACTCCTACTTCAGCATAACTGGTAAGGGGAGAAGTTTTCCTGTCCTCTGCAATCCGCAGGCAGTGAAATTGCAGAGCAGCAACCCAAGGCCTACAGAATAAAATCATCTGGAGGCAAGGTGTACAGCTCCTGCTGGGGGGCATCTCACCTCTTCCTTCCCTCTGAGAGCCCCACTTCTCTCGCTCTGCCGATTATGTCCATCCTGTGGTGGATCCTTATTGTGTCTGACAGCACCAGGGGATGTACAGGTAACACAGAGTCGGTATCACACGTGCGTCTAATCTCAGTGGGGAGATCAGTTTCACACCACTCACCGCAGAACTGCCAGTGCCCATAAAGGGGAAATTATGAGATTTATAAGCCAACAGGAGAGCACCGTCACGTTGAGGTCGTGCTGCTGTGGCTGGAGTGGGAAAATGAAGCATTCCCTACAGAAAGCTTCAAAGGCAGTAGGGGAGGCTAGGGAAAAGATTCCTCTTTGAAAATTTTCACAGGAGATCTCATTTTGGGACAAAATGCACTTCTTTTCTTCTTTTCTTATGACTTCATCTTTTTAGATGGCTCCTGTCTCTGCCTCAGTGCCGTGGTCCCACATTGGACATACTGTGTTGTTTTTCTCATAAAAGAGTAGACAGAGGTTTCCAGACAGGCCAGATTTGCCGTGCTACGTGCAGGTGGATCCTTCTTGTCCCTGCCACGACAATGTCTCACTACCCCTAGCGTGGTGCCTGAGCATCCCCATTGCTGCCTGGCCCTGCCTGGCTCAGCCTCAGGCAGCTTAGAGGAAGAGATCACAGGGCAGCTGCTCAGAGAAGCAGAGAGGTGCAAGAGGGATGAAAAAACTGATTCTGTGCAAAGTTGATCCATTGCTGCAACAGGTCTGCCCAGGAAAAATATCAGGAATTCGTACCAGTTCATGTGTGGATCAGTCTTGAGAATTTGAACTGGAATTTATGAAAGCTGAAGTGAGAGAAATGAGTTTGACCTGACACCCTGACCTGAGCACAGAGCGAGTCTTCCAGGTTGCTTTGCTGGAGTACGGCAGCAGACACGGAAACCTGACACTGCAAAACCATCTTACGTATTGATAACCTGGAAGGGATCTTTATGGGCAACAGAATAAATAGTCATGCAAGTACCAGCCATGGGCAACTGATACGCAAATCTGCCTGCTGGCTTAATTTTAGCCAGATCACACCTGAATGCCTGCCTTCCCCAGGCAGATTGGCACAGGGCTAGCCAATCTCTCCCCATCTAGTGGTGGGAGTATATTAGGCAGCACTGAGTGTGGGTTATTATTCAAACCTATTAAAGACCCTATGGTGTCCTGCTGCTCTCCCTTTGCTCTCCTCTGGTGCTTGGATTATCCTGCCCTTCCTTGCTGAGCCATCAGTCCTGCAGCGTGCAAAACACTTCTTCATATAGTAAGTGATAACTTGCCCCACATTTGTGGTAACTTGAAATGGAAGGAAATGGTGGGTAAATTTCCCATTCGGGGGGAGGGGGGGGAAGTATGTGGTTCTGCAAATATTATCCTATCTGATTTTAAAGTTTCATAGTTTCATGTCCAGCTCTGCTAGGATTGTAGGCTCCTGGCACTTAGGTTGCCTGTTGTAAATTTGAGTAAGGAAATAAGTGCCTTGATACTTTTTGTATGTTTGGACAGTTGGTAAAATTAGACTCCAGAGCTACTTAGACGCATTTAGGGAGTATCACTCATTGTCTTAAAAACTGAGCAATCTTTTTGTTTCCAAGAGTTTTTTCCTGCTAAGCACTAGAAAAGAGAACTGGAGGTATTCGTGCTTTTTTCCCGTATTGTTGTTACTTACTGTTCATATGCTTTCTCAAGCCAAGTGGAACCTGTTTCCCATGAGCACGTCTTGGGCACTGAACCTCCCCACCATCAGCAGACGTTGGGGCTGTTCAGAGAGGTGCAGTGCCTCCAATGTAGCATGGTGTTGGTCCTTTGTCTCATTTGAAGGATCTTCCTCTGGATATGCCAAAGTCAGCCCAGCAGGAGCTTGCAAAAACGCTGAAGAAGAAACACCTAGGAAGGCTCTGTGATAATTCCAGCTGTGATTATAACTGAGGGAGTAAATTGCACATTGGGTACATGTTTGTAATAAAATGGGTGTGAGTGGCAAATTAGCATGACCTCTTCTGATGAGGAATGAGCCTTGCAGGCTAATACAACAAATGCAGTAGGAAAAACAGATTACAGAAGGATGAAAGATAGCTCTGGAGCCCTCTTCTTTTAACTTCTGTGTCCCTCATCTCTGCAAAACAGCTATAATAGAAGCAACACCCATGTATGTCAGGGATGAATTTGTCCCCAGGGTAAGTCAGGCCAGTGATGGGGAGGGTTATGTGTTCAGTGATGTGCCAGACTGCTCTCCACCACTAGCTTTGCCACATGCAACAACGGCAGCACATGGCTGAGGGTGCCCATATCAGCATGAGAACTCAGCTAATGGTGGGAGGAAATGAGTTTAAAATAATTTGTTTGAAGAAAGATAATTAATGTGCTGCCCACTTTATTCGCTTCCTGTGACACTCTTCTGCAAGAGCTGTCAGACAAGGCTTTCCACCAACGTGGTTTGGTAGGCTTTCAAAAAGTGTCTCATTCTTTGAGAAAGTACATGTGAGGTTGGTAAGAAACAGCTGCAGTTGGGAATTATCATAATTGCTGAAAGATGAAACGTGTGAAAGGATGGCTGTACACTGAATACATGGTTTGCTGAAAATAGTCAAGTCTGCTCTGGTTACCTGCACACACTCTCTAGGTCACAGTATCTGCACAGAGTACCTTTGGGGACCCATAACCATAACAGAGTCCAAGTGCCTGTCTGTGCTGGCCCTTTGCTATAAGATGAAATCAGAAAAACTTTGAACCGGGCCAGTAGCCATACGCACTGTTATGTGACCCGCTGGTTGTCCTTCTCAGTTCTGCCAAGACAAAACCTTGTCCCTCTAATGGTCCATCTAGCAGAAATCGTCCCCAGGCACTGTGCCATGACAATAATCATACTTCTGGGTGGAGATAATTTAAATACAAATATTTTTGTTTTCCAAGTGCTCTATTTAACTCTGTTAACTGTTTAACATAGCGCCTCCTTGCCAATGCAGAACTTGAATCTGCAAAGTCACTTTTCCTGCTGCTTTTCTAAGACAATTGCTGTGAACAAGGGAATGGCCACTGCCATCGCTCACTGGTCCTTTAATTGCTACTGTACCTGAAGAAGCCAAAACACATCTGTACACGGGTTTTACTATCTAACACAGATTCACATAACAGGTAAGTGGATTACATATTTCAGAGACCAGCATATATAGCTTTTTGGGACAGATGCAGCTGAAGGACAGAAATGGGCATAGAGGAAAATGTTCCAATTTTACCCTTACAAGGGGTGAACGGAGCAGATGTTTACATCTGGAAGTCAAGCTACAAGTACAGTAATTCTCCAGCCGAGAAATACATAACATTCTTCTGGAGACCAGGAGAATAGCTTGTAAATCAAATCTTCAGAGTGACTTCACTCATCAACACTAAGCAGAAATGCAAAGACTGACATTAAGTGGGCATTAAAAATATACCATTCTTCTTGGGGATGCTCTTCTGAGTGAGATGCACTAATACGGCCAACCAAGCAACCAAACTAAATTAGGCAATTTCCCGTCTATTCAGTAAGAGAAAGAAAGAGAGGAGGGAGAACAGAAGCCTTAAAAATAACCCCCCACTGTAAACAACTTTCAAAATGAATGTTACAGGTTTTATTATTATTTTAACCGCCTAATTCTTTCCCTTTGTGAACAAAAGCAAAGAAAATACTTAACATAGACAGAATTCTCTTTCCCTGCCTTTTGCTTTTTGTACATAAAAGGAAACCAGTTCTCTGAAGTAGTTATATTTTTGCCATTTGACTAAGCAGCCAGAGATGCTAAGAAAAATACATACAGGATTTTATGGCTAGCCTTTCCCTAATGTGGTGTGTGAGGAACAAGTGATGGTGCAAGCCAGCAAAGCAAGCAAAAAGACCCAAACCTGCATGCTGCTGCGTGTATGACGTCTCTCTGCTGGCCACAGCACACCGCACTCACAGCCCTGGGTCCGACCCATGTCAGATCGCTGCAGCTGCCCAAAGGGACCAAAGCAGCACCGGGGAACCCGCAGGCTTGGCTGGGGGGAACTGGGGGAAAGGCAGTAAATGATTCAAATGACAGAACCACCCCTTGGAAATCACTGGAGGTGACAACAGGCAGCAGTCTTGCCTGAGGAGGGGGAAGGGGGGATGCAGAGGGAAAGGACTGATTGAAAAGTCCCTGGGGGAGATGAGCGAGCAGCTGCCACATCCCCCTGCTGAATGTCACTCCGAGGAAAGCAGGGCACGCTGCACCCACCAGGCAGCCAGGCACATGGCATCTGCGCTCAGTGACTGCTCTGGGCACCGCTCGTGCCCCGTGCAGCCTGCCTGCTCCCCCAGCCCACCTCCCATCCGCACCACCTGCCTGGCCTGCATCCCCCGGCCTCTGCTGCCTGGCCAAGAGGATGGAGGGGAAAATAGGTTTGTCCATGGCTATGTGATACGCTGGATATGGCCACTAA
Organism: Gymnogyps californianus; assembly: GCF_018139145.2. Taxonomy (NCBI): domain Eukaryota; kingdom Metazoa; phylum Chordata; class Aves; order Accipitriformes; family Cathartidae; genus Gymnogyps; species Gymnogyps californianus. Next base: position 21,440,192 of record NC_059473.1, read on the forward strand.
TATTTCATTACCGTTGCTCTGGTTCAGGGGTGTTGATGGAGCCTCCTGCCCATCGCCAGGTAATACCAGTAGGTAACGCTGTGGCTCAGAAGTCATTTGATGCGTGCTGTGCATTGTGCATCCTAATGTGCTTCACCCCCTCGGCAGCGCCTTCCTAGCTCTGCAAAGCGAGACGGAGCAGCCCCCGTGTTCGCTCACAGCCAGGCACTTGGCAAATATAAAGAATCTTGTTGGTCCTCATAGAAGCAAACACTGAACTCCTTTCTTTTTGGTAAAATGCTTTCTCATGAACTTTACTTCAAGTGTAGAGGTTAGGCCCCTTCAAAGATATTAAATTAAGGACAGAAAGTGTTCCTTGTTTGCAAAACTGAACAAGGAACTTTACCAGGATAAAAAAAGGAAATTCCACTTTGGTGTTAGTTTGGGTTATAAAGTCTCTTTTCTAGCTTTTACTAATCCTTTTTTCTTTTCACTGGTGTTTTTCATGCGGACTTAAAGAAATATTACAGTTATCTATGCATCCCACAAAGTCAGTTTATATTTATTCACTTTGCCTCCTTCCACATCCTTTCTAGCAGAAACAGCACAGTAGCCACAGGGGAGAAAATCAGCCAGGCAATTTCTCCATCTGTCTCTTTTTCTATCTCCTGGGGTTATTTGACTGTGCATCTTTTCGTGGGTATTGGTGGATCATTTTTGCATGATGCAATTTAAAACAACACAACCCACACCTACAGCTTCATCTACACAACTAACCAGATGGCCTTAACAAAGCTAACTTTGACTGTGGCTTCATTGGGTTGCGTGCCATGATTTGCTTTGTCTGAGGGAAGCCACTGAAGTTCTTAACATTTTTTCCTCATGGTGTTTGAATTCCTGTGTCTGCCCCCTTAGAGGTAGCCTAAGTAGTGTTGGGGAACAGGCCCTATGGCCCCCGCAGAAGCATGCTGCCAGGATGATTATTCCAAAAGTGGTGGCTGAGGACAGTGGAAGGGACAGCTTGTGTGTATGTGTGTGTTTATATACATCTATGGATGCATCACCTTCCCTTAAGCAAGGCGCAAGGATTAGGGATGTGATCAAAGGAAAGGAGCAGATGGGACAGAGGAGCACAGGCAGACCCATCACTTTGCTCCACAGAGCAACAAGAGCAGATTGCGGTGCAGAATAGGTGCAATGGGACAGGGGGGAGCGGCGCTGGGCATTCTGCAGAGCTTCCAGGTGATCATGTCACAGAAAAAAGATAGGAGCACTGTGGGAAACCTGAGTAGACACTGATCACACAAATAAAGCAGGAAGAGGCTAAGATCATCTAGACAGAGGAAGAGAGAAACTGGTAAGACAAAAGCCAGAGACTTTGCAGAAATTGTGGACAGGAAGGTCCAGGCCAGGAAGATGCTGTATAAGGAGAAGGCAGAGGTCTGAGAGACCATGAGTGTGAAGACAATAAAGGACGGGAGTGAAAATAACCCCCAAGTTGCAGAGTCTGTAAGGCTACAGGACCCTTGTTTTTGGTGATATTATTCTGTGATGACTCTTATTCACTTCATTATGAATTAGTTTGATGTATTTCAAACAAATACTACTCTGAGGTTTTGACTTGGACACGCTTTGCACAGTATTCCTGCATGGGGCTATGAGGTAAACCTATGGGGCTCTGATTGGGCTGCTATTTCCATCGCCCGGTTCATCCATTTCATCTCTTCTCCCTTGGCTCTCATTGCCAAGGTCAGGACAAGATTGCCAAGCCTGAAGCCAAACATCCGGTATCTATTCCAACTCAAAGCTCTTTGCTCCTCTGAGTCAGTGTGCTTGTGTCAACAATAATCCAAAAGAGATATGGAAACCCCAAAGTCACTGCCATAAATCATGCTTGTCCTAATGCCATTTTCATCTCTGAGAGTGGCCTGCCCTTTGTGTCACGTCCTGCCAACATTCCCAACTGTTGGCCATTTGTTCACAAAGGGGAATGCAAAGTACACTCTCTCGAGAACCCATCCAATACCAGAGGTATTATATGTTCATACGGACAAGCTGGGACAACTCATCTCTACCACTTCATCCCTGGGAAAGAAAATGAGCCTGAAACGGCATTAAAGGAGTTGCAGTTTGTTGCTGGGGAATGCCACTTGAAATTTTACTCATGCTTGATGCTAGCTACTTTCTCTGATCGTAGTTGCAGCATATCGCAGAGCTGATTAATTTGTCCACTGTGAGTGATGCTCATAAATTTAGCCTATTTTTCTCTGGTTGAGCTGTGCATGAAATGATCTGGGTTTCTTCAAATGTATTTGTTATTCATAAGGATTCTCAGAATAGTTTGGACCAACACTTTTCAGCTTGAAACACATTCAGGCTGATGACTTGCAATTCACTTTCCACTTTCCATGGTTTGTGATTTGTCTTCCAAGTCAAATGGTATTACCTCTGTTTGCCAGTGAGTGACAGAAACTTTATAAATAGAAGAGTAATGGCTATTGAATAATGATTTTGTTTTGTGTGAGTTTTTGGCACAAATTCATATAGATTTGGGGATTCTAGAATATTTTTATGACTATCTTACTTTCCTCATAGTACTGAGACAAGTTCTGGTGTAAATTTGCAAAGCCAACTGTCTTCAATCCGCTTGTCCCTGGAGTGTATCGTAATAGCGATGTATTGAGTTATGACAAGTTGCCTTGGCCCGTGCCAGCTCCACGTTAATCATTGTTAACGTTTTATGTTCCAAAAGCTGAAAATACGTCAAAGGACAGAGCAAAGTAAGACTTTCTGTATAGGCTGCCAACTTGAAAAATCAGTTTTGTTCCCCTTGAATCTGATAGTAAAATTCCCAAATCATTGAGGCTGTTTCTTAGCTTACTGTTGTCTTGAAGGTGTTGTAGCACCTCATGACTTGAAAGGTTGTTTTTCTGTTTTAAGAGGTTAGCAAAACAAATTTCCAGTGCCATAACCCAGGCCAAATCCAGGCCATGTTAGGGGCTTGCATACCATTCCTTTCTCCTGACTTGCAGCAATGCATTTGAGAGTCACTTCACTCCAGCCTCTTTCAGTCCTTGTGACTCTGCAGGCACAGAGCTATACCTTTTAAAATACCTCAAAGCTGACATGAGAGACTTAATTTAGATGGATATTGGGGTTTGCCGTTGGATTCCCAGGTGCAGTTACTCCTCCCAAAGACATTGTAGTTCTCTTCCCACCCACTGAAGGAAGAAATGCATTTCCATGTTTGTGGTTCCCATGTTCCTGGGAAGCTCCAGAAAGAGATGACCCCCATTAAGAGTTTGGGAAAGGGAAAAAAAAAAAGGAACGTGGCTCATTTTCCATAGCTATGGCCCTCCCTAGTTCTTTTCTTCATGTGCTTTTCGCATGGAGCCAGTGGCAGAAGTCCTTAGTCAGAAATAATGTTTTCTCTGGTGTGGCTGTTATTCCGATTATTAAATTGATAGTGGCATATAGCGAAAACAATGGAAGAAAACTATGCAGAGGTAACCAGAGCTCTAGCTACACTTCAGTAGTGTCAGATATTAAATGAAGTAATTGCTTGGGTTGAAAGATATTCTGTCTTTTACTACTATTTTAATGGTATAAACTAGCTGTACCAATACTGAAATCCAAAATGACTTAGGCTCTTCTTTAGAGCATTTTCTGTACTTGTAACAAGTTCTTGTTTACTGCTCTCTCTAACATTGCTATGGTGGCAGTATGTATTTTGGGTTTGTGTCAGGAATGGCAAAATCCAGCAAGTATATATGGGCTGGGGCACATGAATAAGTTAATAGCAGGTAAGCTACAAGGGGAACATACCACATTAACAAATTTGCGTTAGGTAGGGGTGTGTGTGCTCTTCTCTTAATCGTGATGTTGTAAACCCACAAACGTCACTACCTACAGGAGCATGTGCAATGATGTGGCAAGCCCTTCTTCCCAAAACTCAGTCAGCTTTGCTGGGTTCAAGAAAAATAGTTCCTTCTGACAAAGTAAGCGGCAACACCTTTCCTATTGCAAGACCTCCTCTTTGTTTCACCTGCTATGCCGTGAATGTTTTTTGCATTGCTGTGGTACCTAGAGACCCCAGGTTTCAGCATGGGTGCCCAGTGCAAGGCACATTGCTCACACAGGACGGCAGAGTGAATCCCTTCACAGTGCCCCACCTGAAGCTGTAAGCCCTGCTATAAGGACACAAACTGGTACCTCTGCAAAATGTTGCACTCCCTCAGAGGAGGGAACCAGCTTGGGTCTGGTCTAATGCGGGGTTCTCAGCATCCTGGTCCTCTGTGGGGCATCAGCATGCCCTTGGCATTGTAAGAAATTTATGGATGTTATAAGACGGTATGGGAGAGATGCAGAGCAATTTCCTCTCTTCCTGGTACCACCTAACTAAGGTTAAGCAAATCCTTTCTGCTCAGAATGCCTCATGTGCCCTGTCCTTAAAATGGAGGTTGAGATAACAAAGTCCTTTTGTAGAGTCCTTGGAGATGTGCTGGTGTTTGCTATCGATGCATTGAGTAAGGTTTTATAACATGTGGATCTGACAGCATTAATGCTAGGTTTGCCTGAGCTTCTACATGCGTTGCTCCTGACCGCAAAAAGGTCCCTCACTGCACCTCTGTGTTTATTCTTCTGCTAGAGTAATGCAAAACTTCGGGATGGCTTTCAGATCAAAGTTTGCTAGTTAGGTTGCCTTACCCAGTCACTAAATACATTAGCTCCAAGGAAACAATTTTCTGAAGTCCTGTGAAATCACAGCAATTTTTTCTTTGAACATGCCCCAGTCAGAGAATGGTAGTCATTTTCATCAAAAGCCTTCAGTGATGCTGATAGGAGTGCCAGCACCCCTACAATTAATTCATTTTTTAAATTAAAATAGTTTCATTTTTCTATTTAAAATTATTTTAAAGTGGAGGAACCTTCCACAAGATAAAATACAGGCATTTCATTGTCCAGGTTCTGCAGTAAGGATAAATTATAATTAATAATACATATGTGAGTACTGCAATATTACACAATGTAGATTCACAAGATTTTTCCATATATTTTGAAATGACCCATTTCTCTGCATGATTCATGAACCAGCTATCTAAGAATATAATTGGGTTTTATTAGAATTAATGGCAGGTATTTTGGTAACATGTGCGTTCGTTCTACAGTTTGCTCATTATATGGCTAACGCAGTCCCTTGCTGTGTTGGTACAATACCATGTGATAAGAGAGGAAGGATGACAACACAAGTGGAAAGGAGTGAAGTGACTTGGATAAAGCAGGAGACAGCTCACTCTGGGACTTTTATCTAGCCTCAGCTTTTTTCAAGGCTTAGAAGCATCATTTAGTTTCTGTTTCGTATAGGTATCTAAAACCTAGTCAAATAAATCAGTTATAACCCCTGCTTCCTGCCAGGAGCCAATCTGAAAATACAAGTTTTCCCTTATTTTGACTAGAAGTGTCCCCCTAACCTTCTCTGGCATCTTGTATTCGACCACTCCTGGACTGAAAAAAGCTCAGAGCCGCCTTTAATTTTTACTGATCAAATGTCTTTCATTTGTCTTGTTAAATTATCATTTTCCCCGAATAAGAGTGTACCTTACTTTGCTCAGAAACCCAAAAAGTTCAGAAATCTCCCAAAGGAGAGGATTTCCAAAACATTTTGATTGTCTACTGAAACTTCACATGCACTTAGTATGTGACATGCTCTTCCATGTATGTCACTAGTTCCTTATAAATATATTCTTCCATTTCTCAGAATGAGCTCAGAAAGAGGGAGAAGAGGAACATGGCATGTGCCTGTAAGTGCAAAGGAAGATATTCTCCAAGCAATTTTCACCTCAGTGGAGATGATAGGACCTCTGTGGGTCACAGGGAAAAGTTCACAGGGAGAGGAAAGATGAGCAAGGAAAAGAGAAACTGTACTTCATCAGGACCTTTAATTTAGTTTAACCCATTGCTAGAACTGGGAGCCAATGTCAACTTGTTAAGGTGGCTAGCCTGGATTGAAAACCTGGGTTTGGACATGGTGAGCTGATTATTCAGCTCTGGTCTGCTCTGCATGGCAAATGGTCTTCACCCTGTGCTCGAACATGCTTTCCAAGACAATCTGCTTGCTGGCGCACAGCCTCACAGAACCATCGTAAATGGGTCTGAGTTGTCATTGTGAATCAGGATAAAAATGACCCAGCTCCTGCCCAGAAAATGGAGATGTGCATTTTGTCCTGATGCATGTGTTAAGCTTTTCTTGGGCGAGGGCTCAAAGTAGCTTTATACTTCAGATCGTTCATTATCAGCGTACTGCAGCAAACTGAATGGGCAGGGATTACGCAACCACCACGGACCATTATCTTTTTCCATCTTCTTCTATCCCTTCAGAAGAAGTAGTGCAGAATTAATTATCATTCCTTTGTAAAGATATCTGAGAACATCATGTGGAACCTCCTTCTGCACAGCTTGCTTTCTAGTCAAAAGTGATTATGTAAAAACTTAGTTCTATTGTTTTAACTTTGATTGATTCAGACACACTAGGCTTACAGCAATTAAGCTAATATAATGAACAAATCATCAGCAGTTACATGGCAAGTTAACAAGCTATAGCCAAAACATTAAACTGCAAATGCATAATGCTGAACTTCTTGCTAGGATTGTTTGAGGACCTCCTAGTTTAAAATCCTGATCAGAACCGGACCTCTAATGTGTGCCCATGCAACTGATTCAACCCATGTCTCTTCATTCACTGCCACCATCCTGTCCCTCACCTTTGAATACCAAGACAGAGAAGCAGCCTGACCATGAGATGCCTTTCATTCAGTCTCTGTCAGAAAGAACATGTGTTCCTGGTAGCCCCTCGTGATGGGGAACGATGAGGTTGCACACTGCATCTCCTGCCTTTCCATCCTTATCATCGCTGCATCTGGCTTACACAAAACAATACTCAATCAAAGCACCCACAGGGGCACAATTCAATGACAACACTTGGGGATAGCCGAGCCTGAGGCCCCACTGTAGAAATGGGCATGAAGTGGTAAGCCTATAAATTTTGGCCTTTTGCCTTCACACCATCAGGCAAGGCAGTCAAGCACAGACACATTTGTGTAAAAAAAAACTAGGTAAAAATGCAAGTTCCTAAATTATAACTCAGGCTTTTCCCAGCAACCACCTGGAGATAATTCCTAAATATATACTCTATTGATGTAACTTTAGATGCTGGCAGACACAGTTGTTAACATTGGATGCAATCATGGGAAGTTTTCTCTCCCAGACTGCTAATAAAGGTGTTTTTATATCCATGTATACATTAGCTAATCTTGACGAATCACCTCAACAGAGCCATTGTCAAGCCTGATCTCTGAATTTCGTATTTCATACTTGTTGGATGTTAGAAGAATATAGATGACATCTTAGCTGTAGATCAGAGCTCTTCAGTTTTACCCTCTCAGGCTCCTTCCCTGGCAACTATTGGTCCTATGGGATCTACCTGATTGCTCACCAACCGTCTCTAGATCCCCTTCGGAAATCTGCAGATTTTTGCTCAGACTTTATCTACTCAGCTGTTCCCTTCCACCAGCTTCCTTTCATTTCTTCCTGGTTCACACCATTTTACAGATGGTGGTAAAAGTTATTTTGAGGATCCGGGGTGGATTTCTGCCTTTGGCTCCTTGCTTCCAAAGGTGCACTGGGGACGCCCGAATGGAGCCAAAATGTATCATGTGTCTCTGCCCATCTCCATTCCAGAAAAAGCTATGCACTGGTTTCAGGAACTTGCTAAAACTGGCTTCTGTCCCTGAACACTTTAATCTCTAATGTCGTTAGGGTAAAATAAAACAACAGTGGCAGGTCATTTGAATAAAACATTTGAAAGAATAAGGAGTCCTTACTGTCAGAGGCACTTTGGTAAGGTTAGAGATTTCCCTGGTCAGGCTGGTTTTGACCATAGTTTGTCTTGCAAGCTGAATCTCTGAAAGTGCGATGGGGTCTCCATCCTGTCCCATCTCAGCTCTTGGCTCAGCTGGTGCTGTGCCATATCTGACTGTACTTGGGAATCAGTGGATTTGTACTGGAAGATGCAGAGAACTCTGAAAGTGGTTGAATAACACCTTCATGCCTGATCCGTTTTATTTTCATTTTTTATAAAGCGTAACAATTGGTGAATAATGAAATTATTGCCTGCAATTGCCATAGACTACATACAAGAATCAATGCCAGAGTCCTCAACTGTGAACTTCTTTGCCCTGTCCCATTAGTCACTTTTGGGGAAAAGCTGTGAGTGTGATAAACAACGGCGATGCTTCTGCAGCTGATGCCTTTGTGTCACTGCTCTAGATTCACGGGGCCACTGCACATGAAAGTTTAATGATCGCATAAATTTCAGGTGCTGTCTCTCCCCTGCTGCAGAAAACCATCAAATAAATTTATCTCAATGCTCTACTGCCTCCATAGGCATGCTGCAGGCTTTTCCATGCTGGTTTTTTTTTTTCCTCTCTTAATGCTTCGTTTAAATCACTGCTTACACCCACAGCTGAGAAAGAGAGGTCATGCATCCAAGCACAAGCAACAAACAGAGTTTGCTGCTAAAGGACACCATAGCTTCTCAGTTACTGGGAGCATGTCGTGGCATTGAACTACTTCAGTGAAGGCACCCGATGCCAAGCTGCAGAAAGACTGCTTGGGCACGGACGAGCAGGAACTCTGAAGTTCTTCCTTCACTCTTGTTGCCTGGCATTTCAACAACCTGCTTAAAAGGCATCAGCCGAGGAGGTGAGCACCTGCTTAGTCACTTTAGATGGAATATGCATTAAAGCCCAATTTAAACAAAAGCCAGCGGGCAAGTTGACCTGTTTCATGGTCAGTATTTAGGTTAGTGTGTGCAGTATCCATGTTGCTCTTCAGGTAGCAATTCCTACCATACATATGCATTTTTCCCAGGCCTCACTTGATCTGTTCTGCCAGATCTGGCTGACCACTCTTTCTCTGGGCTAAAGCTTCAGCCCTAATGCAGTCTCCTCCCATAGCAGGAGACTCCCTGTTTCAGCACTTACTCTGATAGAAAACAAAGATGCACTAGACTTGCCTTAGTTTGTGACACCCACAAAAACATCAGTGGTTTGTATGGCCTTACTTATACCAAAACCAGACCACTCCACTGATGCATCCTGGTCCCTGGCCTGCCATCTGCAGCCAACGCCTGTGGAGGAGAATGCCCTGATGGACGTACCCACCTCAGAGGAGCCCCTCTGGGTCCCCAGTGGCATGTGTAGACAGATCAAATGGGGGGAAAATTAGCATCTAAGACTGCAATGCAGCCCCCAGTGTGCAAGGCGGCTTTGAAGAGCCCTGGCTGTAGTTGGAAGGACAGGAGCAACACTGCAGTTGTGGCTAAAGGGCAACCTACCCTCACCTTCCATAGTCAGAAGGCAGATTTGCTGCAAAAAGAAAACACTACCTCTAAATACAGCAGCACTAGTGACTTCCTCGCTGCAAAACATCAGAAAGCAAAGGGAACAGGCAAGGAGCTGTAACACAAGGGGACAAGCAGCGTAAAGGTACATGGGAATGGTGAACAGGTTCAGGAAGCAGAGTTCCTTCTTCCCAAGGTCAGGATGTCCTGGAGCATGACAAGAGGGAGGTGGTGACAACAGACCAAGGTCTGATCAGTTCTACCTGTAAGGGCTGCTGCTCACAGCTCTCATGGCCTTGGAGCAGTGGGGAGATTAGCGTGGTTTCCTCCTCTGCTGTGGGATCACAGCTCTGGTAAAACCCAGAATTGCCAGTAGTTTCTTTCTTAGGATCATCTAGGACCTGGTTGTCCGGGAAGGTGGAAATGGGCAGTACAATGCCACCTCTTTCTCTTCAAGAGAGGGACATGTAAGAAAAAAATGTCTTAAAAGGGCCCCTGAATGCCTGTATTGGAAGGGAACTGCAGGGAACAGAAATGAAAATCAGAGAAACAGGGAGAGCAGATGACAATTTGATGGACAAATCCCATTTCTAGGACAGAAAAATGCATCAAAAATTACCATCTGTGCAGGAGTTTCTAACATTTGGTTTGCTGTGAAAGAAGGCAAAGTGACTGCCACCTTTAAAAAAATAATAATAGTAAAAAATCCCACTGTGCCCTTCACATTACAAAAAATTTTAGTAGCTTTTACATAACCTCCAGATTTGGCCCATTCAAGCAGCCTTGGTTTAGGTGAGGGAAGGTAGCCAGGCACGAACTGTGCTCACTGAATTGATGAACTGTATAAAAAAGCTCATGAGACATTTTCACTCCTAATTGATTGCAGAAAGTTTCTGTGACATGTGTCACCATCCACCTTGAGGAGAGCTTGACCCATGGGGGATGTGGAACAGCAAGCTGTGCAACCCCTTGGAAAATCAGTTTGCTTGGGAAAGCACAAAATCCTCAGCACTCAGTGTGTGCTGCTCTCCCTCCTCCCCTTTTTGCCTCCAAAGCGCTTTGTAAGAGGAGACTGGAAGAACAGCATAGCATCTCAAATGTAGCTAATACCTGGTTAATTATTCACAGTGTTAGGGAGCAAAAGGCTTTTTCCCCATTCTGACTATATAATTATCTTAAAGGATTTTCACCAAGTTCTGTGCTGGTTGTTACAGGGATGCTGCTCTGATCTCAGCATGCGGCTGCCACTTCAGCATCCCTCTTGATGTGAGTGGATATCGGGCAGACTTTGAGAAATATGGGGATGCAGCCATCACCGACAGTGCCTGTGTGTTCCTCTGTGTCTGACCTGTGTACTTTTTCATCCTGGCTTTTGCAGAATTTGTTTTAATGCTTCAGCTGGATAACTTTCACGTTGATTTGCTGTGATGTGAAAGGGAATGGCAGCATTTTCCCATCAGTACTGGTAAAAGTCATGGCCATTCTCCTAGGACGTCCTCACCAGCTGTGACCCTGCTAAGGAGTAGCAAGGGGAAAAGTAGATTTTCTTTTTCCCCTCAGCACTCTGCTTTTCTCTCCTCCCTTGCTTTGGATGGTGTTGATGGCACATCACTGCCCAGCGCTCCTACGCACCTGCAAGCTGCACAAGAACAGCTGCAGGTGCCAGACCAGCCTATTGCCTTCTTGTAGAGAGGCAGAATCGAGATGGGGAAGGAGTGAGGGAGTGTTCGTTCATTGTGCTCAGCCTCGCAGGACCTCAGAGGTACAGGCTTTTCTTTTTTGAAGTGCTGAGATCAGCCTTGAGAGAGAGGACAGCTGAAACCAAGACAGAAAACCAACAGATCTGAACTCTCTGTTCTGCACTTGGCAAAGGCTTTGAGACAGAGGAAAAAAACAAAAAGAAAAACATGGGGAAGGATTGCTCTTTTCTGTCTTGTTTTTTAATCTCTCTCTTTATTTTATTTTGCTTTTGTCCCTGCTTGCTCTAGTGATTGTTTTTATCATGCCCGCAGAAGTGGGTTTTGGACAGAAGCTCTGCACAGCTCCTGCTTCATGTCAAACTACCAGCGTATAGCATGACCAAAGCCACCCAGCTTACAAAGGCATGGTCATGGCCATTCTCCATGTGTCTAACACAATAAGGTCATGGTGGACTTCATCATGGTGGAAGTTCCTGATGGATCATGGTCCCAGTCAGGCTCAGGAGAAAGTCTGCTGCAGTAATCCCAAGCATTGGTATTCGTTGCCAGGGCTTCAAAGAGTCTGCAGACATGTTATATCCAAGATCACCTTGCCATCAGCCAGTCCTCCTCCAGCAGTTAGGCACAGAAAACACACTCTATTTGCAGGTCTGCATACCTCATGTGCAAGTCAAGTCCCATTCTCCAAGTCTGACAGCTTTCACCCATCATACCCTACAACATGGACCCTGTGCTAAACAGGGTGAAGGGTTGTGTCACACACCCATGGCCCAAAAGATACTTGGGGAATGAGCGGCAACTTCTGCTCATCTTGATATTGAAGGAAAATAATCTGCATGCTGACATTTTTCCTAGTGTTGTAACCATGTGACATAGGAAGGAAGAGACAGGTTCCACTAGATAAACTAGTTTTTTTGATATTTTCTGATCCTTCAGACGGTCAGGAGGACCAATGCAGCTTCAGCAAGGCTCTGAGGTTGTGATGCTAGCTACAGCCCACTCCAGTTATAGATATTTTCTTCTTTCAGTGACAGAGTTTGCCATCCCCAGCTTGCAGAGATCTGCTTGGTCCTCCCTGATGGCTTCCCACCATGCAGCTGTCCTCAAACCTACTTCCAAAGCATCAGTTTTCAGAGTTGGCTCCTTGAAGATCAGGCTGTGCAAACAAGCCTTTGCCAGGCAGTCTTAACATATCAGGAATAAGTGTGGATCAACAGACTTTTCTAGAACTGATGTCCTTTATTTCACTCCTAAGGGACGGCTGCCTTTTAGAGTCTAAAACTTGCAAGCAACAGCTTCGGAAAGCTTGCCTTTTGCTGTTGCTAGGTTGGAGCAGGATTTTTAGCTTGGCCCCAGGCACCAAGGAGCTAGACCTCACCTTTCACAACAACATATCCAAATACATAGTATCTTCCTTCCAGATTTTACATTTAGCTGCTTCTGTTGTCAGCTTGTGCTAGGTGGGCTGCCTTCAGAAGACTACATGTTTTAAGTCAATGCTGCCTTTCTGACGAAGCAGTGAGCAAGCACGGCCCATGTGCTTTGGACTCATCATCCCAGGGACCGAGGCGCTCCCTCCCAGCTCTGGTACTCAAGCTAGCTCAGCCTGGCATGAATGGGAGATGACCTCAAGAGTCACCTCAGGAGTTGGCCAAGGAGCACATGAAGATATTTCTTAGAATTCAGTTCTGCATTGGTTTTACGGAAATATGCACCTACTCTGAAATAATTTTTTGTTTTTGTTATGATCTGTTCCCCCTTTCTGAAGGGCTTGTAGCAGTTACTGCATCATTAAAGCTAGAAGCTGATAGAGCTTTCAAGTAATTACTAGTGACAAGTCTAAATATATAAAATAGAATTTTGTTTCCAACACTGAATGCTTTCTTTCAAGACGATTGCTAAGCAGTTCCTTTGCAGCTTTCTCATCTGAGCTGTAGAAAACCTTCTCCTTTAAAGCTGATTATTCAGTTGGAAAGCAAGCCGCAGTCAGTGTGTAGCTAATGTTTAACTCAAGATGTGCTTTGTATTTAAAGGCATTAGCCTGGGAGGTATGCACTGCCTGAGGAAAGGAGAGTGATGTAACTACTGATGGATGCATGATGGAGAAAGTCGAATGAATCATACAAACATGCCTCATTGTTCAAGACTGCTCATTTCTAAGGCAATTGTAGTATAACTGAAAGTGTGTATTGTAAGAGGGCAGGTATTGCACACGCTGGGGAACTGGAGCGTGATTTGGGGATTGCAAGTGAATGGTAGCTGCTTCTGAAGGCTCTCCCTCAGTCATGTACCACTAGTATTTTAAGAAATGCCTTACTTAAAAGTGTCCTTGTTGTACACTCTGAGCTCTGTGAACAGAGATGGGAAAATTTGTTAATTTGTGCCTTTTACACGAAAATGCTTTTAACTCCTCTTCCTTAAGGAAAAAAGGCAGCACCATTTAGCAAACAACTTATACCACATCTTGCAGCAGGGCTTAGAAGCTGTATATGGGGGAAAAGAAAAAAAATTTGATAGGAAATATGGAGTTTATTTGTGCAGTCTGGGTTGTGCTTGTGTGGTGAATACTTTGGAAATCCTTTATATGATCTCTGGGACAAGTCAGTACATCTCAAACCGAAGCGGGCACTGGGCGCTGCTGTGGGATCTGAAGGGGAACTGTCTTTGGCAGAGAGCTCAGCGGGGACCAGTGATGCCATGAAACTCCCCTCAGCTGGCCAGGCCTGTTAACAAGAACTTCCCAGGCATCCCGTTCCAGCTCATCTCCATTTTTCTTTTAACCTTCACTTTATGATACTCCAACTTTTTTTCAGCAGTGTGTGTGTTAGTATGACACACGGAGCCCCAAAACAGCTGTAAAGTTCACATAGGGAAGAGAAGAAGGGGAAGTACAAGGTCTTGTCTTCTTCCCTGGGGGAATCTCCAGGTCGCCTTGCAGACTGTGAAACAGAGAGGGTCTGGCGAAGGAGTAAAAAAGCCAGAGAAACAAGAGTTGCTGACTGACTGCATTGTTGATGTGGGACTTAAAGCTTGTAAAGCTTTCTCTTTCCATAGCATGTCCTGCCAGGATGTTGTGAGATGGATGGAACCCACAAAATGTTATATGTGTCTGTCTCAGGAGGCAATACTGAACTGTTTCCCAACAGATGGTGACTGCTTCTTGGATGTAACTTGTCAAATGGACTCGAGCATCAAATGAGAGTTAGGAAAGGGAAAAGGTGAGAGGAAAGGTCTAATTAACTTCTGCCTCTCCCAACCTTGTACATGAATTAAGCATGGGGTACAAAATAATCCTAAGGATCCTAGCAGCATTACGGGACATGTGCTGACACAGAAAGTACTGATGTTCCTCAGGAGACCAGCCATGCTACTTGCCTGCCCTTGTGTAAACTTTAAATAGGGATTACTGGGATCTAAGTCCTGGAAAGAAACACAGAGGATGTCTTTTCCTCACACTCGTTAAGCTTTCAAGAGATACTGAAATGCAAAATTACACACTCCATACAACCTGAGCAGACAGAGAAACTGTGTCTGTGTTAATGAAGGTAGACCTGTAAGGTTTGCTGCATTTACAGCTTTGAACATCCAGACAGGTTTATGCTCACTATATGGAGAAGAAAACACAAAATAGACAGCTTTATTTATTTTATCAATAAATGAAATGGTTTTGGGTGGGAATTATTAGTGCTTGGGCCAGAGCAAGGAGGGAATATCTTTAATCTTGTAGAAGTGACGGAGTAAAATTTTCTAATGATGTTCTTATAGTATGCTGCAGGGACTTGCTGCAGGCAACCCAGAATCAAATAGGCCTCTTTAATGTATCTGTTTTCCCATTTGCCCCAATCCATCACTCCAGAATTAGCACCGGTGTAGTGAGGGCTTGTGAAACTTTTTACTCTGGTAATGCTGCAAGAAAACAAATGCTTTCCTGACTATTGTACTTCAGCCAGGAAAATGTGAATAATTCAGAGTTTCGTTTCTCTCTTTCCTCTCTCCTCCTTTCTTACCCACCTTTATTCACATAGTTTCTCTGATTCCCACGCTGGGGGATGTGTATTTTTATACATGCAGTGTATATCACAAATTTTTGGCCAAAGGGAGGTTTTTTATGGTCCTCTCAGATAACCTTTGAAAGAAGCTTCTGGTGTAGCCTTGGGATAAGGGTGTGGGGCAGTTCCTGGGCCCTCAGGGACCTACACCCTTCTACTGGTGGAGGGCAGGCCTCAGGGACAGCCCAGCCACTGGCACAGACCATGGCAAGGCACCTCAGCTTTCCTAAGGGATGCTACGGTGACCGGTTGCCTGGTGGTAGAAGCAAAGCTCTGGAAAAAGGAGAGGACCTCTGTAAAACCTTCATTTGTCAGCCCTCAGCCATGGCATCAACTGCCCCGGTTCTCTTCTGGGTCTCCTGAGGTGTTTCTCAGCTTCTCTCTTACTTTCCTGATCTCTTCTTGAATTTCTTTTTTTCACATAGTTTCTTTGAATCTCACTCGGGGGTGAATGGGGCGGGGAATGTATTAAAAATTAATATCTAGTGGCTGAGACTTCCTATTGTCTTGGAATTTTTTAAAAATTCTCTCAGGTAATTGCCTCATTCAAATCCTGAAGGATTGCTCCACCTCTAGGTTAGACAATTAATTGCACATATCTCCAGGCTCTGCCTTTCTGCTAAAGAAAAGACTTTAACCCGTTCTGTCCGTTGATCAATTGCTTATAAAAAGATGGAGAAACTGAAGGGTGCACAGCAAGCTTACAGAAATAGTACAAAATCTTCTCAGGTTCTCCGTACAGTAGGCAAGTACCTACATGGTGTCAGAGTTTTCTCCTTTCCTCTCGCACTACTAGTAGCCTGGCCATTTTACTCTGAATAGCAGGGTGAAATAGAGAAGGAGTGGGAAACTGAATGTACTCAGTTTAACTGTTTCAAGTGGGACCTCTTCAAGGATTCGTCTGTTTAAGATGCAAAAGCATCCAGATGGCATTAGGATGATGTAGACACTTCCATATTTGCATATTCAGCTTGAGATATCCTACAGAAGTCAGGTTTTTAAAGGTCCCTAATCTTTTCCCTTCTGCCAAATGAGCTCCATAAAGATGTCTCTGTCTGGACCACAAAGTCACTGTGGGAAGCACAGACCACCGTAGCACATCACACAGCCTGTGCATAACCAGGCCTTTCCCTTCACAACATCTTGCCAATAGCATAAATGTGGGTTTTTTTAATCCAGAGGCTCCAGGCTAATGTTTAACACAGACGTGTTAAAATCTTGTGGAAATTGCCTGGGAGTTTTTGTTCCTTTTTATTAAAAAAGGTAAACAAACCCTGAGAGACGTAAGTCAGGTAGCGCCATGCGTGACTATTTAATAACAGGGTTTGTGAGGTGGTAATTCCCATGGTACCGCCCGGCTTCTGCTTGCTCTAGGTGGTTAATTATAGCATCCACAATGCTCCCAGCAGTGGAGCAGAGGGACACAGCACGGCCTCTTTCTGTTAGACTTTTCCCCCCTCAGCCTCCACTCCCCCTCCTCCCTGGAAGATAAAGAAGCAAATCCCAGTTTAGTCATCAAGGTCTAAGACATGCAGTGAATAATTCAATTCCTCATCTTCACACATGGACTCAGCTGTACAAACAAAAACTCAGCTGTTTCTGCAAAGCACACAAATACATTTCCCAATGTTTTTTAGGCATGGGATATATTGCTGTAGTTGAAAGACACGAGATGTAGAGAGGTGTCATGAATGCTTTGCTGGTGAAGCAGCAGGGTGAAAAGCCAGTGAGCTCTAGCTGCCAGACCTGGGACTGGGGCACCGTGAGACACCAAACCAATCGATCAGTGAATCATGCCAGGAGGAACTCTGAGCTGCGTGGCCAAGAGGCACGTATGGGACTGGGGGAATCAGTGACATTTGCCTCCTACAGTTCTTCTTGACACCCTGTTCAATGCGTCTGCTTCGTAAAAGCCACCAGACCCCAAAAGGTGTGAAATTAGTCAGGTTCATGACACGAACGCATAGCTCCAAGAGCCTGATGGCCACAATAGACGTGCAGAGGTTTCAGTATGTGTGTGAACGCTGCTGGACCCTTGAGTCAGCACAGCTGCAAAACAGGGTCAGGATGATCTCTATTTTCATTAAAGAAGACGAGACTTAGTATGCAGAGGCTGGCTGATCAGCAAGGGCAGTCATGTTGTAACTTGACAGCCTGTTGGCTTATCCACCTTTGAAAGTGGATGACCGCAGAAATGCCTTGGCATTTCCCCTTGCCTTAGGGAGGTGGGCTTTGGGCAGAAATGCTCTGTCAGTGGAGTTTAGTTCATTCCTGCTTGCAGTATTATCTGGGATGTGTGCACACACACGAATTTGGCTCTAACATGGCCTCTGATGACCCTTTTGTCTATTCATTGTGATTCATCTGTTATACACTAGTATGTGTATCCTGATGCTGGCTACATTTACCAGATAGTAAGTACTGTGAATCATCTTCCACCTCCTGCAAAGAAAACTGAGTATTAATTGAGGGCACCATCCTGTGTGAAATCATAAATGAGCTGTAAGGAATGACCATCCCATGGGTATCAGTCAAACAGTGGAATTAAAATTTACACAGGCTAAGTACACATCTGCAGGCTCTGCTGGGGTTAATTTGCCAGCTTGTGTGGTTTTTAAATTTAATCTTTATTCTGGATGCTGTGAGATTCCTTCTTGGCTTGAATTCTGGAGAACAAGGTAACCAGAAAGTCAAGATGAGCCAAGGTGTTTAATGCAAAGGGGAGATGGTGTCTCCCTCTACTTATTATATTTTAAGAAGTAGGACTTGGTTCTGATTATCAACCCACCCTGTGGGTCTTGCTGCATGGGTTTGAAAAAAATTCATGCATTGAATGCATAATCAAAATAGGGAACAGTGTGATTTTCAGGCTGAGTAGGTCACCTCCTTTCCTGGCTGGGGGCTTCCTTGTGCGGTCTTTCATTGCCTGTTACAAAACTTGTCAAGTCATTGCCTGGCACACACCAAAAGAGAAGCTCTGTGTCAACAGCGTTAGCCTAGAAGATCAGGAAGCTTCAATTAAAAGAGTTTATTTGCAGTATACAAACATGCAAGAACAAATTTCTAAGTAGTAATAAACTAAAGGGACAATCAGTCACACCCAGAAATAAATCCCATGACTAGATAACGCAGTAGCAGGTAGGTACAGTATGATGATGGGGGTGTATCTGCAAGAGAGCTGTGCGTCAGATCGCCTGATTCAATTAGCCTCAGACTGGACATGTCATGATGTCTGGTGGGATGGTGCTGTTGTACAGTCACAGCTCAGAGCCAGTTCCTCTGCTTGTGTCATTGCTGTGAGGCAGATGTGTCCCACGGCGTCTTTGCAGCTGTGCTGGCCCCAGCACGTAGAGCCTGGCTGCACCCGGCCGCAGGGTTGGTGAGCTCCATAGCATGTCCCACGGTTAGGCCCTTCAGCAGCAGCAGTAGGGGACCTCTGGGAGCATCTCGCACCTCCCTCCCTGCCTGTGCATCTCAGCTCCCTTCCAAAGAAACCGGGGAAATCCAAAACATGGAGTCGGGCTGCAGCCAGCCCCTCACAGGCCTTGTCACCAGCCCCGCAGGTACCACCCGTGCATATCTCAGGGTGTCTTCCTGAGGTGGGGGACAGTATTTTCCTGCTCGCTGCACTTCTGCAGGGAATCCTTTGTGTCTGGCTGAAAAGCGCTTGGAGGACAAGTCCTCTGAAGGTGCAAAATAGGAGTTATCAGTTGATGCTGAGACTGGTTAATGTCCCAGGATGTAAAGGTCTGGGACAGGTATGCACTTGAAATCTCCTGTGCTCAGTTAAATTGCTCTGAGCTTTGGGGGCCGACAAACTGGGCTGCCTCTCTCCTGAGAAGCGTTTCACATTAGTGTCCTGTAATCGCTCCGGAAATAAAACTAGGTGTTTGCATAAGGCTGAGGCCATGGGTGTGCGAATGGGTTAACCCACAGCAGCTCAAGTTGTTCCAGTTTCCAAAAAGCTGTGAATACACGATTCAATTGTAAGGAGCCATTAAGCCCACCCAGCAACAACAGATTTACTCCTGGCTTTGTTGTGGGCCGTTTTCTCACATGATGAAACACCTAACCTTTTGATACACAGCCTGCTCCCTTCTCACACCTCTCAGTGAAGGGTCTCCTTATTGGGCCGCTCCTGCTGCCATGCACATTGCTCCAAGGTTTTACCTCAGGTTCAGTGTCTCCCTGTGTGTGGCCAGAGCCTTTGCTCTGTATTGTGCACATAAAGGTAAAAGCCACCCACCTAGCTGAAAAGCAAATGTCATCTGGTATTACACGTTCATTGCAAAAAACAAGACAGAGTCATGTTGCCTGGCATCTCCCCCAAAATGAGTGTGTACGGTGTAGTCTTTCTTCTCCTCTCTCCTTAAACTGAAGGAATATATATGGTTTGCTCTTTGCATGTGTATAGGGACAGATAACAGATGCAAGTAGGGTCTCACATCAATGCTGTGTCCTGTTTGGGCAAGGTCTTCCTTCTCTTTATGGCCCGGGAGGACAGGGAAACAAGGCAACCTGATAGTCATTCACTTACTCTTGGACACCCCTCATGTTCTGTGGGCCAAATTTGTCCCTTCTTGCCTCGGTTTCCGTGCTCCCCACAAGCGTTACTGCCAACATGGGAAGGGAGGGCTAAGCTGCTGCATGCTAGTGGCAGCCTCTTTCTCCATCCCTGGGCGTGGGCTCCCACTGCTGTGGCACCCACCCTTGCCCAGCCCTGCTTCTTCCCAGTGCCTTGCAGGGATCTGCTAATAGCAATGAGAAAGTTCCTGGTCCAACCGCAAGCACTTATTCCCAGGTAATTATTCAGCACCATATCAGCACTTCGCAGCCCTGATTTTCCTGACTGAGAGACAACTAATTGAAGGAACAGGCACAGCATAGATTTATTGCCAAATGGGTAAAACTTAATAAAGAGCAATGACATATTGGTTCATTAGTATCTCCCTCTGTTATGTTTCTCTTTTCTTGCCTGCAAGGAGATGGGATGGGCAAGAAAGCCTGAAAGCACCTAAAGAGGAAGGCATTAACACTGGAGACAAGGAAACTGTTCAAAGCAGGCGGGATACTCGCTCTGTAGAGGTAGCTACGTTGAACCAAGGAGGTGCAGTAGCATCCCACTCATGTGGCTCTCGAAGATGCTCAGCCCTGGCCCAGAGGCAGTGGTAGCAGGCAGATGCAGCCATTGCCTTCCCCACTTCTTTCTGCATCCTCTGCCCACCCCTCCCAGGAAGGAACTGCTTTTATCCCTAGAGCCAGCACAGAATATAGATAGATGGAAATCGCCGAGAGACACTGGCGCGTGGGGTGTGAGCCTTTGCCACACTGTGGGCTGGCTGGAGCCAGTGACCCGTTTGGCTGGCTCCAAGTGCAAGCTAGCTGGGGCAGGCAGGGGAGCAATCTTTTCCCACACAGGGTACTGCCCTGAATTTTTTTCCCCTTCCCTCATCCCAGCTGTCATCACCTTCCTCTGCAAAAGACGAACATCTTGTTGCAAGCAGGATTTTGCCCCCTCCCCCACTAGCAGGCAGGATTGCTGAGTCTTTTCCAAAGGCTCCTGTGCCACATCTGTTCCCTTGGAGGATATTCATCCTTGGGTCAGAGTCCCTCTCCTGCCAGATCACCTACAGAAAGCTGGGATTCCTGATCTCTTCATGAGGCTGAAGGCTCCTTTCTGAAGGGTCATAATCCCCATGTTTGGGGAGCCCAGAGTTGTCCCTGCCCACCTAAACCCATCTGTCTGAATCATAGTTTCTGTGGGAGCATGAAAAGTGTCAAGAGGTCTCAGAGACTGATCTCCAAAATCAGAGGAGTGGCTGGCTAGCTCAGAGCCCCAAGATGAGCTTACAGACTCATTTGAAAGGCAAATTTTCAGTGTGAGAGGGATCTCAGTTCATCTCTCTCCTTCCAGCTGGTGGACTCAAGAGAGAGAACAGGAATACCAGTGTCCAAGGAGGCAGCCGTCTCAGAGACCTTTGACCAACCTTCACCCCAAGCAGTCTATCCCAGGGCTTCCCTAGCCCCACATGTCATGGGTACTTGGTTATGCTTGCCATGTCCTTCTGACCTGATAGATATTTAAGTGGTCTATTCAAGGTAGAGCTGCTTCTATGGGAGAAAACTGTTTTGAACAGTTTCCTTGTCTCTGGTGTTAATGTCCTCCTTTTCAGGTGGGATACTGCTTTCAGGCTTTGTTGCTCATCCCATCATAAGGAAAATTACTCTTGTTTCAGGGAGGAAAAGAGAAACATAAGAGTTCTGGTCCCCTGGAGGAGAAAAGGCTGCAAATACTGAATGGAGGCAGGTCATCCCTCCAGCTGCATGGCAGGTTCCTCCTGCAGGTGTGTTTGTAAGGACAGGCAGTGCATGTGCAGAGATAATACAGAGAGAGAGACCACCCAATGCCTTTCACACAAGTCACATATAGCTTAACAGTTACATACACACAGTAGTGCAGGGAAGCTGTATTTTTCGATAGAGCTTTAGTGGGAGGGGGTGTTAGAAGGTCATTTTGTTCCTACGAAAGTTGTCCAACACCTGCAATGCTATCAGAGAAATGTCATGAGAGCATGCTTCTCATGGGGAGGGAAGAAGACACGTACCATATGTATAATCAGGGGAAAAGCCTGAGGTAGAGAAGTATAGCTGTTTGGAGAGGGAAGCCAGCTGGATCTTATTATAAGGATCACAAGATAGAGGCAGGTGGGTCCTGAACAAAACACCTGGGAGAAGACTGATGCTATGTGAGGATGGCTAGTTGCTGCTGTTTCTGTTTTGCTGTTGGAGACTGTTCAGGGTGCTGAGGTTCAAAGAGGTGGTCTTTTCTGTCTTTCATTGGAGAAGCTGTTCCTGGTTGTAGAGTTTAGAGCGGGAGTCTTCTTTATCAGGTTTGGCTCTTAGTGGAGGAGTTGGGCTTTGGGTTGGAGTACAATGTAATCTCTCAGACAAGGCAATCTGCGTTATTTTATAGACTGTGATTAGGACATCTTTTTTCTTCTCACACTATAAAGGAAAAATGTTTAAGTTACTTCACACCAAAAAAGTGTTAACTTGACCTCTATGCTGAAAAGATACTGGGGAGTGGCAGGGAGGAAATGGTCACTACTAAACCAAGCTGTTAACGATAACTGTGGGATCTACATGTATGGGCCAGTAGAGTACCCTTGTGGTCCTCTCTGGCTGGCTAACAGTAACCAGATCTCAGTCAGAGTTTGAGGCAAGTGTGGAAACTTTTTAGCTTGTATTATGCAGGAGATCAGAGTAGGTTATGACAGCTTATAGTAATGCTCCTCTCTAGTCTTGAAATCTGGTCTCACAGTTGTTAATCACAAGATGTTCTCGGTCAAAGTTAAAAAGGCTGTGTTATTTTCAAGCCCTCCAAGAAAGAGAGTAAAGGAACATAAAACTTGTGAGAAATTGAGCAAAACAGTTGAGATGACACCTCTGATGTGCTTGTACTCATATTCTCCATTTACTGATGTAGACAAATATAAGAAAGTCTGAAAAAATAGAAATGCATACTAGCATTAGTCTTCTCTTGGATTTTTTCAAGGATACCAGATTTCTAGGAGGGAGGCAGAAAACCTCCAAAGAAACCATTTTGGCTGCCACTAATGAAGTTCTTAAAACAAAATCATTAAAATCCCCAGTTATTCCTAAGACAGGTGAAAGAGTTAAAAATTAACATCAACACTGAGTGTGCCAAACATGGCCAGCCTAGGGTTTCTGGAGCACTAATAGTTGCCTGTTGGCCTTTCTCACTGGACCATAACCTGCTCCTTGAGTTATTCTGTGCAATGTGTTAATGCTTTTCTGAGGAGAGAGAGGTATGTGACCTCCACTTCTTTAAAAATTGCAGGGAGGACCTGTCCTGGACAGAAAGTGATCTTCCTCTGCGGGAGATCCTCAGCGGGTGGAGGACTTTGTACATCATCCGAGAAGAGGTAAGCACTTGTGTTTGGGCCAGTTCTCAGTTGCTTCGTATTTCAGGTGGTGACTTGTGCCAGAGCAAAGCCTGACAGACCAGGATGCTGCTGCTACTGCACTGAGCAGTGCTATATGGCCATGTGAGCAATGTGCTTGCTTTAATTATAGTTTAGGGATCAGAAAGACACATTCCCATGCTTATTCACACAGGTCTTGCTTGCTGTGTAATACAGCAGCTCTTCAGGGAAGATTGTTTCAGTCATTGTTTTTCGCCAACTCCCAAGTGCTTGAGTTATCAGGTAATAAATAATTTGAATGAGCAATAACACAAATATCAGAAATCTAAAGTTAAGTGGAGGCCAAGAAAAAGAAGCCATGAATTTGTACCACCTGTCCCTGGAAATGGGGAATGCTAGGGACAGATACAAAACCATGTACAGAAATCTTAGTTTACTCCAAGGAAAAATTTTATCTTTTGTGGATTTCAGCACATATGAACAAGATGAAAATGAGTTTTGTTTCAGTACGCAGTGCTTACTGCTCTGTGCGGAGACAGATTATTCTGAAAGGAGAGCAGAAATCTGACCAAATCGACGCAATTATTTCCCAACACTTTTTTTTAAAAAAATCATATTCTTTTCAAATAGTGGAATTGTTTGGTTACGCTCAGGTTCAGGGGCTGTATTGGCTAAACTTTTAACAAATATTACCACCTGCTGGGCGTGCTGCAGCAGTGCAGCTTCTAACCGTGTATTCCAGCAAGTAATGAAGCTCTTCCCTGCCCGAGCAAGGCATTAGGTCTCCTGGCTTGGAAACTTCTCTGATTTTTCTACCAAAGATAGATCCGTTGGCTTGATCAGTCCAGCAAAAACCTGGAGATTTGCATCTTCGGGTGAACTCAGTACTGAGGGACCTTGGTTTGTGTTTTGGTTTGTATTTTCATGCTTAGAAACCCTGCCTGTATAAGATTAACACAAAACGTGTTTATCACTTCTCAGTACATTCTGCTGCTTAAAAATGTATGCAATACGTGGTGCCCAGGGTGTTGAGGCAACAGGTGATCCTACAGCCTCCCTTGATCATACACCCTGAGCAGGAAGAGTTGTTGCCTCACCCCACTGGACCTACTGGAGCTGCTTGGGATGTAGTGGGAGGGTAAGCTTCTGCCATTGGACATCTGCCATCAGTTCAGCCAGTGCCACACATGGTCAAGCTTGGCCACCGGTCAGAGCTGGTTAAAAACAAGCTAAAATTCAGTTCTTTTCATTCTCCTTCATCTCTTAGGCTAGAATTTGGGGGAAATACTGTACTTTTCAGGCTGGTTTAGCAACTAGGGCTGCAAGACTGGGATACAGAGATTAAGTATTCCTTTACAAATCTCCCAGAGGCTTTCAGTCCTCTTGTGGACATCTGGTTTCTCAGTCGCTGATTGGTGAACAAGCAGGATATTGGCACTTTGAGCATTTCCTCCATGAAGCAGAGCTGCTTGGTACCCCTGGCTTTGCAGCCATTATCCATTTATAAATAATTCTTTATATTGTGGTTGACTTCCCCAGCTTCTTTGTGTTGCGGCTTGCTCTGAATTGGTCTAAGGCCAAGTCAAAAGGGTGGTGGGAGGAACAGCTGTCCTCCTTCTTGGACTGAAGGGAATTACTGAATGCTCTTTTGTTTAGTAATATTCACAATAACAGAGTTTAGTGCTTGAAAGATGACCTACAAGACCTGGCTGACCAAGAGAGGCTTTGCTGGGACTCCTGGGGCAAGTGGATGCCAGGACACACTGTGATATCTATTTTGAGGGAATAGCAGTAGCAGCAGCCTACAGCTAAGAGGATAAGGAGGGAAAAGCAAGGCAAGAGCTTCAGGGCAATGATCTGACGGGGGGGGGGGGGGCTGTCTTTCTCTCATTCATTTGATTCTTGATTTGTCAAACATTAAGCCTTCGTACTTATTTGGATGCAACAGTATCTACTTGCAAGGAGACAGCATTTCCAAATCTAATTTTATCCTCCTGATTGGAAGAGCCACCCCCCAGTGTTTTGAGTTTAGGCTGACTGCTGGCTCCAGCAGTGATAGGAGAGGGCAGCAAGAAACTGGTCAGGACTCCAGCAGGTCTGGCAGCCCCTTACCTCCGTGCTGCTCCAGGTACGTGGTTTCTGCCTTTCCTCAGTGCGCTCTTCCTCATGCAGTGATTTTGTGTGACTGCGTTGCCTGTGGTGACTGATGCTTACCAGCAGCTACACTGCAATGATACAGACAGAAAGGATGGGATCTTCTGTATGAGCATCTGTCTTTCAAGGAACAGTGCCTCTGGCAAGAGTATCAAGCCTATTTCAGGGATATTAAACTTTTTCCTCTCTTTCCCATCAATAGTTTTTTTAAATCATAGCTATTTTTGAAAGATACGTAGGAGGCTTTCCTGGTTTTATAAGGATACTAGCTGAAAGCAAGTTTTAGAGCACTTAAAAGAGCCTCATTTTCCACGATTGTATGAAGCCTCACAGGACTACTCAAACTCATGGGCTCTTCATGTTTAGGAACACCAGAAATAGCTCCTGGCCCAAACCAATACTTCACAGAGCAATTGCATGTATTTTTTTACTTCCTTATCCTCACAAAGATTGTCTTACCTGGCCTGAAGAGCCCAAACCAAACAGCCACCCTGCCATGCAGGGCTACCTCCCAGTGTGCCCACCCAGCATCAGATTGATTATGTTTGGCAACTCAAATGGCTATAAACCCTCTCCAGGAGTAGAAGAGGCATGATGGGCAGTAAAGCTGCCAAATTTGGGGGTTGACATCTGAGAGCCCTGAGGAGCTATTTTATTTATGTGGTTTGGATCCGAGTAAGTGAATTTTGACCATTGCCATTGTGCTGGGGGCACTGTCCCCTGTGAAGGAGCCGGGTGGTGTGACCCCACGCATGCCTGGCCCTCCTGTGCCCGTGCCCAGCAGTGGTCCTCCACCCTTGTCCCTCGGCAGCCTGGAGCAATCCCTCCTGGCCTGGTGGAGCAATCCTGCTTCCAAGTGCCCTCCTGTCCTCCTCTGTCACCAAATAATAAGATATTTTTCCACCTCTAGAGGACACTGTGGCCTGCCATATGCTCACTCCTCCGAGGTGCTTCGGAGGCAGCAGCCCTGTTCAAGTGGCTGCCTGGCAGAGGTGGCACAAGCCAGTGTTGGTCCCATCATGCCCAGGCTGGGAAGGGGCCGGGTGGTCATGCAGGCTTGAGTGGCTCTGCCACCAGCTGCTGAGTGTCAGGGGCACTGGTCCCTCTTCACCTGCTCTGTCCATCGTCCTACAAACCCACAAGGCCCTGATGGCTTCTGGGGCTGGCCAGGACGAGGCAGGGACTCAGAAGTGCTTTGTAGGTGTGGGAGGACATTTTCTTACTCTCAACACACATTTGTCCAGAGGTGCTCTAGATTTTGGATTTTCAGTCCACTGCGGGGATTTCCTTCCTTCTGGGTCTCTGATTTTGATCCCGTTGCTGTTCCTCCCACCCATGATAGCTGGCAGGCAGGGAGCTGTCAGGCTGAACACAAGCCCAGGGAGGTCTTCTCTTTTACTGTAGGGCTGTGCTGGTTTTCATCTGCTTTCTTGTCTGTTCACAAGTCTTGCTGACTTAGACTTGCCCTTTTTTTTTTTTTTTCCCCTGTTGGCTCACTCTGGTATTTTGCATTACAATAGGAGAACTTCTTAGAAATTTGCTAAAAAAGATGCCTTTTGGTGTTCAAAGGAGTTATGGAGTACATAGGCAGAATGAATTTTAAAAAGTAGCGGTGGTTGATCAGAAGGCGGTTGTTTACCTGGAAGTAGACAGTTAAGTGTGTGATCATAAAGCAGCAATGCTGCTAGGGTGCTGGGGGAGATGCAATACAGCTCGAAGTTGTTTACACCATAGGTGTCCCGGAGCCACATTGCTCTTCCTTGCAAGCTCCTTCCAGACTGCACACAATGGCTTGTTTCGCCAGACTCCTCTGAAGCACTCATCAGCAGAGCCAAACTGTGATGTTCTGCACCAGGCACGTCGGGGTGCAACTGGGGACATCTCTCTGTCATGGCAATAACCACCAGCAGCAGTTTTGGGTATAACGGCGGTCCCCTCTCAGCATCTGTGTAAGTAATGTTAGATGCCCAGCCCTGGCAAGGCTGATGTTTTTAAGTCTTGTGGTGCTCCTTGCAGGTGAAGAAATATCCTGGCTTTGAGAATCTGAAGACTGGCAAAGCTAACAGCAGAGTAAGGTTATTCCATTTTAATTGAATCAGAAATGAGGCCATTTTGGGGGAGGAGGATTTCTGTTCCATGCCAAAGTTTGGCCGTGGTTTGTGCGTTCATGGATGAACAAGGGCTGAGTTCTTCCCACAAACTCTGTCCTTCCCATGAAGTGCATCTCCAGCTTTAAGTCAAATCTGAACTATTTTAGGGTTTTTCCAGAGTTTCACAGTGAGATCACAAATCCATTGGAACCTGCCACTGAAAGCAAAATCAGACAAGAGATACCAAAGAATGAATCATGATAGGACCCCAGGTTGCTACTGAATTTTGGATTCTGCGTGTTGCTGGTGACAGACTGTGGGTTGCAGAGCGGGAAAGCAGATGGGGGGGGGGGCAGGGACGTGGAGGGGGAATGATTTTTTTTTTTTACATGCAAATAAGGATGAAAATTTTCCTCAAATTATCTAGCTTTGATTTTTGAGAGAAACTGGGGGTGGAAAGCAATGGCTTCCTGTGCAAAACAGCTTTTTATAATTGCCAAAGTTGGGCACAACCTTGGTTTCCAAGCACTCTTCGAGGAGCAGCAGTGTAAAAACTGTGCAAATGGTCAACCTGGGCACAAGACAACAATGGTGAAGGCAGAAGCTGATGGTATTGTTCCTGCTTTGACACCACAGAAACCATCTGCAGAAGTACTATGGAGCAGAAAGAGATGGGGTCACTGTTGCCTACCAAATGCAGGCATTCAGATCCATTAGTGTGCCATCATAGGTATATCCAATTTTCTAATGCTACTTTGCTACTCTGTGCCCATGATCCACCTCCCCTCTGCCAGGGAGGTGGACGTGGTGCAGCGGCAGCAGCCTTGGTGCGTAATGCAGGCACTGACCTTTCCCACAAACGCTTTTCTCTGCAGCCCTCAGGACATCTGCTGGCCCTG
The DNA here is from genome assembly GCF_018139145.2 of Gymnogyps californianus. NCBI lineage: Eukaryota > Metazoa > Chordata > Aves > Accipitriformes > Cathartidae > Gymnogyps > Gymnogyps californianus. The sequence continues at coordinate 21,468,409 of NC_059473.1, forward strand.
GAGAGTCTTGAAACAATGCAGGTTTCCTGGCCCTCTACGTGGTTTTTCCTCTTATAGGAAAATATGTGCTAGAATATCTGCACTGTTGTCCAGTTGCTTTGTCCTAGTGTTAGCACGTGTGCGTTATGTCTGCAAGGGAGCCTGTAACAGTGGAAAGTCATGGTGAAAATAAGACGATTTAGAGGGAGATATGTAGGGACAAGCTATCTTGCTTCAGAGCAATGCCCTGTGTGGAGGGAGGTTTCTGCACAGCAGGAGTTTACCCTGCCGTGCTTCTCACATGAGTTGGGCAGATTTCTATTAACAGTGGGTATCCTCAAGGGTTTTTTTAACTCTTTTCCCTTGCCAGTTTCTGCACTTGTACCATACCCCATCCAATACCACTTGTAGTCTGACCTGCTGCAGACCATTGCCTTCCACCCACATCTTTTCCTAAGTGCAATAATTTATTTGATGAAACTGTATCTCTGAGACAGACATCTGTTTTGAAAACAGTACTGCCAGAGCTATTGCTTTGCTTGTTAGCCTGTGCCCATCACGGGATACTGTGTCAGCCTGACTTCTGTGCCACGGGTAATTATTCTACTATTGTTCATCACATTTTTCAGACAATTTTCCTCCTGTGAAGACACACATATTCCATAACCTAGTCACTTCTTACTGAACTAAGCAAATTAAACGCTTTAAATTCCACTATAAGGCACCTTCTGCAGCTGCTGAATCACATTTGTGAGTTGTGGTTTTTTTTACACCCTCTCCAATTTTTCAATATCCTTTTTACAAACGTAAACCAGGACTGGATGAAATATTTCAGTATTTGGTCTTGCCAAAACTGTGTACAGAGTTAAAATCATGGTAGGATGTTTTTTAATTGTTTTAAAACCCCATGGTCTATGAATGGTAACATTTAGCATTCTTTCTTAATATGGTTCCTTCTGCTACCTCAAATATACTGACTAAATCCTTTCCCCTAAAACATTACTGTCTGAGGTTTGATTAAAGCTGTGAAGAATGTGTGTGAAAATGGTTCTGGTAAGTGATTGTTCATGGGAGCTGGGAATTATCACTGTTTACATTTTTTTAGATTGCCCTGAAAGGTTTGATATGCAGTATGGAGAACTTTATTTTCTACAGGAGCCAGCTGAGTCAAGTGGCTGTGGGGAGGAGGAGGAGGGGGGCAGGGTGGAGTTTTAGGGCAGGTTTCTCTAAAACTGCAAGAGGGAATATTTTTAAATGTAGACAGTTGTCCATGCACTGGTGCTCCCCCATACGAACAGATGGAAGTTAAAACCCAGCCACGCTGTTTCTTTGTGGCTGCTGTCTCCCAGGGCATCCTCTGGCTGGTGTTTGATTGACTGGGAAGAAGCAGGATTTCATGTTCGCTGCTAAAGCTCATTCATTTGGTAACACTATCTGTGATCCTCTTTGAAATCCCCAAAGCAACTGTTAATAGCTGGGTCCCAGGAAAAGCGATACGGCAGGACTAGCCTGTGGGGAGGCCAGTTGCCTAGCATTGTGCTTGGTGTTGTGAAACAGTTGGCCGAGCCATCAGACTTGCTCAGCTAAATGAATTAAGTAATCGCACAGCCCTGCAGAGAATATTAGTGAGGAATTTCCATATTGCAGCTCTTGATATTCCCGCCTCGCAGCCCTGTTACCACAAATACAAGGCTTTGGCTGAGCAGGCAGTAATTTGATATTAAATGAGGTTCTTATTAAGCAGATGCAATGAAATAGGGCAGAGTTTTATGTTGCATTAGTCAACTAAATGCTTTTTATTAGCATTCATTAGGATGAAGGATAACTGAGTGCAGGGTATTCTTTAGCCAAAGCTTGACCCTTCAGAAGCAGGGTAATTAAGCAGCTAAGAGCTTGGGAATAGGAGCTAGGCCACACACGGCAAATGTACAGCAACTTGCTCTCTCCCTCTTCTGGGAACCGCCTCTGCAAAAGAGGTCGTGAGGAAACTTGGGGGATGGCCCGCTCTGCGTGGGGATGAAACTCCTCCTTGTCTCATTCTCCAGGTGTTAATTTGACAAATCACAAAGGCGTCTTGGAAAGTAAACCATTTGCACAGGCACACGTTGCTCTTTCTTTTGGACTGAGCATATTGGGCTGTCAGCCATGGAAATAAGGTGGCTTTTTTTTTTTTTTTTTTTGGATCATGGAACTTCTTAGGAAAGGTGGTATAAAGGGAGATAAAAGCTCTGACTTAATTCTGGCCTGTTAACAAATGTGTTTGTCAAAGTTGGCTCCATCAAGGTGGCAATGACCATGTCAGTAGCTTCCCCACAGGGACGCCCTTGCTCCATCAGGGAAATGGAGCCAAGAACTGGTGGAAAAGCCACCCAGAAATCGGAGGTGCCTCTCTGCCAGCCCAGGCTGGTTTTGTAACAGTAAGCTGTGAACTGTGTTATCCAGCTTGCTTTTGTCCTGTTTAGGTTTCTCTGTATTAAGCTTTGTCTCCGTTTCTCCTTAGCCTGTGCACTATGATCAATGAATTGTTCTGCATCCTCTCTGCACGCTTTTATCCCTCATTATTAGGTGCCCTCGGCCCTTTACCCATGAGATGCTTTGTCAAGCTGGGGTTTTTCTGTCTTTGTTTTCTATCATCTGGCAGGGTTCAGCAAAAAGGAGAGTGATAATTTTATGAGAATTCCCAGTGCTTGGTGTGCATGTGAATTTGTGGTGGGTGGCTTGCATCTTGTTTGCAGCGAACCAAGAACTCATGCCCTCTGGCCTGGACTTGCTCTGATCCTCTTGAATTGGAAAACATCCCCAAAGCCTAATTGGTTTGGAGGCAATAAAATTCAGCCAATGCTGAGGCCTTGGCAAAGCTCCCTTCCTAAATAAATGTGGTGATAAGTGACCATTTTAAGTTCTCGTGAGTCCTGATGAAATTTCAGGGGTACATACTGGTGGTGGCCCTCTGTCTAGACCATTCCCTAGCTCTGTGAAGCCAGTCCACAAGTGGACATCAGGGTCTTCTGTTTCTCCAAAACTGAAGCGTGGGTTCCACCTGTGAAGTGAGACTAGGGATCCAGGTCAGGCATCTGGGTATATTCCTCTCTAAAAATAGGAGGGATGAAGGTTTTGAGTAGAGCAAACTGCACTAACAAGCTGTCAGGTCTGCCTGTAACATTGGTTCTTGCAACAGCAACCACAAGGCAGCTGTCATTGTGGGGGAGGAGAGGAATAAGAGGGAAGAAATGATTCAGTGGGAGGTGCTGTTCTGGTTGGAGTCGGAGGAGCCTATTCTTTTCCCAAACTATGGGAAAGGAAATGTCTTGATTTAGAGGATGAAAGAGGGCTGCACCTGCAGCGGAGATGTGACAAGAGTTGCGTGGGGTCAAAACAAAACAAACCCCTCAGCAACCTTGGATTGGCATCTAAAAGTGTCCCTGGGCTTTATTTTGCACTCCCGCTGCTCATACCCCCTTGCAGTTGCCAGGACCTGGCACAGGTAGCTGCCTGCATCCCACCAGCTGGTGTGTGTGAACCTGGAGGTAGACCTGGCTCTCCCACTGCAGCCATCGTGCTGCTTGGCCCTCCGGCTGTGTGCATAGGACTGGCTGTGTCTTTGGCACCATATATGCAGACACAGAACTGGGCACACAGATATTTGAAGACTATTTCCTAGAGGGAAAAGGTTTCTTTATTTTTTTTCTGTTCTAATTCACTAATGAAAATCGAACATGACTGTACTCACAGGGGCAGCTTGGAGCATGCACAAAGATCTAAGGTAGGCATGAGAGGGGCAATGAACCAAGCCCAAGCATGGAAAACTAAATCTTCAGAGGTAAATTACTAAAACCATACACTTTGCTGGCTGCAAGGGTTTTCCTGGATTGAGGTAGTCTTTTAATTTTGGCAGATGCAAGGAGCAGTCCAGCATTTCCTCTTTATTCCAGTTCAGCACTTGTTCTTCCAGCAAGCCCTGACTTGATAAAGTCTCCTAGTACCATTGTTAGCAGTTGTCTTTGCTTTGTTAATTTAATCCAACACAAGGGGTTTCCTATTGGATATTCTTGTTTGTGCTGCGTTGCTTGGCTTCTTGTTGGTGACAGGTGGTCAGTTGTTTTCATTTTGGTCAATATAACTCTCATAATCAAAGGAGGTACATGAAGCCACTGAGCCTTTCCAAAGGGAAAGGAGCAGAACAGTAGCGGATGAACCCGGAAGGACAATCTTGGAAAACAAAAAGGAAAATTTATTTTTTTTTTTTCTTTATCAGGCCATGGAGATTTTGTAGGTGATGAGTATTCCTATGAAACCTGGTCACGTGGTTGCTATCTTACAGTTAATTAAGTGAGGAATGTTTTAATGCAATGTTCATTTGTGTGTATCTCTTTGTGAAGCTTTAGGCAGATTGCTTGAGCGTACCTGCCTGAGGCCTCTGATTCCCTGTCATCCTCATGTTCATTGCTTATAAAATGTATTGATCTCACAGCACACATGGGCAGAGCATTTTCAAGTGTTATCACAGCTAATGGCACAGAGCAGAAACATATTTGGAAGGCCCCGTGGGTATGGTTCTCATCACAAACTTGTGTGTGACATGTTTCATTTGGTCCAGAGCTGCCAGACTCCTTATCAAGCTTTAAAATAAAGACATAAATTTTTAAAATACTGTCTTTCTTAAAATATGTCCCTGCTGGCATGAATACCCTAGAGTGAGAGGTTAAAGTTTGTTTTCCCCAGTTATCCATGCCAATGAATATTTGACTTCTGAAAGTTCATGGAAAGTGAACACCAAAGGGTCAGGAGCACATCTGAACTGAATTTGGTCTTAAAGGTGAATGGTTATCCATGGAAATAAGTTTGTGGTATTTGCCCAGCTCCTGAAAAAAAAAAAAAAAAGCGCCTTCCTAAATTCATCTCTAATTTGCTTTTTAATATTTCTCTTTCTGCATGTGATTTCCCTACTGCCTTTCTCCTTGGTACCACTCCTAAAAGTTTATCCTCTTCTATGACAGTGGTGCTAAAATACTGAGGTGACAAAACTGGACAGCCCTTGGTTTTCCACTTTCAAGTGCTCTCTGTGGGTAGTGTAGCCTGTGGTGTTCACTGTTTTGATAGCTGCTAGGTCACATTACCTGTCTATCCCCTGGCATTGTAGTAGTAACCTGGCAGGTCAGCTATTTCAATGCTATTTCCCTTCGCTACCTGGCACCAGCCATACAGCATTTTTATATACTGAATTATTTATGGACTCATAATTATTTAGCATCAATATGTCAACGTTACAATGCCCCTGTTGGCCGTAAAGGAGCAAAATCTTTCTTTAATTAAAATTACATGGTCCGTGTCAACTTTCCTTGGACCCAACCTTTTAAAACTGAGTTGGGAGTTTGAATTCCAAACCAAATACCTGTGTTTTAAGCAAAGACTAAATACAGAGCTTTCTTTCAGCGAGACTGGCCTTGGAAGCCAATAATTTTATGTGTTTTAGGGAGGTTTATGTTATACTGGGGAGTTTACAATGGACTTCATTGAACTGTAGACCACAGTGGCAGTATTTTTTTTTTATAAGCAGCTTCTAATAAGGAGGAAGCAGTGTATAATTCAGACTGTCAGTGTTCCTGTCTAAAGACAAAAGCTTAAGATGCCTCAATGATGGTTTGAAAAACTGCTGAATCTGGAGAGCCAGCTGATAACGAAGGTGGTAGACTGGTTTGTTTTAAATAATGCACAGCTGTCCTTTTTGAAAAAATATTGCATCATTTGGCATTGTAGAAATATACTGAACCACCATATAATTTAATTACACGACCACCCTGCAAGTTCCATGAGCCAAACTCAATCCTGGCATAAGCGGGTGCAAATCCCTCTGGGAATTGCACCCGCTTACGCCAAAGTTAAATTTGATCCAGTGTTTTTTTTCCCTTCTCCCTGAGAGCTTGAAGGTATGGAGATCCACTTCATACTGTGCTGTACTTGGAGCTATTAGTTTTTTTCCACACACAGAGCAACTCTATACTTGATGCTGAACTGACTTTTGTTATAGTTTTCATGAGAAAAACAAAAAAAGTCTCTTGAAGGCAGTATACAAAGCTGGTAGTTAAGTATTTAAGGTTATCATAACCAGAAAGCAAACTCCATCATTTTCTAAGTCACATCTGCCATGGAAACTACATCCAATAGAGACAGCGATGGCCCTTTGTAGAGAGGGACCGGAACAGATCAACCATCTATTATATGTTTAACAAGACTGCTCACTTGATGGCATGCCTGTGATACATAGCTTCCCATCTGATGCTTAGAGAAGTAATTAAGTCTGTATTTGTTTAGGATCTTTGCTTTATCCAAGGTGTGATGCTGCCACTCTCACTTGAAACTGGCCCTCACTTCTTGAGCCTTTGACAGGAAAAAAAAAAACCAAATTCTTTAAGAAACTTCCCACGTGCTCCAAGCATGTACCATAACAGCTCCCCCAGTGATTCGCCACCCACCCACCCCCACCTTGTTATGCCTGCAGGTTAACTGAACGTTTAAGACTTCTTTTAAAGAAATCTAGAGGGCTTCTTTCCACATGGAGAAAAAGACATCTTGGAATGAATAAGAATAATAGAATCTTTGCGAGATGGGTCTGCTGAAGGGGAATGCTCTTATCGGCTTTCTTTTAAACTAAAAACCTCTACCTACCTAAGGTTAACCGCTTGCTGTACCCATGTGAGTGTGTGCAGTCCCACAGAGACCAGAGGTGGCATGGAGCAGTGTAGAAGGTGCAGAGAAGTTGATTCAAATTTTCAGTCTTGCAGGACATCTTGGATAGCTTTGGCTCACTCTGATCAGCCACAGCGAGACAGCATGTACCGCATGTGTATGCCAGGCAGAAGGACATAACCCTGACTTTCTCATTTCCAGAACTTCATTGTAAACATTTGACCGAGATGGAAATCCAGCGAGACTTTACATATGATGTCTTCTGAGAGCAACAGCTAGTGTCAGGAGAAGCCTTGTTCTTTCCAAACACTGAGAAACAAGAATCACTACTGAGTACAGAAGCAACGAAAGGCAAAAACCACTTCAAACGTACCCAAAGTTTATAAAATAGGCACGTAGTCATGACCTTCCTACAGTTACGCAGACATGTACACGCACACATCAGCCCTTAACTTCAATGGGAGTTGCTCACATGTGTCTTTGGACAGATCTTGTCCCTAAACTGATTTATGTCCAAAGGAAACTTGGGCTCTGATTCAGGTTCAAATCAGGTTCAGCATGGAAAATCCTGAACTTGGAGCCAGACCCTAAAGCAGCCCCTCAAAGAGGCAAACAAACACACCAGACCAGCTTTTCTCCCTAGCTAGAGCTCTCTAGCCTCATGCTTGGGTCTAGCACATGCTTTTGCCTCCCTCCTAACTGAAACACAATTATTTTTAAAGGGCTCTTTATTCCACCCAGGAGAATACAGTGCAGGCAATTGGCTAGCAGTGGTGCCTTGGAGCTCAGCCACCTGGGGCAAGTGTGAGACTGCACATGGAGGGAAAAGGAGGAAGCAGCAAGTGATGGAGAGACCCTTTTGCTGCAAGAGCCTGGGAGATTCATCCCAGAGACTCCCAGAGGTTTAAATCTCCTCTGCTTAAAGTGGCCAATACCATGTTGTTTTTACTGAACAGGCTGCTGTTTCTGGTTAATTTGGGTTTTTTGTTTGTTTTGTTTTGCTATTTTTAACACAAGTAGATGTCATCATGCACTTATTTCTGTATTGCCTGTCCTGCTGACAGTGGGGAATGAACTTCTGTGATGATTGCGCATGACTGGGCAAAGATTGGACTTTGGGAAAAAAAGGTCAAACAAATGTGACCTGTCCTTTTCCTGACAAAACAGCGAAGGTGCTTAGATTAGAGATATCTGCTTCTCTTCCTAAAGCATGTTGCTCACTCTTGGTGAAAACTGTTAAGTAACCAAATTAAAATGCAGTATGCTGTTACAACTAAGAGCATCCAGTTAAAATTCATCCTACCACAAACCCCAGCCCGATCAGTTTAGGGATGGGCCAACCAAATAAATATAAGCTGCAGTACAGCCAGTTGCCTGTCATTGAGGAGTTATGTCAGTCTCATACCCAGGTTCACTGGTACCTTCACCTTTGGTTCAAAGCGCACCCTGCTCCGGCACAGCCACCAGGCTGACATCCACCCCAGGATATTGGCAAGCACAATCTCATTTTGGAAAATACATTTTCGTATTTATCAAGCAAAATCTTTCAAGACTTCCATTCAACTGTTTTTTTTACTTTAGCTTATAGGCATTGTTCAGACTGAAAAATACTTTTGGAAACTCAACCAAAAATACCTGTCTTATCACCACCAGATTTGGATTTCTAACCAAATGCAGGTGTGTATCTCATCTGGAAGCATATCCCTCCTGTGCTTCTGAACACAGGTAGAATCTCTCCAAACTCTTGCACCCCTCAAAACTGGCCTGTTTTTGAAAGAGAGCAACCACCTGTAACATCTATTTGACAACAGGACTTGAAGGATTTCCAGTAGCCAAACTGTGCTTTTCCCAGCTGCCTGCCAATGCCATGAAGCAAATCTTTGTTAAAGATCACTCTCATCAAACATACTCATGTTTTTTAAAAGGTTCTCAGCCCATATGTGAGAAGTATATGAGCAGCTTGACTACATATTTCTCCCAAATTTTTCCTATCATCTAACAGAGGCATTTTACATCAACTGGTTTGATGTAATGTTTCTATACTCTTATTTTAGCTACAATCTGAGCACCACCTATTATGCAGGAGTGCATCCAGGTGTATCCTAAATAGCCGGAATTTTAAATCTTGCACTTATCTTACCCTATATTTTCTCAGTTTCAAGGGATAGGTAACTATTAAAAATTATTTTGAAGCGAGTTTACTTTTGCTCTGTGTCCTTTCAGGAAAATCCCCCCCCACACCTTTGCTCACCCTGCAAATAAAGCCCATGAGTTTGATGAGGGAAAACAAGCATATAAGTGCATATTCTGTGTATTAGATAGTACCATTGTAATCCATCCCAAGAAGGGGTTATCTATTGCTACGTTTCTACAGGCCCCACTCTGCTCACTTTCCTCTGCCGGGCACTAACATAGTTGTACTTCTTGTGGTGTCCTGGCTTGGGCCAGAGTTGTAGCCTTTCCATTCACCTCTTTGCACCTTCTACTCTTGAGCAAATTACTTTCACAGTTTTATGAATGACTGTGTATATCAACCCTGAATACTTGCTGTCATGAAGTGAGTGAAGATGTGAGATCAGGGAGAAAGGTGAATCCAAGTTAATACTAAAAACTTCACATGAATTAAGTGATGGTTTGAAAATGTGCTTGTTTCTTGCTGATTTACTGCCTGGCCTCATTATCAGCACCATACTTCCTTTTTCTGTTTCCTGTTTGGAGCCTTGCTTGTCGCATCATTTTGAACCAACACCACAGGTTTTTGGGGAACAAGGTGCTGAGTTAATACAGCACCTTTTGGAGCATTCAGAAAAATGTCAGGCATCAGAATTTCCCATTCATTTTTTTAGATTCAGGCCAACTGACCTGACTGCAGTATCTGCGTGCTTCAGTCTCTGAGGGTGATAGCGTCAGGGGAAACCTTGTTTTCTCCCTGACTCAGGCATGGTCCTTTCTTCAGAGGGATACTGCCAGCAAGGTGCTAATGAGAGCTGACTGTGGGATTGATTTGTGATGCCGGCATCCACTCATCAGGAATGATGACAGATCCATCAGCTTGTTTTATTTTAGCCATTATCAGGGAGAGCAGCTTCTTTAAATAGCCCTAAAGTAGCAAGTAAAACTATTACCTAAATCAAAAGCAATTGCCTAAGTGTTTCTCTATTTATACAGCTGGAATATTTTAACTTAGTATCAGTGCTGCATAGCTGTATAATTAGCAAACATTATCTTTAATAGATAGGTTAGAGGGAATGACTTGGTGAAAATATTACGGAAAACAAGCTGCTGAGTTGTACGAGATCTTCATTAACTTCGTTGGGTTTAGCTCTCAGTGTCTTCAGCTGAAAAATGTTTGTCTGTTGCCATGATCATGCTGATTATCCTGGGACCTTGTCTATGGGCTGCCTTTTACTGTTGTGGTTGGATTCACCTAAAATCAGAGTTCTGCCAAGGCTGATGCTGTCCAAAATCATAAAAGGTGTTATCCTTACCCCAAAGTGCTAGCAGTCCAAATAAAGCGACCTTCTGTGGGTAATACTCGGCTAAAAGCAGGGCTGGGATGAAAGCTGTAGCCTGCTGACTTCCAGTCCTGTGTCCTATCTGTTTGCATAGTCAGTTTTTAAGGCAGTGTACTGACTGTTTCTCGAGGGCTGCTGCAAGGAAGGCCAAGTGTTCAAATAAAAACGACTCATTCCCATGTAAGAGCTGGGGAAAGAGAGGAAATGAAGTATTAGGCATTTGCAGCCGACCCCTGGGAAGTCCTGGGCAACATGGAGAAAAGGGATCTAGAAGCTGGTTCTAGACTGTATTGCAAGACATCCTCTGCCAAAAGTGGCCCTGCTGCAGTCTTCTGGTAGCTGTCCACACGTGGTGCAAAGCTGTCTTTGCCTGCTAGAGACATCAGCCCAGAGGCATGTGTGGCTGCAGGCGATGGGAGCTCCTGGTGCTGCTTTGAGTCTTAAATATTTAACCAGGGTGCCACTCTGCCTATCGCACACTGCCTGAGCAGTTCAGAGGGGCTGGACCTGCAAATTGGTTCATAAAGCAGAATAGGTTTTCAAAAGCACCAAGGGGCACTTAAGCAGTTACCTTTCAGCAACACCTTTGACAATCTCCCTTAAACGCACAAGGCGAGTTTCACTTTGGAGCCTGCCCCCTGTTCAGCAGCAAAGGGCGCTTGCTAAAAAGCCACCCACCATTTCAGACATGATGCTGCAACCTCTCAACTCAATGAATAATGTTTAACAGCGTGAATTTTATTATTTTGGCTTTGAAGGTCCCACGAGGCTCCAAGTTCATAGACAAAACCTCCCAAAATACCCAGTGAAAGTGCAAAACCAGAATTATCTTTGCATCCAGCGCACCCCTGAAATTTACTGGCTGTTTATATTGCTAACTGCTACTGCTGGGAGGAGTCCTATAAATAATCTTGACAATGTGTGGGTTTTAAGGAGAAAAGCATTGTGTGAATAACGATCCATTTGTAGCCTAGAGGCTATGCAAGATCTCTGCTTGCTATTTCTTACTGTGTTTATTCAGGAGAAACCATCTCCAAGAACTGGGTAAAAGCAAGCAGGGTATGTTCTCATTAATGTTGAGATGAGGGGTGGTCAAGCTTTTTGTTATGTAGACAAGGGCTAAATGTAAATAAATCTTCCAGGCCAGCAAGCTTCAGCCCCAAACCCTGCAGTATTATTTGTGGCACGTGTCATTTTAGAGGAATACAGGAGAGAGACACCAATTTCTCCATATACAGTAGATCCTTCACTCCAGCAGCCCACATGCTTTCCTGAAATAGTCCCATGTGGTTTTGATTATAATTCTTGTGTGACTTCTGGTTAAAGACTAGCTTGTCAACATGACTAGGCCACCTCAAACAGATCTTACTGTATTTTTTTTTTCCGGTAAGAGGCAGCCAAGGGAGGAAAGAAGATGATACAGAGGAGTATTATGTTCTTTTGAGGTTTGTTTGCTGCACCTCTGAGTAGAGAGACCACAGTAAGGAAGACAAGTTTGAGTTAAAATAATACACAGATGAAAAAATGAAGGATTCCCTACTGAACTCACCTATTTTTTTTAACTGCTTTTTTTAAAAACATGAAGTCTATGTTCTTGTTTGCTCCCTTGATTCAATATCTAGTCTTTTTTAGTAGAACTTCATTCATCTCAATTTCTCCAAACCACACAACTTTTTTATCAGGCACAAAATACCTTTTTTATCTTCTTAGCAAAATTAATTAACAATGTGGTACAGCAAGCTTTTGTACTTTAGACGTCTCAGGATCTACAGGCACGATCTCAGTAAACACTGAAGTGGGATAACTGACCTGAACGTGCAGTCATGCAATGAGCAAGTACACATATTTCCATGATACCTCTTCTGGGTTTTAATTTGTTCCCTTTGCATTGAGGTTTAAATGCAGACATTTCCAGCTGGTTCCCAGGGTTATCCTCCATTAATTAGTTATTTTTATGTAGAAAATTCACTCAGAAATATTTTTTCCAATTAAATTGCTCCCCCTAACAACAAGCATGTAATACGGTGGCTTACAAGAGCTGAACCCAACAGTGTGTTTATCCCTTTTCTTCCATGTGCCTCCGGCAGTCTCCTGCCTCATTCCAGATCATTGTTTGTTTGCAGAGATGGACTCAGGGAGTCCAACCTGCCTGGAAGATCAGTGTAACTTCAGTCACAGGCCACCTTTGATTTTTCAGATCCAATATCAGCCAACTTTTCACCTCTTGAAACACTGCAGAGAGAAGCTCTTGTTCATCAAATCCTGCAAAGTGCTAATAGGAGAAGTGGCTGCCCAAAAGGGCAGGGGGACCTCTCACATTGCTACAGCTACCCAGTTAGTTTTGACTGACAGAGGAGAGGAGGGGTATGTCAATGGAAACAAAATGCATTTGACCATAATTAACCTTCTGGCTCCATCGTAACGTATGGAGCACCTGCAAAACCACCTACTAAATTCTGGTTGCGTGTTCTCCCTTCTTGTGCAGATGGCAAAGGGTCAGGCAGAGCACAGCTGGAGGTCTGCAGCGGAAACTGCCTCGATGCTGTGGGTAGTTGCTAAACAGCACAAAATGGATAGCTGACTCACCGTGGGTGCTCTGGCCTCTGTATCACATGCGCAAGATGGGGCTGGAGGTCCCAAAATGTACATACTGCTCCTGCTGTGCCATTAAATATTAAGCAGCCGCTGGCCATCACGCACTGGCCTGTCTTGGTTCAAGGCTCGGGGTGCTACTGAAATAAGAGTGATTGTTACAGTCCAAGCTCTGGATCCGCATAAAGCCTGGGAAGCTGGATGTTGGATTTCTTTGCATCCTAACTCCTATTTTAAGTTACTTCCTTTTTATAGCATAATTTCCAGGTGGGAGCATGTATTTCTGTACATTGAGTCTCCTGTTTTCCTTCCTTGATAAGAGTTTTAAATAGCATGCAAGAATTGTCAGCGGGTAGCTCTTTTAATTATTTAGAAATTATTTTCTACATAACTTAGAGAACTCGTGACCTTGGAGCAGCCCCTGGGGCCATGGACTGAGCTGGGTGACGATGCTTGGTCACAGCCCTGCGGTGGCCCCCCGTCCCCTTGGCATGGCCTTGTTCTCGTGCTGCATCCCCACGCTTTCCCAAGCTGGAGGGAGTTGCCTTCAAGGGTGCTCTCATGGGTGCAACCAAGCAAACCTGAGCTGCAAGCTGGGACCATGCGACTCCCCATGTGGATAATAGTGATCTCTCTGCCCTATCTCTTGTCTTTAAAACACTAAAAAGGACCAAAAAAAAAAAAAAAAAGGCACTGGGAATTTACAGGAGCTGTGTTAGGGCAAAAGAGAATCTATATGTTTGGATTAAGCCCTCTCTTTCCTCCCCTTTGAAAGAGAGAGCCTGCAGTGTGTTATGTCAGCCTAGATTTCAATACCTCCAGGTCTTTACAAAGAAACAGAAGGTTGCAATGAAAAATATGCCAGGCTCTAATTTTGGCCTGATGCAGACCGTATCATCTCACTTGGGCTGTTTGGAAGATGGTATGATTTGACTTGGATATATGCCACATCTCATTGTTGCCCCTATCAATCAATCTGGCTCTTAATCTTCATCACCTTTCCTGTTGAGGAATGATTTTTATCTAAAGACACTGTTAGCCAAGGCCCATCCCCTCTTCTGCTGTGTCCACCTAGAGTCCTTGCAGAAACAAGTAAACAATGTCTTTTTCTTTTCCTCTGTTTTTACTCTCGCCCAAATCTGCCTTTTCTTTTTCCCCTTTCATTGCAGATAGGACAAACAGCAGTGCCATTTCAGAATGTTTTTGTTCTGCTGTAGTGATCAGGCACTTTGGACACAGGCGTCCTTAGTCTCTTTCCAGCTATGTTCCACACTGCATACTGGTCCAAGGGCTGGGTTTCATTGTTGAGGGATTTTTTTTTTTTTTTTGGACAAGCATTTCCTTTTTCAGCTTTCAACAAATATACCATAGATATTTCCGTGTATCTCTGTGTTGTCAGCTGTGTGTTGGTTACCCACTTGACTGGCTATACTTCAACCCAAAGGTAGTTACTTTTACAGAAACGTCATTTGTGAAGTCAGCATGGAAAGCAGCCCTGAACTTAAAGTCTATGCTGGGGAACAGATTCCCATGGTTGCCTTTTCTTTTCTTTTTTGCCAAAGACAACCACAAGATCTGTACCTGCAGTGCCTTCCCCTCCCCCCCCCCCCCCCCCCACCTCTCTGCAGCTCCACAATGAGACTTTTGTGAGCCAAAAGCTTCTGGTAAGAATAGCTCTGCTGAACATTTTAATTAGAAATGTCGTTTCCCCTGACCAGTACTAATGAAGCAGATTAAGCCAGTTGCCAGAAAAGCACTGGAGATAGTGGTGGTTCTTTGCACAGGTGGCACACCAGAAGACTGCCTCTGCCAAGCAAAGTAGGTTATATACAGCTGCAGACCTACAGAGCTGGAGGTTCGCTCTTTGTGGGGCATAAAAGAGCTCAAGTTTTATGTCATTTATTTGGCTTGTGGGCTTGAATAATTTTGTATTGGTAGAGCAGGGAAGTTGACTATATGCTTTGCATTTGCTATGGAGGTTATGTATATATTGTACATACATGAATTTTGGCAAACAGAGATACTGGGTGTCTTTGCATTAGTTGTAGCTACTTGTCTTTCTGTGAACTACAGGTTCATAAACTGGTGCTGAAAAAGTCCTAGTATGTGTGGGTGTCTGGGAGCCATAAAGCAGCTTTTCTATCTTGATCCCACTCCCTCTCTTAACACCTCTTTTTGCTGTGGGCCAAGGAAGTAACCATCCACTATCCTCTAATGTGCTAGTCAATAGTACGAGTCAGGATGGGCGTAGAGAAATCAGCTGCAAGCCCAAGAGCCCTGTGCTATAAGCCCTTTCATTTTGCATCTTCTGAACCGCCAGCTGACCCTACATGCCCTGGAATTCCCAGAAACTCAAGTTAGTCTTCCATGAGACCCAAGTGACAACCATCATCAGCTGAAAAGGACCGGGAAAGGCCCTACTTCAAAGCCAGGATGACCCTAAGTGGGGCGAGAACACAGAGGTATCCCCCTTGGCGAGCTGAGCCAAGCTCATCATGTACTCGTGAGACGGGTGGCCACCCTCTTCCCACAGCAGACCATGAAGAAGAAGGTGATGGCAACCTTTGGGAGCTAGCATCCTCCAACCATTGGCTACCCATGGCAAGTTAGACTTGCTTGTGAGCAAGGCCATAAGGAAGGCTCCCACCTCTTGCCCCTTGTGAGCTGTGGAGATGGGAGCAATCAGCACCCGCTTTGCATCTGCAGGGCTCCTCCATCCCATCGGGCATGTAATGGCCCCAGACCATGAGGTTTTGCATGAATGGGAAAGGAGATTGTTCCTTGTGGACCACAATGGCTGTTTTGCTCAGGTGAAGCATGTGAACAGCCCATCTCTGGGCACAGCCTGCAGAGGAGCTTTGTCCCTCTGGCAAGGCATACCTGGCTCCATAGGGTGAGGGTGCTGTGATGCTGTGCCCAGGGCACTGCAAGTGCTTTGATCAGACCCCAGGTAGTAGGATGCCGGGGGGAGGTCTCCTGGCAGGCTCTATGCGGACACGGCCACATCTCCTCTCCCTGCCATGCTGCCGGCAGCTCCACAGTGTTACTACTGGCTTTGATTTAATGTCAGTGAAGATGGGTCAGGTCCTGGGCAGCATTAGGGATCTGTGGTGTTGGTATGGGTTGTGTCTTGTAGCGGAGACATTTCATGTGATTTCGTTCAGACTGAGGATAGCTCTACCCTCAGGCTCTCAGTCTTCTCCGTGCTGCACATAGAAACTTTCTTCTTTTCTTTGCAGCTAAGAAAACAGCTGCAGGAATCAAATTCTACCAACCAAATTTCTGATTCCAAAATATCTTTAATCCAGGCACTATATAAAGAAAATATATTCCTATTCTAGACTATTTCTCTTGGGAAGGGAAAGGTGAAGGGTTTTATTGTGGGTTTTCTTTTTTCTTTTTTTAGGTAAGAGGAATTAAAATAAATTATAGAAACTTTCTATAAAGAATAGGAAAAAAGATTGAGACTGGAAAATGCCAATTGCTGAACCAGGACAGGGGATATGGGAGGAAAAATTGCAAATATAGTACTCTATTTCTTTGAAGTCTGACAAGTATCTATGACAAAGAATGAACACAGGAAAATATTTCAGTTGTATTAAACCAGCCATGCAAGAAAAGAAATGCAGCAGATAATTCTTATTGCTTGGAATATAGAAGAAACTGCCAAAGTCAGCAAGCCAAGCAAGGTACATAAATTCTGCAGGGAGCTGAACAATTCATTTATAGTTGCACTAATAAGCTCTAGGTAGAGTCGTATTTCCTGAGTGTGCATGTGCAGATCTTGTAGGTGATGTGGTTTTTCCTTTGAGCTGGGCAGAGAGCAGTTTCCCTGTCCTGCAAAATTTTGAGATTTCAAAACATATTCCTTTTCCAGCTGGGGAAGAAAGCTGTAACTTTTCAACACACTTTGTTGAGAATAAAAATAAAAGAGAAAGGGAGATAGAGAAAAGAGAGAAACGCTCTTGGATACCATGTCTTCTCCACCCACCCTTTCTAAGGGCTGCCAACAGTACAATGAGTACAGCTTGCGCTTGCAGGGTCTCAGACCTGTCCCTTCCCTGCCTTTCTCCCACCGTTCATGGGAATGCCTCAAAATGTTGCTTTGGTTCTTCACCAGTCAGTCTGTCGTTGAGGTGGAGTTTAAAGGGGGACCTTCCTGTCCCTGGTTAGTGCCCCGAACCTCAGTTCTGTTTCTTTGACTCACTGTTTCCCTCCTGGAATTAAGAAGTTTTTGCTGCCAAAATTTTAGTTGAAACTGGTGTGCTTATGCAAAAAAAGTTAAGGTTTCAATCATTTGGCTTTTTTCTTTAAAAAAAATCACCTTTTTAAATAAATATCTAGATCTGTTCAATTTTTTCTTCCCCATGATTTACTCCATATCTTTTCTTGAGTGGCCCGTATGAAGGCAGGAGACTCCAAATGTGTGGACCACTTTGAGCAAGAATAGCTGTTTAGTGGAAGGAGGCACGGACAGGTCATAAATGAATTCTTGTCATGTGGATGTGGTTCTACTTTTCACACCTCTTCAGCCAAGCTTGCTTTTGTGCTGTACAGTGATACACAACAGAACAACCCTCTTCCTTCCTCTTTTTCGTGAGTGTTAAATCTCACAGTCTGGTGGCCAAGTGCAGAAACCATTCTGACCTATGTGAAGGGCTATGGGAACTACTTTCCTGGATCAGGAGCCAGCAGTCTGACGTTGCATTGGTTCTGGCGATACCTTATTGTCCTCTGGTCTCTTCCAAGGCTTTTGCTATTACCTTGCTGCTGGGCCCTTACTTCTCAGAGCCATAGGCTTTCTTAAAGTCACAGATGTATCTTCTGTGCAGGGCATGCCATCAGCTGATGCCTGATGTATGCGTGTGTGGTCGCAGGCTGGTTAGCAGAGCCTCACCCGGGGAATGCCTCTGTTTTGCCAGTCTCTGTATAACTTTTTGCCCCGATCTCAAGTTTTTTTCCTCATGTCATCTCCTTGAGTGTTCTCTCTCTCTTTACTGTTTTTTGTTACTGTTGAGACAGCAAATGGGAAACACTGGAGTTGATAAATATCTACAGCTCCATTACCAGCCATTCGGAATTTCACTGCAGGCTATCATGTAGCCATGGTTGAAAGACGCAATACTCTGAGTAGCTTTGTAGCTTGCTTATCCCACTTTATATCCTGTTACAGGACCCTGGTGCAATATTCTTCCCCCATCTTCTTTCTTCTCCGAGTACTCTCCGAAACGACTCTGATTAGAGAAGACTGTGGAAGAAGGGAAAGAGCATCTGTCTGAAGTACAGCCCAGGTGGTGACGCTGGGGCGTGCACAAGAGTAGTGGGATTGGTAGAAAACTGTTGGAATTATGTGTTAGGTTTTCAAGCATGTCTTACAAGTGATTTCTGCTGGTCAGGAGGAGGGACGACCACGGGAGGAATGATTAGCTAGGGGGACAGGGTGTTTGAGGGCAGGCTTTGAAGGCTGGTCTTAATGGATGGTTTAAGTGGTTTTAATGGATGTTGAGGATTTGCTTCAGAGGAGAAGGATTACAAGTGACGTTAACTGAGAGTCCAACAGTGTGTTTGGTATGGCTCATTTTGGGGAGTTATTGAGCAGTTTTATTTAAGGATGTAAATACAGAGAAGTGTCAAGAATGGAGACATTTGCCATAGGCTCTTTGTATAAATATTTGTGCTGAGAGGATGACCTTCCCTAGCTGCTGTGTAATTGATGACATCCACCGCTGCAAGAGCACTGTGCTAAGTGATTTTGGCACTGGGCTGGGGCTATGAATGCTGTTTGCTCTGCTTTGCACTGACATGGTAGCAAAGACCAGGAAGATACCCTCAGGACCAGGGCTGTCAGACAGGATGCCAAAGCAGGCTGGGCTGTGTGAGCACACGAAACCAAGGGAGGTTTAACTGGGGATGCTTGGGCCATGTGCTGCTTGTTGCTGATGACTGCATGTGGCTCAGGCATCCTCTTCAGGCATGTCTTGGGGCATTTCACAGCACCATGCCTGGATTCGGTGCTGCCCCGGGTGCATGCTGGCAAGAGGCACGGTCAGAGAGGCGCATGCGCAGACAAGGTGGTCTCCTCTGTACCGTCTCTGTTTGCCTACGGATACTCTGATCTGCATCAGCAGCTGGCTCACAGCACTGTGAGATCCCAGAAGGCAGCACAGAGGATGACAGAAGAGTTTCTGGAGGCAGAGAGGACTCTGTCTTATGCAAAGACCAGGTGATTCATGGTCATCTCAGGCAAAGACAGCACAAGGCTGAGACCTGGGGCACCATCAGGCACGTGTATGACAGTGAGCTGTTCAGCTGCGCAGCACCAGCCTTACACCCCTACTGCAAGCGAGGCTGCAGGTGAGGACCGATCACGCCAATGGGGAGGACATCCTGGTGCCATCAGCCCACAGTCAAACCCAAGTGGCATTGCAAGCCCCCAAGGAGCCAGGCAGCGAGGGCACAGTATGCTGGGGAAGGTGCAAATGAAACAGCTGGGGCTGCTGGGTCATGGTGGCTGCTGCTCTCGTTTCTCTGCTGAATATGAAAGTTGAACCATAATCCTCATGTGACAAGTGACCGTGAGACTCCGGCTGTCACAACACTTGTAGTGCAGATGGGGGGAGTTGTTAAGCACTAAAACTTCCTTGAATTCACTTGCACTCTGTTTTTATTAACAGTATTTCATAAACAGATTTATGTTAAGGTTTTTGTTTTAGTTAGCTTAAAATTTGTTGTTTTCTTTTAAATACTCTGTTTCATGTTATCATTTGATTAAATAAAGGGTTACTTTCGGAAACACCTGAACTTCTACAGTGAAGGGCCATAACCCAGAGGAGGACACCCCAGCTTTTTCCAAATGGTGGTCAGACACACGGTGGCTTACCTGGTTTTGTCAGCAGATGGCCATAAAATAAGATGAGCTTTGTGTGCAGCAAATTTTAAAATGTCCTCATCTGGGCATAAATTGTGATCCTCCAAACTACCGACCAAAAGTCAGTGTGTCCTTTTGGCGACAAATTAGTTCTCTTGAAGCTGGTCTGACAGTCAGCCTGAAAGCTGCCACAAGTCACCTCCTGGCTTCCCCAGGAAGCCTCCCCGGTAGGCTGAAAAGTCAAATAACATGAATTAACACTCTGTAGCTGCTGTAGCTTTTCAAGCAGAGCTGGAAAAGACTGCTTACTCATCACATTTAATCCGCTCAAAAACGTGTTGGCCTCTCAAATAAAAGTAGAAGCATCCAAAACTCATGACATTGCATGATTCTTCCACTAAGTAATTTGTATCTTTGCCTACTCTGAGAGACAGATTTAAGTCATGACTTGCATTCTTCTTCTTTTTTTTTTTTTTTTCCCTACTTCTGGAGATATAAAATGAGTAATTCATTGCTCAGAGGTACAAAGCTAATATGACTGATCATCTGACATTGAACTTTTTTTTCCCAAAGACTTGGCTAGTCTGTGCTTAAGAATATCATTGCACGTTGGATGAGATGATCATCTCTGACTCAGTCCACGCAGGTTTTCAACTGTGGTGCTGTAAACACAAGCAGAACTCTGATGAGCAAATTGGCAGGAAAAAGCCAGACTGTCTGAAAGGAAGCAAAATTGAGGAGGACAAGCACTAAGCTTTGAAAGAGACTATCAGGCACGTGCAGTGTGACTTGTTCCAAATACATTTCGTAACAGTTTTGTTACTCACTTAAATCAGGAGACATGCGAGTGACTCTAGCCAAGCTATAAAACCCCCTCCCCCTTTTTTTTTCCTGTTACCTGTAAGAGAAAACTTGTGTATTATTAATGTAATAAATCAAAGGTACTTCCACAGACTTCTAAGTATTCATCTTTTTTCCATATATTTCTTTAGGAACCTACATTGATCTGATGCTGTCTAACAAAAGTACTGATCTGATGCTGTCTAACAAAAGTACTATTTGCTGGGCAAGCAAGTAACAAGTATAAGCCTGAAAGGAGGGCATGATAGTGAATGTAAAGCGAGAGAATGTTTGCTCTTTGCCATATTTAATGCTGAACTTAGATGTTTATGTATAGGGTGCCTGCATAACCTCTGGATGTAAGTGTCTTTGTGCCTTAGCTTCTTTCTCTTGATCCTACGGGTACCCAAGTGTTATACCTAGCGAAAGAAGGCACATAGTTGCTCAAGTGCAAAAAAATAGTCATAATGGACTAATGCAGGTATCCAGCATACCATGTTTCTTCTCTTTCTGCCTTGTAAATGGAAGATCTTTCCTCTCCTCTTGTTTGTCTGATACAGGTAAATAAGGCAGGCTTTTGCTGAGCTGGGTCATCCCTTGACGAGGTGTCTGGATCTGTTCATCCTGCTGCTATACCTGACAGTGCTGCCAGTAGAGTCCACCCAAATGTCCTGTATTGCTTCAGTGGATGGTGTACTATTTCTGGAATACCTAAAGCTGTACAGAACAGCCAGTCCTATCCTGAGCACTTGCAGAGCAGCCAAAGGGCCAGCGATTGCTTCGTTTTCCTGCTCCAGCAACCTCTGCCTGTAGTGCTTTAACAAAGGGCCAGCTGTAGAAAAGAGATTCTTTGACAAATGGTACTACTCGTCATTTTGTTTCTCAGCAACTGGTTAACTGGGTGTCTTTTTTTCCCCCTAAACTTTTCCACTGGTGCAGGCTTTGCCAGGGCACGGGAAGGTGCTTTTGGCTTTGTGTCAGAAGTGTGAGCAAGGAAGTTTCCCTGTGGATTTTTTTCTTGTGTCTGAGCTTCTTAATATTTAGATGCATCAGTCTTTCATTCATCATCTGCTTCATGGCAATGTCTGGAAATACATTAAAGCAAACTGTAATAATTTCTGAGAAATGATTAATTCTGGAACAAATATGACAAATTTCATCTTGTGTTTGGCTGAACTCCGCCTGAGTGACTAACAGCTCTGAGAGAACTTTCCAATTGTCCCTCTTGAAAGTCAACCTCTTTGAATTAATTCAGCATCCTCTATTTTGATTAAGTATGTGTCAGCTTATTGTTAGTGTGACAGGGAGATATGGGGCTGTTTGTTTTCCTTTTAGTATTATACAAACAAGCTAATTATGACTCATGCACAATACGTGCCCTCAGTGCATGATAAGGGACATGAATGATAAAGCATTAACTGGACTATGTGCAAGCTTCTTTTGTGGGTTCAACAAGCAGGGACTGAGTAAACAAAACACAATACTTTTTCTTCCTCTAACATCTTAGCAATTCCTCCTTTCCAAGGAAAGCAGTGTTCTTTCAAGTCTTATTTTATACTGAAATAAAGAGATGAAAGAAGACGACAAGTCCTCTATGTAGGCATCACGAGCCCAATCTGATATCTCATCCTGACTCTGATGTCTTCTTACAGATTGGTTGTTTTCAGCTTATTTGCAGCGTGATTCCTTCCTGTCTCCAGTACTAAGATTTATTTGATAGCATTCGGAACAAATATGTATTCATTCTGTCCTACCACCCTGAAGCATGCTACTATGGCTTTTTCTAATGGGCCAGAAGTAGAGCCCTTCCTGTTATACCCTTGTAAAAGAGAAAACATCAAGACACTCAATATGTAGAATATCTTGTGAGCCACAAAAGAAGTATATGTTTTCTCTTCTGGAAAAAGTGTTGTTACTTGGTGCTAATTTCTTCATTTCTTTCTTGCATCTGTTGGACAAATGCTTTGACCATGGCAATCCATGTAAGATAACAAATCCACTGCAGGGTGTCTGAGTATATGGAAGAAAAATAACACAGGAACTTGCAGAAAGAACAACTGGGTGCAGATGGAGCTGAAGCAGAAATATTGGTGACAGATGTTCTTCCTGGCCTGCTGGAGGAGTATGCACCAGACAGCATCTTCATCATGCCGCGTGACGTCTCCTGCTTTGGAAAAGTGAGACATTACATGATGATTTTTACAACTATGTAATGCTGCCAGAGGAGGTGAAGTGCTGCAGCACCTCTGCCTGTAAACACCTTCGCCGTAGCACTACTGATTGGCAGGGGGACCATAAAGAGAGGGAAGGCTCTTTGGAGAAAACATGCACCAGAAGATTATGCTGTTGACTTGTGAAGCTTGGCAGCTACCCTCCTTATAAACACCTTCTCCACCGGGCAGTAGATTGTAAATAATGAAGGAACTGAAGGTGATTTGACCAGAGTACAAGATGAGACAGATGTCCACACCTGCAGAGAAGGAGCTCTGCTACTACATATGATGTTGTGCAGGGTGGGCTTTACCTTCCTAAAGAGTTAGGGCTTGGTGCGCTTCTCTGTACCTTCATTAGCAAATAATGTAGGTGCCTTAAGGAAAGGGTAACATGCACCTTCCCAAACCCACAAACCTTTCTTCCTCACTTCCAAATTTCTCCAGAGGAGCAGCCAAGAGAAGGCGGCCCTAAGCTTTAAGAAACTTGCTACTGTAACTGCTGTAGGTTTTTCATTCCCTGTAAAGCTATTGCAAGATAGGTACACACATCCTTCGGTGGGTAGCCTAAGCTGATGCTGAAGTACAGAACGTAGATTTATTTTTGGTATAAAAAAGAAGATTCTGACTTTGCAGCTTGAAAGTTAACCTTTATGAGCATTTGTATGATGTGACCCTTTGTTTTTCTGTGGATATTAATATCAGGTGAAATATGATTTTTCAAAGCATGATTATAAATTAATATTTGCATTAGCAATCAAGAGGCCGGGCTCTGTGCTACGTGCAGTTTCCCTTCTTAGCTCAGAATTCCTCTTGCACTGTTGGAAAATCTCCTTTGCGCTGATGATCCCTTAGTTATTTTGCAGGGAGGTGACTGCAGAATGGGTGGACTCTGTGCAAAAAACATCAAGATTAAATTGGCAAAAGCCAGCAAAATAGAGTGCAACATGGCTCAGGCTGCATTCACTTAGAGCTGGAGCTGAGAACCAAACAAGAAGCTGATGCTTCCACCTCTTCCTATTGCTATTTCAGAACAGGAAAGCCTTTATCGGTGTGCAATCCTTTGCAGATCAGCCTCCACCACAAAGACTGTTTGGAGTTTTCATTTTTCATTGGGATTTTCCCTTTTTAAAGAATTTTCTATTTTTAAAATTAATAAGAAAGAATGCTTCATGCATCTCAAAATAAAGCATAGGGTGCTGTAGGCATTCTTGCACAGCTCAACAGTGCTATTTGAAGATACAGCAGTAGTTTTTAAAAGGAAAGATTAACAGGAATTGTGAGGAATTGACAAAACATTTCATGAATGCCAGAGGAAAACATGGAATATCTTGTCACCAGCTTTGGACAATTTTGCAAAATTGCTACTCTTCTCCCCGCCAAGCAATCGCTCGTAAGGTAAAAAGCCACTTGGTTGTTAAAGAAGGAAAAACAATTTTCCTTGCTCCAGAACAAAAGCACCATGATAATCAAAATGCTGCCGTTTCACCTCGCTGTAAAAAAGGTCAGAGTTTTGGCTGGAGGCCATGTTGCAAAGCGATCTGCTTTGTCACTTGAATAGGTTGGCTTGGATCATGAAAAACCCTAAACTGGGGCAGTAGAGAGAAAAAGGAAGAAAGTGTTACAGCCTGGGAAAGGAACAGAGATTTAATAACACTCATTGCTTGTTTGTACAGCATTAAGGCAAGAAAGAGAAAACAAAGCCCCTTCCAGGATCCCCACACTAGCTTGGAAGGCGTTTCCATGAGGCTAGTTATGCTTTTCTATTGTGCCAGTCCTGACCAGCGTGAACCGTGCAGCAAGGACATTGTCCCCGCTTGCCAGGAACAACAGAACGGATGTGCAACACCATGCTAAAATTTACACTAGGCTGACAGATACATTCATACTTAGTTGGCTGCTCCTTGGGGCTTGATCTGAACGCTGTCCATGCAGTTAAGTTGTTCTCACTGTTTTAAAAAAAAAAAAAAACAAAAACAAAACAACAACCCAAAACCACATCTTTGGCAGGGGAAGGAGGTGACAGTAGTGTGGAGCAAGAAACGTGCATGTGTATATTGGTCTGTGGCGCAGAAGGGAATAGTTCATGGTGTGCTTAGCAGTACGTAGCTGTAGCTGAGGGAGATGGAAAGTGTTATTTCTGCGCGTGAGTTGGAAACCGCTGGGGTTTGCATTGCAGATGGCTTTACCTGGGGCTGTCAGTGGTGGGCAGGCTGGTGGTGGCAGTGATCTGCCAGGTCTGGGTGGTGACTAAGCCACATGGAGCTCAGCTCACCTCCATCTTGAGGGAAAGGGAAAGAGAGGCTGTGCGTCCTCTGACAAGGCAAAGAGTGCCAGAGGAGGGATAGTGACCCAGATCTCATGCGCTCGGCAGGGGCCACAGGCCAGGTGTGTGCTCAGGGCAGATGAGGAGGGTGCAGTGTCGTCCAAAAAGCTTCTTCATACGTGAAGACTAAGCTGGGGTATAACAAAAAAGCAAATTACGATTGGCCTGAGAGAAGTGCTGAGAAGAATTGGGACTGGGAGGAAGGAGGAGGGTTTGTGCCATCATGGTCGTGCCAGGCTCCTGGTGCTCTGGTTCAATTAACACCAGTTTCTCTTGAGCCACTGGCACTCGTTGCCCTGAGTAAGGAAATTTGTGCTTGAAAGGGGACTCCAAAGCACCAGAGCTAAGGGGACCAGTCGGGGAACGTACTGGGACTGGGGACAATGTGGCCCATCCAGCTGCAAGCCGTCGGATGGGGGAGAGAAGAAAAGGGCAGACCTGCACGTGAGGGGAAGGAGAAAGAATAGACCAAGAGCTGGGGGCTGCAGGTGGGAGAAGGAATTACGATAGTGAGGTTTGAAGGCCTAAGTCATTCTGATGTCAACTAGTTTTTAAGGGCATTGCATTCTCTTGGACACATTCGTTCACATCCCTTCTTTTCCTAGGGATCTCCCAGCTCTTCTGTACTCCAAGCAGATCTAGGAAGTTGGTTTTTTTCACCAGGTAAAGAGACTTTTCCTGGATTTTACCTGTATGTCTTTCTTCAGGGAAAATACAAGCGCTTTTTTTTTTTCATTCCTCCGCTGAAATGTACTAAGCTTCTCCTCCTGCTCTCTAGGCAGCTGCCCCTTGGGATAGGAAAAGGAAATTAAACAGCTAATGGTTATGCTTTAATTAGGCTTTATTGGAGTTAACACAGCTTATGCTCTGCATATGTGCTGCAGAGAGTTAGACACTTAAAAAATTCTGTCTTTGCTATTATGAGTTTATGAGAAAGGAAGCCCAAGGAAGATCAATACATCCTCTGTGTAGATTACAAATGGTTCATGACGTATGTCCACAGGAGCTGTTTTTAGTGAGGGTAGTCTAGTTATTATGGATTTGACATGAACTTGGCCTGGTGCCCTGAGGGAATGCAATGTAGGCATAATTTGGTCTTCCTGTAATTGTCTATTTAACTTGGCAATCCAGAGTAATTTTTTCCTGTGAAATGAGACCGAGACGTCACTAAAGCGGCGGTCAGATTAATTAATGAGACATAATAATACTCCTAATAAAAGCTCATGAGCTGAGTCCTCTTCCCTCCCCTTTCCTGTCCTCCCCTGCTGAGAATGCAGCTTCCCAGGAATCCATGAGTCACACTTCGTAAAGGAGTTTCTTCTTTAGTTGACGCAAACAATACAGCAGAGAAAAATAATAAGTGCAGAACCATCTGTTTGATGAAGTCCTTGACATTTTATTTCATTTCCCCCTATTGCATATTAAAGGAAGTAAATAGAAAAACATTTGCTAATTATACCACTGTTTACTGATTGCTGGGGCGGCTTTTATTGTATTTGTCAGAAGCGCTAGCCCATCCTGCAGTCCCAGCTTCAGCATCCTCCTTTCTGCTTTGTGTGAGAGGAGCACAACAGCAGCCATGGGTGCTCAGTAAGGCTTTTGAGCCCTTCACCTCCAAGCAGCTCACACAGCGGTGGAAATGTGCCTCTTCTGTGCGGGCGGGAAAGCTGGGAAAGGTGATTGGGACTGCACGGTTTTGGGGTAATGTGCTGAGCTAATGGCAGAGCCTGAAGCTGAGGCTGAAACCTTGTCCCTGAGGTTGGATGTTGGGAGGGAATGGTTGCCAATTCTTTTTGTGGGGCCAGGATTTTGTGCTCTGTGTCTTGGCTTTGCATTTGGGCTCAGTAAAGCTTGACAGGGAGGCTGAATGGCAAGCGCTTCGCTGAGACTTTGATAGCGTGCGCGGCAGCTGCTGTCTGCCGTTTTGAAAGAAATCTCCTGAACAGGCCGCTCTCGCTACCTCCTTCCCAATGTGTTGGACCGTGCACTTGTTTCCCCGTCTGGTTCCCTTTGTAGGTATAGTTTTATGGCTTAAAAGTGGTCCCTGGACAGTACAAGGGATGAACAGTAAAACGCAAAGCCTCATCCCTCCCTCTGTCTGGGATTTGGATTTGGCTAATGGTCAGAGCAGGCCAATGCTATTTGAAAACAAGTTGGTGGCCAAAGGCCAGTTATATTAGGCAGCTATTTCCTTTGCAAAATCTAAGCTATTGGCACTCATTAAAAGTGACAGCAATGAATCAAATGGCTGTGAACGAAAGCAGTTTTTCTCCCACCACACCATGTAAGGCCAGTGCGAGAGCAACTTGGCCTCGCCCATTACTAGGAAGGGAAAGATTTGCAATGCCAAGGAGGACACAGTGACCTTATCTAGGGATGAGGACACTAGGAAATTCAGAAACACCAGCTTGGCTTTGGATGAGAATTCAGTGCTGATGAAAGAATCTATTTCTGGTTATTTCCTTGGGTATAAAAGACTTGACGAATTTTCCAGTCCACCATTTGGACAGATTTAAGTGATTTTATTACTTATAATTCCGTGAAGATTCTATCAGTATCCCTGGTCGTCCTGATGGGCTGGGTGTTTTGACTCTCCTCTCTAACATCGGCTCATTCGGACAGGTTTATGTTCCTTGTGCTGTAAAACTCTCAGTTCAGAACACAAACAGTTGAAGATATATTTCTCCATGGCTCTAACCCCTGGTAACACATATGCTAACTTGGCTCCAAGGGGTGTGCATTGCACACTGGCGTGTTCTCTCAAAAGTTATCATGAAAGGAGTTATTTTAAAGCTAGAGGAAGACGGCTGTCTGATTTTGAAGGAGGTACCTGGGGTTCACACCACCACTGGTTTCCGCACGTGGAAACCGTTCACTAGAGCAGGCCCCAAATGGCAAGAGGCATCTTCCAGACTCCAGGGTAACAAATCTGGGAAAGTTCAAAACTGATGCACTGGCTGGAATCCATTTATTACATTGACTGTTGACTACACGAAATAACGTAGCTTATACGGATAACTTCATAATGCAGTTACATCTTCTGACAAGGAGAAGTGTGCAACACAGAGAACCCTCTATTGGTTCCCAATTCATTTTATTTGGAGGAATCTTGGTGTTTGCAGCAATGGTCTTAGCTGGTAGATGAAAGTGCACATGTGTTTCTTTCCTCATGATATCACTCATTCTGTCTGGTGGTCTTTTGTGGCTTTCTGTCTGCAAATCCTTTTTTGAAATGTGATTATACATAAAGGAGAAGTAATAGTTAACTTTTGGTTTGTTATGGCTGCTTTGGAATTTTTTTTGAGGATTTTTCTTATTATGCTAATAATGTTCTATTGATTCATGGGAAGGAAAAGGTACCTGCTTCTTGGAGTTACAGTCTCCCCACTGTGTTTTCTACTTGTTTCCTGCAGTGATTTAGAACCAAAATGGGGGATATAAGATGCAATAATTTCATCCTGTACTTCTCATATGTAAGAATCTTGAACCAAAAGAGGTAAATCATGGGTATTCAAAGAACTTCCAGTTTCCACCCTGCAAAACTATGGGCTAGGGCTGCATCAGTGTATCATGGTAGAGAATGGTCAGGCAGCAAGTCCTGAAGCAGCCTTTTTTTATAAAAGCATTAATAATGAAGCTGTGGAAAGTTTCTTTCCACCAGGTTTGCAAAAAAGGGAATGGATTCCAGTCACTAAAATGTCACAGGTTTATTTCGTCTTATTCTGACTCAGACCACTTCTCACTCCATAAAAATGGCCGTGTAATGTGTGTGTATTTGTGTATGATGTCCTTGCTAAACCTTCATAAATGACGTCGAATGTGCAGACTCCTCTTTGCTTACTTCCTCGTGCTGAGGGTGCCCACAGTTGCCGACTGATCTAGCAGAGCCTATCTGTCTGGTGGTGTCGCACACAGACCGTCACAGACCATTGCTGCAGTGCCGTCTGAAGCACAAGCGCTGAAAAGAGCATGCTGAAGGGGTGCCACCTCGCTGGGGTGACACCGAACCTGGGGAGCTGGAGCTCAGAGAGCTCCAGGACAGACGAAGGATGCATCCCACCTCAGCACACCACCCTCCTCAGAGGGATTTTTGATTCCTTTCTGCCCTCAATCTGATCTTTTCCTTACTTCAGGTGATGTGCCATGGCTGCTCCTGGGATGCCTCCGGCTGAGCAGCGGAGGCTGGAAGACACTGAAGAGGCCGTGAACCTATGCTACTACAAAAGCGTGTTGTACCTAAGGGCTTGTTTAAAATTTAAATCTCTCTACCTTCAAATCGGACCCATGGCATGTTAGAGGCAGATTCACATGAAATTCAAAGCCTGAAGGTAACCCCTGAGAGCTGCCTTTTAGACTCATCAATATAGAATATTTGCAGCCAACCCAGGTTTAGTTGCAATTGTGCTAAGAGCTAGTACCGCTGCCTAAACTGTGGAAATCCCCAGCACATTAATGGTTTGGATTTGTTTCTTTAAGTCTCAAGGACTGGTATATAATACTGGGGATGAGACCCAGACCTTGTTCCAACATGTTCAAAGGCATCCAAAGGTGTGATAAACAGGTGAATGAGACGCTCACTGTGACCAGACAGCTGCCCTGATTTTCAGAATGATGTTTTTTTGTGTGAATGCCTGGGGCTGAGGGCTTTGTGCTAGCAAGGGTGGAGGAGACAGCTGATCCTTTCTCTTTGTCATCCATCCCTTACTATTTTATTTATAAGAGCAGCTGCGTACCTGTGGCTGCCTATCAGCTTAGTCAGAGGCAAGGTTTTGTAGAGAGAAGCAGAAGGACGAGGTGCAGCCCTGGGTCGTGGGACAGGCAGAGCCGAAGGGGCTGCGGGAGAGGCAAGGAAGAAACGCTGACAGCTTCTCCGCTAGTTGATTAGTAGCGCTGGCATGCCTTCAGAGGAGGCCAGCCTCCGCTCCCATGCCCAGTGGAGGAGATCCACGGTCGCTCCCAGTAGAAGGAAGAGGAGGAAGGAAGGGGGCTTTATTCAGCCACGGTAACTCCTCAGGCACTCTGCAGACCAGCTGGATTCCACTCGCTGATGGACAAGGGCTATATCGTTCCTGCAAAAAAATGCTTTGCTTGCATGGGCTTGACTTGGATGCATTGGTGTAGTTCCTGGGTTTGACATTCCTCTGTTTGCGAGCTAACATAAGCAAATACGTTCTTTTGATCTTCCATGCAGCTTTGTGATACTATACATGCAGCTCCATGCTTTCTTTCACAGATGTCAGATTCAGCTGCCACATGGGATCTCCGGGAGAAACTGTTTTGTGTGTTTTTTAAAGGAAAATTACCCAATTATTTTGATGGAGTTAATGTGGAGATGATGACCTTTACATTCAAAGCTGTTATGCTGCAAATGTTCCAAATACATTATGTGCTCTGCTAACGCTGCTGACAGGTTCTGCATGATTAATAGTGTTTATAAAGCGTGTACAAGAGTTTGGGAAGCCTAGGATAGAAGAACTGGTATGGGATTTATTTTGCACTAAACATGATAAATATATGGTTGGACTTGGAGTATTTTTTTTTCTTTCTATAAATGACTTAATGATGGAAGAGAAAATCACTAATTCATTAAACGAGCTGTTTAATTTTTCTTGTAAGAAAAATAAAAGCAAAGCATATTGGTAGTGGTTTGTCCAATATGTACATTTAGATTGATCGTTTTTAGAGGAAGATTGATGTTTTTAATACATGGTTTTTACTTCAAGACCGACCTGGTTTCTGCTTCTCTGGAAGGCTGTAGGAACTCTCCTGTCAACTGCACCAGGTCGTGGCATTGCCAGGGGCCACACACAGCTTGGAGGAAATTTCAGGGTGAGCCTGACATGTAGGTAACAGAGGCAGGTGTTTAAATAGGGAAAAAGGTATAAGGTTTCCCATTTGTACTACTGTGAGGATGT
The DNA here is from genome assembly GCF_018139145.2 of Gymnogyps californianus. Classification (NCBI taxonomy): domain Eukaryota; kingdom Metazoa; phylum Chordata; class Aves; order Accipitriformes; family Cathartidae; genus Gymnogyps; species Gymnogyps californianus. The sequence continues at coordinate 21,499,341 of NC_059473.1, forward strand.
TGTTCAACAAATAGACAAACCCAAGTTGCTCTGCCTACTCAAGAGACATCTCGGAAAGACTCTTTATCAGCTTGATTTTATAACAAAACATCATGGCTTGTTCTTGAGCTGTTTTCCACTCTCACAGCATGTCCAAGTACAGGATTCTCCTCTTCCACACCTGGTGCTGTGGCAGGGATCCCTGCCCTCCCGCACATGCCATGCTGTCCTGCACAAAGCCATAGGCCTGCATCACGGCTCCAGTTTAAAAACCTGTACAACTCTGAGGACCACTGAGGAGCCTTTACTCGTTTCCAGCGGCATAAGGTGAGCAGAAGCAGCCCTTCTCATGCAGGTCAGTGCAGATGGGGAGAGATGCTCTGAGTGCCCATGCAGGCACCCGCTGAGCTCCACGTGGAGATCTCCTGCATGGATGGATGGACTGACTGACTTGCTAGTTGGACTCTTAAATTGTGATAATGTAATGTTTACTGCCACAAATTTTCAGGTCAAGAAGTGGGATTATTTCTACATCACTTTGTGGCTAACACTGCACCAGCATAGACACACTTAATTGAATCCAATGATTTCTTATTCACAGGATAAGAATGTGAGTAACATTAAAGCTCCTTTATACCATTCTGGCAAGGTGAAAGCACTTAGAAACACGTGCAAATTTTGTTTACACTCACTGCATATCTTCTTAGGGCTGTCTAAGTAGAATGAGGAGGCTTTTATGTAAATGAGTAAGGTGTGAGCATTGATCTTGTGCCTTTCATTCTACCACACACACATTAAAAATAATAATAATCCACAAAGATTTTATGCTTCAGCTTTTCACTGAGGCAGAACTTGCCAGAAGTACTCAATACTTTCACCGTTAGCTCTGCATTAGCTGCCATACTGATTTTAGAAGGCTCAGGGGAAAAACAAAAGCATCTATAAAGGCATTCTAATTTTTAACATAAGCTTGGGCTTTGATTGTAAAATGTATCTCATTTGGTCATCTTGGTTTTTAAACTTCATACCATTCCCTAAATTCATCACTTGCTGCAGCTGCTCAGCACTTAGCACCTGTACATTTACCCCTGAGAGACTCCAGACTGAACCAGAAGATTTTACTGGCATTGAGGCTAATGGCTAAACTTTCAAGATTTTTTTTTTTTTCAATAAATGCACTTTTTTCCACATTATACTTTCAGCAAGCCGAAATAGTTAGAGGTTGCTTATGAGAAACCCACCATAAGGCCCTTTAACATGGGGATCTAAAGAGAAGCAGATTGAATTCCCTTTACAGAGTGAGAGTTTTTAAAGAACAAACATTTAATGAGTATCTCATTTCTGCATTAAATACTGAGGGTCTTTTAAGCACAGGTTTTGACTGATCGTAATGAAGAAAAGCGAGGGAGGGGTTCCTCTGTATTTCATGCTGTACTGTGAAAAAGTAGAAATTGAATTTGTCTCTGTGATTCTTTTTTATTTTTGAGGGCATTTGAATTTTATGTTTTTCCTGTCTGCATGCATTATTTTATAAACCTTCTTATCCTTGGTAGTCTGCGACTGTTTAGATCCCCTTCTCTCACATACACAGATATTCATCTTATGCTTGAGTGTATGGTAGAGCCGTTTGTTAATAGTAAAGCAAAAGCCAGTAGGAACAGAGTGGCAGAGAGAAGCCTGAAACGCTGCCCCTTCCAAACATTAGGAGCAATGGGAGCATCGATCTGGAGCAAAAGCTCTGTGGAGCTGACCTGGGTGAAGAGCTGAATGATGAACCATGGGTGGACATCTGGCCTCCAAGGCTGCTTTCATTCTTCTCGACTCTCTGTCTTGGCAGTTCACTGAAGAAGGAGGGAGGGAAGAAACATGGTGGAGGTTTCCCTGGGTGTCTAAACATGAGCAAGGGGAGCCTAAATCTCGTAGCCGCATGCTAAAGTCTGGCAATATGGGACCTGCCAGTACTTGAGTCTTTCTAGTGTTCAGCACCTGCCAACATCAAGGCAATTGCATATTTATTTGGGGTGGGACTCTAAACTAGAACTAAGGAGCCCAAACATGTTACAGATGGACTTCCACAAGGGCAACTGTACAGGGTAGATATTTTCCAGCCAACCAAAATGCTCCTCAAGGGAAAAGTCATATGTCAGGAATAACCAAAATCAGAGCTAATAACTATTCAGGCTTCTGGGTAATATGCAGGTATGGCTTTATATATAATCCATCCAAATTTAAACAGCAGCACATTATCCATAATGTAAGCAATGGCAATAATTTTTCACCAATTATGTGAAGTTTGTATTTGATTTGCCCGGATCTGCCTCAGACCTGTTGTATATTGGTTAACAGTGTTCAGTGAGTTTCCTGGTCTTGTTTGACTAAAATCTTATATAAGATAAAGACTAAATGCTTAAAGCTATATATAACCTTTCAAATGTTACTATATGCAGCTGGAATAAATGGTAATTTCTCCATAATGCAAATATTTTATCTACTATGTTTTATTGTTTACAGCCTTTCTCCCCTGTGGTTTCCATATTTTTCACCTGTATATACCTTTTGTTGCAGAGAACAGTACTTATGAAATATTGAGGTATTTATTGTTTATCTTATTAGCTCCTTCTTGCATTTGAGCCAGAACAATATACAGTACTAACATTTTTAATCGTTATTCAGAGATCGTTGGATGACTTCATCACGTAGTATGAATTCATCATGAATCACTGCAACTGAAGGGAGCACGAGGGAAGAGGAAACTATTATTAGGCAATATATTATCAAATGAACTGTAACGATTTCCAAGATCTCTTCAGAGAATATTCTGCACAAACAGTACTTTCCTCTCAAAGAATTACTATAAGCGTTTCATTTTTTTGTGATCATGCTGTAAACCTTTGTTAGAATTTTCTATGGAAAGTATTTTTAGTCTTTATTCTTGGTATAGCTGAAAGTCTCCTCTCTCATGTTTCCTTCAAGGAGAAAAGCAACTTCCCTCTGTCTTGATGTGACTGTGAGATGAGGTCCTATTCCAAATTCACCCTGTTTCAGACTTCTAGGCACATTTGTGCAATATAATTATATTTGAATTTCCCTCTCACCTTTCAGAATTTCTGCCGTCCTCCAACAAATAAATTAACTGTCTTTCTCACAGAAAACCATACACATTTTGGCCTCCTTTATGCATAGAAAGTGCCCAGCATACTTTTTGAAAGTAAGTGCAGGTTAGGGACGTGTGTGTGAGATTAGATAATGAGATTTACTGCCTCCCCAGGGGAATTAATTGAAGAATGTTCCATAACAAGTGCATTAGTCATCATTAGCCCCACCTCAATCTCAGCAGCAATTATTCCTTCTTTTCTTGAGTCTTTGTGTTTTCCTAATTGACGTGCATGTTGAAAGGCCTTGCAATAACATTGAATTCTTTGCAGGATGGTTAACTTACTGATATTGCACATCCTGTATTCAGAATCCTGTAATAGATTTTTCTCAACTGCTGCCCACATGGGAGCTCATCTGGAAATATTTTTAATCCTTTCTTGAGGGTAGACTATTCACTCATGACTGCTATAAGGAGATTTCTGTGAAACAAGGAAAAGCACTTTTTCTGGTGCAGTGCAAGGGGAAAATCCAGTGGGTTGTGTGGCAGCTCAGAGAGAAGCAGTTTCTATGGGATATAAGGGCCCACTAGGAAGATGCCTTGCATTTACTTGGGTAAGGATCCATCTTCTTGCATACTGAGAACCAAAAATCCCCAGTCATTAGATCAGGTCAGGGAAGAGAGAAAGGATTTTTCAAGGCTGTTTTTTTGTGGTTTTGTTGTTTTTTGTTTTTTTTTTAAAGATCAGTACAGATGAAGTTTGATGCCAATGAAGCCAACTGGATGTACATCACTGCGGAACTGGTGCAAATGGGGGTTCAACAGAAATGTTTTCCTCGTGAGGCTTCCTCGTTCCCCATGGAATTAACCAATACTTTTAGAGAGAAATCTGCTCTCACTGTGCATGGAGAAAGAAGGCAAAAGACAGCTGCCAAAAGCTGTGAAATCCTATCCCACACTTCCCCATACCCTGCTTCTAAAAGGTCTCTTAAAGACACTGTTTTAGGAGAAACAGCAAACATTCACTTTTTTCTTTTTTTTTCTTTCTTTTTTTTTTTTCTTTCTGTCTGTGACAACAAACTTTTCTAGGGCAAGACCTGAATCCTCTTTGACCTCTCCCATCTCCAGATTCCACATTTCAGTGGTGTTTTGAATTTTGAGTCTGAATGTTTTTATTTCCCGCTCCTGGAATCCACTTTTTAATGCAGACCTAGCATTTGTTTCCATCTTCAATCAGTACAAATGAGAGTTTAAATCTTTTATTTTGGGCTTCTGGCTATTCTCTCTTGTCTTCTCTCTTTGTTTTTTGGAGACCCTAGATTGTGTCTGCAAGTGACTGCGTTGCATGTACCTCTCTGTTGGCTATGACTTTTAAAATTATACACTAAGTACTAAACTACTCAAAGGCCTTATAGAAGGTAGTAATTCAAGGTCAGGCTTCTTTGGATCAGGACACTGACTTAAGCAAATGATTCATGTGTGGCACGTGAAGAATACACTGAATTGTGGCAAGAAGTATTTCTCTTATGGGAAGACTTTGTGAGTCATGATTACGTGTGAGTTAATGTCATGGTACAAACTCTCAGCCTGCACCTGCAGTGCTGGCAGGTTGTCAGGATCCTCAGTACTACAGCCCAGTATTAAACAGTGTCTGTGTGCTATTGCCAGGCTACCGCCTTAATTCATGCACTCATCTGCCTTGATGCTGGAAGTGTCGCCCTGCCAATGCTCTTCTGCCGTTATCCTCTAGGAATCAGCAGGAAAAATCCTCATATCCTATTTGCTCAGTCATCTGTCTTTTCTGTTTTGATTTATTGTCCCACTGCCCCTTGACTTTCTGGGTGTCCTTTGGCAAAGATGTTTTCCTTGCTCGTTTCTTCTCGCCCCTCTTGCTGCCTCAGACTGGGAAGCCTGCACAGCGGAGGGTCTGGGATGCTGCAGGTCCTGCCTCAGTGCTGGCTCGTGTGCAGGTCGCCCTCTGAACGCTACTGCCACACAAATAAATACTGGCTTATTGACGCAGATTTTTAAAAAAACGTTTGACAGCACATCTTAACTCCAAACGTGACTGGGCAGCCACTTCACTGCCTCGTCTCCATGCAAACACTGCTGACTGTGAAGCAGAACAGTTCCAGTGCCTCTACACCAAAGCAAAGCTGTTGCAGTTCTACTCACTCCTTCCCAAAACAAAACCAGGAACAGTTTTGATCAACCCAGGTATTAAAGCAGCCACTCTGGACTCTGGAGCACTACTTTGACCACAGGCAGTTATCTGAAGGAGAGGTTTATCATACAGAAGTCATGGCATCACATTCTTCTTAGTCAATATATTAGGTTTGTGCCTTGAAAACTTTGAACTGCTCCACAAGCAGAAAAAATAGAAGCTGTTCTTTGCAGGGATTTTAGTTTAATCAAAGTTGCTGATGAAATGAATGTAGCTTGTCTTACTGTGTGTGTTTGGGGTTTTTTGGTGGTTTTACTCTTGCAGGGCAGGCTGTTTCGTCTTCTCCTGGTGTCAGTCTTTGCTAGGACAGAGTAGCACCCTTCTCCCTTTGACTTTTATAGCAAATTAATTATTGGGCCATTCATAGTAAGAAAAGCTAAGGAAAGGGTGTGTCGTAATCTCTGTTAAATGAGTGCTGCCTCTATTTTGCAGTCTTTGGCAATCTACCAAAGGGAGATTAATTATTGCTGCTTTTTTTTTTTAATCTCTCATATTCAGGTGATGAGCAACACCCGCCCAAAGCTGAGGTAACTCAAATATTGCTATGGTACCCAAACTCAGATATACCTCTTGTATGCAGCAGGACTTTATAGGCACAGTATGTTTTCATTGCTTTTTTCTATAGTAGATAGATTAATAGACTTTCAGGCTGCAGTAAACCCTTGTGGTTATCTAGTCTGACCTATTTTATTACAAAAGCCATAGATTTCATCCAGTGATTCTGGCCTTTAGCCCAACAAATTGTTTTCAAACCAGGGCGTATCTCTTCGGAAATGCATTTGCTCTTCAGTTAGAGACTCCAGAAAATGGAGAATTTACCACAGCCCACAGTAATTCATTCCAAGTGACTTATTCACACTGTTTTAAGCTTACAGTTTATCTCCCGTTGAAACATTTGCTGACTCCCAAATTCCAGCCACTGGATCTTTCAGCTACTGAAGGAGGGACTCTCATATTAGCTCTCTTTTCTTCACAGAGGTGTTGGGGGCAAGGCAGCAAGCTATCTCTTAGCTTTTTCTTTCCTGTGCCCCATATATTGACTTCTTTGAGGTTCTCATGGTAAAGGTAGGTTTAAACTGCTGTGACCACATTGCAGATGGATATGGCCATGTCAGACTTTCAGCCTGGTGGTCTGGGCAGGGCATAGCCCGTGATACGCTGTGTATGGGCCTGCAAAGCTGGGAAATACGTGTTCTGGGCTGAGTCCCATGTCTCCATGGCTGCGTTAGCGGTCCAAGTTAGGTCCAGTAGGTTTGCAAGAAGTGCTTTTACTGAAAGGGGAGATACAGCCTCATTCTGGTGACTCTTTGAACCCTCTCTGTATTGTCAAGAGGCTTTGTAAAGGATGAGCACCTTCTCTCTCTGCTGCAGGCAGGCAGGACTGAAGCTGGACTGCAGCAATCCCCATCCTTCCCAGCTTACAAGGGCACCTCTGCTGCTGCAGTAAATCAGAAGGAGCAGCAGCATTGGGAAGGTAACCTCCTCTGCTAAATGAAGGGGCTGAGAAGGAAGGAGTCCCTGCAGCGCCTTTACCATGCTTTGCTGGTGTGAAAGCAAGGGATGAATGCAGAGGAGGTCTCTTGAGTAGCCATATCCTGGCCTCAGCTTCTCCATGGGAGCAGGAAAAAATGTAGGACCTTTATGCCTAGGAGTTGACTAGTGGGCTGGCTGCTCTTTGAAACAAAGCAGTGATGAGGCACAGCACGGGTCAGGAGAGAATCAGTTTGGTGCGATGAGAAGGAGGAAATCAAGTGGCTTGTGCATCCCAGAAAGCGGGTGCAGAGTGTGGAGCCAGAGGACAGGGTGGGAGGCTGGGAAGACAAGGGCTGTAGGTCTTGGAGAAAGGGAATACTAATGGGGAAGAAGAAAAAGAATAGGGAAAGAAGGGGAAGGAAAGCCTACGTGATTGCCAAGACCACCATGAGGTTCAGCAGATGGTGCTGCAGCCTTTGGAGGCTCTGCAGGGAGGCAGGGGGTGGGGGCTGCCCCTGCTCCTTTGCAGCGGTGGTCGGGGCTGAGCTGCGCCGGCTGGAGGCAGCTGAGGGGTGGCAGGGCTCAGCAGCACGGCATGTGCTGGCAGGTCTCTGCTTGTCTGCCCCACGCCTTAGCAGAATGGAGGTTTTGGCCTCCCTGCTGCATTTTCTTCTAATTGAAAGGCTACCTACCACTATGTCCTGCATAAACAATGGCATGTAACCAGAAAAATATCCTTTCATATGGGTTTTTCCCCCCGGCTAAGCTGCCACGTGTGTTTGATGCACTAGTAAGCAGGTCTCTGCCCAGAAGTAGCTGCATTTTGGGGATGGGTGAAGTGATTTTGATATAGGGCCTAGCCTTCCCTTTACAGTGCTTTGGCAATAAAGCCAAAGATGAAAGGCAGTGTGTACGAGTAAAATTAGTATGAAAGCTTGCTTTCTGCGTAGGCTATCGGCTAGCTACAGTGTGCATAAAGGCACACTCACGATTTCTCTTGCTGTCTTGCTTACTTTGACATTAAGCACAGATAGACCCTGTTTTAAGGACCTACAGAGAGCTGTTAGCTGATCTGGCATTTTCAATTCCTCCTGAGCGCCAAGAATCCTGTCCCAAGTTAGTTAAGATAACCAGATGTTTAAGTGACCTAAACACTTTTATAAGTGGTACTGTAGTTTGTTCAGAGCTGTGCGACATTCTGGGTGTCCTTTATTCTGCTTTGGCTCATTTCCCTGGAGATTTCCTCCTAACTTCAAAAAAAAGATCTGGCCCATTGCTATTTTGAAATTTAAGTTTTATTCTTTAGCCTAATAAATGGAAGGCTGATTGACCGTTTTGATTGACGGTAATTTATTTTCCAGTCGGCACTTCCTAGCTCTTTTGTATGCAACTTGGTACCGTGCTCTTCTTGATAAAATGTTTTGGGCAAAGCTAAATAAGAAAGGGGAAAGAGGGAGGGAAGGCGCTTGCAAAGTGCTGGAAGATTTGGAGGAATTCCTCTGCGGGGAAAAACAACAAAGGAAGGTACCAGGAAACCAAGTATTAATTTCCCGTACCACCATTAGCCTGACACCTGTTAGCCCTGACCATTACCCAGAGCTGAGGGGGAAAAGGCTAATCTCTACCACATTTATATCAACAGACTTGAACAAAAAAGCTGCCTAATTATCCCATTGAACCTGTGTCAGCTTTAAGGCCGGCTCAGTTTCCCAGGCTGGCCGCCTGCCAGGACCAGCAAGCTGGGGTTCATAAGCTGCATGCTAATGACAATGTCCTTTCATTCCAGCAGCGGCATAATTGCCAAAAGCAGTTTACAGGCTCATTATTTTTATGGCCATATTTCAGATGACGAAGTCAAAGGTCAGCCCAGGGTTTACTTGGCAATGCACTGGAAATAGTTTGTTTAGCAGAGATTGCATCTCAGTGATAACGGTGGGACACCTAAAATAGCTGCCTGTTTTTCCCGGGCTGTAAGGGGAGGATGACTGAGGAAGGAAGCAAAAATGACGAAGATGGACCGAGTATGGCTAAATGTTTAGTGGCTCTGCTATGCCTATTTTGCTTCTGCTGCTGGTGGTGGTGTGCTTCTCAGGAGTCAGCCTGACTTGGTGATGTGACATCCAAAGCCACGGAATTCATTTGCTTACAGTAGAGAAGATTTGAAGTCCAGGTCTCACAGATGACATAAGATGCAAAGTTAAATTCATAGATTTTGGTCCAAAGATTAATTTCCCCCAAGCATTTCAGCTGAAAGGAGTGAGGGGAATGGTTGTTGTAGTGTTTAATCTTCCTTCATTGCAGAAGCTTGATATTTGGATTTGAATTTGCCTATATCCAAAACTCAGAGGTGTTTTGGATTCTTTGCTCCCATTTGGTCAATGATTACACCTGGTTTCAGTGGCAGAGGTCAGGTTTGGACCAGAGCTTTCCTGCAATGGCACTGACTGCTCAGATCAATTGTCTTCGTTCAAACCAAAGTTAACTCAATGTCCTCTGGCCATCCTTGCACTGGCAATAAATCACACTTACCAAGTACAATTTTTTTTTTTAATAACCTCCCAGCTGTCTTTGTTAATTAAAAAAAAAAAAAAGGGCAGCCAAAAAAAGGAGGAATTTCAAGTCTTTAGGTTTTTGGCCAGTGAGAAAATCTGGCAGTGACAGCTTTAGGGAGAAGTGGTGAGGAAAACAGGCAAGTCAACCCTCAGTTTGTCTCCAAATGCCTTTGGAGTAATGCACGAGGTCTGAATTAAGGGCATGCTTGGATTTCTGGCCATTTGTGCCAGGATTTCCTCGCTAAGCTGTGTTTTGTGCAAGCAAGAAACCCAAGCAGACCACCTCCCATGCTACGGAGAGCATGCCCTGGGGCAGCTGGGATGAAGGGCATGTCGTGCCCACAGCTCTCCTGGACCACAGGTAGCCACTGTGAATTGCTGTTGGAGAATAGGGAGAACCAACACATTTGCACGCTACTAAAGCCTACAGCTTTAGTACACGTGTGTGTGCATGTGTGCATGCATACAATAAAAGTGAATACTTTGAATGCTCATGTTAATACACCAGCCTCAATGAGTATCACGGGCCTGGGTTTTGCCATAATATTCCTTGGCTGCAGGGGCTGACTACTGAGATGTATTTTCACATGTAAAGCAGTAAAAATACAATTAACAATGACACATGGAGAAAATCACTGTCAGTTAGCATTAGTTTGATGATTAATGTGAATTTTTTTTTTTTTTTTTAAACTTGCTTTCTCCCCATCCGTGCTGGAGCTGTGTCATCCTAGCCTCTGGGAGAAGGAAAGTAAGATCTACATATTTTTCTGCGTCTGTGGTTTCTATGGCTGTCAGTCTGGCACCAGCACACAATTCCCAGAGAACATCACACTGCCGCTGTCTGGGTGGGTATATAAAGGGAAAGGAAGGGAGTGCAGAGAGAAAGAGATAGGCTGAGTGTACAAATATAACACCATAAGGAAAAATAGGCATCTCTTTCCTTACAGCCCATCCATCTGTCCTTTAGTATGGCGATTTCCACATGGACCAAAAACCACTACCCAGTAAGCTCTCATATAGAAACTTCAGAATGAAAATTGTGCCAAATAGCTTGTATTTCAAATGCAGAAACCTCCATATCTGTCTGAAATTGGAATCCAAATGTTGTCACTTGTCTCCATCTCAAATATCAAACTCTTGTGCTGCAAAAATCACTGAAGAAGATTTCCTGTTGCAAGGAAAGCACAAGCAAAATGCAAAATGGTTGAAGACAAATCACATATTTAAACACAAGTATGTGATATGAAAGTTAAAGGAAGGGCACAGAAGAAGTGTTACTAAAATACTTCTCCCAGCTTCACTGTGTGTATTAAAAAAGCAAATGAAAACAGCATCTCTCTTTAAACTACGGTTGAATTATATTTACTATAGTAAAACTACAGGAGCTTGGTGCATTATATAATAATAAAAAAATACCAGTTTATTAAGTCAAATAGTAAAACTACAGTCAGCCTCCAATCTAACACAGTAATGTGGCAAACCATGCTGACTGTGGCTTTATAGTTTCTTTAGCATCTGCAGTTAGTTACAGCAGTTTTACTATCTACATTTCAATATACTCTTCTGATTAAAACTCCTCATAGTTTTTTTATTAGATTTTCTGTCTACATATGTTTGATTTACCGAGACATTGTGAAATAGAGAAAGTTGCTTTGAAAGTTCCCTTGATGTTTTGAATTGTTGCTAAAATACAGAAATAGGAATAGGAAGTGAAAATCCTCTTGAACCTCCACCGTAGCATATCAAATTGTGAGGACAACTTATCCATGGTAGATACCATGCCTATGATAGAAACCAGTTTTCCTCAGAGGCATCTGGGTCTGGTCACTGTGAGACAAAGGAGCCAGATTAGCCTTGGCTGGGGCCAGCTGGCTAATTCTTGTGTTTTGGTGTCGCAACTCGCATAGTCCTGCAAATGTCGTAAGAAGATATGGAGCAATTCAGTTGGGATTAATGGCTAGAAACCTCTACTGACTTCTCTGTCAGGACAGTTGACTTATGTTTGAGCTGAACGTGGTATTCTGGCTCAAAAACTGGAGGCATAGGTTAGCCGGGGAGGTAAGGGGCCAAAAATATCTAGACATTTTAGATCCCCTGGCTACAGAATAGGAGACTCTAGTGAGGATCACTCATCTCTTCCAAAGTCAATACATGGACCTCAGTGCTGGACTGTCTGTATTTCAGGTAAGGCCTTGAAAAGGGAGACCCCGTGGACATTAGGAACCTATTACTGTACTGCTTATTTAAATTATGATTTTCCTGCCTTTCATCAAAGTTTCCCTTCTCTTGGTTGCTGGCTAGCTGTCCTCATCCATTAACCTATTTAGCATTCCTGTTAAAGTGTCCCACACCAAAGTAGCTTTTTTCTGCTTCAAAAAAAAGCCTTGGCTTCAGAGAAGCAAGTGGAAAATATCCTATTGATGTCAATGGGCAGGGAAAGAAATGGGCCAAATATCAGCTTGTAAAGATGTTGCCTGTGAAGTGGCCCTGACAGTGAAGCTGCCTGCGGTTCATGAAGGCTGCCGTGGTTGGAGGGTGCAGAAGGGACTGAACAACAACAGTCTCACATGGAGTCATATCTTGGGAGAGGGGTTTATCACGCACGGATACCACCCAACTTCCATTTATTTCACTCCCCATGGGACAGCACAAAAACCCAGAAGCAGAAGTCAGTCATCTTTCTCCTTCACTTCCAGAGACCCTTCTTGACTGTGTGTAGCTCGGGGCAGATGCAGGCGTGCCGAGTTTACAGCCTTCTGCTTGATCTATGTGGAGTGCACCCATTCCTCACTGCCTAGCAGGGAACAACAATTATGGGGCCCTCTTCTGTTTTATATTTCCCTCTTTATCACCAACGCTACCACAGGATGGCTGGAAGGTGATAAGACACCTTCAGTGTCTGTCAGCCCTCCACTGATGGGCACCGCAAGCGATGCAGGGAGCTGTTTTGAGGAGCAGGGTATGGACAATAAATCCCAACAGATGCGAGAACCTGAAAGCCATCCACCTGGAGGAGGGGGTAACAGCCAAACTGAAATCTTTCAGGATGCTCTGGCTGTAAGAGGCTATCAATCCAGCATTATCAGAAACACCAGATGTACAGTTTAGATACTCACTTGTTTCAGATCATAGAGAGCCATTCCAGGGACCTCTGTGCCTTTCTTTGTTACCTTTTCTCTGGGGACCTTCTGGTTTTGGCAAAAATAATAAACAAGGTTTTTTATGGGTCATGCTGTAGCTTTAGAAAAGTCAAGATGTGTTTTCTAGCACCAGTGTCGTGTGACAATTCTGAGGGATCAAAGAATTTTTCCCTTGTTCTGTGTCAGAAGAACTTAGACGAAGGAGAAAATCTCATTTATATCCTTTCTTTCTGCCTCACTGCAAAGCTTCCGACCCCCAGTCAGTCCTCCCATCTGTATTGCTGCTTCAGGCTTGAAAAAAACAGTATGTGGTGCTTTTGGTCTACTTCTAAAAAAAACAGAGGCACAGAGTGCCAGTGGAGGTCGTGTCACAGTTTTTCTGCAGATAAACAGAAAGGGACATTAGGACAATTTAGGATACTTTCCTTTACCTGCAGTACAAGCTCTGATAAGATTTTTTTTTTAATGATTTCTCCTATATTTTAACAAAAACATTCATTTTTTTTAGAAATTAACTGATTTTTATTTTTTTTTAAGCAGCTGTTTTTTCATTCTCATCTGAAAGAACATTAATCATGCAGCTGTATTCAGGTCAAACATTTTCTAGTTTTGGACCCATTTTGTGTTATTGCAGTACAGCTTTTAGTTGTGCCATATGTCAGACCTTAATGAAAATAATGAAAATACAGGGAATTCTAAGTTCAAGAAACCGACCCCATCCTAGGCCCGCTCAGAGGGAAGGTTAAGCCCACTCACAGACATAGGCACAAAAAACAGTCTGGTTGCTCTTAGAGAGCAAGTGAATTTTTTGATGGGTTGGGGGGGGCGGGGCCATGTCTGATCCTTGGGTCTTTTCACTGACAGGCAAACTCACACTGGAGATATTCTCTGGATTATCTATTAAAATTTCACCAAACCAGGCTCTTATGAGATTTCTTATAGGCTGGCAATGTCCCAAGAGCTTCTTTTCAGGTTATGGTGGTGTTTTTTGAAAATTGCAGTGAACACCTTAAACTAACCTTTCCAGGGACAGAGAATCTGATTTACTATATAGAGGGTTTAAACAGGCTAAGGTGTGACTAAAACTCATCTTGGTGCTCCAGATAATGATGATAATATAAGAAAATCTTGCTGCCAGGTTTTATTTGAAGTCAATGTGCTACATGTCCCTCTTCCTCTCCATCTTTAAGGAATGTTTACAAGTGTCTCATGTAAAAGCCAAGTCCCAAAGCTTATCTGCAACTGAATCTTTTGTTTGCAACTGCTTTAAAATGGAGGGGGAGTCCTGTGCATTGACACCAGTAAAACCATTAGATAAACAAACCTTTATTTCCTACATTTCCTTAAGACTTCAGATCCTGCCTTATTTTTTTCTTCCTCCTAATGCTCTGCTCATTAACAGGTTCATTTGATTCTTTCCTTGGGAATTCACTAGAGTTTGCCCTCAATCTCAGGGCAAATAGTTTATAAGTGACCTTGCCGGATGGTGTTCGTTAACTGCTTCAGTCCCAACGGGACACTGATATACCCTTAATTAGGATGTGAAGTGAAAAACCTCCAAGTGCTCCAAGATGACTTGAGAAAGTTAGCTGAGAAAGCCTAGCTGTTCATCTTCCAAGATTCAAGGCAAAAGTGGAAAGGGAACAGGAAAAAAATCCCATATCAGGAGTGAAAAGGAAAAGCAGAAACATTAGGACAACAGTTACACGCTCTGTCGCATTTTTTCTGTTGGTCATTTATTTTTTTGTGTGCTATAATATAAATGAAGAGTTGGACTCTCCTAAGAATTATACTAGGGCGCAGCATGAAAGCACTTTCACGTCTTTTCCATTTTCCTTCAGGTACAGATACCTGATACAGGTGCAGAGCAGAGCAGCAACGCTCCTTGCCTTGTGCAAAGTACTTGTTTATTCAGACTGGTCCTCTTGAAAGAAAAAAGCCACGAGGTGCCTTACATGGTCAATAGGGTACCAGCCTGCTGAACCAGCTGCAGTTTGGCGATGCACAAGAGTTCAAGCCCTAGTACCCCTTTCCTGTGAAAGGCTGGAGAATTGGGGTGGGAAAATCTGACTTTGGAGCCACAGCTTAAGAAAATGAGCCCATTCAGCAGAGCCGCTGGGAATGTGCTTGCTTTTAAGCACCTTAACAAGTCCTGCACCCTCACAGAAGCACTTTCCTGAACTGTGTTTGTTGTTCCAGCCACTGGTGATATTAACATGTCTCTCTTGTGCTTGTTACATTTGGTTGAGATTTAACACACTACTGTATATTAATAATCCTGTAATGTAATAACATCAAGGTTATTCCCCATAACACAGAACAGATGGTGGCACCCTGGAAAATGGTGCTTTATCAAGCAGCTCTGTGAGCGATCGATTTTTTTCTTCTTATCCTTTCTTCTTCTTGAGAAATTTTCTTCACCTTCCAGTACTTTTCGAAGAGTGTGATTTGATTGATTAAGGTCCTGTTTATGTATTTTCCATTTTTCAGCCCTCCTGGAAGGAGAGATGGGTGGGGATCCTCACTCTCTCCCACTCCCAATTACCAGGCTGCGGAGCCACGGTCCCTCCTGCCCCTTGCTCCAGCCAGGGGATTTGCAAACATCTAGTTGAGAGACTCCAGCCAACAGCAGTACGATGCAAGGCACCACGCTGCTCAGCCTCGCAAGACGGGGGCATTTGGGGCTTATACAGGCGCCAGACAGAACTGACAAATATATGTGCCTGGGACTATGGATTGCCAAAGGTGCCTGTGAAATGGGGTGGATTACACTTTCAAGGACCTCTCTGCAAGGTTTCTTAAGCTCCTCAGTGCTTATGGTGGAGGGGTCTCCCAGCTAGCGCTACATGAACAGCTCAGGAAGCAGGGTAGTCTTGTGGGCACGGGGCCTGTTTCTTACTGACTTTGTTATTATTCTGTGAATAACGTTGCTTTACTCTTGGCACCTGAAGTATCTCAGGGTCTCTAGCCCGCACAGCATCGCTTTAGCACACCTTTAAGCAACCACATTCTGCCCAAGCCCCACTTAAGTGGCCCTGAAGTTCTTCTGCACATCTGAGCCACACAGAGCTCAACCATGAAGGTCTGCTAAGCAGGGAGGAAGGGCGTGCTTTAGCTTCATCTGCTCATTTCTCACCAGCACTAAGCTTTGCAGATGTAGTCCTAAAATATTAACACTGGGCTGTGGGGAAGCATCTTTTATTTAGGGCTCTTCATGTGTTTCTTAAACATTAATTTACCTTCCTAGCTACCCTTGTACCTAGCACATTTCTAAAGGTTTGTCCCAACTGCTTGTGTGCTTTACAAGCACATCACAGACCTGACTGCATGCTATGCATTAGTTTTGAGGATAAATTAACATGTATTTGATCTGCTTGCTCTTTATTTTCACTATCGTAAGTTTCCCAGAGAGGAGGAAGTAGCCCATCTTATAATCTCTGCACCTTCAACTTCTCCAGCTATTACTAATGGTCCTCTTTCTCCTTCTCCTTCCTCTACTTGAGCCTGGTCTTCCTGGATGGGAATGACCTCCCCTCCACCCCCACCTCTTTTATTATTTCCAAGACACACTATGCATGAAACTGCAAACACCTGGCAGACATTCCAGGGAGCGATCTGTAGTGCGTCTCCTGCACTGTGCAGGCATCTGAGCTGAACCTCATTTTAGGGATCCCAGAGGTCCTCTTAATCAATAATCCATGTATTTTTATGAGAGCTAGATTATGGGGATTTGCAAAGGGGGTGATTAAGTAATGCTTCAAAGAGCAGTTAATACTAACACCTGCAGCATTAATAGGGATCTATTAATAGAAAGTGCACGATTTAGTAATAATCCCTTATTCATAGAAATGTCCCTTGATTTATGCCCTTCAAAATAGACAATACTTTCCATATATCCAACTGGATTTAGATAGATGTGACTTCAACATCTGGCTGAGTGATGACATTTCAACTATGCAGACGTCATGCAGGGGGCCCAGAACAGTTAGCTAGAAAAGGGATAATAATCATGCTCCTTACATTGCTCACCACCTGCATGTTCACGCTGTGTGGAAATGGTTTCCTGTGCTGATCTATCTCAGGTGGTTATCTGCAGGTGCCCCAGCGAGACAGTCTGAGCATTGTCAATCACTGCCCGGGCACCGGGGAAACCAGCATTAACTCTTTTGCTGATGTGATGAGGTTAGACACAGACTCAATGTCTGGGATGCAGCCTATCCTACCACAGTCCTGGAAATGTAGGGCTGATGGGTTTCCCCCCAAAAAAGACTCTGAACTTAAGATAGGATGCATACAGAGATCTTTTTTTAGGACAAGAAAGGAGCATCACACAAGTGAGTGCAAGCTCTCTGAAAGGTAGATCTCTCAAACTAATAATAACGTCTAATTAACTGCAACTAAGTAACACACTTAGCAAGTACCTCTGCCTAGCTCTGAGCTGCCATCTGATGCATGCAGAGCCATCGGAGGGTTGAATTCATCCCTTGCTCTTGGGCTATACTGGGTTTTGTCTATGTTGCTTATCTTCCTCCTACTGGTGAATTGGAGATAGAGTAAAGCTCTTCCTCTCAATAATTTTGCTCTTTGTTAAGGTGACTCTGCTCTGCTGGATTGCTCTGAGTTGCACAAGTAAAATGGGACCAGAAAACAGATTCATATAGGTGGCTTGCAGCTTTTCTGAAGACAAAGTATTAGTACTGCAAACAAATAACTGGGCTAGATTCAGCCCAGCTGACTCCAAAATGTCTATCACCCTCCATGAGCAAGGTGCTCTGGGTTCCAATGGATTGTGACATTGGGACTCTTCTCCTAGCTCAAGAAATAGTCTCTCCCACTCCTGTTTGGACTTGCACTTTTCACTTCAGTAGGCTTGCTCTGGATTTATGCCATCATCCCTGAGAGCAGACTGGATACTCGGCAGCCCCTGGACAGCTTAATTAAGGGCTGGAACTCAGCAGAAATCCATGCAAAAGTCTTTATTGTTTGCTTTTGTTTTGCTTTCAAGGCAGAGATCATGACGACAGGTCACTCCTGGATACTCTATAAATTATCTGGGGGGAGAAAGTAATTTTTCAATGACATGTAGCTGTTACTCCAAACCAAACTTTGATACGCTTCTGGGTAAAGTCTATTGGGACTGTCCAGGCATTTCCAAATACTGTCGGTTTTCTTGTCTGTTTGAGCAGGAAGCAGTTTTGTTTTGTTTCATGACGTTCCCCGTTCCAGCGTACTGCACAGGTCCTGCCTCCGTAAGGCACCACTCCAGTACTGCCATTCTCCACCTTCAGCGCTTTCAGAAATGCTGAATTTAGCCCAGCTGTGTCTAAATGCAGTCAGTGTCAGGGATGGGTGAAGGTTCACACTGATTCATGCTGGACCCAAAATAGTTCTTCTGTCACTAACTAAAAAAACCACTTTTTCTCAGTGCGTGTCAACAGCCACCATGAGTGGTCCCTGTCACCAGAGACCCTGTCCACGTACAAAGGCAGAGCTTTGCTGGGGGCATATGGACCCGACGTCCAGATCTCAACCATCAAAAAAAAGAAATTATGCTGGTGTGAAAATGAAGGCGTAATTTGGGGGCTAAAATGAAAATAAATTAGCCTGGGTATATCTGTCCTGCTCTTCAGGTGGAGGTACTTAATCAAAAAGTGAATTTGTAATGGTGAAGCAGTCAAGTTTAAACATAGGTAAAACAGGCTTACTTGTTTCTCATCACCTACTTTGGCCACAAAGTGAGGAAGCTTATCCACTTCTTCCTCCCTCATGCCTCGCAGCACTGCACACTTAGACATCTAATGCTATCAGTGGGAGGCTACTCTACCCTTTATTCTACTGTGATTAGTCGTTTGGAATGGGAGAGACAACAAAAATGTCCTGTTTATTAGTAAGAACTTTCTGACAAATACCATAGTACATAAACTAATGGTGTGAGAGACTCTTGGAAAAGATCTAGTCTTTCTTCTGTGCACAGAAAGCTCAAGCATATCTAGACTGCTTCTGTCATTTAACCCATCGCTTCCCAAGTAGGATATATCTCAGACTCTATAGAGGGGCTGTAATGTGCAAGGAGACCCAGAATAGATTAAGTTAACATGAAATGTATGTAATCATGAGATCAAGATCCTATAACGTGCAAGAAATACGCAGTGAATTAACACAGAAGAAAGGTACTCCTCTTCTTCAATACACATCATGCTTTATTTTCCAAGAAGAAGGGAAGAATTAGACAGTGAGGAAAAGCTATCCTTGCCCTCTGGAATGCAGAACATCATAGGCTAATAATTTATATTCTCGTCAAGCAGAATTTGCTGGTGGCTGCTGAGATGGCTTTTTTGGTGAGGTTTCTTAAATATGGGTTGTCTTTCTGTTCCTGCTGGCTTGTGCCTTTAGCAAGTCACTTGTTGGTACTTCAAGAACTTCTGTTATGGGGCTGCAGAGCCACAGAAATTCTACTTTTACAAATCAGGTAAATCATAAGGATATTTTGTTGGTTTGTGGGTTTTTATAATCCTTTAATGGTTCTACTTTTTTTGTTGGTTTGTTTTGGTTTTTTTTATTTAAAATGACTTGTGTCCAGACTTTGCATTCCCTGCAGGTCATGAGACATGCGGTGTGTTTAGCAGTGATGTCTGCTGGAAGAGTTTCCATCTGCTGCTTGTCATTGTAAATGATGTGCTGCTAGGCAGAAAGCTACAATTTGGCTGGTTGATGTTTGTCACTGCCTTCGAGAGGAAACCCCTTATCTAGAAGCTAGGGGGAGAGCTTTCCAAATTCAGTCTTACGCAAGCCGACTAGAGCTTATCGCTCCCCATGTGTCTTGCTCTGTCTGTGGAGCCCATCCATTTCAGGGTCTGAGCTCTTCTTTCATGGAAACCATTAAAAAATTCTCGTTTTTACTAAAAAAACAAAAAATCTGTTTTTTGATGTGGGAAAGAGGGAGCTATCTTTTGCACTCTGCTTTTTAATAGACCAGTCAGGTTCCAAAAGGCTGAGAAATTACTATTAGGAAAACCTTAGGATAAATAAGATGGTAATTTCCCCTGCAATCTCCTACCCTTCCTTTAGGCAGGACAGAAATGTATCTACGCTAAGTAAAAATGCCCAAAAGGGATGAGTCTTGGGTGCAGAGTTTTTAACAAGTCTATTTTTAAACAAGACCACTCTGGAAGGTGGCAGCAGGTTCCCTGGGCATACAGCTGGCATCGCTCAGGCGGGAGGGAGGTCTGCAGCCAGACAAACACCCCTCGGACAGCCATGCCCTGAAGGCAGTAGGTGGGAGAACAGCAAAGGCAGCAGTCTCGGCCCTTGCATAAGGGAAAGCTGCTCTGTCCTGCACTTGAGTAATCGATTCTCCTTACCTGAGCCCAACCCTCCCCCCAAAAAAACACACATAAATGGAGAGGAAACAGGATCCAGCCCTCCCAAGGGGCAGCAAGTATCCTTGTAAAACAGGGCCTTTATGGGATGAAGGAAAAGAAAGTTGTAGGGGCTCCATCTGTGCAATAAAATATTTAAATATACTCTGGGACCAAATCAATAACTCTTCATTTAAGCCAGGCTTGCTGCTGTTTTCCTTTTTATTAATATTACCCAGTATTAAAAAGACCAAAAGTTAGTAATCCAGCCAGCTTGTCTGGCTTTCTACCCAAGTCAGCCATTGACCATCAAGGCAATTCTAAATCTCCTACCTGACCAGTTTGTGCCTCAGTTTACCTGCCCACAGACAGGACAGAAACCTCGTCTGACTGAGAAGCAATGACTGTGCAAAAGGGCTTTGGATAGTTGGATATTGTGCATTGGAACGACACTGGAAAAGGACTTAAAAACATTGAGTCAGTAGAGGTATGGTGATTAAGGCAAGCTGAAGATCTGCTCTTTTTGATCATTACATCAATTACAGTACATCCATTTAAACTGGATTTTCACCTTATCTTTACTGTTGTTAATAGACCGGAGCCTTCTCTGCTGTAAAGAAGCACAGCTCTGTTGGCTTTTTTGTATCAATTGAAGATCCTGCCACAGTAAATGAGAACAAGGCTCCAGCCCCTTATATTGTAGGATGAAGGCAAAAGGTGTATTACAAATTATAGGATTGCTCCAAGGTAAATGTGTCCATTTCAGGAAGCCTCCTGTCGGCTTGGAAGCCACCATTGCTAGCTAGGGACATGTTTCCAGGAAAATATCTCTCATTATATCAGTTTATGTCTTGAAGACTCCTGAATGTACTTGATTTTGTTCACTTTCTCAAAGTGCAAGTGCAGCCTTTCCACTTGTAACAGCCATTTTCTTCTTGTACCTGCTTTGTTTTAAAACCTGGCTTTTCTGGGAGACAAGATAGAAGGTCAAATAACATGGTATTTCTTATAATTCAAAGTTTAAATGGGAGTGGAAACATTCTGCAGCACTTACTGCAGGACAACCAACGTTCATGGCTCAAGTCATGTGCATTTAAGAGAGGCACCACCAAAGAAGTGCTGTGCTCGCTGTTTGGCTCCTTTTTGGATGATTGTGACCTCTCAAAAATTCATCCTAAATTCAGTTTTAATCTGCTTAATGACTGCTTCAAGAGCCAGGTGACTAAGGTTACAGGGACATAACCCAATGGTAGGTTTCTTTTTTATGATCCTTGCACAGCAAGATGTTGCTGCAGAGATCAGGACAAGAGTCCAAACTACAACATTCAACTTCGAATTTCAAATATCCTGAAGCTTGAGTGGGATTCAGTTCTGGGGCTTTATTCATCTCCTTCTCTCTTCAGAGCTTCTAACAAATTTTAGGCTCCTTTTTCTGGTGCTGTAGGCTTTTACTGAAACATCGAGGACTCCAAGGAATGAGGACTGGTGTTACTCTGTACACAGGGTTTCCAAGAACATCATAACATGAGGAGGTCTTTCTGTTAAGGAGCATAGGTTGCCTGAACTAAAGATACTCTACCAGCTGTTACTGGTCTGTAGTCTGCACAACACAAAAGGGGATTCTCATCACTGAGCCGAGATACACACTGCTGCCAGCACCTCCTCTTCCTCCTCACCCTATTCCTTTGATTTAAGTCCAGGCTTCCAAGTCCCATGCTTTTTTATGTATGCATACATATCCTTCTATTTGCAATTCTGCCTGGAATACGTCAGTCTTAGAATTGTTACACCAGATACAGGTGAGATAAATACGGTCGCGTAAAGTTATACCAGATTTCTGCCAGCTCTCACGGTGCAGGTGAGCACATGAATGGCTCAGTTGAACCCTGAAGTTAAAGTAAGAAAAAGTTTATCATTTTCATTCTCACTTTTCATTTGAAGAAGCATTTTCTAAATTAAAATATTTATATTGTTAAGCTCTTCAGAGTATAAAATAGACGTGGACAACAGAACTTAGTAATACTGCATATTTATAAATTTACTCAACCATGTACTGAGCCATGCCCCTTCTAAGTTTAAAAAAAAAAAAGTTACACAGTTGCTTACTAACCCCTAATGCATTTTAATCATAAGCAACCCAACCTATTTCTTTGGCTGCTGCTGTATAAAATGAGATCACTGTTGGCTGCAGATGTATACTAGAGTAGGACTGTTGAAGAGTGTCTGCTGATAATAAGGATATCTGTTCACAGCTGATAATACTAGTTAGCACTTCTGTAGCACTTTTGTGCACACTCTCAAATCACTTCACATGCAAGTAATACTTTTCAATCCCATCACCATACCAGGGAGATCTGAAAGAAATCTTATTTGAGTTACCCATATAATAGGCCACACAGTGAAGAAGCCAAGGAGAAAATTCCCTGATGTTGACTGGACAACATTATTAATTTTAAGCTTTTATTACAATGCTTCCAAATTATCTCCAACATTTTCCTTGTATTTTATTTTATAACATTTTGCACAGATCTGCCTGCTAGAATAGAAAACACTTTAAGAGATTCAGTACAGTGGAAAGTTATGTTCCACCTACAGCACATTAATCAGTGTGTTTATTTAAGCCTAAATGCTTGAAATGTGCTTGCCTTATCAAAAGTGTGCTGACTACACTAACAAATGCCTTCTTCTGGAAATATAGCTCTGTAAGGCCCACATGACCTGCCAGCACTGTCCATTCTTTGTACTAATTATGGGCTCCTCCCTAGGGGTTGGAAGTTGCTTTTGGTTTGCTTCAGAATCAAACATTTCAGATGCTAAACCAAACCACCTGTGCCTGCAAAACAGATAGAGATCTCAGGCAAACTGGTCATCTTTCATGATCTTTCCATTCCTTCCGCTTTGGCCAGAAATATAAAGCCGTTAGTCTCCCTTGTGCTATTGTAGTGCCCCTAGTCCTGGAAGAACAGAGGCATTCAAGCCTTGAAGGATGTACTGAGGCAAAAATGCAATTGAAAACTTGTTTTCTTTTTAACCAGCTTCAGAAATTGTTTGAGCTCTGACAAAATTGTGCAGAGAGATTTTATTTTGTTTAACCTGCTTGCCTGTGGCATATGGGTAAGGACTGCTACCTTTGCAGCTGATGGAAGGAACCTGATGCTGTGTTAATTACAGCATTTCTGTGGCTATGCTGTCAGAAAAGTAGAGCTAATTGGAATTTTTGGGCTGTTTTTTTTTTAAATGGTGATTTACCTAAAGAAGAATTTTGCACGAATACGCTGATCTTGACAGAGGTGTCATTGGAAAGGTTTCTTAGGAACATGATGGAATTTTTATCCGGAGTTGCTCACAGAGCGATGGACATCCTTATATTTCCCATATGCTCAGAGTGTGCTCTGACATGTCAGCCTCTCACATCCCTGTGCAAGTGCCTTACTAACTGATCTACTACTCCTTGTCTTCTGCTTCTTATGCAAACGTTTGAATGCTTTTGTTTCCTGTTCCGCAGTGGGATTAAATCTCCTAGATAGGGAAGAACATTTGTTACCTAATGCTACTCCAGTGGGCTGTACAAGACCTTCTAGCCAGCCAGAGACCTCAAATCCCAGCTCTTTTAGGGCATACCCAGTATGCCCATGGGGTTCAGTAAGCTTGGCTTACAGCATCACTGTGTTTGCTTCAACCACAGCATTAGTGTCTTTGTGCTTTAAGCACCATAAAGCCTTTTCTTCACACTCCCAGCACACTGCTGTAGCGAAGAATGGGAATTCTGGCCCACAACCAATGTTTTTCTCATGAAAAGTGCTAAGGGATCATTAGGGTCCACCCAGACCAGACAAAACTCTCATTTTTAAGGCTTCATCTGAAATACCCACCCACTGTGAAGTGAACGGGACTGAATTTATCTTGAGGAAGATAAAGGCTGAGTCAGCCCAGCTGGGACTTGGACCTGTGGTTAGAGAAAAGTTAGGCACACCACATTTGAAGGTTAAACCACTAAGACATCCCCATGAGCTAAGGTAAACATACCATCATTTACCCTTCCTATCTTTTGCTTGCCAAGCTATGTATTATGTGCATAGCAAAATATGCATATAACTCAAATGCTGAAACAAACATGGAAGACTCAAAAAAAGCCAAAGTACACTCTAGATGGCTACATGTACAGCAGAAGTACACCCTTATTCTCTTAAAAGGCAAAGCAATGCAGCCTCAGTTTCCTAGAAGGGTCTTCTACCTCCACTGCAGACTGAGTTTGGGCCCCTGCCCCAAACCCACTCTTTGGGTAGAGCAGAGTCCTTTCACCTCGGCAATGCCACAGCATAATACAAGCTGCTTCTTTGTCTGAACCATCTGATGGGGAAGACAAATAAGGGCTGGGAAGATTGTTCTGAAGGGAATACAAGTCGGCTACATTTAAGCCTGCAGAAGAGAAGCTGTTCAGGCGTAGTGCCTAACATAATAACAGGAGGAGAAACCGGGTCAGGAGCCATTGCCCTCCAGAAGCTCAATCCTCCTACTGAAGTCAAGAGGGAAATTATCATTGACTGCAGTGGGACAGGAACTAAGCCTTGGAGAGAGAAAAGGAGAAGTACCTTTAGTGGGGCTGCCTTAGAAAAGCCTTCGCCTCCTGCTTTCTCCATGTTGTTTCTCAAAGCAGCGCTCCCCGCCAGCAGCTGTGTTTGCTCTGTCAAGACTCACCCACCCAGAGTAATTCACCTTGATCTCGTCACTGAGGAACTGATGGGAAAACGAGGTCAGGCGGTGAGAACCATGAAAAGAAACAGTATCCGCAGATGGAACTGCATTCCCATTTTTTCCATCTGCCTTCCGATACCTGGGTCTTTCAGCTTTCATTCAGGAGCCAGCGTCAGTGATGTTCTGGCGCAGCATGCTTTGCATGCTCACCTTTACCCCCTGTCTCCTCACCCCCTCCATCCACTGCACCGTGTTGCCTTGCCTAATTTGTTGTCTGTATCAGATTCAAAACGCTTCGGCTCAAGAATATCAAACATGTGCTGGATAATTTAATTCTGGTTTAACACTATAAACAAAATGGTCTTTATTTTTAGGCAAATTATTAAGTTCTAGGCTTTGTTTTGTTTTTACAAGACATTAATATCCATTAAAACTAAGTATGTTTTCCAGGTGCATAGTTTCCTCCCCAAAAATGGTTTCTTCTTTGAGTGTGTGTTTAAGAAAAGTCTGCAGCTCCAGCTCTGCTCACAGGATCCTTTCTCTTTAAATGTACAGCAATATGTTTGCCTTGGCTGTAGAGACCAGGCAGTATACAAGACATATTCTATACCCCGTGCTTTGTCAGGTGAACTTCAGCAAGTTCATGCCTTATCCTAGGCTTCATTTTTCTGAATGTGAAATGGGGATAATATGGAAAAAAGCTATCCAAGCTCATAACAGAGCCACCTGAAAGTGCTGGGTTAGGGTGTTAGAGTGCACATTATCCCCAGTCCTCTACCATGTCACAGGCTGGAATGTAGCACGCATGAGAGCTTGCCTGGTTTTTCAAGGTATACATGTTTGCTTCGTGAATGAGGTAGCCTCTCCCTTCAAGCCCCATATTTGGTCTATCTCACATGCTGGCATGAAGCAGGAGAGCACAGAGAGGATGAGATTCACTCCCAGTTATAGAGAAAGCCTGTCTCAAAAGCTGGGCCATTGCCCCATCCCTGAGCATGCAGACTGTGTTGCATAGGGATGCCAGCTCCTCACAACACGTGGGAAAGGGGGATCTCTTGGGACAAGGCAGGTACTCCACTCCTGGATGCAGAGGTGGACAAGTCACCCAATTCCTTATCACTCTTTCTTATCCTGCAGGCTTTTTTTGAGGAGGGGCACGGGTACAGCAGCACAGAGATTGCTCCAACGCAGCCCTGATCCACCACCTCCCTGCAGTGGTGTTCCAGTGGTTGGGTCCTGCCGTTCACCACCCTCTGGGTATGAAAGCTGACAGCTTCACTAGCCTGCTCGGTGCTAAGTTGTTCATGTGCAGCAAACTGCAGAGAGCCGTCAGCGGGGGAAAGGCCATCCTGGGCAGCCTCTGAGGAGCAAACATGCTGCCCAGCTGGCAGCTGCTGAGAGGTTGGGTTTCAAAATCACCTGCTCTGGCTGAAAATACAGGAACTCGCATGTCAGCCACTGCCCGGTAATTACTCCAGACTCATCTGCACCTTCCCTGGCTGCATCCTAATTGACGTTTAATAGGTTTTGTCTTGGGTTTTTGAAAAATAGGCTTCTCTCAGTTAAGAATCAAGCCAATTAACATAATGCTTGGGTCAAATGATAATTGCAAATGCTTTACACTCCGTTGGAAAGTCTGACTGTGCAGGTTAAATAGCCATACTCACACGTACAGTACACCCCTCTGCAGGAGTGTGACACCGCCTTGCTCCACGAGAAGAAGGCTGCAAAGGGCAGCTCCAACCCAGGTCGCCAAATGTAGCCATGAGATCGAGCGACGTTCCTTGTGTGGTTCTCAGGTGCAGCCCCCCAACACCTCCAGCCCTCGGCAAACCCAAACTGAGCAAACGCAGCATCGAAAGTTGCCTCTGACGGATTGCAGGTCAGGCTTTAGCCTTTCTTTAACTCTATTTCTCTTCAAAAAACCACAGTCTAGGACACTTGTACAGTCAGCGGAAAATGGGAGAGGGGTACTCTCCTCATTGCTTGCTACTAATAAGAAAAAGATTTCCTAAGTATGAAAAGCATTAGTCTCAGCATATTGTTTCTTTTATGCATCTGTGATTGCAAAGGAACTATGGTGTAATGCTAACACAGAAGCAATGACCAGAACAAACCTTGAGAATAATGGCTCCAAAGACTTTTCATGGCTTGCTGTAAAGTATTTATTAATTTGGTAAAGAGATGGCCTTGTGCCATATCCTGAACCTGACTATGTCTAAAAATTTCCCTGGATACTCCCTGGAAAGATTTACCATTCCCATTACGTGATAATGGGACACCCCAAAAAACAGATCAAAAGATGGGCATTTTCAGAGGAGAAAAGACTCTCTGAGACTGCTGTCTTCCTTACTTAGTCATGGCCACGTACAGCAGACTTAACTCTGGCCTTCAAGTTGCAGTTGGGACTTTGTTTTTTCTGGAGTCGTTTGCGATCTGAAAAGACGTCCAATTTGCTAAGCGGAGGCTGTTTGTAACTGTGGGAAGCAAAACTCATTTCTCCACTGAGGCCGATTCTTCTGTGCCTTCACTCTAACCACTTCTTGGTTTGCTGCTATTTTTAATTGCAGTGTAGCTAAAATAAATAAAATGCTCGCCTACAACAGAAAAAGGAACAGCTTCAACCTCCACAATGGAGGTAGCTATTGTCACCATAATTTGCTGGTCTGTGGGAAGCTGAGATGACAGTTCTGGCCCAGCCCAAATCCTCTTGACTTCTTTTGACCAGAATATCCCCCCCTTTATGCCCACCTATGCCTGCTCATAACTGAACATCTCAAATGTGAGCACACCAGAAAGAGCTGCCCTAAATGCAGTACTGTGAACAAATTTAGAGCGTCGGGCCACTTGGATAACTTAGACCAGGCCCATCAATCTATGAACTATCATCCTCCCAAAAGAGACGGCACAGAAAACATTAAGTATTCAGCAATGCATCAGCAAAGCTAAAACTGTTTCGGTGTAATAACATGAATCACTCTTTGGCTATATGCTCCAGTGTCTGATACTTTCCTAAGAAGCCTGTTGGAATATCATGGTATTTACAGCACTAGGAGATACAACTGGGTTTGTAGCGTGGCTATTAGATGATAAATGGTTAACTACAACCTTGCAGAGCTGTGCACCATAGCAATACTACACGTTGACTTCTACATTGTCAGCTTTTCCAGACGATTACCAAAGGCCCAGTGAAATCCTGCAATACTAGGTACCAACAGAGCCTGAATAACAGTAAGGCATTGGTGTTTCTGCAAAGAAACACACATCCCTCTCCTAAATCCAGATTTCTACATGCTGGTTTGCTCTAAATCAGAGCTGTAACCACAAAGGCCTGGCAAGCAGTACTGGTGTTTTTCCATACTCCCACTATTCTTTGAATCTTTATTTGTTATCTGTTTTGTTTATGGTTTGTTGCAATAATAGCTAACCCCTAATACTTGTCTTAGGAAGGTGGGATCATCTCACCTTTATGCTTTACTAAGTTGGTCCTAGCATGCATCCGAAGTTAGTAAGCCGAGTTCTTGGCTACTTTTTTATTAGTGTTGTTTTTGTCATTACTGATAGCACTGCTGAAAAACAAGGCAGAGTTAAATGACCACTGAGGAACGGTTTCTTTTTCTTAATATAACACCATTCTATAGGGACTTGGAAAATGATTTAGATGAGTCGTGTACAGTAACACTGAGCACCTTCCAAATACAGTACTTTGGTGAAAGTTGTTCATTACTTGTTTAATAAAGATCATGTGCCCTGTTATAAGCATCAAAACTGCAGTCCATTAATCTTGGGAGAAATTTTCCCTCTAGTTCAGATCTTGACTTGAGGTGGAGGGAAGGGGGGCAGGGAACGGCCACTGAGGATTTTTTCCACTTTCAGGAGAATGGCATGTTCCTCAGGGAGACAGTAAATTGAAATTAAGGCTGTTTCAGTTGGCCTACAGGATATGCCTGCAAATGTAGACATATCGAAATGGTGAAAAAGTCTGTCTGTGCCCATTCATATAAAGTGAATGGGTTGTAATGTTCTCCAGCCCTTGGGAACGGTGGCTAGATTGAGGAAAGAAGGCAGGAAGAATGAGATGGATTTGACATAAGTATATTTAAGTGCACTGAAGGCTTTCTCTCCTCCCTGTGGTTTAATGGTATATTCCACTGGGGTCTACAAGGAAGAAAGAGAGTGAATCCCTACAGCTTTCCTTTTTAAGGATAACAAATCTTAAAACAGGTGTGAGCACAGAAAGATCCTCTTACTTGTTGTTTTTAAGTCCTTCTCAGCCAGCCGGCTCTCTGTGTGTATTATTATCATTCCACAGAGTGAGCGCTGGGGAGAGGGGACCGAGAAGGGAAGAGGAGCTGGAAAAAAATAAATGACTGCAAATGAATAATATGAACTAAGTATGCCGGTCATGCTCTATGAAATTTATTATACTGTGGTTACCAAGAAGACATATTAGCCAGAGTAAAAAGAACAGAAAATAAAAGGTTGCAGTGTAGGGAAATACCTTCTTGCCTCTTGGCAACATGTGAAACATGGGAATAAGCGTGACGGGAGCTCAGGCTGCTGAACAGCTTCCCTAGCTGAGGGGGCAGGCTTAGGCCGTCTGAGCACGGAAAGGTGTGCTCTGAATTTGCTTTCAATAAAATATCAAGCGTGTGTGTATGGGCATGGGGGGGAGTCCCTTAGATGTTTTCTCTGTGGCCAGTGAAGTGGTGGCTTTCCCCCATAAGCGCTGATCCTGGTACTGCCACCTCCAGGTGGGGCACAGGAGAGGCAGCAGCACTATGTCAGCTTGCATTTTCAGAAGCCGCTACTGAAGTCCTCCGGGTCCTCCCTCCAGGAGGACCCAAAATGGCACGCTCATTGACCAGGACCCACTTTCCAGGACTCCCGCTTGCTGCACACCCTGCTGGGGATTTCAAAGCAGATGCCTGACTGTGGATTCCTGCTTAGAAAGAGGGGCTAAGCACCGGCTGGCACCTCTGCCTCTTCTTTCACGCTCCCTCCCCACCTCCTCTGGCGAAGACTTGGGCAGACAGAGCAAGCTCCAGCTGTCGCTTTGAGGGTCCTAGCAAGGTTTATAAGTCTTTCCCGCCTGTGGAAGTGTGTCGTCTGAAGTCAGGATGAAAACCTTAAGGGGTATTAAAAGCATAGTAGGTCTCACTGAGTTGCTGGGTGTTCGGAAATGTCTACTGGGAGATTTTGCCATGGTTCTCATAATCCTGGTGAGGACTAAACAGTCAGTGATTTTAAGGAGAGTGATCAGCTGAACCACGGGAGTTCACAATATGGTAACTCTTAATAAAGAGGAAATAAAATTAACTTTCTTACTGCCATTCCAAAGTGTTTACTCAAAGGAGGAGAATAAACCCCAAACTCCAGAGCAGGCTGCCCCAAGTGGTTGGACCTTTGAAACTTGGAAGGGAACTTTACAACTTTTGCCCACATGTTTCTGCCCCCCTTCAAAAGTCTGGCAACTTTGCAGAGGTTTCCCCTTATAGTTGTGAATTTCACGTGGAAATGTAATGGTTTCATCAGGAGTTTTGCATTTCATCTGTAATAAAAGAAGAGATAGGAATCAAAGACAGTTGTTCCAAGGGAATGGAGTCTGTAGTGTATAATTACAAGTCCCTCAGCCAAGGGCAGATGCTTGAACTATTTCAATTCTTTTATTACTCTCTAGAACACAGCCAGTGAAATGTTGCTAACATACAAGGCTGCAATTGCCTCTCTTGTTTTCCCTTCTCTTTTTTCCTTTTCTTCGTCTCTTGGACAGGCAGGGAGAAAGCAATGCTCTTTCCCTGGATATAGCCCAGCAACACTATTGTTCAGTGAAAGGAATTTTCACCTCTAGAAAGTTAACACCATTTTAATCCCAGGTAAGATTTCATGGGTTTGCCATGAGCTACCTGAGAAGTTTTTTTGGCTATGAACAAGGGGGACCACCATGATTACCTTCAGTCAGGCTTGAGTGCAAACCCTAGGAAACATGTCACAGAAGCTAAAAACATCAGTTTTTTGGATGCGACGCTATTTTATTACGCATAATCTCTGCTTAATTAGTTGGTCTCTGTGCTACCGTTGACACAAATATAAAACAGTCCGCCCGTTTAAATTTCATTGTTGTTGACACAAGTGGGAAGGGTATTCTGAGTTCGGGTTTCTAATGAGGATTTGTCTTAGGCCAGCTAAAGTGGACCTGGATTTCATTTCTCTGGTTTGTTTCACCAGTTGTCTCCATTACATGCTGTAATTCCTGCATGTAGCTTTTTCGACCTGGCATAAGGACAATAGGTAATTCAAATATCTATATTGTCCCTGCACCCTATAATGGTATTACAATGACAATTTTATTACTCTCATAAAATTTTTGCAACTTCCCCACAGCACATTGTAATTTCACCAATGGTTGTAAAAGGTCTTAAATTATATTTGTACAAAATTGAGATGAATGGGTTTTAGTATTAATGCATTTCTCATTGTGTAATAGGAATTTTTGTCCCTTTCCTTTTGCCAAGTGTGGAGAAAAAGCAACTCAGTTCAAGTATTTGTCAACTCCCATTAGAAACATTTAATACTAATAAAATTTATGGATTTAGTTTCCAAAGGATACTGCCAGCGAAGTTCATGATTACTAAATCAGTACTTAAATACAACTATTGTTCACCTTATAAATTTATATATGTTGTTTGACTTATATAAAGTGCAGCTTTGGAGGCTGAGTCAGCAGTGGAAGAGCTTTTTGCTTAATTCAAGCTTATAAAATAAAAGAAAACTTATTACCAACAAAGCAGCAACAATATGTAAAATGTTCCATAAATGTTTCCTAGGAATGGTGGGCAAAATACACCCTGAATCAAAGAGCAGGTGGAGCTTGCTCTGTTCCTCTAAGCAAGGTGTTGCAAATTAAGCCTCAGGTAATGAGAGCGAGTGGAGTTTCATAAAATTTGCTGTGCCGCCTCCTCCTGATTTTAGAGAAATCAGCCTATGCAAGGATAAAGTAGTGAGGTGTGAAGGGCTGGCGTTCTTGTGAACACAGTTACCAGTCTGAAGTTTCAGTCTGCCTGATCAGTTATCTACATTAAAAAGTCTTGTCAAACTGAACGTGCAGCAAAGTCCTAAGCAGTGAAGTGCGAAGGTACAGTTTGAATTGGCTGGAGTCCATGCAGCTGTGATGAAACAGAAGGGGAAAAAAAGATGGCATCAAGGGAAGGGTAAATTCTGCTCTTGACATCTTCAGCACTGAAAAAATATTGCAGAGGGGGAGAGGAAGAAAGATGAACATCTTGATTTTTATTACACGTAAACGCAGCACCACTTCAGAAGCAAGAATATGAAAACAAGTTTCTGTTCATGCTCTATTTTTGCTTGTCATTTTAGTCCTTTCTGGAGTTTCTAAATTCAGGCAAATCCACCTGCAAGGTACTAATGAATTTATCATTCAAAATAGAGTCAAAGAAAATTGACTCAAGTAGACAGACTTTGACAGAAAAAGAATTGGCTCAGGCTGGACAGGAGATTGCTAAAAATACAGAGAGAGCAGAGCCCGTTTTATTTGCAAGAGAATCTTCTGCAGACTTTTTGTGTTTTCAATTTTGACTACATTTGTTCAGCTGGCTGCAGCTTTTGATTTCTGGATGTTTTGATATTCTTTTATTATTATTTTGGATAATAATTCCAACTTCTCTGGCCAGGATGCTCCTTTTTTTTTCTTTTTGTTCCACATATGAGGAGAAAAATAATTGATGTTGTAGCTCCCTGAGGCTCACTGAGCGCCTGGGAGAAAAAAGGCAATAGCATTTCATCTGAAAAAATGTTGCTTGAATGAAAAACAAAAAGCTGAAGCCACATGTTTGGAGCAAATGTGCTTTAACTAATGGATCCCAGTGTATTATTAACTCACAGTAACTCATAAATATGACAAGTGTTTTTTTCATTTTACACCAGCGTCCAATTAGAGCCAAATGACGAACCGTCATTGGCGGCTGAGCTGGTGTCCCTGAACGGTACTTATCTCCTGAAGGATTGTCTGCAGGCGTGAGCCCGGGCGGGGAGGTGAGCGGGGAAGAGGGTGGCAGGAGCAAGCTGTGAACACGAGGAGACATTACAGCAGAGCTCTTGCGCACGAGGTGAAGAGCAGAGCGTCGTCCATCACAGTTCCTGGAGCTGGGACCCGCGGCCATAAAGCTGACAACAAGGAGGAGAAAATAAGGCTTGCGGGGCTGCGGTGGGAGCAGGGAAGGGCGGGAGGGGAAGGGCTGAAGAGGGAATTGTAGAAGGAAAATTTCCTGACAAATTAGTTTGTATTTTCTGTTTTCATTTCTGACACACGGAAGGAAATGCTCTGTGTTTTCTTAAGGAAGTGCAAATTTCTCCACTTCATCCATTTTAAATCCTCGCCCTTAGGCCTTTTGTACTGAAGCATAAAGTTTGGAGGCCTTAAATGGTCATAATGTTTCCCTGTAGAATTTGGCCTCAGAAACCTACTAACAATTCTGGAGGGCTAAAAAGGAAAACCATTTTACAGCAATTTGGCAACATCCATTTATAGGGGGATTCATATGGAGCATCAATTTATTCTCATGGTTTCTTTACCATATTTGATGAAATATAAGATGCAATTGGAACAAGCGGCTAAAGAAAAAAGGCCATAAACTTTGAAATGGTGTTGTAAAACACACAGTGTGTTAACGTGAAATAAGTTACAGACTTAAAAGAATTTACAACGGTTTGCTCATATAATAGTAATAGAATAGGCTTGCAAGTTGCAGATGTTTTCTGGTAAATCTGGTATTTTAATACACGTTCTCCTTCAGTGAAACTGTGAGATTTGGATCTGGATAATAATAACTCAGTGACATTGGAAAGCAGAGTTGAAGGAAAACCAGTAAAAGGGGGAGGGGGAGAAATCAAACAAAAATAGAAAGCTCAGCAATTGTCCACTTAAGCGATACTCCAATTTATTTCTGCATGGAAAAAGTGTTAAGTTTGCAGGTCAGTCAAACAATCACATTTCTTCTGCTTTCCCCAGCTCGCTCAGTGGCTCTTGTCCTGTGAGTGGGATGTGCGTTTCCCTGGACTCTCCACCCCTAGGATAGGGTGGGAAGTTCGACATGAATACAGCGGGAAAGAGAGAGCAGCTGGGAGAGGAGACAGACTTCCAGCGCCTATGTTAGCATATTCCTCTCCTGCACGGGTCCCGTTTGCGGCACAGGACCAAAGCAACCAAATCCTGTTGCAAACTGCCAGGGGCCACCTCCATCTCCAGGGGCAATTCCCAAACCCACAGAACTCTTTTTGCTGAAGTCACTGCAATTTTTGTTTATATTTGGGGTCTTCAATGAAAGCATGGCCACGGCCTTATAGCGTATCACTGTATAGCAACAATGATTTAAATTTAAATCTGCAGAGCTGTGGCATGTAATAAAAATTGCCACATCTCATCGTCAGCTGTCCTCAGTCAGCCTCACAGACCAGCGTACATCCCTAATGCTCCCACCACTCTGTGGTGTAGTTGGGACCATTGCAAATTCATGCTCAGGAGAATCAATCCCAGCGCTAAGTGCTGAACCTCATTGGCATCCTGCCAGTGGACACATCATGCCGAGGATAGGGTCAATTTACAATTGGTAAGGATTGTAGTAGGTCTTACACAAGCTGTGACTGACAGCATCCTTTTCCCAGCAATGCTGGTTTAGAGCAGAAAGGTAATATTTAGCTAATAGCTTCCTTGGAAAACTAGGCTCAGCCTGGTGTTTGTGTACAGTAAGCTGGCAGAGAGGAGGATGTGGAGCAAAGCCATCGGCCCTCAGTAACCACCAGATTCACTTGCTTTCCCTCTCTGAGGGCTGTATTCTCCATTGTCTGCTGGGCACATGGTGGAAATTTCGTCCCCCCATGTGGATCTCTTCCACGGGGGAGCAGAGACCATGTTCCCCCACTGTGCCAGTATGCAACCAGCCAAAGGCCTCCTTCACACTGGCTGTGAGTGCAACGTGGTGTCTACTGTAACAAGTAAGCAGCAGTAGCCACATGCAGCATTCAACCCAAGTACAATCAACCCAGTGACCTCTCCTTTACATAGGAGCCAAGGCCACGTGAAGAGTTCCCATTTCAGTGCTCTCCCTGCTGCCTTTGTCAGTGCAGGTCCTGCACGCTGGAGCTCGAGCTCCCCAAAACAGGGAGTGTCCTACTTCTGGGCATATTTACACTTTTCACTAACAAAATGGGGATGTACTGTTTAAAAAAAAAAAAATAAATTGTGCTTAGCTCTTTGCTGACATTTCAAAATTTGTCATCAGGTCTTCCGTCTCACTTAGTCTGGGTGCAGTACAGATGCAATGTATATTGTGCAATGTGGATGCATCAAAGGGAGAGAGAACAAGAGAGATGAGGGTCATTGCACCCATTTTTCAGAGAGGAAGCAGGCAGGCTCCTTCTACCCTAACTCTAGTGGTTGCAGAACACCTTGCTCAGATTTCCTCTGCCACCAGTAGAGGCACTTTGAGAATGCAATTCCTCTCACCCCATCTTCCTTTGGCAACAGCATGAGATTTCCAATGTGACTGGGACAGTTCTCATCCAGCAACATGAGTTCTGCCCCAGGGACTTGTTCCTGTCACATAAAGACCAGGAGAAGCAGCTGGAAGCAGAACCAGGGCAGCCTCTTGTCGTCTTCCTTGAGGACAAAGCAACCTTTTGATGGAGAGAAGGAAATCAGTGCAGTTGTCTCAGCTCCACCATAGGTACCAGCCTGAAGGTCGTCAGGCCTCTGTTAATGACTGCAGTCTGGGCTTTCGGGTAGCTGTGGATGGCATCTTATCTCTGGGCCATATTGGGTGACTAATTTCTGCAAAGAAGACAATGCAAGGAGGCTTAGTGCACTGTTTTACATAATAGCTCTATTGAGTCTGTTTTCTTATGAAAGGAAACCCTTACATGCTGGAGAAAAACTACTTTTTCAAGTAGAAAGAAAATACCGGAAGCTGCTGAAATTAAACTGTGGAGAAAAACATCCCCCATTATTTTCTTTGACCACACTGTTTTGCTTTTTAATAGATGTTTGGAAATGTTCTGTTTCTAGAGTGAACATTTGTATGAATCTGCTACCGGAAACAAATGTCACAGAAAATCTACCACAGGATTAGAGAAGTCAGGAAAAGGGAAATCAGTCAAGTCAATATTGATAGGGACAAATCTCTGTTTAGTTTAGTTTTATGTCCCACAAAGAAGGGGAAGGGAGGAGGGAGTGCCAGGGAGGCGCAGAGAGAGGGAGCCTTTCTGCATGCAATGTTTGCCTTTATGGGTGAGGATTTCCAGGATTAAATTTCCCATCCTGGTTCCCGAAAGGGGGAGAAGGAAAAAAGAAATGTGATCCATAAACATCTTCTCACAAACACTCTGAAAGGCAACCACCCACTGGAATCATGTGTTGTGTGCATTGGACGTGTTAAGTAATCTCAGCCACCTAACTGCCTTGCAAATGCCCTTTAGCGTGGGTTGTGGGCTTAGGGAGAGGAATACCAGAAGGAACCTCATACACCGGAGCAGGGCGAGCCTTAACGCCACAAGACTGCTCCTGATTTGCACCAGTGGGACGAGATGAGAATCGGGCATTGTACTTAAGCCTACAATATCAGTATTATATGTATCATGTGTGTGTATTCTGCTTTTCACACTCTCTCTATAATCTGATTCAAGCACATGTGCGCTCTATTCAACAGAGACCTATTTTTTTCCCTTGTATAGTTCAGGCCTGAGGTCACCTACAATATGAGACAATGCCAGTACAATATTTCTTTGTATCAGACTTGCCAAAACACCACAACTCTCCACTGTGTTTAAAAAGAAAAAAAATAAAGAAACCACAAGGAATTTTTATTTTCTACAACCCCAATCAGAAAGCAGAAGAAGCTGCCAAATTATATGATAGAAACTCCTACGCACAGAACCCAGTAGAGTTGTAAACTGAACTTCTGTAACTTTTTAATTGTAAATCCAGATGCTTTTATCCGCAATTCTTTTCAATGACCTTTCACTTGAAAGTCAATTTGTCAGTCTGCTTACAGTGTCTGAAGAAATCATCAAAGCCACAACACCAAGTCATTCTGAAGATGTTGTTCCCTGCACAACTGCAAAGTTGCTACACTTGTTTCCTGAGTTGGGGCGCTCTCATCTTGCTCCTGCCTGCAGGACTTGAACATGCTCCTCGCTCCAGTCAACAGCAGCAGCACAGAGCTTTGCCCTTTGTAATCTAAACAGAGGAAGAAGAAGGGAAGGAAAATGACTAGGAAACACAAAATCAAAGCCATTTCTAGTCCTTAACACCTGACCTCCATCGAGGGAATCCCCTTAGGTAAATCTGGTCCTTTGTGCAGTTGAACAACTTGGGTTACTCTGAAGGCAAGCACAGCTTGGATGTAATGGAAGTCATTAAACAACTTTAATACTGCTACAACACAGATGAATTTGGCCTCTGGCTGCAGGGTTGGGTGCACAGCATAGTGCTGGGCTTGGCTCCCCCAGCTGAGCACTGACCCTGAATTCCCCACCCAGGCAGGCAGAGCAGTGCAAGGGATACTCATGTCTGCACGCAGACCCAGTCACTGCAGCACTCGCTGGCAGAGAAACCACAGAAACATCCATTTGGAAAAAGAATCCAAGAGCTCAGATATGTTTCCTCCACCTCTTGGGCCTGAAAAACAGGCTTGAGTATTTCCGAAGTTCAGGCTCAATAGTATGTCTGGTGCTTTCTAAGTTTGGATGAGCCAGAAATATGTGAAAGCAATATTTGGTGAGGGTTGGATACTCTTGTTTGTTTTTGTGGCCAATACAGGACCTGCCAAACTGTAAGGATATAAAAAAGGACAAGGAAAGTTGCATGCTGTGGGAGGGTTTTTTAATGTGCCATTTCTAACATGGAGGAAATTTACATGTAAGTTTTGAGAAAAAGCTTCTGGCTGGTTCTAATTATCACCTACCAGTTGATTCCATCAATCCTAAGGGTGGTTATGCTCCCAAGTGTTGATTAATTTTACTGTTATTAATTCCTATTTATTTTAAGTGCTGACAATGTAATCAGCCCAATGAAGAAAACAGAACTAAAACTGCTGCACTGCTGAGGTCACAGGCTACAGGATAGGAATCAGCAAACAGATGATCTGAGTGGGCTTGAAGAAAGTGCTGATATTTTCAGAAGATATTTCCCTCTTCCCCTTTTTAGCTAGCAATGGGGGTAGAACAAGCACATATAACTGGTGGGAGCTGCTGTTCATGAGTCATGAGGAGAGAGGACTCAGGGGCACAGAGAAAGGAGCAGAAGGCATAAAGAGTGAACAAAGCTGGCTGGCAGTCTCCAAATGAAGAAGATCAGGAGAGAGAGAATAGAAAATTAGAGGGTCAGCTAGTGCAGAGCTGCTCAGGGTGAGAGCCACCAGGGCCATGGATTTCTGGTCAGGAGGAGAGCAAAAGCTGATGTTTGGAAAATACAATCTCTGTGTCTTTGGACTGACTAATTCTCCAGTCATTAATGAAAATATTTAACACTGGATGGGAAAAAGGCCAGCAAAGATGACAGTTATCCCCAGAGATGAGAAAATCAGTCAGGATAGAGCCAGACTTGCCCTCAGCTATCATCCAAACCTTATATGGAATAGAATGAAAAACTTCTCAGGTTTGGAAAAGAAAAGAAAAACTGGGTGAGTTTGGAAGCAGAAATACAGGAGTATCATGAGGAAATGTGTTCTTCTATTACTGGCTCAGTCAAAAACAAGCAGTATTGGAAAGCTCATGAGAGAGTCTGTGTTTGTGTGATTCTAGTCTGATTTTTACAAGAAAACGGGGTCAAAAGTTTATCCAAAGTTTAACCAGTATCTGAACTTTCCAATGCTGAGCTGAACTGAACCTCTAACCCAAATCACTCCTCCAAATGTGATGCTATTTAGATCCACTTTTTCAGTTAACCCACTTCATGCTCAGTTATTAGACTGCCTTCACCCTCTCTGCTCTTGCTTACTAACATGCATCTTTGGAGTTAATATTCCTACTGTGGGGATGCAGAAATTGAGGCCAAAGTCATTGTAAAAGACATTAAACCATGCCCTCGTCCCGCTTGCTTTCCTTGTACTCTTTCCACTTGGTGCCTTGGCATGCACATTAAACCATTTTGTATGTCCTTTACACTCAGGTACGGGGCTCAGCAGGGGAGATGTGGGCTGGATGGGTGTAATCACCCAGGCTGCTGCGGCTGCTGCTTTCCCTGCCAGACCGTCGTCGATCTCACTGCTACGTGGTGCTTCCCTGGGTCTTACCCAGTGCCTTTGCCTTTTAACTGCCCAGCCTTGGGGACAGGGTGAGGGGGTCTGTGTGTGTCTCTCCACGCCAAGAAAAGTCCAGCATGAGAAAGCTATGGCCCATGGTGTCACTGCGGTACAAGCGTACAGGCATGGTGCCTAGTAAATATGCCAGGGTCTAAATATTGGAGGAAGTGTTGGGTCCCAGGGGCAGACTGGGATGGGGAGATTGCTACTTTTACCTCAGAGTGGCTCCACTGGCACCCATAGGTCCTGCCTAGGGCTTTTCTGCATTATCTGTACATCACCAGTTTAAGGAGAGCAATAAATTCCATCTCTTGCATGTCTCAGTGCAGATGCACTTTGAGATAGCAGAACTGTGTTTCAAACCAGCCAGGCCAGCCTAAGAAGCAAAATAAGTTCTTCTTGTAAAGCAATCCCCATATAGCTTTGTCAGCTGTAGGGACTTTAAGCAGCGGTTATATCTGCCGAGGTGCTGCTTCTTCACAGCCCTGAGCCACATACTCTGCAGCAAAAATCTGGTGAGGTTCCACATAGCCATGAGATTAAAAGCAAATCCTCAAAATTATTTAAGCTGTGAGGAAGTAAAACCTGAAAAGTAAACTCTGAGGCTGTATAAATTTAGGATCTCAAACTCACCTCAGAATTTAATCCTTAGATGTAATTTGTAGATTGATAATTGTTGTATTAAAAGCAGAGAGGCTCTGAAATTTATTCAAACAGATACTGGAAAGGTATCCCCTTATAAAAACAACTTCTCAGATTCCCCCAGGCATTTGTATATTCCCAGCTGACTTTTCTGTTTCAATAGCAAGAAGAGATGCAACTTATAGAGAGACACCACTTCTCTTCTGTCAAATACTGCACATTCCAGAGTGCTTGCTCATGCTACATCCTTCCCTATGGAGCTGCTGCCTAACTTTCCCAAAGCCGATATTAATATCACAGACCATTATAATACAGTTATTTTCATGGAAGCCTGGGAGGAAGTCACATGGCATTAATTGGTCCCTGGTGCCCATAAGGTCTCCATTTAGTTTGTTGTTTTTACTCGCATAAGCAGCAATGAAGTGAAAAGCTGAGGAAGTAGCAGTGATTGTCTTAAATGAGTATTTTTTTAGTACCTGTTTTGTTAATGAATCATTGTTCCTCTTAATTGGATGAACATATTTATTAGGCAGTGCAAGGACACACGCACACACATTCTCCACCAGCCAAACTGAGTTTTCACAACTTCTCTGCACCTGCAAGGGCTGGACTGCCCTGGGTACTGGCGACAGTGTACTCTGTCTAATGCCCTTGGGCCAGGCATCATCCCAGCTCCGTGTCAGGAAGGAGCACGGTGTGGTGGCCGTACAGTCATCTTCCTCTGTCCTATGTGCTTTGCTGAGAAACTCAAAACAGTAGCAACACACGCACACACACAAGACCACCAGAAGGGTCTTTCTTGCCAAATACTTCTGCTCCTGTCACCTGCCAGTTGAAAGCAAATATAGCTCTTCCACTGGTACTGCCTCCTATTAACCGTATGTGCCCAATTTTGAGACAGCTAAAGCCAAGAGTGTCAAACTGGTCCGGTTATAAACTTGTCAGCGCACGTGCATGTGTGTACATTGGAAAATAGGGCTGTCTGTGTCTGACTACATGCAACATCA
The DNA here is from genome assembly GCF_018139145.2 of Gymnogyps californianus. NCBI lineage: Eukaryota > Metazoa > Chordata > Aves > Accipitriformes > Cathartidae > Gymnogyps > Gymnogyps californianus. Next base: position 21,539,820 of record NC_059473.1, read on the forward strand.
GTGCAGCAGAGAGGCAGGGAAGAGCATGATCCTGCAGACAAAGGACAGCACTGAGAGCCCAAAGAGCTGAAGTCTCATTGGTGACATGTAACTTCTACAAGAATTAGCAAACTCCCTTAATACTGATGTCTAATTATTTGCAGTGCTCTAAGGATGTGTTTATAGCTGTTTTGTTAGAGTTGGTTAAAAAAAAAACATTCCTGTCTAACATTTTTTTCAATAGAAGATTGTATGTTAACAATTTTTTTTGTCACAATGTGTACTTTCTGCCACATTTTTTATCTTTTCATTGAAGAGCTGAAAATCCTCAAAACCAAAAAGTTTTGGCTGAAAACAGCAACAATTCAATTCAGAAATGCTACTGTGGTACCTCACAGGAATGGTAATTTGGCTGCCTCATTCTTCTCAAGGATTTAGACTCCCCTGCTAAACACCAGCTCCCAAGATGCATCTCAGGGAGGACTGCCACGGTGCACCATGACATCCTTCCTTCAAGAGAGAAAACGCATGCAGGTTAGGAGGAGTGCATGACGGCCGCTGTCGGTCAGCTGGGAATGTGCTCAGTCAGTCATTCACACAAACGGATACCTGAGGCAACTAATCCCCACAAGGTGTCATAGCAGCATTTCCTAATCGAAACTTTCCTCTTCCCCTCCTCCCCCCCCTCCCCCGAAGTTTTCAAGTTTGGAGGCATTTTGGATGAAAACCCAGGTTTTCAAACATTTATGAGAAACAAAACAATTTTTCCCACAATTTTTTGTGGAAAAATTTTATTTGTGTATTTTTTTGGTATTTGTATGTTTTTGTGCCTATATTTCTTAGCCTACAATCAATGTGAAAGAAAACCTCTGGCAGAGAGAGTAAAAGACAGCATCCCTCTAATCCACTGAATTTAAAAACTATCCTGATGTTTTTGAACACTGACATTGTGAGGCATACAGTGCTGGACATTTTAGCAATAGCACCCAACTTTTGCTATGTTCACTTCAACTGCTTCCAAAACTCTCCTGTTGCCAAAATCTTCAGCTTCTCTTTTGCCCATCAGAAAAAGGCTCCAGTCTCATCCTCGACAAAGCTTGCATACTACAATCATGCCTAATCAATTAAAAAAATCTTAGTAGTATCAAGAACTGACTAGTGGTGCTGATGGAAATGTTTTCAGCAGGTTGGCACTTCATCAAGCAATGCTATTGAATAGTATCAGGGCCTCTGAAAAGTCACAGATTATCCATGCCCCAGTCTTCCTGCCCTCTCCCAAAACCCTGCCTGTTAAAATCATAGAATCATAGAATCGTTTAGGTTGGAAAAGACCTTTAAGATCACCAAGTCCAACTGTTAACCTAGCACTGCCAAGTCCACCGCTAAACCATGTCCCTAAGCACCACATCTACACATCTTTTAAATACCTCCAGGGATGGTGACTCAACCACTTCCCTGGGCAGCCTGTTCCAATGCTTGATAACCCTTTCAGTGAAGAAATTTTTCCTAATATCCAATCTAAACCTCTCCTGGTGCAACTTGAGGCCATTACCTCTTGTCCTCCGTTGGGTGACTAAGGAACCCATTAGAAGCAAAAAGGCCTCACAAAAGAAAAGGCTGAGTTTTTTATCTGAAATCAGCCATTTCAGTCCAATTCCATTCCATAAAGAACTGAAAGTCTTTTTTGTTTTTATTCCAAAGCCAAATGAAAGCAATTTTTGAACTTCAACAGTTGTTGCAAAATGGAATTGTCATCTTGTGGACAGCACCACTGAGCATATGGTGTTACTGTCAAATAAATCTCATTTAATATTAAAATGAATAACATTGCACTGATTGCATTCTTCAGTGTATTTTTAACTCACTCAAGCCCTATCTTTTCTCATCTAAATAGACCTTTCAGAGAATCTAGGAGTTTTGCTGAAGAATTGAGTCCATTTTGCTATGCAACATATTTTGCTATGCAAGCTATCCATTTTGCTATGGCATTTGCTCTGCTTTGCAAGACCACCACAACAGGAAAAAATCTGTTTGCTTCCTCTTCCTGGGAGCATTGGACATCTTGCAGGAAAGCTTGTTCATCAAACTTTAACAAGTTATAGTTCAGTTTTGCTGGTTCAAGCAATTTGGATAATCTGGAGAAATAGTCTTAATTTTTTCCTAAGAGCTTAGTCACATCAAAGCAACCCTGCATTGTTAGTGTGCATTTAGATATTTGCTAATGAAAGACCCCTAGATATCCAACCACGGCTGGCCAACTGTGCAAACTTCTGCAAATTTATTATCAATTTGAGATTCCTTGTAGGTCTCAAATCTAAGCTAAAAAAAGTATTTTAACATATTTGAACACGACATGCCTGTGAGGTACAGCCGTGTAACTATGTCCATTACACCCAAGGGGAGCTGAGGTTCAGGGGTGTGAAAACTCACATCCTCGAGTATTTTGGTGCAAAGACTCTTAATTTCAAACCATGTTTGAGGAGCTGGACCAAAAGAGGTCCTGAAAGTTACTCGGAAAATTTGAAGCAAAATAAAGAAGTGACCTGGGGTTTCTCAGCACCCAGCTCAGGTGAGGCAAACACCTGCATCAGCTGTACCTTCCTCATGAAGGTCCTAAGTATGTCCAGCTGTCAAGGAAGCTCTGAGGCTGAAGCACTACACTTGTCCCCTGCTTTTCTTTATTTTAAAAGACCTATAGGACAATTGTTCTCTAGTTTGTTTGCATTCAGTTTTATTTTGAAAATTTTTTGCTCTTTCTGAAATAGGAACTGCACACATACAGATCAGGCTGAACAAGTCATTTCAGCTCCCTCTGTCTCAATTTCCCTCTCTATACAGTGAGAATGGTGAAACTTCTGTAAAAGTATTGAGTACCTATGGACAGAAAGAGCAGTTCAGTCAAATTTTACCTGACACATCTCAGTATAGATTGCATGGTTTTTTCTCTGTGTCCATGTTCATGTCAAAAGATACAGGACAATTAGTACTCACAAACCAGCATCCTACTTTGAAGGGCTACATCTTCATCTGGTATTAGCAGTCATAGCTCCATCCACGAAGCTGTACCAATTAACCAGCAGAAGACCTACGGCTGCAGCAAGGAGGAAAGGCAGGCACAGCATTTCCCAGGGTTTTATGCTGACTTGAGCTCCTTTTGTCCAACACTTGACAAGGGGCCCATACTAAATAGGAGGGCAAAGGGCAAAGGGCAAAAGAATGATACTAATTCACAAACAGCCTCATAAAACTATTCTTGTTGGCCCTTTAAAAAGTTTTAACTGTCTGCCAAAATAACTACACATGGATGAGGTCACCATGAGCAGTCAGCAAGTCTTGCTATACAAGAGAAAGATCTGTTCACATTTTGTTTAAATCAAGTACAATAGAGGGGATCGCAGTCTGGCTAGCTGGCCACCGTCCACCTATTTCCTTATCAGGCAATCACTAGAAGTGGACAAATTTGAGCTTCAGTCTTAACTTAGTGGTGTCCATAGGTTAAAAAAATACATGTGATCCAGAGGGTATTTCCATAAGACGCTGATTCCCAATTCAGCAAAGCACTTCAGGATGTGAAAGTATCATTGGTTTCGTTTGTCATTACCTGCTGCTTCATACGAAAGGACCTACCTTGCACACAGGAAAAGAGCCTTTTGTACTACTGTGGGTCAGGGTGCTCTCAGTGTTTTCTTTTCTTCACATAAACTATCGCATGAAGTAAATAAAAAAGATTGCCGAACAACACCACCTGCTTTTCTGTTTTCAATGGGAAAAAATCACTTTTCTGACCACAGCTTTTTGAATCTTATAAATACATCATTTGCATACCAGATTACTGTTCAGTTCCAGATCATATTTTATTCAAGTATATCTTAGACTTCCAGTTTTGTCTTTTGTCATAACTTCCCTGTCCCATATTTATCAAATAAAGCTTAACTAACAGCTCATTTTTTGTTTGTTTGGTGTAGTGTGGTTTTTTGCCAATGACAAAGATAATGTATTTATTTATTTGGTTTGGCAAACAGTAAGACTTTTTTCTCACATAACTTTCTTTGCAGTTCTTTCACTCTCGCTAAATACATCACTCCATTAAGCAATGAAGTCTGCTACCTCTATACACCCCCCACACAAGGATCACTTCATTTATCACAAAGATTCAGCAGTGAAGCAGTTATCATTTTATTTTGTTGCTTTTTTTACAGGACTAATAAGGATAGTTTTATGAGGGTATTTGTGAATTAGCATCTATAATTTCCCCTTTGCCCTCTGATCTCTCTGTCTGAGACCCTTGGCAAGAGCAGAACAAAATGAGCGTAACTGAATACAAAACCATGGGAAATGCTGTGCCTGATTTTGTTTTGCTCAACAGCTGGAAGAAAGGGAGCAACTTCAGTGGTGGTGCTAAGCTTCTTAATGCCAGGTAAGGATTAAGGATTTCAACGAGATGAGATAATTAGCGTACGTATGCTCTGAAGCAAATAGAGAAAACCAGGCTAACCAAGCTCTTCAGAAGCACTGGTCCAGTTAAATAGGGTTAGTCTGAGCTTTGGATGCTCAAGTTTTGATGCGGGAAACCCACTTGGATGAGCAAGTGGCTCCAAGAGGGCCAGAACTGATGGAGTCAGGTCTAAGAAGTCCTTGCCAGTGCAAATTTTCTGAAGGCTACAAGGACTCAGCTCATTAGCCTTTTCCTCAATAAGAACACTAGCATGGTGTCTGCAGGAATTTTGCCTGTTTTAAACCTTCTGCCCTCTCCAGTCTGATTGAGTTGAACTGCCAGGTTCGAAAGTACTTGAGGGAAAGGACAAACAAATACTCACTCATACACTCACACACGCATGTGCATACACACACACAGAGAACACGATTGCATAAACTCCATTTCCTTAGGAAGTAAGACTAAAATTGAAGTACGTGTTTACACAAAATAGCAAAGCAAAGCAGCCAAGACTTTGGAAGGCTTTCAGCCAGATCCTTGTCTTCTGTAAATCAGTGTGGAGGGCAATGGAGCAGTACCAATTTGCACCAATTTGGGGCATCTGGCCCTTATTCTTGACTAGTCCATTGTATATCCAGTCTTTGCAAAACGAAAATGTCAGGTTTTTGAGACCAGGATCAAAGATGTGTTGGAAAGAAAGTTTGCTAGGGAATTGAAAATTCACAAGGGATAGAGCATGAGGGCTAAATAATATTATTTTAAAGTAATGGCTACAACATTTTCAGGAAGCTTGCTTTCCCTGGATACATCCCATTTTAAGGCATCACTGTTCAGTCTCATAAAGCAAGCTATTGCTGACAAAATAAACTCCAGTTCTTCTTGCTGTTTCAATTACTGCATTGATCAATTTGAAATGTCTGTTTGCTTGACGTGACTGTGAGTGTAAATGATCTGAAATGCAATACGGCGTTGCAAGATGATTTGAACCACTCTTTGAATCTTTCTTCCTTTCTTCAGGATGATGGTGAGCCAAAAAAGAAAATGAAACCTGATTTAGGGAAGCACCTACAACAGTTATGGCCTGCCTTGATTCAACGTCCTAAATAAAATTACTATGTTGTGTTTCATTTAATAACAAAACAAAAAAAAGGAACCACTGAGTAAGTTCCTCTGAACACAGTTTATTAGGTAGCCTTTGTTCCCAAGTGATCTGTCTACAAGGCCTTTGCAAGCTGCTGAATTTCTGTATACATATTTGTGTCTCTGTCCTGGAGCAAACCATTGTCAGGCAGGAGCCTGAGACAGTGGTCCAAGTGTCCTGGTTTCGGCTTTGTAACCAAGTTACACTTATTTCTACATCTCATGTGCTTCCAGGCAACTGGAACCTTCAGCTGGGGTCTTCGTAAAGAAACAAAGAATGAGGCCCAAAGTGAATTAAGATTCATGCCCTCTATGGCACAAAAACTAGCTCTTTAGAAAAGAATATCATCTAAGATGACAAGGAAATGTGTTTATAATGTGTTCACTGTACACTCCAGAAGAAAAAGGTCAAAAAGCAAAAGACCTGACCTTTAGGTCAGTGACTTCTAAAGAGTGTTGAGATGAGTACCCAGCTATTTCTAAGTTCGCCATTGGCATTGACATTACCATACTATAATCTTATAGAGAAAGTAATTTGATTCATAACCCAAAAGCAAGGATGTCATGTGGAAAACAAGGCACCTTTCCTCCAGTCAATGAAAAAAAGACATCTAAAACATAAAACCAAAGCCACCTGTTTTGGTGTGATCTTTGTCCTTGTCTAATGAACTGATTTGAACCACAGCTCCCAGAACCTGCCCGCTACAGGTGAGACTTAGAACAAGAAATCAGGTACTGTTATGTGTGCACTTTCAGAGAGCCTAGGCACCAGATTTAGCAAAAGTCAGTAATCTGGATAGCGTGGAGATTGTCTGAGCAGATATAAATTCTTCTGCACAGGTCGAACTTATTCCCTGTAATGCCAAACAAAAACATAATTCATAGGTCAAAGCATGACGTGTGAAAATTATAATTCACTTTTGCCTGAGTTTTTTGTTGACTGACAGGCTATAGGCTTTTCTCAGCTTGTTCCTTGTTTCTTTGTGGTTGCAAGAACCACAGTAGAGAAATTAAGATCATACCTACCTGGCCAGATTCTGGTCCAAGAAATCATACTTCCATGTATGAGAATCTGTAACCATTTGATCATTGATTGTAATAAAATACAAACTCATCTAATTCCTTGCCCCAAACCCACATCAGATTCAAAGTACTTCATGTCAAGTCCCTGCACCCTGTTGTTTCTGCTACTCACTAGATGTGTATTGGAATCTGGCTGACCAAGAAGTGCTGGGAATGTCTTCTTCTGAAAAGATATTTCGTACTCTACAAAATAGTTTTGATTCAGCCAAACTTCAGGAAAACTTATAAGACAGAGCTGACATCAGCTCAAAATCCAAGATCCATGCACACCTTAGGCTTTTGGAGAAGTTCAGGCATGGAGGTTAACTTGGCCACTCTCTCAGCTGCTTGATAACGGCAAATTCATGCTGCAAGTGCCTTCGAGGGACTTCATGATGTGGCTAACGGGCATAATTTGAAGTGTTTCTCCTACTGCAAATGATGCCACCAGACTAAAACAGCGTGAAACATAGCCCTACTGCTGCTCAGCTCTCTCTTCACTGCCGTTTCCTCATGAATCCAAGTACCCCTCTGGCATTTCCCGCAAGGGCACCTTGTTATCCACAGCAATTAAAATGTATGTATGTAAGGGTGATACTGAGGAACTCCTTGTGCAGACCGTCTCCTATCTTTCAGAACATTTTCAAAATCTCTGTCCCAGTTGTTAGAAGAAAATGAAGCTGTACGGTTAGGAAAATCGTCTGAAAAGATGCAATGTTTGGCTTCTTTCCTCAGATCCAGAATGTACTATGTGTTCCTTGGATAATGGACAACATGCTGGGTAGTTCCAGATAAGGTATCCAATAATTCTATTTTGTGTCCCCACTTTTCTTGCCCTTGTTCCAGAGAAAATTGGACGAGTGCCTGAGAAATAATTTTATTGTGAGGAGAATTATTATGAAAACGTACTCTGCTATTTTTCATTGACCTCTAAAATGAACTCCCTAATTAAGTGCAAATGGGAAACTGACTTGGAGCAGGTTGTCTCTAATCTTGGAAAAGACAGACACAGTAAAGTTTATGAACTTGATAGACTGAACCTGCCAAAAGTCAATTTTGCTTTTCTTCCATACACTGCACATAGAATATCTATAATATGTTGCTGAAAATTATGAAAAAAAGGAATTCCTTAGACATCTGTTTGCACTGAAAGTTAAAAAAAAAAAAAAGAAAAAGAAGATGATATTCCAGATGATAAACATTTGTGCAGATTAATCTTTTATGCAGTAGCTTATATCTTCTTCTTAAAGAATCTTTTCTTCTTACTGAGTTGCAACATAATTGTAAGAAATTGCATTCATATTAAAAAAAAAAAGATGTTCCTACATGCTGTGGAACTTATTTCTACTGAACTTACATATAGGGAAACCGTGTTAATAGAGAAGAAGAGACTAAAATTACTTCAGTAAACTGCAATATGCAAATTTCAGTTCTTGCTGGAAGTGAACCTAAGTCTTATGGTGAAGTTATAGGGAAATATGAGTACATTACACATGAGTGTCTGTATGCATGCAGATAGAGCTACCAGAGATTTGCCACTTCAAAAATGATAGACAAAAATTTATGGCACTGGCTCACATGGATGTGCCAGGCCAAGAGGGAAGTGATATAAGAATAAGGAACCCACCGTATGGATTCACTCCTTCTACATGGTCTGAACAATGACAGTCCAGTATCAGAGAACCACTTGAAGTACAAGGTTGCAAGCTAGACCTAAGAATACTCTAAGAGGCAGGGTAGGTAGCCCTACAGGCTGCTGCGCCTCCATGAGGTCCCCCTGGGCACCCTGCACTCATGGCTGGCACCACCATGGTGGCCAGATGCTGGAGTCCCTGTAGCTCAGTCTCAGTTGCTGTTCTGTTTGCTCTGCCTTGCTTCCTCTACTTTTTTTTTTTTTTTTAAATAATTGACCATAATCTTACGTCTTACTCTAATTTTATGGCCTTGATCTCAGGACTAGATCCATGCTTGTGGTCTCCACAAATGCTCCTTCAGCTCATGTGCTTCACAAGGGAGAGGGCACTGCTACGGCAGATCTGACATCATGCCAGTGGACTACAGAGGGTTTCTCTTACTACCTGGCTGTAGGGCATTAAGAGTAATGGAAAACAAGAGGACTCCAAATACAACTGTGAAAGCTAAGATAATTGAAATACAGGCCATAGAATGAATTTAGCTTCTGTCTGAAAATCTTCAGGTTTTTTTCCAGACCTTGGCTACAGCTATGTGACTGTGTTTCTGTTATTTCCCACAGTGGAGAAAACCAGCAGTAGTTCTGCTAATATCAGTGTGAACCTGATGGAAGATCAGAATCAGACGCAAGAGATTTATTCATCCGTTTCATCCAAAAATATGTAGTCATCATAATGTGAAATGTGTTTTGTACCTATTCACATAAATTCAAATGCTCTTAAGTAATACAGATATGAAGTCTCTTCACCAACCCTCGCAATACATCTGCTGGAAAGATCACCTTTCATCAGAAAGGAACACTTCCTTTATGAGTGACTAAACTCCTTTGAAACCTTTTTTATTTCCCAGGGATGTTTTTTTCCATAGAAAAAAGATTACTCTTGCTCCACAGGTCTCTCTTAATAAGATCTTCATTTAGCTCTTTGACTTTACTTTTCATTAGTGACTAGCATAGTATCATCAGACTTCTTGGTAGTAAAAACGAAGGGCCATTTTCCTTTTGAGCTGCAAGCAGAGACAAGCTAGAAAGTATAGTATACAAATCCATGAGGAAACTGATGTTTCTCTCATTACAACAGACTGTTGTGGTAAATGACTGATTTACACCAATGCAAGTGACATGAAAAAGAAGACCTGCAGTATTTTAAGATGAAGAAATAGGGCAAGAAATGTCAAGTGACATGAGAAAGGCCATTAAAGCAGATTCTGGTGTTAGAATTTGCTCACACTTCTGCACTGCAGTGCATATAAATGTCTGCTGCATCTTTCTTTGCACTCAAGTGTTAAGAAGCATCCAAACATAAATGCATATTGTATGTAGGATATCTAAGGACTCTGTGGGTGATTTCAGAGTGTTCTGAATATACGGGGAGCAGGACTTCTTCTCCAACACAGATTTACTACCTGCCATTTGGCAAAAATGTAACTTTCCATTTTTAGCACTCTCTCTTGCAAAATGCTGAATGGCCTCAAGCCTCCTGATGCCTAGAACCTTGTACCACATGGCCCTAACTATGGTAATATGTTGTGCATAAACCAAATGGTACGTCATGAGTATACAGATGGTACTTTCACTGAAAGTCAATAGTGGCCACACATGTGCAGGCAGGAGAAGATATTGCTGTAGAAGCTGCATATAGAAACCACATCTAAATTTTACTGTGCTACAAAACTGCTCCTTAAAACTACTTTCAATAACAAATGTCATCATTTAGTCTAGCAGATCAAAACATGACATGGAAGTCCATCTGTGTTATTCAAAGCCCTCGTGCTGCCAAAGATCTTATATCTAATCTAATTTGTTTTATATGTACTTATTAGCACCTAATTCTGGGTTACATCACTAAAATCTTTCTTAGGACATTGGCATTTCCCCAGAAAGTCTATTTTGCCTTGATTTGTCTTGACTTTGTCTTGATTTTGGCTCTATCATGATCTTTCCCTCCAGATTTAATATAAAGGGGTTCCTGACATTTATGGAACAAACACCTGCTGAAGTCCTTTGGGCATTTTGAGTCCAAAAGAACAATAAAAAAGGCTTATCTTGAATGTAAGACTTGGTAAACTGATTTCTTGTAATAGGCAGGAGTGCATCATGATTCTGAATTGGGGTTGTTCCTTAGAGTGAGCTCTGAATGTCAGGTGTCATGAGAGCGTGAGAACACTTACTTAATAAACAGAGATCCCTGTGACAGTCTCTCCACTGATTTTTTTCACCTCATAAATATGTCACTTCAGCTCCTTGCTCTTTTTGAGAAATCTTCCATCAACTCTGATGAAATGGAACAATCCTGGAAGTATTTAAAGACAGAGCTAGGCTTCCATTTATGCTTTTGCTGGAGAGAAGAAATATTAATAAAAAAAAATCAGGTCCCATTTTAGGGTCAGATATATTGGACCATCATGTCCCATCTTCATTTTGTTCTGAAGAGACTGGCTCCATGGTCAAGTGCTGCCATGTGGGAGAGAGAGTTCAATCGGAGTTTGTCTCTAGGCTTTCAGAGCGGCAAATGCTTTGGAGAAACAGTAAGGAGTGGAATAGAAGAGACTGGAAATCTATTTCAGGCTCTGTTACAGATTCCCTGTGTCACTCTATAGGCAATCTTTTAGGTCCAGGTTTTCAAAAGTCATCAATTAGATATTTGGCAAATTGATTCTGAAAGAGTGTTGGTTTGTACAACATCCAGCTGCTAATGTTGCACATCCTCAGTTCATGGCTCTTACAGAATTCTGCAGCATGCCCTATAAATACTGACTTTGAATACCAAATAAATATGTTTTTAATCTTTTTTTTTAGAAATGTGATGTTTCCTTCACATCATAGTAAAGATAAACTTGATGCTGAATATGCAGACATTCTTCAGAGCAGGACAGGGACTACTGAAAGACTTCCAAATAGGAAGGTCTGCAAAGTGTGGAACTGTTCAGTTCAGAGGAGAAAGCTAATACAAGAAACACAAAAAAGAATTTTAAGAACTAATAGAAGGAATAAAGAAAGAATACTGCTGCTTTGCATTTCTTTATACTTCAAAAGGGCCAATGGATCATGTTCTGGCAATCAGATGGACTACTGGGCTAAATGAACTTCTGCTTGAATCCCACTGGGCAATTCCTACAGCAGACACGGAAATGTGATGTGTGATGCAGGCCAAACTGAGGTCCTGCAAATGTGTTCTCAGTCATTACTCATCTTAAGAGAGTGCAATGCACTCTTAAAGATTTGTAAAGTGCTTGAGATTCTCTTATACAGGGTGTGAAAAATCATAAGTGTGTGTGAGTGCATGTGTGTCTGCACATGCTTCCTTGAGAGGGTTTTAATTTATGGACAGAGACTTTTGCCCACAAATAAACACAGCCATACATAGTTTCATGTCCTCTTGAATTAACCCATCTGGCCAGACCTCAGTGTCATGGACTGGATTCATTCAGATAATGAAAGAGGAAAATAACAAGGATTAGTGAAGCAAAATGGAAAGTACAAGTGAACTCAGGGAAGATGAAGGTGTCTGGACCTAGTCTACAGAAAATGTATTTTAAGTGTATTTTGTCCCAGTATCTACCTAGCACAACTCTTGATACAGTTCCAGTCACAGCAGTATCTACGGGCTGTGTACCACATGATGTGGAAGCTTGTACACCCTAGCAAGTGTTAGCTGGGCAGCTCTTTTTAATTTTCTTTGCCTGGTTTTCAGTACTATCACCACAGCAGCAGTTATGCTCAAGATTATGTGTCACGTTGAGTTACAGCTTGATCATGTCACATTTCTGTCATAGCTTGACATTGGCTTCAAATTCAGTGATCTTCCACATAAAATCAAAGTTGTAAAATGAGGTCCTTCCCACGTGAGTAAACATGATAAATAGAGGATATTGATTAAAAAAATGGGAATGTAAAGTTCTTTTAAATATTGCTAGCATGGGAGTTTAGCCCTATGGTTAAAGAGCGATTGACAAAGCTGTTTCTATGCTTAAAACAAGCTCTTAACAAATGAGGCAATATTTCATCAGGGTTTATTTATCATCATATTCAGTCTGATCAACTTTAGTAAAGGAGACAAATACAGAGTCTAATTGTTCAAATATTAACCAGCTGGTACACAGGCAGCCTTTTCATTGCTGCTTAAATAGCAAAATTGTGACTCCTTTTAATCACAGAAAATCAGAGTAGCTCACAGAAACAGCGTCACTAAAGCCAGATTACTAACTGCTTGCCAAGGGAATTCACCCTAACCCCTAGGAGTTTTCAGTGCCTATGCTGTTGTTGTCAGCAAGCTGTAGAAAAGGATTGAAAGGAAGATGTGTACCTAGAAATTGGAAATGGACTTAAAACTTCTCAATCAGCAGCTGCTGAACACCAGACCTTCCATCAGATGTTTGCAGATATGAAAGCGATCCCACCCTGTTTTTCACCCGAAATGAAATAAATGCATAGATTCAAGCAATACAGAGTTGAAAAGCAATGCTTGTACCTTACTCAGAAACTTAAAGAATTTCTTCTGTGTCCTTCTCCTTCCCTTTCCCCCAGATTTAATAAAGTCTTTGCCTCCTGAGCACAGTGAAATTCCACTTTGCCAATCATGACTTTAACGCCACGATCTTCAGCCCACTCGATTGGGCTCCTGCTAGCTTCGGCAGCACGGTATCAGGGCTCCAGTGATGTCTTCTTAAAAGCCATTTTTGATATGTGCTGATCTGTTAACCTCTTCTTTCTCCTGCTAATGGCTATTACAGTAAGAGAAGTTAAGAGTAAGGACAATATTTTTAAGGGAAACATGGCATTCTTGGTTTCACTTGTTGGTACATAAAAACTTGGGACTATGGGAGTGTGACCTGCTTGATTTCCAAGTACACAAACCATCTGCCAAGATCTGAGCAGACTTTATCAGGAAGATGGCTCAGTTCTCTGCCTGTGCCTGACTAGTCCAAAGAGCTTTTCTCTAGCCCAGATCAGGATCTGCAATCATTTATAGAGCTGTTCAGGAAATTGAATTTCTTTTCCTCTGAAAAAAATACAGCTTTTTTTTTATTTCAGTAAAATAATTCACAAAGAGTAGAAAACACAGCCTACCAAAACCTACTGTTTCAATTACTGAAAACAAAACAAAAACCTCCAAAAAACCAAAAACATGTTTCACTTACTAGCGACCTCAAGTACTGTCCCTGAGACTGAGTTTGTTTGTTTTAAAGTTCCTTTTTACCAAAAATTTTCAACTAGCTGTTAATGAGCAGGGCCTTGGACCTGCTGTTGTTGAAGGCAACAGGAGATCTGGCACAGGATCAGTCCTGCAATGATCAAAATGAGGATTTCCCCAGATGATCTCTTGTGTAGGAATACTCTACACAAAAGTTACAGAAGAGAACTGAAATAAGGCATAATGGAGAAAACATCCAGAAAACATTGAATAGCAGGCAGCAGATTTTCTCAGCATAGGCATCTGTACATTAACAGTGATCCAGCTTAAACAAAGGTTTTAAGAAAGACCCTCTCCTGTTACATTCTCTTTTTGGCTTCAAACAGTGCAGATAAAGATGCGATACCTGTTCCTTTCCACAGCACCTGGGACAAACAGTGGTGACTTTCCCCAGAGTTTTCATGCATCAGTATTGACCTGTTCCTCTGAAACCACTAATCCTTGACTACTTCTGAATGAAATAGAATATTAAAAGAGATTTCCTCCTGAGCCCAGTAAAGAGCTTGAAATTCTTCCAACTCTGCTAGCCTGCTAATCCTTAAATTATATATGTTTTTTTAATCTGGTCTAAGTGGGTGTCTCTGCTTTTAGTCACTGACAGACATGCCTTAATTTTGGTGACTGTTATCCTGGAATTTCTTCAGCTGTACAGTGAAGGGTAAGCTACCTCTCTAGGCTCATCATATGGCCACTATAAAAAAAAAGAAAACTGACTCAGATTTTTAAAAAAATGGGTGCTTAGGAACAGTTCTCTAGGCTGGGCAAAAAGACCTTCCAAAGATTTAGACTTCAAATGGCAATAGTCCTTTGAGTCTTTTAGAAGGTGTCGGCCCTGGAGCTTTATTTAGGCTCAAACTTAGTGCCTGGATTTTGCAAGCGTAATGATCTGCCTGTGGCTTGCAGGGCCAATACTGGGAGCCTGCAGGCATTCAGTCCATTGGAAAATTGGGCCAGTTATCTAAATCCGGCCTGCAGAAATCTAATCTTAGCCAGAAGTTTGCACCATTTGTCAGCACACAACTCTTCCTTCTCCCCTCAGAGGTTTTCCAGATTGCATGTATCACATTTCATTGGGGACTCCTCTTATTTTTTGAGTAGCCTTATGCTTTTTTTTTTTTTTGGTTGGTTGTTTTTGTTTTTAGCCAGCTCTGTCAAGAGATTTCATAAGGTAACTTCATTAAACTTAAGGAAGTTACCACACTGACAGTTTGCAGTGTGTTGTGAAAGGTGTAGTGACTTGGAAAGTCTTGACTCGTTGTCAAAATGAAATGTGCTAGTGCTGTGTGTAAAAACCCACTGGCCCCTCAGGGAAAACAATGAAAATATTCAGCAAAGACACAAGCCTGCCTTTGTATTGTGTGCTTTCTGTTTCTCCTGTTCTATCTTTTTGCTGTGGAGGCCCTCTGATAGAAAATTAAGGCTTTAGTTTTTTATTTCCTTGGTAAGGCAGGGCACAGAATTTGTCGCAATAGCAAATCAGCCAACCATGGGAGCGTAACTACTAAAAGCAGTTAAACTTCTCTCATTTGCAAGGAATCTGAGGTGTCTAAAGGAGTTGTGTTGCACAGCAACCTTCTTTGCAGAGTCCAGATGCTGGTCCATGCACTGACTCACACCAGGGCCGTAATGTGCTCCTAGCGATTCCCAGGACGTCTGTAACTAAAGAACATATGTGCTAGAGCAAGTTCCCCAAGGACCTAGGTCCATGAAAATGTTCACTATCAATGTACCTGTTGTAAGAGGTTTCTTACATCAGGTGCTTAGCTTAACCTGCAAGTGCTTATATTGGTTCCTACATCTTCTAAGCATGTTGCAAGGGAATGAAAATCACCTTATATAAGCCAGTGAAACTGCCAAGGAAGAGAGGCAGTGGAATCATCTTGCCTACCCCATGCCCATCACCACCACTGTGGAACAGGAGTAGTTGCTGGTGTACTGTTTGCCCTTCCATGTTCCTGATGCCAAGACGAAAACCATTTTACCCTAAGGGCTTGCCTTTTCCTGTAGTCGATTCCCTGAATCCAAACGATGCACAGGGCCTTGCGTAAGACTGAACTCCACCTAAGTGTGCCTGAAAGGTATAAACAACACCAAGGTCCAGGAGTTCCCAAAGAGGGTGGTTACTCCCTCTTTCAGTTTCATGGTAGCTTTCCCTTACGAGATCCATGGTGTTGATCTTTGTGATAAGTGCTGTAGGAGGGTCCATACACAGTTCTTCAGAGGACCATGCCTCACCTTTACTTGTACATTAACCCTTTAAGAACAAGCTGAGAGACCCCCCAGCCAAAGAAAAGAGACAGTGCTACATACGCAGCAGCTTATTTCTCTCTCTCCCAGTCACATTGCTATTTTGTAAGAAGTCGACTGATCCGCGCCTTCAAACAGCAGGAAAATCCAGACCTCACTGAACCTAATGATAAAGCATTCATTTTTTAACAAAACCAGGGTTTCTCTGTTCTCTTTCTACCTAAGTGTATGAGGTACATTGGAATGTCATACTGCACTTTGAGGTGAGAAAAACCTTCCTCACTGCAGCAGCTGATCAGGTTGGACCCTGATGAACAGGGGTTTGCTCATTGGACTTTTCTTTCTGAAAAGCTGCCATTCTTTTCCCTGACCCATATTAGACAATACCTCATTTGTTTATGTCCAGTCTTAGTTGCTCTCATGGCAGCTCTCTGGAGGTGCCATGGCATGGTGCTGATTGCACCCTGGGTGAAGTATCGGTCCTCGCATTTTAGCTCACATATGCCTCTGATGGATGATCCACCATTAAACAAGGAGTCCATGCCAACTCTTAAAAGAAAGATTAACAGGTAAAAGTTCAAGACGACTGTGTCTGGCAATGCTTTCCCTGCTATGCCATAAACAAATAGCAGCACAAAATCTTCAGCGATAAGGCAGTGTATTTTATGAAGCAGGAAGCATAAATTACACAAACATAACAGTGGACCTTTAAAAGGCAGTATTGTGAAAGTCATTTGCTGTATTCAAAACACTTTCTCCTTCGAATTTTTTCTCATCATCTCTTCAATTTTTACTCATTGTTCTTAACAAACAGAAAGAAGCAATACCAACAAAGTTGCATCAGATGAAGTTAAAACCAGTCAGAGGTCAAAGCCAAATAAGCCTGTTAGAAATGAATTTGTTGGTTTTTTATTAAGAAACCAATTATCCTCTATTGATAAAGCAAGAGGCTAACGCTAGATCCATCTGGGAGCAGACGGTAGTTTTCTTTCTGTTGCACCCCCACTGCATCTCTGACATTAAATACAGCAGGTGCACAGGCCTGCATGGTTTCCTTTCATTACTCTAAAGAAAACCATAAAGGAAATAGATTGCTGGTTTCTGGGGTGCCCTGTGAGCCAACGGAGAGGGAAAATGGGTCAATGAGTAGCCAACGGGGACAGTAACTCAAGTGGGAGTTTCTGGGACAGCGACCAGGCCCAGGCCCAGTCCAATGCCCAAGCTCAGGCCCCAGACCCAGGCCCAGGCCCTGACTGAGATCCAAGCCCAGGCCCAGGCCCAGGCCTAGGCCTAGGCCCAGGCCCTGCAGGTGCAGCAGGCCCCCGGCCCATGGGCGTGCATCAGGCCCTGCAGCCATGCCAAGGCCCCAGGGGAGCTGGCAGCCACGGGGGGAGGGCGAGGGATGATAGAGTTGTCTGTCAGTTGCTGCTAATCCACTAGAGGCCATTGTGACACAGAGTAAAGGGTGCCTGGCAGAGCATTTCACTCCAGTGCTGCTCAGCCATCCTCTTCATTCAGTTCAAAATGATGAGTTAAGGAGTTTATTTAGTAGATATTCAAGGGGCAGTGGAGTGGAGAAGTGATTCCTCTGGATGTTGCGAAATTTCCCATGTATTATGGAGGAAATTCTGTTAAGCAGAAACATTGATTTGCACATGTAGTTCGTGTTTCAGCAATACAGAGTGTATCTTATTGTGGCGTTTTGAACAGGATGTACAGTACTGTGCAATTATTTGAAATCTAGAAAAACATCCTAACGATTTCTTTTCCTATTTACAGTATTTTAGAAAAGCAGTTGCCTAAGGATTGTTGAGGAAATACTGTGATGGCAGTTAGAAGTTAATTAGTTTGCACTCTCTGTCTTACTCATCCATGAAAATGGGAGAAGAAAAGGGTGATTTTTGAAGGAGAAATGTGTTTCTGCTGGGGTGGATGGTGAGCTATCAGAAAACTTATATTTGCTAGTGATGCAAAGAGAACGCTGGCAACTGGGAAAGGGGAGAAAAGGAATCAAATCAGAGCAAATACAGCCGTCAGGAGGATAAGACAATAGGGAGAAAGGAAGAAAGAGATATCCAAGGGGGCAAGGCTCCAGGCCCACGAACCTGTACATCTGAAGGTAGACAAGTGATCATCTCTAACAACTCTTAGGCCTGCCGTCAGAAGAAACACTTCATGCATTTTAGTTGTCATTTCCATTTATCCCTGCAGCTACCCGAGGATTAGAACAATAGCATTTGATGAAATGCGGTAAGGTGGTCAACCAAGTCTGGTCTTCCATTGAAGAGAAACCCTACCAAATTGGCTAATTAGTATTAATGAGATAATTCTTCCTTTCTTTTCTGTTATGTATATACACTATACAACACACACACAAAACTTTTCAAAAAATAAATATATATATATGAAGATATTATTTCAGAAATCAGTATAGGAACATTTAACATCTGCATGAAAAAAAAACCACCAGAACGTCTGAGATGATGCAATGTCATCATGGCAAACAGATTGTTTCTTGTGGTAGCAATATCATAATCTTTCTTGTGTTGGGATTTAGGAAGCAGTAAACCTAATGAGCCTTTCTCTGATCTTCGTGAGGCTGCCATAAATCAGGAACAATTCCACTGAAGTCAACAGACTTGACAATCACGTAAATTGTTGTATGTGGGTGCAGGATCAGGCTCCCCGTCTCAGTGGAAACAAGAACATTGCCTCTCTTACCTCTTTTACCTGAAGCACCAAGAAACACATTCATGTGTGGAAAATACTTCTCTGGAAAACAGGATAGCTTCTTACATGTCTGAAGGGACCAATCCCACCTGTTTTTAAGGCAATGGCTGCTCATTGTGTGAGGGTGTTGGGAAACTTGGTCAGAGAGTGGCTGTCAGCATCAAGTCTAAAATTAAGGAATGCAGGAAACACTGATTTATTACCCAAAAAGCAAATCTTTTATTTATGAAACAGAAAGTTTGCACACACATGTTTTCAGACAAGAATATTCCAAGGAGTATGCGAGAGACAGAGAGCAAAAAAATAAATGCTTGCTAGATAGGCAGAATTTTTTAAATAGAAATACATTAATTTAATGAATAAAGCATCGAACCTGCACTATAGGCCCTGTGTTTTTAAAGATTTAGAAAGCTAATACAATATGAATCCAGCCATATAATCCTCTGTTCAAAAAATGTGAAATAATAATAACAATGTAACCTCATCCTCTGTATTTCCTCATTTCCTTAGGGCCACAGTTTCAAAAGGTCTTAAAAAACATAGCAACAATACATTCCAACACTTCCCTCTGATTATGGGAAAGCACCCTGCCCTCCAAGCCTAGGTAAGTGTTGACATGCTCAGTACCTCCAACCTTTCCCTCTATGAGCAGTTAGAGGAATGGGTCACATGTGTGTGTGATAGGGGTCAGGTCTTTATTTCAGCTTTTGGGCCTGGCCCAGCAAGCATTTAAAATTAGGCTTGGGGTTTGTTATCTGAAGTTTCATGGGTTTTCACTGAAATATTGTGTGGTACTTAGCACTGCTACCAATAAGGTTTTGGGGAATTGAGATCCCTCTGCAAACTTGGATATTAATCTGCATATACAAGAGAGTGCATTTCCTTTTAGACTAAAAGGCACCCCCCAAGTTGGTCTTTTAAATGACCTGTGAGGCCCTCATCCTGTGATAACACCACCCTGCCTTCCCCAGGCAGATTCCTCTATCTACACAGCAGCCTCGGACTCTTTCTGGGGTTATACACGACCTCAGGGATCTATCAGCATGGAGCTTGCTGGAAGATGGATGGCTCAGAGAAAAGTGAGGGAAGAGTCAGACTTGGTTGGAAATGTTTAGCAACTTCTCTTGGGAAAGCTAGAAAAAGCCTGAATAACTGACAGGAACAGGAGCAAACATGGACAGACCTCTAATGCAAACTCTGACTAAATTTGAAGAGTCCTGTGGACATCAGTAAACCACAAAGAAAACACTGTCTTTTAATAATGGTCATGAGTGTCTCTACTTGTGCTAAATATTTCATTCAAGATTCTTGGGTAAATTTATAGCTATTTACTTTCTTCTGTGAGTGAGTAAACTGAGGCGCTAGGAAGCATTTGGCAGCTGATTTTGTGCAGATAATAGCTGCAGATCTGGATCTATAATCTAGCAATCCTAATCACTGGATAACTGCTTCACAGTGCATCGAGAGCAAAAGAAAGAAATCATCTTTCTTTAAGCAATATAAACTAAATCATGATTGTTGTTTTGGTGTTTTGCTTTATTTGAAGATATTTGGATCTATTTTTCTCTTGTCTTTGAATCTTCTAAGGCAAAATGAACTCTACTCCAGTGCTACCATACTTTAAGTAGCTTCTGGAAACTAACTTAATTGGATCCATTCTTTGATTTTAAAATAAGGGGACACAAAATTGTTTTGAACTGTTGTTTCATCAACTAATTTTGGTTCAGGTAAACCCCCTGAGGGATTTGGCTGTGTTTATGATTTTGTAATAAATATTCAAAGTACTACTATCAAAACAGCCTCTCCCCAGCTAGGACAAAGCCATACCACCACCACAACATTTTGGTGACTTCAGCAGCACATGTTATGACAGAAATGCTTCAGTCTTGAGAGTAGCTACTTCCCTATTTTTTTAATTGTCTCTTTGTGCCAAGAATATGTGCCTTTCTTCTTCTTCTTCTTTTATACACATGAAACAGAGTTCTCCATTACATTGTGCTTCAAATCTGCGTTTTCCAGTGCCTGGAAAAGACTTCTTCTCAGCCCACGCTGTAGCTCTCTGGAGTAAAGCTTTTTGTATGCAGTGAGGAGCGCATCATGCTTCAGCCATAACTGGAATGTGCACAGCTTTGTGAAGTTTCTCAGAATGACTCAAAGAGTGGAAGCAAATAAAAAACCACAGAGATATTTGTATCTTAAATGTGCTTCAAGTAACTGCATTATTACCACAGCACCTCCTAGGCTTCCCATTTTTGCAGATTGCACATTGTCGCCACTTCCTAAATAGCTGTATTTATTTATTGAAACTCAAGGGTTTTATTTAACACCTCACATAAAAAACACTTCTCCTTATCCAAGTCATTTAGGCCAACATCTCCAAATTTGGGTGCCTATAGCAACCCACCTTAATCCTTATTTAGACATGCATGCAAGTAGCTTCATTTTTAAGGGAGCCAGCTGAGGCATTTGTGAAAACCATACTTCTAATTTCTTTGGTTGCCTGGCTTTGAAATTAGGACCCAGCTCACCAGCGTAGTTAAAATGCCAGGTGATATGAGAGTACTGAGTTATGGCAGGGGCTGCAATCAGAACACTCATATAATTATAAGTTAAGCATAAGCTTGAGTGAAGTGCTGGATTTGAGGTTTTGTTGCCTACAACTGACATACATGGAATTGAGGTGAGATTGCTGTAGGAATGAAAGTTATGTGGTCATGTCTCACTGGAGGGGGAGGTCAGGGCATAATTCCCATTAACCTCTTCCAGGATTGTAGCACTGGCACTTAGATTTGGAAATGTTAATGTGAACATCGTTGTGTGCTCAGTCATTAAACCCAGAGCCAGTGAAGGAAAATGTTTTGGGAGAAGCTAGGAGCTGGTTGGAAACTTTCTGTGAGAAATTCCAGAGATCTCTTCCCTTACAAAAGGAGAATGTGTCAAAATTATTTTTTGTCTGTGACAGACCACACGCTCCCATCATCTTGAATGCAATGTAACTGGGGTGGGAGGCTGTAAGGCAGACACGCAGCGGGCTGGGTCCAGTGGAGCTATGGCAGCAGCTGAAAATCTGCCTTGGATGTCTGACGGCTGCCCTGTCAGAGAACCACAGCACTCCTGGTATGAACAATGAACAGCAGTGAGTTGGGGAAGTGGCAAATTTTAGATTTTAATTTTGCAGGTTTAAGGCCCTGCCAAGTCTATAGTGTCAGCCAAAACCACAGAATTTCAAAATGTGCCTTAACAGCAAACCGAAAAATCAATATGCCTTCCTCATTTTCTGGAGCATGACAGAAAGCCCATTTAGTCAATAGCTGTCTTTCTCAGTCTCAGTGGGCATTGTATAAAATCCTGATGGACAAAAATAAACAGAGGGAAAACGAGGAATCTACTCGCACCCAGAGGGCACCTTTCTGATAGGAGCTCCTCTGTGAAGGAAGCAAATGGGTTTCATGCCAAATAAATAGATAAAGCACAGCAATCTTGCATGTAAGACATCAGTAGCAATGCATGTTAAGGACTTAACTACTTAAGTCCATTTCTGTATAGTAGATCAAGTGAGGAAATGCTGAACTGTAAACCTTTGTTAATTTACAAGTGGGCGCAACAGTAGTTAAAAACAGTAAATTAGGAGAGATCGGATTGACAGCACTGTAGAAATCTTGGTTGGTAACTGTACTTAGATGGCCAAGATCCTAAGAGCACTTATATAATAAAACTGTGTTCAAGGAAACATTTGCAGATTGAAGGGAAATGATAAGAGAGTAAAATATTTACACAATATTTTTTTTCAGCTATCTATAATTGTGGTTTATAATGAAAATAGGAGGCCAGATTTGATCTCTAAATGAGTGCTGCTCCATAGATCTGGCTTGTAATTTACAAATAATTTATCTGAAGATAAATGACAATGTATAAAATTATTCACTGTTTGCATGGATTAGTGTTAATTCATATATATACACTTTCTTGCACTTTTCACACATACAATGACGGAAGTTTTGCAGACAAAACCAAAAATACAGTCTCTCAAGTCAGACTGTTTCTACCACTGTGTTACTGAAATTTCTAATCATCATCTCATGACAATAGTTTCAAGGGATTTATGAAAAAGTAGCAAAGAATACACTTTTCTGTAATTTACTATTTCCTGTAATTCATCATACCATTTTTTTGCCAAATCACTTTGACTTTTTTTCAGGAGTATCATATATCACAATCCTACTGCTAGTGACCCTTTTTTGACTGATACTCTCCTGCCTTTGTGCATTGTTTATTAATTGCTGTTTCACTGCAAAGACAACTATAAAACTATAAGGCAAAGCAAGAGACAACCTGATAGGGTAAGTTAGTTGACTAGAAGGCTACCTCTGCGGGGCTTTGTTTGGTTTACCAAAAAAAAAAAAAATATTTAGTTAACTTTAAAACTTTAGGTATCGTTGACCTAGTAAGTGAAATTGTATAGTCTGGGCTGCACAGAAAGTCAGGCTAGATGGTCTACTGATCCATTCTGGTTTTATGATACTTGAATCTACTTCAAATCTATTGAAACCACTGACAAATGTTAAACATAGTCACACTAAGTACATTTGGAATGGATTCACCTTTGAGAACCATAACTAATGATATTAAAGCAAAGCAAAAATAATAATGGCAACACCAAAAAGGAAATGCAAAGTAACGTATAACGTAAAGGCTGGCTAAGGTAGGAGTCTGCATTAACTGCTTCACCTACGAAGCTCATGAGACGTGCCACAAGCTCTCAATTTTTGAACGGTTTGTCTACTAATCTAGAAGATGAGAAACAGTGAGATACTCGGGGGGGGCGTTGCTACACATAAATAAAAAACAAACCACAATTTTTTGAGGATAGGAATTATTGTCTACAGAGGACAATCTGAACATATTAAAGGCAGTGTTCCAGAGTGTTTAGGTGCCCACCCATGAGTTTTGATGTGTAGTGTTAGCACCTTTACAACACTAAGCCACTTGAACACAAGGACGAGGAAATACAGATTAGGATGCAATGTTTACGAAATGTCTTTTAAAAATTGACACTGTCATAATGTATTTATGTGCACTTGGAATCATCTTTCAAGATTCCCAGCAATTATTTCAGGAATGGCTGCACTCTCAGTAATCTTCCTATTGTGGCAGAAGATGATCAAATAATTAAGGAGCTAGCTGGGAGCTGGAAATTTTGCATTCGGTTTCCAGCACTGACACAGTCTTCCTCTATGACCCTGGCTAAGTCACGCAATCTTTTTGTCACTCAGTTCCTCATCTGTGCTTTGAGTATGTGAAAAAATGAAGTATTTTTATTAGTTTGTTTATCTCTCTGAGAAGCTTCTCTAATGTCACACCTGCTGAGTGCATCCTGATCCACAGCACACTCATTAATGTCTCGTTGTGAATCGCACAGTACAAGCCAGTCTGAGTAACCAGACCTTACCCACAAAGATTTTTAGCAACTTGCATGCACCAACAAGGAACTGATGTAGTCCTGAGCTGCCATTCAATGAGCTCCTGTTCCCCTGGTAGGTGGTAGCAACCTGATGAAAGTTTTACCAGTTATATTCTTGGTTTTATAAAAAGAAAATTACTCTTAATTAGAGCGGTTCTAGGAAACGGGAAGTGTTGTCAGGCATGTGGTAATTACACAGCTAGTCAGAGATAAGTGTAGGGGACCAACAGTGCAGTGCACAGTATTCTGCTGGGTGAAAAAACACTGTTGCAGAAGTTACAGCAGAAGCCCTCATCCAGCTTTACAGCTCCTGACAAGTGTATTTACAAAGCGTATTGGAGCTATGCCACACAAAGTCTTCTCTTCACCCATGTTAAAATGTAGAGAATAAAACCAACAGCTGGAGAAGCAATACAAACCTTTCTTGGAGTTACACCTTGCCACCAATCCTTTTGAGGGACAGATGGAATAGAAACAAAACTAGATAAGGCCTCGACTGAAGATGCTGCTTGGGGGTACTAGCACGAGTTCTGAGAAAGGGAGAATTTCCTCCTTTATTGTCACACTTTTCCTTTTACATGTCTTAACGCCTCAGCGAAAGTAGACACATTGACCATCAATTCAGATTTGATGAGAACCATGAAAGAGGCATCAAAAGCAAACCACTGCATTTCAAATGCTGCTCAAGCCCTTTTTCTGTATTAAAAGGCAAGAACTGATTTTTCTCTATTTTTCATGTCTTCACAGGTATCCAGGTTTCTCTTGTTTGAAATTGGCTCTTCTCCAGGATTATGTGACCAATGTACAGTGAGCATTTTTTCTTTTCTTTTTTGTTTAATTTGTGGAATTGCCTGAAGGGAGGTCACAGTTTCCTCACAATTACTTTGTGTTTTGTTTATTCTCTGAACTGATTGGGAATGTCCAAAATTTGTCCTGCGATGCTGAGGTGTGACCGGTCATGGAATTCACATGGAAGAAGTGAGGGGCTGATCCTGCAAGGCAAAGTGACTGGGAGTTGAGGGTATGTTGGAGATTTTTTCCTTCACTGACATGGCTTCCCACAGTTACAGGGTGACTAGTTATGTGGCATTAATCTGGTTGCTTAGTCTTCATCTTCACCCCATGACCTAAGCCTGCTGATGTACACAGCCTCCAACCCATCTCAGAAGACCAGTGATATCTACCTTAAACATTTAAATGAGTTTAACATCTGCATCTATATTTATTTTCAACATATGTTAAAAATGTTTTTTAAAAAAATTAACCTATGATTATATAATTGTCCTTATCTCTTTGTTACCTTATGTCTTTGTTAGCATTAATTATCTATAACTTCTGTCGTATAAGTGACTGAATGTCAAAAGGACTCATTTCATATGCACCCTGGAACCCCTCTTTTAGGATTGTCCTCCTTGTGCCCAGAGATGCCCACACCAGTTCTGTCCTCCTCTTGCTTTTAAGTTTTCCTGTCCGTAAAGGAGTCTTATCCACCTCTTGGTGCAATGGACTATGTTTGCAGCACATCTTTGAATCCATAATCTCTATTCTATGTCCAGCCAAAACCCTATGAGACTCTCTAGCACAGATGAGGTCCTGGGAACAATATTTTGCTATCAGAAGGGCATGTCGTACCCAGGGAGCTGAATCTGACTCATTGCACTGGAAGACAGACAATTGTCTGCACCCCTAAATGGCCTGTGAAGGCCTTGAAGAGGCGTCTTGCTAAGTTGTAAAGGGCAATTGATATTCTGTCAGCATGTGAGAGCTTAAAAATAAAAATACCAGACTTATATGCTTTTTTCCATGTCCTTGGAACTTCAAGGGGTAAACGCATTCATTTCCTTTCATTTTGTATCCATCTGATTCCTTTAAAACATAGTTAGGATCAAATCTTTCCAACACTGATACCTATGGCAAAACTCCCTCTGACTTCCATGAGACAGGGATTTGGCCCACAAGAATTAGTGTCTGGGGAGGACGCATTGAAATAAATTCTGATTGTCAAAGCACACTGGAATTTAGAGCACATTTGTTGCAAAGATAGAAGCTCACTGGGGTATCTGATTGTCAGAGTCAATTTTATTTTCCTTACTGCACATATGCACATATTTGAACCTTGTCATGCTGCAAAGGGAAATACCTCATTAGATTTCACTAGGGTTTCTTCAGAGTTGTTTATACACTGCAGTCAATAAAGATATTTTTTGTTTAATAAATTAAATACTGGAATGGCCTTTTCTATCAGGAAATCGAAGGAAGTGCGTTTATCCCTGGTAAAGATGAAGCTCTACTTTATAGGGTGCAGAAAGCCTGCAATGTGTATTATTTTTCAAATAGTTGAAAGATTTATAGTGGTAAATGGATTCTTTTTCAGTCTCTTGATCATATTATCTGAAACAAAGCAAATGTTACAAATAAAAACAAGAGTAAACCAAGAGAATTTCTACGTTCTGTATTTTCAATTATGATTTTAACAGAAATGAATCACTTGTCCTTTTTTCATTTGGAAACAGTTTTACTTCCCTTTTCCCCACTGGACATATAATTTTGATTTATAAACACAGCAATCTGGAGCAAAGGGAAGTTTTAAGCACAGTACATACTCCTGCTGAGGCCTAGTTTTATTTTGCTTAGAATTTTTATCTATATTTTTTTTACATTTTCAGATCGATTTTAGCTTTCTATTTTAGAGATGAAAAACATGGTTGCAGATGACATATTTTGCCCATTTCGAATTCACACAGGCCTAAGGTTTCATCTTGCACCCAAGGCCTCATTTTATAAACACAGTGAAGAGTTCTTCCAGTTAAAATGTGCTTTTAACTGGAATAAACCTGTCTCCCCATGTTAAGACTTATAAATCTTCTGGACAGTGCTATTTACAATCCAGCTACTGCATGCTTACTTTATTGACTATGAATGAATAAATCAGTTTTCCACATCACCCCATTCTCTTTGCTGATGTTTTGATTTGGTGTCTATCCAAAAGTCTCTGATCATAGACACATGATTATAAAACCATCTCTCGCACTGAAAACTATTTAAGAAACAAGCAATGGAATTAACTTCTTTTAGATATTGTTTTACACTGCACATTTGAACTTGGGGATATACATTTTTCACAGAGCTCAGTTCTGCTGGGCAGAACACTCTGATAAGACTGCAGAAGCCAAGAAATTAAATGAGGGTTTTTTCATCATTCACTACTTGGCTTGAGTTTCCACAACACAGAATCTATGTCTTTAACTCAGCTGGGGCTCTTTGAGTGGATGCAGGTGTCTCTACCCTTTAAAGATTTTTAAATCCTTTAAGAGAGTTTCATAGGTTTGTTTTGATAAAATTGGGATTTTTTTTTTTCTTTTATTGCACCACTCAGGTGGAATTTTGCAAAACTACAAGAGGGAAAATGATTGGTCGTCAAAGATTTACACTAGGGTTTTTTCCATTCCGTAAGAATCTAGGAAATCCAGAAAAGTATTTTCATTCACAACTTAGGCTTGAATTTTGAAAACACCCTGTATAAAGGCTGTGGGAGATCCCTAGGACTACTGGGAAACATTTTATATACTAGGATCAGAGACTGGCTTGGGTCTCAGCAATAGTATCTGTCATTCTTTTCTCCCCATTACTTTAGGAAGAAAGGGACTGACATAAGCATTTCTAGAGCTGGATCTGCTCCTTTCCTTTGAATCCTGGGTGGAATTCAAAACTAGAGGGAGCCTGCAGAGTGCAGGCAGTATCTAGTGATGGAAATAACACGAAGACCAGCCTTGCAAGGCATTTGATCTCACAGGAAAAGAGCCCCTGAGAGCTGAGCATGATGGAATTCAAACCCCATGTGAAGCCTTTGCTCATTTTCAAAGCCAAAATCCAAATCTTATCCTACAGCTCATCCAGAGGTGAAAGGCCACTGCAGTGCAACACTTGACAATTCCCCTTGTAGGACAGGTATAACACGGTTTGTAAATTGAGCCTTATATAAGCATGCAGTAAGCAGAAGAGGACAAGTGTCCTTTTTAATTTTAGAGAACAGTAGATAGCTGAAGGGAATGTGGGATATGCAGAGACCAGCAGATGAGCTGTCTTGGAAGATCTTGTTTTCATTACTCTTGATCTTGCAAAGATCTATGGTATCAATATTGCCTATTCCAAACAACATGTCTTTTTGTTTATACTCAGCTAAGGCTTGTGCACCACAAAAAATTTCATGAAACCAGATTCCTATATTTTATTATCTGGAATAGAGAAGTACCATGCTTGCCCACATTATTCTTCAGATGACCTTCAATCTTATTCCAAGGGAATCAGATTTTGTCATGTACTGACAGGTGTGCCTGGCAATAGTAGCTTAATTATATTAAGCCCTTCATAACATACTTGGAAAAGAAATCAGTGTCTGTATCAGTCACCGAAAGCCCAGGCAATATTTCAGTCTATATATGGCTTGTTCAGGTCTCAGTGGTAGCAGTTAAGGTGTCAAGGAATTGGACTGAATTCACCATTTAATTTCAAGAAAAGAGCCATTTAAAGGTAACACAGGATTGACTCAATCTGGTGACACTGGTGATTTTATGCTCTCTGTCTCTGTCATTTCCCTTCTTTTCCTTTACTGGAATAAAACATGGAAGAGATATTCTGTTGGGCTATTGTGCTGATCAGCCCCTCAGTGGCACCCTTGTTAAGGGCTATATCTTCCCTCTGTGGTTTGACTACTACCCATCTAACTCTAACCCTTTTCCTGAATTGCCTCAGTTAGGAGCACAGTTGCGCTACGGTCTCACTATGTAATTTGGTGGTGGTTTAGTCAAAAGAGAAGTAAGGACAATTTCACTCACTTAAGATCTCCGTTGTCCTCTTTCTTTCTCCGCTGGCTTTGTAAAAGAGTGACAAGGCACTTAGACAAGCAGTGTAAATCAGATGAATCTGGGCCTCTGTTTTGTATTCAGTATTTTCCTACAACAGCCATCAACAAACAGCACCAAGGCACCAATAATACAGCTAAGAAAAACTAAAAACCAAGCCAGAGAAAGTCCAGCAATTGTCCGTTGTAGAGAAAAATGAGAAGATTCAAATTTTGAGGCAGATTATCTCTCTGGGACTATTTCAGATGGGAAAAATTACTCTGGAACAAGAGAATAGAACATTAAAATCCCAAAGAGCAGTAACAGACAAGACATTAGCTTAAACACCTCCTAAAAATAAAGAATGAGACTTTGTCCTGGAAAACACTGACACCAGCATGTGACCTATCACAGAGACAGGGAGATACAGTGCAGAAAGATAGTGAGGATATGAAAAGAACGATGATATCACAAGTAAAACAACAGTTACAAGGAAAGCTGAAGACAAATGGTAAGGGAGCAACAGTAACAGATGTTTTCCCTTAAGGTCATAAATGAAAACAGAAATCCTGATGCACAGGAGCTTTTCTGGAGAAATACATCTATATCAGAGCATGAAACACTAGTGAAACAAAAACAGAGCACAAAACACAAAGAATAAAAGCAAAACAGTCTCCTTTTGCAAAGAGAATTAGAGCAAATACCCAGGTAGCTGGTGATGGGCTATTGTTTCAGGGGCAACAATCACACCTCTTCCCACCAAGACATGTTGGGTTCTGGTGATGTCTTCATGACTCGCTGCGCAAGGGCAAGGTAACTGGCACAAGGTTTGGCCTGAGGTGGTTGTTGTGCTGTGCTGTGCTCAGCAATGGGAAGCAGAGGGAGGGGAAGGACAGCAGTGCTGATTGCACGGGCTGCGGCAGAGAGCAGGGGTAGTACAAGGGACAGGCAGCTGAGTCCCCTCACCAGTACGCTGCCAGAGCTCGTAAAGCTAGAAGTATCCTGGCTGAGCTCAACCCAGCGTCGCACCACACCTTACTAGTGAGCAAGTAAGTGAGGCTAGAGGGAGCCCAGCAGGGTTTAGTGGCTCTGGCTCACAGGAGGATACCATTGCAGGCTTGGGGAGAGCCTCATCTGGGATCACTGGTGGTGGCGAGAAGCCCCATGGGAGACACAGTGTTACATGTGCTGATACTCTCCTGTAGACATCTGTAACTGGCCATTATGAAGGAGATGAAGGGATCTTGGTTCTCACCCACAGTGTCTGTTTCTGTATCCCCGTGGTACAGTTTTCTTGAGCATGTCATGGTTTATGGGCAGACAGGTTAACGCACCCACAGACCAGAGATGACTCAAATTTGAGATCCCTGCAATTTTCATTTTCATTGTTGAGTTTCTTGTCAAGTGCAACACAATTACCCCTTAATGGGGCAATGCTCTTTAGACAAGGAGGGACAAATAACATCCTCTCTGAAATCAGCCACCTTTAGTCCTCTAATCAATTAGAGAAAAGTTAAAGCATTCTCCAACCCTCCTACCATTGCTAGAGCAGGATAACTCTTCCCTTGCCTGTCTCCCCTGCCCACAACCGCTGCAAGCACATCCTCTCCAAGGATCATGGTCTGCTGGGGTATTGCTGGACCCCTGTGTGCTGCATCTTGCGCTGTGAGGTGCCCCATGGAAGTCATAGCAAGTCATACGTGAAGTGCCACAGCAAAGACTGCGCTCAAGTGAACGCTGATGTGTTACCCTATCCTAGCAGGCAAGCACGCTGCTGGCAGCTGTGGGGTGAGCGCATCCACAACCCTGACTTTCCACATGGATCTCTGCTCTTTATTTTTCCCCTAGAACATCCGCATTTGATCTCTGCTCAGGAAAAATGCAGTGAAAAGTGCTTTCTCAGACCAACTCCCTTTCAAGACTGACATTATCAGTTTGGAATATTCACAGGGCTATTGGGTGTCCGGAAGCGGGAATGGCTGGGATCCGACTGTACCATTCAAGCCTAATCCGAACACCTCCCCAGATTTATCTCAGCCTATCAGGAAAGGTAATTTAGCACCTGGGGAAGATAGGGTTTGGAGCCTGCATTTGGCACGCCAGCCAGCCACCTCTGAATGGACCTTCCAGATGAGATATTCTGTCACAAAAAAAGTTCATGGAGGTGTTAAGTGCAAAAGCATTCCTGAACCAATAGCAAATAAAAAAGAAAATCCCACTTTTGCCAGGAAAGAATAGTTTTCTGTGTGTTTTTCAAAATGTTGTTTGCATAAATAGCCAGGAAAGAAGGAAAAAGGGAAAAAAAAAAGTACCACTGTGATATTCACAGTTCTGATTAACATGGTACATATGCAGAAGAGCTCTGGAAACCATCTGGTTGTGCAGTCAGTGTAGTGCATGCTTTTCTGGGCTATAGACATACCTGTTGAGTACAGGAGACTAACAGAGCTTCATGCTATACAACCAGACTGATTGTCAATGGAAATGAGGATATATGCATGCGTGTGCGTATGCGTGTGCGTGTGTGTGTGTTTGGATCGTTGAAAGAGACAGTGGATACATTTTTAATGGACCTAAGGGACTTAGGAGCCTGTGCCCCATTTTTATAAGCAACTCCTTGTTGGGGAATCAACACAATGTCAAGGCAACACCATAAGAAGTTGCCACTCCTCAGCCAAAGCTCTATAACTACCTTTGAATGCTTGAGCTGAGAGCTCATCCTACTCATGTGGTGTAACTCTAACCTCAGGATAGCCCCATCACAGTCGCAATGCACAGACATCAAGCACAGACAGCTTGTCAAGTGGTGGGTGGTAAATTGTTATGCTGCCATAACTCAGCTCTGTATGCCGGTACATAGGGTCCTGCTTTGGTTCTACACGCATTTTTTAACAGGACTCCTAAATTACCTGGATAACTTAAATGTTTTCTGCCTATTTGGGGGAAGAAAAGAAAAGAAAAAAAAAAAGGAAGAAAGAAAAGCTGAATGCTCACAGTTTGAATCAACAGGAGAGCTGACCATGAGCAGATTTGTGAAACATTATAGCACTGTTATTGTGGGTTTCCAATTGCAGAACCAGGAATAAAACTGACACAAGATATAATCAAAGAAGAAGTAAAGGACTGGAAAAGAAATAATGCTAGTCAACATTGTTTTATGAACAATCAGTCTCCTTGGACAGATCTGATTTCATCCTCTGGTGAGATTATAAACTTGGTTGATAAAAGTGACTGCATAAATGTAGCAGACATTTTAAGACTTTTGACTACTACTACACAACATTCAGACTTTCAGAAATTACACAATATAACACAGCATGTGATGTACTGAATGGTGTAAAGAGCCAACTAAGCATCAGGGCCCAAAAAGCAGTCATCATCATATGGGCATGGACAGGGAGGCTAGGTGCCCCAAACTCCTCTTTTGATTAGTGAGGAGAAATGGCTGACTTCAGGACTCTTTGTGTTTCAGGAAAAAGAACTAGCCAGATGTGTATACAGTCTATTAAATATCTGCAAACAATAGCACTCACCCAGCCCCAGACTCATTAGCCTACAATGGCAATTAAACTCTCCTTTGGATATTTCCAAATTAACTATTTTGGGGAGACATTGAAGAGACACTGGGATTCATTTTCTCAGATAAAAAAAGGAAAAGACCTGCTAGTTTGAGGAATAAACATTAAAGAATGCAAATTGGTTTGGGTTTGACTCTTAGAGCTGTTCTTCCTTAAATCTCAACTTCCTGAATTCAAACACCAATAGCATTTGAAAACCATTCTGCAAAAATATGTCTCCCTTGCCATTATAACACCATCGTACTGATGTTCCCTAGTTTTCCTCCAACGTTTCACAGTAAGCAGACTTCTCAGTTTAATATACTTCTTTCACGAAACACCTTGAAGTAGGCTCTGTTTAACAGTTCTGCGTAACCTGTGAATCACGAGCTTCTTTCATTATTTTTGTTGTTAATTACAATGCAAATAAAATTAAAAGGGTTTTTTGGGGGAGGAAAGCAAGAGGCACCTTGTGTTTTTATTTTAAGATTGTAAAAGGTCCCTCCCATAGGAGAAGGTAAACCACATCACCATTGTGAAAATTGCTGAGAATAACATGAGTATAAACTAAAGTGAAAGACAGCTGGGTATTTCCACCAGACATAGAGTAGCAAACCAAAGACAGCAATTTCAAAAATAAAAGCAATTTTTCCCAAGGAAGTTATTTATTTTTCTGAAACTATTTTTATTCGTCATTTCTGTAGCAGAAATACTGGCTTTGTAATCTATGATGTTAGTGCAATACAGATGAAATTTAATTCATTAGTTAATATACCTCCTTCATGTTGTGCCTTTCAGTGCATCTTTAACCAGATTTTGTTGTTTTAAGCTAAAAACAAGAAATCTGTGGAAAGAAGGTGAAAATAATTACAGATAAGTGAAAAAGTAACTCTATAAAAATCTTGCTTTGTAGCTTAAATTTTAGACAGAATGCACATTTTATATAAATGTTTAGGGGGAGGACAAAACAAGTCCTGGTTGTTATGTAATGCGGCACAGAGCTTGTTCAAATCCAGTGAGTAGGGAGATTTTATTTGATCACTAGAAGCATGAAAGGTCACTGGCTGGCTAGTTGGCCGAGTATTGAGCAGCAGTCCAAGGTGCTAATGGGGTAATTCCCCACTTGACTGATACAAGGGCCTGGGGGTATAATAACAGGGTAAATTTTAAATTCGAGTTTGCATTCCTGAGGAGAAAGGAGGGCACTGAAATGAATACTGCTGTTACATATCCAAAAGCATCAGTTTCCCTGAAGCATCTGAATGACATACATACCACCATTTGTCATCAACCTCACAGTCTCTTCCACTGAGCATTAAACTGATTAAGACCCTTTCTTTCAAAAAAACTCTCCTTCTCTGTCCTACTTTACAACATGGACAGTCTCAGGTGCTGTGCTGAGCCCCATCAGACAATACCTCAAAGAAGAACTGCGCAAACCCACTTGGTTCAGCACCGTAACCTCACATCCCCTCGCCGATGCCCACAGCACAGCCGTGGCACCCTCACACTAGCTAGCATTCAATATTAGAGCCAAATCTTCCTCTGTGTAACTGTTGCTGGAGATTTAAAGTTTCTGCTTTCCCTCTCACATCCCTATGAGCTAACCACATACCCTTGCTACTGTAACTGCCTTGAAAAGAAAACAAAATAGGAAAAAAAAAGAATCAGAAATCCCCTAACTAATTTTATCAGCTAGAGAGCTGGCAAGCAGAAGTGTATGTGTTGTAGAACCGAAACAGGTGTGGTTTGAGCATTTTCCACATTTGGTCTTGGCAAAAATATGAACAGAGGGTATTAATTCCTCCACACTGATAATGGGGGCTTGGAATCCGTTATCTGAAATAAAAATTCTTGGCAGAATTCCTCACATACTCAAATGGGCAAGAAAAACTGATAATATTTTTCTTTTTTTTTTTTCATTAGGAACCTTTTCTAAATGCACCAATTTGTGTGTGAATTTTACTGAAGGATTTTTTGTTTAGTGTGCTTTACATGTGAAAACATCCCTGCCCCTCTCTTAAACAGTGAGCTGGATCCTATGGCTCCATCTCAAACAAATACCCCACTGGTAGGTTTGCATCTCTGTGTGTATGTGTGTGTGCCTCTGTGCTTGCATACCTGCCCATAACATGTGCCACACAATCAGGCTTGGTGCACTTGCACGATAAGAATAACCTATTGTCACCAACATCTCTCCGCAAACATAAGAAACCGTATATAAACCATCTTCTGGAGTCAGAGGCGACTGATAAGGTTTGGTAGGTAAACCGGGCAACATGATATCGCATTGCCTGGTTGCTTGGTTGGGTCATGTTCTCTGCCATCTTTTCTGACACTGCATAGTGCTGAGCACTGCACACAGCGGAGACTTTGGTGCCCCTAACTCTGGGAGGGAATGCAGCTGGCAGGGCACTGACAGCACAAGATTTAAGACATAGACAAAGTGAATGAAGGGCTTGTTCGGCATTATACGTGGCCGATTCTGCCTTTCTCTTATTCTCCACTCCCTCCACTCTGCACAAGCTTCCCATAATCATCCTAACCCTGGAGAGACACAGAATCCCTGTCAAGAAAATTAAAGCTACTCTGTGCCTGCAGTATCTATGCTACTTGTGGGTGGTATAGATGATATGCTATATAGTGTGATGATGGTATCCCACACATTTCTGCTCAGTGGAGAGCACAAGTTACTCTTTTTCTCAAACTCCTCCAAAAGACCCGCTCAAGACTCATTGCTTCCACAATGCAGAGAGTAATTTGGCCAACTAATAAAGGATTGATAATGCTCACAAGCATGCCTGTAGCAGTGCAGTATAAGTGAAACTGGAAAACATGTAGCCAGCTCTCAGAGTGAGGATTAGACTTTCCCCTTACATGCCCTAACTCTTTGGCCCCTAGATTAGCCTAACTCTTGAACTCCCACACTCTCACTGTTACAACAAACCTCAGCATCTCTGTTGAGGTTGCGCGCGGGGTCTGTAGGAGACTGTCGTGGTTTAACCCCAGCCGGCAACTAAGCCCCACACAGCTGCTCACTCACTCCCTCCCACTGGGATGGGGGACAGAATCAGAAGAGTAAAAGTGAGAAAACTCGTGGGTGGAGATAAAGACAGTTCAATAAGTAAAGCAAAAGCCACACACGCAAGCAAAGCAAAACAAGGAATTCATTCGCCACTTCCCATCGGCAGGCAGGTGTTCAGCCATCTCCAGGAAAGCAGGGCTCCATCACGCGTAGTGGTTACTTGGGAAGACAAAAACACCACGACACCGAACATTCCCCCCTTCTTTCTTCTTCCCCCAGCTTTGTATGCTGAGCATGACATCATATGGTATGGAATATCCCTTTGGTCAGTTGGGGTCAGCTGTCCGGGCTGTGTCCCCTCCAAACTTCTTGTGCACCCCCAGCCTACTCACTGGTGGGGTGGTGTGAGAAGCAGAAAAGGCCTTGACTCTGTGTAAGCACTGTTCAGCAATAACGAAAACATCCCTGAATTATCAACACTGTTTTCAGCACAAATCCAAAACATAGCCCCATACTAGCTACTATGAAGAAAATTAATTCTATCCCAGCCAAAACCAGCAGAGAGGCACAGGTTTGTGTCTTACCCTGGTGAGGAAAGCACTCAGTTGGAGGTCCGCTAGTTTGTTTGAGTGCTCTGCACACCAGCCTATTGTCTATAAGAGCAGGACACTTGTTTTGACTGTGTTTTAGAAGAAGAAAAGATGGTCCATTTCTCTTATGAAAGGCAAGGTTTGCTGTTGAGTTTCAGACACTGACTCCCAAATTGACAGACGGCCTCTGTGCCATGCCAAGTGAGAGATCAAGGTTTCTCCTGTATGGTCTGTGATCTGTGTGTGGCCTTTCAACAAAGCTGGGGCTTTAGGGCTCACAGAAACCAGTCAAAGCAGCAGGAAATTCATAGATCTACAGATACTCAAGAAACATGGTTCTTCAGACCTAAACTATGTTTCAGTGGTTTCTTCCTGTTGTTACATTTTTCTGCAAGGAGAAGTAGTACAACAGTAGTAAATTATCTTTGGGGTTTGGGGTTTAGGGTTTAGGGGTTTTTTCCTATTTCACCAGTTATTCTTCAGTAAATAGGACCGTATTCTTTGGTAAATAGGACTGTATAGTTTAAATAGTCAAACTGAAGTTTATACTCAATATGATATTTATCCCAACCTGAAGTCTGAATATTTGAGACATGGATTTTGTACACCAATACGTGTCATGACTCTAAGTGCTCTATAAACATTACATTTCCATCTTATATGAGATCAAAATTTTCAGCTCATTTCTGGAGTTCCTGAAATCCTCACATTACAGCTCTCATTTTCAGCAGTACCATTTGTTTTTACCTAAATTTGAGGGCTGGACTCAGTTCTTTTTAGGTCTTCAAAATCTTAACATCTTCTGCATGGTTTGGTTAATTTAATGCTTTTTATTTTTGCCTTCAGATTTGCATTGATTTCACTGTGCTTGCTTTGGTTACATTTTCCGGTGGCAGTAGTCTCCTCACTGGCTGAATTCACCTCTGTCAACACAACAATGCCCGTCAATCACTTATACCCAAACTCGGCTTCTTGGTAGCAAGTCCCATAGGAAAAGCCAATGGTAAACAAGGGGAATTCTCAATGAAAAGCTAGACCACGTTTATTTCTGCACGTACAGGCTTCAGTAACCTTTTTCATTCATTGGCCAAACAGAATACACTGTAAAGACCGTAATCCATAGATAGCCAAAGGATACGGGCTTATTCAAAGGCAACGCTCAGGAAGGGTGGGGTAATGCCAAAGGCCTAACGTAGTGCTTTAAAGCTATGAAATCCCAGCAGTTTTTGCCAGCTGTAGCAGGACTCCACTGTGTGGGTGCCAAGCCGCGGGGCCACACACAGGCTCCGTGGCTCAGCACCCACACAGCCAACATTTTTTTTCAAAAAAGTGAAAAAAAAAAAAAAATGCTGAATCAGACTCTCGGAGCTTAACCGAAAAACATGCACATAAACTATAATTTTTATTATAAAAACTCTGGTTGGGAACAAAGATATTGTAGAAACGCTGGAGAATAGGGGAAATATTCCTAGTGTTAAAAGCAAGCTAGAGTTCATGGCGTTTGACCACAATAGTTTTCTTGGCTGCTATGTTTCTATGACTGATTTAAGAGGGTTTAAGGTTAATAAACCATAGTTGCATGTTATTATCTGTGCAGTTCTTGCACTCTCGCTAGCAATGCCATTTATTCATAGATTTATGATGATCACCATAGTAGTATAGAGGTTATGTGTTTTTTAGGAACATTTGCTGGTGGAGAGAAAAAATGAGAGAGAGGGAGAGAGAGAAAGAGACTTGATCTTCTAGTCTGTAGTGCTGCTATATCCAGGCCATAAAAGGCATTGGTCCATAACCTGGCCCAAAACCTAGAATGCACAAAAAAAAAACCCCAAAACTCCTCCTCACGTAACCAGCATGACCATAAATTCAAATGTATCAAAAAGCATTGCCAGTCTCAACATGATTGACTGATGGATGGGTCATGAAAAGTGCAGGTAAGTAGAAGCAGAAATAGCAAAATTAAAATGTTGTCCCTTGACAAAAGAGGAAGCCTTTGCCTTTAATAAATTCCACAAATTGATTATTTTTTTTTAAAGAGGAAAAAAAGAGGGGTGTGGGTTTTTTCTTTTTCTTTTAGTCTTTCATTGCTTAAAGACTTTAAAACCATACTATGAAAGCTGAAGGATATTAATCTGTCATAAAAAGCTTAACACACAATGATATAAATGACAGGAAAATGATCTACAACAGTGTTAAACCACAGAATAATTATTAATTATTAAAGCTTCTGCTCCAAAATATTCTAAAGGAGTTTCCCTGCTTTCTGTTAGGAAGAGAAAAAGTAAGAAAGAAAGAAAAGCCTATAGTCCGTTTCCAGTCTCTCATGCTTTCTGAGCTGAACTCTGCATACAAATCTATATTTGTAAGACACCCTCATCTACCAGTTAATCAAAGCCCTGGAAATTCAAGGAAACCTGTGTTTATGGAAATCTGGCATTTCTGTAAAGTTTTGAATGAGAGCTAAATAGAGCAGTTCATCTCATTGAAACTAATGGCTTCTGCCAAGTGGTTTTGCAGTGCTGGGTCTTCTGGCACAGTCAGCATTTAGGAATTCATTTATGAGCTGGGTTAGCTGGAGACTCTGGAATTCAAATTTATGTCTAAGACTTAGTGGTTTATTCCTGATAGGTCTCTGTAAAGAAATTGTAATCAATTTACCAAACTCAGACTTCGTAATATGCAGAATAGAAAGCTAGCCTTTTTTTCATGATTTAGGGCTTGGGACTTTTTTTTTCCTTTCCCCAGTGGACAATTGCAAACTGTACACATGTACATTGTGTAACTGAAGGGGGCTTTTTAATCACCCATTCATACTTGCTTTTGAAAAAGCTTTGTCCTTGTGCTCTTGACTTGACTTCCTACGGGCCTGATCCTTCTCCTGCTGAAAGTGCTCACATTTTCCTTCGGGGGAACATAATCTTACTTCAGATGAAGTCACAGTTGCACATAAAAAGCAGAGAAAAGTGTGGCTTGTCACACGAGTTGATTTTATTTCAATCAGTATTTGCATGAACACGCAGTCAGGCTTCATTAAGTACTTGTTTGATTTGCTTAAAACATACATGTCTCCAGGAGCTGGCCAGCATATTTGAATATTGGCTTTTTTTCTGAGTCATAAAAACCTAGACATTTTTAGCAAGCAATGAACAAGAATTGCTCTACCCTTTCAATGCAACTATAAATTTGCTCCTTTTTTTCCCCTTTTAAAACTCCTTTGAAGAACTCATTGAATAAATTAACAACTTGGAAAGCTGCCTGCCGTTTTTGTTGGCTTTGGGTTTCAGGGAGTTGCTTGGTAAACAAAAGTCAATGGATTCAAACAGTAACAAAGTAATTTAAATGATTAATCAAGTGTTAAAACTAGCTTAACCTCTCCTGTTTTACAAACTCTATATCACCCTCACTAAACTAATAGAGGAATAAGACACCCGTCTGGAAATCTCATCTGAAATATTAGATTGAGAATCAAAAATTCAGCCAAGCAGTGTGGTTTGTAGGGATATCCTGGCGGATAATAAATTGCATTAATCTTACTTAAATTTTCCATCTAAATCATGTCTTGAGACCATATTGCACTGAGGGGAATGTGCCTAGCTTTGAATGCATTGTGCTACTGAAAAGGTTATTAAAAGGGGAAAAAAACAGATAATGACTTTTCTTGTTTTTCTTCTGACTACTTTTTCCAATATTGAGGAACCTATGTTAAGTATTCTGGCACCTAGTGAAGAAAGTCTGCTTTCTCCTGCCAGTGCTTATGTTTTCTAACAGAAGATAAGAAACTCACATACTCAGAACACTTGAGGCAATTTTTTTTTTGTTTCTGGCCAGAAATTATATGTGTGGACAAAAATAACCCCAGAGTTTTCCCAGCATCGTCAGAGCTAAGTATTTTCCTCATCTTGCTCATTCAGAAGAATTTCACTTTTCCAGCTACACGGAGTATGAAAACAATATTGGAAAAGCTCCCCTGGGTTTTTCATCAACTTGCAAATCTGAAAGAAGTCCAAAGGTTATGAAGTTCTGCCCATCTTTTCTGCTTCTGTCCACCATCTACCACACCAGTGTCATTTCCCAAGTCTTAAATGAAATAAAAGATGTTACAATGAAAGGAAGAGTTGCTTAAAAGCACAGCCCACTGGAAATTGG
Source organism: Gymnogyps californianus (assembly GCF_018139145.2). Taxonomy (NCBI): domain Eukaryota; kingdom Metazoa; phylum Chordata; class Aves; order Accipitriformes; family Cathartidae; genus Gymnogyps; species Gymnogyps californianus. The sequence goes on from NC_059473.1 coordinate 21,579,917, forward strand.
GAGTGGTGCTGTCAGCCATGCCGGCGAATGGGAAGTGGAGCTCCGCAGGCAAGACCATCACTCTACTTGGTGGGTTTGTCCTCGAAGTTGATGGAGGGGACCACGCTGATGTCCTGAGTGTGCACGGGCACGTGCCTGGATTGGGGCTACAGCGGGCAGGAGCAGCCCTGGGGCTCCCACTCAGCTCAAGCAAGTGGCGAGGGGTGATGCCAGCGTGGTGAGAAGGAGACTGAGTCGGCTGGTGTCCAAGGAAGGCTGCTTCTGCCAGGCTTCGACGTTTGCCTGAGGTCCTTACTCAGCTAAAGGATGAGTAAGTACGAAGTGAGGAGGAAACTGCTGCCAGTTGGCACCAGAAAAGCTGTAGATATGTTGTAGGTGTGGGACACAGTCATGGTCGTGTTTCTGTCTGGGGAGACAGAAGGGGAAAGAGAGATGATGGAAGCAATAAGGCCACAGGAATTAGCAGGATGGGGCCTGATGTGTTGGTTAGAAGAGGCGGCAGTGTGGCTGTTGCCAGAGCTGTCCACAGAAAGATGCGATTATCACCAAACACATCAGCAACCACATCATTCAGGGCTGAGAGGAGGATTATTTCCAAAGAGCATTACACAATATTATGCAATGTCATGCTGATGAACAATTTTGTTCTCTTCCTATGAAAATTTGGCCTTGGAAGCCCTGAAAAGTTTTCGGCAGCTTCTGTCAGTATTTCATCCCCAACTCAAGCCTTAGAGCACTGTCGGAACAGGCGTGCACCAGGCTGGTCTGAAATGAGAGAGGGAAATGGTCCCTCCGATGCCTCAGGACCCACCTGGCTGCATGTCTGATGTGTATGGTCAGGCAGGGGCTGAGGTGGACAGAAACGTGTTGCGACTCGCCCTACCCATGCCCGTGCCCAACTCCTCCCAGCCACGGTCCTGCAGCCCTGGGCTAACCAGCTGTGCGAGAAAGGGGCAGGGTTAGTTCCTCCTGAAAACATGACTCCTGCTGTATGTCTCACGATGCTATCTGAGGAGCTTGCTTGCTTTCGCAAATGCTGTCAACTCTGCAAACGCTGCAGACATCACAGCAAAGGACTGCTGACTTTTTGAAGCCCCGCAAGAATGGCTGTCCCAAAATATGTTTTTCACTCTTTCTGCAGCATCAAAAGCCCAAGTAAGTCAAATCTATTTTCCATGCAAATTGTTTTTGCACAACTAGGAAAATACTGAACCAGCAAATTCTTCTTGGGAAACAAATTCCCATTAAAATCAATGAGGCAAGCTTCCCACTTGTTTCTATGGTGTTTTGTTATATATTAAACAGCCTTATGAAAAGAAAATATTTCAGTTGTATTTAGAAGCATCAACACTTTAATATGCTGCTGCTAAATCACAAATCAAGCATAAAAATGAGTCATCTGAGCTCAAAGTTTGTACATTTCCTTACACAATTGTTGCAATCATCTCCAAACTGACTTTTTAAACTCTGGTAAAACAAAATTAAAGTTATGCTTCAGAGGTAATAAATACTTTCAAGGCACCTGAAGAGTCTTAATTCTTCCCTGAAGTCCAGGCACACAGAAAGGGAAAAGGGCGGGGGGGGCGCAATTTAAAGAACAATGAGGCTTTTAAAAATCAATTCATTCTCATTTAAGGTCATAAAATCTGAAATAGCAGTTTGACTTGATTTCAGGAGAGGATTAATGTTGCCTGGGTGGTTTTGCCCTTCCTTTTTTCCCTTAACCCATTTGGATTTGTTGTGAATGCAGCCTTGACTGGGGTTTACAATGCTTGAATTTGGGTAATTATATGACCATGTTGGGCTTTTTATCCTTTGAATATGGATACATGTTCACAGTCTTGGCTTCATTTTGATGTAAGGTTTTGTTCTTTTTCCTGTCTGGGAAGGTATCATAGGTATATGCTCAAAAGGTTGGGCCAATTCTGAACTTTTCCAAAAATTCAGAAAATTCTGATTCAGAATTAGAATTTATCCCCTTATGAATAACACCGTTATTTGGACGCCATAGCCAAGCCACCTCCAAGCTTACATCCTGTGTTTGGGATTATCTTTTCTTTGACAGGGCCAGGAAGAGCAGCAGGAATGCTTTCCATGTCGGAATCTGTTGCGCGTTGAGTTTAGGGGTGTGGTACCAAAGTTCAGGCAAAATCATTACGCAGCGCTGGGGAGTTCCTCCTCATTTCTGGCTGGCAGTTTTGTGAATGGCGCTCCCAGCCCCATCGCCTGGGAGTGATGCATGGATGGGGATGCTTACTGGGATCTCAGCTCCCACATCTCCCACAGCACGGGGCTGCTCTCACATCCAGTGGCATGAATAACAAAGCTCCCATTGATATCCAGGCCACAGGATCAGCTTCATGCAGGCCTAAATTGCTCATCTGTTTTTAATGCCAAGAGCAATTTGTTTTCTTTATGGACAGCGTGGTTGCAAAACCATGTTTAAGATTAAACTTCTTTCATCTGGACAATGGAAGCAACAACAACAACAAAGAAAAAAATGCTTTTGAAAATAATGAAAAAAATCAAGTAACTTTTTTTTTTTTTTTTTTTTTTTTTGTATAAAAGAAAGTAATTACATCCAGGCATCCAGGCTGACCACAAATGCCAAGTTTGTGCTTGATGCAGTTTTAACTGGTTAAAATATTATTTCTAAATAAACAGAGTTTAAAATGGAAATTCTGACGAAGCTTTGACTATATTGCTATTACTATCATGTTAAATCATTGTTATTGTCCTAGTGGTGTCAGTGCATAGCTACAATTGCTTGTGGAATGATGAAAGCTCACACCCAAAAAACTCAGCTTCTCATGTAAACTTCAGAGTATTCAGCTAGAGAAGAATTACACCCACCCAACTTTTTAGCATGAAGTCATACTGGATTTGTTATAATAAACAAGTTATTAAACATAGCTTCTCTCCTAAATCATGTACATACTGTACAGCTATTCAAGGAACTCTGGTTTATTTTTAGTACCCACACCATAGCTAGGGTGTTCATCACAACAGTAATAGTTGGTGCAGTGATTTAAAAGGCTGCTATCCACACTGACCCTTATTTCTTGTTTTGCTGGAATTTTTTACCGGAATCTTTCAACAGGGATTTTTTTGGGTGTCAGCTGTTGCAAAAAAGCTTCAGCAAGGTATAAGTGGTTCAATTTGGTTTAGATCATTTATTTGGATATTAGTACATTTGGAAACCATGGAATTAACTCAGTGAAAGTGTGATTACAGTAATAAAACTGGACCATGAAGAGTTGGACTGTCCTAACTGAAAAGATTTTTTCTTTCTCACATGGACTCACAGATTTTTATTAACAAAATTAAGTTCACACTCTTCTCATGTATTGTCACTGTGTAGTATCGATCACAAATATTTATGATGGTGTCCTCCAGCTCCTGCATACAGTATTCATGCAAGCAATAGGTAGGAATGCCCTCTAGTTTCTGCTGAGAGATGATTTAACTGGGCCTAGTCATTGAGAAGTGCCACACACAAAGGGGAAGAAAAGCAAAGTTTCTGCCCCAAAGGGCTCCCAGTGATGCCTGTTGGCAGCTCAGAGCCCCACTGCCCTGGGCGAGGGAGCTGGGATCCACATCTGGCACACAAACCCACCGCTCCTACAGAGGCAGTGATGCTGCACCACCTTCAGCATCATCTACTGGCACCTCAACTGTGAAATAAACTTTTTTTTGCACGTGCATGAAAAAATGTTTATGCTCTGTGCCCAAAGATCTGCACAGGCTACAGATTCTAAAACTATCTGTAGGTTTAGGCACTTTTTTACCATTAACAGCCAAATCACACTGTCTACCCAGCTCCTTACTGGCACCTTTGAAAATCCATCAGGACCAGATGGTGCCTACTGGCATGGTGGCTCTGAGAAAAGCCAAAAGGGAAGAAAAAAAAAACAGTCTCAGAGTAAATATGTGCCATAATCCATCTTGCACTGAGTGCCTAGCTGCAGCAAGCATGTGTAAGCTAGCCACCCTGCTCTGCACAGTTGTGAGCTAAGGTGCTTGTTGTGCAAACTCATCATTTTAAGTGGAACGCTGACAGGGAGTTATTTATGGAAACGTGTGTCTGAAGAATATGTGTATATACATAGTGCAGCACACAGAAGGACACACACACCACTGTCAGAGTGCAAAATCATCCAGAAGGCTTCTTGCAAAGCTGGTCTTTTTGTCTTGGAGGAATAGCAGTTTGAAAGATACTTGGCAGTAGCTTGAAAGCTCACTTTCTCATCTAATCACTGGTGAAAATGACTGTGGTGTCCAGGTGTTACAGCTGGACAGTTTGTCTTGCTCTGTGCATTGCTACTTCCTTCCTGAGATAATAACAAAGCCATACCGGCCTACTGTGATGACCACTAGGAGGAATTTTTCTTCCCCTTCTCTGTCAGCTGGTTCTTATTTTTTGCCAGGTCCGTCCCCCTGTATTTGCCTTGTTACATCCCTCCTCTCGTCTAAAATAAATGGTCTGTGGGAGGGCGAGAGAAGGGGTCCAGTGACTGGTTTCCCCCACTGCGTATGAATTACAAGTCAAGACAGCACAAATGGACAGTACTCCTTGATGTCCTCATCTCTGGAGAGAGACTGACAGACAGGTTTGGGAAAGAGAAGGAAGAAAAGCTGGGGAAACTAAGACTGCCCCCAGCCCTTCATAATCCAGTATTCTAGTACTCTTCACTTGGAAATCAGCACTCGTGGCCATGCGGTACCAGTCACAGCTCTGCAGGCAGCAGCCCTTGGGGACTCCAAATTCAGCACATCCCTCGGCCAGGAGCACCCGCACTGCCGGGAGGCTTCTCTGCAGCAGGCTGCGGCTCAGGAAAGGGCTGGACTAGCTGGGCTGCCTAAAGCGTCACAACTGCGATGGCAGGCAGAGAGTGTCGGTCCTCACCTCTGTTTTTCCACAAAACACCGAGCACGGTCACAGACTCAAGGTAGAAAGCTCCTTGGGTACGGACAAGGTCCTCCTTGGTGCAGGCTCCAGGGTAGGCTGGGCTCCTACACCCCTCACACACTATAACCTAGTTTTAGCAAGCTGTCTGTTAGTCTGTGGATGGCTTGTCTAAAATCTCTGAACTTTCTGGCTTGCTGAGCTGCACATCTTAAAAAAGTGCTTACTTCCAAAGGTGCTGGCACCTGCAGTTTTCTCAGAAGTTATTTCTTCCTAGTTTTTTCCCCTCACTGAGAGTTTTCTTGCTTCATCAGTTTGTTTTTTCAGCATTCATTCTTCTAATTTTATTAGAGAAGAAGGTGGTGCTCTTAACAAGACAGACATAGAAAGCAAAGCCCCCAAAAAGAAGGAAAAAAAAAAAGCTGAATTTCCAATAGCTTAATTTCAGCTTATTTTAGTGAAAGAATCCAAAAGTTGGGTTTCCCTTTATGTCTGAAAAAAAGGGCCTGAGCTCTCATTAGCATGGTGCTATTCATGACATCTCTGGTTCTTACTGAGTTTGCTGGAGCCTAAATATGAAGCACAGAGAGGTGCCAAACCGAGTGAAAACATGCTTTTCTGAGCAACACAGCAATTAGGGCTAGGTGTGGTACAAACCTGACTTTGGCTGGAGGGTTGCTATGTTGCAAAGTGGTTGTCCCTTGTCCCACAGCAATGACATCCTGAATCGAATTCTTCTCCAAACTTCCCATCTTTTGGGTAACCCAGACTCACTTTTAATCCTGGCTGTGACATTACTGGGCTGAACTAAAACCTAGAGTTGAAACACTTCTGAACTCAGACAGTTTAAATGCAGATCTGGACCTAGCTTTACAGCTGGGACATGTCTGTGGCCCCCATCATCAGAATACATTGTAATTAATAATAGCTTGGGGAGGGGTTTTCACCCCTAGGTCCAACAGCGCTTTATAAGAATGGACCTACCGTTTCTCCTATTCCACAAATGAGGAAACCGAGGCACAAGGTGACTTGTTTTAAGCCACTTATCTTATAGTCCGTAGCCCAACAGTCATTTTGGTGGGTCACACTCAGCCCACGTAGGAGTCCTGTGCAGGCAAAAAGCCGCAGCTCTTTATTTGAGTTAGTACTGCAATGGCAGCCTGATTTACAGACTCCTCTGCTGCTAGGGTCAAAAATTAAGTCACTTTTCAGCCATGGGGGCAGACCTGCCAACTGTAATTAAAAGCTTTCCTTTGAAATATGCGTCAGACTTTATACATAGTGAAAAGTGCTTCTCACAATATGAGCTTTCAGGCTGCTGCGCTGAACAACATACATGCGGCTAACCACTTCTCTGTTGGGTCCCAACAGCATCTGTTCCTTTGCCAACATTTTACTGGCATTCCACCGAAATCAGTGTAGTGTGCAGTTCTGCCAGGTAGGGCCAGAAGCAGTTAAGAGGTTAATGGACTCAATCCGACTTCAAACGACGATGCAAACCTCAGAGGTGAACCGAACAGACTGCTATCAAATGAGGAAAACAGGTAGACTTTGTGATGATTTGACTAATTGCAGGAGAGGTTGTCTCTTCCCACCCCTTTTCCAAGATGTACGCTGGCTGGAAGGGAGTCATCAATCACAGCTTGCATGAGAGTCTTAAAACCCCTAATTCAGGGAAGCAATCAAAGGTTACCGTGTCCCTAAGTCATCTAGGCCCTTTTGAAAACCCTCGTGTTATCTCCCTGTTCTGGAAAGAGCTACCTCCAAAATTTCATCTCCTGCTGGGAAAGTATAATACCATCCTGGCTGCCCCTCAGCAGCATGCTCTGACTTCAGCGGGGGCTTTTCCTGCAGCGAACGCCTCACCCGCCGCTTTTCAGGTGGATTAAGCTGTCTGTGGAGAGTCACACAGAAGGCTTTCTTCTGAGATTGCCAGAGCGCCTTGTCTCCAGCCAAGTCAGAAATACTGCTAGCACAGCCACCTTGTGGCATTGGAGTATCTGCACTTTCAGTCCCAGGAGACAACAGGAAGCGCAGAGTCAAGCCAGAATTTAAAATAAATACATAAAAGTTAAGCAAATATTTTTGAACCTCTCGAGCAGGTTTGGGTTTTGTTTGATTCAAAGTAATAATAATACTTAGCACTTACAGTGTACTTTATAGTTTGAAAGCACTATACAGACTTTAACTACTTGGGTTTTGGGCAATGGTCTGGATCAGCTCTTGTTTGATCTGAATCAGTTCTCCCATGCCTGGAGAGTATATGTGAGAAGTCAGAAGAGAGAAGCAGGAGTATCCTTTGTGTCTTTTGGGTTCTTTCAATTTTTGCCACTGAGCCCATTTGTAGGAAATCATTTCACCTCTTTCTACTGTAGTTTACCCAACAGAGAACATGTTCTCCAGCCTCGCTTACGGGCCTGTTGTGAGATTTAATTTCAATGATGCATCTAAGGTCCTCTGACAGTTGCTATGCAGATGCAGATGTTTCTCATTCTTTCTCACTTGCCTGCTGAAAATTAAAGCCTAAATTATGAATGAAATATATACCGGCAGCTAAACAGCTCAAACCATCCATGATTACCTATATTGTTCTAATAGTAATCTCATCCACTGCCCGAGGCACAAGGGTTTTGAAAAGGTTACAGTAAAATATGTAAATAGATGAACCATATGCATGAAAAAAATTCTCTCGGGTCCTAGTGTATGTCTATTGTGGCTTGAGCTCTCCTTCCAAGCCTTGTTTTTCCAAGAGTCAGCTTTAAAGCTCGGCATAGCTACTGGACCAGTTTATGATCTAAAGACATATTTACAAGTTCAAACCACTTCAGGAGCTAATTATATTCTGGACATGCTACAATATTTGGATGCCAGAACGTCCGTATTCTTTGAAATGAATGTTTGGTAGCTTTCTCAAGAAGACCTCGTTTCACAAACTCCAGTTACAACAAATGAACACATGTTCCTCTTTTTGGTTCCTCTTTTTTTGCTGAATTTGAGAAAAAAAGTAATCATACCGCAATGGAAAACACTTCATTTTCTCATTAAAAAGTACATTTCAGCAGCTTTTCATCACACTGTCCTGCCACCCTCAGCTTTCTGTGAAAGGAGCTGCTATGCAGGAGACCATCTTCTAGCAGCCAGTGCAGCATGGAGAAGGGACACAAATGACCATGGAAAAGCAAGCAGAGCCTTTGTCCATTGACTCTAGTGGGTGCAAGGAGAGGCTCAGTTTAAGGGAAGCAGCAGTCATTAACCAAGGCTTCTTGTTCCTCAGTCAGGTTGTTTATTCCCTCACCTTGACGCTTGTCAAGAAGCCAGCAAGTGGACAGCCTGAGTGGCAGTGGACGGGGTTGGTCTCACTGGACCTGGTCCTTGCCCCATACGCTATACAGGGCTAAGCCAGGCACTGCTGCCTTGATTCCCAGTATTGTGCCAGCAGGCGGGCAGCTGGGGAGCCTGCTGATCTCTGTGGATATGGAGGTCACTGGATGCTCTGCTGGACATGCTCAGGCCACAGCAGAACTAGCCCAAAGCCATCAGAGAAAGGAACCAAGGGCCAGAGGAAGTTCCTTACTGACTTCAGCACGTGTTTGGTCAGGTTCAAAGTGTGAGACAGCAAGACAGGACAGCAGCAAAAGTGGGAGATCTGGGAAGAGACCATACAGCTGGTCATGCTCCCAGGACAGGAGGCTAAAGCTGATGGTGAAAAGGAGCCCAGCCCTGGCATGGGGGAGTGCGTCATGTCTCCGCATGGTGCTGCTCCAGCTGCAGGCAGCAGCTGGTGAAAAGGCAGGAAGCTGCTGGTAGGAGAAAGCTGGAGGCCGAACTGCTTTGCGTCCCCAGGACCTAATGCAGTATTACTCGGTAATGAGAGGCCACAAGTAGTGGGTGACATGCCAGCCCAGTGTGGACATGTCAGAGCCACGTCTGAGTGCAACTTATTTGCCGTATCTAGAATCAAGTTTTTCAAGTTTTCCTTCTCACAACTGATCATTTACTATCCCTATGATTTTTCTTGCTGCTTATTCTCCATAGACGTTGCCACCTCTTTGATCTCTACATGAATACATGCAGCTCTTGAGCACACTGTTTACATAGATTAAAAGGAATCCTAAACCTTACATGTACACACAGATAACCTCAAATCTGATTTGTGATTGAGTACCTGAAAATGGCTTTTACTCTCTGGAATTTTAAGGTTTACAACAACAAGCCAGATGTCTTAAGCCTTAGACAGCACAGGCTTTCCCCTTTGAATATAGCAAACACCGGCTTCCACTGTAAGGTCGGCTCTCCAGCAGCGGTGCCTCTGAATACCAGAATGGCATCTGAGCCTGTGAGTTTTACTGTGATCCACAGAGCTAGTTTTATCTTCTATGAGCAGGATCAGTTTATGCATCATCCTGACAGTGCAAGTATCTTAAAAGAGGTATGCTGTGCTCTTAAACTCTCCTCTGAACCAGAGAAACCAGACCCTAAAACATAATGCAGTATGGTGCGTGAAGTAACTTGAATGCTATTAAGTCACTGTTGAATTTGTACAATTTCTGCATATGTTCAAAACCTGTTGAACTATATTGCTCACAGTCCTTCTCAGTAAGCTGGCCTTATCTTTGCAAAAGAAAGACATGAGAAATGCTAGCACAAATCTCAAGATTATGAAACTAGAGAACACTGCATGTAGTTAACATATACATTAAGGCCAGTAACATTCACAGCTTCTTGAATTCCTTGATTCATTACTTACTCTAGTTGTATCTTCATAAGCATCATCCCTGATTCTTAGCACTTTAATTATAATTAAAAAATTGTATTCTGAATAGTGTTCTTCCCAGTAGAGCTCCATACCAATATAGACTGCAGTAAAACGAGGGAACAGCTTGTGTGTCTACACCAACACCAGTACCAAAACCACTCCAACTTACTAGACAACCTCACAAACATTCATAGGTCCATTAATTATAAACTGTAGTCATTAGAGACTATTTTTCTCATGTACACTGACCACAGAACTTCCCTGAATTAAATCTTGCTTGAGCTAAGGTAGATCATTCAGAAAAAAAAGCACTGTAAGATCAAGTCACAAAGATTTTTCTGTGGTACCTGTACTGGGACTTGGGCTTTTAGAGCACAACTACCTGGCGGTGCCAGTATTGACCCAGAGTTACAGGAGCCTTTGATGTGCAGGGCATGGAGACTCTTAGGTGAAGAGGAATCTGTTACCTCACTGATGAGGTTAATCCTGTACTACCACATCTGTGCTGAACACTGCACTGCTTAGCTCAGCTCATCTATGGCAGCATCAGTTTCAGGGAGCCTGTGGTTATTTTTAAAAAGCCACGAAAGCTGTAGAGAGGCTTCCATCTACACATTGGTTTGTGGAAGCCTCTAGACAGGTAGAAAAATCATGGCAATGCAGGCACAGGAAAGATCTTATCTGCTACACAATTATTTTCAGGCATGAGATGCCACAATGCACTGATTTAAGTGATGCTGAGATCATATATTAATGGGGTGTGTTGCATGGAATGAGTTCACATCAAATTACACAAACTCCTGAAGCAGACAGTGTTTGGGGAAGATCATACATACACTGAATAAAGACAGGCTGTTTATGGCCTGAATCAGCACATGAAGTTGCCATACGGTAAGTCACAAGTGCATGGAAATTTACCTCACCAAGAAGAGATACTGTGATAACATTTAACAGATTTTTTTTTTTTTTCCACCTGGCACTTGACACTTTAGTCCTTTTCAAGTGTCTGACCACCTCCGTGTGCTTCGGAAACCTCTCTGCCAATCCCAACAAGGCTTGAGAAGATCACAGGAGTTTTCACATACTTGGCTGCCTCAACTTATTAAACAGTCTCCTTATAGGATGTTTTTATTTTTCAGCCTATATCCCAAAAATCTGATGTTCTTGGACAAGGAAATGTGATTGCGGGTGGGCTCAGGAGTTTCTACTCTCGCCGCTTTCCTACCTGGTCTAAGGAAAGTTCTTTAGACTGGAAAGAGGCTTCTCCCAGACTTCTCTGGGATGTGATTTCACAGCCCTAACTCACACAGAATGGCTTTTAAACATACGTATGGTCACTCCTTAGGCTGATAAAAATGGGTAGAGTGCCAGCCTTTTCCCCCTTCACACTGTGTAGGACAACTCATATCTTCAAAGGCTGCAAAATCAAGCTATGAATTTTATGGCTGTAATGTATGGATCACCCACTAAACTCTCCAACTGGGACCTGTAGATCTTTAAAAGCACAGTTTTTAGTGAAAATATCTACATGGATCCAATGCTTACTTTGAAAAAAGCAGTTCCCTCTGTCCCACAAAAACTCACACCTTCCTCACTCCACCTTATTTTCAAGGGAAGCCAGGGCAAAGAGAGAGGCTTTGTAACATGTGTTGAATGTCAAAAAAGCCAGACATTCATTCCTGGTAATGCCTTGCCCCAGAAGATGTGTAGGAAATCCATGCAGCCCTGCTAGTCTTGAAGGCTGGTGTAGAAAGTCAGGGTAGGGTACATTTGCACTAGTGTTTGATATCTATCCCTGAACTAATCTTCTTGACCCCATAATATCAACTTAAAGGAAAAAAGGCACTTCCAGAATGTGACTAAAATGTTCCTGAGACAGATGATAAAGTTGGCCAAATGAATCATGCCCTCATACAGCCCGTGTCTCTCCATGAAGAGGCCAGCTAGATGTAGGAAACTACCCTGTGGGCACCTGAACTGGAGATGTTAAGGCAAGTGAATCCCACTGGAGGAGACTTTTCTAAAGTACCCGAGCCCTCTGCTTTAAAGTAATGATAATATTGCAAAAGTTCCAAAAATAATTATTTCCTAATTTACAAAGATGTGATGAATTCTAGAGCTTTCCTAAGTGATGTTTCCTAATAGTGTCTTCAACCCACATTCCTCCTGCTTTCCTGGAGCCAACTGTGGATAAAAGAAAGTGAGTCTGAGGACCAATGACTGTTGAATCCCTGCAAGTATGGGGCAGTCTAGGGAGTCACAGCTTGGTTTCTATAGCTGTTTGTTTTTCAGGAAGCCGTCTGAATTTCTTTACAGCCTACTTCACTCTTTTGTGCCTGCTTGGCTCCACTAGACAGCATGTTTGAAGGACAGAAGCAATACTATAACTATAACCCAACCTATCAGTCTCTGTTCCCATCCATCTGTCTAGGAGGCTTAATGGTCTAGACCATTATGGCTTCTCTTCTAGCTGCTCCACACTGTTATCTCTGAACAGAAACAAAGTACAGGAGTGAGAGGGGGAGAGAGGTAGCTCTGTATGTCTTGCTACTGCTTTACATCCATGTGCACCAAGGTCTGAACCCTACAGCAGTTTGTACTATGAGTCTGAATATCTCAGAAGAAGAAAAATGCACAGCTCAGTGTTTTTGGTTGGTAGCTAAAGAAATACCAGTGATGCTGTTGTACAGCCTTGTGTTCCTGGTCAATCCCCCATTGCCACCTGTCCTGGCCAATACTGACTTGTCATCTTTGTTCACTCCTGCTGAACCCTTTCCAGCAACGTACCAAGTCTGAAGAGCATATAATCTCTCAGGAGTCGTAGGTAGATTTCTCCTTAGTAATACCTATCATTTGAGCCAGACTGGAAGAGTCTGGTGGGCCCTTACAGAAAACCTCCAAGGTTGGCGAACACCCCTGTGTGATTTGCTCTTGTTTTGCCATTGCTAGCCCACCAGTCAGGAGAGCTGTTGTTGAGCAAGAGAGCTTGAAGGTGCTGTGCACATTAGAGAGAAAGGCTGCCAACTCCTCTAACTCATCTATATCGATCCTATTTGATATCAGTGGGATATTCATCCAGAGAATGCCTGACTGTCAGCAAAAAGGGCAACTCTTCTTTTCAGCATTTGTCTTCCTGCAAAGATTAAGGACCTGGTCTCTAACTCTTTCTGTCATGGAGAACTTGCCCCTTTAATGTGGGTCCAAAGTCCCTGCAGCTGAACATATGCTTCCCAGATGGACCTAATTAAGACTATGTGGCGGCATTTGGGGGTGAATAAATAAAGAAAGAGGAAACTTGCTTAGTGGGAGGTCTATGGAAAGAGCTGTAGAGGACTGGGAACTGGGAGACCACTAGAGTGACCAGCTGGTGTCTTCTCACTGAGAGCCACAAAGAGAGGAGGGCTTGTGGACTGAGTCCTTCACGTTATGGAGTCAAGCTTGAGGGCCAAAGGACATGGGGAACAACAGAAACAGAGCAAAAAATAAATCTCATGGTATGTCTGGAGAGAAACAACTCTGAGACATGGCAACTGAGACATTCCTGCAGGGAAGGACAAGGGAGGGCTGCAGCTAAAGGGGCTGTTCATAAGGGCAGATTAAGAGCTGTGGAAATTGCAGAAGAAGGCATAACTGCAACATTTGTCATGTTTGTAATACCTCTGTTTGGGACAGAGCTGGTTCATTTTCAACCATTTGTATAGCTGATGAATGCTACTTCTGTTTTCTCTCCTCAGAGAGTCATGTCTTCTTAAAGGGTAATATTGTAAGATTCTCAAAGGAGTAAGTAATTAGATTTTCCTTATCTGCTGCAAGGCAGTTGCTCTGACTCTCCCCAGGCAGGGCACCTGACCAGCTCTCATTGCTTGGTACACTCACACCAGGACCCATCTTTCGACAAGCAGGAATTGAGGACCTACAGTTTTGGAAACCAGTGTTGGAAGGCATTGGTGAGTCTGGAGGAGAGTCAGGCTGACAATAAACAGAACATCATTTGAAATTACCAATGTGACATGAAGCAGAGAAACGGCTGCAGCATCATGGTTGTAAATTCTTTGGACCAGTGACTGGTCTTGGCCATGGACACAGCACCTGGGAGAATGGGGCCACATTAGGGTTTCTGGGAACTCCTGTCATGCTACTAATGAACAAGTGAGGACTTCTCCAGTCAAATGGTTGGCCGTCGTCTCCCAAAGGAGGTCTGCAATTCAGCTGCTGCACGCACATTTAGTTTTGACTTACAGACCTGCTGGAATCCAGTGGGACAAGTGACATCATGGTTGTGAAACTAGGACTGGGTTTCACACAAAAACAGTTTTGCACACCAGGATTTTTACATGGTCTTGAAAAAGCCCAAGAGTTGTATGTTACTGGTGCAATTTCATAGTCATTGCTACTTTATTGGAAAGGTTTTGTTAGAAGTTCTGTAATCTGCTACAGCAAGGTGCATTGATCCCCCCAGGGACAATGACCAATTCATCTCTTTACATCCAGCCTGGGTTGACAGACAAAAACTGAAGACCTCAGGTTGACCAAAGGGAAAGTGATTTGTGCTCTCATCGCATCCTTCAAAAGGTCACAGTCAACACAGCAGAGGGAGAGCCACGCTGGTGTTGGCAACCTGGTAAGTGTGCACAAAGAAATCTGAAGATTCTGGAAATGAAACAGTTAGCTGAGGAATGAGTCTTCCAGAGGCTGTTCAGGCAGTTTAGTGCATTTCTGAGTAGAAAGATGGGATGCAGGTAGGGCTTTGTGTGTCTCTGTCAGGTCAGGGAATAAATTCAGGGTAAAGTATTGGGAGAGAAAAACAAGTGCAAACACAGCCATAACAAAACAACCACAGCATTTCAGGCAAAACAAACATTAAATTGAGGGGGGAGAAGTTGGCAAATGTACCTAGTTCTTCCAAACAGGAGAAAGGTTTGCTTCGAACTTTTTTTTTTTTTTAAAGTGCCTTGCTTCCCATCAAATCATCCCATTTACCATTTACCTATAGGCATTTTGTGAGACAGGACTGGAGGTTACCCGAGTTTCTCTGTGTAAGAGCTGTAATATGATGTCCTTCCTGTTTCTCTCCCTCTCCCCAGCATCCTCCTCCCCCGGTTCTGAGTCCTTTCCAGAGTCTGACTCCAGTCCCCAGATCCAAGGATGGGATTTTTTTCTCAGGGAAGACTCTCTTCCCTGAGACTCTCTTCTGGGCTGCAACAGTTCCAGGAATGTGGCTATGGGAGAGCAAAACCCCAGAAGAAATATGAAGTTCATTTTTTAACTAAAATTATGATTTATGAGGAACAGCTGAACAGACTATGCGAGGTTTCATTTAAATAGATTTGAAGGCCACAATGATTTAGTAGAACTGTATATGCTTACTCTTTTCTGAGACTTATACATCACATATGTAAGTACCAGGCTCCTTTTCCTACTGTCTCTATGTTTAGTCTTACACGTGATAACCATGTGCTTTCAGCACCTCACATACACTAATGGGTTTTTTTGTCAGAGAGCCCCCTGAGAATTGAGGGATGGAGAAATGAAATGAACAGACTAAGCATGCCCAGGAAAGCTGTAGGCAGGCTGGGACCAGGCCCCAGGTTTCTCATGTCTCAGTGCCAGTGCCTCAGTTGCTCCCTTTCCTCCGCATTCTGCTGCTGCAGTAGCCACTCTTCCTCACCCAGAGCTTCGTCGTACATTTCTATGTTATTGCCACAAGTGACAGTTCATCTCCGGGAGTCCCCCGGCCGCACTGCAGGATGGTGAAGAGCAGGCTGGGGACATGCGTGGGCCACTGGAAAGCTCAGCAGTCGCCTCAGGGGCTGCTGGCCCCTGCCACCAGGAGTGCTTTGCCGTTATTGCCTTCATTGCAACTTAGACAAAGAACCCAGCTGAACTCCAGGCACAGAAACAAGTATTAACACACAGAGAAGAGCTGACGTTCTTCAGAGAAACAGATGGAAACACACTAGCTTAAAAAGTCACAGAAGAATCAATGAGTCCACTCAAACATAACCAGTGGGCTCTATCTACTTAATCTACTGCTCTACCATGGACAACCTCCCCCAGTCAAACACCCCCGAAAGGCAGGTGCACACACTTGGACCTGCCTCCATTTCAGCAATGCAACACGGAGCCTTCCCTCCTATGCCAGACCTAAGACAGGGACAACTATTTAAACTTTTAATAACGAGCTTAGCCCCTACCTCTGGCTAAACCATGCAGAAAGGGAGTAACTTGGAACCTTTTTCATTCCTGTGGGGTTTTTGTTTGGGCTGATGCACTAGATGTGAGGGTTTTAAGGGTGTTTTCTCTGTCTAAGTCTCCCATTACCATGGTTGAAACAGTTAGTCAACTTTAACATATTTTCCTTGGCAAAAGGAAATATGTCTTTGGTTTTGCAGGTCAGGGAAATGTGGGGTCAATTTGTGAATGTGTTTGACTGCCTAAAGATATCAGGTGGGATTTTCGAGAATATCAGCAGGTGTCAAATTGGTCCTTTGATAACCCTTTAGAAATCAACTGTAACTTGAAGTTCTCAAATCTCCTTAAAAATCTGGCTTAAAGTACCCTTAAGCATCCTGTGTGTCACTTCTACATCCGTGGATGAGCAGGGAGCTGAATACTGGTTTCTTGTATCTCAACAGAAGGCACTAAAAACCAGTTGGGTTTTCTACCACACAATTATAGGGAAAATTTCTCTGTGAGTTGCATTTGGCAGACTGTCTTCAGTGAGTGTAGTAATAAATATGTGTCTACTTGCACTCCTCCTCTCTTTCTAATTTAATTGTACATCGCCTATAGTGTTTCATAATGTAGAAGCCCAACAGATATGAGAAAGTCTGTCTGATTGCTTTTCTTGCACTTACTTAATAGATAAATGATCTGCTCTGAGACTAACATTAGTGGAAGGTAAGCATCCAATGTTTTGTTTTAATAAATCTATGTAATACATAATTATAAATTATAATATAAAATTATATAACATATAATCTGTTTCTAATCTATCTGTGTCCAGATAGCTAATAGCTAATATACTTTATTTATAATGATTCTACTTCTGTTGGAATGGCAACCTGAAGCAAGGTTAATGTCTCAGTGTCACCTGTGTATCAACAGAAAGTAAGGTTCAACATTACATGGAAGTGGTGTTTACACCATGGAGCGGCCAACCAAGACTAGTAGAGCTTTATTGGCCCTTTCACCCCAGACAAGGTGTAGAATAGTATCAGAATCCATTTCTTCCTACTCCACCATCCGTGTTGCTTCTTCTGAAAGAGATATAAACAAAACTTCTTCAGAGCATTGCTTGTGTTTTATTAGTGTTAGGCTCACACCATGGAGGTCAGCTCCATATCCTAAGTACTTCAAGTCCAGCAGTATTTGGATGTAGAGCTGGTCTCATGTCAAAGAAATATACCACCTGGAAAAACTATGTTTACATACTAATCTGTTTGCCACTACATGCTGATACATTTGAGATTAAACCAACGACTTCATAGATGCGTAGGTCTGGAAATCACTGTTGCTAATGAGTTCTACATCTAACCTGTAGGTAGAAAGTGGCTCAGCTCCTAAAGTCTAGAAAAAAGTCACAGTAAATCGCTGTGATTTTAAAGTGTGATGCATTCAGAGGCATACGTGCACACCGCAGTGAAGAAATCCTGCTTCACACGTGGTAAAATAAAAGCTTGAGGGAAATCTTACTGCTAAGGTGGGTTGCATATGTGTTTTTGCAAGTGTGTTTATGTAGAGTTTTTAGATCCCAAAACTAGAGGCCTTGCTCAGGCAAAAATCCAACTGGCTGAAATGGAAATGTTGCCTTATGGAGTCTGCAAAATTGGGCTGGGAGTGCGTGTTTGTACATTCTCTGTGCATGCTAAAGGTCGAGGAAAAGGTTGCCAGGACCCCTTATTTGTGTCTTCCTCCCCAGTACGTAGCCAAGATGCAGGTAAAATTCCCATGACTTTCAAAGAGGCTGCAGAATTTGGCCCACTGGGTATCAAAACAGCTCTGAACAGTGGAGTACAGCTAAATTATTCCAACACCAGACAAATGGGTCTGCCTAACCTAAGCCATAACATTTGAATTATTAATGTTCTCTAATAAAGGGGATAAAGTGTCTGTAGAACAGAGTGTTTCAGAACTCTGTTAAAGATCATGCCTATTTTAATTTAGAAGTTCAGTTTGAGGAGAGACAATGCTGGCATTGTGTTACAGAGATTTAAAACAAGTCTGTCTTGAGGATTTTCCTCTGTCCTTATCTGTAATAATAGAATTTAAAAAAGAGTTGGAGTGAGAGCAGCAGCACTGGAAAATATCTTTCTCAGAAACTATAGCAGACAGGTCACAACATTTTTAAACAATGATAGTAACATTTATTCTATCAAAGCCATTTTATGTTTTATTTGGAACTCTGGCGCCTTTATTTTTTTAAGCTCTCATAACATGACACTAATTACAGACATCAAGATGCTCTATAGAAGATACCAGTCAAAATCCAGATGCTGCTTCTTTTCCTTTCTCTGCACTCCCACCCCAGCCCTTTTGTGTGCATTACATCATTGCATAGTTTATTTTAAAAGTGCCTCAAAAATGCAATGATAGTAATCGTAGACAGCAGGAAATTGATGGTGAGCACCTCTGGTCTGCGAATTCCTTTACAAAGCACTCCCGCTGCTCATCAGAAGACCTTCTTGTTAGCAGAGACTTGAAAATGCAGAGGCTTGAAAATACAGTTTGAGTGATGTGTTAAAAAAATATTGGGCTAAAGTAATTTTCGTCTTAGAACTGTGCATACACACTTCCTCCCCTCTGTCTCCTCCACCAAATGGAAATGACCAAATCAGTCAGAGGAATGGGTAGAAGGGTTTGTGGTGTTCCCTCTGGGAGGCTGATCTGCTGCCACAGTGCGTGGGGCCAGGTGGGAGCACTGCTTGGCTCTGGCTCCCCAGTGAGCACCCACAAGTGCAGGTTTGGGGTGAAACATCTTAAAAGGGACCCACATCTCAGCGGTGTCAGCCAGCCCAGAGAAACGCAAGACGATGTGCAGGCCACATCCCCTTTCTGTCACAGTTAGCTGCAAGAAGTCATTGCCATTTCTTGGGGAGCTGGTGTACTCTGTAGCTCCTCAGGTGGTGGTGGCCCTCCACAGAACACCCATAGCTAAAATAACCAAGGGCCCTCAGCCACCAGTGGCAGCACTGAAACTGAAGTATCCCATGGCTTTTAGAAATGTTGATCAGCTGCCTGTAGCAGGTGGTAAAACTACCATCCAGCCCTCAAAATTGTTGAATTTCACCTTGACTTGACCACATGAGCATCTGCAGGCTACATGTGACATTCCAGCCAGGGTAGCATCATCCAGAAGAGCACCTGAGCCATGCCCTGACCCTCTGCATGCCCCCACTGCATCACAGGGGTTCCCCACGACTCACACCATGTTGCCCTGGGCCTGGCTGGCATCACCAAAATGGCCAGCTTTGGTCAGGATAACATGGGCTCAGATCTGCTGCGTGTCACCGATCATTTAGCACATCCTCAGAGCTTCGTGGTGACACATATGCACAGCCCTGCCATGCTGCAGGGCTGAGTGACAGCCGCCTCCCTCGCATTTGCCTGCAGGCAGACGGTTCACAGGATGAAATCCCAGCCCTGTTGTAAGTGTGAATCAGGATTTCAGCCAAAATGTTGCAACAACACATTTGTCCTGCAGAGTAAGCAAATAAAGTGGCAACGCTGCACCAGTAAAGAACAGGAAGCTTTTGATGACACTGGCTCCAATTTTTTAGCCTATTAAGATTTCCATTACCCTCAGGCTCATTATTCAGGAATAAGTAAACACCAATAAATCTGGAATAACAAGTGAAACACATGCACTTAAGCAAAAAAATAATCCTAGGAAATGTTCTTTCCTTTAGCACATTAGAAACGGTCAACACAGCAATATCAGGGTGACTATGAAGCTCTGAAATAAAGCCCATCTTCCAAAACAAGGGTCTCAGGAGCCTGCTGAGGCGCAAGACTTAGGTCTTGGGAGGATCTTAGGATCTTAGGACCTCAGAGAGGAAGAAGGGAGGATCCGTGGTGGGAATCCTGTCACTGATTTCCTTCATGCCTATATCTGAGAGGTTCCTTTCCAGCAGAAATGGCAAGGACTAAAATAAATGTGGTGATTTTCCTTCCCCACTCCACTGCTGTCAGGAACGGTGCAATCTGCGCACACTTTTGTGTCTACGTTGTGCTGTCAAGTTCTTATACTCTATTTCATGAGTATGAAAATCATGTGTCTTTAAGTACTATAAAAGTCATTTTCCCAATAGAAGAAAGATTATCTTTTTTGCCACTGTCTGTGTTAAAATACCTTATGGACCTGTGAGCAGATCCAAATTCTTCTTTTTTCATTAAACTGCGGAAGATTTATTCTACATTTCCATAAGTAGCCATTTTAATTTTTCCATTTTCCTTCTTCAAACAGGAAACCTCTCCACTGCTTCTCCACTTTCTCTAAGCTCTTTGTTTATATTCTACTTCCATTACCAGAATTATTCTTACATTTTTCCATCCCCTATTCTGAACAAACATTTACGCTGACTCTGAATGACTCGTATTATATATAAAGGGAAACAACAAAGCAAGAGGGAACAAAAGTAACATCTCTGTGAGACGTTGAAATGTGGCTGCTACCTCCTTGCTGATAGCATCCTTGAAAGGAAACTGTTTGCCAGCTCTGAGCATCCCTGGCCACAGGACCGTGCTAAAAATGCAGAGATGCCTCAAACAGAAAGTAGAGCCATGTGAATCATACAGCCATACGTGCCATGGTTCACAAAAGTAAATTACCTTTTCACTCATGAGTTTTTATCTAGTTATACAATGATTAATATATGTCTGCCCACTTGGGCAGAGGAAGAAGGATCCGGCCAACACAAGGGATGTGGTCCTCATTTCTCCTTCGGGCTAGCAGCTCCATCAGCCCCACACTGCCTGAAAAGGGAGCGATGGGCACGGTGGAGCAGGCAGGCCAGGAGCATTGTCTTGGCTGTCTGGGAAGAAGCAGCAGGGAAGCGACACAGCACTGCAGAGCCGGAAAAGCAAGCACATCTGGACACATCTCGTCACCAGGAAGGTGTCCACAGCCACGGGGGCAAACAGTACAGTGGTACAGGGGGTTCGATGGGCTCTCTATGAGAGTCTGCTATTAGAGTTCAGTAGCTTGTGGTTACCGTGACTTGCACTTAAGGTATCAGGGGTCCTTTTCTCATCTTTCCAAGATGCGTCAGAGCCCAAGCCTGGCTGTTGAGCACCGATCAGCCTTTGATTCTGCACTCGCAGTGCACACTGCCTGCCAGTTGTGCCGTTGTAGCAAGGACTTGTCTGTCCAAGCAGCTCACAGAAAACTTTTTTCATTCCAGGAGAGGACAAGGAAGGCTGTCATCAAACAGCTTCTCTCCATAGCATCCCTCCATTTGCAGCAGGTAGGAGTTGTGCACGGGGAATACATTTTCCAGTCTCCCAACCCTCAGCAGCATGTCATGATACATGGAAACTCCAGCAATCAACAGAGAGGAAGAGCTGAAATTCTTCCCTCTCCTCGACTCTCACAGTCTTCCTTCCTTAAAACAAACATCCCGCTGTACATTTGCTGGTAACATGTCCTAATGCATTGAGCACGAGACCAGACAACACCTCCCTTTCCCTTCTTCTGCTTCCGGTTTGCTATTTGTCCCGTAAATATTCTCTTAACATCTTATTAGTTGGGCTATGGATAATCTATAAAAAGAAGGGAAATTTCCACATTTGTGTATACGTTCTCCACCTTTTTCCAAAATCCAAATACTCAGCTTGCAAAGTCTGTAGACATGTTGGGCCTTTTCCACAGATGGTCTTTAGAAACTTTATTACTATCCATGAGAAACAAGAAAAGAATCTGCTTGGAGGTCCCAAGATGGATTTGCAGGCCTGGTGGTTGAAAAAAATGAAATGTTTTTACTTGAAATCTGAATATATTCGTTCTGTAAATCATTGCCTGACAACAAACCCACGCTCTTTTCAGAGTTGCTTTTTACTGTAAGCATTTTACAGCCTAATTTCCAGAGAGAAGATCTTTGAGTAAAAGATCGTGTGATAAAATTTCTTGACATAGTTTATGCTTTCTATGTGTTATTTTCAGTTTTATCCCAAAATAAAAAGAGTGCTAAAATTATGACAGTTCTGTATCTTATAGATCTGGTTTTAATTGCATCTTCCATCCTTTTGTGTTTGCAAAATATGATTTACAAATGTCTAGATATTAATTCTACTGAAGTTGTCTTACAAGGCAGCCTTTTAACTGAACAGCCGACGTTAATCCCACCCACACATCCTAGTAAAGGAGCACAATGGTTTTTTAAACTCTGGCTCAGCGTCTCATCTCTTCTGTGGCGATGAAAATGAATATTGCATCTATGGCAAGGCATGTCAAGCTCTCTGTGGAATTTATTATGCTCTCTGCACCAAATGTTCTACCAGCAGGTCTGCCTCGTGCTATTCAGAACATGTATAATTAGAAAAGAATTCAGCTAATGCTGGAAAGAATGACTGTCCATAACTCATCAGGTTAGAAAGCTGGAAGCCCTAGAGCAGAAAAGAAATGAGTGGAATATTCAGCTGAGGAAGAAAAACTCATTTTCTTTGCTTTCTTTCTGTGAGAATAACTATTTTATATGTAAGATGCAGTTTATTATCTCCTCTTCAAATAGGCAATCACATTCTTGATCACTGCAGGCAGCAGAAACAGGACACTAGCAATGGTCCCGTGTGGCCCACAGCACAACCTTTGGATAGCTGGAGGGGCAGTTCTTGCTTAGGAATGCACTCTCCAGTCCTGGGCTGACTATGTTTCTGTTTTAAGTCCATGGAGAAAGCTCTGCCTTCTGTGAGTCCCCAGGATCTCTGAGGACCAATGCAAATGTGCAGAGCCCTTGTCTTGTCCCCTTCGACAATGCCCCATACTACTGATAGCAGCAAGCATTAGTGGTGGCTTACACACAATAACTTCAGGAGTCTTTTCCTTTCCCACACCCTTACATGAGACTATTGCTGAAGTCAGTAGAGAGACCTCTGTGGTCAGCTTGAGCTGTGAGGGAACCCAGATTTGTTCCTAGGCGATGAACACCAGGATTCTTATTCTGAGCCAATTAAGTCTAGTCCTTGTTCGTGATTTCAGGATTTTGGACTCCACTTTTGCAATCACAAATGTCTAATATCACAATGTCTAATTTAACTACTCTCCACATCTAACAGGCTTCTAACAATGAGGATCATGTTTTTGCATCCTTCTTTTGTCCTCATTGTATGTCTTTCCCAAGTTTCCCAGCTGCATCAAATTCCTTCCTCATTATCAGAACCTAAGCACTGATGTCTTCTTATTCTTCACCCTTCTGGACTCTGATTTCTCTCTGCAAACTGGAGGCCAATTCCTTTGCTATAAAAAGAAGGGAAGAGCTGGCTCTTCATAGACATAGCCTTCAGACAAAACTCACTCTTCTTCAAATCGGAAGCATCTGCGTTAACATGACCAACATGCAAGATAAGGCTTAGGGTTCATTTAAAAAATTATTTTGAAGATTTTCCCAAGGAATCCTTTTTCTTCCCTTGTAAGTAAAAGTCTTGATTGCTGGTTTAGATATTGGAGATTCCTGGGGAAGGAGGGGTTAGTTTATCCGTATTTTAAAAAGTTGATAAAGGCACCGAGATATCCTTTGTCACATTTGCTAAAAATATTAATAATTGTATTTTGAGTGTGAGTATACTTCTGCCCGTCTCATTAGGGCCAAATCTCTGCTTGTTTCTTTTTTCTTAATATTATTCTAATCTGTAACTTCACTGCTAAAAGAAGGCGCTCATCATACAAGTCTGTCTTCAAGGTTTCAGTGGTGCAGGCTCCTAGTGAAGGGGAAGGACTTTCCGTGGTAACATCACTAATAGAAACAAGTCAATATAGGAGATGGGGCTCTGACTTTTTAGTTCATCCTGGTGAGTCCAGTCTTCTGTGTGTGTGACTAAGAAGTATCCTACTTCTTATATGGGCCAGGAACAGATGTTTAGGGAAAGCACAGAAGAACTAGGGCACATATCACAGAGTGATTCATCCCCATTACACTTGGCCAGTTTTCGAGAAGCAATAGTTTTGGATTTCCTGAGGTAGAGGTTACACATGGACTATCATTTTGAGGAGTCACTGGTTGACCTATCCTTAACGAATTTGTCTCATCCCTTGCAGAATTCATTAGTACTTTTGGTCTCTATGAGGCTCAGCAGCCAGGAATCTCTTATCTCCCTCCATTGCTTTTGTAACTGCTGCCTCACACTGTCGCTGGTACTTGTATGAGTACATTGCAATTAATCATTTCTTCATGTTCTCTGCCAGCTTCAGTATTTCACAGGGGTCTGTCAGATTCCAGCTCTGCCATTTCTTTTCTGAGCTGAAAGGAGCAAGACCTTAGAATCCCTCCTTGTAGAGAAGCCTCCAATCGTCTTTATTGCCCTTCTCTCTCTGTTTACTAAATTACCTGTATTCTTTTTAAGATGCAACAAAATTTTAGGTCCTGGATAAGTACCATTGTAGCAATAATAAAAATAACAGCGTACTCCCTCTATTGCACTCTCTAGGTCTTTCATTCCATCTTTCAGCTGATCAATCTCTCTTGATGCTTTTTTGGCCATTTTTTTCTCATTTTCATTTTCCATGGAGACACGTCCCCTACATTTTCCTTCCCAATTGTTGTGTGATGGGAGTGGGGGAGACGAAAGACATTGTCTGCTCTTCAGGTCTGCAATTGAAACAATACCCTAGAATATAAATAAAGGCATAGCATAATCAAAGCATAAGATTAAAAGACTTATCTAACAAGTGATCATTAAAAACATCTACACTTAAACAATGGGTACTTATGATGCCCCCCTCATTCCTTGCATGGTGAGCAGGACCATTTCTGTGTACTTAATCAGAACACATTTTAAATCACACTGTATAGTATACTTTGTGGCAATACGTGATGGCCAAAGTATATAAAATATGATGAAGTTAAGAAGTTGCAGCTGAACTAACAATATATTCTCCTGGAAGGAGACATTGAATAAATTGTGGATGGTTTTTGATAGCCAATTAAAGTTCTTACGAGAGCTCTGCTGCATTTCTCTGCATTCCCCAGTCATAACCTTTTAAACAAGTATTTGCAATTGTAAATATTCCCCTAAACTTCCAAGGTATTAACAAGTTAATGTGTCTCTTGCAACGACCAGTTAGCATAATGAATACAAACTTAAGAGAACATTTCTCATCAGGAAGTAATAATTTTATCTTGTTTTTTGGTGACAATAGCGATTTCTGGTTTGGGACCAGTCATATACATATGTTCACATATATTTCTTCAAAGATTGACAAAGTGGCTTTAAAGTCAGACACAGATTTTCCCAATAGAAATGACACAGATTTCTATAATGGGAAAGAAAGAAATTTTTTCCCCTCAATTTTGTCAAAGGCAAAAATGCAAGTTATGAACAAAACAGTTTCCAACTGCAATATTGTATAATGAGCACTAATGAATGAAGATAGAAGGTATGGTCTTGTAAACCATTCACAGAGAAGATTAAGCAACAGATATGACTTTTACCTTAGAGTTTGTCGTTGAGTCATTCAGAAATCGAACTAATCACTCTGGACTAGATTTCATAAAGTACCAGATGATTTCACTTGTCTCATTTTTTTCTGTGCGCACCATCAGAGAGGACCAAGATTTGATATTAAATAATGCACCTTCTAGAGCATCTCTTAAAGCTGTAGATTCTCTGAAAATCTGCAAAGCCCTTCCTAAGACCTTGACCAAGCAAACCCCTTTAGCTTACGTGTAAATATGTGATTGCTCTCTTCTGATGGCTGACTCAAAGGGGTCCACACTACACAAGCCACAGTTATTCTGCTCCAGGGCCTAGGGTAGCCATGGGTTGCCCTGGAAGCAGCTTTCCACCTCCCTTTCGCCTCCCCCTTCCTGCCTTGAGCCCTCCCAAGCATGCAGAAAATGTCTTGTGGCTCTCACCCAATTGGAAAATTTTGGGGTGCCATATGGGAGCTGGCCAACTCTTGCCTGTGATCTTTAATCAGCCACTTTCTTTAACGTTAGCTGTAGAATTTTTGTGCTTCATTTCCCCTAGAAGGGATTGTAGTACTGGCCAGCTTCGCATCCTACGCAAAGCTCAATTAGTGCTTGGACAGCTTTTTGAGGTCCAGAGATAAAAAATACACAGCAATGCAAAGGATTATCAGATGGTTACAGCATCAGAATACAATTATTCAACTTGAAATTCAGCTATAAAGAACCATGTTAATAGAGAGAGGGTAAACACACTTGCATGAAATCCGAACCCATCCAATTTTTTCAGTTCAGATTATATTAACTGCTTCCCTTTCCTGAGTCCTCCTTCCTCCCATGTTATCAACCTCAAGCCAAATTTGTTGTTCATTTGTGACCATGCAAAGGGCTTCTCAAATGCTGCCTTGCCAGTTAAGACTGATCTCATTCATTTCTTATTCTTCACTTGTTTGTGAAAGTATTTCCTCCTTCGCTCTGGGGGCACCCAGGGAGGTAGCAGTTAAAACTTGATGCAGCAGTCTATTTCTCCGTTTCATCAGATCAAAACCCATCTCTCATTGAAGAATCGTATTTGCAGTCTCTCATCACCATGCAGATTAATTGCTGCAAGCATGACAAAGACTCACACAAAGTTTTAGCCATATCCATAATTAATCCTGCTTTTCATCACCCCTGGCTTCACCTACTTTCCTGCAGTTCGATTCCCAGACAATATTCTGCACAAGTGCGCAGCCAAATACTACCACAATAATTTCACCTCTTCTGTGTCTGAGGAGGCATTTCAGAGCTCCTTTTGCAATAAAAGCAGAAGTATTAAACTTGAAGGAAAAGCACTCTTCCTAGCCGACTATAGTCCTGGAAGCCTCAGAGCTGATGCTTGTTCTCAGTGTGTCTTTCCTTATGCATATTTCAAAAAAAAACAGAAGAAAGATCTAATTATTGGGATTCTGATCCAGATCAGAAGTGAATCACAAACTACAGCAGGTGAAAATTTTTCTATTATTTCATGTATAAACATAAATGGAAAATGACAACAGTCTTTCAACATCTTATTTTTTTGTACTCTTCCACGAGCCCTATGGCTGGCTATATTGTGTGTGCCTACATATTTTTATATACATATATATAAAACAGCACTTTTAAACAAAATTATTCTCTTTCTTTTTAGTCTAGACCCATGGAAACTGGCTAAGCTCTTAATAGACAACTCTTAATACAGCTCAAGAAGAGGAGACCTCTGATGGCCTCCCAGACAGCTGGGAGATAACTGAAGTTAAAAAGAAAGGCTCCATGTCCTGGGCATGGGATCCAGAGTTCAGGGGCTTATTTTGCCTCCCACCTCCCAGCTCTCACAGGCTGAGCCCCTGGCCCACCCCGCACATCGAGCTCGCTCCTGCTGAGAGCGGCTGGCTTGTGGTCTCCCATCTCCACAATGTCCCCTGAGAGACCTGGCCAAACCAACAGTTATTTCCAGCAGGTACCTGTGGAGATCAAGGCTGTACCTGCCCATGTAGACAGTAAAAACCAACAGTGCAAGGATCCAGGTTTGCCTCCTTCCTGCCCTGCTTTGAGAGACAGTTGGGGGATAATTTCACACCTGCACTTGTATCTTGGCCCCTGATATATCTCCAGCTGTGCTGACTGTGTTAGACAAAGCCCTTTCTAGCCCAGTGAGACACCCCTCTCCTCACTCTTCTTGGCATCAGCCGCCATGCTGACATCCCTGAAATCCTTCCCGACTTGCTGCGTTTGCTCTCCCCCTCTCTTTCTCTCTGGGCATTCCCCAGATTCCCCAAAAATGATTGGTGAGGAGCCGTTCTCCTATCGCAACCAGCTGGTGCTAATGGTGTGTGGTCTGTCCAGCTCCCTGCACCTCCCCAGGGTTGCTGTCAGCCCCTCTGCACCACAACCCAGGCTCCTTCCAAATAAAGCAAAAGAAGGAGAAATGCAAATATGCCCTGTGTGGCACCTCCACACATAGCTGCGGGGCCCTGGAGCACAGTTTGGGAGAGAGACGACCTGGTGCAAGGCATGAAAGGAGCCTCCTGCCTTGTCTGCTGCCAGCTCCCATCTTCACCCCTACCACGCCACATCTTCCTGGGGTGGCCCCGGGGCTCTGCCTGCCTCCCTCATGGCCTAGCAGCCCCACAGCAGCCCCATGGCAGGTAAGGGAACCCGCTGCCTTCCCACAGGACCCAGCTGCTGTGCTCATCACCCACATCAGGTGCCAGGACAGTGCAGGAAGGTCACCTTCTCCTGAGCCCCCACTCCCTCCAGGCACCGCTTATGACATGAACATTGCAAAAGCAAGAACCAGCTTTTTCCACACCAAAATTAAAAAGTACATAAGATTGAGTTAGAAGCTGTGAGATTGTTATCACTGGAAATATATCAGGGGTGTTTTCATTTGTTTTCTGGGTTTTCAGCATTCCTGGTTGTCTTTCCAAGCTTTCTGTTGCAAGAACAAGGATTAGAAACCATTTATTTCCCCTGTACAGCTGAGGTTGTCATATAAATGTGATTCCAGGAGCTGGAGCTTTAGGAAAAAAATGGCAAGCATCCCCAGTAAAATTATGAATGTCAGCAACACTCTTTGTATTTATGAAAACCTTTGTAAGGCCCAGTAACAAATAAAGATGGAGCTAAGACTACAATGAGACCTGAGAAATCCAGGCTTGACCCTTTAATTTGCCACAGGATTTCTGTATCACCTCAGGGAAGTGAATCCTGCTTAGTTTCACTGAAGACATTGAGTCCACTTAGTTTGGCAAGGCCAGGAAGAGAGTGCTCAGCATCTTGCAGGACAGAGCCCTCTGTGCTTCGGTGTCCTATACGTAAACCTCGGATGAAGCTACTTCTTCTGTCCTTCTGCTCTCCAGTGAGCAGGGTGTTCTGTGCAGCAGGGATTTTCCCCATGAACTTGACACACGTTCAAAAAGCCCTCAGTAACTATTAACCCTAATTAATCCTCTGCATTAATTTCTGCACCACCATTACTCTGAAGGGGTGATGTTTTGGTGCGTAGAAAAATGACATATGTTGAAAAAGCACCAAATATTGACACTGCTGGATGAGTCTGCCACCAGTATATATTTCAGGGACCACATGGGGACTGTGTACCTGGAGGATCCCACATGCAGCAAAGCAGACGGTGACATGAAACTGAAAAAAACATGATTTGCTAATTTACAACTAATAATTAAAAGGGCCTGTCAAAGAGCCAAGCTTCCTCAGCATGTGTTTAACATTACTTCTGAGAAGGTCATTGCTGGCTTCTCCAGGAAGGGAGTTCCGGAGAGGGTACAGTAAGTGCACGGAGTTTAAATGAGCAGCCCCGGCACAGACATTTCGCAGTCTTCAGGGATGCACAAACAATTCCGCCTCAGCAGCGCAGAAACAATGCCCTGTATTCACAAAGACTACAGGAACTTCAATATTGTGTGGAGGGGAGGTGGGGGTGAGGGAAGTCTTGAAATGCGGATAAATTGGTATTCACCAAGTGCCATTCCTTAATTTACAACAGTCTTTAACTTCGGAGGCAATTGCCAAGGTGCTCATAAAAAGAGAAATGATGAATATTCAGGATGTCTTCTGAATCCATTAGGCAACTGAGGATGAGGTCTCCATATGTATAACTTCGGCTGTTTTCACATGCTGGTAGAGAGAGTGCCAAGATGGCGTCAGGAAGAAAAATGGCTCCTTAAGTTGCCAATGGGGAGAGAGGAAAGGAAAAAAAAAAGTGTATATCGAGTGCATGGAAATGAAAATTTGTTTAAAAGTACAGTAATTCAACCTAAATGTGCACTGCATGGCACGGCGTGAACCTGGGTCTCAGAGCTATCTGGTACGGCCAGCTCTGTGGACAGGTGTGCATAGGATCACTGTCAAGTTAAAAGCAGTCACTGAACGGTTTTCTTTTTCCACGCCATCCCCTCCAAGGGTCTCAGAGAGCCTGAGTGAATTCGGCCTCAGGACAAGGAAAGGCTCAAGCTAGACCAAGAAGAGGAAAAGCTCAGCCTACAGAGGCTGAGAAATGCGCTAAGTGTCTGGCCCTGAGTGAGGAGCAAGCCAGTGATGGAACAGGCTTTCTTCTTCATCCTCTCCCCCAACTCCCCGTTTCCCTCCTTGACAACCTTTACCAACATCCTAGATAAGGTAGACGAGGCGCTTACAATCACAGTCGGTAACTGATGAGGAAAACATGCTGTCCAGCTCTTACATCCCAGAAAATAATGTCTCCTGGATGCCATGAATCACAGAGGATCACAGGCCATTAATCACCAAAGGGTGGAAGGGATGAGTTTAAAGTCATGTGTACCAAACACAGCCATTTTTCTGGGGAATCTCAGACTTGGCATGATTCATTTTGCTTTCTCAGGGAGGAATCGCAAGGGTTAGAAGAATAAATAATGCCACAGCCTCCTGAATTCAGCTGGTAGCGAGGCCAAGCCTCCCGTTGAGGAGAGGAGGCTTTGGTCACAGGAGGTGCGTATTGCCACAGTAGGCATGGGGGTGCGTAACAGTGATACTCCTCTGGTCCCAAAGGCAGTGTAAGAGTACTATTCGGTCCATCGGGTCTTCCCTGAAAGACTGTAGGGAGACACTGGGATTCACAAGGAAAGCAGAAGGGCGACAGCCTTCATTGTCCCTGTCTCTTGGGGTTCTCGGTATCCTTATTTGTTAACAACTCAGGTTCGCAGCCTGTCTCTGGAACCACTCTGGGTGCTTGTGTGATGGGGCATCCCAAATGCAGCTTTCTAGAAGGAAGGGGCTATTCCCTGCAAGGCTGTATTGCCTACGAGCAAGGGGCAGATGTTAGTTGCCTGCCTTTCCAGCCATGACTGTAAAATGTGGTGGGCACAGTGGGGACACACGGAGGGGTCTCACTGGGGAAGTACTTGATGAATTTTAATAGTCTTTGTTGCTGCCCTTTAGGCAAGTTAAGAGCCAGCAGCTGATGACCAGATAGCGCATGAGGCTCTACCACAGATACTAGGTCATCACAGATCCATATACCCAGCTCGGGGACCTTCAAGTGTGCAATTTATCCCTCTCCTGCTCCTAAGTATGGACACGGGGAGAAGGATGTACCTCACACCTGAAAGAAGCACTACCTGCCTATCAAGAATGATTAGATTATAGTCATGGCTAGTTTAGTTGCTTGTGTAGCTGTTTGTATTGTTTCTTGGTTTTTCCACATCAGCCTCCCATCCACTTTAAATAAAAAATGCCAACACACCTGGAGCAGAACAAGCAGTTGACTTGGTAAAGACAAATACAGTTCTTCAGACTCACAGATTATCTAGCCACAGAGTTTGAGTTCAGTTCAGTTCAGAGTTGGGTTTTCCACTCTTCGCAATTATTTACAGAACGCTTTGTGTTCACACAGCTCGGCTTTCTAGGGTGCTTTTTTCTTTTTAGAACTGTTTTTTCCGACCAGTCACTCATTATTTCTCATATGGGACTGGTCACCACTTCTGGTCAGGCTGTTCCTAATCTGTGATGAAAGGAGTGAAACACGATACATGAGAGAGGATACTTCCATCATTAATCTCCAGCATTTACATTCACACACGAGTACCTTGCCCACATGCAAGCATGGGCATTTGCAAGAAGAACAATGAGAACTTGGCAAGAGGCTGAGCAGCCCCCCGTTTGAGTGTTTGCAGGAAGCTGTCAAAAAGGAGGAGAGTGGTAGAAACACGCTGAGTCCAGAGCATTTCATAGAATTGTTCCATGGATACGTTCCACAATTGTCTTTCCTCCCTGTGCGCTCGGCTGCAATCACCAGGAGTGCACAGGGGCATGGGCAACACAAGCACATGCTTTTCCCACTGCTTCTAAGGTTAATATGAATAAAGTTCCACAGTCTGTTATTGTGGAAATACCAGTGATCATCCTGCAAAAGCAACCCAAAGAATTATAGCTAGACATTAATAAGAAGGGACCAAACAAAGCATCTCAAAGATGGCAGAATAACACCACCATAGTGACTAGCATGATGAAATAGCTCCAAACGAGTTTTCCCTGATCTGCTGTCAGCAATCATCCCTTATGCAGCACTCTGAGGAGTTCAGCAACACGGCTCATTCTGGGCTCGCAGCAGCAGAGGCTGCACTGAGGCGTACAGTTCAGCCGGTGAGCTCCAGTCTGTCAGTGGTGTGATTAGCCATGGCCTGAGAAGGTAGCCAGCAGTGTCTGCATTCCAGACCACAACTAAGAGTCTCTTTCACAGTTCATTGCATTGCAATGAAAATTAATTTTCCTTCATCATTTTATTCTCGTAAAAAAAAAAAAAAGAGAGACTTAATAGGAGGGAAAACCCACAGGGCACTTAACTGAAGGAGCTCTCTGAAAGAGGCTCTAAAGATGGAAGTCTTGTCTGTCATCTCAGCTGCTCAGTAATACTAGTGGTAGGACTCTTGGAAAAATTAGTACAAATTGCATTGCAGAAAGGACTGCTGCAGAGACATTTCTGTGTAGTTTTATGGTTGCGGTGAAGACCAGTGGGCATTAAACTTGTCTTCAGGGGTATAATTTGGGTAAATCTCAACTTTCAAGTCTTCAGTCCCTGAACTTAAAAGGCAGATTTCCCCACTAACCACTGCCCTGCTTCCAGATCTTGCACTTACAACACTGTGTGCAGGTATTTGTGCCACCGAAAATCATGACAGCTCTTCCAGAAGTGTCTGTATCCAGAATGGTTGGGTACATATTTTGGAAGCTATGATGACTTTCCCAGGCCTTTCTTTCCGAGGCAAAATGAAAAGCACCAGTTGGAAACAGAACCTCTGTATACTTTTCCCTTGCTATGAATACAAGGTTCATCTATTTTTCTCCTTTTTTCCATCAAGAAATGTAGCATTTCATATCAGTTATTGCACGTGTTGGATGTTGCCAGTTAGGACCAGACAATTATCCTATCGCCTGTGTATTCTTTAGCATCTATTGTCATAGTTCAGGACATTTCCAGCTCCAGTTCTACGAAGTCATTTCTCATGGTTACCTATGATCAAGTGCAATGAAAAGGCCCAGATCACTTACAGATTATCAGTGCTGATGCTGGTATCCATCATTTTCATTCCTCTATCATCACAGGAGATTCAGGTCCGGATATTTGTAGGAAGGTGAGTGGAGGACTCCAAGACAAGCAGAATGAGAGGCCTGAACTTCTCTGCATTTCTACTCAACACCAACCGCGACAGTGGAGACTTTCCATATTGTCGTGTCAAAGTGCTTCACCACTGACCACCACCTCTCAGGAAGAGTTAGTGGTTTATGCCTCATGATCCTCCATGCCCATTCCCCTTTCCTTGCCTAGGTTGTTTTTCCTTGTAAATAAAGAGACATTATAGAGCCAACTGCAGAGAACCCTCTGAGCTGCTTTGCATGGACGAAGGGCTGACTGTGACACTGCTGGTGTTTGAATCTCTGCATTTAGGGGGTTCTGTTTAGAACAAACTTGGCTTATTAAATGGCAAAAAGTCATCTATTCAAATGCAACGAGCTTAAGCTTTTTCTTTCTTCTAACAGCATAGCTTCATTCACTGCAATGGAATTGCATTTGGTTTACACAGGTGTGAGAGGGAAATCAAGTAGCATATAGAAATGTTTTCTTTTGAAATATTTTTGGAGAAGACGGGTAAAAAATCTGCTTTTAGACCAATGCAAACATTTTCATGGAAATTTTCATTAGGGTTAAAATTTTCTGGACAAAAACTGGAAATGATTTTTTTTCCCCTGTAAAACAGTTTGATTTTCAAAAATCCCACAAACATTTAAATGGAAATCTAAATATTTTCACAAAAACTTTAATTGTATTTTTAAAGCTTTAGGTTTCCATTTTTTTATCAAAAACTGAAGTCTTTCGTCAAAAAATACTTAGAAAAACTAACTCCTTTTTTCAAAATTTCCCATAACAGATTTTTTTAAGCAACTTTAATAGAAAGATTAAAAGGACTATGAGTATGAAACCAATACAAAACTGTCACAACTGAGCCTGACAAACTGAATGTGGAGGTTAACATACATGAAACCTGGGATGAACATGAGTTGTTTAATCTATAGGTTTAAGATGTTTCTGCTAACATACTTCATAGAGGGGCAAGTGAAGGGCAAGGGGAAGGTTTTCCCTGAATTTAGATTTCATACAACCCACATAAAATTAAAAAGGAAATTAAAGGAGAATGGAGGGAGACGGAGTAAAACCAAAAAAGTACCACAAGCAATAGCCATCTCTACGTTTTGAGCCTCCTCAAGATATTGATGTCCCTAGTATGATATACTCAAGAATCATCTAGCCCATGGGTTCCAAAACTGGGACACATACCCTGATGTCAGATGAGATCATGGCAAGTGAGCCACAGTCAGGCCATGGCCACACATGCAATTGTAAAATTCTGCATTCTGCAGCTGAAAGTTCAATATCTGGATATGTGGCTGCCCATGAGAAATTCCGAGGACTCCAGTGCTCACTTTGTCCAAAACAATTGGAAACCTCTGATCTAGCTCCTGTGTATATTTAAGCACTATAACGGAGATACTCTGGAACTGAGTAAACAGGGCAGTAGTTAAGGCTAGGTATCTTTCTCATTTTTCACAGCAACAAACAATCTGAATAGATGCCTTCATTTAAACAGTGATTCAACATAGCAAAGTGATGAAGTTTCATTCACCAAATGGTAATGCCATTGCCTTATAATACAGAAGAATAAAGAGTGAAATTCAGAAAATAAAGAATAAAGCCCTGAATGGAGGCCTGAAGATGTGGTTTTCAAAACCAACTCTTCCAAATGTGAGAAGGAAGTTGTGACTCTTTTGTTCATGAAACATTTCTCTAGAAAGATCATAAGAATTATGATAAAACAAGAAAACTCAGTTTCACAAGGACAACAGAGGGCCCAGTCTGAAGAGGGATCAACCCTACAGGGCTTTAAGAATATGGTTCATGAAAAAAGAAAAGAAGAGGAAGAAGATATCTGTACAGTCTCAACCTGAGACTGAATGGCTCCGTCACAATCCTACCTGTACTTGACATTGCTACCCAGTGCTGGCCAGGGTATGCAGGCACATTGCCAGCTATCAGCAAGTAATGCTGGCTGGCTGTGGTGGGGACCAAAGACACCCCAAACTTCCTGGACATACCTGGCAGGAATGAGGGGTGACTGAATTTGTTACACAACCTCTTCCCCTGGTCATACTAGGTTGGGGGCAACTAGAACTTAAGTGATCTCACAAGCTACAGGCTGAGTGAATGTGAGAGGAACAAGAGCAGGTAGAAATCATTTGGACAAGAGTTAAAAATAAACTGGAGAGTGTGCGTTTGCTGTGTTGTATACTTGACAAATAATTTTTAATAATATAAGATGTATAAAATGCTGTAATATTCCTGAAAATTTTGTAACACCATCACAAGAGGCAGGCCATGACTTCTTCGTTTGCATTAGATTGGCCATAACAAAAAGCACTGAAATCATCATTTATGTTTTTAAAAAAAAAAAAAGCAAGAAAGAAAAGAAGGTATGGGGAAGAAACTGAAAAGGGAAGAGAGGAAATGAGAGTCATCACACCATATCTTTCCCAGAAGAACGAAAATCCAGAAGCTGCTTTCTTTCAGGGAAAAGAACCAGGAAGGAAGTTTTCAGCAAAATAAGGACAGCGAAAGGGAGGTCAGGCTTCCCCCTGAGCAAAGAGGGAGAATTTCTTTCATGGCGTTGCTGTCTGAGTCTAACAGGAAGAGACTTAAGAGGTTACATCTGCTAGGGTTCCCCAAGAGATCACTGAGAGTTGACTTGACTGCCCTTCAGCCATCTACACAAGGAGACATTTCCCCTGTCAGACAAGAGTATAACAAGGTCTAGTGACTACAAGATGAAACCAGCAGAATTAAGGCACACCAGTTATAACAGGGAGTGCTTTCAGCAACCTCCCTAGATGCGTGGCAGATTCTTCTGTAATGTGAGGCCTCTGAATCAAGACAATATATTTTGAAAGGTAGGTTTTGAGTTAATCTAAGGGTACAAATTTTAATGCAGGGTTTATTAAAATAAAACCCACGGCCTTTGTTTGACAGGAATTTAAATTAGACAACCATAATATAACCATTTTTTCTGCCTTAAAATCTATAACATTGCAAAGGAGCAAAGCTTATGGTGTTGTTGCAAAAGTTGTCATAATAATCCTTCTTTCACAAGAACATTTCGAAGCATTTTATGAAACATTAATAACCTCAAATAAGTGTCTTCAAATCAGGCAGCTGGGGGAAAGTCCAAGTCTCTCGAAGCAATGTCTTCCTCTATTTATTCTATTCCTATTTATGCTATTCTCCTATCTCCTAATATTGCAACTATTGATGCAATTCAGGAGCACTTAGTCTGCAGGAGCATAAATACATTTTAACATAACAACCAGGAATAGCCATCAAAGTGTTCTGTTTTATTCCAGTCTCCTGAGTAAGTAGAAAAGAGACAAAGAGATTCAAGGACTGTAACAGAAATAATTGGGAACAAGCGAAAAGAAATTAAAAGATTCAGCCTTTTTGGTAGAAAGAGGACATGGCTGAGAGTTGCATTCTCCTCATTTGTAATCCAAGAACCCAAAGGCTTGCAAAGGACAGGAGACACAACAAATTCAAAATTAATCAAGGAAAACGTTCTTTCACTGCAAAGTCCATTGCCAGTCCATGGCTGGCAGATTCTCAGGGTTCAGTGGAAGAATCAGCTAATTCCTAGTTCTCCTCTAAGCCTTACGTGTGTGAAGTCTCCAGCTGGTATATACATGCCCTGGTCATGCAAGTTTATAATCCTATAGGTGGCAATAGCTAGTGGAACAAGGTGTGCACATTCAATTGGTTTATGACCTCCTCGATCACTCAGAAGTCCTAGTGGCCTTTCTTGCCTTGGCCTCCCTTCTACAGGCCAACTAGCTCCATGTCTCAAAGCTATTTCAGTGATCCACTCACAAAGCTTTAGACTTAACAAAATACATATTTTCCTTGCTTTAGGTCATACCATTTACTTAGTGTAACACAGACTTCAGATGATCACTACCTCAGTCATCCTACTCAGCTCAAGGGCCAGCTCCAGAGGACTCTTCCTTCAAAGTCAGATGCCATCAGCTTAATAGAGAAGAATTGCTGATCCAAGCATCCCTTCCCAGAGAGCTATGGAAACCATGAAACAGGCTTCAAACAGCAAACCAAGAGTGCTCAAAGTATAGCCAAAAATCCTTGAAGACTAAGGAACATATGGCTGAGCCAGGATGCAAACCTAGTCCTAACCTTGCAGGCAGTACCAATAGCTTCCTATCTTTCTGGGCATAAATTATCCACTGACTGAAGGGCATTGGGAACAGTACCCCTATGTAATGGTATTTCCATAATTACTCCATATGAATTTCTTGGCACCTTTTTCCTAGATCCTTTGGTTTTGGCTGCAGCCAATAACAGGACATATACAACAGGATGATCTGATTTTCACATTCATTTCTTCTGCTCTTTGCCTCTTCTTTGGCTTTAGGCTTGGAGAGGGACTGTGTCCACCTGGCTGTTTTGAAAGTGCTTGCTGGTGCAGATGCTACTGCAAGTGTCATCATTATTTTTGCAATTAGAGTCATCAGTTTGTGCTCAGATGCCATGCAAGAAAATGAGGTATAACTGCCGAGATAGCTGGCAGAAAGCCTAATATATTATAGATTATACAGTGTCAGAGACAGAAGCAGTACTCATCTTAAGTAAGATTTTAATACCTTTAAAAGCTGTGATAAATTATAAAGAAAGGTAACATAAAATGTAGGATGAAGTGTGGGCTTCTTTTACTTCAGGCTCTCTACCACGTGGGGACCAAAGGAAAGAGGGAGAGGGGATGGATCGTGGTTTTTATTGCTTGGCTGCAATGTCAAAATTGGGTTGGTTTAAAATATTTATGACATGAGAGAAAGAAAATCTGTGAATTACTCAAAACTTAATGTATGTACTCTCAATGTGTTTCACATTTTCTTTAGTTGGGGACAGCAGAGTGGGGAATTGAGGATAACTTGTTTACTGCCAAACAGCTCTCCGTAGTACCTAGTTTTGCTATGTATTAAAAATCACGGCTGGGGCCAAGAATGCTGGGGCTGGAATTAAAGACAAGAACACACAATAACTTTAAGTAATGGCAGAGAGATTTAAATAGCACACATCAGCAGAAAAGAATGGGGAAACCTACAGTACACTGACTTCATTGATACCCCATTTATCAGCAATTACTGACTCCATTAAAGGCAGAGTTTACAGCAGACAGAGAAACAGAGCCTAAAATATGTCCCAACAGATGGACAGAGAGTGTCGGTGATGCCGTATTTCAAAGGCATCTGCAACTTTGTTATCATTGTACATGGAGTCAGAAAGACAGCGAAAAACACTGGAGTAAGGGCCAGCAAATGATTTACTTGACCCTGCATGGGCAGAACTGACAGTGAAAACCTCATTAATTCCTCAGGTCATTCTGGAAGACATTAATTTGGTTTGGACTCGGGACGAGGGGAGATTTTCCAGACATACACCAGGAATTATGAAATCTCTATAGCCAGAGGAAAGTATGTCCAAATCACTTTCTGCATAAATCAAGCTGACTTTCTGAAGAAGGATAATATGCCTAATCAGGGGAGTTATGGAACTTCTTGTACTTATTAGACAGAAAATAAAACAGTATTTTATTTGATAATCAGCTTGGGGAAGATTTTTTTTTCTCTTTCTTTTACTGCTGTCTTCTCTTGCCAGAGATGAGTTGGAAAAAAGACTCTGATGCATGAATAATTGTGAGTGCTTTTTTTATTTGTTTGTTCGTGCGGGGATATGTGGGTATGCACAGAAAGATATACATATATATGGGTAATATATGTGTATAATTTTACTCAGCCCGCTGTATTTACACATTTTTTGGCCTTTTACCTCCGTGCTGCAGAATGCTAAGTACCATCACCTTCCCTCTCTGATTCTGTTTAACTCTTACTTACCCTCAGCCAAAAGCATCTGGGTAAACAGGAGGGCAAGCAGAGCAGAGCTTCTCCAGGGGAGGCAGCCCTCGTGCCATGCTTCTGCTTCTGCACAGTCCCTCCTCCAGCCCAGCTCCCACCGGCATTGATGGGACCCTTGCCTCAGCAAGGATTGATCAAAAACGGGGAGTCCAGCCTGCAGGACTCGGAGCAGAAACGCAACTTGGGGTGAGCAGGAGCCCCCCTGAGCCGGGGAACTGGGAATGACAGGCTCAGGTCCCAGCTATGACTTCTCTAGTCTGGCCCTAAATCTCTGAGCCAGAAAAAAGGACCCAGGAAAGCACCGGCTGGGTGTCCCCGGCTTGGTGGCAGGGAGCTCCAGACCCAGCTGGGGTGAGTGGGACCCTCCCCTCCTACCTGGCTGGCCTCCACAACAAGGCCGGTTTGGCTCCAATAGCAGCCCAAAAAGCCCCCAAAGCCCCTGCAAATAGCCAGGAGCTGCAAGAAGTCATCCCACCAACCCCCCCGCAATACATGCTTTCCAGTGCTTATACATAAGCCCTTGCCGCACAGGGTATCTTCCTCCGTAAAAGACGCATTCATCATGTTTAGAGAAGGGTTATCTCTCCCTGGAAAGAACATGCATTAGTACTTTTTACTCATTCAACACTGGACACTCCCTATCAACAACAGCCTGCCGAAAGGGGAGAAAGAGGTGAATTAATCACGGGAAGAGACAATTTAAAGGAGTTTGGCTATAAAATGGAGTTCATTAGGAGGCCATAATGTATTTGGGACTAACAAGCTGCAATTTCCCCACCTCTGCTGTCCCAGTCAACAATAAGCAGCACTAATTGCATTGACACTGTGTCACAGGATGGCCACCTACCCTCTTTTAACTCCTTCCACAGAGCAGTCGCACAAGAAGTTATTTCATCTATTGCAAATGCAAGTTCTCTTTCAAGATGCTTAGCTCCTTATCTCCTTGGATTGATAGAAAACAGTATTAAGTGGTCTGCAGTTTTCACTCTGTAGCTAAGGTTGTAATAATAATCATGTTACTTGGCTTTAAGATTGCACTTAGAGAGATCTCAAAGCACATATTACAAATGTATATGGTATAGACAGCATATCACTCTAGGCGCGGAACCAAGCGAACCTCAGTTGGGAACACTGCACAAAGCACTTTTTCCCATCCATCCTCCAGGATACAACAGTATCCATTTTCCCTGCTTTTTCTGGTTTGGCTTGTTAAAAAATATATTATGTTGGCTAACAATTTTTTTTCTGGTCTTCAGATTTCTCTCAATTTTTGTTTCATGTTATTATTGTGCAAAACAGCCTGTACAAAGCATTATTGAAAACACTAGCCCTGTAGGGGATTGGGTCTTGTGCAAAAGGAGAGGTAAAACAAGGATTGAAATACACAGGTGACCCACGTTTGTGCAGTGCTGCATGTCTGGACTTCTTTTGATCGAGTCAGAACAAGCCCATTTTTTCTAAGGCTAAATTACAGTTAAGTTCTTCATCAGGATGTTAGCTGGTGACCTTAGCTCCATGCAGCATGCTAGAATCTAATACAAAATAAATATTTCATTTGGGAAGCCTTTGCTGCCCATCAACTGCAAAAGTACCACAGGAGGTAACTCGGCTGCAGGGAACTATGTGCTCTCCCATCACCTAAGTGCTTTCACCGGAGAAGGTCGTGTTCTTGCTATTACAAGGGCGAGAGAAAGGCATTGCCAGCCCAGCTTGCAGGTT
This sequence comes from Gymnogyps californianus, assembly GCF_018139145.2. Classification (NCBI taxonomy): domain Eukaryota; kingdom Metazoa; phylum Chordata; class Aves; order Accipitriformes; family Cathartidae; genus Gymnogyps; species Gymnogyps californianus. The sequence continues at coordinate 21,620,436 of NC_059473.1, forward strand.
CAGGAGTCAGTAGCCTTGAGAAGGAAGACAAGCAACTATGAAACATTTTGTTATGAGCAAGATAAATGCTGGGAACACTTTGCAGTGCACAAATAATATTTCTTTATTCCATTGATACTATCAGTTTAAAAATACAAACAAAAATAATTCATTTTCATGTATGCTCAGACTACCTCTCTAGCAATGTAAAGGAACTGAAAATAAAAGTGAATTATATGTATGACCAGTTTGCCTGGCTAGAGTGATAGAAATTGATCTCAGCATAAATGAAAATCAGACAACAGGAAGGACCCTATTCAATCGTGGTGACTTGATGCCTGAATCCAGCAGAATACGTATTTTTAAAGAAAATTACCATGTTTCAAATAACAATTGAAATTATTCAAATATTAGCAGATGTATTTTTTACTCCTTGCACCCTCTGTGGTGTCTTTTCTTCTTTCTTATACTCTTTTTCTCCCCTCTTCTCCCCTTTCCTCCCTTTTCCCTTCCCTTCCCCAGTTCTGTCAGCATAAAGACTGAACTGTAGCTAACTACTTTCAGTTTGGTTTCCAGTCAATTCCTGCTGAATTTTACTTTCAGATTTTCATGCTCAACACAATGCTAGAAAATCTAAGTTGAAAATATGGTAATAACATGTTTGCTTGTTGGTCTTGTTTTTAAATATTTCCCCGGGGATTTGTAACAAATCATAAAAATGTTTTCTACTGGTCTTAAATATTGTAAAAGCTTATTTAATTTAATCAAAACTTAAATATTAAGCCAAACTTCATTGCACAATGTGTTCCTTTAATGGAAAGAACTAATGAAAAACACACTAGGCCAAATTCACTCTATTTTCTTCACCAGGGAGATATTTGCTCGTTTATTACTAAGGATCATTTGTTTTGCTTCATTTTGCTGGGAACAGTCTGCAAATTTGTATAATCAGACCGTGTTCTGCACATATTTTTCATGGCTGTTCTGAAACAGTTTTGTCCTCATTTCTACCCCTGGAATGGCTCTTTTTTTGAAATGTGAATCTTGGCTGGATGACTCGCTGGGACACTAACTTTATCTTCATCTGTTTTACAGTAATTGGACTGAAGCAATTTTTGAAGCTGTTTCCTGCTTTGAACTCAGCACTCATACTGTCATGTGTTAATTTTAGTGATTACACAAACTAGACTCTAGCCAATAAAGTTATTGTAGTCAAAAGTATGGCTCCGATCCAAATCGCTCTTACTTTATCTTCAGCGGAGTAACTGCCGCTTCGCACTATGAATGGAGTAAAATCAAATAAAACTATTCGCCACAATAACTTGCCAGCAGAACAACGTGTAGTGTCGCTTCTTTTGCTATGTAGTTGGGAATTTTGTACAGCTACATTCTGCATAGGAAAGCTTGAAAGTCTCCTATCTCAATTATAAAAGGACATTTATTCTGTAAGGAAGGGGAAAAAAAGTTGTTCAATGTTTTAGCTTTCATTCAGGTAAAATCCCAATTCAGAAAGGGCATAGAAGCATGTGCTGGAAATGAAGTGTGTGCTCAAGTCCCATTGAAGCCAGGTAGATTGTAAGCATATGCTGAAATGCTTATTTAAATTGGGCCCTTAATTATTATGTGCTATGAGATTGAACTACGTTTCATATTATTTTCATACATCTATATTTATATGCGTGTGGGTGAGTGGGTGTGCAAGGATATATGTAAGCTGTTCACTAAAGAACATTAAAAATGAAAAAAAGAATCCACACCCTTCCTCCTGAAGTGGCAGATTATTTGATGTTTTTGACAAGCAAGATTTTAATGTTTGGCTGAAATGGCCATTTTTTCAATGAAACAAAAAAAGAATCGGAACTTGTTTTTACTAATCTTTCTGGTATTGCACTTCAGGTATGTTGTCTGTGCACACAGGGCTGCAGGGACCCCAGCCCATCCTTGCAGATCTTTGCAGAGTGATCAAACACGTCTTGTTCAAGCAGAGTGCATCTACTTGCATCTGGGGTTTTGTACTTCAATGAATTAGCTATCATTTTAACTTATATCTGTTCTCTAATTCTGTCAATTATTTCAATCATTTATGTATATCAAGTTTATAATTACGTGTACCCACTGTTAACCTAACTGTGGATTTTCTCCATGATAAATCTCTGCCCCATCAGTTTACTAAGGCAATAGCTTCACAGAGCTTTATCTGATATCACTGGCCTGTGCCCTACCAAGACAAGCTGGTGTTTCTGATACTGTGCAAATGCAGGAAGCTAATAAAATGGGGGTGGGGGGGGTGGGGGGGGGTGGTAATAACAGATCTTAAATATACAGGTTAAAAAATGTTTTATAGACCGCCAAATGTAAGCTAAGGAGAAAATGAAGGCTTTGAGGAAGGATTTGATTTAGAGGGGCAAGATGTTTGGCTCCAAGCAGAGAGAGGGACCAGGCACAAGTGAAACAGCATGGACTATCCCAAGGAAGGGACAAAAATATGGTCTGGGAGGAGAGCAGCCCACTGGTAGGAAATGAGGAAAGGTGAAGCAGAGTCCTGAGGGGTTTTACAAGGCAGGAAAGTGGTTTTGAATTGAATTCAGCAATGGGTAAGAAGGCGACACAGGATAGGAGCAATGCAATCCTATTTCTTAGAATGAGAAATAATCCAGCCATGAAAGTCTGTATCCACTAAAGTCATGAGAGAAACAATTTTTTTATCTTTTTAAAATAAAAAGGGGATTTGCAATTGCTGAGGTGTAAAGTCAGGTCTGGGTATGGATGAATTGCCGTATCGCTTGTAAGATAGTGACAGACGTGCCAGCAAGGAGATGCAGCCAGGCCAGCAAAGCTTGGGCTCGTTACAAGCGTACCTTCAGAGACCATCAAACACCCCTGGGCATCGTGCAACTCCCAGGGGAAATCGGCCCCCTGCCTTACATCCAGAGACAAAGCAGAGCAGGGAAAGAGGGGTAAGAGAGACACAGAAGTGTAAGGAGCCTTGCAAAATCAGTTAACGGCAGATCTAGGGCTATGCCCCGATCTCGGGCTCTTGTTCAGTACACAGCCCACCGGGGCAGGCGAGATGGTGACTCTGAATTCTCCTGGTGCATCTTAGCTCCCATTTTCTTGCTGACCAAAGCATTGTGCTGCCCTCCTCACTTCTGGTGGTACTTCGAAGGTCTGCCACATCCATCCTGTGGGCAGATGGCAGAAAATTTATGTCCTGATGCAGAAAGAGAGGACATAAATGCCCAGAGGGTAGGAAGCACTTGTATGAAGGGATATATACTATGTACCACCAACTAGCAAATAGGAAGCCGCTAACAAAGAACAAGGCAGAAAGGAGACTTTTGCTACTTGTCTAAAGACAGACCTGGAGCAAAGGCTAGGATGCCAGTGACTCCCAAGTTCTGCAACTACCCTCAGTAGATTTCTTGCTAACTTTGTCCTGATTCAGCATTAGCAGTTGCTGCCAGCTCCCATAAATATATCTCCCATCTGAGACATGGCACTCGATGCCCAGCTCCAGCCCTATTACCCAATAAGCAAAAAAATATGCATTGTCTTAAGGTTTTATCACAGCTGGGCTCAACAAGGATGCTCAGCAAAAACCCCCAAGCCAGTCAGTGCAACACTGTCTCTCTTAGCATGCAGAAGGCAAATGGCTGCAGGAATGTTTTATGTTTCTGTTCCATCCCTGAAGTTTCCTGTTGTTTAGAAACCTCCTGGATACAAGGGAGATGAATTATTGATATGCCAGCCTTGGGAAGGAAAAGCAAGGCAAGATTAGAAAAAGGGAAGGGACCTTTGTCTGGAGTAAACTGTATAAAAAAGCAGGACATTCGGTTCCCAAGGAGCCGTACACAATAAAGAGAAATCAGACTACTGTGGTCTGTGTAGTTTATAAACTACTAATCATGGATGATTCAGCGCATACCTCTGGCTTCGCTGTGTGCACGGCTGCGCAGCGGCGCGTGGGGAGTTGCCCTCCAGCGGCAGGCAATGCCGGGGGGCACACACCACCCCCCCCAAACACCGATCCTGCCACACAGCCCTGTGGTCGGTCTGACGCCGAGGACCTGGGTGCAGGTGGATCGCGCAGCTGCAGCAGCGGTCCGTGTGTGCAGCTGGCACCGCGGCCCCGGACTAAGGCACCATGAGAATGCTTGGAGGCAGGGTGGGTGCAGGCAGCAGCCCCCAACACACAGGATTTCTCTGCTGATCCCCATGCTTTGCTTGCAGGGATCTCAGTAGGGTTACTGTGAGCGCCATGCACAGTCTCCAAAGCACCTGTATCCATCAGTGGGGATGAAACCTCACCAGCCATCAGTGGGGATGAGACCTCACCAGCCATCTTTCAGCAGCACGCCAAGCCCTCGGAGACTGCTCACCCACCCAAGGTCCCCCCTTCCAGTGGGAGTGAGAAGGCCCAGTGGGACAGGCCCCATGTGTCAAGCTCATAAGAAAAACAGCCGTCCAACCATTAAAAAAAAAACATCTGGTGCAGAGTTGGTCTGGAAAAGGACCTTTTCAACTGAAAGTACCCTCCAGCAGGTGCATCCCTCTAAGGCGATACCACTGTGCCCTCACCAGGGGTTCTGGGGTTAGGGCACGGGAGATGAGGAATTAATCTGCCTTGCTAACACCTTGTCCTGCAAGGACTCTCATTTACGGTTTGATTAGCCCCATCAGCTGGGACAGAGCACTTCTGCATGATTAACATGTGTGGCATTACACTGCTGATATCTCCCTACTTCTCTAAAGATCCTATATATGGCTCACCACTGGCCACTTCCCCCTCAGCTGTGCATGCTGAAGGCAGGCAGGAAAGTTGCAAAAACACTTGCTCACACTTCCGTGTAATTATGTCCACACTGTTCTTAGAAAGTAGAGAGTCACACTCTAAAACTTTGCAGCATATAAAGACGTACCTGCGGCACTCGTGTCCTCTCACCATCATGCCTTCGAAATCCCAGAGCAGCCGCAGGGGCAGCGGACGAAGCCTAGCAAGCAGAAAGGGGACCCACTCACTGCAGGTGCTGAGCTGCAGAGGGGTCATCCTCCCTCTGCCTTGGTCCTGGAAGGCCGAAACAAAAATTAGTCAGGCTGAGATATTTGTGGCTGATGGCTGTAGCCAGAGAATAACTGAAAGGCACTGTTTGCCCGGAGAAAGAAGCAAAAACTGATCTTTCAGCTCACTGACAAAACCAAATGATAGGAGAGGAGCACGAGGGGGAAGGACTGCTTGAAGTGGACCTGAAATATGTTTTGGGTTTGGGCTGGGGGGTTTTTTTGCAAAACTGAAAAGTGGGAGGAAAAATGTTTGAGTTGAAGGCTGTATTTTGGTCCCTTCATGAGCTTTTAATGTCATTCTCAAGCAGTTTCAATAAAACTGAAGTAAATCTGAAACAAACATTGGTTTTGAATAATGCTATTGAAAGGCTGTCTTTAAAATGTCAACATTCAATGTTTCAATGTTTTCAGACTTGTTTTAACTACAACAATTCATTTCCCTTTAGAGCAATTTTATATTTATCCTAAATACAAGTTCACCGGTGGAAAAAAAAATGTGGCTGAAAATTGTTACCCTGCATTATTTACCAGTACAAATTTTCACACGAAAAAAATCTTACCAAAAATGAATATCATCCAGCAAATAATTGATTTGATTGGATGCTGCTTATAAGGATGGACAGGATTCAGAAAGTACCATGAGATTCCTAAGTTCAACAGTTGGCAAGAGTGAATGGAAACCTCCTCCTATAATAGGATAAAAGATGTTTTAGATTTGCCTTGGCCTCCAAGTCTATGAGTAAGATAAGGACCCCCCTTGACAACACAAAACCAGGGTAGTCAGCACAGTCAGTTAAAAAATAACAATTGTTGGTCACAAGGTTTCAACGTTTTTGTCTGAATTTTCCACTAACCTTTTATTTTCCTCCTCCATTAAAAATAAGGAGGAGCAACATGGATAATGAGTTTTGCCACCTTCTGTTTGACTTAGTAACTCTAAGAATTGCCTTTGAGTATGTTTGTTTATATAAAACAAGTATCTGCATGCATTGTGAAAGAGCCTTTAGTCAAATAGTTTGTTTCCGATTTGTTTTTTTTCTATAGTGCTGACGCCCCTTGTCACCATGTGCTGGCTCATGGTGCCACCCTTTGCCCCCAGTGAGAGCGCATCTCCTCCAGGCTGAAGGAAGCAGCCAGTAATGCCAGCAGCCAGCCCAAATGCCTAACCACCCTCTAGCAACTTCATCTGCAAGCCCTCAAAGAGCTTGACCACAGGGACAAGTGTTCACGAACCCGGCACTGACAGAGCAGGATGCAGCGGGACCGACAAGAGCATCATCTTTGCTGTTCAATCTGAGGCCTGGCACGCTCATCACCTCCCCGGCCCGGTGGGTTGACCCTCCGTGTCCCCCACCGCCAGCCAGGGCTGCTCCTGGCCTCCTGGTGAGGCCTCCCACCGAGCGGCAGCGGTGGGCACTCGCCTGCAGCCCCGGGAATGACGGGCTGGGACCAGCCGCTCCTCCTGATTAAGATAAATGGGGCTGTGCAGATCAGCAGACTATCTGGGGTGTCCGTCACTTACCACTCGATTAGCTGTAACAAGCTCTGGATGAGTCTGCACGGAGGAGTTGCACTGCTTAATTTGTTGGGCCGGTCGGGCTTGAAGACCACAGAGGAGGCAGCAGAAGCACAGCGGAGCATACCTAGCAAATCTGCAGAGATAGCAGCTGTTCATTAACTCTGTGTGTTTATTTGGAAGGAGAGCCGTGCAGAGGAAGGGTTTTAGCCCCTGCCATCCTGCGCGTTCGGTTTCCCGCCTCATCCTCACAAAATAATTTTTCAGACACATTTCTGGAACAACTGCCATCATTTCTGCATTTCCATTTAAATCCTGTCCCTCACCTTTTTGGTGAGCAGTTGGACGCTGACTCGTTTCCCCACTCTGAGGTTGCCATACACTCAGCGGAGATTTCCATGCTGACCCTGCGGCACAGCAGCCCAGACAGCACGGCAGTCCTGAGATACTTTCTGAAGCAACTCTCAGTAGCAGCAGTAAACCGCAAACCATCTCAAACATGCCCAGACCAGACCAGCACACTGTGGGGATATGCCGAGTATTAGACCCCAGAGAAATTCCAGTGCACAGATACACAGGAGAGAGCAAATAGGTCCAACCGCATCTGGCATGTGGACAGCACAGGCGAGCTTATCTCTTGCATTTTATAACGAGAAAGTGATGGGCCAGATCTCGAAAGGCATTTAGATGCTTCGACATTTAACCTCCCACTGATTTCAGTGGGAGGCCCACAAGGAAATTAGGTGTCTAATTATGCTTGGAGGTCTGGCTCTAGAGCTCTGCTTTCCCACATTGTTTATTTCTGCATCATTTATTGCTGCCCATGAAGGCAGTAGACACCGTCCTCTTTGCCCCTTGGCCATCTAGGTAGCATGAGTTAGTGCTGCGAGACCCTGATCCCAGTCTCTCAACCCACCTTCGGCACAAAGCTGCCTGCATGGCCACGTTCGCTTCTTGTTCATAGAGCCCCTTGGCACTGCTTTATTACATTTTGGGTGCACACACAGGTGTGGACATGGGAGGGAAGAACAGGGACAACAGGACAAGAGACGACAGCTCAGCAAAGGGCTAGGTGTCGCCACAGTAGAAAGTGTTGGGCTTCAGCATGAGCTATGCCCATGGACAGGAGCTGCAAATGCTGGTGGAGGAGTCTGAGACATGTCACGCTCACACCCCTTCTTTGCAAAGGCATCTTTGGCAATGTTGATGGCAGAAGGTGTGCAGCAACAACTGTGCACAACTGGGACAGTCACTCCAGAGCCCCCGTATTCTGGAGAGAGGCAGGAGGCAGAAAATCTCCCCAGGCAGCTGGAAAAGGCGTACGGACATGAGGAGATGCCAGAAGGCATCTTCTACCCCTGGCTGATTTCACTGAAAAATCACGTATGGACTCTACCCAAAGTCCCTCCACCACCTCAGAAATCACATGCCAAGGGAAGTGCAAACATCTCTCTCTCTCTAATACCGCCATCCTTTCCCAGTTACAACCTGTGTAATGTAAGCACTTCTCCACTGGTTAACCATTGCTGGTTAACCTGGCTGATGATCTGGTGGCCTCTTGACTTGTACACATACATTGCCACCGCTCTGTCCGTATGGCCACAGCGCAATCCCCTTGTGCCTCTACCACCCAGCCTGGCCTTGGAGGGTGGTGAACCTCCCAGACTGAGCATGGCTGGCACAGGAGAGGGGTTGTCCCCTCAAGGGCTGATGACAGCCCCTCCAATCTCTTAGTTTCAGAGGCCCGGACAGGTGAAAAAGACTGCCCTCTTGCAGGGTTGTAGATAAATCCCCCAGCACCATACAGGAATTGGCCTCGAGTTGTTGCCAAATTCTTCACGACTACTTTGAAATGAGCAAAGTCTGGCAGCAGACTTTGACTGTGTGCCCTGTGTGGTGTGCGGGCATTTGTGATTTCAGAGACATAGTCGGACTAAGGGACAGGCTTAACTGTAAAAAGGTCTAAGTATTTCCTACAGCAGAGTCTGTAGCTGAGGCCCGTTTCTGATCACGTCATCAGTCCATACAGTTGGATGCTTTCCTGCATCCAGCAGTGGCCAAGAAGTGTTCATGTCTACCAAAAAAAGAAAAAAAAAAAAGAACAAAAAAAAAGAACATTAGAGAATAAATTCACTCCTTGGGAAATAGAGGTCAGTAGAGTTACGCCAGGGAGGAATTTGGACCAAGATACCTGGACTTTGATACTACATTTTAAATAGTAAAAATATTTTCAGTGGCCAGGGAACTGTAAGAGGTTTATAAATGCAAAAGAGAAGAAAAAAAAAATGGTGCTGCTCCCCCGCAGCCTCCTAAAAATAGCAAATTACACACCTAATAAATGTATCAGCAGCCCATGAAATTGACAGCCTGAAATTGAAGAACAGACCCGTTTTGTTTGGAGAAATAGTCTTTAAGAGTGTGGAGGTGAATTAGAAAAATAGCAACTGACATTAAGAGTGCAAGATTAATTCAACCAAGCTTTAATTGAGACAGCCTGAATGAGCCAGAAAAAGAGAAAAAGGGAGAGGGAGAGGATCCCAGCTCTGTCTGGCTCCATAGAAACTCCACCTACCATGTCCTTTCAGCTGGAGCTCAAGTTACAGCATTACATCATCCCAAAAACGTCCCTTTGGCCGATAATTCCCTGGGAGCCGGGCACTGATGCCAGGCGCAGGGTTACGGATGCGGCCGCCGGGTGCAAATTCACCCGTTTGGGTTCATCGGTGCGGGGACAGGCCGAGGGCCACCCTTGGACAGCCTTCAAAACCCCCTCCCTCTTCGGAGGCTGGGGACCACGAGGGCCACCGGCTTTTGGGGCAATGTCCCCACCGTCCCGTCCTCGCGCCCCGCAGAGCCACCGCGGAGCCGCCCCGGCTGCAGCTTTTCCTTGCGGCCAGAGGAGCTGGGACTTGCCGGAGCTGGCGGGGCCGGGGGGAAGATGTTATTTATATTTCAGAACAGATCCGCGTACTCGACAAACCCTGAAATCCCGAAGCCTGTAAAAGCATTAAGCAGGCCATCCTGACCGTGAGCCTCGCTCGAGTTTCCTGGCTTAAACAAGAAAGTCCTTCTCGTAAGCAAGGAATAAGCTCTTGCACAGGCAATATTTCAAAAGCCTTGCTACTACTGAGTAAATAAATGTGTGTAGCAGATACAATAAACATTTTCTTCTGTTCTGAAATCAGATCTGCAGATCCCAAATCCCCCTGTGCTGTGCAGACTGTAATTACAGGATATGTTAAATTTTCTTTATAGCCAGCCCTGATGGTTGTTAAGTGACCGCACCGCCCAGTACAGCACCCCTCTCTGGTCTGCTACCATTCGTAATGAAAACCAGATGTTTGTTTAAAGTTAATAATCAATACAGCACTCATCCCGAGTCAAGTAGGGCTAAACATTTGCTTAGAGAAGCCATGTCAGAGCCGCGATAAGCAGGGGCTTGGTGCAGCATGCTGCTTCAGACCCCGCTGGGGCGTGAGATAAACCATTCAAATTCCAGAGAGCGAACGCTGGGGCCGGGGGGTTGATCTGAGCCTCTACGAGTAACCGAAGCAACTAAAATAAATGCAGCCCAGCCCATCCAGAGCGACCCAGATCCCTGACAGGCACCGCAGCCCTGCTGCCAGCCCACGGCGCACCCACTCCCAGTGAGGCCAGAGCCTTGCTTTGCGCCAGCTTCTCTCTTATAAGCGTATCTGAATTGAATAAGAATATATGCAAGGGGAAGTGTACGATGCAGTTGAAAGCCACGGTGCTGATAGGTGGTGAGTGCTCCCAAATCGCTGTAAAGGCAGCGGGAGCTGGCAGAGAAGAGGGTACCCAGCATCTCATCAGAGTCAATTGAGGTCAAAGCTGAAGTTTTCTGATCTTTTTAAATCCCAGGTTAGACAGTAAATTGAATAATTTACTGCTAGGTTGGGCAGTGAGATTGAGGAACCGTTAGGGCAAACTTTTCATGTGGCCCACGCGCCTTCTCACAGCTGGCAATATTCGAGCCTTCATCTCAGTGAATGGATGAGGAGGAGGAGCATTGGGAATGCTGGTGGAAACTCCAGCTGGAGGTAACTCCAGCTGATCTGCTCTGCCCGGATCTTTCCTAACTGGGTCAGAGCTGTCCCAGTCCAAACATGATTTGACAATTAATACTGGGAGAGTGATTTGCTGTTGCTCCAATATTGCTCATTGTTTGCAAAGAGCTGGATGGCCAAATCCTTTATGTTTCCTGAGCTGTAGGTATAAACATGTCAAAGTGGACTGTTATTTTTCTTTGCTGTTTGCTGTTCAGTGGTCTGCTTGTGAAACGAACTCCACCATACAGCCCAAGAGCTGAAACAGTGCAGTGTGATTCAGCTGCCCAGCCTGCACCCTCCCCTTTCCCACCTCCACTCCCAACCCTTGCTCCGAGAGGCTAGACACCATCATATAAGCTTAACTGGGATACCCACCACACCTTACTTCTGTATGGCAATACCATGATGAATACCAAGTGAATTTGAGAGAGTCCTCAGACCTAGCATTTTGTCTGATGGTGGAAAAAGAATTCTCTTGATTTAGCCTGTTCCTTTCTGACACTATTTAGCAGCAGAAACCAAATGCTTGCCTATAGCCTAACCCAGTGACAGAAGTCACTGCTCAAATATTCTGGTGTAAAAGAGACTGAAGTTTTAAATTCTAGGCTTTCCCTAGGAAGCCTAACAAGTAAAATGACAAGAAGAAATGACGAGGAAATGTATATGACTCACAGAATCATAGAAATTTTGGTTAGAAGGGACCTCTAGAGGTCATCTAGTCCGACTTCCCATTTGAAGCAGGACTATCACCAGCAGTGTTTTACTGAAGCTATATTTCAGGGTATGATCTGTGTGTTTGCTCCATCCTTTTTTCTTTCTTTTTTTATTTCCCTCCAATTTTTGTTTGCAACAGCCTTTTCAAAACATTTGAATTTAGTTGCATGCAATATCTACCCCCTTAACTCATCTTAACTCACATGATTAGGCCAAACAGTTTCCATGAAAATATTTCTGTAAAGCGGGCAAGCCCTAAACACTTTCAGGCTTTTCTATCTTAAATAAAAGGCTTTTCTCCCTTAAGCAGGACCTCTACTGAACTGAGGTGCCATCCCCACTGTCTCTGGCAATAGGGTCATGCCGCACCTGAGCTGAAATCCAAAGAAGGACAAGAGGATTACAATTCATAAGGTGCAGGGCGACATACACCAGCTTCACTTTTTATTGTGCAAGTACGGAAAGGGAGACATGGGACATCAGAAACACTCACATGCCAGTTCTACTTCTGCGCTGTGCTGAGTTGTTAACTTCCCTTCTTCCTCGGCACAGAAATCCCCAAGTTAAAGTACTCATTTAGAGTTACCCAGAAAAGCTGAAGATAGATTTGGATCCTGTTGAAAGCCACTGTTTTGTAACAAGCCAGAACCAACCCTCTTGGCTTAAAAAAAAAACACCCTCCATTCCACTTAAAACAGGTTCAGTAAATGATCTGTGACCAAAAACAAAACCAAGTACTAAAAGCTGGATAAAACTGCCTATCTCACCTCCAAATTAAATGAATCTGACCTGCACACCATGAACACCAAAGCATTCCTAGAACTCCATGGCTTGTGAACGTATCAAAAAAGGCATTTATTAAAAAACAATCCATTTGAAATCATACTAACGGTGACTTTTTCTGAAGAGGACTCATCTGCATTCCCAGGTCATACCATGCCTATGGAGCTACGGCATCCTCCTAATACACTGTATCGTCTCTCCTTCCCCTATACAATTGGACTCCAGCATGAAAGAAACCTCAAAGCATAGCTCAGGGTAATGCTACAAGGAAAGCGACGGCCCCAGAAGCGGTGACCATGGGTCTGTGTCCTGAGGGCTAGTTTGCATGGCAGAGACCCCCCGCAGCAAGCTCCTGGTCTCCGTGTTGTTTCGGGGGTCCCTCAGCAGAGCAGCGTTGGTCTGGAGAGGGCAGGGCTGGGACCGCCGTCCCTCTCCTCGGCCTTTTCCATTAGCCGAGTTAGGTGGCCCAGCTGCTGCGCGGCCCCAGCTTTCGCCACATGTTGTCTACAGATGCCTAAAAGCTGGGCTTTGCAATGCCTAATTCCCAAGCCTTGCCTCAAGCAGCCAAGTCAGTCACACCGTAACGCTTTCAAAATAGCAGTCCGGTGTCAGCCTTTGTGCCGAAAAAAACACCTTTCCCTGGGACAAAAAGCTTCCAGTTTGGATATTCCTGGGACCTGGATGGGCACAGTGCTCCCATCGCTGCCAGGAAAAGGCATGGGATTAGCCTGGTCACCGGTCGCGGTCCGACTGGATCCAGCAGCGTATTCTCATCTAAAATCTTCTTTCCCTGGAAGAGATACTGCTTTTTTCCTTTTTTTCCTTTTTTTTTTTTTTTTTTTTTTCTTTTTCTTTGTAAGTAATCCTGTTCTTCACTCTCTGCTGTCTTGGCACCTTCCAAGCAAAATCTGACACTGAGGAATAGATCCTCTTTTTTTCAAATAATAAATGGAAATACATTTTTGCTGCAGCCTTCCAATCCACACAGGCGACACTGTCAAAATGCTCTGAACTTTTTTTGGAAGCAGCAGATGACTACAGCTGGTTAGCACAATTATAGCTGTTGTGTAATGCTTGGATCCTCTGTTTCATTCATTCTATTCATCAAATTCTGCATTATGCTGTGGGGGAAGATCTGCCTGATGGTAAATTTACATTTTTTCCTATGTTGCTGTTATTTTTCATAGTTAAAGGGACACTGGCAAGTGACACATCACTTTTTTAATGTCGTTTCAAAAGTTGTTTACCCTGTAATTTACAGTATCCTCTTAGAAGCCAGAAGAATAGAGAGCTGGAACAATTTGGCATTTCCTCACTGTTGTATATTGATTTTTTTTTCCTTCACTGTTGGCTGGAGGAAGCTCAGATACTTTCTACTTAGAGTGGTTCACAGTGGACTTAAGGACGGAGGCTACCGGTTTTCACAGCACTCCCAGAGGTAGGTAAGTATTATCTGCAAACTATCCCTGTTTTACAGGCAGGAGGCAAGCAGCCCTTGCAGAGATGGGGCCAGAGCTGTGCCAAGTTTTGTTATAGAAGCGCCTCTGTCCCAAGCAGGAGATTTTGGGAGGAAAGAAGGACCTGCCCTAGAAATTTATCCTCCAAAGCGCCCGTCCAGCCCAGAGCACAAGCGAGCCCTCCTCGTCCTGCCACTGCGCGCAGCCACCATGGTCCTGCTACCCTCAGCAGGGGAGCAATCAGGCTGGCCCCAGATGTCCCCATGGGGTGTCCTAGTTCCACCAAGAATAGGGTGAGGAAAAAGGGGTACAAAGCTGACCTCTCTCCCTTACTTTATCCATGATTATAGCAGGCCAAGGTACTGAGTATTAATTCTTGCACACGTTCTTTTTTATAGTATGTAGTATCACCCACATTAGATCAACATGGGATCACAATAATAAAATGGCGACTGAGGCTGATATTAATTTTTGATTCTGTAAAACCACCACTGTATTTGAGCTTTCTCGATTTTTTTTCAAGGTAGAAAACCAACCCATGTTCAGTTTTCAAAAACAAAACTTTTTTTTGCTGTTCTCAAGATGGGCATTTTGGGGAACTTCTGGAGAATATTGACCTTTTGTGTCTCAAGGCTTTCACTGGAAAAGTGAAGGAATGTATGAAAAATAGCACATTTCTAAAAGGATTTTGATACTGTTATAACAAAAAGAAGTAAAAAGAAAATAATGGAATGGCATTGGAGGAAGAAAAAGGGAAGGAATATAGTTTACAGATGCTGTTCCTTATTTTTCTTCCTCTTTTTGGTCTTCCTATATTAAAAATAAACAAATGAACCAAAAATAAGATAGAAGTGTTTGAGTTTTTGTAGCTCCCCTCTGTGCGATTTTCTTTTATTGTTCTTTTCTTTTCTTTCTTGCCATTGTTGAATCCTTAAGACTGTATACTTAAAATTCATTTGGGTAATTAAGTTAGCGAGAACAGCAGAATTTCATTAGGCTGGAACAGAAAGTGGCTTCAATGAGCGCCGGCATTTTCACACATCCCGAGGGTGGATAGAAGCACGGTGTCACCCAGCATCAGCCCTTGAGCATCGGGGGACTGATGAGCCTGAGATGAACCCTCCAGATCCGAGATACATCTTGCTGTGCCGCATGAAGCAGCCGTCCTCCATGGTGACAAGTAGTTGCCAGCAGCGTTCCCGGGTTCCACTGCAATAAAGATTATTTATGCACCATGACTGCTAAGTGCTACTAAACACAAAAACAAATGACACTATAGTCTCAGACCACTAAATTTGTCTCTCTGCCTCGCATATCCTTTGCTTTCCCTTTGGCTGCCTTTTTGCTAGCTGTAAATTGCATAATTCATTCTCTCGGTTGTTTTACAGTTTTGTGGTGAAATTCAGATTTATCATCATTAAATTTTGTTATCACTGTTTACACAATGACGCAAACTGTCTGAAATGTGTCTCAGACTCAACGCTGACATCTAACCTCAGGAGAAGATGGGACTCTCCAGACCAACCCAGATCCAGCCTACAAGCCAAGTAATTGGGATGAAATCGGAGAAAACTATTGTAATCCTGGAAGTTGGGAGGGAGGGTCATTACACATTTAATTCTGCTTCTAAAAGGCAAAGGTGCAATGCACGGTTTGTCAAGAAACAGGCCGTTTAGGGCTTTTGATATTATCAGTTAGCAAGGATTATTTCTTCTCCTTGAAACACAAAGAAACTGAAGATACTGTGGAAGATGGGACTGTGCCCAACAGGGGGACAAAAGACTCTTTTCTCCTCTGCTTTCTCTCCTCTTCTCAGTCTCTGGTAGGATTGCAAACTAGAAACCTTTCCATTTTGCGTGGTTATTTCATGGCCTGGATGCTGAGTACCTGCTCTCTGTGCTCCAGGACCTGCCATCCCCCCGATTCAAGACCTGAGAAAGCCGCTGGTGGGGCCATGCGTTGGTAACCCCCAAAACAGAGACTGCGATACCCTGTGGTGATGGGATGCTGGCTGGGTTTGTAGGTCAGGAGGCACACGCTGCTCCTCCTGAAATTTGCTCCATGTCTTGCTGGACCGGGGTGACCTGCGGGACATTTCAGTTAGCCCCACTTAAGTCGCATCAAGGATTAGCAGGTCTCAAGGAAAGCCGCAAAGTGCTGGGCCGTCGGTCTCTCAGGGCTGTCTCTGCTTTGGCTGGTTCATAATAATGTCATCATGAAAGATTAAGATGTTGCAGCTTGGCGAAGAGGAGCGATAGTGTAATAAATCCCTCTGTTGGGGCATTTCCTCTGGCTGGTTGTCTGCACGGCCATTTCGGGCTGCTCTGAAATTAATTTCAACATTCTTGTAGGCACTTATCTCCCCAAAGTGAGATTTCCTGGGAATCGTCGGGGAAGGAATGAAGACAGAAGAAATACGGCTAAACCCTGGCACTTAAGACCTGAGGCCTGTCTCGTTAATGCTCTTGGTGTAAATCAGGAGGAATTCCACTTTCATCAAGGGAATTATGCCAGTGATATACTGTTAGTGAGAGAAGACTCAGGTGTGAGTCCTTTTAGTTGGGCTTCCTTTATTCACTTTTACAAAAGGAGACCCTGATCGTGCAGATAAGTGTGCTCAGCTTTTGGGTATTGGAGATCTCAGGGCAGAGAGATGGGAGAAGAAACATAATTGCTCACATACTTAAACTTTACCATGTGTATAAAAGTTTCAGAATCAAGGCTTAGCCACTTCAGAGAGAAATTACAGTCACAGTCATAGGCAAATACTAACTCAAAAATAATTAGAAATTGCATGTATTTTGATGCAATTAACTGTAAATTGGACCGCCTTTCTATTCAGGGAATTTTTTTTTTCTCAATTTCAAACAAGTAAAATTCAGTCCTGAAGCCTAACGCATCTAAACACATCTAAACAAATATCATCATTTGCTGTATCTAGTAAGAAATAAGTGATGGAGACTGAAAGTGGGGGAGGGAATAGTGCAGGGCAACAGATACAGAACAAAATGCCATCGTGGAGAAAGCCATCTCGCAATGAATACAACCAGCTGGGTGTCTGGATGCTTTGTAAAATTTTATTGTGAAATGCACAGATGATGAGCACAGCTGCAAAACATCAGGAGTGTTTATCATGATCTCCCAGAGCGTTCTGGGTGTGTTCCCCTTTGACACTATTTATGTAGGCTTAACCTAAGCTGATTTCAATGGAGACATCAAAATTGTTTCAAGGTGCATCCTATTATACGCAGGATAAGCTTGTGGCTTAGGGTTTCTCTCTCCTGTCTTATGTGGTGTTTATCAGCATGCAAAGGACAACTGAATGAAGAAGTAGCTGATAGCATCTAACTAACCGGCTGCTGTCGCTGAAGCAAATAAAAGACGTTTCTGGCACTCACACAAGTATTAAAAAGGGGATTAAGCAGATTTTTGGGATGGAATTCAGGCTGAAAAATCTGTAATCCATCCTTCTGTGCCTAAACATTACAACAATCTTCAAGCAACAGGCCTGAGTCTTCTCAGTGTTACTTATTTTACCTGAATTCGGGTCCCTCCCAGCATCGCACTGGTGCGAGGTGAGAATAGCATGGCCGAGAATCAGTTTCTCCGTGTGGTGTGCTTCACCTGCTTGTGGTCTCAAAGGTTTATACATGATCACCTGCATCCCATAACATACTATCATGCTCTAATTCAGTCAGACTGTTCACAGGCATAAATGTTATCACGACTGTGGCACAAGCCTGTTATACTATAGAGGAGAAAATGTAAGAGCCTGTTCCCAGTTTCCTCAGATAGCTTGCTGTAAAAACAATTAAAAATAATAATTTTTTTAAAAAAGCTTTCTGTGTGTTTTATACTTCCTGATTTTGGCAGGCAGCGAAAGCATCGAAATACTCCTAAGGAAGCTGGTTTTGTAAGTTCCGGCTGATGATGGGAGGAGAGAAGGGGAGGGGGAATATCAGGCGAGAATAGATACTGACAGCTACCTGCCCGAAGAGAGGTTTTACATTAAGAATTCAAAAAGTAACTTAGGAAATGTTGTTGTTATAAAATGAAATTACACAATTATTAAAAAGCTAAAAAACTTTGTTATAATTAAGCTACATTTCTGGAGGGGAAAAAAAGTAATTAAACCATGGTATTAATCTTAACAGCAACCCCCCCTTTCCCACACTAAGACCTTGTGACAGCTTTACTTAGTCTTCATTAAGCATTTTCAAACAGTTCATTGCAAACAGCGTCTGATATAAGTGTGAAATCCCTGTAGCACTGTCACAGCGGCAGTGTCGGATTTTAAAAGTGAAGGAGTACCGGGAGATACACTGTTTGTAATCACTAACCCAGGTCTCAAAGCTGTTCAGATTGAGCTGTTTACATTGTACTTAGGCAAATTTTTTTCTCCTCTCCAAGATTCACAAATTGCTTAACAAAAGTCATGACAGCTGTTTTTTCACATCAGGAGCTAAAATGCAGAATATGGAAAGATTTACTAAAAGCAGTTTGTTACAAAGCTGGGATTAGAAATCAGATCTTCTAAATGCAATCTCCTACCTCATCAGCAGAGACAACGGTTTCCTGGGCCTAAAAAAAAGAAGCTTCCTCCTTGTTCTTCCAGGATTGCACAGAGAAGGAATTTTGGTTCTTCTGGTCCTGAGAATGGCTGCTTTCTGAAGGAAAAAACCATATTCCCTTCAAAACATCTCAGCCCAGCTCGCCACCATTGCTATGACAGGCATCGTTACAGGCCAGCCCTTTGCAAGGCAGGTGCTGCAGCTGGGCTAGGTGCAAATTCCATTGATGACAATAGGCTGCAGGTCAGGTCTTCGGTCTCCTTGCTGTCTGCTTGCAGTAGTACTGCTGATCACAGAGCAATAAAAAGCTAAAGGCCGTCCCTAGTTTTGCTTCAAAACCTCTTACTAAAGAGTTGTAAAAGTTTGAGTGCAGGAGGCATATTTCTGTACCCTCATAATTAATATTTTATATTTCTGTCTTTGCAAAGCTGTTTTTACAAAGCCAGATATTGGCTGGACCCCAGCAGCTCTTATCACAAATCAAATTTTGCGTTTATTTGCACTTCTGTCTTTGGAAAGGAGGAGGTTTTATTAATAGTAGTACTAATGTTCATACCTGGAATTCACTTCTGGATTGAGAAACTCCTGTGCCAGCGTTCAGCCAGGAGTGAACTTTATGATCGTGTTATCAACTCTGAAAACAGGAGATTAAGCAACAGCCGCTGAAGTGGTAACAGATTTTTAACTCTATCAGAATCAATTGCCCACTCCTCTGTATTGTTTCCCTGCAATATCAATCTCTCATATTGGAAGGCTTTCCCAATGAAAGAGAACCACCACATAGCATTATTTGTAAAACAGCTCTGTCCTGAAACACGATAGTGCATGAACTCGACCTAATAATTTATGAACTCACAGCTAAGCAAGAAACAGTTCCCCTGCAGCCCAGGGAAAATGTACTGTAACATGCTAAATCTCTTTTTTAAATGTAAAATCATATTGCCATTCAGGTTTGTGGCTTTCTTAAATGTGGTTGTGCTCAGAGAAGTGACTATAAAAATGACACACTTTTAATCAATGGATCTGCTGTCTTCTGCAGGAAATTTGAGTCAGATATGTTTCATTTACTGACAAAAATAATACCTTGTTTTTGTATTTTCTACTCTGCTAGCAGCGTAGAAACTATACAGCCCTGGGAAAAGTAGCCAGCTCTCCTCTGGTTCACGCACCATCAACAGTACTGGTAATTAGTTTTAACCACTGAGTTTTGATTGCCTGTGCAAAGAGATTAAGTTGACTTTCATATCCGGGGCTGGATCTACTGAGCTACTGGCTAGAAAAACTGGGCCACGTTTTCCGCTGATACACAGCTCCCTCGGCTGCAGCTGGAAATCTGACCCTCCATCTTCTCGCCGCCTGCCCTCCTCAAGCAGGGATCTCTGCTCGATGGTGACCGCGCCACGCAGCACACAGACTTGGACCTGGCACATGCCCCTACACAGGAGGATGAATTACGCCCCAGGACTGGCGACGTGGCCACCCTGCCACCGCTGCCCTCCGGCTGGGTGAGAAAAAGCCGTGCTTGGGAGCTCAGGTACCCAACAGGGTACATGCTCCCAGCTCGCCCCAGCTGCAAAATAAAATACGTGCCCATAAACCACTGGGACAACTGGCTGGTAGATCATCTAAGTGGCAAATGCTGGGGTAAAACAAGCCCCAGGCCAACAGCAACTGCACAAAGTGATGATCAGCCTCCTTTATAACGAGCTGTGCAACAATACGGGCATGTAATCAATACTAAGCAGGGCTGGAGGACCCCCCCGAGCCATGCCATCCCTCCTGCTGATGCAGGCTTGCCATCACCTCCCCAGCCGTGAGCGCTCTCCCACATCTGCCATGCATTCAGCTATTTTTAGAAGGATTTAGCCAACAGGTGGACTGCACTGCCAGTGCATTTCATCTGGTCCTGGGTCATTTTGTTTACAGTGCCAAAGCAATTCAAAATGAAATTATCCCTTCAAACAGTTTCCAGATTATATGATCTTCTAGCTGCAAATGAAAGCCATGTTGTCACCCAACAATCCAGCTGTTTGTTTGCAGCACTGGAAATAAGCATGCTGAAAGCAGACAAGAAAGCTTTCAAGTTAGTCCGTTGTTCACTGCGAGAGATGATGAAGCTGCAATTGCCTCACATTTTCCAGCTAAACCAAAGCAGGAAGCTCCCATCCTGATGGCCTGAGTTACAGGAAGGGCAGTTCTGCATGAAAAATTCACATTTGTCACGAGCGAATATACTCTACACGTGGTATTTTGCGTGGAGAACGCGGTGAGCTGACTCTGCAAAGCTGGACGTCAGTACCCCTCCCGTGAGGTCAAGGAATGATATCAATGTTTGCCAAACACCTTTGCTGACTATAAGAGTTTTTGCAATTTCTGTGTAAGGTGTGTGTATGTCTGTGTAGATCCACTCTCATGGGCTGTGATCAACTACTAAATTGAAATCCTCTGCAAAACGTTCAATCTGTAACTGAATTTTCCCTTTCTGGTGATTTCATGCAGTGTTTGACATTAAAAACAGCTGTCTTAGGTAGCTAACTCCACTTGTCCCCAATACTTCATTATGACAAATGGGATGTATTTCCATCACTTATCATAAGATCAACACTGAAGCCAAGCAAGTGCTAGCTTATTTATTGTCAGCCAGGGGATGGATGGTCTTAAGTGCCTCCCTTAATAGGGATGATTCCTTAACAAAGACTCTGCTCACAGATTGAAGGGTCCGTCGTTAGTTTTTGTCCATCGGTCCACCGAGTTTTGTTGATCACATGCAAAATTAGTTTGTTCTGGCTCATCCAAATACAGCAGTAAAATAATAACAATGTTTAATGTTTTTTCACTTGTGAGCACTTGTTAGTGTGATTTTCCTCCCTTGATCCGAAAGCACTGAGTGTGATTGTGTGGTCCTTCCTCCCTCTCGTTGCGTGGCATTTACACCACCAGCATCGGTTGTCCTCGTTTATCCGCTGTGTTTGCAGGGAGAAGGTGGGCTGAGCGGGGCAATCGCACATGAAAACGCGGCTTGGCCTGAGCCGCCGGGGCCAGGCTAGACCGGCGGAGCAGAGACTGCGTGCTGGGTCCCCATCCACCTCTCCTCCTCCTGCACCCCGCTATACCAGGACTAGCTCTGAAATGGCCACGGCGTTACAGCCTCATACTACAATATTTTGGCCAAACCTGAGGAAGAGACTTCCCTTGTAAAGGGCTCCCTCAATATTTACCGTAATAATTAGCACACACACAGCCCTTACTCGCCAGGGTAGTTTGCATTAGCAGCGCTGCCACCATCGCCCCGATAAGCCCCGACCTGGTGTTGTTTGTACTTCTCAGTCACCTTTATTTGTTTAAGAGGCCAGACAAGGCAAACACTTGTGATGCCTTGTTTATTCTGCGGCTTTCACTGGAGCATATTAAACTCATCATTACTTCATATAAGCTCGAGATAGGCGTTTTTTTGCTGGCAAGTGTTGACAGTAAGTAACAGACACTCTGCCACAAGGTAACATGTTTATATACTGGTGCGAATGCCTGGTGGATTTTATCCCTGTAAAACTATCACAGATAAAGAAGCTACTATCAGATAAGTGACTATAATAAATGGCCACAATTAGTGCTCTGCTGATGAGACTACTCGGTGGTCTCTCTGCTCTGTTTTGGACAAACCCCAGGCTCAGCTTGCTTAGTATAAATGGAGACAAGGACCATTTAAAATAACATCAGCCTCTCCTGATTTCTGGGGATGTTTTACCAAAATACCACTGTTAACTGAATTGAAATCTCCCTGTATTTATCTTGAGAGGATATACAAATGGGAAAATTAAATCGGACATAAAGTAAAGATGTCCATTTCCATACACACACACGTCCCCCATGGCTACTTGCAGGTTTCCCTCATTTTTAAGACTTTAGGTTTAACTGTGGCTTTTGGATCCAGCCCACATTAGCACTCACTAGCCTTTCCTTTTGATGTCACTGGAAACAACAGTAAGCGTCAGGGGTTTGGGGAGGTGCTGGCATGAAACCGCCTGCACGCTGCCAGAGGTGCGCGCACCCCGCTGCCTGCCGCCCCGAGTGGGGAGCGAAGGATGCCCAGGACCCAGCGCTCCCACCCCCCAGCAGCACGTCCTCCCAAGGCCCAGGTAGGAGCAGTGCCTCCCCCCCTTGCTCTGGCTGCTCCCGGGAGCTTGCTGAACCAGCACGGGCACAGCAACCAAGGCAGTGCCATCGTGGTGCAAACCTGGGGCCAGCAGAGGCGGTGGTGGGGGCAGCTACCCACAGTCCAGCACCCCTGGGGACAGCTGCTGTCTGCTCTCAGCCTTGCATCAAACATTGATAGCAGTCCAGAGGGCCTGATACATCTTCAGGTGTCTGCTTATATTCTGTATATATTTATATTCATATGGCACTTAGTGCCTGTCTGAAGTCAATGGATCAACTCCCACCGAGAGGCATGTCTCCGGATGAAATTCTTTCCATTGAACAATCAAAGTTCTCCCCAAAACACCCACCCATCACATACAAGATACCAACCCCCCCCTCCCATCTTTGCCAACAAGAGAATTGGAGAACTACAATGAAAGAGGCAGTGCCAACCCCGAGGCTGTACAGAGCCAAGCCCCAACCAGCTCCGCGCCCTCCTGGTACCCCACCGGTAAAAATAATCACACCTGAGCCGTGCTCAAGGGCTGTAGCGGTGAGAAGGGGCTGTTGGATCAGCTGCAGTCTAACCCTGTTTCTCTTCATTAGCAGCCCTTGTTTGTAAAGTAAGCTCTTGTTGCTTCGTGAAGTGATCTTGTAATCACTGTTTTAAAGGCATCTCTGTTGACATCCAGCCAGGTCTCATTACGGCCAGGACTCAAAAATGAGAGCCTATAATTGAAGCACTTTTGCTGAAAAGGTATTTAAAAGACATTTATACCCTTGCACAGTCTAGTCATTTATAGAATGACATGTATTTACAATGGACTGCTTTTACATATAAATATGCATGTGTATATATATGTACATACTCAAATACATTTACATATGTACATACACATATGAATGTGCTGAAAGAGATTTCCGACATACTTTTACTGTCATTAAAATAATGATAATAGAAAAGCTCAAAAGGATTGTTTGTAAAACACAGGCTGTAATCCTCTCGAGTTATTTTTCATCTGTAACTACACATTTTGTTTATATAGTGTCAAAATGGCACCGTCCAGCACAGCTGAAGATGTCTCCTGGTCTATCTTCTACCCGCTCCTGAAATGCAGTGACTTTTTTCAGAACTGGCTAGTGGAAAAAAGCTCTTGCATAAAAGCATGCTCCTACTAGGGTTTATACTTCTACTTGATTTAATATTTCCTAATAACAGTTTCAGGGGAAATTCTGATGAATGGTAGAGGAACCCTCATATACACACTCCACCCCAGGAATTAGGTGCTTGTGCGCAGTAGGATTTATGGTGGTTCTTTGTATTCCCATTGCCAGAATATCTCCTAAACTCAGAAAAGTTACGCATGCATCAGTGTGTTTACCTTTTCATGAGCTTAAAGCTGATTTATTTGACCTTTGAAAAATAGGATAATACTTCTTGTTGAAAACACCATGGAGTCCAGATTAAAGGAAGACTGTCAAGTAGTTTAAGCCCCAAATCTGAGCTGCCTTTAACTGTTATAATTTGAGGACGGTGTTCACTTAATTCAGCTGAAAGCCAGTATAAGATGTCTGCCCATCTATATATGTGTGTTCATGTAGACCTTTGCATGTATTAAGCGCTGGGGCTCCCGGGTGGAAGGGTGACTCTGATGACATAACACATTGTAATAAGTTGCTCCAGTGCAAACACTGCTTTAAGACACTGCAAAAATCGATATGGGGCTTGGCACCAGAAAGGCAATGATAACTATTTCAGTGTAATTACACTGGTAAGAATTTCCTTAGAGAAAGCAGGGTCTTAGAGCAGAGCAAGTCGTTTCCCCCCAGTAATTTGTCCACATAAGTCACCATTTGTTGTTTTGTGTTTGTGAATGAGTTGTGTGCATGAGGCGGAAATCTTCTCTGCATTAGCTATTTCCAACGATTTACAGATTTCCTTAAGTGCCCCTTGACCTGCCGAGCATTTGCAAGCCGTTGCATTGTGCAAGTCGTGTCGATGGCAGTTATACCAAGCCCATTGCATTGCTTCTGGTTAGCAAAGGATACAATTAGCCAGTACAGTACAAATCACAAACATACAAATCTGGTTCCTCTGCCAGGAATTTCCAAGTAGCCCAGTTTAAAATCAATGTTTTTAGTGTTCACCACAACCATGCACAGGAACTGACAAATTCAAAAAGTGAACAAACGGGAAAAACCAATAAGAAGAATCATTTCCCCCCAGCCTGGCCTGGAGGTGGATTGCATACCGATAGACATGGAAAGTTAACGGACCCATTTATTTCACAGTATCAATTTCAGCTGTGACAAATGAGTGACAGATACTTGTGTGAGAACCCAAATCCATTTAGCTGTGACATCAAATCTCATTCAATGTACACAGTGGTATTACCAGCCTGCAGGTACTTTAAATAGGTCATTTCAGGTGAAATGATCAATTCAATTGAAGTGTACTTTTGAAGACTAAAGACTCGGATCCATAAGTGAATGGTATACGGAGGGAAGGCAAGCAGGGTTCCCTGGTAAGCAAAGACACAGGCAGCAACCCATGCTAAGTGAACGCTTCATACAAAATATCTTGAGAGAGTCTTGGCTGTTGTGTGCCTATGCAGAGTATTGTCAAGGTTACGAGTTCACAACAGGAGTTTCATATGTGCATGGGTCATGCCAAGCCCTCCTGTTTCCATAGAGAAAGAAGATGACTTCTGTGGTGGGAAGAAGACCTCACTCTTAGATGAGATCAGGGCAGAAACCAAGGTTTACCTGGCCTGTTTATGCCTTGCAGTATCTTCCTCAGCCACAAAAAGGAAATGGTTTGACTTAATCATGGAAGTGCCTCCTATTTTCTACTCACTATTGCTGCTGGCATTATTAGTACCCATAGTTTCATAGGAGTGATCAGGTATACAAATGCTTTCAAAAACATCTGAAACTACTGGAAAACTGGATATTTGTATGGAATCAAGTAGGACAGACATGCAAGATGTTGGGGGGGGGGGAAGAGCTTCTCAAATAATAGAATGAAAAAGCTTTATTTTTCACTTCTCCTTTCCCTTTTCTGGTCATCCTACTTTTTTTATCTGGTATATAAGTATTTCTGAGTCAGCTTTCTGCAAAGCCATGTTTTAGTAAATTAAACAGCTATTAAATATAGCTCCAGAAATTAAAATAGCTATTACGTTTCTCCAAAATACCTCCTTAAATCACAGTTCAGGAAAACATCATTCACCTTAATGGAGAACCACTGTAATGGAGCAAGAAGCAACTTGGAAGCAGGAGCAGCAAAGACGGGAAGACATGGTTTAAGTTCCCCCTCGTATTTTCTTAGGAAGCAAAACTATCTTTACATAAGTAACTCACACAGTTCCAGCCAGGTCCACATAGTTTTAGACCGGACTTGGTTCAACCTCTCCTCTCTTCTCTTCTTTTTATATTAAAAAAAAGCCCTAGGAAAAAGTGTGTTTGGCAAAGGTGCATACATATATCTTAAGACACATAGAGAACTATATTAATGCTAGTAGCTGGATTAATTTGTTCTTATGGGGCTGAGAAAGGGTCCCTACACTTAGCTCTGTTTCCTAGAGTTTATTGGTCTTCACTGCAACCTACTCAAGATTGCAGCCCAGTTTGAACCCTGGGCTAATTCACAATACACCACAAAATGTAATGACGTATCCCATTGCACGAGTACAATAGTGGCACTGTTTAATAGCTTGCCATACTTTCAGGCTTTAAAAAATGTTGGCCAGAGAGGTGAAAGAGAGGAGTCCTTTTCATGCATTAGCTAGGAATAGGAGGTGAAGTGCCCGTTTCTCAGGACCAGCCTGGGTTAATCTGTTCTGTTGGCTTTGATTCTCGGCCTGGTTTTATACCAAGCAGTGTTTAAAGTCAGTCAAATGTCCAAATAGATTGCAAATGTGCCTGGGTTTAAACAACAAATATATGTCTGCAATATTTGTTTGTGCCCCAGAAGCTTCCCACATGAAAAAAAAAAAAGCCCAAAGACTGGCTTTCCCAGTCTGGTCTTTGGTGGCCGATTTATTAGCTTTCCTGTTTTCATCAACATGTTCAAGTTACTAAAACTCATCCTATTAAGCCTAATGTGTCTGGCATTCATCTCCACCTCAGTACCATCTGCAATAACAAGCAACAGATCCCTGATCAACGCCTGTAATGCCTCCCTAGGAGTATCCTCCAGTAAAAAAAAGAAAAAGAAGAAAAGGATGAGCGGGATGAGCCTGCCACCAGCTTGGGGCAATCCCTTAGTCACATTTTCCTTGACAATCATAGTAAGTTGTTGCATCGCCTGTGCTTTCATTTTCTAATGGGGAGGGTGAAGGAGTTTCAAGAATCCTCTATTTAATGATCTCGCAACGTGGCAAGTAACAGAGGCTTTTCCTGTTCTCGTGGGAAGTATCTGTTCTCTTTATTTCTGCAATGGTGAAATTAAGCTGAGAGCATTGGGTAAACACTTAGAAAAGTGTCCTGCAGACATTTGCCCCAGTGAAGTTCTGTGTGTTCTATGACATTTGCTTTCTACAGCTTCTCCATTCACTTCTTCACCACTCTCAGTGGAGGTACCACTTAGCTGACAATAACTTGAGTGAAAGGGGCAATTTTCATTAGTATGGCTGCGAATGGGCATTTGAAGTAAAATTCACCCCGTAACATTCACACCTGAAAATTTTCTCAGAGCTTTCTTAAGAGGGCCAAAACCCTGACCTGGGAGTCATGTCTTCAAGAAGGACTACTGGAGGCTGCCTGGGGGTGAGCATAAAAACAGGGCAAGTGTATTTACCGCTCCCTCCTGCATGCTCTCCTGCCTCTACCCACTCCTAAGACTTCCCACGCCTGATGTATTCACATACTTGGTGACCCTGCGTGGACTTCTGACATGAATTAGTTGTCCCCATTTGAGTTTTGTTATCTTCTAGCATCCAACACATCCTTGGAAAGGCATTGACCAGCTCATCTTCCCTTTTCATTGGCCTTGATCTTGGCTCCCGTTAGTTTCATGTGATGGCCCCTTGGCTGTGCGCAGGAATATGTGTCTCTGTGAGTCCTTTCACGTTTCTGTATCGAGGTGGGAGCACTAAAGTTTAAGTTAGTTTAAGTTAGACTCAGATGATCTTCAGGCCTTCCAAGAGGTATTAATGACAGAGGGAATGGCAGCTACACCATGTGAGACAAGTGAGCACCTGCACACATCATGCACTATGTGTATGCCCCACAAGAGACGAGCTCAGCAGCTAGCTGAAGAATCACTTTTAAATAAGAAAATTGCAGATGTTCAGCCCCATGCACAGATATCCTGCAAACAGAAAAGGGAACTCTAATCTCCGAAAGTATTATGTTGTAAGCAGTTCTGTGTGCAGGTCCATTAGCAACAAACATGTTGAAGGAAGTAATTATTGTGGTAAATTTATTGACAGAGCTGGAAAATCCCTTTGTATCACTTCTCTCATTCTCTTCACTTTTTGCTTTGTTCTGCATACACACAGTATTACCTCTGCTAATATGGACTCTCCAGGCTAAGGCAAGCTACATAAGAACTGCAATGACAATCCTAAAATGAGGTAGAAGAGCTGGCAATCAAAAAGATTCCAGAGAAGATGTTTTAATACCTTTACTTTAAAAAAAAAAAAAAAATAGACAAGCATTCTGAGAAGGAAAAGTGCAAAAAATATTTAACAGATGACTGGAGGGCTTCAGTTGTGAGAGATTAAGAGCTTCTCTCAGTGGAGCTCGACACTTGCTGAGATCTTAAAAGACATTATTGCATAGGAAAAAAAAAGAGTGGGAATTTGGCTTAGCCAAATTTGAAAGGAAGCATCTAAAAGCCAGTATTGTTTACACCCATTTCTGACTTCGTCAGCATGAAAGCTACCTCCTAAGATGTGGTTATATTCCCTTAGAGTCATTTGTAGTAAATACGAGTCTAAACACATATAAGTAATTGGGATATTCTGTAACTTAAGTGCCATGGCATATAGCTGGGAGTGTGCATTACAGCAGGGTTTTTTGGCCATACAGAAAAACTGACAAAATGCAACACAGGAGAGTTATGACTGAGGTGGAGCATTACTGAGCGTTAACAGTATAGGAGTAGACTGGAACTAGATAGGTAGAAAACCACTTTACAAAATCAAAAATATTGATTTGGGATAGGAACATTTCATACAAAAAGTGCCGGGGGCCTCTGGTAAATGGTCTGAAACTGGATAGCTAAACTCGGACTGCAGCGTTTGCGGATAAAGTTGGCGACAATGAGTTTTGTAACAGGATTCAGAGCAATTTGGATTTTTGAGCACTTTGAGAGCTGATGAAAAGCATGAGAAGGGAGCCAAGCATGTAATTATTCTTATTATTATTATTAAAAGCAATATTACAACATCGATATTGTTATGAGTGAATCAGCAGATGGCAAATGCCTTTCAGTGAAGGCACAGGCAAAATAATGTGTCTGGTAGCAAGGAGTGAAGCTAATGATTATGTGCTAAATGAAACAGCCATTCAGCATGCTGATCAGGAAAAAACATTTGGGAGTCATTGTGGAAAAAACATGGAAATCATTAGCCCAGTTCAGAACAGCAGTAAAGGTAAAAGCAAAAGAGGTTGTGTTGTTCCTGCACGATGCTCTAGCTGGGTGCCTTATTTCTGAGTTCTTCTTGCTGTTTTTATTGTTTTGGCGACGTTCACCTTGACCACCAAAAGTGAGGGTCCTGTTCAGCTAGGCAAGGTGTCCATGTACCCAAAAGGAGAGTCCCTGCTCCAAAGCATTTAGAGTAGAAATCTCAAAAATGCTGGCAGAGGCACTCACGAGGGGTCCCCCAGTGTCCCCGCCGAGTGCGGAGGGAGCGCAGGCAGCCGGCTTTGTCTGCGCAGCCCCTCTTGGCCAGCCACAGCCGGAGGAGGTGAACCCCTCTGACGCCAGCTATATAGGAAGGGTAAAACAGGCAAAGCAGCCAGCAGGACTGGGGGGAGGTCACAGCCCGGCACCTCCAGGCTCCCTCTCCCTATGGTGTGAAACCACATCCTCCGGTCCCGCACCACCCCAGCCGAAACGCCCAAACGCCTGCAAGGTCGATGTCGGCAGCACCTGACCTCACATCCACCAGGAGCCAGGCTGACCCGCTTTGCTGGGGCGGGGGGGGGGGTTCGCTTCTGAGCCGGGCCTGTCAAGAGGGGTGGGTGAAGCTTCTCCATGAGAGCATCCTCAGGGGAAAGCAGGGCACGGGGCTGAGGCCAGAAAGGAAAGAGGCAGCAGTGAGGGAATCCAAAAGTTGATTTTAACTGTGTAACAGGGATTAACTACACAGCATGCAAAGGGTACAAACCAGGGTGTCATTTATTACAGTACAACACAACTGCTCCAGCCCTAGCTGCCCACAGCTTCCTCCGCTTCAGCAGCGTTTTCTAACAAGCCTTTCAGACTGTCCGAGCTAGACCCAAAACATTAAGCACAGAGGCGGATGGCTTTTGTTTGCTTTTCTCCTGATCCCTTTTTTTTTTTTCCAAGTGGGCTCTACTGCTAAAGTGTAAGAGTGCTTCGCTCCTTTTAAAACAGAAAGGTCTGAGTCCAGTCATCTTTTAGTGACTCCCTTGCAGCCAGTTAGCCCACA
Organism: Gymnogyps californianus; assembly: GCF_018139145.2. Classification (NCBI taxonomy): domain Eukaryota; kingdom Metazoa; phylum Chordata; class Aves; order Accipitriformes; family Cathartidae; genus Gymnogyps; species Gymnogyps californianus. Next base: position 21,650,349 of record NC_059473.1, read on the forward strand.
AAAATAAGCAAACTGAAGAAAGGAGTCAGAGCCTAAGCCCTTTATGGGAGATTGATTGTAAAGCTGGTGGCAACATGACAAGCTGATTTGTGGTGGCTCCTCATAGCTTGTTTGAACTGTAAACCTCAGTCACATTTATTTATTGTATCAATGCAGATTTGTCACAACCAGCCTCAACATAAAGGCTGGTATCTTGTGCTTTGACCGCGGAATGCTCGGCCAGGCACAGGGAGAGCACAAGTATGTGTTTGTGCATGCACACATGTGAGACACCCCGTGCGTTCCCTCTCAACCCCCCCCAGCAAACCTCTCCTTTGCTTCAGCACGTGCCGGATCAGGAGCTCGGCTCGCTGCCACGTTTGGTGACACCACGGCTTTCCATGACGGCACCGTCCTGAGGCTCCATGGCTCCTTCACAGGGACCTGGACCCCTTCGTGAGGCTTAATTCCCTTCACCGTCATCTTTTCCAGTGATAGCTGCAGCAGCTGTTTCTTCTTCCTCCATAGCATGTGGGTTGCCAGAAAGCCTGAGGGGCCCACCAGCTAATTTCCATACTTGGATCTAGGTCTGTATCTGCATCATATTTTCTTGAAACAGTAGTCGCGTAGCGGGTCCCTCTACCTTCTACACAAATGTGATTTAATGTCTTCCTCAGGAGCAGTGAGCTTATCTGCTATAACGTGAAATTGTAAGAAGTATTGGCTCTTCTCTTATTAATGTAATCACTTCAGACTAGTTGATGTGTCCTGTATACAGCTTATGGTGTAGAGTTTTATAGCATATTACTGCACCTCCATATAAGTCTAAACTGGTCATAAAACATAATCACTTACTGAAAAAAATGTATTAACGCTGCTAAAACTAGGACACAAAGTGATTTTCATAGCAACGGATAAATAAAGGCCTTGGCAGAAGTCCTATTCTTTTGTACAGAAAAATGCAGATAAAAGGGAGTGTTATACCCTTCCTCCATCTCTTTCTCATCTTTTACTCTCTCCCTTTGCCTTCAAAGTATCCTATCAGCCATGAGCAGAACCATCATATTAATAGTGCTAAAAGGGCTGCAAACTTCTTGCTCAGTCCAGCAACTCTTGCTGTTACCGAGGACCCATGGATCCACGGGAAAAACATCCTGTGACTCCAGTGGCAGTCGTGGAAATGTTCTTGCCATTTTTCTTAGAGACATCAGCCCACTAAGAAAATTAATAACATTGGGAAGCAAGACTATGCTGTACCTACCAAAACTGTATTCTCTCCAAGTACCTGTAAGCAGCATTGAGGCAGACTTTGATGCTGAGTAAAGCTTGTCTAGACACAAAATTAGATCAGGTTAAAAAGACTACTGTATTTCTGCTCTCTTCTGTTTATATGGCTCATATCAACACAGTATTTTAGTACGTGATGTCTATTTATGTATTTAACAGTTGTTAAACAGCTGTGCAAAGTACTGTCTGGATATTTTTATTTTAGTTTAAAAGTGAGTCAAAATACAGTTATATGTATAGTATGATTTAAGAGCAACCTAAATGGCCCAAATTTAAACTGAAGTAAGTACACGTCCAAGCCTTTTGGTAAGGTTTAGTTTTATTAGTTTAAAATCACACCTTAATTTAAAACATACCCGCATCCTGAATCCAGTCTTCACCGGTATTTAAATAGCCCTTTTTCCCACCGCACCTAATGATAGGAAACTGAGGTTCGGAGTTACAGAACAGGGTGTCTGTGGTGGAAGAAGGCATGAATACGAGGTCTTTCTCAAATCCACCATGAGTGTCCAACCCTTGCACCAGCCCTCGCGTTTGGGGCAGTGGGAACGGCAGTACAGGCAGGAGCCGTGCAGCGATGGAGCTGCTGGTGACGTGGGTGATGCACACCGTGCTGCTTCTCCGGCAGTGGCAGTGCATCATCTCCCTCCTCTCCATCACGGCTGTACGCAGGGTAGCTTTCAAACTGGTGGCAAACAGGTCTGGGAAATGCCCTGAGTGGGAAAAAAAAAAATGTTTTGGAGGTGGGAATGATTGGCCCTGGGGAAGGGGGAGAGCACAGAGGCGTGGAGTGCTTGAGCATCACGGCCTCTGCACGTCAGCCGATCACCCCTTGGCTAAAGGTGGCCTCGAGGATTTTGAAGGGGTTTTCGAAGGGGTTTTCCAGCCCCCCATGAGGGAATTAAGAATGGCATTATCTGTCTAATGAAAATTACTTTTCTGTCCTCCTCAGGCACTCATACATATGCAGACATAATAAACCATGCTATTTTATTTAGGGAAAGAAAGAGTATTCCTACTCCTCCTTTTTCTGTTGGTTTCCACATCTGTTTTTGTTTGGCATTTCGGTTGGTTATTTGGATTGTTGGGCTTTTTTAGACTGAGGGGGGCTAAGTAAAAAAGCCGCTGGTTTATTTTCAGTGTCAATTTTTAATAGAAAGCTCAGTGAGACGCAGATAATCAGAGAGCAGGAGCGGTAAGAGAGCTCTGGGTGAGGGATACGGGGGGGAAATTACCACCTGATAACACTGCAGTAAATTGTTTCTTAATATTTATTGCATCATGTTGCTCAAGGGCCTGGAAGACTTTCAGAGAGAGAGCACATCATCAGCGGCAGCGGAGTTTTGTGGCTGGTGGGTAGTGAGAAGGATAGTTACTGCATACTTCAGTGAGCAACCAAATGTCAATCAGACTCAACAGTGGGGAAACTGTTTCCAAGGAAGAAGAGAGCATCTTGGGCCTCTAGCAGTTGGTTAACATACCAATAAACAAGCATCTGCTCCTAGCCAAAGAGACCTAAAGGGTTTTGAAATGCAGAAAGCAGAAGCTGGGGACTTCTAATGCAAATTCACGTTGCTGGCAGCCATGAGGTGAGCTACCTTGCTGGTCTGTACTCAGCTTCAAGGCTACCCTGAGCTCCTACAGAGCGAGTGTCCCCTCTGACATATTGTGTCTGTATGAGACATTTCACAGCAAGGCACGCTCTTCTCCTCTTGTCCTCCATGCACCATCCCTCCAATGGATCTGGGTCTGTGTGTCTGTGCCCTGGAAAAACACAGGGCAGACAGCTAAACACCTTCCTCCAGACATGGGACACAAAGTGTTTGCTGGTCAATCCACCCCCATATCTGGCACAGTCAGTGAGACCAGCAGCTAAACAGGTCAGTCTCTGTCAGGAGAAGAAAGTAGGCTACAGGGGGAAACACCAAGTATGGACTGAGCAGATAAGGTGGGACGCCGAAGATAAAAGGGTACATCTGCGAATCTGAAGGAAACCCAGACTACCAGGGCTTTCAATTGCAAAAGGCAAAACCCAAAACTACTTGTTGAGAAGTTGTGGATGCCCTCCCCCCAGAAGTGTTCAAAGCCAGGCTGGATGAGGCTTTGAGCAACTTGATCTAGTGGAAGGTATCCCTGCCCATGGCAGGGAGCTTGGAACTAGATGACCTTTAAGGTCCTTTCCAACCCAAACCATTCTATGATTCTATGATACTTACGTAGACCCACCTTGCTGATAGCCATGAGGTCATCCCTTCATCTGAATAATGCGTCCTACATGGAGTCCTTCACGGTAGGGCAGGATTATAAACACTTGCAGGGTAATTTCCTGCAAGGCTGCAGTAGAAACAAATTTGCCAGAGCTGGAAAAATGAATCTGTCATCGCAAGATCAGTATTTGCAAGTAAAAGTGTTCAAGTTTAGCTTATGAAATTGTTTGCCTTGGCTTCAAGTCTGTCACCTTTAATGGATATTTTGTATTTCAGAGGCATAAAAGTGAAGGAGTGTGTTCTTCCATCAAGATTTCAACAACCCCTGGCTTTGGAAATATCTCAGACAGCCCATCTTTCCATTTTTTTACTGTGCACATGTAAAAAATGGCATGATCTCTACTATTTCAACAGGTGGCTTTTCACTGTAATGTGTTCCGTGTGCTGCACGAGTCTTTGTTGTGGTCTTGCAGTAGGGCACCTCCACAAGCAGAGTAAGCTCAACCCTCGTACGTTAACGTTGACAGTGCAATCCGAAAGTCAAAGTTTTGAAAAAATGATACCAAGCAAATGGATCTACACCAGAAACAAAAAATAAATATAGCAGCTGAAAGCTGGATTCGTTTCACATGCCTGAGTGAGAACAAACTGAATCTGTCAGTCAGCAAAGGGGAGTTACAAGGAATTGTCTCTCAGGAATGCTGCACTCTGCCATGGATGGGAATGTTTTATCTCGGTCAAGCATGGGATACCTATGCATTTTCATGTCATGTTCCCAGGTAGCAAGAGAAAATTAAATCAACCATAAGATTGGTAATAAAAAGTAAGTATGTATCACTTCATCATCGCTACCTCTCTCAGCTAACATTGTCTTGTTGAGGATCACAAGGATGAGGTCATTACCTCAGATGAACCTTCTCCAATATCCTCTTAGGCATTTCAGATCGATCTCACATTTCAAGGGACAAAATAAATCTGAAAGAGAAAAAAAAAAATTGTTCCCAGAAATACTCATTTACAGAAGGTGCCTCCTGCCTTTTAGCAAGGCTGTTTTGGAGGGGAATAGTTCAGCCTTCTGTCAGAAGTGGTCTCCAATTCACATTTGGCAGCTTTGGGCACCAAACCCCTATGAACCAGTTCTTGCACACAACTGGTTAGTACCAAGGCAAAAGGTTTCACTGCACTACAGACGGTCTTAGGAAAGCCAAAGCTGAAAATAATTCAACGTTCCAGTGCAACAGCAGATTAAATAATTGCTCAAGAAAATGCATGCAAGGCCCACTATTGGTATCACAAGGAATATTTTAGGAAACTGCTTTAAAAAAAAGACAACTATGGATGAAAATACCCACTTAGCATTTCTTTCCTACAGGGAGGAGCCTAGGCTCTCATTTGACTCATTTTTCTGATTACTATTCCACACCAGCCTTTTAAAACAATGTCATTCAAGGAATCTTACCTGCTGTGCCTTGTGTAAATTGCCTTTAAAATACTTTATCATGCAAAAAAAAAAAAAAAAAAGGTCAAAAATTGATTAAAAAACCACAATCTGTTTTCCCCCAGCAGGATTACTGCTATCGCTTTTCCTTTTTGCCCTGTTTCTTCCTCTGTCTCATTCATGGTTATACAGGCAGTAGAACTGGCAAATAATTTGGGACAAAGTTAGGCCTAAGTAAACCTTGCTCATGATGCATTAGCCCAGTAAGACTTAGGCCCAGCATTGAAACTTCCCCAGCAGAAAACCCCTAACTTCAGTTAGCACCTTTAACAGTAGGAATCTTGACATGGATTTCACGCTGCAGGTTCCTGGGTTGTTGACTTCAGTGAGTCTCATCACAATGGCAGAGGTCCACACAAAAACACAGATCTATATAATGGATTTGCCTCAACCTTTACAAAAAGTGAAGGACGGAAGGAAAGAGTGCTCTGTGTTTCTCAGGACGGGTCTTGACGTGCCCAGTTTTCACAATGGGAACTTCATGAGGTTGCACTGCTGCCCGGGCCAATTCCCACTCAACCACGTCGTGTTGTAACCCATCACCAGTCCTAGGCTAAAATGACAGACTAGGATTTCAGGCCCTGCTAAAATTTGGCCCAGAAGGGACAACGAGGGTTGAGTTTGGAGCAGTCCATGGGGCACTTGGTGAAGGAGAGCTGGACAGGGCTCAAGGCTTCAGCAGTGCATCTGCTCCTGGCACGGGGACCACCCAGCTCACACTTACTCCACCGTTTGTGGGGATGGACGGCCACCATGCTGGGTTCCCACCCATGCACTGCCGGTTCCTGTGCTGCAGAGAATCCTCTGACCTGCATCTGCATCACATCAGCCAGGGGGAACCCTAAAATAGCACCCTGCAAATTTCAATGGGAAGAGGGAAGGAGAGAGTCTGATTACCTTCAAGGCAAATGGCCCTTTGATATCAAATTCCCTACCTAGCAGCAGCAGCCTGATGGTCTCTGAGGTTCAATGTGACACCAGAGGGGGTGGGGAGAAGGTCACTAAATGGTGCGTAGTGACCTAGCATCGCTGCCAGTGGGTGGATGGGCTGGAGAGCTGCTTCTTTCTAACGGCAAGGCTGTGGGCCAGGTCTGGGGCTCGTCCATGGAAGCGTGGAGCGCTCCAGCGACACGGGCCAGCTTAGGAACTCATGCATTTCAGAAACACACTAAATAAACAAGCGGACCAGGGATCGGTAACCACTGCTCCTGTAGGAAATCTATGCAATGAAAAAGTCATCAGCCCTGCCTTTTTTTATCCATTCCTCTCATTCCTCAGATTGAATTTCTTTCCATGCCATGCTTTCCCACCCCTCAGCCCCCCCTCAAATGTCTGTTTCCTTCAGAGCTGCAATATTGGCCACCACCAAGGAAGAAAAAGCTGATAAAAGATGATACACCACTCTCATTATTCCATAGTTTTGTCTTGATGGATTTAGAAAGGTCCCGAATGCAAAGAGAAATTAAATCAGCAGGTAGGAAGAAAGATGCAAAGTGAAATTCAAGATGCTGGAAAGCTGCTTTTCTCCGGAGGTCCTACTCTTCCCTCTGTCCGGAAGACAGGAAAGAGCAGACTGTTCATGACAGAGGAGAGAAAACTTCTGGGGGTCTTTAGGGGGAACTCAATCAAAGAAATTATTTTCCCACAGACCAGAGCTGAGCAAACCTTAATGGCTTTTTCCTGATTGAAGAATAAATCAACTATTAATTTATGACCTGAAGTGCATATAACAACTCTCCAAATGTTTTTCAGTTCTGCAAGTAGCGATGCTCGCGTCCTTTCTGTTTGGGTTTGGTTCTCGCCAGCTAATTCAGCTAATGGGCTAAATATTCCTCGCAAAGCTGCGGCTTCAAAAAAAATATAATGCTTAATTAAAAAAATATAATGCTTAACAGCCATGTGTTTCCAGCATAATATTATATATGTATGCATAGAAATCCACATGTATTAGAGATAAAAAGTTAAGTGTAAGCACATGGCAGGCTGAAGGGGAGGGCGTTTGCGTGGGGAAGCCAAGGGCCCATGTGCGGGTTATTGGGGGGGGGGGGGGAATCCTGTACGGTGCGAGCAGAGGCAGCGCAGAGGGGCTGCTGGGGGGGGGGGTAAGCACACACCGTCACAGCCGGGACATCCTGTTAACTGGACCTCTGCGGAATTGATAAATGGCTCTGGATCGTTTTGTTTATTTAAATGGAAGCCAACGTTTTAACAGCAATAAAGGGCAGGCTAAATAATTCGCCGGGCCGGCTATCAAGGCAAGTATGATCTCTGAAATATATGGGCTGCATTTAAGAAACTGAACCCCGCTGCGCCTTCGTTTGTATATACACACTGTTTGGGCAGCCGGTATAAATTGTAAAATGAGATGACAATATTAGCATCTTCCCTTGGCTTCCCCTCGCCGAAAGAAAACCGCAGAGGGAACACTATTCAAGCATTTCCTTTATGCTCATAAGTTAATCAAGAAACATCAGGGAATAAGACAGTTTTATAACTTTCCAGTATAACGCAATACAACTCGCAGACACTGAGTGATTTTACAGTTACCTTTCCAAAGTGTGGCAAACAGAACAACAAGAATCAAAAAACCTAAACGTTTGCCTCTCGCTCTCGAAGGCTGGCAATGAGGTTGCAGGAGAAAATAATGTGTTTGTGACTTCCGAGCTGGCCGCCTACGGACAGAAATAACAACAGTAATGAAGCCACGGAACATCTTGAGCAATTTACGAGAGGATTGTGCTCAAAATATTAAGCGCCGCCACAAAAAAAAAAAAAAAAAAAAAAAAAAGCCATCGCTGCTGTTTCAAAGTCTGGACTCGATCTTGCCACGGGTGGGGGTTTTTTTCGTGATGCCTTTGGCAGCCCCCCCCGCCCCCGTGTGCTGCTACGTGTTATGGCCGAAATAAATCAGTTTCCTCCGAAGCGCTCCGTGGCCTCGGCTGGGGCGGGGAGGGGAGCTGCAGCCCCCCGGGGAGACCGAAGCCCCCCCGAGCAGGTCCCTGCCTTGCCCCGGGGCAGAGCCCGGCTGCTTGGTGCCGGACCCCCCAATGCCATCCCTTTTCCAGGCAGAAACATTAACGCCCCTTACACCTCTGAGGCTATAAAGACGACGGTCGGAATAAAAAAACACCCCAAATAAATCCGCCTCTCTCCTCACACCTTCGCCACCCAGGCCCGTGGAAACGGGGGTAAGGGGGAGCAGCCTCCCACTATCATCCACTTTGAAACGCGAGTGTACTCCCCCGCATCCTCCCCTCCAGGTACGCCCGGGCAGTAACCCTCCCACGGTCCCCCTTCAAACTCTTGCGTGAAATGGCTTTCCGCCCTTCCCCTGCTCCGCATCTCGTTTGCTGCTCCCCAGCGCTCCCTATTTTTAGGTTTGGGAGCGGTTCCCGCACCGATGCCTTTATCAAGGGAGAAGAGAGAGGGACCGAGAGGGAAGCCGGAGGGTCGCCGGGCACCCTCCAGGTTCGCAGCCCGGCGGCACCCCCGAGCCCGACTCCTCTGGGCAAACATCGCCGGTGCATTTCGCTTTTCATCGCCGCTGCCTTTCACCCGCTCCAACGTTTATAGCTAAACAAGTTCACAGTTTACACACAGTAAAACGTCGATATTGCGCTTAATGGTTGCGGAGAAAAGGCTCTTCCCAGGGATCCTCATAAAAGCCCTTTATTTAGTTTCGAGCATTTTCTTGTAATCAATAAAAGTTGGCTGTTATCTCCCGGCGCATTTAGCGGGGAAGTTTATTGCCTGCCGGGCGGATTAAGGGCGAGACAGGAGTGCACCATACAAGGAAGGGACTCCCGAGTCCCTAGATCCGAGCCTCGGATTCATAAAATATAACCATCCATTACGTTGCCGATATCTGGAGCCAGCAAATATATACAGACTATAAATTGTCGCCGGCGGGGTGCGGGCCGGCCGCGGGCGCGGGGGCTCCACCCGCCCGCATTCCTCCCCGCCTCGGGGGGGCGCCGGGGGGGTCCCCGGCCCATCCATCACCGCCGTTATGACTCTGCGATGCAGCAAATGGGTTGTGTAAAGAGGCAGCGTTTGACAAGGTGGCATGGTTATCCTGTCCAAATGATGCATAATATTAGTATTAGGGCTTAGATCATCGCATGCTTTTAAAATCATCACCGCTAACTAGAGGGGGGGGGGTGTCTGGGGGCTGCAGGGGGCAAAAGTTTCCATGTAGATAATGATTATAGATGGTGGGATTTATGGGGAGGGATGCGCACACAAATAAACACGTCTACTGTAGCCGGAGAGAGGGGCCCGATCCGGCCGGTTCCGCGGAGCCGCCCCCCCCCCCCGCCCCGGGGCGGCTTGCGGGAGCGAGGGACGGCAGGGGCCGGGGCACCTCGCAGCCCGGGGAAGGCTATCAGGACTGCACCCTTCCCACCCCCCCACCCCTCCCCGGACACGTCCCCAAAGGCTTGCTTGAGGAGAAAGTAGAGACTCTCCCCTCCTCACCCGCCGACTGCTAACCGGCCACGGCTGCGATCACAGACACTAGTGGATGGGGGTGGGAAGGAGCTCTCCGGGGCTGGGGAAGGGGCCACTCAGTCCAAACCCTCCACATGAGGATCTGCCCCTGGAAATATAGTATGGTGAAGCGAATTGTACCGGGATGTTTTCGGGGAGACGGGCCGGCTCCATGTCGCACCTCATCCTCCTTCTTTCCGCTTTCCGGGGCTGCGGTCAGGCACAGGCTGGAGGCTCGGGGGTCCCGGCTGAGCTGGGGGGGGGGTCTGTCCCTGTCCCGCACGGGTCAGCACCCTCCGTAGCCCTACTTAAATCGGGCAGGGCCGCTTTGCCGCGGGGCCGGGCCGGCTCCCCGCCTGCAGGCAGCCCGCCCGCGGAAGGGCTAAGGGCGAGAATCCCTGAGCCAAGGGAAGAAAGGGAGAAATGGAGAAAAGAAGAGCCCCGGCCCCAGCCTTCCCCTCCAGCCTTCCCGATAAACCCCGCCGCCGCTTCCCTGCCCGGGGCACCGCGCAGCGCCCGGTCCCTGCGAGGCTGCGGCGCCGTGGCAGGCGGCGTTTTTCCAGGGGAAACGGTTTTGGGCTGCCGCGCGAGTCAGCAAACGTAAAAGGGGAAGGTTGGGGGGGGCGGTGGTGTTTGTGGAAGAACGTGCCTCTTAATTTGGCATCTGCGCTGCCGCCTCGCCCGGGGCCGGTACCGGGGCACGGCCCGCGGAGTGGGTCAGCAGAGCCCGGTGACAACGGTGCCGTGAGGAGGATAACATCCCCGCTCGGCGTGATTTATCAGCCGTCTCTGACCCCTGAATAGTTGACTTACGTGGCTGGTGACACATTACCCGGGAAATGGGACTGGCGTGATTTGTGGAGTGTGTCTCCCCCCACCCCCCCCCCGACCTCTCTTTTCGGCTGCTGGGCGCAGGAAACCCTCCAGCCTCCTCGTCCCCTCGAGCATCGCCATCCCTTCCATCACCCTCAACCCCTCCAGCATCCCCATCCCCTCCATCACCCCTATCCCCGCATGCAGGCGGCCGGGGTAACCCCACCGGGCCCGGCCAGGCGGACAGGGTTGGTCCCGGGCAGCCTCCTCTTTTGGTCGCCGAGGAAAGGCACTGGTCATCGCAGGGGTGGGAGGGGGGAGAACAGGCGATGGCAACGAAGGCCGGGAGAGACGGCCTGGGACCAGGCATAGCTGGAGGGGTGTGATGGCTGGAAACCTTTGATTTGGGGTTTGCTTGGAGAACGGGGGTGGAGGAGGGTGGCCTGGGTTTTTTAAGGCAAGCAGAAATTTGATTATAGCGTACGGCAGAGGTCTGTGATTTGCGGCGAGCGGATTTCATTAACTACGGCCGTTTGAGTCCCGGAAAACCCGGTCAGGCCCGCGGGGCCGGGGATGAAGCTGACCCCGAGGGCGGGCGGCGAAAGGGGCTCGGCCGCGGCGCCGGTTCTCCGGGCCGGGGAGAGCCGCGGCGGCTCCGGGCTGCTGCGGCCGCGGGGCTGGCACGGCCGCGGGCACTGCCCCTGCGGCTCCCTCGCCTCGGCTCCCTCCGCAGCCCGCAGGCCCCTGGGACCGGCCCGGCGGGAGGGGAGGGCGGGGGGCGGCCGCTTTCCCGCTGCCCCGGCCCCTGCGCTTGCTTTCTGCGGGGGGGGGCAGCGGGGGCCGTGGAGCACAGGGCGCCTTTCGCCCCACCTCCACTCGTGTCACCTGCTGCAGCCGTCACCGAGGCGAGAGGAGAGTGGGTTGGCTCCCCCCACCTCGAGGTTTACCTACGGCGTTTCCATTTTTGATGATGATGATGATGATGGTGGTGGTGGTGGAGGCAGCAGCGGGCAGGAGGTGGCCGGAGCGGCAGCGCAGCCCGCCCCTTCGGGGGCTTTCGGGCTCCCTGGCTGCCCGCCGGCGCAGAAGTGGTATCGGGTCTAATTGCCGTCAACGAATGTCACCGGCAGAAGGAAAAACAAAAGCTGCCTCCAAAGATCCCGGAGCAGAATTTGGCAAGGCTCCTAAAGACACCAATTAGCAAAGGCTAAACCCATTAATGAAGTGGCGGCTCTCTGGTTTCAGCCAGGTGGTGCAGATCAGAGCGCCTGTATCTGCAGCAGAGCTCCGCTTCCCTCCAGCCAGGACCTCACAGCAAACCTCCACATCAATAATACGCTTAATGGATCTCATTAGGGCTGGGGCCGCGAGTCCCGGCCTGGGAGCAGGGGAGGTGAGGGGAGCAGGGGGGCAGCGCTTCCCCCCGCCGCGCCGCGGAGGGACCGGCTCCCTTCCCCCGTGGGGCGATGGCCGGGCGGGGCCGCCGCTCCCCCCGCAGGTACCTGGCTGAGCTCCCCGCTACCTGGCTGAGCTCACGGGTTTGCGCAAACTCCATTTCTAGCCGGCTCTTTCGAATAAACGAGACCTTGGCACCGCCTCGCCGGGCTCACCAACCTGCCCCCCCCCCCCCCCCCCCCCCCGGCTTCATCTGAGCACCCTCAGCCCGCCAAGGTACGAGCATCCTCGGCCGTGCGGGCTGCGGAAGGTCCCGGTGCGGCGGCAGCGCCTTTCCGCGGAGCCCGGCAGCCCCTGCCCCGGAGCACGCCCCTGAGCCGGGGCTGTGGAAGAGGAGGGAAGGGGCTCCTGCAAATTGATTTAAAAAGAAAAGCGTCCAGACCTCACCTCTGTAAAAGGGGACAGGGGAGAAGGGAGGAAATATTTCCGCTTCAGCTAGGGGAAAATATAAAAAAGAGGAAAAAAGGAAAGCTGGAGTAGGATAAGCTCGGCCGAGGTGAGCTACAATACTTAGCTAATGGAGGTGGACTATGAAAGGAGACTTCATATTTCTCTCCGAGGAGTCTCTCCAGGTCCGCAGCCGAGAATACACACAGCAAACGTTGTGCTTGAATTATAGCTGAGGGTTTGCTTTATTTGAATTCACTGGTGTTTATTTAAGAAAGTGAATAAAGGTTTTGTGTAAACAGCCATTATTTCTGATGAGCGCTCAACAGCAATAAGAAGGGGGTGGTTTTCTTAGTCGAGATTGTGGCAAAAGTTGACATTTCGGAGATTGCAGTTTGTCTTGCCGACGCCAGGCAGTCCCGAGGCATGAACTGCAGGGAAAGCTGTGTGTGCCTGTGAGTGTGAAACGGCGATGCCGAGCGAACTGGGGTCTGAAAACAATTATTTTTTAAGACATCAGCTTAAGCCCGACATTAAAATAAAATAAAAATATTTTCCTAAGGAGCGGGGCCGGTCTCGCTCAGCTAACGAGGGAGGCGAACTCAGGTTTCGCTGCCGCCGGCCCCGCGCCCGCGGGGCTCTGCGTGGGGCGGGGGGGGCAGCGCCGAACTAGCGGGGCCGCGGCGGACCCCCCCCCTCCCCGCCGGGCGGGGCAGCGGCGGACCCCAACGCGAGCTTCTCGCCCGGCCCTTTTTGCACCGTAAATTGCTTGCTTAAAATATTGCGTCTGTTTTGGTTTATTATTGCTATTTTTTTTTCTTCTAACGTGGCTGTTATTTCCGAGGTTGACTCGAGACTCTTTGGAGATGGGAGGTTTCTGGTAACAAATCAGGCGAGAAGAAAAAGATCTCATTGGACTTCTTAATGAAGCGCCCGGGGAAGGTGGGGGTTACTGGTAAGCTGCTCCCCGGGAAGGAGCTCGGCAGGAGCTGGCTCTGACCAGCCCGGCTGCGCATCTCTGCGGGTGTGGATGGTCGCAGACGGGGCTGGGATGATGTCGGAGCGGCACGGAGAGGCCTCCCGCTTCGTTATCAATCCGGTTTCCCCCACATGCCACGCAGGGAGGAGGCAGGGAAACCTCTGCTCTCCGTGCGGCAGCGTGCATCGCTCCCGTTTTTTGGTCTCCCGTACAACCTCTCATCTGAAATAAGCCCGAAAAATCTCTGCCCGGCACCCGGGAGGGGAAAATGGAGCGGGTGTGTGCCGGAGAGCCTGGCCTGGCCGGGGCCGCGGAGACCGGGGGGCAGCGCTGGGGAAGCCCTTCACAGCCCCTCCGAGGGGACCCCGGCCCCCGCCGGGCAGGGGGATCCGCGCCAACACAGACCCGTTGAGGCTTGTGGGTGCAGCCCAAGGGATTTGGGATCGGCTGGCACAGGTCTGAAAAGAGTCACAACGGATTTAGGGGGGAGGTTAAAGAGACCGCCCGAAAAGCTGCGACCCTCATTTTACAGACCGTCGAGGAACCGGATCGGCGGGCGAACCGTGGGCTCGGACGTTTCGCCTTCTGAAATAACCAGCATCAAAAGCCTTTCGTGTTATCAGGCGATAATAAAGCAAACAAAAAAGGGGTACCCCCAGGCTTTTTTGAACCTGTTCTGGGGGGGTGTTGCATTGCGCTACGGACAGGTCGACTTCGCCGACGAACAGCGATCGAGCTGCCTGCAGTCACAACACTGTCCCGACTTTTTCCGCAGTAACTGCAGTCTCGCAGGATCGGGCAAACTCCCTTCCCTGTCGAGACGGGCACAAATCCCTCCATCCGCCCGTCTTTCCCCAAACTCGTTTTCGTGGCTTTGCTCTACCTACTCGAGGACGTACACAACGGGAGCAATGGGGGACAGAAATTATTTTTTTCCCTTTCGCTGGCGGAGAGGAAAAAAAAATACCCTCCTGGCTCTGCCACTTGGCCAGAGCAGCAGCCCGAGTTGCGCGGAGCAACAAAGCCTGGAGGCGAGGGGGCAGGGAGGCAAAATCAGGAGCAGGGCGAAGGAATTTTATCCCAGCTCTTGCGTTCGGATCTGAGCATCTTTCTCCGTAGCCTAGAGTCCCAACACTGCTATTTTTTCCCCTTTTGCCGCGTTATCTTAAAAAGGTGCCATAAAGGCGCTGCCCCTGCTCTCTCCCCGACCCGGGGTCCAGGCGGGCATTGCTCTCCCGCTATTTGGGGAGGCCGAGGCGGGGGGAGCCTGCCCCCGCGCAGCTAGCCCTGCGCTTGGAGGAGGCGTAGATTCCTCTAACCCAAGGGAAGAGAAACTCTTTCCCGATGCGCTTTTCCTTTCTCATCTGACAAGAGCCACCTCAAACCCCTCTCTCCCGCATGGGTTAGTCTTTAGGAAGCAAAAACAAGAGGCAAACAAATTCCTGCGTGTCCGTGAGCCGCAACACGGCGGTTTATCGGCGGAGAAACAGTCATGTTTCGCTGGACATCTGTCCCGCGGCTTCCCTTGCTCTCAGGGGAAGTTATAACCCCACGGCAAACCCCGCGCTGATGCGCGCAGCAGCGGCCCTAGGAACAGCCGCTTTCTGGGGCTGGAAGCGAACTGCAGGGCCCGCTCCGCGCCCCGAAAAGCCGTGACACCACCCGCTTCCTCCCTGACAGTGTTTTAAAGGCAGAACCAATCTACCAGCCCCTTCCAGATCCTTCCCCCCGCTTCCCTGTGCCAGCAGGGCTCCGACGGGGACGGCGCCCCGGGCGCGCTGCCCTGCGCGGGGGCTGCGCGCACCCAGGGGCGCAGCAGAGCTTTGTGCGCGCCCCTCCTGGAAATCTCCCTGCCCGTCGTGGCTCTGGCAGAGCCTCTGCCCGCTCGGTTACACCTTATTTACCACTTCACCCGTCCCCTTTCGGCCCAGCAAGACGGCGTCTTGGCTTGCCGTTTGCCCCAGCTCCTTCTCCTCCAGTGCTTGTGGCGGGGAAATGCTGTCGGCGTTTCCTTCTCCTTCCTCAGGTGTTTGCTCCTGCCGGAGTCCCCCTGCTAGCAGGGGTGGCCCCGAGAAGCATGTCTTCCCCGGCAAACCCCCCCGGCCCCGAAGGGTTTTTCGCCTGAGCCCTCAGGGAAGCAGCAGCAGAAGGCCAGGCGCTCGCCTGCCTCCACATCGCCGGTGGACACCGGGAATTTTTCGGTCCTTCGCTTTACTTCTCCGTCTCCCCTTTCTTTCTAACGGTATCACAGGCTCAGCGCCCATCGGCCTAGCATGGGGGGGGGGGGGCGGCTTCGTTTCGCCTGCCCTCTCCCTAACCTCCCTGGGCAGGATCAGGCCTCCCCCGGCCCCGCTCGTATTTGAAAACAGAATTGCTCCGATGAGGGCCTCGCAGCAAGCCCTGAGGCAGAAAACATGCTTCCCAGTGGGCAAGGACAGGGGCTCCTCACCGCTGCGGCTTTCGCTTTGCTCGATGCTGCTTGAGAAGGGAGGAGGGGGAAGCAGGCTGACCGAGAAAGCGGCCCCCCGTCCTCCCCCGTGCCCCGGGAGGAGCGGAGCACCGAGCACCGCGGCGCTTGATATTTTTCCGAGGAGCGAAGCCGACGACGAACCCGAGCGGAGCCGGCGGATCCCGGCCTGGACCCCAAGGGAGCCCCGGCGGAGCCGCCTGGCCGCACGCCCCGGGCGCTCCCTCCCGGGGAGGGCACCCAGCCCCGCAGCACCCGCCGAGGAAGCGGGGAGGCCGCTGTGCCCCCCCCCCGGCACAGCCCCGCGGGGGTCCGCGCTCCCGCCCGCCGCCGCGGCCCGATCCTGCGCCCGGCCTCCGCACCGCCCCCGCGCCGCGCGTAGCGCCTGCATGACGTCACAGCGCGCCCCCCGGGCGGCACAGCCACGCTGTGACGTCACACAGCACTACCTCCCCACCCCGCCGCGGGGGCTTGCGGAGGGGTGCAGGGCAAATCGGAGCGACACCAAAGCAAAGCAAACTAAACACGCCCCCCGCCCCCCGCCCCCCAAAACGGCCCCGCCGGCTCCTGGCAGCGCCCCTGAGAGTCGCGGGGAGTCAGATAGTCCAGTCTCGTCTTGCATCAAAAACCAAAAGCCACCTCACAAGCTACATATACATAGGTACGCACACGCAGATCTACAAATGCAATTGGCAACTTTCTCACCGGGGGCACGGTTTTGCGCAATCAAATCCGGTCCTTGTCATCGCCTCCATTCGAAAAGGAAGGGGGAGAGGGGAAAAAAAAAAAAGAGGAGAAGGCTGCCTGGGGAGGCTTTCAAGGCGCGGAAAGACAGTGGCTGCCTTTGAGCGGGGCGAAGGAAGCTGGGGCAGCCTCACCAGCCCTCTCCCCTGGTCAACAGACTGACGTGGTTACAAACCATAGCAAACATTTTATTTACAGGAGATATATATATATATTTATATATTTTGTCAGTGCAGTACTTCTTGGCCGGATTATTCGAAGCAACACGTTGCAACCAATGAGGACGTTGGCAAAATACTTCACATTGTAAATTGTTTGGGGGGGGGGGGCGGAGAGAGGGATTTCGGAGCATGTTCTCGGAGTCCCTCGCTCGGATTTTCCTGGAGAGGACAAGGGGCGGGAGACGGAGAATAAAATAAAATTTAAAAAAAAAAAAAAAAGGACAAATCCCGCTCTCCTGCGAGCAGCGTGGAGGGAGAGGCGGCCGCCTCACGCACAGCCGTCCCGGGGCCGGGGCTCCCCGCTCCGCCCGCGTCCTCGGCCCCTCGCCCCGGGCCAGGTCGGGCGCTGGCCGCGGGCGGGAGCGGATCGGTGCCGTGCCGGCCTTGCCGCGCTCCCGGGGCGGAGGAAAGGAGATAAATTAGCGCGCAGGTCCCGGGCGCGGGTGCCGCGGGGCTGCCCCGTCTATAGGCCGCTCCGCGGCTCGGGGCTGGCGGCGGCGGCGGCGGCGGCGGGCGGCGGCGGGGAGGGGAGGCCGGTGCTGCCGGAGGACTTGCCGAGCCCGGCGACGGGCAGGTTCCGCTCGGCTCCCTCAGTCCGTTCCGTGTCGCTGGGGGCCATGTCGAGGGAGTCGGCGTCGCTGCTGTCGCTGTCGCCCTCGGAGCGGCTGGGGCTGCGCTCGGGCTCCCCGGCGGCGGCGGGCGGTGCGCCGGCTCGCTGGGCCGCCGGCTCCGGCTCCGGCTCCGGCGGCGGCTCCTTGTCCTTCTGGGCCTGCGCTTCTTTGGAGTGCCGCCACTTCATCCGCCGGTTCTGGAACCACACCTTCACCTGCGGCCGCGCCGCCCTCAGACGGGCGGCACGGCCCCCACCGCGCACCGCGCCGCGCACCGCGCCGCGCACCGCCCGGCCCCAACGCCTTCCACCGGCGACGGGCAGCAAGGGGAGAAAAGGAGACGCCGTCCTCACCTCCCTCTGCCCACACCCTTACGCGACTAAGGTGGCTTTATTTTTTTTTCTCCTTCTAGTTCGCATGTTTAAACACCAAACGCGCCCCTCGTGTTCGGTGTTGGTGGGTTCCCCCCCCCCCCCCTTCTACTTCTTTTTCCAGGAAACCAAATCTTGCTCAAGAAACCACAGCGTTATACAATTCTGTGCGCTGCGGGCCCTCAATAGTGGAATCATTACAGAGTGGCGTTTAATGATTCCGTTTGAAGAAGAGTTTTCACTTCCCCAGAACTAAGGATTTCACAACGCGGGGAGAGATTTAGAAAAAAAAAAAAGAAAAGAAAAAAAAAGGGGGACATTAAAAATAGTATGTTCGCTTCTACTTCCTTTGACCTAAACTGTCTCCTACAGCGAGTTGCACTTCAATAAAGTGCACACTGACGATCTGCTCCGGCCCCCTCGCCTCTCCGCTCGGCCTGCTCCGCGGTGGCCAAAACAAAGGCGAAAGCTCCGCGCTGGGCCGCGAAACGCCGCGGAACCTGCGCGCAGGAGATGCTCGGGGCGAGGTCCCGCTCCTCAGCCAGCCCCGCCATAGATTAAGGAAGGGAAAAAGCTTTGCAACCGCCTTCCCCCCCCCCCCCCGGTATCCCTCTAAACTGGAAGTAAGATTTGAAACAAAACCGAAGCCGTTCTTACTTGAGCATCTGTCAGCCCCAGCATCGCCGCCAGTTGCTTTCTGTCCGGTTTGGTGACATATTTCTGGATTTCGAACCGTTTTTCTAAACCTTTCCTCTGTAGGTTGGAAAAAACAGCTCTGGACCAGGAGCGTTTCCTCTTGTACGTCTGGGGCAGCGTGTCCTTGGTTAAAACCGCGTACGGACCTGGCGGGGGCGGGGGGGAAGAAAAGCGGGGGGGAGAGAGAGGGAGACGGCGTTATTAATATCGATACCTGAAAGGAAGCCTTAAATCGATCAAAATAACAGCTGGACTGCGGTGTGCGGGGAAGGCCCGGGCCAGCACAGCCCTGCCTGCCGGCTGGGTATGAGTCCTGTCAGCGTGTGCTTCCTCGGGCAAGGATGGAGCGGTTTGGAACCCGAATTTCTTCTTCTCCCCCCTCCCCGCCCCTCCTCTCTCGGCCCAGGTATTATTTTTTGTACTAGATGGGATGGTCCTCTGGGTCAGGCCCTAGCCGGCTCTTCCTCCCCCCCACGCAGCCCGGCTTTCGCCCAAAATCTGAGCCTCGCTAGAAAACATACGCCCTGGCCTTTCAAAAGCGCCTGGCGAGTCCCTCCGGGAGGAGAGCGCCTGGGCCGGGGGGCTGCTCCGGGACGGAGGGCCCTGCGCCACGGGAGGGTCGACGAGGGACGAGATGTACCTGGAAAAGTGTCTTGAAACTGGTGCTGAACTGAGCTCCTTGGGTTTGTGTTTAAGGGACCCAGAATAGCAGAGGCCTCGTTAATGGGGTCTAGAGACGCGAAGAACTGGCCGGCGGAAGGCTGCAAGTTGGGGAGATGAACCCCAGTTTGGCGGCTGGTAGTTAATAAGGAGGTCAGATCTGTGAGCACAGGAACAAGGAGAGCTCTGTTATACCGCGGTCGAAACCGACACCCCGGCACGCTCCGGGCGACGGGGCCGGGGCCGGGCGGAGCGGGTCCCCGGCCGGAGGGGCTGGGGGGGGCGGCGGGGAACCGGGCAGCCGCCTCCTCGCCCCGGGGGCTCTCCTCGGGAGAGGCGGCCGTGCCCCGGCAATCAGACATCCTCCGGTATATTTGCTCCCTTGGTCAGGATGTTTACACGCCGGGAGGGGAGCTGGATTGCAGCGAAAGCCTTTAAAACGGGCTGCGCCCTCGGAGGCAAAAATCCTCGGCCCGCTTTGGGAAGCGGAGACCGTTTCACTCGCTATTTTTACGCTATCGCTATTTTTCCCAGCGGCGCAAGTCCTGTGCCGCGGGCTGCTGCCGTGCGCGGGGCGGAGGGGGGGGGGGGCGGGGGGGGCGGGGAGGGGGCTATTTTAGTGAGCGCTATTAGAAACTCGGATTTATAACGCTTTCTTTTTAAATAACTCTTTTCTCGGCTAGATCGAAAAGTTTTCAAATCGCGGGTATATTCGCTAAAAACAATAACGGAATAAATAAAAGAGCACCAAGAGCGCTAGCACGGAAAGCGGACAAGCCAATTTCTCTACCTCTCAGCGTGTTGCCTTCCTTGACTTTGGGGTCAAACTCCGCCGATAAAATGCGGTCGATGCCGAATTTCAGGTCCTTGCTGGCGGGCGCCGGCGCCGAGCCGTGCGTGTGGCCGCCCGGCAGCCGGGCGGGGGCCGGGCCGCCTCCGCCGCCCGCCGCTGCCGCCGCCGCCGCGGGGGACCGGTGCTGCGGGGGGCGGTGGTGGTGGGAGTGGTAGGCGGCGGAGAGCGGCGAGAGGCGCGGCGGGAAGGCGGCGGCGGCGGGGGCGTCGGGGGCCACGACGGGCGTGGGCCGGAGCGGCGAGGCGGTGGCGTGGAAGGGACCGCCGTGGTGGACGGCTCCCAGCGCCGCCGGCATGCCGGTGCCGGGACCTCCGGGCAAGCTGTCGGCGGGTCCTCCCGCCGCCTCGCCGCCGGCGTGGAGGATGTCGGCGATGCAGAAGGACGGCTTCTTCGCCGCCGCGGCGTCCAGCGGGAAGCAGCCGCCGGCTGCCGGCCCCGATGCCGAGCAATACGCCGCTGACCACAAGCTGAAGTTGGAGGCGTAGAAAGGAGCCAGCCCGGCCGTGTACATCCTGCCCGGGGAGGGGACGCGCCGCTCCCGCAGCTCAGCTCCCGGGTGCGCGCCGCGGAGCTGCCCGCTGCCCCGGGCGCATGGGGAGGGATGGCGGGGCGAGAGGAGGCTGGCGGAGCACTTGCCGGAGGGGCAAGGGGGGGGGGGGGGGGGGGAAACCAACCACCCCTCCAAAAAAAAAAAAAAACCACCAAAAAAAAAGACAGAGAAAAAGGAAAAAGTCCCCCAAACCCACGGCGAGACGGAGCGAGCGAGCGGGCGAGGAGCGGAGCGGCGCAAACAAAACAAACCCAAACCAAACCCCCTTTCCTCGCACTGGGGGAAAAAAAAATATCCACCCCTCCCCAAAACTTTCTCTGGCAGCGACACTCCCGGCTCCGGAGCAGCCCTCGTTCCCTCCCCGCGCCCAATCCGCGATCCGCGGGGCCGGGCAGCACCGCCCGCCGACACGCCCACGCAGGGCCGGGTCGCGGGTACGGGCCACCGCGCCGCCAGCGCGCAACTGCGCGCTGGCGGCGCGGTGGCCCGTACCCGCGACCCAGCCCGGCCCGGTTTGCCCCGCAAGGTACCCACCCCCTCACCACCACCCCCCCCCTTCAAATTCCGCCCTCGAACACCCACCCCCAAACAGCGGCAGGGCGCTGCGCTTGCCGCCGCGATTTCCAAACGTCTGAAAGAAACGCGCAGGAAAATTCTTCGCGATTGGAGGCAGGTCCGTCCTCTTGGAAATGATTCCCAAGGAAATGTGTTTCCTTCCCGGATAAATGAGCCTGGGATAGTCTGGAAGAAAATGAGTCTGTGCTGATGCACGGAACATATGTATTTATGAGAGCTCCCAGCTATTCTGGGCCCAGGACGCGTTGGATCCTGCATTAGCAGCGACTAATTAATTAACCGTATTTTGTCGACAATGTAATTTTATAGATTTTTGCCGTGTTCTCCAGCCCGGTGGCCGCATCTGCTTCCACACCAGTTTCACCTTAAAAACTACTTCGTAATTTTGCAAACCTTTGACAACCGAATTACCCCCATTTTTTAAGAATACAATCACAAGCTATATTCGCTGCAATAATTTAGGGAGAAATTTATCGAAGCGTCTTTTGCGCTTTTTTTCTCCCCTCTAACATCCACATTTGTCCCGACCTGACTCCGAAAAAAAACATTTCTTTAATTTTAGTTTTCATACACGTAAACCAGTCACTGCCGTTTTCAGCAGGCTCCCAGGTCGGACGATTGCAGGTTTGCTTTGATT
Organism: Gymnogyps californianus; assembly: GCF_018139145.2. Taxonomy (NCBI): domain Eukaryota; kingdom Metazoa; phylum Chordata; class Aves; order Accipitriformes; family Cathartidae; genus Gymnogyps; species Gymnogyps californianus. The sequence goes on from NC_059473.1 coordinate 21,671,828, forward strand.
TTGTTTCAAAAAAAAAAAATTTTTTTTTTTTTTCAAATAGCTTCCCAAATTCTGAAGGTTTTCGGGGAACCGCCAGAAAGGCAAACTATTTTTCTTTCGCCAGGTATGAAGACGTAGCTTCTGTGTGAATATTGAAACCACCTGCGAGCGAGAGTGAACGCGTTCCTTAGCCATAACCGTGTGCACGGGTAAAGGTGAGGCTGGTTCCCCAGGAAAAGCCAGGCACCGCTTTGCTTTGGTTTGGTTTTTATTAACGAGACGAAACCGAAAAATAAAGACGGGCTGGCTTGCCAAGATGTGTCCGAAAACCCAAGGCGGCGAAAGAAAGCGTTGATTAAGTTTGAACTTTTCCTGCTTCGACAGCGGAAAGCCCCTTTTCCTTGCGTCTTTCCCTCCCTCCTTTATTCCCCCCCCCGCGCACAAGACCCGAGCGCCAGCCTCTTGCTCTGAAATCGGATCAAACGACTCCGGTTTCACTTGCGTTTCCACCGCCGGGCAGAGCCGCGCCATCAGCCCGCCTGAGGGAAGGGCAACGAAGTCTGCTCTGCCCGCTGCATCCCAGCTGCAAACCGCTCCCTAAAATCATTACTGTAACTGCCATTAATACCCACATCGTTGTTGTGCCACCCCGGGGCTGGTCGCCAGGCAGTCAGGGGAAAAAAAAAAAGAACAAAACACGGTGTTTTTCTCTTTTTTTTTTAGGAGCATATTTCAAAGCTCTGCTCGCCTCGCTGCCGTTCAGCGCCCGGCGATGAGCAGTACCGGAGGGAAGCGCCCGTTTGCGGGGGCCCGGGGGGAAGCCCCGACCCGGGGCACGGCCGCGGCTCCGCTGCCCTCGGCGCTGCCGGTGCCCTGGAGCCCGCTGGTCCCGGGGCCGGCGCGCAGAGAAGCGCTCCTTCCGCGCTGTCGTCCCGCGGGGACTAAAATAACCCGAAAGGAAACGCTAAACGCGTCGCACTAAAGCACTTGACCCTCGGGCTGGGCCTCGGGAGGGCGAGGGAGCCGGGGAGCCCGAGCCGCGGGGGCAGGTGCCTTCCCGGGGCCCGCCCGCTCCGCGCCCGGCTCGGCAGCCCTGCGCCCCCCGCGCATCCTCCGCGGGCGAAACCAGGAGCACCTGCCTCCCCTGCCAGGCCTCTCCCTCTCCCGGGGGACAGGGCTGTCCCCTCTCCCCAAAGGCCGCCGCAGGCCTCCCTGCCCGCGCACCGCCGGGGAGGAGCAGGCCTGCGCGGCCGCGCTGGCCGGGGGAGGCGGCAGCCCCTCCTCCCCGCGCAAGGAGGGAGAAGGCTGCAGGAAACCCGGGGCTCGCTGCAGCCCAGGTCATCTCCTGTTTTTTGAGAGGTTCCAACTCGGACTAAATGAGCGGATGTGCCTGCGAGATTTGTCCCAAAATAGAAGCGGCTTTAGTATTTTAGGATACAGCAGAAATCCTTATTTCTTCCGGAGAAAAACTTCATAATGAGAGCGAGCACTTCCCTTTTCAATATTTGTGCAACTTTATCTCGACCAGCAAGTTGCTTTGGTGACGCAAATCCGCCCTTGTGTATTGCAACTACAAAAATAAATGCAAGGAAATCAATTCCCTTCTAGCAATGAAAACATAAATATACAGCTGCGACTTTCCCCTTTAATCTTGCTTTCCGAGGGACTCGAGAAGGAGGCGAATGAACTGTGCAGGCAGGAGCGATGCTTTTTTTTTTTTTTTTTGAGGGATGGAGTCTCGAAGGACTTTTTTTTTTTTTTTCCTCCCCCCGAGGCCGACAAAGGAGGCGGAAAAAAAAAATTATTCGAGTTCTTACGAGGGGAAAATAGAAGGGCTAACCCCGAGGCTCTGCAGCTCCCCGTGCCCACTCGCGGGCACCGGGCCGGGAGCATCCCGGAAAGGGCCGGGCCCCGCCTGCCCGCGCCCCACGGGGAGGACGGGCCGCTCTTTCGGCTGTCCCTGCCCCTTCGAGCTCCCCGTCCCCGCGTCGAGCTGCGGGCGGCACATCGAGCCCACGGACCCTACCGAGGTGCTTCGCAGCCAGAGCCCCCCCCGGCCGCCTCCCCCCGCAGCCCGGCCGGCAGCAAGCCCCGAGCGGTGCCTGTCCCCGACGGGGGCCGTTCATCCGCCGCACAGCCCCCGCTGGGGGCTCGGGGCCTCCCCTTGACTGCAAGCAGCGCTCGGCGGCCCAGCCGCCCTCTCGCCGCGGGGGGTGAGCCGGGTGCGCCCCTCCGAGCCTGCCCGGGATGCTGTCGGAGCGGCCTCCCGGCCCTCCTCCTCCGCCCACGGCCAGCGCGACCGGGCGCTGGGCGCCTTGCCCGTTGGCTTTTAGGCTTCTGTATGTGTTCTGTTTATACCTGTATCTGCATATAGAAACATAGATATGTAATATAAAAAAATAAAGAAAAATATCTTAAAAATCCTACTCGCTCTCTAGGAGCACTTTTTAAAATAATTATTTAAACCTCCTTGCAAACCCCCTAGGGAGGATGGTTTGCTCGTGTGGCGTTACCGGGACCGCTGCCGCCCCCCCCGCCGCCGGGGTCCCGCCGAGCCGCCCCGCCCGCGGCCCGCCACTGCGCAGCGCCGAGCACCGGCGGGCCCCCGCCACAGCCCGGCCCCAAAGCCCGTTCTCTGTCGCCACCTGCCGAGCGGGCCGGGGCCGGGCGCGGACCCCCACGCAAGGCACCCCCGGGACGTGGCTCTCCCCTCCAAATTCCCCCGCTCCCGGGTCCCTGCGAGCAGGCAGCAAGCAAATTTTGGGAGCCAAGGGCAAGAAAATTAATACTACGCCCGCCGAAAGCTGGTGGTTGCAGGGTGGGCAGGAGCGTTCTGCAGATTGCCGGGGGGGGGTGGGGGTGTGTCTGGCGGCTGTTGCCGGTGCTCCCCCAGCACCGGCCCGGGGAAGCTGGGAGGGCTGCAAGCGGGGCCGCCAAATCCGACCGCAGGCCGAGCCCCCCGCTCCCCGGCGGGGATCCGCAGCTGGAGGCAGGCCGCAGGCGTGCGCCGCAAGGCTGGTTGGGCTTCCCTCAGCTGATCAACAGTTTGTTATCTGAAATGCTCAAGAGAAGCGCAGGCACTGCAGGCAGGAACTGCCCAGAACCACAAGCGAATTAAGTGACTAAGCTGGCCAACTCCTTGACGTTTCCTTTCTATTGTTTCATGCGTTATTTAGTTGAATACCTGTGTCAGTAAGTAACGACTAATGTTATGTCATTTGCTGCGCGTGAGTGGAAGGCGCCTGAAAACAGGCAGGATCTGGGTTTCCGTGCGGTAGGGCAGGATGTGATTCTCCTGAGGGTGCATTTGCGCTTGTGTTTCAGGTTGGGTCAGGGTGTGCTTTTGGAGGGAAGCACCTGATCCTGATCGCTCGCAGCTTTGCATCGTGGAGAGGTCTCCGGGTGCACAAGCAGGTATCCTTGATGGGAATTGAGTCCACAGGGCATGCTAAAACTACTCTGAAGCAAAATCCCTCTGAAATGTCTATATTGTAGTTGTCTGAAAACCCCATGGGGTTTTCTGCGTGTGAGCAGTCCCGAGAATTGTCCTTATGTTACAGCAGAATAGGTCCCACTGAACAGGTCCATATCTTAGAGCAGATCAAACCCCGAGGCTCCCACCTCCAGGGACAACAGACCAGCCACTGAGCTGGAGACTTGTTCTCACACTTGCACGTTTACACTCTGTCTTTCTTTCAGCTGCTGGTCTGATGAAATACATTAGATCATCTGAAGCTGATGGGTTTCAAGTGGAGAGAGTTTTTGCATTCTCCCAAATGCTGTGCAGTCCCCCAGGTCCCTTCAGACAGAGAGGGGACCTGAAAACACTGATTCCCCTCTGCCCCTGAGTGCCTGGCTCAGAGATCTGGGGTGTGGGAGGGCACTGCATCTTTCCACAGCCATGTTCACAGAGAAAGAAGTGACCTTTCCTTCCTTTTTCTTTTCCTTTTTTTTTCTTTTTTTTTTTTTTTTTTGCATGAAAAGCTGCAGATACATAAATGTTAAAGAAGGGTCAGGGTAATAAATAGCAGTTGGAAAGAAGCGCCTCTCCGCAGCCCCGGGAAAGGAGGCTGCGTTCTGAGGAGCAGCAGGGTCAGGACGGTCCCTTCCTTGGGGTTTCCTACGGGTTAGAGCAGGCAGGTCCTGCCCACTGTGCTGGCTTTCGTGAAGCCCATTTTTAGGCATCTGATGCTGTGCCGGGAGCCGGGCACTGTGAGCCTGCAATCCCGTAAGGGTTTAAGCTGCTCGAAGTTGAAGTGCCAGTCTCCCACACTCGCTCCATCCCTGCCTGCCTGTTCCTATCCCCGGGGACGTCAAACTGTAGAAAATTAACTCTGCCAGTAAGAAAAGTTTTTTTGCTGACATAGTTCCCCAAACTAACTTCTTTATCATGTGGCTAGCCAGTGTGAGGGAGCTGAGGGAAACATGCATTTGGGGAGGGGGGTTGGCAGGACCGCTGCGACCTTCTTCTAGTCTGCTCTAACCTCTCACCAGGTCACCCTTTAATTTAAGTGCTGCCTCTGGGAGCTGCTTTCTGGAGTCTAAAATGGGTCCTTCTCGCATGGAAAGACCCTGAGTTTGCTTTCATTTCCATCGGCGTCACTGATTTCATAGGTTACTCCACCTTTACACTGCCTGTCGGACTGTAATCTGCTTGCAGAGGGAGTTATCACAGGCTAGCTGCGATTTTCCAGGCCACACCAACAGAGAGGTCTGCAGAGAGCTGGTCTGCAATTAACCCCTCGGTAGCTGATTACAGGTGATGTGACATGCAGAAGTGCTGACCTCCCGCTCTAATGTGCAACCGCCGATGAGAGAAGCATTTGCATGCACGCGCCGGATTTAGTTTGCGCAGTGCGTAGCAACTGAAAACAGCCATCGTTGCATAAAATGAAGGTGATCCAACTCTCAGCTCAGAAGGACCATCCATAGGTATTTCCTAAATCTGACAGGAGAGTATAATTACACCCATTTTCAGCTGAGACCCAAAGGGGCAGCTCTTTAACTGAGGCAAACTGCGGCTGTTGAGGACAGGCTGAGGATGCCTTAGTTCAAGTTGCATACGTAGGTGCAAGCACAGATGGAAACTGAATGGGGGATTTTTTATTCCCATAGTGGGTCATCACCCCTACGATTTTGTCAGAGCAACCCCATCTATTTCCATAAACCCAAGCTGATGCTTTAGGCCCACTGCCCCTCCAGCAGCAGTACATTAAAGTCACTGCGCAGAAAACCCGTTCAGTACCGAAGAAGGAAATACTAATAACTGCCTAATAAAAGTTTTAGTAAGAAACAGTTTCCTCCTTCTTGCCAACAGCGGTCAAAAATGTGGGGAAGCTGGAAATAAAGCTATCAGAATGCAGTCGCATAAAAGGCAAAATGAACCCCTGAAGGAAGTCAAGTTTCTAGAAGAAAATTACTCTGTAAAACTCATCTGGATTTGAGAACAGTTATTGTTTTTCTTTCAACCCTCCTTTCATGTTCTAAGTGGACTTAAATGCAGTAGGTACACATCAGTCCAGCTTTAAAACCAGCTCTTTCCTTGCTATTAGCATATCTAAAATTCCAGCAGAATAATGCCATCACGGACGGCCCTTAAAAAAAAATCCCATTTTAACCTTTTTTGCCCGAGGGAGATGCTTTCTGGTGAATGCCAAATGGAAGTGCCAGCCAGGGAAGTTTTACGGTCCCATAAACAAGCATGCCAGATTATATAGTATGTACATAGCACCCTCCGGACCTGCTTCCCTCACTGGAACCGAATCTGCCCTAAATAAGTCCAGCCATCGCTTCTCAGCTCCACAGGCAGCTCACGGCTTCCCCCTGCCAGGCTCCACCAGGTCTTGAAAGACCCAGGTCCTCTCCCTGTGAAACACTGGGGAGGGCTGGGAGATGCTCTTGGAGCTGAGCATAAGATATCCCCTTCCCAGCTGCGGGTCTGGGATGCTGCCTACAGCAATAGCCATTCCTCCGTGCCTTCGGCAAATGGAAACAAAAACAGAGGAGGCGCAGTCAACGGAGCAACGCAGCACACAGGGGAAGTCATTTCCTACTGATACCTCTAACACATCATTTTATATCTCAGTGCCTGGGATCTGGTTACTTTTATCTTAGCCAAAAGACTGTAGCGGTCATAAAATGTATTTTGCTGTTATTTCTTCTACAAAACTTTATCATGAGATTTTTATTATATGTCCTGCAGCAGTGAATTCCAAAGGTTCATTATCTCCCGTGTCTGCCTTCACTGTCCTGCCCTTATTTTTTTTCCTAATTTCTCAGCTCCTTGAGGCATCCATTCATCCTGGAATTGTGAAATGGAGAGAAAAAAGGCAAGGCTGATCAGTTTTTCCTTTCATTTGTCACCATGTCTAACCCAAATGTTTACCCTTGCACCCCAGATGTATAAACTCTTTTCCAAGCCAAGACATTCTCTTTTTCCCAGCTAAGCAATCCGTTTCATTTTGAGGCCACGCTGAATAGTAATATGAATCTCAACACGTTTCAAGTCTCAGCCTAACTTTGCAAGGAATAAAGACATCGAAGACGGTCTCATTACTGCGATCTTTCCCAAACACTAACGAAGTAGCACCCTCTAGCGCAAGCTAACAATAAAATCCTCAATAACAACAACCCTCCTGGGTCAAATTCAGTCTTGGTGCATCGCCACTGGAACTGCTGGGGATGAGCTCAGCCACAAGGCTTTTCCCTTCTGCGCTCCGAAGCTTTCCCAGATTTCCTCCCTAGGACCCCCATGAAAGCTTTGGGCTCCCGTCGGATGCTGAACATTGCCCAGGTCCCCGGTAGACCCAGGCGGCAGCATTGCTCGCAGGCGGGCAGCACGGACTCGCCATCGTGCCATGCGGCTGTCATTTCTATGGGATGCTGCTGCCCAAGAAAGCCTGGAGGTAAGAAATGTTCGTTGCCAGGAGTCTGCCTCACATCTTGGGTGTTTTGAGACCTGCGAGAGGGATCCTACCTGCTTTGAAAGGACTGGGGACAAAAGGGAGGGCAAAAACGGGGTCGGCTGATGCAGGGAGGGGGCTCAGCCTAGGGCTGGGCTGCAGGGAGCAGGGCTGGGGAGTGGAGGGGGGACTGGGACTTTCGCACAGAGAGAGGTGCTGGTTTCTGGGAGAGCTGGGGACTAACTGGGTGTGAAAGCTGAGGCTGAGGGCAACGCGGAGTTGTATGGTTGTCTGGTGCATTTTTCTTTCATTACTAGCGATTTCTATAGGTTTCATCAGTTTTATTGTTGTTAGGAGGAAGGAGAACAAGAAAACAACACCATTTTGGCAGACCCTGAGCAGGGGGTGACCTGCGGGGTGAGCGAGGGGGAGCGGGGTCATTCCTGGATGCCATCGGCCACAATGCGGAGGCAAGTTAACTGTGTCGTGTCCCGCACAAAATCCCATCACCCGAGCGCACATCTAGGGATTTTATAACAACACAGAGCTCCCCTCTCACGCTCTAAAAATAACAGTGAGTAAATGGCTACTCGAGATTTTGTAAAAATTAAAAAAAAACATACCTGCTTAACCAGAGGTGGAAATTTTGTCTAACATTTCAAGGCTAGACCTTCCAGTCATTAAGAGCTAGAAGGGAGCTGCAGCGCTTAAGCCAGGGAAGGAGAATAAATCCCTCAGTGTCAAGCCAAGGTGATGCTGAGGTTCGAAAGCCAGCGTGTGCCCGCACAAACGCGGAGGTGAGCGTTCGCCCCAGGCACATGTGGCTCCTTACAGGGCAAATACCAAAACCAGAGCCCTGGGGAAAGCAGGCGAGGCACCAGAGCTAATGAGCTATGCGGCGGTTTCACCTACCTCTAATGCTTCTGCTTTTTAATGTACCGGGCACATTTTGAGTCCAGCTGTGGCTTCAGCGTTAAAGGGAAATGTAGGGAGTGATGCTTTTTCTTGAGATGTGATAAATAATGGCCAGGGCTGCGATTTGTTTTTGGGGAGTGCTATTTTTAGGTCGACGACAAGGAGTTCCAGGGTGAGGTTGGACCGTGCGGGTAAGGGGGTGGAGGTGGCCTGAAGCCATCTCAGTGCTCTCCAAATGTGAGGCTGCACTGGGGAGGAAGCAGGGACGGGTGGAGGGAGGCTGGACCCCTTCCCTCACCCAGCGCGGGCAGCCACGGGGGCCTGCGGGAAACAGGGCAGCAGCGCTTCGACCCCGGGCCATAGCGATGCTCCAATTTTCTGGAGCAGCCCTTCACCCCCATCCCCATTCCCGACCGCCTCTGGGGGCCTCTGCACCGCAGCTGGATACGGCCCTGCTGGGCTGGGAAGGGGATATCTTATGACAGAGATGAAAACCCATAGCGTTGGAGGGAAGAAATTGTTCTCTACCTTCTCCGTCTCCACACTGTATTTACTATTCTCTTCAAATGAAGCAAACATCATTATTTCCCATTAGGTATTCCTGGTGCAAGAGTATTTAATTTAAAAATGGTTCTTTAATGCTAATGGGAATTATACTCCTAGCGTGATTTATATTAATAAGGCATGTGCAGTTCCTTAGTACATTCAGACCCAGATGGGAAATGGGATTTTTTTTTTTTTTGTCCTTCCACACAACATCTGATGAAGCACTCCAAGCATACAATTTAACAAGCTATTCTCCTCTGGCCTTACAGATGAAAAATAGTCCGTTGTGTCAACTCCTCAGATGCCTATTTTTACACCTTCTGTTTGTTCTGAGTTTGACGTTGTTAATCACGGTCCCACCAAAGCCCCATTGTTCAGCTCTTCAAGAAGAATGTTGTTATATTGACTGTTTGTGCGTCAGCCCAGCTCTCTCTGGAGCTGCACTTGGATGAAATTAGATAATTTCCATTAGGAGAACAGGCATTATTAGTCCCCAATGCCAAATTGAAAAGAGAGCCAAGATTACTATTTCTGGCTGTGTTCACCTCAGGAAGGAACCTTCTCAGCTTTAATGGGATTTTGCTATTGTTGGTTGCCTTCTGTTTGACACCAGGCCAGCAGGGTTGAAAATTGTTTAGAAAGCTGCATGAAATATAATAGAGCCCAAGCCATTTGCTGCAGCACATTCCAGCGTGATGTTTATTTTGAAAAAAAAAAAAAAGAGGAAAAAAAATTATTGTCCTTGGCAGAAAAAAAAAAATCCCACTAACTTGACTCTCAGAACATATGCTTCTTGTTGCTGTTGTGCTTTCAAAATGTGCTGCCAGGATTGGTGCGTTACGTACAGAAGTGATAAATCTAATACTATTTGTAATGATCTACAGGACTTGTAGAAGCAGATTACAGGCACGGGTGGCGACTTTATGATAGGAAAACAAGGCGAGGGATGACACCAGGTCAGGTCCAAAGGAAGAAGTCAAGTCCCACGTTTGTCAATAAAATGTGCATCTTCATGTTCTGTGGCTCGGTTTTCCCATCTGTAAAATGGGGTCAAGCACACATCTCTACCACCCGAAGAAATTAGGAGGACATGTGCTCCCCGGACTTTGCCTATGTGGGTGCTGGGGGTCTTCTGAGCCACGCTCAGCCCCTCCACGGCCGCCGGCACACAGCCCTGCCCATCCTACCGCCTGCCTTTCCCCGGCGGTGGCCGGGCTCTGCTGTTGTTGTTATCATTTGGAGGGCAGCTCTCCTTTCTCCTTTTCGTCATGACCCTCGCCGTCACCTCGCCTGAACACCTTGCCTGCATCTCAGGACGCTAATCCTTGATATCCAGCATGAGAGTGGGGATGGTGGGCTGAACTCTTGCTCATCCCTGAATTCCCCACGGGTCTCTTTCTGCTCCATAAAGTACCGTTTTGTTCTCTGAATGCCTTCTTAAAATAATTATTAATGAAAGCAGAGTTGACTTTGGAGCGAAAGTTTCCGGTTCCTTGGCATTTCCAACATGTAAGCTATCTAACAGTATTGAAATGCGGGACATTTTTTGGATGAGATCAGAATCCAAAAACACATTTTCCCTCCAGGTCCCTTCGGAGCCAGACCCACCTTTACCACACTTTACCTCTTGTCTATTCAAGCCCATAAGAAGCTGAGCAAATAGAAAAAAGTTACCCATCTTTAGAAAAATAAATAGAGCAAGCGATCTTCAAAGCCTTCAGACAAGGATCCATGCAACAATGCCGGTGTTATCCCTGGGCAATAAACCAGAGCGCTCCTTTGTTTATATAACCTAGTGTTTACTTCTGTTTTAACCAACAAACATTGACTGATTGCATAGTCTTGGCTCGAAACCATCCGCCAAATAATTAAAAATACAATCAAGCTAAAAGAAAAAAACCCACGGCAGACGCCAGCCGACACGTTTCCTCCACACAAAGCTGCCACCCACCTGCACGGAGCTGCTCCGACTCAGCCAGGGCAAAGCAGTGACCACCCCCAGAAAAACCAACACCCGAGCCCCTACCTAGACCCGGAGCATCGGCCACCCCTGGTGCCTGCCCCTGCGGAGGCTCTCGTGAAGCTGAGCTGGTGGGTGCGGTTCAAATTTGGCAGGTCCTGGGTGGGGATGACCCCTTACCATGCTTGCTCATCTCCCAGATCAGCTATCCAGTGGCACAGGCATTTTTAGGAGAGGTCAAGTCCGAAACTGACCCCAGGCTGTTCCTGCTCAGAGCATCCTTTGGCACGCGCCTGACACAGGAGAGGTTTTGGGCAGGCTGCAGGAGAAGACGATGCCCCTTCACCACGAGGTTTGGCAGCCGGGCTCCCCCAGGAGGTTTCCTCCGTCTCTTTCTCTCCCCACCACCCCGAGCCGCGGGAAAGTGCTGTGCCATCGCGCAGGTCACCCACTGGTTTCGCAGCCCAGTAGGAAACAAACTGGTCCCAGTGCAACCTGTTGTGGAAAGTCACCCCCAGCAGCCTGCAGAGGCACATGTGTCCCCCCAGATCCTATCCTAATTGCCACCCCTGGCAGCTGCAGGCAGTGAGGCCCTTGGTATTAGGACACGTCAGGGTGAGGTTTATGGGTCCCAGATGGAAGTGTCCAGATGATGCTCAGGTCCCCATTTTCAGCCCTCAAGAAACTCCGGAGCTGACTCAATGAGTGAAACGTTCAGAAACTGCAGGTTAGACAGAAAATAATCTGTATTTACAAGGCTGGGGGAGCTCATCTGCACCCTGGCTATCTCTTCACATACAGCATTTGTCTTCTCACCGACCTTTTTATTTTTTTCCTCTTCATGCTGTGAAATGTTCATTGTCTCCCGCTAAGGAAAGTTTGATAAGGATCTTGCTGAGAATGGCTTTTAGGAAAACCCATTGCTCCAAAAAGGAACCAACCATTGTAGAGCCAGCACTTCAAAGTTATAGCAGTATCTTGTTTTTTTGTACCAAATAAATAAATAAAATGAAGATGAACAATGTGTTTCCATTTAAGGGGGAGTGTGGGAAAATCCAGGTCTCATCAGACTGGGAAGCGGAGCAATATATGCTGACTAAGAGACTGGAAATAGTGAGGCCGTCAATTGAAGGAATTCAGGGTTGAATAATCACATTAAGCAGTCAACGTCAGATGGGAACCGTGGGCCCAAACCTGTTCATTTGAACTCGTCGGAATTCACACGAGAAAACACACATTGGCTCCACACGTCGCTTGTGGTTTCAGGGGAAGCTCAGGGCTGGGCCATCCCTGCTGCCAAGCAGGCACAAGTGTGCACCCGCCCAGATATCCACCGTAGCGCCACGTTTCCAGCACGGGAGGCCATGCAGGTTGTACGTGCCGCCTTATGTTGCAACTGAAGCTGGTGCCAGCCCTTGCAAAACCCCTCTCCTTGGCCTCAGACACCTCCGTGGGGGAGCTCACTGCCTTGCTGTTCAACTTAATCGTCCCCTCAGCACTTTTGTTTGTATTTGGGAGGAAGGTCCTGGATTACAGAGGGACTGCAGGTTGCCACCTTTGCCTTCACTAAGGCACTTTCCACCCTTCACCGGGCATCGGCCGATGTGTGCCCAGCCTCAGCTGGATGCTTCAGGTCTCAGAAAAGTGCAGGTTGTGTCCAGCATGACCCATCGTCAGGATGGCAGTGATGATGGGACACTAATCCTTGGCTGTTCCCCCTTCTTGCATTTGCACCCCAGGGTGAGGGTGGTTCAGCTGCAGGCGATGGGGACCTGTGCCATGGCCCCATCCTGCGCCGCCAGTTCAGCCTGGCCATCAGGGACGGTCCAAGTGTCCTTCAATGTTTTCTTTTATGGATAATTACCCCTTTTTTTTTTTCTTAGCTGTTGAGGAAGGGAGAAAAGAGCAGGAGAGATCCCATCCTTTGGTGCTGTGGGACTTGGTGCTGTTTTAATAATAATAACAACAAAATATTGAAAAGGAAAAAAAAATTGCAGTATATCAGCATGTTTTTAAGGTTGGTGGGAAAAAAAAGACCTTCTAGTCCCAGTGGTATCAGTGAGGAAAACGTCCATTGGATTCTAGTTCTTAAAAAAAAATCTATATCTGAGTCATGCAGAAAGTGCTTGGCTTGGCTAATGTGTGGTTACTGGAGCGCTCGGCGAGGGGGAAGGGAAACAAGCGCCCAGCCCAGAGCCTCATCATGGCCTTAGGAAAATTAACACGTCTGTGAAGATGTGTTCTCTAACGAGGAGGGTGCTGCTTGCCCAGGGGGAGAGGAAGAAGGGGGGGAGGAGAAGGAGGGATGTTTCGCTTCCATCTCACTCCAAACTTGCTAAATTCAGCCCTTCGTTTGCCGAAGAGAAGAACTAGAAATCACACTCCACCTGGCAAGGTAATTTTTCCCCTAGTCATCAAAGCCTGGAAAATGGGTGTCTGCGCTGCAGGAATTTTTCTGAATAGGTGATGACAGTTACAATTTTATTCCTTTTTCCACTATTTTATGGAGATTTAAGTGAGTCCTTCAATCTGTACCCACAAGAAAGCCTGCTTTCCAAAGGTGGGATAAGGCAGAGACCCTCCATACCTGCGGGGAGAGGGTGTTAAGTACATATATGTTCACATATACGTACACATGCGTGGGCAAAGGGCAGCACCGCACCAGCGAGCCCAGAGCACGGCACAGACACTTTGCTCAGAGGATGGAGCTGGGGCAATGAAAGTGGAGGAATGGATTCAGGTATTTCACTCTTTTCCAGAAAGGTAGAGAAAAACACAGAGAGACACAGCAGGGGAAGAGGGACCTGTCCACGTTACCGGTTCGACTGGGTTACAGTAGATCCCCGCTGTGGATTGCACGCTGCTTTCTTGCCATGGCTCTGCAGTGGCAGGCTCTACCTCTCCCATCTCTGGCTGAAATGACAGTAACGGCAGGAGCAATCTCTCCTTTTGGAGATGCTCTGGAGAAGCCACCCACAACCTCGCTCCAGAGAGCTGGGAAACCTGACTGGGGAGAAAAGAAGCCCCCATTGCCGGGCTCCCTGCCCTGAGCCCAGGGCAGCCCGCCGGGTCCTTCCAGCCTTTCCAGCTGGCATTCTTTTCTTCCCAGGGCACGTTCCTATGATTTAGGCTTAACCATAATGTTGCTTTTGGTTTGATGGTTAAATGAAAGTCCAGATTCCCCTGAAGTTGTCTGATTTAGGAGCTCATTCCTCAGGTTCAGGCTTACTGCTGGTGCCTTAATCCACCCCCAGCTACAAGTGAGCAGGGATTTCTCTTGCTTCTTCACCAAAAACATCCCATTTTTAAGGTTTTTAGTAAAACTGTAAAGTGTCCATGCTTTCAACAGTAAATGCTGTTGAAAGAGAAACCTTTTATTTTTATCAACAGTTCCCAAGGACACGCATTTTCTCAACAGCTCTATGGACAGGATACATGAGTGAGAAAGGTATGGGTTTTAATCACTGTCCCTCAGCTGGGCCAGGTAGAAGGACGATGTTTTTTCTGTGGCTTAAATGAAGGCCTTATTTCCAAAAGAAATTGGTGACAGTGGCTGCTTAACTAGAGACAACACAATGGGATCCATCATTAAGGGACTGGGTCCTCCAACTTCCTGAAACATCAGACCTTTAGGGTGTCACAAAATGAACAACCCCAAAAGGAACCAGACAGAATCACAGCCCCCTTAAAAACAAAAAAACAAACAAACAAACCAAACCGAATAAATGGGTGATTTTTTTGCCTGTCACCCACATGCAGGCCTAGGAAGGAGTCCCCCAAGGTCCAGATCCAGCTCTACAACCCCCAAAATGAACACGACTAGAATTTAACGTTGGAGCCATCTCTCCAAACACGCTGCAAATCCCTTCGCGAAGAGAAACACTTCATAATCCTTCTATTCATGACTGTCTCTCCAAATTTAAACACGCACTTAAAAAATAAATAGGGCATGGGTGATGTGCAGGAACAGCTTGCTGCCTTTTTTTTTTTTTTTTTTTTTAAATCAATAAAACAGCCTTAAAGAGGCCCCCTCGAACGAGTTCTGTTCATTTATTTTTCTTAGAAACTTCCAGTCTCCTTAACTGTTTTTAGACACATAAGAGGTGAATGATTAAGTTGAAACTATTATCTTTGCAAAGAACATCTCTGCTGGCTGCCGGCCAAGCGGAGAGGAAAAGTGAAATGAAATAAACACGCCGGAGCTATTGTGTCCCCAACCGGTCCCTGCGGTGAGGTGCTGGGAAGCTTGGCAAAGTTCAAAGGAGGTCCCTGGGTGGGGACTGTTAATGAGGCAGGGCACATTTTGGAAGAACGTTTTTCTGTCCAGAAATAAGAGCGTACGAATAACTTAACATGAGACGCAGTCAGCCCTCATATAAACAGGTGCCACTCGGAGCTGCAGCACGCTGGTGGCCACTCCTGCCAGCTGTGGCTGCCAACCTCCTTTCCTTGGCCACCCCTCCAGAACATGAAAGCAAGACCTTTGCCAGCAAAGGGCACGAAATAAATTAAGCTTCAGCGTGCCCTACTTTGCAAGAAGGCGTAACGCCCACTACTATTTCTACTGCCTCTGCACGGCGGCAGCGCTTGGGGGCTGCAGGCAGGGAGAGGGACCCCGCGGCGCTGCGCAGCGGCAAGGCAAGCAGCAGGCATGCCCTCTCCCCCCCAGGACATGCCCTGATATGAGTCCCTCCCCGCATGAGATGCGCACCCGTCACTCCCAGCTCTGCCACCAGCTGATGGTCCGCCAGTTGGTAATAGCCTGTGCGTCCATTTTCCAGCTGACACGTCAGCTTTGGGCAGACGTTGCCAGGAGAGTTTGGGAAGAATTAAAGTCTTGTGCACGAAGAGATGAGCATCCTCACGGCCCAACTCCCGGGCCTCCAGCAGTTCTGGTTACTGCTCTCTGAGCCTCCGAGGCCAGCACGTAGCTCGAGGACAGCACCAAGACACTGCTGCGTTGGCACCAAGGAAGCTCAGGGACACATCCAGATGTTGGTGCAGGAAGACACAAGCTCTCCGGCTGCAGCTGGCTGGGGAGACTGTTCACAGCTCCGGGGTGACCCACTGACACCAGACCACTCAGGGAAGTGGCTGTGCCAAGGGGCCAGTGGTCAGCTGGGCCACCGGCCTCGACACGGGCACAGAGGGAGATCAAACGTGACAGCTCGCTGGGCTTATCCTTACAAAACACCCGGGCAAGTGAGCATCTAGAAAGGTTACAAACACTTACTCTGTTACAGCTGCATCTGATTCAGCAGAAATTACATGACATCCTGAAAATAAAAGACCTAAACAGTTTAATCCAGCTTTATTTCCAGACTTCAGACTACGGAATTAACTTGTCTTTAAGAGAAACATGAGATGTAAAATACTTACTGATTTATTACTCCAAACAAATTACAAGCAACACTTCAATATCTTGGTCAGGACAGAGACATCAGTAAGTCAGTGGATAGAGCGGTGGGATTCACGCAGGCAGTTACACAGGACACACATATTGAAGTTGCTCCAAGAATTTGTCTTACTTGCTAATTTAATTTGAAAAAGTGGCTTGTAAGGTATTGCAAATTGTCCCTGGACCTGACTGAGTCAAGGAAAAGCTTGACATGACCACCATAGGCCCATGTGTCTCACGTAGCAGTTGACCATTGCTTTGGAATCACCCCATTGGATTACTTAAAAAAAAAAAAAAAGAAAAAAAAACCTAAAAGAAAAGGCCAGAAGTAACATTTACGTCACAAGTCACATCTGCTCCTGTAATTACTTTCCTGTCGGCTGTTTTCAGCAGAGAAGGAAACCCGACAGAACTGGTATCCAACAATGGATTACAATTCACCTCCTTGAAATCTCCAATTTTTCTGAAGGGGGAAAAAAACGTGGCGCACAGCTGATCCTCAGCGTGTTGCCACAAGGACAACAGAAAAATCAAATGCTTGGCTTTGAGAGCGTGTTTACAGATCACTCGCCAGGAAAGGAAAGCTTAGAAAATCTCCCCTGTGAACTTCCTATGTGCGTACGTAGCCCCACACGGCACAACAATGCCAAAGTCACCTGCCAGGCTGAGCTGCTGCAGGAGAGGAAAACTCATGCGAACCTAACGGTGCCGGCTCATTGAGGCTTAATCTTCAAGCCACACGTAATCAAAAGACAAACAGTCCAGCAGCAATAGCAGCGATACCACAAGTGTGCAGAACAATAGCACAGCAGCCAGGACAAGCTGTTTAAGTGCGGGTCACTTAGAAGAGCGCAGAAAACCTGGCAGGCTACAGAAAAAGAGAGAATCAAAATTCAGTGTAGCGCAAGACATTTCCAAAGAAAACACGCAACGCGCACAAATTATCTGCTAGACGAGAAAGGGTGGGTTTTCTGCAAGAGTAAAAATGGGGGATGACGCAAAGATCCTTTGTACTATATGCCTTAGCTTGGATCAGCTAATAGATAACTTCCTTTGCCTTCTCCAGAGCAGAAGGAACAAGAGGCAGCATCTGTTCGCTGCCTCACCAGAGCCAGGATTGTCTTTGTTTGGATTTGAGACCGTGATAGGTAAACCCTGAAGCATTTCAGTGCTAAGGCACAGAAAATCCTTATTCCATTACTGCTGCTGCGTATCCTGGCGGTAGTATCTTCTTTCCAGCCTGGATGCCCTCCTGGTGCTGCAGCAGTGCGTTTGGACACCAGATGCTCCGTGGAGATGTCCTGAGCAGGGCTGAGCTCGCCCTGGGCTTGCTCAGCCCCTTGCCTTGCTGCTGCCATGGCAGCGATGTACCTCTGCATGCAGGAAAAAGGCTTCTTTTCCTTCCCTGCACAGTGTGTACCACTCAAGTTTTATATTTTTAAATTTTTTGATGGTCCCGATGGTGGTGGGCACCCACAGCCCTTGCCGGCTCAGCCTGCCAGGAGGAAGCTTTGGCTGCATCCCCACGTCAGCTGTTGGGAGAGAGCGGCAGTGACTTTCCCAAGCAGATGGAAAACTGATCTGCCTGGAGCACTGGATCCAGACGTTCAGTGTGACTTTTAGCACCAAGTCTGCGGGGACCGATTTCTGTGCTACGCCTGACAAGCCCGGAGCGCCAGTCCCATTTCATTCATCTTCATTTTCTTCCTTTTCTTAAAGCAAATCTAAAAATTATTCCAAAACTATTGTTTTAACAGACATACAATAAATCAGATGTCGTAAGGGGAGAATGCTGCTGTTCCCCGAGCCAAACACATTCCTGTATTTCCTGGCCGAGAATGGTGACCATCAGGACAAGCCTTACGTTTCAGCTTTGCTTGGGCCTGAAGTCAGCGGCCGGTGAGAGGGTCTCCATCTGGAGTCATTTTATAGCACTAGAACGGTTCTCCTCCAGCGGCAGCCACCGCCTGCTAATATAAAAATACTTGGGAGAAAAAGCAATACATTTTATTAGGTTGGTAGGAGGAAAAAAAAAAGCTCTATTCAAGACTTCCATTAACTTTTATTAATATCTCCAAAGAGATTTATTTTTATAACAACATTGAAGGAGAGGAATAAAACCCGAGTTTCTTGACACTCGCAATTGCGATTTCTCACCAGAAGCAAGTCCAGAGTGTCTGTGGCCAAGCCCTGCTCACCTTGTTCACATGAAGAGCACCTCTGAAAGCCAGAGCCTGGCTGCGAGAGGAAGGGTGGCCCTGTGGCTGGCATTCAGGGCACCTCTGCTCATATTTTGGTGCTGCCGCAGGCTGCCTGCATGACCCTCTCTGCATCACTGGTCTGTCCCGGGGATGTTCAGATCTGCTCCTGGAGTCCCACCAAGTGCTGAAGTAAACCGGCCCACTTCAGATCCTAGCCTGCGATAATCAGAGGTCACCTTTTGCCTGAAAGTTTAGTATTTCCACCCAATTAATACCATGCACCCTCTCTTGACTTCGGTAAGTCTCAGCATTCACACTGCCCATCCAAACATCAGCCCTTTTCAAAACCCGCCGCGTTGCTGGCCTTCGCTATCTCCTGTGGTGGGGAGCTCCTCAGCCTGGACCCACGTCGTATAAAAATACTTCCTCTGATCTGTTTTCAATTTGCCACCTTCTAATTTCATTGACTGCCCCTTTGTTCCAATGTTATATGACACGGTCCCGCCAATCTATTTTCTCTAGACTATTTATTATTTTCCTTCCCCTCTTAAAACCTAAAGCAATGTTACAGAAGGAAAAAGAGAAAAAAAAAACTTCAAAAAAAAAGCTCCCCAGGAAATTAGAAAAAATGAAGAAATGATTATACTTCATGGTGTGGCCTTGCTGCTCTCTACAGCTGTTGCAAACAAAACCCGTGCGGTGTTGAGCTGTCAGGACTGAGGCACCACGCGTGAGATGCACATGCGTGGTCCAGGCAGCCCAGATGTGCTGGCACAAGGAGGGCAGGCACCGGGGAGCAGAGAGACAGAGGCACCGGCTGAGGCTGCGCCCACGGGCACCCCAGCACTGCCGGAACCAGAGCCAGGAATTTATTTGTTTGGATTTGAGGCTGCGATAGGCAAACTCTGAGGCATTTCAGCATTGCAGCTCCCACCTGGCTGCCCTCACCGCTGCCTGAGAGGGAAGGGTTCCTCTGCTGCCCAAGCACATCCAGATGCTCATGAGCCATGCTCTCACCAACCCGATTAGAAACAAGACAAAAATATCACTCTGATGAGTAAAAGCCTCTCAGCTGGGAGCACTTTCCTAACGAGATTTCCAACACCAGCTGGGAAGCAGCCGGCTGGCCGGGGTGTTTGCAAGGCTGCTGCAGCAAGCGGCTCCCACCCTGTCCAGCATCTGCAGCCACTGCGAGACATGAAGCAGAAGAGCCCCCGGCCACCTCCCCAGATGCAGCTCCATCCTGCATCGTTTATGTTTCCAGCTGCATTTTGAAAGCACGGCTGATTTCTCTGTTGATACACTGCCCAGTCACCAGGCAGCTCCTACTGGGAAGGTCTGGGGAGCCTGGAGAAGCTGGATGAGATGGCCCAGCACATGGAGGAACACTGGGACCAGACCGGGGATTGGCGCAAGCAAGGCAATCCCACTGGTCCCTGCTGGGCACCTGCTCAGTCTCAGCAGCAGACACTTGTCCCTGGTCGCCCAGCTCACCATCCACCTTGTGGCCAACAACGTGGCCATAAAATACCGAAACACTTGAAGTAACAGCTACACCTTTCAGCAGCAAGCCAAGGGAGAGCACTGACATTTTTTAAATAGCCCTGAGGTAAACAGGGCTGCTCACTTCTTGTTTCAGGCTGGCCACAGACTCAGACATATAACAACACAATGATTTATACTGGATCATCGTGTTCTTCCCCACCACAAAAGCCTGGTCACCTTTCCTCTTCTGCCTTCCTTTAAACAAGTGGAACAATAAAAGCTCAAATTCTGCAATGCAGCTTCTACGGCCATTTCACAAGTGATCCTTTCCAGCAATTCAAGCAGCTGCATCCTCCCATCATCCAGAGGCTCTCAAATATCTGAGCAAGACCACCTTGTACCACGGGGTATGGTTCCTCGGGGTATACTGTTCCTTGGCATTCCCTGAGGAACAGCCCAGGCCTTCACAGTTATGGTGTTGACCTCAGAGCACCAACCACCGCCAGCTCTTGGCACCAGGTCTAGGGCCAATGGACTACCAGGGCAACTCAATAATCACAGCCTTTATGCCTGCTTCACCCAGCAAGTCAGCAAGCGACTCCCACGGAGGAAGGCTGGGGCGCAGGGAGCAGAAGCAGCAGCTCCTCGCCCATCCCTCGCTGCAGCAGAAGGAGCAGGGCTGGTCCTTCAGGGCTCGACCCAGACACTTCAGCCCACCCTTGCCTCCCTGGAATAAGAGGGGTCCAGCCTTGACCCCTCATCCAGGCTGACATTTATACTTTCCAAAGGTCCTAAGCAGCCTTGAAGGGCTCAGGGCAAAGCACACAGTGAGCAAGCATGGTGCAACCAGCCTGTTCAGGTACTTGTAAACAAGGAGGAAAAAAAACCCCAACTGTATCAGGACGTTGTCCCCTAAAGTAGAGACAAAGCTCCCTTTGTTGGAATAGCAGGCATGTGTCTTTTCTGGGGAAAGAGGATCTCCCTCCTCGCTCTGCTTCCAGCGACCGAGGTCCCAGAGGGCAGGACATGCCGCGCGTGAGAACAGCACACGTTCTGCTCAGTGCAGCGCGCTGGGACTGTCCACCGCTGCAGCGAGGAAAACAACTCAAGGCAGCTCCATTTTAAACTCGGGAAGATACAAGTTTAAGGGAGGATAATTTTGCAACTGGTTGTTACGTGTCTCCGCAATTCCTGCTCCCAGCGCGAAGGGGAAGCTCCACGTACCACCAGCAGTTTGTCCAACTCCAGAGGAATATCGGAGTCCAGGTACAATGAATCAATCTCTCCGTCTCTCCAATTAAGTGAAAGTTTACTGGGGGATGAGGAGGGGTTACTGCCTACCCCCAGGGCCAGGGCAAGCAGGCCAGGGCAGGCAGGCCAGGGCAGGCAGGCCAGGGCAGGCAGGCAGGCTCAGCCCGGAGCAGGGCTCCCCGCACCGTCTGCTGTACCCGACTGCCCTCTACCCGACGGCGCGGGAGGTACAGCGTGCGGCTCGCTGAGCATCCCGGCCCAGTCCCACCCCTCGCAAAGCAATGCCGTCAATTATAAAAAAAAAAAAAAAAAAAGAAGAAGAAATGCATCCTCCAGCCCTTAGGACATACCCTCTTTAGTTTCTCAACTCATGCCACAATGCCCCGAGTAAGGAAAATGTGCCATTGCAAATGTTTATAACATCTGATTTAATGTTACGCAGCTTCTCCCAGCCATAAACCAGAACAAATACTCCCACGATTTATTACATCCTTCCCTTCAGGGCCTTAAGCAATTGTACTTGATTAATTCAGCAGTTAAAACAGCACCAAGCAGAAGCATGATAATTTTGCATCCAGGATTCCTAAGACGCATACTGTTTTCCACAAGGATTTAGGTCTAAAACCAGAAAGATGAGTCTCTAAATATGCTCTTACTCATTTGCATGGGATTACAACATGCACTGGATGTTTTCTCCTTGCAGAGAGATACTAAGTTTCTTCTTGCTCCCTGACATTAGAATTCCTCATCACTTTTTGTAGCAGTAAATACCTGTTCCTCAGCTTACATTGTGGATAGGACCAGTATTCTCAAACCTGCCTCACTGCAGTGTTGTTTTAAGTGATAGAAACATTTCTTCAGTACCATTGTTAACAGGAGTGAGACCTTCTGGTGCCTTTCTCCTGTAAATGTCTCTTTGGTGAGCTCAACATCTCCTGCAAGCAGAGTGAAGAAACTTCCCTTTGCCCCAACTCCACGCACAAATACCCAATTTGCCTCAATTCTGCTTCCTGGCAAATCTATAAAAGAGTTTTGAAAGTTCATTATTTCCTTTCTCTGCATGAATGCCTTACAGCAAAGCCTCCACGAGGAGAGACTCGATTGTGTTGGTAGCACGCTGGTGTCAAAGATAGGTACAGTGACAGGCAGTTCCCCTCCAGAAAGGCATCAGGAAACCAGAGACCAAGAGTTTCTTACACATTTCCTCAGGACCTCTCAGAGCAGGTCTATCCACATGACAAGAGCTCTTCAAATGCTAGCTAGAAAACATGAACGGGAGCTGGAAGAAAGCAGGTAGCCTGTTTCATAGCTTCTTCCAGGATCCCATTCTGCGCCCTGAGAGACTTGTATGCCCAAGAAAGGGTGTAAGCCGAGGAAGAAAGCAAACCTGCCTTTTGCATATAGTTAATGAATTTATGGAAGCAGAACCAGAAGAGAGCACTTGTGGACAGCGTATCGGCTTTGAAGTGCTAGAGCAATTGAAAATAGCGAGCCTACTTTGTATCACCACTGCAGTGAGCAGGGGGTACTGAATAGGGTGTACGTCAGTTAACTATAATGCACAGAATTTATTGCAAATTAAACTGTTTACTGTACAAGGCAATTTGCAAGTACTGTCATGCTCACAAGGTTTTTTACTGCTGATTTTTCAAGTATTAAAAAACCATCAAAACAATATTAATTGAATGCTCCCTATGCCCTTCTATATCCTCAAAGACATTTACACATCTTCAAGTAATCGAGAAAAACGGCCTAGATTGTTTGCATCTGATGGGTCATTACTGTTCTACAATACCCACTGGAAAACGCATGTTAACAGCAGTTTGACAATAATGTATTTGAAGCTACACAAAAAATTGTGGAGTGTATAGACTAGTGCTTCAGTTGACTTGAAATATGGTCTAGCATTTGTCTTGGCTGCATTAACAAGGTCTGTTTTACCAATACATTTGTATTTATGATGACTAAGGGCAGATTATAGTTGTTAAAATTTGTCCTCCTGACATGAAAACACTACTTTGTCATTAATACATTTTGTAGCATAAACTATGATGTCAGGTCAATGTAAAGGGTAAAAACTTTCCTAAAGTATGCACACATCATTTTTTTTAAAGCTATTGAGCCTAATGGAATAACAAAGGTCATAATAACAAACCATTACAGCTTTGGTCTTGGCAACTATGTCCACAGAAGAATCCTCCAAGAAACAATCATCATTTCTCCAATGTTATGGCATTAGGACGACAGGAATGGTTCACAAATGAGTCATGTGAGCCCAGAAACGCAGTAGCTATGTGAAAGCTGAGCAATCAATTATTCATTTGTTTACTGAGAGCTTTCTCAGCTGACATTAACCAGAACTTCTTAAAAAGAAGAACTTTACAGCTGTCCTTGGCTGTCCCATGAGGCTGTGCTCAGAGGCTGAAAAGATTGCTTAATTTCTCTGTAAGTAATCTGGTATTTTTATTGAAATAAACAACAACATATGGACTAATTAACTGGGTTCAACCTGAGACCCAGCAGGTGTCAAAACACCAAAGACCCAGGGCTGTAGGTGATGATAAGGTGGGAGACCCGGGCAGGGAAGAGGACATTCAAGCAACCAAAATCTAGCTCTTGCTCACAATGCAGTACATGAAATCCCAAGTAAGTTTTCCTGTACATGGCGTATTGAGGTCACATATACACATTTTGGTTGCATTAATACACATAATTAATCTGCTCTAACTGATTAAATTACATTTTTCTCATTTTGCAGTAATTGTTTACCCTAGACCCTAACAAAGTTGTTGCACTGAAATCTTTGTCAACCACAACTGAGTAAGATTTAAAGAGGTTTAAATATCACACCTTCAACTCTCTTCAATCTACGTTCTTTTTGCCTTTTTTGGTTTGAAAGACCCATCCGAACCAGGGAAAACTGCCATACAAAAGGAACTGAGAAAATCTGGACATAAACACAGTACAATCAAGTGCAAAGCAAGCACATAAAAAGAGCTGATCTGAGTGGAGCTAATTTTTTTTTTTTTAACAGTTTCCTCTACATGCTAAAGCTGATGAGGAACACTAAAGCTTAGGACAAATGCAGACAGCAGAAAAATGTTTATACATGGGACTCCACCGAATTACATCTGAACTCCATTAATATTTCTAGATGAAACAAAACTGAGAAAAAAATGAAATAGTAAAATCTTTCATGATGACATTCCCGTTGTGTTCAGGCTAGATTCTCAAGATGCCATCTATGATACCAAAAAGAAGTGATTATGGAGTTGGAGATTTTGGTTTTTCGAAATCGCTAGCAAATCAAAACCCCTACCT
Organism: Gymnogyps californianus; assembly: GCF_018139145.2. Taxonomy (NCBI): domain Eukaryota; kingdom Metazoa; phylum Chordata; class Aves; order Accipitriformes; family Cathartidae; genus Gymnogyps; species Gymnogyps californianus. The sequence goes on from NC_059473.1 coordinate 21,695,786, forward strand.
TAACCTTTTGATATTTACCCTGATCAATCAGCCTCAGTTCAATCTTGTTTTCTTTTTCAGAGGGAATGCAAAAAATGTGTGCACACTTTAGGAAACATTTCGCCCTTTACGTTGACCTGCATCTACTTCTAGAAATAAGGGCAGTAAAAACTACACTGTTTTAACAGCATACCTTACGGTTGGACTTGATGATCTTAAAGGTCTTTTCCAACCTAAATGATTCTGTGATTCTATGATTCTTTAAAAAGCCTGTTATATTTATAGTGTTTGTAGTAAGAATTCAGATTCTGGAAGAAGAGAGTCCAACAGGATTTGAGAGGTGGTGTGGCACTGCTGTGAAATCCACTCACTGAAAAAAGAAGAATCTCACTTTTCATATGCTTTTTTAGCACTTCTAAAGAGACTTTACTGACCCATCCTATGCATGTTTCTTGAACTCACTGTCCCTCCTCCCTCGTTTATAAAAACGACCAAATAAAACCAGCAAACCCTCGCACTTACTGAAAGAGCAGCTGGGATTGCTAGAGTGCCTCGCTAGCCAGGGAAAGGCTTGGAGGGGACCCAGGAGTCCTACTTTTACTTCTTCCCCTGATTACACCTAACGATACCGACACTTCAGATTGTTTATTACTAAGCACAGCTCCATCTTCCTACTTTATGAGGACAGCAAGTATCAATCCCCCCATGTCAGAGATAAAATACAGGAGGCTCAGAAAGGCTGCGCAGGGTCACTTTAGGCCGATCGAGGAACAGAATCCCTGTCTAAACACAAGTCTCATCCATTTCACTCCACTACTCTCCTCTAAATGATTATGCCAGTCCTGTGAGCTATAGGCTGCCTATAGGTAAAATCCCACCTGTCTACTTTCACTAACAGACAAATGACAAGATAACCATTAACAAAAAAAAAAGCGAACAAGAGTATCAGCTCTTCTGCATTAGCCACTGCAAAAAGGAAGTTCAGGAGAACAAGGAAATCCTGATTCCCATCATGCAACTACAGCCAGAAAACAGATGGATAAAATGTGCATCACCACCCTTCCAATACATTTATCTCTATTACCGTGGGCTACTTCTCAAGATACTTAACCATCTAACACAAAAGTCTGTGTAGAAAGAATCCTGTCAATGTTGCTTTTGATAGACATATCTCTAAAAGCAATCACCTCTTCTTTCAAGTGTGTGATCGTCACCTGAGAATTGTGGTTTGCTTTGGGGTTTTTTTTTTGTGGCTGCATACATGAGTTTAGGGATGGAGGCGTACAAAACACATACAACATAAAGACCAGGAACTGATCAAAATGAAAACCCATAACATGAAGTCATGTACATCTAGACTCCTTTAAAAAAATCTGATTTAAGCAAACTTTTTAGCATGTCAGTTGATTTTAGCTCTTATACATGAAATGCACTGTAAATATACACACTTATTGGAAACACTGTTCATTTCTGAGCTGCTTATTCAGATCAAAGAATGAAGCAGTCATGAGTAAAAAGTGAGGCTGAACGTTCCCAAGGTCACCTATCCTCAAAAGTCCCCACCTTTTGAATACCTGAGTTACAGTCCTATCATCTGCAACAGATAGTGTACTATTTTATGCAGTTAGTTGGAAAATCGCTCCCATATATTAATTAATTTTCAATGGTAATAATGACTGGACAATATTATTTCTATACAAGTCTAATAAGTTAATGGAAACAAATAATGCTACACTAATGCAGCTACACTACCATGAAGGTAAAGTTGCTGCCTTCACTTTCTTCGCCCAAAACTGCTTACTGGGAGTAATGTATGAAAACCCCATCTTCTGATTTCTTTCACCTTCCCATACCCATTTTTGTCACAGGTGATTAAACCTTCCCTGGTACTCTGACTGCTCTTTTCCAGCAGCCCAGTTCAAGAAAGAGTTGACTATGCGTGGCACATCAGTGATACAGTGGTGGACAGCTGCTGCCCCAACATGCTCTTCATTTGGAAACCGGCACTGACACCCGCCCCCACTAGCATGCTGTGTGCTGGTTCCTGACTCTGGGAGATCCTAAATCCGTGGCCTCAGCGTGAAGCCTAATTTTGAATTTCCTTCTCAGAACAGTTTCCAGCCCTTTTTTGATAAAAGCTGATCCTACAATCACTGTAGCAGAATCACTAGATTTCAAACGCTGACACGGTATTGCTTGTTTAAATATCCTCTTCCCAAGTCACACTCCCTCTTCCCTCCTTTCTCCTGCGCACAGTCGCGTTCACAGACAGAGCCACCTTCGTTGCTTTAGGGTTTTACAAACAGGCAGCAATGGGCAGGCTGCGGGAGGGTGCATCTCCTCTCGGCACTTGCACAGAGGTGCAGCAAGCTCCAGCTCGCCGGGTCCTGCCCGAGGATCTGCTCAGCACCGCTAAGAGGGCGGCAGAGCCCAGCGCTGTGGCACTTGCTCTCTGTCACCTTAGCACTTGCCAGAGTAGCTGTGCCTTTAGGAAAAGCAGGTGAAAACAAAGGTCTTGTTGAAGTCAGTGGGAGCCTAAGCAGGGATTATCCATCACCAGGTACAGTAGCTCATGGGTGTTATTAGGAAAGAGAGCAAGGGCAAGGAACAACCACATGAGCACCGGTGAGCAAAGACGAAATAAAACCACAAGGACAGATTAGCATAGGGAGAGCAGACAGATGGTGAGGAAAGCAAACGAATAAAGACTATCGCAATACAGATAATGATGCTCATGACTAAGTGACTTGCCACAGTCATTTTACAGCATTTCTTCTGCTTGAGAATAATTTTTCAGGCCATTGTCCAAGCTCTAATTGCACAGAAAAGCAAGCAAAGCCATCCCATCCCTCTCATCTAACCTAACTGTGTTCTAGTTACATTGGTCTGCTAGAAAAAGTACAGTAAACAAGAACTGCCTTCCCTGTCATGTTCCTTCTGCTTCATTACTCTGCCGACCAGATAAACATAGGGTCTAAAATATAATTCATATTCATTTCAGGACTGTTATTCTATTAGAAGGAGTAAGCTCATGCTGTAAAGAAAACCTGAAGATCGAATATCAATATATCACCTGGTGACATGAGAGGAAAGAATAAAGTTTGGCAAGTCATAAGACCTGTATATGGATAATATTTTTCCAGAGATCTATGCGATGCAAAACCTACATCAGAAGGGAATATGGTAGTTATTTCAGAAATATGGGTTCAGAAAAGAATATTTTCAGATAGCTGAAAGAGAAAATGTATTCCCTTGCTCAGTTTGTAAGTTGGAGCCTGGATTCCTCCCACCCAACTCCACATAGGAGATGATTGTCTTTGCTTTCTTCATAGTTAGGGGAAAGACAGAGGCATCTCTTGAGGGTGGTTTGGCCCTGCTAACTCCAGACTCCTCTTCTGGACCCTGCAGCTAGGTGGGAAGTTTTCTGAAATGCATCTCCAAGCAGCTGATACTTTAAGAAAGACCCTCACTGGAAGTGAAACCAGTTTGTTAAGATGATTCAGAGAAGGATCATTTAAGTTGTGCCTCAAGCACCAGTAAAAGTTAAACTCACCATCAGAAAAGCAGAAACACTGTTTCTAAAGCGCAGTTTTTAGCTGGCACTTTTCTTCCCCCAGCAACAAAAGAGGGCAAAATATATTGCAGTATAACGTGTTTGCAATGCCTGTTTGTGGATATGCAAAGCTCTGCCTTCTCTCCCAGATCATCATTAGAAAACCCTCACTTGGTACCAAAAGAGCTGCATGCTTTCTGGATTTGCAAGGAGCAGAAAAGTATATCTGGGAGAATTTGTAAGGCTACAGGTTGCCTACTATGCGTGGCCTCTTTCACCAGTTTTATTATACATTTTTCCTCGGGTTCAACAAGTGAATTGAAATGCTCTAAAATAAGGAAAGCATATAAAATCTTAAACTGTTAGAGGCCTGATCCTCTTTCTATTGAAAACAATGCCAAAACTTCCACTGATACGCACGGCAGGCAATTCAACAGTAGAACAACCAGTGGTGTGTTTGTGGACACCCCACAAGCAGCACATGGGAGAGGGAGATCTCTCCCAAGATCCCAGACGGAAGAGTTGCATTTCCAGTAATACCAAAACACCCAAATATTAAGGGGAGCAAAGCTCCCTGAAACATTCAGCCAAGGGTGATCTGAGCTCCAGTAACAGCAACAGAGCCCTGACAGGTGAGCAACAGTGACTCTATTCAAATGTGGTTTTAAAGTGTATTTATACTTTATCAGTGATTTAAGATCTTAACTTTTGTATTTATTTAAAAAGCAGCAGCACTGTCAAACAGCTGACAATAAGAGTAAAATGCAGCTTTACTTCTTGAACATCTGGAAAAGGACAGGGGTAGGAGAATAGTTTGCTGACAACTGTAGAGCTAGCACAGATTTAGGACCCAGTGTTGCCAAACGCAAAGTCTCCCCAGGCAAGAGCAAAGGATTCTCAGCTGGATGTGTCCTCCGGGATGCAGCAAAGGACATCAGTCCCTCAAATTAATGATTCCCTTTCCTGGAAACCTACACTTCGTTATATTTATGGGAGCTTAAAGTTCATGCACAGTCCTGACAGGCTAGAAAGCTCATGCTGAATTCTTTCATCTGGGAGAAGTTTATGAGTTTTGTAAGATGGTCGAAAATGGGCAGAGTTCAGTTTATTTGCATTGAAGTCCCTTATAGACACAGTTCTCATTTATCTACACAGACATCCTAGTGAGCAGGTACATGGCAGGAGACCACATCGGGACTTCTTGGATGTGGACTTCAGCTGGAACAGGCCTCGTAGCAAAAGTGCTATGTTTCCAATGCTGCATTTTTGTACATAAATAACATGGTAACAAAACCAGGGATGCTCCTGCATGGAAAGTTTATCAGGCTAAACAGCTCACACAAAAAACCAGAGCTCTGAAGAAGCAGCAGCACAAATCCCTGCAGTATTGTTCAACAAAAACATCCTGAAGAAAAGACAAAGGCAAAGATCATCTGTAGCACACTGAGATCTCAAGTGAAATCCTACTCACCTTATTCAGGTGAAATGATTCTTCAGTTTCAGGTCTCACTCTTGGAGATGCTGGATGTATGGCTTCTTAGGGCTTACAAACCCTTAACAGTTCAAAGAAGATAACTGAAGGCTGTGTGTATTCAAATGAAGAGCTACTGAAATGTGGAACGTCAGGAACCATAAAAAGAACACAAATAAGGAATGAGTCACTCTAAAAGCCATTTCCAGTGGAAATTAAGGGTGAAATGTACCATACTGTGCTGTGAGTTTTGACAAGTATAAATGAAAAATGAAGTGAAACCACGTAGGTTTGTTGTGCTCTCTGAATATGTGAGGCTAATTCAGCTTTTCATTGTGTCCGCAGATTACATATGCCCTAGGTTGGCTTTTTTGGTTTGGTTTGTTTTCCCAGAAGGTGTAAGGAGAGTTCAATAACAATCTAAATCACTTGTAGTCTGTCTATTCTGTACAGTTTTCTATCCAAAGTTACTTATTCCAGCATAGGCAGGAATTAGCATTCGTTTTTAATGACTTAAAATGCCAGGTCTATAAAGTAAGTGGCTACTTATAGGCTACAATGTTTTAAACACCTTTCTGGGCCCTGCCCGCTGTGCTATGTCTATGCATACTTTTTTACTTACATCCCCTAAAGACCACTTCTATTTGGGACAGCGCATCAGCACAGGCTAACATGTTTTCATAAGCAGGGAAGAGGGAGGTCATAACATGTCTATGCTGCCAGCACCCTTGGGAGAGACTAAAGTAGCAATGCAAAAAAAAAAACAGAACAAGGAGGTGGAAAGGACTGCCATAAATCATCCAATTTAATCCCTGCCCTAAAGCAGGATCGGCTACTGTTATTTCTGGGCAAGGTTTGTCCAACTTGTCCTTAAAAATCTCCAATAGCAAAGCCTCTCCCGATGCCTGCACAATCCAGTCCAGCTTCTCCCCCTCTTTGCCACTCGGAAAGGTTTTCCCAATGCCTAACCTGGGCGAGCTTTGCCGCTCAGCTACCCGCAAACTGAGGGCTGCCGTACATACGGGTCTCCTTAAATCCTGTCTGTTTACGAGGGCAGACTGCTTGGGCTGCAGTCAAGTTAGGAAGATGGGATGCCTCACACGGAAGCCATTCCTGTTCCAGCAGGCAACATTAAATCCTGAATGAGCCTTTTCCCGTCCTCCTCAAAGGAACGAAATGCAGTTTTGCCTCCACTGCAGCTGTGGATCAACCCTGACTACCCATGATGGTAACACACCATTATCACCAGCCTTTGCTTCAGAAAGGGAGACAACTACAACCTATACCTCAAGGGAAGAGGAGCTAAAGGTGTCTCTACCCCACAAAGGCAAGCACAAGACAAAAATAGCCTCTGTGGCACCAACCCAAGCTCCTCACAGCACAGCCGAGCACCAAGCAGAGACAGTCCTCAGCAGAATTCACGGGTTACCTCCATTCTGGATTCAACCTAGCAAAGCCCTGTGTGCCAGCCTTCACCCACTGCTGCCTTGGAGTTCCTTGGCCCGCACCACATTGGGGCTTCCAGACCCAGGTTACGTACAGTCTGCCTGCCGGCACGCCGGAGTCTCCTGGATGCTGCAGGCTCACCGCGTGTGCCCTGCGCGGCACACACAGGCTCCTGCCTGTCTCTGGCAGCCCTCCAGGAGCCACCGCTTTCTGACTGCGAAATGCTGGCAGGAGCCGACTGTCATTATCTGAGCATTTCACCTCTCGTGTTTCACTCTGCTCCTCTCTGAGAAAGAGGGGACGATTATCCGTTCCCCTTGGGGTTTGTAAGAAGCTCGAAGCCTGCCAGGTGCTGAATTCACACGCCCGAGGTGCTGCAAGCCCTTCGTGCGGCTGCCACCGGAGTATTTTACAAGTGACTCCTGGCTCTAATTCAGAAGTGGTTTCCTGCTCCGCCAGCTGGCTGCAGAAACAACGCTCAACAACATTTTCACGAGCTTGTTACCACCGAGATAAAAACCAAGAGAGACGGAAGACTCTCAGTGCCCTCCACCACCTGCCGGTGCCACCTCCATTACACGCAGCTGGCGCGGCACTGCAGGGCAGCAATGCCACCTGCAAAGCAGGCTGGTGCCCGGGGCTGAGCCGCAGCATCCTGGTGCTCGGAGGAGGGATTTCCCCAGTGCTCTTCCAAAATGTAGTGAAAGTGCACCTGAGAGGGTTTTTTTTTTTTGTAACACATGAAGAGTGCTTTTTTCCACTTGTTCTGATCCATCAAAAGGATGTTAAAAGAATGCTGTTAAAAATACTGAACTTCTGGTCAAAAGGAAGGCATATGAGAAGGAAAACCATTTTCAAGAAGCCATGTTCTTGAAAACAGGAGCCCCCCCCGCCTCTCTTGCCAGTACTGCACACCCCAGGAACGCTGTTATCACAGCACCTTCACTCGGGGTGCACTGCCCAGTCATTCAACTTGTTAACCTTCACAGACAGCTTCTTGGCTATTTCAATTGTTCACATGCCATTTCAGCAATCATAGGTTATTACAGATAAATCCTGCCCTGACTTCAGAAAAAACTCCCTGAAAGAACTGCTTTGTTGAATGAAGCATCATTTCTGCAATGTCACTTATGCCTGCCTTGAAAGCTGCTTCCAGAGATTTCCCTCCTAGGTGATTATTTTCTCACTCATTTAGCCCCTGTTGCAGAATTTGCGAGGGCATCTTAAAGCAGAGAAGCAGCTTGCAAGATTTTGCCTAACGTAGTTATTACTTCTCAGAGATTGATAGTGTGCACAGCATTCTCAAGAAGCTGATCCATGTGAAACTTTCATGTGCTTGTTGTTACCTTTGTGTTCCTTCCTGGCTTGGGCTTGTCCCACACATTTGATGGAAGGCTCCCTGAAGCATAGGCTGCTGCTCAGCCATGCCACTGGCAGGGACTGGTTCCAGTCGCAGATGCAACCAAACCAAAAATAACCATGTACAAAACTTCACTTAGGACAGGTCTGAAGAGAGAATCTCGGCCAGTTATTTATTTCTTGGCACTGCTGATTGCCAAGACTTTAGTTTCAATATGGGGTGAAGATTCAAAGCAGAGAAGCAGAACTCCTGACACCAGTGGGATTAGATATAAATACATTCACTCTAAACCCAATAAGCCTGGGACATCCTATATCCCAAATTGATTTTGCATCTTTCCTTCTCAGTATATCATCTTCAAGTGGTAGATATTTGGCATGCATCTACGGAAAAGCCAGGTGATACATTAATCAAAAGCTTCTGCGACAGTACAGGCACACGTAGGACAGTGCATTGCACTGGAAAACCCCGCATGTCCCAGCACAGCGCACCTAAGAGATCACTTGGAAAAGAACAGTTAGCCAAAGATTTACTGAAGTTGTAAAACCAAGATAAGCAACATCATTCTCCAGAGAAGGCCAGAAGACAGCCTTCAGCAGAGAGTACCTCCCACTCATAGCAAAAGCTAAAGCAGGCTACACGCTGCAGTCGGTCACTAATACACACACAAGGCTGGTTTCCAATTTCACTGGATACCCCAGGGGATGCCACCTGATGCCATCCACCACGCAGAGGCTTATTTTATAAGGCTGCATAGATGCGCACTCATCGGAGCTGCCGCCCAGCTCTGCGGCACAGAGGGAGGCTGCAGGGTCAGTTCCCCACCTCCCTGCACAGTTCCCTCGCAAACGCTGCTGGTACAGTCGGCGGAAACTCCAGCTCACCCTATAAAGTGCATATACCTGTGATGCAGCCAGGTGCACCCCACCATGCACTGGAGGTTGGTGTTTTCAGGACGGGGCTGCATTTATGACCATGCACTGGTCTCTCTAGGAACGTGCTGAGCATGCTGGGGTAAAATGTGGAAGCCTGGGAGCAATGGCGAGGGTCCTACGTTCTCACAGAACCTGCCCTTATGCAGCAGAAACGCATTATCCCCTGGGCCTTGGCAAACAGAAATCCCAAACTATTTACCATTCTAATGAATTACGATAGTTCTTCTCCCTTTCCTTTCCCTGACCTCACTACACACTAAGGTGAGCAGAGAGTCCCAATGCCATCCCATCACCTGCTTCCCATCTGGCTGCACTACACCCCAAAAGGCTACGCGAGCAACTGGACTAAGAGCCACTGTAGTTCTAGGAAAGATGTTCAACCTGCAGAAAAGGTGACCGAGTACTCAGACATAAGGGATGCACCATCTGTATGATAGAGAGGGACTTAAAGTGCAGCAGGGAGCACTAAGACTGGACATTTAGAGAAAGCTTCATTTAAGGTTCCTTACACCACGTCATTTTCCAGTCACTAAAGATGGAGAAAGAAAGGAGAAAGAAAAATAAGCCAAGGAAAAAAAAGGAACGGGGGGAAAAAAAAAAGACAAGTTTTAAAGGTTCAAAAACTAATTATCACAACTTTATCCAGGGCTGGGACACTACGTATCATCTTGCTTTATTTCCCTGATGCCAGGAGCCTTTTAGTCCAGAGGATGCACCAAAAGTGATGTCTCCATTTTTCGGTGGAAACCTGCCAGGGAAGCAAACAAAAAAACCCATGCATACATCTATAATAGGTTGTGGTGAGCATGAAACAATAATAGCAAGCCAGGGAACCTTCACATTTTGCAGGAATGGAACTTCCATTCCCTTACACAAGTTAAATATGTCATTCAAAAGGATCTTCTCATGGGAAAAAGTAAGCAATCAGAAATGGAAATAAAGTGGTCAGAGCTGATTATCTTGCCAACTTGAGATGCCTTCAGACATTGGTGTGGGGCAGGGGAGCCTGGCAAAACAAAGTATTTGAGTATAAATGCAAACCACGCCATTTTGAAACAAAGGTTGATTTCTTATGCATTCAATGATAAATATGCATGTGTACGTATATACACATAGACACACACACACTTATAACCAGCTGACTACAGTAAGGGTTTAAGAGGGAAGGAAATGCAATGTCCATATTGCATTACCCCCCAAAGAAAGTGAGAAAGGACAGGAGGAATTGAATTGCTTTTTCAAAACCACATTTGTGTTGTATGATTTTTGTGGAGAATTTCAGGATTTTGTAATTTTTGGGAGCATATGCAGACTAAACATTGACACTCCACAAATAAACCCTAAACAAAACCAAAAGCATTATCTGAAGTCTATTATAAATAATGCACATCAAATTTTATTTTTTTTAAAAGAATAAATGAGCTTGGTATAAGTGTGGTTGTATTCAGACTCACCTGTGGGCACGCTTCCCCCTCTTTTAAATTTACATATCTTGATGTCTTCAAATCCACTTTGACAGCTCCATCTAGATGAATAGATAAAATACACTGACCTCTCCTACTCGAATTAACAGAGGATATATTAAATAGCATCTGTGGGAGGCCCCTTCAGAAGGGGCATGCCAGAGACACATATTTTATCCAAACCTACTCCATTTAAAAAGGGCAAACAATCCCAGGGGGACTGGGGAGGGCAGGGACTATCTGCGATGCTAACCAATAGCTTTAAATATAGTCTATTTTCTTCAAATGTAGCTGGCATCAAATGTATTTATGTATGTAGAAAGTTCAGTGCAGTAGGAACAGATATTTTTGGGTTGCGGAAAGGTCAGAGGAATGCAAGACAAGCACTGGCATTCCAAGGCTCTTGTAAGGATGCTAAACTTGACAAGGCTTTTCAGGAAAACGCATTTTTAGTAAAGAGATGCTGGTAGGTGGCTCCATAATGATTACACGTATTAAGTAAAGAACTGCACTTGTTGATCAGCAATATGGCTTTACTACTGCTTGGAGCTGAGGTGTTGGGAATCTTTTTCATAACAAACAAACAAAAAAAAAAAACCAGGATTTTTTGCCTTTAGGGTTTGGGGTTTTTTTGTTTGGGTTTTTGGGGGGGAGAGTGTGGGGTTTTTTAAAGTTAAATGAAACCATATTTTAACATACCTGTGCAAATAAAGAAGTGATAATTTTCTGTTGCCCTCTTGAAAAGCAAATGAAAAAAAAGCTTTAATGGCAGTGAATGACATAGTCAAGCTAAGTAACTAAGGCTTCATGTGGAAATGAGATACCATGGGAAGGGGGGTGTACCAGGCTGCCCCTTTTTAGTTCGGAGCATAGTTGGAGTTCAGCCTCCTGCCACTCTGGAGGAAACCTGCCATACTCAAAGCGTCCAAAGAAGCCCCAGCCAGGACCTGCTGCACACGCACCCTGCCCACCGCTCCTGTGGCGTTTGGGTCTTAGAAGCTCTCAGCCAGGGCCACAGGCACCGAGGCTCCAAAGTATTTCCAGCAGCACCAGAGCTGCAGGCACGCTTTGGAAGCACAGTGCTTCAGACACGCTGCTACCTCTAACCCCCTCTGGGTGCAGGAGCTAACTTCTTCTGCTCCCCATGCAAGGAGAATATTTAGCCATGCCATCCATGTTTGCGGTTTCTCTACTGTTGGTAAGTGCAACAGAATAAAAAGGGCAAAAGCACACTAATCTCTTTATTTACTCTAGCAGCTTTCTCTTGTCTGCTGCGCTGCCTGCCTTCCCTCAGGTCCAGCTGCATGTTCAAACTAAAGAAATCGGATGGACTTTGCTCTTGTTGGCAATCTTAAAGTAAGTACATATGTTGCTTACCCCTTCATGGACGCACAACACTGACTCCAGCACTGCCGCCACCGCTTTCAAAGATAGACTCCACATGGCCAAGCTGAGTCCAGAAGATAAACCCAGCGAGGTTCTCAGCAGCGCCACGGAAGTCCTAGCAAGCTGCTTAAATTGTATCTGCTCTCAGCATCCTCCCAGGGGCTGCTAAGTCACAGTGGCTTCCTGGAGCATGGCTGCTCCCAGAACAGGTCCTCCCAGAGGGCACAGCCAACACTGCCACCCTACTTAGCAGACGAAGAGTCTTGCGATGAGGGAGATCCCAGCTGACCACTTATGCAGGTGTTTTCGTCACACAACATGGTACCATTTGCCCAGTTAGAGAGCAGTTACATGTAGGGTTGCATACAAGTGAGGTTCAGCATAGACCTTCTGCTCCGTCAGACACAGCGCCCAAGAGCCTCCTCTTTTTTGAATCGGTTGTTGAAGGACTCAAGTTGTGTGCCCTTGCATTTCAAGTAAACTCAGCCTTTTCCTGTAACCACTTCCAGGGCTGAGCAGATACTTTTTATGGAAGTCTGAAAGGATCCGGTATTTTTCCAGACTTTTTACAACTAAGTTTAGATTGATGGATCTATCTGGCTTCCTGGTGCCCTTCCAAGATTAATTACATAGCAACCCTCACACCCCAGTTAGGATGTTTGTGACTCACATTTCTGAACACATGAACATGCGCTGGAATAGAGTTCTGCTAAAGGCCATGCAGCCTGGGATGCAGCAAACCATTATCGGACAGCTTTAGGTCTATTAAACAGAAATAAAGTAATAAAGGAGAGCTGAGGGAAATGAAACTTCGTGTCACCTGTCTCTTGAGCTAATCGGAAAGAGGTTGATAGTCTGCTCTACCTTACATAAACCCAAGGAACGGAGAGTTAATACTGACCACCAAACCGCACAACTGTAAACACAATGGAAGATTGAGGAGCTCAGTCTTTACCTTTGAAAGGATCTAGGACATTGTCGGTACTCTTGATCTCTCCCATGATCTTCTTGCAGTCCAACTATCACTGTGGCTTTTGATCTTTTACTGAACATCTAAAGTTTCTGAAGCTTAACAGGAAGTGCCCTGTGGCCCACGGTATGTGAAGACAGATGAAGCAGATATTCTCCAAGTCTGAATTTAATGTCTATTGCTTTGTTTTCTGCAGTTATAGAAGACTGCACCCTGTGACGCAGCTGGTTTCTTTCAGTCCTACGCTTCTATGAGTGAAATCTTGATAAAATGAAGTTAAGAGATTTAGCAATCAATCACCTTTTACTTATGCCAAGGTGATACAGATAGGTCTGTCAAAAATAACTGTCCATGAGTCAGTGCATATAATCATGCCTGCTATGACTAAAGAATCATCATCCTTCATAATCTCTGGAAGACAAATCTCAATTAACAGTGAATGCAGCTGTTTTTTGGAGTTCAAGAGCAAAGAGGCTATGAGGGTTAGCGCATCAATGAAGCGCGATAATTGTCTCACTGTGCTTATTATCTAGCCCCTAAAGAAAGTGAGAACAGTTAGCTAGTTAACAAGCAGTGATAAGCTGTCAGAGCAATTTTGTGCACTAGAGGAGACAGAATTCTTCTCTACAATACTGATCCTGCAGGAAAACGAAATTTCAGTCAGCTAGGTGCCTAGTGCATAATGGTCCAAGAGCAAAGGGGAGACACTTTAGCTTTACATAGGGTCAGAAAAATGAGAGGTTCCAACCCAAACTCTTCACAACGACACACCACAGCCTTCTTTGTGTCTATGGTCTGCATAGGTCGAAGATAGTCTCTACCTGCTGTTTAGCTCAGGCTACAATTACTTGTGTTTTGATTTCCTGAAGTCAACACGACAAGCTGTTGCCCATTGGGGAGCGTGGCATTCCTCAGGCCAGGCTACAAGTGGCTGTGACGAATATTGGAAGTTGACGCTACCCCACAACTAAGGCTCATTCTTAATCCATCTGCACTGAAACACCTTGAGAACGTGCAACCACCCAGTTCCCTGCCTTGATTCACAGCCCCATCTCTTACAGCTCCAGCCCTGACACACGCCCTCTACACACCTGAGCCCTGCTCACCTCCTTTCCCCTTCCAATCATTCCTGTTCCCTGGTCTGCCTGACCAAGCACATTGCCCCTTGCCATGCTGACACCATCCTTCCCTTCGCTGTAGATGGACACCTCCTCAGCTTGCTTTGCTTCATGGCTTCATGCTGGTCTCAGCTGTGGCAGATGATATCCACCTTCACTGCAAGTTCAGTCCAAGCTTCATTGCTAGGCTTGACTGGTTATAACAATCCCAAACACGCATTTACCAGCTGAGGAGCCAAGAGGTATTAACCCCTGCTTCACTAGCACTGACCAGTACCATGTGCTCCCACACAAAACGATGCAGTCACACAGCAGCATCCAGCACTGCCCTCTCCACTGTGGGCATCTTCATACACTGCCCAGGAAGCAGCTCTGCTAGCAGACAGGCATGGCATTGTTTCAAGATACTTGAAAAGGAACACCAATGAATAAAAGTGAAGAAAATCAGAAGTACATCTATAGGTGAAAACCCTTGTTCCACAACAGGAAAGTCAATACAAGTGAAGATTCTGGCTCCAGAATCCAAATATTGTCATGTTGAGCAAGCAGATTTGTTTCAGAGGAGGCCCAGTGTCTGAAACCCTTACCAACTTCACCAATTTCGCCAGGTAAAACACAAAAATAAGTACTAGTAACAGTGACATTCTAAGTAGAGATTGTTAATATTAACACAGCAGCTATGTAGAATACGTAAAAATAGGAACCTTTCTGAGGTATGAATGCTGCCTCTCTTCCAGCTGAAGAAAAGACTGATACGCACATGGTTTTGATGCCTGCATTATTTTTTAAGAACCTTCCGTCCAAAAGAAACAGAGACTTTGCAGGTGTAGTCCTCAGCCCTGCAGCTGCCCAGCACAGGGAATTTCTTACAGATTTCAAATGAGAATAAGGCAATTTAAGGTGCTAGAATAGACCAGAAATGAACACCTTGTGGCAGCCCTTTTTGAAATCTTTGCCATTTGCAGTGGCAAGGCCAGGAATCTCTTCTTCTTATGGAGAAGTGGAGCAATGCCTTTGGAAGGCTTTTTTTCTCCTTAAGATGCAGAAGCATGGAGCTTTCTTGGGTTTTTTTGGAGGGGGGCAGACTTGGCTGAAGATGTACCCACCTCAAATCTTAAGCAACCAGGAAATTTCTTCCTGCAAGGACCGTCCTTCTCTCACAGAGTCTTCTGCAAGATAAGTGCTGTAAAAAATAGGTTTGGCTTCATACTTAAGAGACCTGAAATAGGAAACATGGCCTTGCATTGACTTGAGTGTACTAAACTTTCCTACTTTCAAACCCATTTTGCCCTATTTTCATACATCTGTGGAAAAAAGAAGGTAGTCTGTAAACATCTTTTTCATCACCTAGATCATACGGGTTGTAAAATTGAGTCTGAAGACCACTTAACATCTGACGGTTCTGCACTCTTGCACATATAGCTTCCTCTGGTTAACTGCATATTTTCCTGAACTTACAGGTAAGATTAAAAAAATATAATCATCACTGTTAATTATATATGAGGTCCTGGAAACAGCAGCAGAAGTTAAATGCCGCAACAGAAAACAAAGGAAAAAGAAAATTCACAAATTTTACACCTTACAAGAGTTTGGATTCAATAGAAGTTTATACTTTTGTTTTCTTCCTCTAGAGTCAAAAAAGCAATTAACATTTTTAAGTACACAATTTAAAAAATAGTGTTTTATGATTGACATGTTTTCAATTTCCTAAATAGCTTTAGCAAAATCAAATACAATTCCTACAGTTACAGCAGTTCAGCATTTATGTGAAGATATTTATATTGTAGTGCTCATAAGTTACACTCTCCACTTCCCAGAATGGCCCTCTTTCATCACATAATTGATTTAAGTGTCATTTGTGAAATGTGTTGTACTCAGATGCATACCTGTTTTAGGATTCTAGCCAAGTTCTTCTACGGGGCTTTTACAGGGATAAATCAGGGGTTTAGATCTATGGCATTTTCTTAACAGGAATGTAGATGCAGTTTCTCATTGGAAAGACAGGCCCACTTCCAAATTAGCCCAATTGACGATAGCCTAATGAGAGGCAACATGATCTATACCACACAGTTTGTGTTACGTAAATCCTAATGTGGTGCTAAAACAACAGTGAAAAAATATGTTTGGCTAGAGGCAAAAATTCAGCTCTCTTTCCTTCCGCTTCTTTGACTTAATGAAGAGACACACACATAACTAATTGTTTCGGCAGGCCAGCAGGCTGTCTTTGCTTAATAATACCATCAGGAATTCCACAAGGTTTCAGCTTCTAATATTAAGGATCTTCAACATATGCTTTTTAAAAGTGAACCTCAGGATTATTTTCCTTTTCAAAAGATGCTTTTTCTCTCACTTCCTCCCGCTAGTTGCTGCATCAGGCATAACAATACACAAATATGCAGCATGCAGTCCGAACTGGGCACTTGTCTGTCACAGGAAAACTTAATACTTACAGAGCACTCTGCTAACAAAAGGATATTTGGAGCAACTCTGAGTTCACAAATAATAGAAAACTACCTTCCCATACGCCTGCTTCAGGCTTGCCACATACATCCGTCTGAATTTGCTCAAAGGCACGATGGCTCTTCACTTTACAGGTCTGAGTTGTGAATATGCAGCAAAATTCCAGTAAACACCAAATTGGCTCATATTTGTTCTTCTTCACACTTAATTAGATTCCTCTTTTTGGCTAGTTCAACACTCTTTCTAGATCTAGCAATCCATAACAAAGCAACAGGCAGACAAGCATTTGAAAGATGGCTGGCTTTTGTCTTGGAGTCCACTTTTTTTTTTTTTAAATAATCATCTAAAATTTAAAGAAATGATACTACTGCCATAATCCAACTAGTTTCCTCCCCTATCTGTTTTATGCAGTATAAAATATAGCAGAAAATATAATTATCAGCTTCCTACTAGTGGCTGACATTTTGGTTAGAATAGGGGTAGGGGTGGCAGGCAACCAGAGATCTAAATGTGTAACCAGTAAGGATGTTAACATGCTCAGTCTAAAACCGCAGCTTCCCAAACATCTGCTTAGCAGCCTAACTTTCTATAGTAAGAGATTCACTGAGCCAGAGAGGAACTATGCATGAACACAGAGCCCTACAGTATTGGCCTGGATGTCAGCTTGAATGGGGCAGGCTCAGAATCAGATCACTCCCAACAGCTTTTCTTCCCCTTCAATGTGCATAAAGTCTCTGATCCAGTGAACACCTAATTCTTTTAGTCAAACTGGAAGTTCTACTGATACTTTAGCAAATGCATCACTATTCTACAGCCTTGGTGTTACGGTATGCTTCACAGGAGAAAAAATTGATGGTTCAAACTCTATCAAGCAGAGGTCACAAACAAACAAATTCACAGTCTTACACATCATTAGCCAGTGTTCCCACCTCTAGACTAGAGTAGCATTGAGTCAGCTCACAATCCTTCTCCTGATATTGCTCCAATGTCAAAAGACAGCAGCAATCTTCAGGAAACGATTGCAGGATAAGAAACACTGCAAAAAAGTGCCTCCAGACATAGATAGGGTAAGACGATTAGGACCAAAGAAGGGTGGAATCTAAGACAGAGCCTTGCCATCTGCACTCCATGTTCACTTGTAAAGGCAGCTCCACGACCAACGTATTTACTTTATGCTTGGCATGACTGTTTTTGTCATTCTTTATAGGCACTGAATGTAACTAATACACAACACAAAGCCCTTGTACATAATTTTGGATTCTGATAGCGAGCTTGACGTAAAATTTTAGGAGGTGTGATACTCACAGCAGTGCTGTGAATTCTGTCTTGGATTAGAGTTTCTTCTATCACAGCCTCCAGAAAATCTAAAGACGTGGTTGCTACAGCCATGCTAGCAGATGACATGATCTGAAATGACTGCCACTTCATAGCCTCAAAGACCTCCTGCACCTTACAAAGGAACATAGCCCAAAAAATATTGCAAGGAATAAGAAAAAGTTATGCTGGTGAGCATGTTCATGGGAAACCAATTTGCATATCAAAGTGAAAAGGCATCTTCTGATCAAAGTTTCTCTCATTGCTGGACCACCTTGTACACAGGGTCTCCAACTTGAATTGTTCCAGTTTTGTCAATGGCAAAGTATCTTCCAAAGAGAGGGCTGGATTTGTATATGTGTCGCTCAGATGGATCACATAAGCGGTAACTGCAGAGAGAGAGCATTTCTTTACAATCAGTGGTAGCAAATTCTAAACATCAAAATATCAGTGATGAGGGAGAGGACATATGAATAGTGATGCCCTGTTCTGGTCACCATACTAGACTAAAAACTAAATAAATTTTATAATTAAGAGAAACAAGCAGTTCAAATGGAGGAAAAAAGGCTGACTGTATTCACACATCTATGTATAATACACATACAAAAGACTTTAGAAAAAGAAATGCCAATGTTGCAAAGTTAGGCCTTTAAATACCTTAAATACCTGTTACCCCAGGCATTCACCCTAGCAGAGATGAAAGAGACAGGGAATGTAAAGTTTGCAAGAAAGAAGAGAGAACTTCCTGAATTTTCTTACCATATAGAATTGCAGAAAGTAGAATGGAAGCCAATATACACAGACCTTTACACTGCATTATTATGTCCCACACATACTTCAAACCACTTTTAAAACACTAGTCTAACATCTGTTGGGATCTAGCCTAAATCCACTCCCACAGCTTAAGAAGCCCTGGTATTTTTACAACCTTTTCAATGTTTCCAGGGGCTCCTTCCTGTCCAGGACCCCAGTGTCTGGGTTAACAGTTGTTAAAATACACCTGCAATGACAGACAGTGTCAAATCAGTAACGGCTTCTTATCATAAATCTCTATACATCTATATGAAATAACGGTCTCAAATATTTACCTGGCACAACACACTGTCCCTTTCATCTCCACATCGCCAATAAGAATCTCCTCCCAGGTGTCCTGAGGGAAGGTAAACATTATGCACAGATTAGACATATCCACATGCAACCATTTTTCCAGGAGTGGCACAGTCATTCCTAGAAGAAGCAGTACCATTCCAGATGATCACCTTTACTTGTACCTTCAAAATAAGTACAGTTATATTATGGTACTATTTTAATGAAAACCCTACAGTCACTGCATTCATCCAATTCAGGACCCGCTAGAAATTATATCTGGAAAGAAAGATACACAAGTAATAAATCCCGTTCTGCAGCGTGCACTTGTCTGAACCTAAAGCAAGCTTATTCTTACTGTATGTGTGATAATCTGATCTGTGACCTCCGGTAAGTAATCATTTTTGCAGAAAGGAAATTTTTAGTGGAAGTAAGTTTTCACTTCTCGTCTACACAAGCTGCCTATTGCAATCCCTCTTGGAAGACAAAAACCCATTGCCACTTTAGGAACTTCTTAGATTTGGGAAATTATCAGATCTATCCAGAGCAAATTCTTTGGAAAATGGCAACATGACGTAAAAACATGTAAAGGCCACCATTACCAGTTCACTTCATCACCAGATACCTTCCTCGTGTTTTTTAAACTACCAGAATATTGTCAGAGATGCAGTGATAGACTGCAGTATTGCAAGGGTCAGTTTTACTCTTGTGCCAAAGGCTACAAAACATCACACTGTCAATTTACAAATTGTTCATTTGTATCATTAATTGATCAATTATAGCATGCATAGCTTTCCCTACTTTACACTTAAAGATGAGCTTTCAGTAGCAAGCCTGTCGTTTAAATACACTTATCCTTTGCTAAGCTAAATAAGCATTCACAGACCTGTCTCCTCCCTCAATGTTTCACATTCACTGACGTGAGCAGAAGCTGTATCTCTCTGGAGTCCAGTTGTAAAAACCATAGAATAGCAGCTTTCCTCATCCTTGTAGGCACCATCACACAAGGAAACTGAGTTACAAAGAAACATAACCAAGCCTTCAAAAAGACATTTAAGACAGTTATTTTACCTCCTCAAAAGCACTGCAATCTGTCACAAGAATATTTGGCCTGAAGTTCTGTATCTTCACTTTCTTCTCCAGCCTGGTATTTAAATCTTCCAGTGAAGCTTCTGAGAGGATCAAGACTGGGCTACAGTCAGGATAGGCAACCTACATAAACACAACCAAATCCTAAGGCTGCTGTTAAGAGCACGGGAGGAAAGTTACTGAATGGCAAAAGGACAGATATGTTGGAACCAGTGGCCACATATTAGCCTGACTGTTAGGCTGCTGCATTCAGGTTTTAATTTTCCTGGAAGTAGGTTAACAAGAAAAAAAAAATGCCCTTTTCTATTTCAGTAACCATGGCAAGTTTCATTTGCTCAAATTGTAAAACTAAACTTCTACTTATAGAATTAAATCAAAATTATATAAGCTACCACAACTTCTTACAAAATAATACTGTATGCATGTCCCAGACATTTATTATAGGTGTTACAGACAGAACTAAGTATATCAGTAAAACATGTTATGGTAAGTTATGAAAGGTACTTAAGATGTTTATGGACCTGTTGAACTTATCTGGTTGACTATAATCAACTAACTGGATTTTTTTATATAATGAATCTATCTTATTACAACACCAGAGGGAGTTTCACGTACAGAATAGCAATACTAAATTGCAACTGTCCATTCGTCAGTCTAAGGTTGCTTGGAAGTGAGAGGACTGCCATTTTAGCAAACAAGGCCAATGAACAGTATTAAAAGAAAAATCCTATATATGCTAGTTCCACAGAAAAAAAATGAGAAATTTTGGCAAGAATTTGAGTGTATAGCCCTCCTCCTGTCTTTCTCTTACGTTACCCTTCCCCCCGCCCCGCCTTGTACATGCCTTTACAACCAGAAGAAGATGAGTGCTGAAATAACTGTACAAACAATTTTCAGGCTAGGATTCCTGGATGTCACCCCTCCTAATCTGACATCCCTTTTGCTGAGACCTAGTCTTCTGCATTGGTCTCAGTGCCCTTACATAATAAATACATATCTATAAAAGTCCGTAATTGAATATACCTTCATCTCTTTGTACAACAACAAGCAAAACACTGAGAATAACATCACATCAGTAAGGCAAAGTACTCACAATTTGCATTTGCTTACAAAGCTTACACTTATCAGGTACAGTTCAAACCATCTTCACAAGAGAGTTGTTCAGACAAAAAGAAGGGCATCGGTGGCTCCAATGACATGAGGATGTTTGAGCACAGCATCTCCTGTGCTCCATTTCCCTACCTGCATTAACTTTATCTAATCACACACCTTCAAGCCTCTTCCCACAGAAAGGGAGATGAAACCTCTGTAACCTTCTTTGGATTTTAATTCCTAAGCCCACAACTATAGAGCCCTGGGTTAAGCATCATTCCTTTAAACAAAATAGGAGGTAACACAACTCATATCAGTACACTTCTAGACCTAACAAGGGATAGAGAACAGAGGTTTTCTATGCAACACAGATTACACCATCAAAACATCTTTAAAAATGTAACTTTTTTCTACTGACTGAGGCACAAAAGGAATGCTATTCTGCAACGTAATAGTTCCTCTTCAAATACCAGTATCAGCCTCTTTAGCTGTGAATGCTTAGAACAGATTTAAAGTAAAATTTAAGCAAGTCATCTCATCATAGAAAAGGAGAATATTCATGTGGTTTAAGTACATGACTACACACCTCGCTAAACTGGGCTCAGTCACCAATGACGGAATGGGCAGGTTTCGGTGGGTGGGTGGGAAATGGTTGAAAGGAAGTACTTCTGAGAAAAAGAACATTCATTTACCTCATCTGTGGTTCGGAAAAGGTTTATTATGTCCTTTGACTTTCTTGGCACCATGGAGGGCTCAAAGTGCACCAGTCGATATGGTTCTGAATTCAGGAAAGCGGTGATCCACTCAGCCACTTCATCTCCACAGTCCCTGCCTTGGATATCCAGTCCAAACACCCTGAAGAGTCACAAGACACATCAGCAAGTTAACTGGAAAGCTGAAGGCTCAAGGATGCTTATTATTCAAAGGCAAACATCTTGTTTTAATAGTAGTAGCAAGATACAGTAAACAAACCACCTGGATTATAATGAGGTGGAAGCTGGTTTCTGAATTTGGCACAGGGATCATTCCTAGTGTGCAATCTCCTTGCGGCCACCTTGTTTTGAAAGCTAAGTAACAAGGACGTGGCTGGACGACACCAGTTGGTGAAAGAATGAGCCATGAAATAGCCTTAAGGTGCCCAGATCTAACTGTCACATGAATGACCAGTAACAAACCTACCTGTTTGCCATACTTTCAAGCAAAAAAAGGGTCTACTCTTGCATTTGCATGCAACTACAACACCTAAAGATTTCTACCCAGAAATCAACTGAAAGGTAATTAATTTCAGAAAATGAATGATAGCTTGAAAGGATGTGGTTAGTTACTGTAATTGACATTTACAAATGTTATTAATTGTAAGTGTCCCTGACTGTTAAGTAAGCTTTCCTTCAGATTTTAGTGCTCTAAAAATTTAGCCAGAGCTGAGTGAAACTCTTAAGCTCAAACCTAGCCTATAGAATAGCTCAGTATCTTAAGAGAGGTTAAAGATTTATAATGGAAGCAAAGTCCACAGGACATAAAAAGCCACTGGCAGCAGAATACAAACAAGTTTACGCAGGGAACACTTTCCTGGCAAGAAAAGGTAAACCTCAACTCAACCTTTCAATAAACTTCAACACCAGTCATGAACAGTTTTACTACTCTCTTCACAGTAGCGATTTTGATCCAAATGCACTGCAGTTTCAGCTAGCTCTGCAATCATATCCTGGACAGCTTAAAGCATAGAGATGACCAGGCAGTTCATCTAGCCTGAGCCCAGCTCCTAGGAGCCCTCATCTGGGGGAGAGATGAATCATTAGGGTGCTGGCAGCAATATCCCTGCTCTGTTTGCTAGGATCCCTGTATCAACTCTGTGACACAGGCTGGGATTAAACACCATTGCCCCAGGCAGCATTCAACCACCTTTCTCTTCCCTCCATTCTCTCAGTCCCTGTGTGCCTTCTGGCTGGCAGGACAACAGAGGTGAGGGTGTTACAGCTTCCAACACTACTGTTTTCCACCCACAAAGCAGATCTATCCTGAGCACTCAGTGGTATAGGGATCCACGGGAACAGATCATGCAATTTAAGTATTGCAACACATACTAACAAAGGGCACAAATGAAGAATATGAGGCTTCTTAACCAGAGGGCTACAAAACCCCTCTAATATTTGCACAAATAGAAACTGTGCCTACACAATGGCTTCAGTCCTACATTTGACGCCCCCAAACACAGGATTTTTAAAAATACACATAAAATCTGCAACTGGACTCACCAGTTTTAAAGCTTAGTATCTGCACAGCCTTTTGCAGCCAGACGCAATATTGCATTGTCTGAGCTCCAAACTACCGCGCGCGAGCCAGCACCAATCTGAAGGCATCGTGCTTGCCCAGTGGCAGAATAAATACAAGTCTGTGCAGAGGGCCTTGCTGGCAGAGCGTACTGTGCAGTAAGACAGCTACTCCCACTCAGAAGCTGGAAGGGAAGAATCTAGGAGCAAAAGCCAAATCTTCGTTTGTCTGAATATAGTACTATTCCCAAATCTCATTCTTACGAATAGCTGAATGGATCAGAAAGAATCAGCCTTGAGCTGACAAATGGCAAATTGTTTAAGCACAGCAGAGTCATACAAAACCTCAGGATTCTTCCTGAGAAGTACAAGGCAACGTTTAACTATGGGTATTGTTAATTTCACATCCTATGACACCACTTACAATACCAGACAACTTGGTAATTTTTAAAGCCCATTTACATGCAGCTAACTTTTGCTTATTTGCATTCCCAAATTCTAGCAGTTTTAAATCCAGAGTGTGCAATAGTTTATTAAGGCAAAGAAAGGAAAAAAAATCAAGAGAAGAACAAATCACTGAGATCTAAAACTGGAAAATCCAAGATAATTTTTCATTACTGAAATGTATTTAGTCTATTTAAATATTTTTCTAATGGCACAACAAATTTTAGAAAAATAACATCTTGAAAACTGCATGGTTTTGTAGTGTATGTGTCACTGGCTAACATATAGGCATTACAGACAGATTTTTAAAAGACTGTCCTGTTTCTCCATGAGAAATGCTATCATTTGTAACTTGCACCTGCCTTGTATAAACAGAGATACTGAGCTATGCTGATCAAGGGTTTCCACAGCAACAGATTTATGCCAAAAGCTAGCAAATGCAGTTCCTTTGCAGCACTCTCTTAATTTTAATTATAGCAGCTGGTACATTAACCTTCTCTGCTATCCAAAGGAAAAACACTTATCGGTATCTTTGTAGGGGCTAACACCATTTACAGTTACTAAATAATCTTACATATTAATTGACATTTTAGCAGAGAAAAGGTTTTCTGCTTCCCCCTGGCAATTTTTCAGCATGGATTTCAATACATGGATAAAATAACTAGGCCTGCATTCATACAACAAAACTCCAGGCACGCAGCTAAATGACTATGTTTGTAACCCATTCACCTGAAACCCCTTTGAGGTAGCACCTACAGGGAATGACTTGCTCTCTGGGGATGCCCGCCTTTCCCCTGTGACCACAGAGTGAGCCTCAGGCAACCAAGTTTTTAATTTAGGCACCTCAGTTACAGACAGGGGTGAGGAATCTAAACTCCAACATCTCACCAATTCCAAACAGCCAGTGTGTATACAAAAATGCTGATGCATGTACTAGTGGTGACCAAGAAATACCAATATGCATGACTGAGGCTCTGAGATGCAACTGCTCACCTAAGAAAAAATGAAAACACTGGAAGTAAACACAAATGAGTAAACATGACATTCTATGAAGACTGAAGATCACAGTTCATTTGGCAGATGTATAATGTACGGTCTTTGAATATTGTGTCATCTTTTCCTGAGACTTGTTTTCACCAGTGTTTAGCAGATTAAAACTAGACTTTTTGTTATGACTATCAATCCTGGCCACCTGTACAACACATGGCAGAGAATTTCACAGAATCACAGAATAGTGTGGACTGGAAGGGACCTTTAACGATCATCTAGTCCAACCTCCCTGCCATGGGCATGGACATCTTCCACTAGATCAGGTTGTTCAAAGACCCATTCAACCTGGCCTTGAACGCTTCCAGTGATGAGGCATCCACAATTTCTCCGGGCAACCCATTCCAGTGTCTCACCACCCTCATTGTAAAAAATTTCTTCCTTGTGTCTAATCTAAACCTACCCTCTTTTAGTTTAAAACCATTGCCCCTTGTCCTGTCAGTACAGGCCTGGGTCTGAAGTCTCTCTCCATCATGCAGATGGGGAGACAGACTCCCACAGAAAAGAAGCAGAAGCACAGAACTTTCGCCCTCCAACTTCTGCATAAGAAAATGCAAACCATCACACTGTCTTGAAAAGCAAAGCATGCAAGTGAGGGAGAGTATTTAGAGAGATGAGAGGGAAAAATCCCCTTCTTCAGTACCTGCAGTTCTGCACGGGATTTTTCCTGGGGAGCTTTACAGGCAAGCAGAGCTGCTTCATTTCTGGGGCCTCCAAGATCAAGTGCCCATTTTCACAGCTGACAGAAATGAGGACCAGCCGCGGCTCCTGGCGAGCCGTAACCATGTGCCCATCTTCCTTGGTCACAAGCCAAAACCTGTAACGTGACGGGGGACAGGAACGCGTCAAACAACGTTAAAGGCCGACGCCGGGTTCAGGGTACGCCCGCAGCACTGCGGAGTGCCGGGCATGGCAGCACCAGCGCAACAGGCGCCTCTTCAAAGGCGCTGAAGAAAACATCTAACAAACGTGGAGCCAGAACCGCGGCCTGGCAGCAGGGCCCACCCCCGGCCTGCCCCGCTCGCCCCCGCCGTACCTGTCCCGCAGCTCCCCGCTCCGCAGCCCCATCGGTGTCACCTGCGCCCGCCGCACCGCCACCCCCCGGCACGACTTCACCGGGTACACGAAGAGGCCCAACACCGTCCCCACCCGCTGCAGCCGCCGGCGGCGGCTCCCCGCCGCCCGCCTCCGCCCGCCGGCCCAGCGCCAGGCCCCCAGCAGGGCGCCCAGCGCCAGCAGCGCCGCCGCCCCCCACAGCCAGCCCGGCCGCACCGCCCGCAGCGACAGGCCCACGGCGCCCCGCGCCCCGCTCATGGCGACTGGGCCGCGGCGGCAGCGGCGGCGGCGCAGGGCCTGAAGGGGCTGGGGCCGGGGGCGGGCCGCGGGCCGGCGGCCGCCCCCCTCCGGCCCCGCCGCTTAACGGACCTTGGTGCGGGCAGCGCCCCGGCGACCTGCAGGGGTTTCCCCCGCACCTGCCCGCTGCCCCAGGCCGAGGCCTCCGCGGGGCCCAGACCTGTGGTGGAAGAAGAGTGCGATCACAGCGTGGAAAATAAAAGAGAGCGTGCACGCTGTCACTTGACAAAATACAGGCAGCAAATGCGTTTCTTCTAATATCTGGGCTTTTATTAAAAGCAATGTTGCAGAAAAAGTATGAACTGTGTAGAAATACATGAGTACGTGAAATTCAGCCGTTTGGTTTGACTCGGAGAAGAAGGGGGGAAACAGGTGGCTGGAGGCGAAGAGCCGCAAGGTGTGGGGGGGCTGCAAATGGCAGTGCCTGAGGTTGGGGTGGGGGGTCCCATGCCGTTTGGCCGCCTTGGGGCGTCTGCCCGCGCCAGCTGCCTGGTACCAAACTCATGAGCCCCCCTCCGAGAGCTTCCCGCTTGTCGGCAGGGTCGTGGGGAAGTCACTTTGCGGGACGCCCGGCTGCCAGGCAAATATGACATCATAGAACAGGCTGGAGTGGCAAACGCTGCTGTCGTCACAGATCTCTCCTCACAGGCAAAGCAAGAGCCTTGGCTGTTGATTTCCCCCAGCTCCCCTGTTGAGGCTTGCAGGGATCTGAAGGCCGAACTCACAAACTGACATTTTTAGGATCAGTGTGCCAAGACCAAAGTCCCAGCAGGTGGAAAACGGGGAAGCTTGGCGTTGGCCATTTCTGAGAGATTCAGACAGCCCGGCCACGATGGATTACTGGAAGTACTACATCAACAGCATCCTGGCGGACAGGAACATTGAAGACGTGGCTATCGTGGGCGCCTCTGACAATAAGTGCGTGTGGGCGGCCAAGCCAGGAGGGCTCCTCGCAGCCATCTCGCCTCAAGAAGTGGGCTTGATCACAGGCCAGGATCGGAAAACATTCCTGCTAACAGGAATCACTGTAGCTGGCAAAAAGTGCAGTGTGATTCGTGACAGCCTGCTGGTGGATGCAGACAACGTGATGGATGTCAGAAGCAAAGGCAGTGACAGCAGATCCATCTGTATTGGCAAGACCCCCAAAGCCCTGATCTTCCTCATGGGTAATAAGGGAGTCCATGGAGGAGCCCTCAACCAAAAGGTCCATGATATGATTGTGGGCATGAAAGCATGAAGCAAATATGCCAAAGAGACAAACATCTTCTGTCTGAGCACAGAGGCACAGTCGTTGCTATAGCAGAGAAGGGAAATAAACCTGATTTTGTTGCAAATGTCTTTTCCTGCAGCTTTCAGGTCGGGGGGTGCTGGGCAGGCAGCAGTGCTGGGACACTAACAGTCTACCTGACCAGCTGTGGTGCAGAAGGGAGTAACATGTACATTCCTCATCAGGATGCTCGGTATTACCTGAGTGGTCTCCCAGCCATCTTGGGTAGTTGCTCCCTGTTGTTCTCATTTTACTGACTGATTTTGGGGTGAAGGTCTCTGATAACATTAGCTTCGGGAAAGGGCAGGAGGGAGGGCAATCCCTTTGCTCTCTTGTTCACCACTTTGCTGTTTAAATCACGCCCTAATGCCAGTCATGGTTTTTGAGACCTTTCTCTTTCTACAAGTAGGCCACAACACTAAGGATAAGCAGGACTTGTGTTTATTTTGAATTTGCCCCTGAAACAAGCCCAGTTTGTTCTGGATATTAACTGTTGATCAGCAGAGCCTTGTGCTGCTGTTGGACTCTGTGGGAGGCAAGTGCAGAGATAGTCTGCCGCCTGCTCACCTTCTGTATCATTTGAGACCCCTTCTTATGCTACTTTACTGAGCAAATTGGGTTTTTTATGAGATAAGTTACCTGTCTTGCGTCTGTGGCATGGGGATCTTCTGAAGGTTGCTTCCTTTCCATCCTGCTCAGTCACACTGTCTGGCCTCAAGATCACGGGTCCCTGTAAACCCCCAGGAGCCCCAGGAGGATGCGGAGCTGTGCCAAACACTGCAGACTTCCTCCTCCATTCACCCGTACAGCCCTCCTTTCCTGCTCCTGCTTGTAACCCTAAATGGCCAGTCTGAAATGAGGCAGAACTGGTGCGCTTGAGATGGGACCGATGCAAGGAAGACTCGAGGGGTATCTCCGGCAGGGCCGATCTCCTCACACGTGGGCTTTCCTTACTCTGTTACTCCTGGCAGCCGTGGCAGCTGCCTGGCAGTGAGCCTAAATCCACCACACGCCATTCTGCTGGAGCACAGATGGGCTGTGACCACTCGCCACGGTGAGGCACCCCACCCTCCATACCCCTCCATTGCACCAGGTAAATCATAGGTGCTAAACTGCTTGGTCTGGTTTGACCAGACCTCCCCCACCACCTTCAAATTGTTGAGCCACTGAGTCAAAAATAATTGCTCGTGATGACTTTATGACTCTGCCACAGACAAGAGACAAGAGCCAGCCCTGCTGAGCACACTGAGAGCCTTTGCGCACTCTTTGATAACCATTAATCTTCTCATTTAACATGGAGTCAATATTTTGTAATTTAATTGAATTCACACAGAGATCTTTAATCTGCAACTGCACCCACAGGAGCAGAAAAACGCTATAAGGGGAACCAGGCATCTAATGTATTATCAAATGTTCAACAAAACTGCAATGACTGCCTAATTAGTAAGCACTATCTGATAAGCAGTGCTTACAAGCATGAATCAAAACAAATTAACGTAAGTACTAAAGGGATAAAAACACAAACTGGTTTTAGAATCTAACAATAAAGCTATGCATCAAATGCAATAAATGAAAAAAATATATTTGTGCTGGCCACATGATTTTAAAAAAGCCTGGGCATTCCTGATGAACATTGATGCTTATTTTCACAAGCTTAAGGCAAAAATGAGTAACTATCTCCGGTGATTTCTCGAGCACTGGTAGTACTCTCCGCTGTGCAAATCACAAAATGCAGAAAGCTTTTGCCCTCTGAACTTCAGCCTACGAGGCATCAAAATGACAGGATTTGGAATAAGAGGAAAAAATTTTGGATGATTTACTGCTTGCTCCCTTCTTCTGGGTGCCAGAGAAAATAGGTCTGGAGTGTATATATACTTTACTAGCATGAGAATATGGAGAAGTGTGGACCTATATAGTGTGATGGTGGTGTGAATAGCTATAGCTTCTCCCTAGCTACACATTATAGGCAGCACAATGGTGTACAAAAGCAGATTCTTTCAGTTTGAAGGACTTGTTAACTAAATTCAGAAATAACTCACCTTTGCTAACAATTGCATATTAATTTAGAGAAAAAATTATTTCTAAATCCAAGAAGGACCTTAAGCTTTCATTCTGTAAATCTCTCAGCCTGGAGCCTAAGGAGAAAAAGCCCTGAAAAGCAGCTGTTACATTCAGCCCTGACTCTTCTTGGAGACCATGGTATGAAGGAGCTTGAAGAGGAATAACAGAAGGCGGCAGCATCTGCATAATCTCTCCTCTCCTGCTGTGATACTGGGAACGTAGAATTAGAAATAGCTGCAGAGAGCATGGTTGTGGCTTAACGTTTCAGCTCTAAGACTGCAGCCTTTGAGGAAAGCCCCCTTCACCCATACACCAGGCACCTCTCAAAAAGCTTCCAGTAAATAGCTTGACCAGCAGGTTTGTTTAATCCTCCATCCCAGGCACACCTGTGCTTGCTTAGGAGCCACCAACTCCTCCTGCTGTAAAGCAATGTGAATAGAGCCATTCAGACAAAGTGTAGGTACTGCTTTTGTTAAAATCCAAACACAGCCTCTTGTGTGACAGAACGGTATTTGCCGTAGCCAGAGCGGGCACGGTAAACCCGCACTTAAAAGGAAATGACTGTGTTTTCAATTGCTTATAACTTCATCAAACTTTCAGGACAGTTGTGCTGAAATTCTCCGCACCGGAGTCTTGCCTCGGGCTCCTTAAAACGTGTCTGGTCAGATGAAGGATTCGCAGTGTCAATCCCACAGCAAACTGGGGCCGGGCTGTCTCGGTCACAAAAGCAGTGTGTCTTGAAAAAGCATGGTGTCAGGTGTCAGCTCAGAAGTATCCACATGACAAATTTTCAGGTGGAACAAGTTTTATGGAAAAAGTAATGACATATCTGCCTTCAGATGCAGTGGGCAATTGGAGATAATTCTTCTAGAGGCAAACCTAGACTCTTGTAGCAGTGACTCAATCAGAGGTCTAAGATGAATGACGAGGAAAGAGTTGAAGAATTTTACTTGTTTCCACTAAAAAACCAAGTGACTGGATCTTGCAGGTCTTCAGTATGTGCACAGTGCTGTACTTTGGAAAGGCATAAAATACCACACTGAGGGGGAGACTTGGATGGACATCACAAAAAAATTCCCAGTGACAAAGACAGCAAAATGCTGGCCTAGATTAGGGGACAGTTTGTTAGGATGGAGCTAAATGTAGGCTGGCTTGTCTCAGTGAAGGAATAGGGTTAAATGCCCACACCAGGGATATGCCAGTTATTTTTCCAGTGACTCTCTGATAATTCAGCAAAAGGCAGGGATGAGCAGATGACACAGCCAAGTATGCAGTCATCCTATGCTGATTTCAACAAGATATGACAAAAATTATATTACACACACACACACAAATTATATCCTTCTTCTGAACTTAGAACAAACAATAAATTCAAAAGATTCCTTCATAGAGAGGAGGGGAAGATAAAAGCATTGCTGTTTCCTCTTAAAATCTTCAAGGAAATCAGAGTTCAGTGAGTCATGCACTAGAAATGAGCTCAGTGAAATTCATGTACGAAAAATCTGAGGCGAATAATTGGCAATGATAGAATTAAAAATAGTCATTAATGATAAATGCCTTTTATTGGAGCCAGAGCAATCAGATAAAGGGATCTTTTTTTGTGAGGCTTTTCCTACACAGAGAATCATAAATCAAAAGGCCAGGCAGGCTGGTAGGCTACTTCGTTCACTGTCCAGTCATATAGGAAGATGAATTGAAAATTGTCCTTTACTTCCAGTCAAATGCTCAACTTCAGTCTCCCTGAATTCACCAGGACAATACAGAAATGGTTGTTCCAGGCACATGTTTGGCCCACTATTAACTAACGCAGGCTAAGGACATTACAAGTTCTCTGCATGTTCTGTAATAGTCTGAATAGTCAGGATAGAGCTGGATGTCATCTGGGAGAGCAGGTAAGGACCAAAGGAGAGGCTTTGCTGGGGAGCAGTGCATTTATTCTGCAGCACAAGGACTAACACACTTCTGCAGCTATGGTTTAGCAGCCATCATGGGGGAGGATGGGATTCACCAAGGACAGGAAAGTCCCCACCCGAATTCAGGCACAGCTGAAAAAGCAATCTAATGCTAGCTTAGTGTCCCAGGAAAGGAAGGAGCAAGAATTCCTTTATGGGCAGCAGAAATAGAGGAATACAGAAAGCATGAGGAGGCAAGTACATACGGCATGCTGGAGCTGGGGTCCACGGCAACTCCTGGGGGAGGTCATTCCAGTCTGCCGACCTCCGTTCCTCCAGCGCTTGAAATTACACGTCCTGTCTTAAGCAGTTGTTATCTCTCCAGCAGAGGATGAGATTCAGAAACAAGAAGTGGCCGTGGCTCATCCCCTTCCCTCCAGTGAAGCATCCTTAATGAATGTTTTTAAGGCACAGCAAGAACCTCAGGGGAAAGTTTAATGCATTTTCACGTGTTGAAGGAAAAAAAAAAAAACAACACAAGAACAATGTTCCTGGGGCTTTACATTTTAAACACTTGCATACAGGAGGCTCAGGATTCAACTGGGTAGAAAACACTGGTATACGGAGACACACATTACACTGCTGGGACCCAACATCCTGAAGATGGGTCTGGACAAACCAGGAGGCCAGCCTAGGGGAGGGCAGGAAATCCCAGCAGGAGATGAGGCAGAACAACGAGGCAGGCTGACAAGGCTGGAAATCTGATTTTTTCCCAGGAGATGGCACTAAAGGACAATTGCCTTTCAGCCGGCACAGTGCAATGCAGCGGAAATTTTGCTGGGGGCCAAACTGTTCCTCAGGCAGTTTGCGCTGCCATCTTCGCAAGTTGCTCCTTGTTATCAGAAGCAAAGCTTTATTCTTAGCGTCTGTGCTTTAGCAAGGGTGAGGATATCAGTCTTTTACATCTCTATACAGTAGGTAAATATAAGCTTTCTGCTTATCATGGCAGGATCCCACTCGTAGCCTCAGAGTCACCCAGGCTGGAAGGACCCCAGGAGGTCTCTCCTCCAGCCCCCTGCTCACAGCAGGGTCAACACTGAATTCACACCAGGTTGCTGTCCACTTTGTACAGTCATGCCTTGAGAGCCTCCAGAGACAGACGCTCCCCAGCCTCCTGAAGTAACCTGTTCTCATGCTTAATTATCATATTAGTGGTTTTTTCCCCCTTGTATCTGGCTGGGAACTCCCCAGTTTCAATTTATGACCATGGCCTCGTGCTTGTCTGGCTGCGGACCTCAGTAAAAAGCCTGGCTCCGTCTTGTTGGCAACCCCTTCTTAGGTATTGAAAAGCTGCTGTGAGGTCCCTCCTAAGTCTTCCCTCCTCCAGCTGAACAAGCCCAGAGCCCTGAGCCTCTCCTCGTAGGCGACGCAGGATTCAGGAAGGAGCACCACCCTCTCGGACCTCAGGCTAGACTTCACCCTAAAACAGGCCTGGCAGCCTGATATGACTTCCTACAAGAAGGAAGGGGAGAATTTTATTCCTTTACTTTCTTTATAATTTAATTATCTCCATTAATCTACAAGCTCTTTAGGCTCTCTACTGCTCCTTGAAGAAAAAGGACACTCTGTACAGGTAACTGCAGCAGCTTGGTACTCATTTTAGGACCAGTTTTGTCTCAGACGAAGCCAGTGCCTAGCTAACAAGGGACTCAGGATACAGAAAAAGAGACAACTGGTTTTACAGCACCCCAACACAAAACCTGCCCCCTTGCCAGTCTTACAGACAGGCAGAGGACAGAAAGATCATTCATCCCTGAAGTGAACCTTGGCCTGGGACTGGCAAAGCCCTGGAAGTGCCTAAGTGACGTAGTGTGGTGTGGTACAGCTCTCCTCAGCTACAGCACTTCAAAGGCAAGCTGTGCAAGAGCGCTTCCTTGCTGCTAATGTTGCAGGACAAAGGACAATAGCTGTGAGTTCTCTGCCATTTCCTCAGAGCCTACGGTAAGCCAGAGTAGTAATTAAATGCTCTGGCAAAACCAGCAGAAATAAGCTTTATTCTGCTCTGTGACTCATTGAGCAGGCGCTAGGAATAGCCAGGGATTTAATTTAAAAGTGACTCGCCAGGCTGTCAGGTTAGTGGAGTTCATTCCTGAGAGAAGCTTGGACGAGTTGACTAGTTCTTGCCACTCTTGCCACTCTCGCACGTATTCAGCTTCCTGAACTTATTTATCCAGCTGTTTGTTATAAAGCATGGTGAAAGGCGGGTACAAATCTGAAGGGAACCAGGTAGCACAGTAGCACACCACTGAAAACAAAAAGCTGCGAGGTGAAGCCATGGGTAGAGGTGCCAAGCAAGTGCCTGAAGGGAGGAACATATTTCGCCCAGCTCAAACATCAAATCAAGCCTTGCCCTTGTACCTGCTGTACCGTAATATCCACCACATCCCGCCTTTGTCTATGACAGGGTCAAACGTCTGTTTTGTTCCTCAAAGGAACCAGGAGATAAGCTGCGGACAAGCCCGTTTTAATAAAAGAGCCTGCCTGAGCCCGTGGGTTGAAAGCTCTCCCTGCTGGGGTTGCCTCTCCCAGGCCAGCCTCGCCAAGAGCACATAAAGCCCGTGCAGAAGCCGAGAGTTAATCCCGGACTGCCCTCCTGGCTTGGCATGCTGTCAGGGCTGCCCCGGAGAGCCCAGCCTCCTCACCGTCACCTCCTCACCGTCACCGACGTCTCGCTCTCCTCTGAGTCACTTGCAGACTTCCAGCACAACGGCTCTGCTTCAGATGGAGGTTGCCATTTCTTCTCGGCTGAGCAGGATGATCTGCCACCCGATGCCGAGTTAGTCAGGGAATATTTCCTCATCTCTTATGTCACCGAGACAACATTTAGCAACAGCGCTGTAGGATCGGCCCTGTCGCACCTGTTTGCATCGTAGCTAAGCCAGACCTGGCACAGCAGGGATGCTGCCACGATTGACAGGAATCGCCATCCAATTTTATTGCCAAATAAACCTCACCCCTCAGATTCAGATTTTCTAGACACTGCTGTGTGAGCTGGGCTGGTGAAGAGAGTAGCAAACCCTCAGGCCAAGGCTTGGCCTCACAAATGCCCTCCACCAGCTGAGGAGCAAATTACTGCTCAAGGAGAACTGATAAGCAGCACTAATTGGTAGCCTCAGCGAGAACCATCAGTTCATTCTGAGGAAGGAAAATAGGCTGGCATGAATCACCAGCTGTTTTATAGCAACAGCATAGGTTACTTGCTTACTTTTTCTTTCTCTCTCCTCTTTCTTTCTTTGTTTTTGGTCTCTTTTAGAAACACCATTCGGCAGAAGCTGACTCGCCAATATGCATCAAGCTTTTCTTTTCTCAGGCTCACGCAGAAACACCATTTACATATCATTCGGATTCTGTATGGATGGCAACCAGGTTATTCCCTTAAAGTTGCACCAGGCGAGCAGAGACCATAGGTCAGCAGGCAAAAGTCAGTGGTAACCACTGTGCTAAGTGGTTCCACAAGCTAAAGTTCATGTTTACCTTTGTGGAAAGTCCCTGCACTGAATGGGTTGGACCCTGGGTGTTGCAATGAGGGAGCAGCCTTGCTCTTCAGAGGACACACGGACAAATAGATGGACACTCATTTCACACAGAAAAATGGAGACACAAATCCCCCCTGCATTGCTTTAGTCATTTAAAAAAAAGCTCTAATGATTCACACTGTGAAAGCACTGTAAAACACAGCGTGGTGTAACAAAATTTGAAGTTAATCCCAAAGTATGCAGGCTGGTGTGGCACACGGGTGTTAGGACAGCCCTGTTCTTACTGCGAAAGACACAGCAGTTATCAATACCCTCTGGCATGCTGGTGGGGCAGATCGGAGGCACAGGTCTGTCCCCACAAGGAAGCTCAAGAAAGCTCAAGCGAAACAACTAAAGGCATGAAATCAATGAGCGAAATCCCTTTGTGGCTATTCCTACCCCAACTCGTGCAGCCTTAGAACCTCTGCAGCCTCATCTCCACACCTTGCCGTTCCTGAGCATTTCCATGCAGTCTGGGCTACAACCGTGTCCTAGAAGAGCACTGAGGCCACAGGCAGAACAACACGGGGAAGTTTACACTGCAGCTTCCCCTCACTGTTTGGGCCACCGCTGAGAAAGTCCTCCTTTGTGTGCTTACTTATGTGTGTAGGTAAACACACAACATGGATCACATTACTTTTATTCACAGTCCAGTTAGAAAAGAGCATTAAAAAAAAATCCACCTTTATTTCATTTGTACATGTAAAAGAAATAGTGTGGT
This sequence comes from Gymnogyps californianus, assembly GCF_018139145.2. Taxonomy (NCBI): domain Eukaryota; kingdom Metazoa; phylum Chordata; class Aves; order Accipitriformes; family Cathartidae; genus Gymnogyps; species Gymnogyps californianus. Next base: position 21,731,138 of record NC_059473.1, read on the forward strand.
TTGCTAAGACATGCAAACCCCTTCATTCAAAAAAGGCAAAGAAAGCAAATGAACAGCATTTTTTTCCAGATAAGTCAACTCCTTGATTACAACACTACTATCAAAACTAGAAAGATCTGTAATACAGAGAAAGTGCTAGCAGGGAAATCATTTACTGCTACCACAAAAGACTGACAGAAAAAAAACCAAAACCCACAGAATTTTGAAGGCCCATAAACCCCCTTTTTCCTGTGTCATCAGTACAGGATTTATATCCCTGGAGGTGTGACACGGAAGCTGCTCCATCCGCACCACTGAGCTGAGCCATCTGATGTTGACATCCTCTAGCTACAACTTCCACATACGGAAATGAAGTAGCTGGCAGGTTATTTGGCCCCATTCTTATATAAAACGGTTGTACCTTCTTATACCAAACGCTGTATGTAGGTTTTTTTCAGATGCAGCTGCTAATCCATTTTTTTTCCTGGTGAACACCACAGAACTGGGTGTTCTCATGCCCCAGCTTCCAGAATCAGGTATGTCAGATATAAACTCCGTTCTCAGTAAAAAAATATATGCAGATTTCACAGCAGCAGAGGAAAAGTTTAAAGTATTAATCACAGTGAACCTTTAATGCCCCAAAATCAGAAGACAAAGACACCTCATTTTCTTTCTGGATTTTTACATCAGTCTTAAGATTTAAAGGCTCATTATGTCCAGTGTTTGAAATGAACAACCGTGATGCAGCAAAGCTCTCCGTGTCTCAGACCATAGTCCATTTACATCCAAGTATATTTTTAAGTATACTCATAATCTTAACCCTCTCGGGGGAGGAAGACCTCAGAAAACCAAAGACTACCTTTTCCTGATCCCTCGTTATCTGTTTCCTCCACTGCTTTGACAATTCCTCTCACTAGCCATACTCAGATCTCCACATCCCCAGCTGCCCTCCCGTCCTCTATTTTCCTTCATTTCTCTCTCCCTCATCTACTTGCTTTTCCATCCGTCCTTGGCTCCCTTCCACACACAGCACAAAGCTCTAGAAAACCAACTCATGTCCGAGAACAAACTTCAGCTCAATTAGTCGAAGATTATTTCCTTATCCTTGCATTTCTTCAACCCGATCTGATTTTATAAAGCGCTGGAAGTTTTTGCAGAGAAGAGCACTCAGTCCTGGGGAAGGGGCTGGGAGCTGGGACTGTTTGTCCAAGAGGTTTCTCAGATGCGGGCCTCAGATTTAATCCTAAGAAAGCAGCAATGGCCTCCCGTCCTCCCTGGTGGGGCGCGTGGAACTGCGCTAGCGGACGAAGGATGCCACCTGCGCTGCCACTCCAAAGGGAGCGGAATAGGCCGCCGCTAATCCTTGCAGACCGACCACCAAGTAGCGGCATCCCTTCTGCAGAGCTTTGCCGACATTCTGCGGAGAGAGACGGGAGAAGGGGATTAAAAAAAAAAAAAAAAAAAAGGAGAGGTGATGGAAAATACCTTCACATAAAATCATTCCGACAGCCAACGTTACCGACCCAGAAAATGAACTTCTCCCTCAGCTACTGAGGGCTCGAGCATGGAACAACATTTTACCACCTATTTTTATATAGAAATACACACCCACAGAGTATAGTTAAACCGAATGGATGCAGCCTCCGCAGGAAGCCAGGCTTTTACGTGGGCTTCTATTCGAGAATAAAATTAGTTTAAATTCACACCTAGTTTGTAGAAGTACGTGTCTCCCACACACACACATTCTAAGTATGTTAGTAACTCTTGAAAGTACATAAGCTGTTAAAACTGGTGCTGAACAAGAAGGCAGTACGTCACTGAGATCACTTTTATGGAAATTTCATTGCTTTTTGTCAAAACAAGATTTTTTTGGTCAAAATAAGAATGTTTTGACCCACTTTCACGTCTGTACATGTTTCAGAACTCATCTGTGTACTGCATTAGAGATAACATGCTACAGATTATTTAAACTAAAAACCATCTAATTTTAATTTCACTCTTGATAGTTTTTGCTCATATGGCTAGTCACGACTGGGGGATTAATACAATGTGGTCAGTTTGGGAGGAATATCAGAATTAATTGTTAGTAACACTTTATGGTTGTGTGGGACTAGATCAGAATTATCTCTTGTAATATGGAAAACACTGAAACAGAGGATATACTTTTAAATCGGTGAAATCCAGTCAATATCTATTATATTCCTAGGATTTCTTAAAGCTGGATTACAGTGGTACTGGCACATGAAAGCCTTCAGCTGTCATGATGTCACTACATAGCTGAATTCTGCTGTATTTACTCCTATGGAAACTTACTTGAAGAGAGTTAAAATGGCAAAATAAAAAGGCAGCTCGAGCCCGGGTGTAGAGCCTGAGGACGGAGGAGGAGACGCAGGGCCTTGCCTTCCCTTCCCTTCCCACATCTGCCCCTGTCCTAATATGTCACACTGGCAACTTCTTTCCTCCTTGCTGCACTGTGTGCAACTTACCTACCCGGACCTCCCCAACGCTTTCACGCGTTGTTCTTTACTGCCAAAGCCAAACTGGCAAACCTTCCCTGTGGGGATGTCGTCTGACCAATACAAAAGGGAATACGTAGTGTCCAAGAACTGGCCTGTGCTCTAAACGCTGTTATGAGGACCCTTATACCAACAGCACATATAGCGATGGCACCAACAGCAAAATTACGAACTGCTGCGATATAACCATGCTCACAAAACTACTCTGTATAAATCAAGCCTTACAGACTTGAGACTGCTTCATACTACATGTGTTTACTGTGACTTGGAAATCACAGTGTTGGAAACTCAAAATACCAAATCCATCATGAGAGTGAAATATTCTATTCATCTCTTTATGAAACAGCAGTATTTGTGAGGCAGCTCATGACTATGCTGTCATCTGTAAACTCTGTCAATTTTCAAAGTAAGTAACTTTGCCAAGCTAACTGGCATTTTCTGCATGTCAGACATAGCAAGCATATCTTTACCAAAATCATCATTTTTTAAAGAATGCAGTAGAAAGTCACGTCTCGTACCGACATCTGTAATCTCTCCAGCAGGATAAGATTCCCGACACCAGACAGGTTTTTCCTGCTAACACAGAAACTATTTTTTGCTACAAATATGCAAGACATACCTGAGCTGTATTTAAGTGACATGAACAAGGGAAAAATAATCGAATTCTTCCAAATAGCACTTTTGTAATCAAAGGCACCCGCCCTCCAGGGGGGGAAAAAAATAAACCACCAGACTGCAGGACTTGTGACTTTCCACACAGGAAAGCAAAAGAACAATTTTGATCCAAAACAGTTGTTACACAATGAAGAACATGTTGCATTTTTTTCTTTAACTCATACCCGTGATTTTCAGGGGACACTGGCAAATGAGTGTACTGGAGGGATGTTACTACCCTTTCTTTCGGTCACTTAAGTAGAAGAAAAAATAAAAGCAGGCCAATTAACTGGAAGTTTTAAGGAATGGTGTCAAAACAATGACGCCGAGGGAAATGCAGAACAAAGAAAGGCAAAGTACCCGTCACATGGATCTGCTTAGTGTCATTTTCACTCCGAAACGGCAGATTTTCCACTCTTTGATCCAGGCGGGGGTCGGTGTCCCGCCTTCCCCAGCAGGACCGGCTCCCGCCCGGCAAGAGCAAGCCAGCGGGCTGACCCCCGCCTCGGAGCTAAGCACCGGCGCCTAAAATGCCCGAAGGACAAGGGGGACTTCCAAGAGCTCCTCGGAAAAGTCGGTGCCGAGACCCCGCAGCCCGCCCTCCCCGCCCGGCGCCGAGGGTCCCCGCTCCGGCTGCCCCGGGCGGCGGCGGCCGGCCCGGCAGCGCTCTGCCCTCACCTTCCCGTACTTCTTCAGCCGTTTCCCGTAGGGCCGCTTGCCGGCGGCCCGCGGCGGGCGCAGCGGCTCGTAGCAGTCGGGCAGGAGGGCGAAGCGCACCTTCCTGGAGGCAGCGCCCTCCTCCTCCTCCAGCGGGGCCCCCGCGCTGCCCCCAGCCACCGCCGCCTCCTCCTCCTCCTCGCCGGGCAGGATAGAGACCTGGTCGTCGCCGGGCCCGCGGCGGGAGTACCTGCCCCTCGCCTTGGCGCCCAGCCGCGCACCCACCGTCATGGTGCCGCCGGGCGCCGACCCGTCTGCGCGGAGCTACGGGCGCTTCCTCCGCCGCCGCCGCTGCGCCACAGGTGTGGCCGGAGGCGGCCGCTGCTCCCACCCCGGGGCGGGACGGCCTCCGCCGCCGTGCGGGTCCTGCCCGCGGAAACCGTCCCGGGGCCGCCGGGCGAGGGCTAGCGGAGCCGCGGCGTCGGGCACTGGCCCCGGCACCCCCGGCCCCGCCGCGGCTCTGGTGCGGATAACCGTGTCTCGCCTTGCTAGGGGAGAGGGGAGTTGCTGGGGGAAGCCCGGGACTCGCCGACCGTCAGCTGAGGAGAGGGGAGGCCCGCCCTGTCGCTAGCGCTGGGACGGGGGGAGCCAGCCCCTGCACTGCACCCGGGCTGCTTCGGTCTCCGTGCCGCGACTGGGGGTGACACACTGAAATAGCTGCTTCCCTGGCATCGCACGCACCGCTCCACGCCAGCAGCGGGTTTGGGAGATCACGCTCTTTTTGCAGTCGGAAAAAAAAGCCGAACTCCCTGGTAATCCCTCTGTTATAGGTGTTCCTACTACAGCCTCGGGTGAACAGCACCTCCAGTGTGCAGGGCTCTGTTCTGCTGCCCCTGGCCAAGGGGAACGTACCAAAGCCTTCATGTAAAGGCAAAATTTCTCAGTGGTTTTTGCCCAGATGCAGAGGGAGGCTGACAGCCGCGCTCCTCTGCGGCTGGGTGGGCTTGCAGTTTAACAACCGCACTCCTAAGCCATGTTCATGTAGCTGGGGTAGTCAAGAAAAGCAACATTGTGTAGGGAGGATCGATATCATTTATTAAACCAGTTGGTATATTTATCAACATTTGATATATATACAAATAGTTCGGACAAGCAGATGCCATAAGGGGACAGACTAATCCTTTACTGTGGATTTTTCTTACCTAGGAACAAAGCCTTGAACCTGTGCCTCCCCGAGATGCGCCCTTAACATTCAGCAAGTAAATCCTGCACCTAGCGTAGTTATCTGCCCCAAGGATGGTGTTTCACCATCGTCACAGCTCCAGCCAGAAAGCTGTGTAACAGACAGCTTGGCCAGTCCTCTGAAGGGTGCAAGATGTGAGCTAAGTCTCAGGTTCATTGCTACGGGAAAACTGCTCTGTCCCTTCCCCTATTAAAGGCGTCACCACTCCTGTTAACTGTCATCAGGTTTTTAATTTAAATCTCCAGGAGGTTGAGGTGGAGACCTAAACCCAGGACAGGATTTCATGCTCTGAGTACCAGTCTCAAACGGACGCCTACCACAGACCACGCGTGGCCCTCGGAGCTCCTCCTTCCTCCGGGCTCTGGCTGCGGCAGCGCCTGCGAGGGCCCGTTTCTGAGCCACCCGGTTCTCTCCCCCACCTCCTGGAGCCAGATGCTGAACTTGCCTACGTCCTGGAGGCGCAGGTATGTCCTAAGCGCTGCAGAGACTGAAACAGAGCAGCACCATAGGTCCTGTCCCAAGTACTCGCTTTAACAATAAACATAACATGGTAGGGAGCCTGAAGCAGCGAGGTATAGAAGTTAAATTTTGCATGCTCTGATACATCGCTGTAGATTTTAACGTGCTACTTTCTTGGATAGTTTGAGGGATGAAGTCATTGGTTGATGTTGATTAATTAGCAGCATCAAGAAATAAAATATCAATAATCTGTAAGCAGATCTTTACAGATCTGTAAATGGGATCTTTAATCTTGTTAACCTCAAGCTACCTTGAAAAATTTTAAAGAAAAAAAAATGCATTAAATATTTTTCTGGGGCTTTGAAAAGTGTTTACATCTAGGTTTTCTATTTATAGATCCATTACTGAATGTATACTTTGCCTCTAAACAAGAAGTACAAAGATAGTGAAAGATAATCTGTCTCCTCAGGAGGGGCAAGCCTTTCCTCACAGACTGGGTTTGTACCTCACGAGTTTGTTTCATTTTCCAGAGTTCAACTATCAAGACCTCAGAGCATACATCTCTCAACTGAGATTTACTGTCTCCATTTGCGTGGCGGCAGGGGAATCACAACACGTTCTGAGATGAAGAGGTCCACGGTACCTCTTAGGTGTATGACACTGGGTATCAAAGGTCTCACGTCTAATAGCTCGTGGAATTTTAGCATCATCATAACTATATGGCAATAATGACACCACTTGGTTCTCAAGCATTATGTTTCAACCACAGAAGCAGGAGTGAACATTTATAGTCCTTTCATTGACCTATGTGCATTTCAGTGCTTTAAACTGGACTGCATGAAAAGGGATCTACTTAGTTTGGAAGCGTCTGTATACCTTAAATAAATAGAGCAAAAAACCAACCCCAACCCAAAACAGCAGAGCCACACAGTAGTCTAACTGCTCACCCCACCCACTCCAAGCACCCCCTAGAAATGCTGCCAAGAAATTACAACCAAATACATAAGCCCTCTGAAGATCCGAGACATCCCTATCCCCTCCTGGAGCCGTGGAACATGACGTGGCATTTAACTGTCTTTCGGATTTCTCAAGTTAAAGCTGTGCTGATAAAATGCCACACTGATCCCCTCCCACGTGAAAGTCAAGCTGCATTTTGGATCCAAATGCTCTTATCCCACTCTTAGGCAAGGAGTAACTTATACGTAACAGGTACATAACAAGGCACTGTTGAGGGACCCAAAAAAAAGGCATTAAGGATTCAGTATGCAACGTCTCACTGATTTCCATACTAAGTACGCTCTGCTTGCCAATAAAACCAGCAGTTCTGAAAAAGTCTCTTTCTCGGATCTTCCCATCTTATTCCTGCCAGGAACAGGAGATTTGGAAAGCCAAATGAGGCATTTGGGTGCACCTACGCTTTTCGTGCCCTCGCTGAAGCACTTGGTGTATTTGCTACGGAGAGCGTAACATGGTTCACAGCTCATCTTCCAACAAGGCAAAAGAAGGAAGGAGGGCAGCAGGGTTTGGGAATCAGGGCCATTTCACACTGCTGGCAGTTACTGGAAATAATACCATTTGCAGACTGACCATATATAGAAACACTAAATTGGCACTTCAGGGTGCCGTGTTTCATGGGAGAGTTGAACTAAAATTTGTAACCTCTGTCCTCTGGAAGTGCTGTCTGTGTTTTGTGGAACATTAATACATCTCTGGTTGCATGTAGTGCTGAAAACCAGCGACAATCTAGGCCAAAGTCAGCTGTGTAAAAACACGGCCTGTAAAGCGGGAAGCGATCCTAAGTACTTAATCTACCGTCTCACAGCATGACCTATATTTTTTCCACTGAACCTTCTGAAAAGGCAAAGGGTTTTGCTTCATGACTAAGTTCATACATGATCTTGGATTAACATCACGGTTACGTTCCAGTAGTGTATTTTCAAGGATAATTGAACATTCATGGACATTTACGGGTAAATTGAGCAGACACACAAACCCCTCCCGCGGCTGATTTTTGGTGAATTTCTGGAAAAGCTCCTGGACATCCATTTCTAAGAAATGCTAAACCACTGATACTTTCTGGACAGCGCAGGACCACAGAACCGATGCAATGCTAATCCTGAATTCACACAAAGTTGAAGATGAAATCTGTACGCCTTTAGACTATTTGGCTACCTGCAGTAATTACTGCGCTTTTATAAAGGGCAAACAACAAGTATTTTAGTATGAGAACTGTTCAAGTAAGTTTTAATAGAGTGCACCAGTGAATCAAGATGACTTGCATCAGATTTTGTTTCAATGAACATCAGATAAAAAAAGAAAAGGGGCTACAGTTCTTTCTTTCCAAACACCACCCTTTTTCTAAGGCAACAATACACGTCCATTTCCGAACATAACTGTTACATAGGAAAGCTACATCACAGTACAGTATGTAAAGTCCATCTCGGTCAAGAAGCCATTAGAGAATGGCACATTTACTACACTTACAGCCTTCTAACTTAGGGTTACAGAGTTTACCACAGCTTTTTTTTTTAATTTTTATTTTTTAAAGTGACGATTTCTTAATGAACTTTCTATTCTTCACAAGAGTGTGCAGATGGGGCCCATATGTTGATATTACAGTAATTACGACATTAAATAACATTGCACAACCAACCTCTATGGTTAATTCAGTACAAAATAACAAGTATTAAAATGTACCAGTACTAGTGGTTTTACATAGTTTATAATCATTAATTATGAAGGAAAAAAATGTGGGGTTTTTTTTCTTTTCTTTTCTGTAGGCAAGTGCCTAATTACAAAGCTGCACATTACAGGCATAATGATGTGGAATAAATACAAGAAATCTGGTAAAATATTAAACACAAACAGGTTACATGGGAACAAACTGTACAACCACGAAAGCATAAATCAACAATTTATCATTATAAACAAGGTATGTTTAGCTGTAAAATATTATGTGGAATTGCATGTACTCTTTGGGGGCACATGTTCCAAAAGCCAAGCTAATTCCTGAGGTGGTATTATTAACTTATAGAATTGGTCAACACTTCAGATTATCTTGTGCTATTAAACAGTCCCAATATTAATATATTTCCATAAAATGGAATTTATAATATTCTGAAGGCAGCAAACAAGTGATATTTTACACCATGATATTCAAATGAAATAATTACGGTTCTCCATTTTGGTGCTACATTTATTAACGGGCCATGGGAGTAAGCACTGTAATTTGCAGACAGAACATCACTTACGCCTGGTTTCTCTTCCCCCACAGCTCTGAGCTGGCCCAAGGCAGAACAAAGTTTTTTAAACTGTAAGTGCCAACACTGTAAACATGTTTGTTTTTTGTTTTGTTTTTCCAACTAAACACTGTCCAATAACAAGGATAAGAGCCAAAGATAAGCAGGAACAGTCTCGTGTAGAACAAAAGCCGATTATTCATCAACTTTTGGTTCAAATCATGAACAATCTTTAAATAACTAAAAATGGTCATGCTACAGTTGTGAAAACTATTTTTGTGCATTTGACTCAGGACACAAGTTTTTTAAAAAACGCATGATAGAGGTAAGACTTATAAAAACCACCAAAAATGTAAATGATAGGGAAGAACTTTTCCAACTCAAAGCATCAAACATACATTTCTGTGCAGAAATCTAGACAACTATACAAGATCTGAATTTAAGCAGTCATCTTTTTATTATACAACTCTATGAACATAAAATGAACAGAATGCTCTATATACTTACCTGTACATGTGAACATAACTTCTTTAGCTACAGTTATTTAATATAGGTCATACTGGATTTAACTTTACAATTCTGAATAACTATGTATAACCTTATTGCAATAAGGGCAATTTCTACATGGGGAGTTTCACAGGCCAATCACATTAGGCGTAACCAGTACATTCAAAGTGTAGATCATGTATGAATCTTCCCTGATCCCAAAAAATTTAGGTTCTCTTTACAGCTTAAGCTCATTTGCTATCTTGGATGCAATGTTCTTAAATGCGATAGAAGTCCCAGATATTCTCTTGAAACGAACTCCATTGAGCGACAATCGTGGCAGTTTGCAGACTTCCATCTCCCACTGAACAAGGCTATCTTGTCGTGCATCGCCGTGAACACAGAAGAGCAAAAACCTCTCTTTTTGTTCGTAATCACAGTTATTAGCATCTAACACTTTCCGAATCTCTCTCATCATATCGTTCGGGTCCATAGAACTAGTGGTCTTCATACTCCACGTGAACCGCAAGGAGCGTGGCTTCGAATCTTTGCTATCCTCCTTCTCTCTGTCTTTTGGCTCCCCAGAAGCACTCCTGGAAGAAGTGACATACAGAACAGTCAAAAATAAAAGCAGTATAACCAAGAGATAGAAGAGAAATACAGTTCTTGAACAGGGGTTTCTAAACTGCGATTGACGCACCACTAGTCACACGTGAGCTAATTCAAAGAGTTGGATGGATGCTGTCGGAACAGTTGCGCACCATCTCCTGCACGCATGTGCGCTTCGGCACAGCACTGGGAGCTGCTACCAGCACTGGTGCAGCTCCCAGTTGTGGCACACAAGCAAAGCAAGTTTGGAAACCCCTGCTCTAAAATGTTCTGATGACATGTGCAATGGTGATTGCAGCAGACACACGTTACTCCATACTGCTCCAAAGAAAGTGGAATCTATGTAAAAGCATGACTGAAGTTCTGCTGATTTCATGGTCTGGAGCATGCCATACACCAACAAAACTGAAGTTGAGGGACACAATCCTGAAGCATAAATCATACTGTAAAAGCAGCAGAGGAAGAAATCCCCACCTTGTGATTCACAAGTCTTCAGTTAATTCCCTCCCCTCTTTTCTGCCTTTCCCCCCTTTTGCATTTATTATGGATTTTTGACCTCTCTCTGTGTAAAAAGACCTTATAATAACGTGCTTTATTTTAACTGATGAAGCAGAATTTTTTGCTGTAATTTGGTTGTGAACAGCTTGTTTGTCAACCAGTTCAGTACAGTCAGCAACTTTTTCACAGAAGAAACAGTGACATGTAGACATAAAGTATTTTAGTTGATACAGTGACTTGGACAAAATTTCAAGGGAGTGATTTCCAATTAATATTCTTACTCTGACGCTTCCTTACCAAATAGATTACTTATTCCATTGTAGAAAGCATTTTGAGAAACAGCACTCATTATTTTAAAGTAATTCCACAGCCAACTATTTCTGTTCTTGTCCCAGGTACTTAAGATGCCTGATGCCTCCCCATCTGTCACTGGGGAAAGGTGCTGTTCTCATTTTGATAGTCTATAAACTGTCGCTATTCAGAGAGGAGTCAAAACAAGCATTTTTAATTTAACTTTCAGTGTGATCCCCAGAGAACCACATTGATCTTAAGGGATAGAGCATGGCAGGGATAAGATCTCAAACGACTTTTAGCCCAAAACAGACACTGTAGGATGACAAAAAGTAGAGGAAGCTAGAGAATGAAAGCAAGAGCTGAAAGCAACTTCACACTTCATTTGAACATTTGATTAATCTCTTTTCCCTTTCCACATCAAGAATTCAACAGCTAATAGACTTTGAATTGAAAAGGGCTAACGTAGATAAAATGCATTGTGTATTTTGCAATGTATCCTGTTAAGAATGTGCTGCTTTTTTTTAAATAAAGGCTTTCTGTTTTGAAAACTAAGTCAATACTTTCTGTAAGTGACCAGTTTAGAATGCAAACTACAATGCCTGTTCATTAGAGAGCATAAAAATAAAAAATTATGCACTGTGCTAAGCACACCAAAAATGCAGAACCAAATGCTGAAACATGGCAAAAGAGCAGATATACTGGAAAAATGAGCATATGAAGGAATGCTTTATTACTAACAAAGCATCTATAGATTTGTGCACAGCGGTTGCCATACAAATTCAATATTTAGCGGTTACCACCCTTTTTGTCTGAATGACACTTATTTCTCAGTGCAAAGTGACATTCATTTCTCAGAGACTATAAGGTGTTTACTTCTGGCAAACAGCAGCTTTAGTAATGAACACAGTACGTAACTATAGTAAAAATTTAATATATACATATATACACACAGACAAACATGAAGTATACTACATTTTCCACTGAAACCAAAGTAAACACCATTAAATATTTATAAGCCAAAACATGATTTTAAGTGCCTAAATGATTGGTTAGCTCCTACGGGGGGCTTTAATATTCAAAGTAATATCCTTAAATAAAGTTTTATGTTAAATACTTCGAAAGAAAGCAAAAATGAGGAATAAAGGACCTCACCAAAACCCCCTCCCCCCAAATAAAAAACATTTTTGAAATGCAGATTACTTAAGCACTATTCTATTTTACATCCTGATTAAAAATCTTTAAGAAACCACTTAAACCTTGATGCGAAAGACCTAGGAGCGAAGTATTAATAGTGGCTCCTCACCTTGAGGTGTCAGTTCTGCCACTGGCTTCGCCTTCACTTGGATCCCTCAAAACAAAGTTAAGGTTGAGATTCAATGATAAAGGTGAAAAATAAAAGTTAAGAAAACCTACATCTAGAACAATGTTAAATAGCTACTGAACCAAAAAAAAAAAAAAAATCAGTATAATAATGCCAAGGCTAATACTGTTTAATAGTATTTTTTCACAGCTGTAATTTTAATTTCCCTTTATGATACCTTAACTTCTTTCAGCTCTGACATGTAATGGTTTAATGTTTTTTTTAAAACTGATGGTAAAACTAACACGTTGTTCCCAACCTACTGCAGACAGAGCAATGGCCACATGTAATTCCAGCAAGCACAGAGGAGCAGTCAATCAAGGTGGTCCAGGGGGGCTCCACTCTGCACCCTTCCGGGCCAGGCCTTTAGACCTCAGTCCTGAAACCACTTAGGTACACGCCCATGCTTAAGCACACTCAAGTAATTAAAGGTAAGACGTGCCTAAGAGTTTGCAAGACCAAATGTTTGGAGCCCAGTTCAGAACGGTTACTTCAACATTTGCTTAACTTTAAACAAATCAGGCATTACATTGACTTTGGTAAGATTACCGGTGAGCTTGAGGTTAAACATATCTGTTTTATCTTGTTGAATTAGAGCTGTACTTTACCAAGGAACTGTTTTGTATTATGCCTTTTTAGTCTGAAGCAACTTGAAAAATATCCATAGATTGCATAAGCCACCGATGTACGTTCCTAGTGCTGCTGTACAAACATTTTAGCACCCAATTTCAATTAGCTAATTAATACCCTCAAAACACAAATACTTTAGTAACTAACATCAGAGAAGTATCATTTGACATAAACCATCGATACAAAATACTTCAATACCCTATTCATTAAGCTTTCTCATTATGCATTTATTTTATATACTTACCAGAAAAGGCATTTACCTTTGCCAAAAGATAGTAAAAGTCTTTCATGACACCTTCTAATCAAAGTATGCTTTAAACCATTATTTCCTGAACAGTACAGAAGTTAAAAAGCATGCAGTTATGTGATTCAACTAAAAGAACAGCAAAACACCCCCTGAACCTCCACCCATATAATCCCAGCCACTAAAAGTCTCAAACCCAAAGTTTAAAAAAAATAAACACAACAAAGCACCAAACACCACCACCACGACCAGCAACAAAACAAACAAAAACCCTACAAAGCCTTCACTATAGGAAAATGTATTTTTAGCAGTATAAAACATAATAGGAAATTGTATAAAAATGTTCTATAGTAAAGATCATTTCAAAAGACATCAATTTACAATATGTTAATTCTAAATACATACTTTACATAATTTTTACAATATTACTTTAATATTGTAGTTTAACATAATGAAAATACTAATTCTTTGATCTGACTTCAAAAAAATTCAAGATACCATTCCTTGCAAGTAACAATGAGCTATAATGCAAAAAAACAGCCTGTGCTCTTGAAATTGGTTAGTTACTTAGCAGAAAATACCTTTCTTCCCATTTGGAAATCTACACTGACAACACAGTTTACTAACTTCGCTGTAACTTTTTTTTTTCTTTTTAAAACCAGAGAACAAACTCTCTCCCCCAAACTATGTAAGTGCTGGAGATACCAATAATGGAGGATCATAGTCCTGTATCTTCAGGTTTCTGAAAAAAGAAAATAATTCACATACTTTTTTTTTTTTTAGGTCATCATAGGAGGTATTACTTAGACACACACTGACACTTAGCTCACCAGGTTAAATCAATTTTATGAGGAACATCACTGCATTTCTAGCTTTCCCTCTTCTTTTGCCTTTTAATCACCTTACGCAATTCGTATTTTACTTACAAATTTGCAACTACTAGCTTAACCTAGCTTTGAATTTATCTCCCCCCCCCGATAGAATTCGGTACATAACAACATGATTTTGCAAAGAAAATAGAGGTTTCCAAGATATAATTCTGTTGTAAAACTGACAATAATGCAGTATGGACACATCCATAAGTAGGCTTAAGAATTATAGGTAAATCACTGTTAGAAAGAGGCAAACTGAAAATTAAGTCCCCTTTCGGGAAAGCTATTGTGACTGCTAAGTCAACAGTCACTTGATATTAAACAGTGTATTTGAAAATCTTTCCCAGCACCTCTCCTCACAGTAGTATTACTGTTTGCATCATCACAGGAATGAACGCAGGTCCAGGATGTGTGGGTTCTCTTCTTTCAGAATCCTGAACTTACATTTGAAGAAGCTGGTAACATGATATGAGAGGCTGCATGACACTGAAATATTAGTTTTTCCAGACATCCAGACTTCTGCCAACTTCTAAGCTTCTCATTTATTCACAGATTTTAGAATTCCCGGAAATAATTTGTTAATACCTATGCCCTCTAAGCACAGCAATAAAATTGTTGTAAATATAGCCCTTGCAAAAAACTGCACCCAGTTAAAAAAGTACAATATTGTTAACATTAAAGAATGACTCATTTTTAAGTCACTGCTTTCAGTATTTAAGTTCATTAGATTTTAACTTAATTGTAGCATCCTTGTATTTTAGCTGTAAAGCATCAGCAAAAAAACCTTTTGAGTAGCGTTCTCTTGCTCCTTTAAGATAAAGAAGCAGAATAGCTGGTCAAACATAACGGTTACATATACACAGAGAAGTAAAACAAGGCAGGTTCTGGAAGGAACACACAAAACAAGCAGCATTCTAACTAAATTTACATTTACTTCAGACTTAAACTGGAAATTCTCAATGACTTTGCAATTATGGCCCTAATTATAGGCTGGGCTTTTTTTTTTTTTTTTTTCTCTTAAAAATCGAGGTACTAACCTGCGAACAAACTTGGAAGTTATCTTGCTTATTATACCAGTTGATGTCCCTCTTCTAGCATGTGCAAAAGCACCGGTTTCATGTGATGGTGAGGCGGGCGGTCCATTGTAAGTGGCATTACGCCGCTCCCTTAGCTGCTCACCATGGAAAGTGCTTCGACTTGAACTCCCCCGAGGAAAGCGGGTTCGGTCTGGAGTGGTAGTGCTAATACTATGAGCAGACGGGGAAGCAGCAGGCACTCTTTGAGTTGCACTGCTGGGAAAACAGAAGCATAAATAAAGAGAAAGACTATGCTAGAAACCCTCCTACATGACAACCATTTCTGAAAGACAGGAAAACACCCCTGCTCTTGATTCTTTTTTTAAAACCTGAATCTGCTACTGATTTGCTTTTGATTCATACTTAGAAATAATCAAGAGATATTTTCATTGTAAAATCAAATTATCTCAAGTATTAAGAGCAGTTAAAAAAAGTATACACAGATAATAGGACAAAGGAAAAAGGTAGAAAAGTCTGTACTAAGACCTGAAAGTGTTCCCAGCCCTCTTCCAGAAAAATAGGTTCATCAAAACCTTTAACACACAAGCACTCCAAAAACTTAACAGATATTTCTTAAGAATTAATTATCTGGCACAAATAAGTGTATAAAGCTATTTGGGCAGTTAACAGTAAGAGCAACTATACTATGGTGCTTTTAGACAGAAATGAGCCTAGCAACCTACAAAATCAAGAGGTTAACATTTCAGTATTTCATTTTAATTTATGGTGGCCTGTGTTGTATGGTCCTGTCTAAATTAGTTAAATTTTTAACTACTTAAGTTTTCCAGAAGCTTCCAGAGGGAGGCAGTCAAGGAACTTCTTTAACTGTATGCAAACATGTGTGATGAAGAAAATCAGGCTTCAATCACCTGCAATACCCACACTACTTGAGTAAGCTACTGTTTCAAAACAGAATGCAACATGACAGTTTTGAATAGATTACAAACATTTTGAAGTATATCGTGAACTGAACAACAACATTTTTGAAGTGCACAGCATTAAAGAAATAATAATCAATTTATTACCTTGGTCGGTAAGCTTCAGTGCCATCTTTGATGGTTGGCAGTGTAACTTTTATAGGATGACCAGAGGCAGACATAGACTTTTGATGTCGAGGCCGAGTTGATACAGCAGAAGCTACTGCAGAGCCTGCAGAAGATGTGCTACTCGCAGACATTTCTGTTAGGCTTTTACCATGGCAGCAAGGCAGGAGGGACGGACAAATGAAAAGGGAAAAGAAAGGTTAGTGTAAAACCCCATAGAAAACAGGGAAAATAACTAATTTTTTCTTTTAGAACACAGCAAGTGCTGTTTAAATAACCAGAAGACTGGGTGACCGGGCTGCGTTAGTCAGGTAAAGAATACAGGATTCTGAGAAAATTATGTTCATTGATAAATCAAATCACCATATATGTGAAATTAGGCCTTTTCATTCCTCCCAGGATTAAAGCTTACACACACATTATTCAAAGTAATGAAGAAAGACTACAAAGAGTACATGGAAATAGTAAAAAATACTGAAAACGAAATTCGCAAAAGACTTCAATAGATTGATTAAATAGACTCTGCTTTTGTGAGGTGGATATCCTTCTTTTCAGTTACAACTCAAAACACCTAAAACTTGAAACATTTGGAACTGCTGTCACATTATCACTTGGAAGTGACTGTGTTTTTAAAGGACCAAGTTGTACTTCTCCTCTGGACTATCCCAGCCACTGCTAGGCTGAGCCAACCCTTTCAAAATACATTTCCTTCTACTGGTACTTTTATTTCTGCTTCGCCTAAGTGGCAAGGAAGAGATGGAAGTAGCGGCAAAACTATTGTGTTATTAATTTTTAAAACAAAAGTCAAATGACTTAAGCCAAACTACAGCTTTGCCTCTACATGCATAAACCAAATTGCATTAATAATGTATTAGCAACAACAGTCCCAAAGCTAAGTAATATCTGTAGCAAAGAGGTAAAGATTTCGGATGAATAATCCGATGACACAAGATGTTCAGCTACACCAAATCCAAGTTCAACTGCAACACAATGTATTGTAGGAAAGCCAAATATACAACTCAAAAGAAAATCCTTCTCCTTCATTTTTCAGAATATGCTCAAAGAGCTGAGCATAGTCATTGCACTCATAAAAGGAACAGGGATTAAGAGTCATCTGTCCTTTCAATACTACAGAAAAAAATTAAATATAAACTGTAAAATGAAAAACTTTGAAATAAAATCCCTTCACATTATAGTGTTTTTGGTATTAAATCTATTGAAAGAAAAACTTTATCAATCTTTGTGAGATCAGAAAAAATATTTTAGTATGTATTTTAACCCTAAATCTAAAAAATGTATGTTATCTTCTTTCTTTTTAAAAAAGGATTGTTACAAACTTTGTTCAAATATTTTAAACTATACACAAAAATTTCGAAAGACACTTTTGAAAGCACCCATCTAATAATTTGAAATTAATTATTGAAAATTAGTTTTCTGCTTTTTAACGTACCTCCTTAAAGCACTTTAAATAGCTGTACTTTACATGTTCCATAGCTCATCATTTTACTATAGATCAACAGCCCTATACTTTTCTTATTTCCAAAATTAAATGCATCATTAAAAAATTCAAACAGTAAGACAGAAAACAAAACCAAACTAGTTTACTAGATTATATTATTTCACGCTAGGGATTTTTTGGTTCATTTTACCTTAACTGTTTTATTTAAACAGCTTTAAAAAAAAAAATCAGAGTAAGATCTATTGCTTTAAACTAAAAAAAAAAAATAAATAAAAAAAAAATCCAGTTTTTATTATTCTCCATTAAAGCCAGTGTTTTATTTTTCAGTCAAGTACAGGGGTTAACTAACACCAAGGATGAACACAGACGTATTTTAAAAAACAGTAATTGTGGCAGTGTTAAATACTATTGTATTTAACAAAACATACTAAACTGAGTGTAATTATCATCCCACATACAGATACAAATTGGTTACCATCACTACCAAAATATTATTTAGGCCAAAAAATGATATTGAAAAGGATGGACAAGTCTTAAAAATTTGAACTTTTTGAGTGATTACCAGAAGAAATGAAAAAGGATCAGGCTACACTGTTAGGGCAATCCATCTGAAGGTCTCCACAGCAGAATTGCCTACTTAGCTGTGAGCACAGTTATGTTACTCTGTGTTGGAAGACAACCCTTGGTAATAAATGTGATTCCATAAAAGGAGGCAAAGGCAGATTTACACGTTTAGTTATAAATTTCATCAGAAACATAGAAACTGCAGTGGAAGACAAGATGAAAACATACAGTCAGACTTTGTGTATTCCACACCATGCTTCACAGTGGTATTGATTAATTGCATAACCTGCTTCTTCTATGCCTCAGTTCTTGTACCCAAATTAATAAGCAAGAAAAAGTTGAAGAATACCTGTTGTCCTTCCCATTCTGTATTGCAGAATAGCGATCTGAAGAACGTTCACAAACGTAAGTGTTCCTCCTTGTCATTCCACTACCAGAAAATACATTATTCTAGAAGAAAATTAAGACTAAAATTAAATTAAATACTTTCTTCTACTGTATATTATGTTGTACAAAAATGTAAGCACTGTAAGCAAATCAAAACAGTTTCAGCTGTTTATGTATATTCTTAATGTCTTCAAATGTACTAGGTTAATCTGTTGACACAAATAATTTATATCATCAGTTATTTTTTTCCCAATAGCTTATTCACCATCTCATTACTGTACCATTGAGAGTACACTAAAAGAAAATGTGGAGAAATTTAATTTTGCTGACATTTGCTTTACTAAGTGTTTTTATCCAATTCCCACACACTGTCTTACTGAATTATTTGTCTCTGGGATCAAAGGAACAAACTGGAATCCCAGAGAACACATCTATTTGGCTGGTTGAAAGGCTTCCCTGTGCAGATTAAGTTGCCAACTAGAGCTCCAGCCTTACAGTTTGTTGCCCCCTGCCAAAAGAGTTTTCAAGAGAAAAATGAAACTATTATCGATCTGTGTCAGTCAACCCAGAAATTATGATGCAGATGACACGGCAAATAGGTCTTGTAGCAACAAATACTGATGGGACTTTCCTTCTGTTACTAATTTCAGTTTGCACACACTTCATAAAATACCTACAAACATTCTCCTCCCCCCCGCCATGCACAGATTAGCTGCTGAAGACTTACTTTCAGTACACGATGTACAATTCTCAGTTTTTAATACAGTACATATTGAATTTGGGCTGGGAGAGGTTTGCAAAGTGCTAACGTTACATACTGATGCACACTGGCAAAAGATTTCAAATACACTAAACTTGGATACTGTAGGACCTCATGAACTCTGCCAGATTTACTGTGTGTTCAGGTCTCCCCCATGTACAGCTTTTCAGCATTAGCATCACCCTGCAGAGACTACTGAATAAACCGTTTCAAAGCCAATTCGTAAGGAAGATTAACAAGTGCAGTAACTGTTTTTGAAATTAAACTCTCATAAGTTAGACTAATATTACTAAAGGTGATAAATATGTTTTTAAAAAATCCTGCCTTCCCTAACATCATGTTACCCTCAAAGTTACACAAAAGTATTTTAAAGTTATCCACATTAAACTAGCTTTGTTAATTTTAGATGTTTGAGTTTTAAAAAACAAATTCACTTTTTTGTGTAAGCTGCTCAACCTTAACTACTGTTGCAATATCAGACACCACTATTCCTTAATCATGCCCATCACAAAGCCTTTCACAAAGTCCCCAAAATAGTAACAGAGCTAAAAATGTACAAATACTGAAGCTGCCATTAGCAAGTAAATCAATTTCTCATTCTTCATAGCAAAGATACTCCATTTAATTAGTTCTCACAAAGCAGAGAAATGCTTTTGACATATCAGCTTGTACCATACATGACTGTAATCAGCTTTGGGGGAATATAGTTTTGGGAAAGCTCAGGTATGAAATCTAATCTTAGAAGACTCAAAGTTCCTGCATGCAATCCACAGAGCCATAATTTCATAGACTCTTTGTGGGGGGAAAAACCTCTACTTAAAATTTGAAAAAAATGTTTAAAGCATCTGCAGATATATTGTAGACACAGCCTGCAGAACATTGAGTTAAATGAAATTCAGTATTTATTCTGTTTAAAGAGAATTCTAGCAGAAATGTGTATCATCAACTCGGAATATCCAAGATGGGAGCCAGCACATAGAATGCCAAAGGACAATGAGAATTGCTGCTGCCCATCTACTGTACTAAAAGATGGCCAGAGTTTTTGTATTTAGTACAGCATGTCTCTTAAATAGCAAAAAGTATACTTGAATCTTAAATTATGATTCATGCGTATTTCTTTTTTTTCTTTTTTCCCTTCACATGAACTCTTGCTCCTAAGTAGCTGTTTAAACACTATGCAGTATTTTTTCATTGTGTATCCTAACACCAATACTACTGCACATGAACTTCCACAAGGCAAAGTAGATGCTTTCACATTAGGAGAGACAGACTCTCCTATTTGGAACAAAGATGTCTGAGGCATTAATATGATAGCAGTTTACAAAGCTACGAATGATAACAGAAGCAGTAGCAAATTAATCATTTCTTAATACAAGAACCAGGTTGTAACTCATAACATTAACAGGCACACACACCAGAGAACAAGTGGGTTGTCCCCCCTCACCTCACCCCACCCCATTTCTGAAGTCCAAAATGAAGTGGTTTCAGAAAGCTAAACAGACAAATTTACAGATAAAAAAATTCATGAGGGATATCATGTAGGATTATTCAGATGAAATCTCTGATTCAGGAAGTCCCCTCACTTCCTTGTAGATACACAAGCATTAGAAACCAGAAAAAGAGCACTCCATATTGGCTCTGTTCTTATGTGCTTTCCCTAAATATCCACTATTTGTCTTGACAGATCTTCAGTTTGCCCAAGTGCAGACATTCTTGTGCTTACTGTTAGCGTTAGAAAAAGTAAAGTTGTGGGGGGAAGGGAAAGGTTTATTTTAAAAGACATCCACTGTAGTCTATTTCTGTCTGCCAGTAAAAGTTACCAGAAATAGACTTCGTGGCTTATTCAGTAACCATTATGTCTATAGTAACCTTATGCTGCAGATTTTGTTTAAATAAGGAAAAATAAATATAACAAGTCAAAAGCACACACACTCACACTGGGAACTGTAGTTGATTTCTTTCTTTCTGGACCCACAAGTGGACTTGCAGCCATCTCTCCTTTGGATCCCACTGTAGTGCTGCTAAGTTTGCGTGAGACATCCTTGTCCCAGTCTTCTTTCTGTTCACTTTCCACACTATTTGCCTGAGCCCTTTTTGTGTATGACACAGCAGGAGGAATTGAGGGACCAACTGCCAAATAAAACCAGTATTAATAAACACCTAAAAATAATCACTGCATTTTTCTTGGCCAAAATAGTCTAAATATAATTCCCCGAGTCCAAAAAAAGCATTTGAACAACTATGACTGCAAACTCAGCACATATACCAACCTATTAAATTGAGCTTTGACAGCCTATGTTCTTTTTACCCACTCTCTCTTCATTACCAATTTCCAGTTCAGAATTAGTTCCCATTTCACATCAATATGTGAAACCTAGAAGAGTATTTTAGTTCTCATTTTAAACCCATGCAATTTGTGCAATATTATGAAAAAAGGAATTAGAGGATACTTTTCAAATTTTTTTTTTTTTTAGTACTTTTTGCCGCATATCTTTTCCTCTAAACACTATGGAAGATCATGTTCCCCTGAAAACCCTAGAACTACTTTGTTTAAAAGCATGTTTATATTTGGAAAAATTACAATTCTTTCCCCCTCATCATTCTTTAAAATGCTTTGGGGCAAATCCTCCATCGGTAGAATTTTACATTCCCTTGAAATAAAATCGCATCAGATGATGATCTTCACAATATTGGTTACTTTTTTGGAAAAAACAACACCACACTAACACAGAGGGAGAATAGTAAAAAAAATGGGGAAAAAAATTAGAAATAACAATGTAAATTAGGCAGAGAAAAGGGCCAAACATTTTAGAAGTATTTCTAGTAATTTGGTAGTTCTCTTTGAGAGGAAAAAAAAAACCAAACACCTTTCATTTAATATTTTAAATATGCACTCCTTTTTGATGTAACCGCTTTCATCTGAAAATGTTTCCTGAACACTTGGTAAGTTGTTGTCTCTTGGAAACAAACAATTTGGCCCCAACTCCAAATGTACTGATAAACATAAACTCAAAGGCAGCAAACCATTATCCAGACCAATATTTTGCCATTACTTCCTAAACAGGAAACATCCTCAAGCTCTTATTTAGCGAGTCAACCAAGTAACAAGTCCAAAAAATTAAATCTGTAAATTACATTGACCCAGATTTACCACAGAAGCATTCATACAAATAAAAGCATCACAGCAGAGCACGATGAAATACACAACAAATGCACAGAGTGGTGGACCTGCCAGGTTCACAAAACACTGCACATTCAGACTTAAATTGTGTATGTTACTTTACTTGTTGGAATGTCATCCCCACCATGATCACTGAACCGCCGTTGTTTCTGATTAGTTGATATACTCCGTTGGACCTTCAGGTGAGCGGGAGACTGCACAGAACTGTTGTTGAGGTCACTGCTAGGACGAGACCTTTGACCCAAGTTGCTGCTGGACAAGGACTCGCCTCCTTCAAACTACAAGAAAAACAGTTTTTCAAAGCATAAACAAAATTCAACATTACTGGTACTTTTATGGCACAGCAAAGAGTTCCAATCAAAGGCCCTTTTTTTTTTTTTTTTAAACTTTAAAATTGTATCCAGAGTTTAATTTTCTTCAAGATGAATTTTATCACTTCATCTGTGTTTAATGTGCTTTAAAAACACACAGCTAAAGCTAAGAAGTTAATGAATGCTGAAAATAAAATTAGAAGAATCTTGACAGTAACAAAAACTGTGCTATTTTAAAACCTAAGCCAAAGAATGGCTCCCCTGCCTTTTTTTTTTTTCTTAAAGCTTAAAGAGCATTTATAGCTTCAGAACAATTTCAGAATGCATTGGATTGAGTCAGAAGGGCTAAAAAAGCAAGTACTACTGATTCAAGGACTCTTTATGGCCTTCAACACATCTTTATAAGGTATGTAACTCAGCCACTGGTTTGTTGATATCTAAGAAGCATAAGTTGTAAGTAAGAGCAGTGGAAAAGACAAATGTCCTCTTCCAAGCAGTTTGAGTCAAAATCATTTCAAACAGATTCCCTCCATGCTCTGCCATCACAAGGGAATTCTGGTTCAGAGATGTTGTGGGAAAATGCACTCAAGGATGCACATATCAGATCTACACTATCTTGGAAATGAAGGAAGGCCAACGAAGCAGCAGGAAAAAAATTCCTTCAAAAAGAAAGCCTTGGTCTTGGCTTGATTTCTTGAAATCCCTGTGGTCCCAAAAGATCCCTCTAGTTCCAAAACAGTCAAAAGATTTTCTATCACAAATTTATTAATGACTACAATGCAATTATTTATTAAATAGTATATGAGTGAGAAAGGATGAGTACATTTCGGAGAAATAAAGGATATCACATCTTAGTAGTTAGAATAATTGCTCTAGTCACATAACTATTTCAGATTTTAACTGTAAACACACATGACAGGAAGAAGACTCAGCACTTAGAAGTCATGCCACCTCAGATGAACAGCTAGCTTTTCAAAAAGGCAATTCAACATATTTACAAGCAAATGTGAAGATACTATATTCAATCTATTTATTCATATGGGAACTAACAAGATATCCAAGAAGATATGAAAAGGGAAAGACATTAATAAGTTATTAATCACAAATTTTTTAAAAAAGATGTTACAAAATAGTTCATAAAAACATCGACAACCAGAATATTCAACCCCGCCAGATATAAAGGCCAAAATAGAAGATGTAAATTAGGTAGCACTTACTTCAGGTGCTTTTCTACCTAGAAGCAGATAAGTAGCCATGACTTCATCATACTTTTGGTTTACTAAAGATTCATGGATTTCTTCTCTTGAAAAGCCCATTGTGACCATAATGTCTAAAAGTAAAAAGAGCTAGATACATTAGCAGAATAAGTGCTTGGGTTTACTTAAGAACAATGAAAATAGAAAAAACCCATATAATTTAACGGGTAACTAGGATTCAACTCAACCAGCATCATCTTTGCTGTGCAAAATCAAAAAGGCGACAACTCCCCTCTTTCATTGTTATTTTCTTCTTGAAAACTCTCAACTATGTTTTTCAACATAGTTCAACATTATTCAACATTAAATGTTATTCAACAAACAAATAAAACACTGGCAAATAGAAACTATGAATAGCTACAGGGCCAACACAGTATCTTTCTCTGACCATGGCAGATAAAAATTGTTGCCCTCATAACAAAATCTGTTTCCTTCTGCCTGTTGAATTCTGTAATCTTATTTGTCTTTTGCTGTGCTCGTAGATTCATGTCAGCTCAGTGAAGTCACAACAGTAGTTATAAGGAGGGCATTGTAATGAAATTTCTCATTTGAATAAAAAGAAAACATTTTATTTGTACGATGAGATTGTATCTCAAACTCGATAAAGAGTTTAGTTTGACTTACAAGATAAAATTGCCTATGTGCATCAGATGCAACATCCTTGTAAAAGTCTTACCTATTCTCTTGGTGTCATTAAAATCTGGTTCAGGCTCAGTATATGGCTTTAGTTCTTCTTCTTCATGGCCAACATTCATCCACCGATCCTTCATAATTTGCTGAGAAAAAAAAGAAATGAGCTTTAGGTCAATACGCCATTTACCATACCCAATTAAATTTGTGCTAGCTGGTCTGGAGAAAAACAATTTAAAATTCATAATAATCTGAATGCTGCTCTTTCCCTCACACCTTCTCCCCTCACATCTTACAGTTTCTTCTTTTATCTTTCATCTTTCACATCCTTTTGTTTCCATTAGTTCATTCCCCCCTACTATTTACCCTTTACAATACAACCCATCCCCCCAAAATATCAGAAAAACCGAGAGAAAAAACCTGCAGTTCCAACACACAAAAATCTTTCATTTTGTACCCTTCACTTCCACCATCTCTTAATCTCATCTTGCCAAGTGCCTGACACTCACGCCCTAATCTTGGTTAAGATCCCTAGATGTTACTACAATACCAACTCTATCACAATAAATAACTCCTTCAAATAATAACAAAGGAAGTGTTTAGAAACTAAGGAATATTCCAGGAGCGCGCTGATGCTTCCTACAGTCATTTGTTTCAAGACTGTGATGCCAACTGGTCATTTTTTCCTATGGATCTTCTCACTGCACTTGACCTAAATATGTTCACAGTTTGGCTGGAGGGAGAAATGCCTCTTAACTCTCTCTGCGCCATGCAGATATTTACTTTAAAAATTTCTCCTGCATTCTTTGGAAAATTTCCTTCTGCTGTGGCCTGGATCTTTTATATGCCTGCAAGACTGATCAGCTGGAATCCCTAACCACTACCACCACCACAATTTCTCCTTAAGGACATATTAATCTTTTTTAAAACAGCTAAAAACATTTTCCCTCCTACAGCAACAGGCAGACATGCCTCTTTAGGGACAGATGCTAATATTGCTCACTAGATTGACAGAAGAGTGAAACAAGTGCCAGCAAGTCAAGTTTCCCACAGGCTCCAAATATGCCTCGCAAACACCGAATTAAGTTATTTCTCACAAAGCAAAAGACTCAATTTTCCATTGATATAACCAAATTCTTGTATGTAGAGCTGTTGCCAAATTACAGACTCAAATAACTGCATCCTTACAAGAACAATACAGAACTTTGTACTTGGGCCAGTTAACATTTTGCTGATGATAAGACTTAAAGATTTCTTCAAAGTTCTGCCACAATTGATTTTTTGGCTTTTGAGTGGGATAAAGAGGAAGGGATTGTGCACATGGATCGCTATATTGCATTTCTGGCACACAAAGCATGAGTATTTGACAATAGACTTTGGTTATGTATTTGTAGCCTTGCAGTAACATGATAGACTCCCCAAAGAGTACTATGCAGTATCTGCAATTATGATTTTTTAGAGATACTGTTAATTACATCTACAGTTTAAGCACAATGAGGTGTTTGGATGACAGGAATCACACTGCTCAAGTCCTGTCTCCCTTTCTTGATCCTTCTTCAATTAATAGGCAAACTCAACAATTCCCACTTACAGTTTTTCATGTCTCTTCAGTAGGTGGATCTACAGTTCAATGTAATCTGCTCCAGGTTTCCATCTGCTAAATATCTAAACTTTTGCTAGCTTCTGTCTTTTAAGTACATGATCTCATAGCCGTACTGAGTTATTGTACAACTCTTAAAACAGGCTCTTACAATCAAGCATTTTGAAGTGACACAAACGATCCAATTCCAGGATCAATATTGTATCTGTGTAAATTCAGCTGGGCTTCCAGTCAGCTGATTAAAGAGCAGCAGCCTTGGTCAGGGTATTTAAAGATCTGACCCAAACGGTACCTCTTAAAGATCAACCCAAACTGAATTTCAACCAACTAGATATTATTGATGAGGTTTCCCTCAATTTTCAGGAAAACTATCTAATAAAAATCTGGCCTGGCTCAAGACCTGTCTGTCTCAAAATTATCTGCTTTATTACTCTTTGTAAGCATAAATCTGCTCTGTGGGAATTTCACAAAGTGTTGCTTTGCAAAGAATTGAAGACTGGTGAGGGGAAGAGAAATTTGTTGACATCCTGATAGTTAATAGAGATCCACATATTTTCTGACAACGCATTTTTCCCATCTCTTCCTGCGAAGACTTACTGTTAAACAACAACATTCTCCTGCTTCTAAAATGTTTTCTCTCTGCTGCAACCATGAAAAAGTCTAGATGAACCATTTTAATAAAAATTTGCCTGATCCTTACCAGAGGAAAAGTGCTAAGCCTAACCCATACAGTGCTGATCCTGTGTCAGTCTCAGCTTTGATGCTAATGTCACTGACACATCCTACTGGATGGTCTGGGAAAAACATGCATGGGAACTAAGCGAGTGTATGGCCGGGACTGAGCAAATAATTAAAAGACAAAGCACAAACAAAAATCCTCCCCACCTAAGATGACATTGTCTTTCCACTTTTAGAAACTTCTAATAAATATATACTTTCATTCTAAATATGTATTTTCAGAAGTGCTCAGACAGAAGAAATAGTCATTTCTTTCCAAACCACATACCATAGCTTTCTAATTCAACAAACATGATTTCAGGAACATTCATTTTAAGTAAGTTTGTGATGTCTCCCTCCCTCAGATTAGCATATTGATGAATGTCTGTTATCATTGGTATTTTGGTACTGGCTCAAGACCCCCTGTCACACATCACATTTACTTGCTCTCTTCCATACAATCTGACAACTACACCGTTCCAGTGATGCTGCTATCCAACACCTCTCTCCAGGGACAGGAAGGAATTTTAGAAGAACTGGATAACACTACAATATCTAGAATGAAAGTGAAATTAGATCTGAAAAGAAACCGCTGAAAATCCAGAGGAAAGTTCAATAAAAGGAAAATCTGTTTTCCTAAAACTTAAACACGACACAGGAAAAATGTGATCTTTCACCATCTTCGAGTGACTACGCTCTTATCGTTATGTCCTCCAAACAGTCATACATACAACATAATTAATGAATATCAGTAAAGTAGAAGCCACCATTCACTATTCTCTTCCACACAGATTTTATTCAAGTTAAAACTATTTATGAGAAGTCACAAACCAGCATCAGCTTGAAATAAGTTGCATGCAGACAGAGCTCAGTAAATGCATGCTTCCTTGCACAGGTAGCATTCATGCCAGGAAGCATAAGTCATGCCACTACAAATAAAAAGCTGCTTAAACGGGATTTATTCTCTGCAACACCATCCGCTGTTGCACAAGTATGCACAGAAAGATGAAACAAAAGTCACTGGTGATTAACTCATGCAAATACTATTTAAAAACCATTCTATTTATCTTCTGCTCTACTTTCATCTCTATGGTAAGTAGATGTTATTTTTAAAAGTCTCTCTTTGTTAAAGAATTCACAAAATAGAACAGAGCAGCATTTAGAGTGAACTCTACACAAAATATTTGTTAAATACCAGCACCAAAGTTATCCAGCAAGTACATGCCAATACAGCAATCTTGAACAAAACAGCCTCTTAAAAACACTGAACCTTTTAGACACAAGTTATGCACAGATATTCTCTGTGTCCCATGAAGAGAAAACTTAATTTACTAACAAAAAAAAAAAAGTTTATAACTCCGTAGAAATCCTCAAAACAGATTTTAGCTGAGGGACACAGCAGGTGGTATTATATATGTTAATTTTCCAGCTATTCAGAAACAAAGCTACCAGAGAGGGCGGAAAAGAAAGGACTGAACAGAAATAATTAGCAATTACTAGCTTATCATTCAAAGAGTTCTTAGTGTTTATCTGTATTATGGCACTAAAACAAACAAAAAACCCATGTAGTTTTCTATTACAGTTATTCTTCTTATATCTATCCTTTTTAAGAAGTTATGCTGGAAATGGTAAGTTAAGTCGAAAATGCTTATGGTACTGCCTGCTGCTGTTTTTGTTCTTCTGAAAAACTCCAAGCAGAAGATATTTACAATCTTGTCTGCTTTCCACACATTTTGAACTAGCTCCATTATCTGACCAAAACAAGTGGGAGCAGTTTGCAGTTTGAAATGCTCTTAAATTATAGTCTTTAGTCAGCTGCAATTAAGGTTAGACTTTCATTCATTAACGCTTTCTATTTTCAGGCTGCACTGTTTCTGGGACATTTCCTCATTATTTTTTTTTTAACAAGACTTTTTGGCCCTTAAAACAGGAAGTACCTATTGTGAAAAATAAAGAAGTCTTAAGCAATTATGGTATTTTATTCTTTCTTGATCTGAAAACTCTTTTTTTCCAAGATGAAATTACTTACTTCCAAGCTGCCTCGTTTTATTGGATTCAGTACTAGTAGCTTCTTAAGTAGATTTTCACAGTCTGTGGACATATAGAATGGAATGCGGTACTTCCCCCTCAGTACTCGCTCCCTCAGTTCCTTTAAAATAAAGTTTTAAAAAGTGAGCCTACTAATGACATAGAAGATTTAAAGAGAGTAAAAGCCAAGCTTTCATATTGTAACTGTACCTTTAGATTCTGACCATCAAACGGCAATGATCCGCTTACTAGTGTGTACAAAATCACCCCAAGGCTCCACACATCAACTTCAGGACCGTCGTATTTCTTTCCTTGGAAAAGTTCAGGAGCAGCATAAGGCGGGCTTCCACAAAACGTGTCCAGTTTATTACCGACTGTAAATTCGTTACTAAAACCAAAGTCTGCAATTTTAATGTTCATGTCTGCATCAAGTAGAAGGTTTTCTGCCTAAGAGAAAAAAAAAAAAAAAAGAGGAAAAGGACAATTTACATATCAGAATAAGATCAATATATTACAGTGTATCATTGATCAATAAATGCAATAATGTTTCTTTTCTAAAATGGTTCACCATCTGTACCTTTCTTGCAGAACAAAATAAACTAATCCCCCTGAATATGTTACAAAGATAGAAAATCGACTATGTTTACTCAGGAACATATAACTGTTACAGGCAGCTAAACAGACTTGAAAGTCAGCTAGTGAATCAGCTATGAAGATTTTATTTTCTGGAAGAAGTAACTTGGTTCAGCTTTAGACTGAAGTATCTAGACATCTCAGAATAGCAGTTTCAGTTTTCGACAGGTTCATGCCAACTTCTGATGCCAAGGAGCATAAATCTAATCCCAGACATCATCTGCCATGTTTGTGAGGTAAATGTTAGAAGGGATTTAACACTTTAAAAGAAGATCTCTTCTGCTTACAAGATGAAACACTTCAAGCTATGTGCTGTATCTTAGCATTCTGTATCAAAAAATTCTTTCCCCTTTATCATTGGTGTTTGCAATAACACCACCAAGGTGTTTAACACTGAAGTATTACATTGTGTATGAAAAAATACATGTATTATACATCTAAGAATATTAATGCCTGTGCAGCAATCATGATGTGAATGCAATGCATCACATATACATAGATGCAAGTATTCAGGAACCCGGAGAGTCAGTAAACAGTATCTTATATTTAGTATCACAGGTATGTCAGAAGATTAAAAGAGCTAGGTTAGAGAAATACTAATACATTACTGGAAAAAAATAAAGTGCATTTCTCAAAACGCAAGGATGCTGTGCAAGGAGTGCAGCAGAACTGGGCAATGTTTACTCATCTAACTGGGTCCTGACTCCTGTTCTGCATATCAGCAACACAGGAGCAGCACTGAGCAGTGCAGGAATCCTTCTTTTTCAGCAGGAGGACAGATACTAGCCAGAGCAGGATTCACCTAATTGTCAAACACCAGTTTTACAGCAAACAGAGACATCTCTCATCGGATGCTGTGCTCAGAAAATAAAAAAAAAAGTCTTAGTTCAGGATCAGAGAAGCAGCAATCAATTTGTTATTTGCTTTGATTGAAAGGGTAAATGATT
The DNA here is from genome assembly GCF_018139145.2 of Gymnogyps californianus. Classification (NCBI taxonomy): domain Eukaryota; kingdom Metazoa; phylum Chordata; class Aves; order Accipitriformes; family Cathartidae; genus Gymnogyps; species Gymnogyps californianus. Next base: position 21,761,470 of record NC_059473.1, read on the forward strand.
TTGTTTGGGTTGGTTTGTTTGTTGGTTTTGCTTTATTTTTTTAATAATTTCACTTGCACTCAATGAACAGAACAGGAGACAATTAACTACCAGTATATCAAGCCAATAGCTGCGCAACAGAATTTAGCCTTTATCAGGAGTAAAATACAGCCCATTTTTACAAACTAACTATCCTGGAAAATATTTTATTTTCCCAGTTCATGACCTGTAATCTCAGCTGGTTCCAGCTGATGTGCCTTGCAGACAGGCTCACAGAGATATTTTCCAGATTTGACAGCCTTCTACATTACTGCACAAAGACTTCATTTTCCTTGTAGTGAAAACATTACTGTCAGTGCAGCTGCTCTGTGATTACAATAGTCCTCCTAGTTCAACAGTACTCTGCTACCCAAGTACCCCATGCTTTTAGGTTCCTTACTTCAAACAAAAACACCAAAAAACCCTTTTTAATATGCCAAATAGAAAGACTATGCTCTTGTTGGTTACATGTTCAGAGCAAAAAGTATTAACAGTCACTGAAAAGGTAAGATAAATTTTGTGCATCGCAGGACGAGCAAAGTTGGAATTGGTTATAGCCCTTTCTATGCAAGCTGTTTATAATCACAGAAAATTAAAAGGAGACAGTTTAAGTACCCACAGGCCTTGCACTCCCTCCTCTTCCGCCAGAATAGCGTGGACAAACTTGCACATTTTCTTACATGTTTAGTCTGAAGTAACTCACATTTGATGGAGTTTACCCTTTCTGTTATTAAAGCCAAAAAGGCTTATCAAAAATCTCCAAAGTGGTGCTAGACCTCTGCCTTGCGGTGCTAACAATGTCAATTGGTCAGCATGCTGATACCATGGGGAAAGTCAGAAGCAGATGTGAATGCAGACACAACTTTAAAGTTGCTCTTCCTTCCCTGCAGCTCCATGAGAAGAGTTTTAAGTGAGACAAAGATGACACACAACATTTGGAAAGAAGAGATGAAGTGAGAACACCTCCTCAAAGCCATACGTTTAGCCTTTTTTTCTTTGGGGAATGTATTTTTCATTGGCTAGGCTGACTGGCTCTCAGTCACACCTAACACTGAACTTTTCAAATGAGTCTAGCATAATTCCATCCAAGAGAAGACAGAGAGAGAAAAGCAAACAAAGAAATTATTTTGGAGCCTGCCTGCCTGTCTTGCAAATAGGAAGGAGATCAGCAGCAGAGTACTTGTGACAGATGGTAAAAGGGATCCTGTGCGAATGCTGCAAAGCAGTTTTGGATAGTCCTGTGAGCAATGCAGTGACCTGTATGTGTGCTATGAAACAAAGAAATGAATGAGGGGTGGAGGCTGTAGTGGGCTCTGGGAGAAACAGCAGGATGCAGGATGCTAAATAACTGCAGGGGTTAATGCAGTAAGACTCAATAATATACCTGGGCTGAGCATGCCAGTGCCAGATAAGCACGAGGAGATGGCTGGCTACCTACTCCCAGCCAAGTATAGGGACGAGACAACCAGTGAAAGTGGCTTGTCCAGCCAAGCCAATAGGTCTTCTGGAAAGCTCAACAACAGTGGCCACGGTAAGCTCCAGAGAGCTTGACAAAACATTCATGGCCTCCAAACCACCACGCAAGAGGGGGAGGAATTTTTTTAAATCAAGATTTCAATGGGATCCAGCCCTTTCCTTCCTTGCATTTTGACTTCAGAGTGCTAGCCAGGCACCTCCATCATCAGATGACAATGGTGCTGCAGCAGAAAAGGATGTATTATCCAGCACCATATGCACACGCAGGAGCTGGCAGATTGACAGGTATTAGGGAACAGATTTGTAAGAAAGAGGTTGAAAGCATGCTGCAGCGTATTAGAAGAAGTTAAGACAAAAGATACTGGTGAAAAAAACCCTTAGGAATTATTCAGCCTCAGCTTTTCACACGTATTTAGATACATTAGTAAAAAAGAACCTACACCAGTGTTTTCTTTGTAAACGTACAAAGACATCAAAGCAAGAGCACAAGCCAGCTTTTAAGCAGGTGAAGATCTTGTGTCCAAGTCCCATGATACCTAAGCTTGGCACGAAGACAACTACAGACTGAAGGCTTAGGTTCTACCTGCAATTGCTGAACTCTTTAAAATGGTCTGGTATGTTTATACAGATAGAGTACTAGAAAGCATCAAAAAAAGGAAGTTTGACTAATTTCTGTTTACCTTCGATTTATTTTTCTGCCTGAATTAAACACTAGAGTAGAAACCAGAAGTTCAAATGGATTAAAAACCTAACATATTTCTTACGAATCACTAAAAGACTGGTTTATATATTGCAATATATTTTAACTGAAAATATTTTAATTAAGTAGTGCTGACTGGTATCATTGAACTTCTGCAGCTTCAGTGTGTAGATATCTGCATGCCAGCAGGTGTAATTCTTTGGATAGCATGTCTTTTTCTTAAAGCCAAAACTGGAATGAAAGTAACACATGTTCTATTCTTGTCTCTCCCCTGTTCCAACCGGCAAGCTACATTATTTCTGTGCTTCAGAAAACTGAGAATAAAATACCAGTGATAATTCTCTCATTCACATGTTTGAGGCATTCAGAGACAGTGGTAAGGACAAGTATATAGAATGAAATTAAGTCCATACTGTCAACCAGCAAAATGAGAAATAAGTAACAGCCTACCTTAAGATCACGATGAACTATGCACTTCTGATGACAGTACTGCACAGCAGATACAATCTGAAACACCAAGACGATCAGTGAAATATTTTATTTCAATCTCAGTATAAGTTTTCATATATAATTTAGTAATTTTGGCTCCTGATATGATTCAGTAGAACATAAGAAATAAATAAAGCTTTCATTTTAGAAAATATTCGTTTAAGTTTCATTAAAGCTCAAATACTAAAACTAAAAAGTCCCTAAAAGCAGCTCATTTTCTTATTAAAAAAAGTTTAATACATACTCCTCAGGGTAATAGGACAAACATCTATTTTAAATGCACATCACCCAACAGCAGTAACTATAAAAGGAAATTATTCCACCCCCCAACCCAACAGCCGGATGTACCATCTCAGATTTTATCTTCTGAAATATTTGCAGTGTATCTCTGCAATTCATCCCTAACAGAATAGTTTATTTAACATTCTCATATACATCTTTCACATATGTATAACAAAAACGAAGTCTGAAACAGCAAGTTAAAAGCAGTTTCTTTACATGTTAATTATATACCTTAATTCTGAAAAATACCAAATTTTGCTTATTTATCTAATTAAAGCCTTTCACAAAATAATCACTAAAAACAGGGTAAGAAAAAGATTAAGGTGAGAACGTTTGTCATAAGAGTATAAAAACCTGTTACAGCATACCCTTCATACAAAGCAGTGTGACATGACACAGCAATACATGTCATCATACCAACATCTCTAGATAGAACATCTGTTAAATTCTAAAATATTCAGAAAAAGATTAAAACCTCAAGTGAGTCACAATAAAAAAAAAAATGTGGCTTTTAGGAACATCCACTAAAAAAGAATGTAAAACAGTCTTACTATTTTTAGATAGTACGTAGGAAGCAGATATTTTTCTCTTCAGGGATTTTTTTCCACTCCAGCTTTAATAAACATTATCACAACAATGAATATTTTTTAAAGTAAAAGAAGTATGCTCACACTCATGTCTATCTGAAAACACCATAAATAGAAACAAAAGAAAGAGTGAATGTTAATTTCATACCTGCCTGAATTTTGCACGAGCCTCTTTCTCTTTCATTCTTCCATGTGCAACTAGGTAGTCAAACACTTCTCCTGACCATGACAAGGACAAAACATCAATCCTATTGCCCAGGTTTTATTTTTGACCTTCATGCACAATCAAATCATGCTTGAAAACAACACACACAGCTCCCCCCCCCCCGCCCCGAAGGGAAAGGAAATTGAAGCAGTCAGGAAAAATTCCTTTTTACTGTTTGCATTTGATTTCATTTTTCAGACATGTAATAGTCAAGAAATATAAAAATGGAACCCTTCATACTAAGGCTTCTTCAATTTTTAAAACAAGTTTACTTAAAAAACACTGTGAAAGAAAAAGAAATTGACTTCAATCATGAAAAACATTCATATTGCATATAAGACACACTGAGAAACAGGCAACTTCTTATGTACCAGATTTGTTTTGCATATCTCTAGCAGCTTCACTTAACAGTATCTGTATTACTTCTGTTTTTTCCTTCTTGTTCTCTTTCTAGCAAAGCTGCTCAAATGCCTTTCAGATCCTCATCTTTGCACTGTCTGGCGAGCAGCCTTTCCTAGCTGGTCACTAGCCCTGTGCTGGATTCCCTTCCCACATTCAAACATTTCACATTCAGATGCTACGCAGTTTCTCAAGCAGGCACCCACTATCCCTCTCACTCTTTATGATCCTGCTGGTCCCCTTTCCTGTGTTCCTTATTCCCACCCCCTGGACCTGCCTCTCCAAGTGCTTTGGCACACATTTTCAAGATAAAATGAGGCACCAGTGCTTGTCTAAATATAGCAGATAAATACTGAGTCAAGTTTTTGCTAGAATCAGCACCAGGTTATCTCCTGATATTCCAGCAGAAACCTCAGAATGGTAACTACCCTTAAGCACAAACCTAATAGGTTACTTTACAGAATGTGATGCAAGCAAGAAAGTCTGCCCTAGGAGGTCTGCTAGGACTGTTGTGAAGACCAGACTGGAATAAACCATTAGCCATAAAATCCTTAAATTGTTCCTAGGCATGCAACTGGCATGGCTTTCCATATTTCAGTTTATCCTTAAAGCAGAATTAAGAATCCACTTACCCCCACTGGCATATTCCATTACCAAATACAATGTCTTTTCAGTTTCAATAACTTCAAATAATTTTACTGCAAGAAAAATGAATGAGAGAGAGATTGCAGGGAGCAAAAGCACAGCACAAACAATTATACTCATGAAGTGAGTACAATTCAAGGCCAGTGATAACACTAAACCATACAAAAACTATATATCCTTTAGGTTAGCATTATTTTGAGGGGAAAAAAGCAAAATTAATTTCTAAATCATGATTGATAATAAAGCATATTAATTCACAATTTTCTCAGAAGTTTATGCACACTATACAAACGTGTTCATGCTGAAATTAGTGTTTAATTTGACACAGACGTCTTCATGATCATACAAACCTTCCCTGTTTCACTAGTAAACTGCTCCCAGTTAGAAATCTGAGATTCTGACTAACTAAAAACTGAGCGGATACCAGAAACGTTAAGTCTGAAAGACTTTCCTCAGATTGCAATAATAACCACTCATTTAAAACAAACACACCCCCACCGCCACCCCCAAGAAAACAAAACCCAGCAAAAGCTAAGAATGCTGAAAAAGCAACAAACAATTCAAGGGATGAGAAGGGAGTGCCTAGCATGTAATAACTTGTACACCTCATCCATACCTTGTATGCAACAAGCCCTCTGGCCGATTCAGGACCATTAACTGTCTCTGGAACAAGACTGTCCAGCCCTCCTCAGCCAGAAGAATTGTCATCACAAAGTAGGGCCCTGAAGCTGTGGGGTAGGTGAAAGAACTAAAGCAGAAAGGGAAAATTACATACTTCGTAATTCTAATTTTCTGGAAATATCAGTCAGCCGGAGTCCTTCCCAGACTGAACTAATGGAGTTTTGCTACTTTCACCTAAGAAACTCATGCTTTTTGGCCTCAAGAGTAATTTCAATGGAAGAGGGGAGTTGGGGCCCTCAATAGACCGGAGTGCTCAGCATCTCCTACTTTGTGTTAAAGCTTTCCTGGACTGAGCAGTTTATCTCCTCAGAGCAAGATTCTTGTTTCAAGCAGAGTCAATAAAGGAGGTGAGACAATGAAGCATTTACTGAATGCTCATTGTCCTATGATCTCAAAAAAACTTTAATGAACAAAAGCATAGCAGTAAAGTACATTCAAATAAAGCCAAAGAGTAAAATGTAAACCGTATAATTAAAAAAAAAAAAAAAAGTTTGCAGAAACGTAGGGCTCCTACCAATATTGGGATGATTTAGTATCTTCATTATTCGTACTTCTCGAAACAACTGTCAAGGAAGCAAGACAATTTTCTTAGAGTATGTTTATTAGGGAAAAGTTACACAAGATATGCAATTTTAGATGGCAAAAAGGAGCAGCATAAACCACAGAAAATACCATTAGCATAAAATATAGATAAATATAGTGCAGTGAAGCCCAGAAAACATAATCTACATCTTACACATTATATAAAAATAACCACTACCAACTATGTATCAAAAACAGACTAATTTTTAAGCTTTATACAAACAGACACAGATAAGTTTTATAGCCCTTTCTAGAGTCTCACATTGACCAAAACCAACGGCTTATTCACACAAGTTTTTGTTATCTCTTTGCTCCTATTTCTTTGGTGACTGGCAAGCTCAGCTAACCACCCTGAATACATACATAACTGCGGGTGCAAATACAAGATGTATTACTACAGGAAAGTTGAACATACAGATGTTAAAATGGAATTAGATACCAGGAATCCTGATGTCCCCCCCCAGTCCTGCTGCCCCACAGAGGTAAAGCGGGTGAGTTCACTTTTCTCACAACTACCAAATTTTACACTGGGTCACAAACAGCGATGTCCCCTCTCCCCTCGGCAAGGCCTGAAGGTTTATGATTGATGGAAGTCTGCTTTATGATCCTGAATCACATAATTAAAAACAATTGGACAAACTTATAGCCCTAAGTGTATATACTGAACACAATGGTGGTTTTTTTTTTTTTTTTCTTTTTTTTAAACCAGAAACAAGAGGTCTTAGCTCTTAAATTTCTAGCATTCATGGGTTTACTGATTAAATAAGAGGTGAAGCAAGACAAGCCCAGGGGCTCAAAGGGAAGAAGGCAAATGAAAGGAATCCAAAATGACTACATAGTTCTGTTACTCTGTACTTGAGGCTGTCAATACCGATAAGCTTGCACTGTTTTACTTCAAGTGAACAGCATATCCCCATCATCAAATCTATGTACTGTGCTGCATGCTCTTTAGGCCTGTATTGGGCTGAAGTAGGATGCTGAAATGAAGGAAGAAAAGCTCACTGGCTTCAGCGTAATGCTTAGACATTTTGGAAACATCTTAGCACTACAGTTCTCCTTATAGAGAAGCTTGGCTCAACACAAAAGCGTGTTGTTGCTCTTTTGCTTGTCTGATGTCTCAGAGGACATCTCTCCCTCCATTTTCAAAATTAGTCCCATTTGTTCAGATGCTACCTTTGCAAAAGGGTACAATGATGCAAGCCAGAGACTGAACACCTCCTCAAAGAGTAGTACTTTGGTCTCTATCTTATGATAGCTGAGGCTATGAGTTAAGAGAAATTAAAATTCTTTTGCTTAGACGACACTGATGTTTTTTTACTCCATTTGTGCAATTTAGTCAGAACATTTCTAAAATTCTGCATTTATTCTACAAGTTAAGACCATAGAGCAACATCTTTTTGAAATTCAGCTTTTGATCAAGTAATATTATTGCAGTTCTATATTATACGTTATTTAAGTATTTCAAGCTAGTTACTATTCATTTGCCTTATAATTGCCATTAAAACAATTTCAGAAGGAAGCAAAGACTATAAAAGCATTTCTCTGAGAAAACATGAACAGTATGATGCAGTTTGCTTGTGTTCAAAACGTAACACATAGGTATGTAATGCACTAGAATTAACTTTAGCAAATATTCTCGTTTCCTCATAAAGTCAGTTATTCCCATGAAAAAAACATCATACCAGGCTGTTCTTTGTGCATTTTTTGTTTTTCTAAGTATTTTAATTTGTTGCACAAGAAAGTTTCTCAGCTAAATCAGTATCAATTAGTCAGAAGCTAACAGATCTAAACTAATAGATGGTACAGCTTCAGAAGAGCTTGTAAGCAGCTATGTGGAAAACTGCAATTCCTGCCAGAAGACTGGAGAGATATTTCACAACTTAACAGTATTAATGCTGGTATAAGAGTTACAGCAATGAATGCATGTCTTCATAAGCAGGATTAAAATATTAGACTTCTATAAATAATGTAAAATCTAGAAAAAAGATCATTACAAGTAAGACTGTGTTTCTTAATGTGAAGCTCATAGTAACTACAAAAAAAAAGTGCATTATTCTATTCAATACTCTCACAGGATTTAGAAGTTTACTAATTGGTTTAAGATTCAAATTGATTTCACAGTGACACGAAATTTTGTTCCACATAGTATGTAATTTTTTCTTCCGTAAAGGAAAAAGCCCATTAGGAAATAGACATAGGAGTCTATTTTCCTCAAGACAGAACATTATTGACCTCTAGCCTGATGCAGATACTGTGTTATATGAAAAAAAAAAATTTACTTGCTCCAGTTCTGAATAGGAGACATCACCAAGACCCAAAGTATGGGCTTAGGTTTATTCCGTACAAACGCCAATAAAATTTTTTACAGCATCTTGTATTATATATCCTGTTGAATAGACATTTTTCAGAAAACTGAAGCATAAGTTCTCATACACAAGCAGGTAGTCACCATGAGTATATCAAGAGGACGTAGTTAGTCTCAACCTTTTGAAAGAAAGCAGCTATTCTAAGGCAAATTCTAAATGAACTCAACAAAGTCACAAGGTGAATCTGGGTATTTTCTTGCTGATTAGTGGCTCTGAGGTGGGCTTCTTGTTTGTTTGGGGATTTTGACTCAAAAGTACTTTTAATGTTGTTGAAATGCGTTTGCATGCTTAGAGCAAGAACTGGACAAGGATGAAGCAGCCAAAGTTATCTTAGGTGATGCTCCTCCACACAAATCATGTCAAGCGTAAGCTGAATGGAAACTGGCTATTTTATTTTACAGACGGGATGGTGCCAGCCTCCCTACAAAAGTATGAGAGCAGGGAAAGAGAGAAATCAGCAGAGTAGGAATTGAAAGAACAGTTGAAATCTTGGAATCTACCTGCAGGTGCCTGCTGACTAAATGGCTTGCTCTGAGAAAAGACTACAAAATCCTAAGTGGTTGTACTCCCTACAAAACTCCTCTCCCAACTGCCTGCCCACTACTGAAACTACAGCACACAAGGTTGCATTCTTCATGGCGAGACCCACATTCCTCTGAGAGTTCACGTTTTGCAGTTGTTATAAGCTTCTGACAAGTTTCCAGCAGTTGTTTACCTGGAAACTGACATTTTCAGACCTTTTTCTGAAGTAACTTAAGTGTAGGCATCTTGCAAATTAGGCAGGTGTAACTTATGTATTCCATAATACTGCTACGTAACTAAATCATGTAGCTTTGCTAAAGCTGCTTGGTGTGACAGATACTTTCCAACCCAGGCAGAAAGAAATTGTTTGAAAGGCTGAAAGAACTGAAATAATGGAACAGCACTGTGTAGAGATCACAAACACAGCCACATTACACCTTCTGTAGTTCCTGGCCCCTACGGTCCAATGGGATGTGTAAGGGTCTCTTAAATGCAGAGTGGGGAGAAAGAGCAGGGAACCTTATTTCAATACAGATGTTCAAAACAGCAGAGGGGGAGCGGGATGGAAATTGGGCAAATGAACTGTTCCCTGGAGTCCTGGTATATATTCAGGATTTTATTTGGTCCAGTATAAATGCACATTTATACAAAATTAAGAAAATGCCAGTGTTCACTCCTCCAATTTTCTCTCACAAGAGAGAAACAATCTACGAAATCTCTGAACAATGGATAACTTGAATAAAAGCGTTAACAGTATTCAGGTATTAGAGTACATTATTTTACATTGCAACTCTGCATTCCGTGGAGCACTACTTTGGGATAAGTCTCCCCTCCGCTCTCCCCCTTTCCCCCTTGCAGAAGCATGCTGGTCATTAACACTAGTTATGTCAATACCTATGTATTTACAAATAGAGATATCTTTAAACAATAGCCACTACACCCCTCAGTAACACCCAGGACACCCCTATATGCAAAAGAAGAGATGCATTAAAGCAACAAGACCATAGTTATTTCCTACAAAGCCAAGTTTGTTAATTTTATAGAAATCTGGACAGAACAGTGAGATTAGTTCTCCTTTTGTGACAAGGTGAGCTGCAGCATTATATAATGATCTATTTTACTGACAAAAAAATAGTGCTTTTTCTTGAGCAGCAGTGTACTGCTCTCTCAGAAGGTGTAACTGCTCCCTGACTTCTCTCCCCCACACCCCACCACACACATATAGGACAGCTCTTCATTCTTAACAAAGTGCTACCATTCAAAAAAAGCTCTTGAACAAGCATCTCCTTGTTGCAAACAGGTTGTAGCCTCAATAGCTTCACTTATAGTAGGGGACAGCCAGCACCATACTCAATTCATAGAACCTGTACCTATGGAAAAGGTGCAAGGCTTGAGAATTTGATTCCTGCTTTTCCATTTTCATTTTTCAGGGCACAGACTGCAGAAAGTACAAAGATCTTCTGTCACACCATCGCTAACACTTCTACTTGCTGTCAGGTTGACATCTATGTTTAAGATTTACTATTTTAAGTCACTACAATCAAACTAAAAATCTTCAGTTAATCAAGGCTTTTTCTTGCTTTGAAAGATGTGCTTGAATGCTTCTCTGGTTTCTAAATCATTACTGAGAAGGGATGTTGCAAAAAAGCATAGCTTTCAATAGGTAACATATTGAAATTGTTCCAAATCTTCTACTACTACTTTATTTCTGTTCTGCTTTTCTTAACAACAGAAAGAACCTAAGTTTGAGGCTTTAGATATGTTTAAAGAATAAAAAGAAGCCCGCTGACCCCTAAAAAGGGAAAATCTGAAATGCCACTTGCTAATCAAACCTATTAAGAAAAAAAAGCACCTTCTGCTCCACTAGCAGTTTGCAGAAGAGCAACAGAACACTATTTCAGAAACATTCCTAGTGAAGCCAGTACAAGACGACACTTTCAATGTAGCAGACATGCAGAAAATAGAACAGCTATTTTGATATAAATTCTAGTTATGACGAAACCCAAATACTTACATTTGGGAACAAATTACAATCATGACAGTGGAAAAAACTAAGTCAGTACAATATGTTACTATCAAGATAGCAAGTTCACAAAAAAGCCAGATCTGTCTTCTAAACAGGTGCTCACTGAGTAAGATGGGAACCACATACTGAACAAGTTGAAAACAAAATAAAAGGCAGTGCCCTTAATTCAACATTTTTTATCTATTTAAAGAGGTAGAGGTCCTGAAGCAAGAAATATAACTTAAGAATATCACATTGCATGCACAAGGATGCAAAATTAAAATTTCACAAAGTCAGCTTAGTTGCATCATCTCCTAACATTTGATGGTTTAAGTTAAAATAACTATGTCTGCCAAGTACCCTGTCCATACTCTATGGCATAAATAATATTAGAGAGCAGCTAAGAACAAACTAAACACTTTCTTTGCTTTCATACCCGTGACTGACTACAGACCCAGCTTGTATAACACTTTCAGCAAATGAACTATGTGCTCAAATATTTCTGTTTACAAAACAGAACGGTGCATGAGACACTAGGATGCCTCAACTCATTTTACTTAATTAGGTCAGTAGCAAGTACTATGACAAAACCTACTTGCACTTGGTATCCTTTATACTATAGTGAAGGGAAAGGGGATGGTTTTGGGAATGACCCTGCGCCCAAGATCACTACATACTTGCCTTGTTTGATCAATAATAATCAATAGCGATTGAAGGCCTAAAAGTTTTGCTGACCTGCGTACAATTTACCAGCTTTGAAGTTCTAGAGACTGTCCTCTCAACTACTCTAATTTAGATGGGTTCAAACTCGAGTGGTATTTTTGTGGCAGTAACATACTCCAGTATTCCTCTATAAACATTCATTAGAAAAGTGTCTGTTCCTATTAAAACAATACTACTATCACCGCTTCCCATTCCTAACATTACCTCTTGAAGAAAAAGTTGACTACTTAACAGTCCTATGATGAAAAAATTATAAAAATTCACATTACAGTGATACTATATAGTACATAAAGAATCACAAACTTTATGTAATAGTTCAGTACAGAAAGAAAAATAAAGATGACTGATTTCATAGAACAGAACAAGAAATTTTTTTATTGTTTTATTTACAATACACAAATGACCTATCAAAATACTACCAGAGGAAGTAATTCTAAGCATGCTGATGAACCACCTTCTCACCCTTATTTGCTTTAAAAAACTACAGCTGCTTGAGTGACTGTGCAAAAACTGTGCTTAAGCTTACTTAAAAGCTTTCAGGGAATCAATATTCAGTTTCACTCAAAATTCTCAGAAAATTGTAGGAAGCTGAAGACATTTAGAGCTTCAAAACAAAGATTTTTTTTTTTCTGAAAATTACAGTCAATACATTACAAAGGAAAACTTTATACCAACAAATTATCATACTTTCCAGTGTAAGCAGAAGATGCATAGGATAAATATTTCTAGAAGTTAATGAAGAAGAATGGAATTGTGGTTAAATCACTAAATTTAACTTCTGTCCTTAGTTCTGCTATAAGATGCTTCTAACTGTACCTAAAAAAATATTTCTCTTATCAGCTTCCCACTCAAAAACCAAACAACAGCAGCAAAGTCCTATTACACAAGTATTTTGCATACTACTTGTACAGTGTGACAGCATCTTTTGTAGGCTATGAAAGTTTCAGTTATACTTGGAATGATTTATTGAATTATTATTGAATATTTTTGTGTGAAATACAACTTATTTATCATTAAAGCAATTATCCCAGAAGTAAGTTTTTCCTGCTTAGTTTTCCAGAAAGTTTTAACATTTTTTACCCTCCCATTGCTCAACAATGAGACAAACTCACCTAGCTCTCCAAGTGTAAATACCAAGCTAGGCAGGAAACAAGCTAAGTGAGCAGCACAGGATTTCCCCAATATGCTCTGTCACATACTACGTCTGTGGGTCCCTCTTCACTAGCTCAAATATTAGCAAAGAGATTTGCTTAATATAGGATACAGGACTTACAGATAGCAAAGCTTTTGCATGGACTCTGCACAGCAGGTTGAATTAAAAAAAAAAAAAAAAGTAAAATCCTGAAGAACCCATACTCAAACAAAAATACTACAGAAAAGAAATTAAAGCAAATAAATCAAAGAATTAAAAGAAACCAAAGAAAAAAGAAATTAAAGCAAAGTTGTTTATAACTCCCCATAACCAAAGTTACACAATAAAATAAATGTAACAGCAGCCAGAGACAAAAGAACAGCAATAAGCCCTAGCCTCTCTCTCTCATTCTACAGCTACAGACAGTAGCAGTCTAGTGTTTGTAAACAAAAAATATCCCAAATTTTTACAATGGGCAACTTCCAATAGGGCAATACAACATTTCTGTGCTTCAGCCAAAACCAAACATATGCATAGTTAAATAGTAAAAAATCCCAAACCAAACAAAAAACCCCAGGGTTTTGTTAAAACGCTTATCACAGTGGTTATGAAGGACTTCCGAATTTCTATCTACAGGCACAAACAAACAAGAATGTTCTGATTACGTTCAGTCATTTTGCCAATTCTATACACAAAAAGTAATTGCCAAAGGTCCCTTGAGTTTAACAAATATTTTATTAAAGTTGAAATAATATAAAAACAAAGGTAAAAAACCATTAAAGCCATAAAAATTGGCACTCTTGTAAGTCCACATAAACCAACTACTACATTAAAGAAAAATCCAAGAATACTACTATCCTTTACAGCATTACATCTTGATTTAGTATGTAGACAAACTACTTGTGTACCTAATTAGATGCAAATTTTATTGTCAGCAAAGACCAAAGCTGGAGGAGGAAGGAAGAGCAAAGAAGCAATGCTTAGATAGGACCACATAGAGTAACTGCCTTCAGACAAATTGTACACACCACTGTCTCCCTAGGTCATACATACACAAAAGATGTTTGTTTAGCAAGATAAAGGGACCAAATATTTTTGTCAAGTAAATAAAAGCTCACAGTTCAACTGTTTATAGAATTTCAGATGTTACGGTATATTCTTACCTTTTGCAGACTAGTAGGATTTAGCTGGGTTTTATCTATTATTTTCACAGCAACCTTGGGAAAAAACAACCAACCATGGATTATTAAACTCAGAAAAATATTTGAACAAAAATATATCACGCCTCTGTGAGCAAAAGCATAGATGTGCCTGTAAGACATGCATATATGTCTGCTTTTATGCATTTCATCAAGTAAAATTTCCTCACCTATTAGGATCTACCAGCAGAAGCTCAGAACTTCGCCACCAGATGGTACCACCAAGGAATCAGTTTTATACTTCTGTCAACCAGGCCCTCCAAACACAAGATCTATCTATCAATAGATTTCAATATCAAGGATCTATCTATCTATCAATAGATTATCAATATCAATGAAATCTATCAACAGATTTCTCTTCGGTTTTGGAAATGCTTGGGGATGAACAGACCCCCTTCCCAGCCCCAAAATACCCCTTGATGCGCAACAAACTTTTTGATGTCTTCACCAAGAAGTTACATTTTTAAAAAAGGGATGTGTGGTTACAGGGAGAAAACTCGGGCACCTCAGGTAATTTTTCCTACATCCTGAAACAGGCTCTTTGCATCTTCCTTTATGATGACAAAAAAATGTGCTTTTTCTATTCAGAAGAGAGAGGTAAAAGAATAGCAGAAATACTTATTATAAAGATAGCCAAAGAGAATATAAAACACACTGTCAGCCTTTTTTTTTTCTTTTTTTTTTTTTTTGACAGGCTTACCTCTCTTCCAGTAAGCACATGCCTTGCCAGTTTCACTTTGGCAAAATTTCCTTTTCCTATTGTTTTCAGTAAGCGATAATTTCCAATGTGAGGATGCTCTTCATTGGTAGATGTAATGGAATTTCTACATCGGGGGATGTTTTGTCTGCTACTTGACTTGATAGGCTGGACGTGTGACTCAGTGTATCCATCCACAGAGGTATGCTGGAAGGCAGATAAAATAGTTGGGAATTTAGCTACTTGGATTTTAGACAGTTGCAGCAGAATAGACTAAAAGCATAAAAAGGTGTAGAGGGGAGTAATTTATTTACTTTTACAATATAACTGATAACTTTGGATGGTAGCCTAAGCAGAACATGCTGTCTTTGGGCACAGTTTGATGCATGTCTTAAGAAGTCTGCAGAAAGATTTTACCAGCTCCAGAATTAAAACTAGAGACACCTAGGCAGTAATCGACAAACCATTACAGACTTTTTTTAATATGAAACTATGCCAAACTACACACTACACCATTATGTTGCAAATAAACTTGTCTAATCATAACCAAATTTAGTCTTTTAAAAATACACAGTACAAAAAAAATATTTGTTCTTTGGCATATTTGGAAACAAGGTTTCACTCAATTATTTTTTTCTTAACTTTCTTCACTCAAACAACATTATGAGAAAAATATTTTTTCAAGTAAGCTTTGTTCCCCAAACCTGTTTGCATCTTTTTGTAAGTCACAGAAGTTCTCATTCAAGTAACGAACAATCTACATCTTTATTTAAAAATAATAATCTATTCTTAAAAAGAAAACTCCATGATATCTCATAAATATATTTTAAATCTCAAAAAGTCTGAGGAACTAAAAGGATGCTATTTTTAATGCATGCCAACACATCATCCCACATTAAATGTTAGTCACTGAAATCTGCAGTGCTTCTGTCTTTAACTTCCAAGTATATAAGGGGTAAGATACAGATGGGGCTTGGAAATGTTCCAAGGAGAAACCAAAGTAACGGAAGATGTCAAAGGGGTGTTAAGTGTTTCAGTATTTCAAATGCTCTCTAACATTAGCGGCAGATGGGTACAAATGTTTAACAGGTAAAATTTAGCCTCTAATCTTTTAGGTTACAGATTTTAAGGCAGCCAAATACTGTAGGTAGAAAAAGTGTCTTCTCAGACCAGTTTTTAGATTTTGTAACAGAAAGGCATGCTTACTCCCAGCTCAGTCGGTTCCTGCTAAGCATAAAGCACCAACAAAACTCAAAAGACACCTTAATATTTTCCCATTATTCACTGCTTCAATCAAAAAGTGGGTATCTCGATATCTTTGTACAGAGCTCTAATTGAGCCTGTTTCTTTACAGACCAAAGGTTTCTAGATCTTTGACCTTAAGCTGAAAGCAGAGTCAGAAGCCAGTGGGAGGTTTCACTGTTTCTCCCAATACCCAACCTAATGTTGGCCTATGCTGATCTCACCCGTCATTCCTTATGCAAGTAATTATTTTCTTATACAAAATGGAATTTAAAGCAGCGCTTCCAACTTCAGTGTGCATTTATTACAGACTGAAGCCAATCCCCTCCTGTAAACACCCAGGCTGACAGATAGTCCCACTGAGCCTAGCAGAGTTATTTCAGGACATAAACACTAGTAGAATTGGGAAAACTAGCAAACAGCTGCAACACAACCGGAAAAAACAAGGAGTATATGACAACCAGAATGTTCTTCCCAAATGTAGCACAACTCTGCTTACATCACCTCCAGCATTATTAATTATTCACTATGGCCAGGAGAACAGTCCTAAATATAATTTTGTGTTTGTCTTTTCATTACCTGAGTCTCTCTGCAAAATACTTTACCCCCACTGCTAAACTGTTTTCCAAATTACTGCAGAACCAAGCAAGCCAGGAGTGTTTAGCTTCTGTATATTAGACAAATCTATTCAACCATGAAATAACACACTAGCAATAGTATTTATCCTTTATAAGGACATAATTAAAATACTTTCTGTGGACTTGGAAAGAGAGGATCAGAAGGACAGCTCCACACGAAGAGGCTTTGAAACACTGCTTCAACATCGGACACTAGTCTTGCATGCAATAAACCAGAGCCCAAATAAAAGTCTCACCTAAGAAAACACCCCACAAGATCAGTGTTTGTATGGTGCTAATAATGACTATTATAGCCGTACCTAGAACCCCATCCAGAGCTACAGCACTATGCTTTACAAGCAAGTTTTAAGAGTCTTTGAGCCTATTTATGCACACAATTAGATCTTCACTACTCGAAATACAATGCCTACCAGAAGCATTAGCAACCCTAATATCAATTGCCAATTTAATATGCTTCACAGGATTGGCTTACTTCCAGTAGATACTTGAAGGGATCTTTTAGATAAACAGTTGGATAGGCAAACAAAACCAATGCCATAGGCAAAGCGAAAGATGGCTTCACAGGATAGATCACTTCAATGCAGATTTAACAGGGAAAGCAGTTATTTAATCATAATGACAATATAATGCAGAACCAAATCTGAAGAGGAAAAATAAAAGTAACAATGTTCATGGTCATGACGATTCTGGACTTTGGTCTTTTTGTGACAGACAAACTAAGCCCCTTCGGATAGTTTCTTAATTATTCCCTCTTAGACAGATTATCTTCAGAGTCAACCATTCCCCCCAGCCATGCCCAAGGATGACAGAAAACATGCATAAAAGAAGGTCAAGTTTCTTAGTTTGTGAGCCACACACATATATATATAATTTCTGAATTTGAACAGCACTGAATGAAATTCAAATTATTCATCTCAAGTCTTGCAATAGGCCTCTTTTGCACATAAACAGCTTGCTATTGTTGGAAAGTACATAGAAATTTAAACTAGAAACTCATCAACTTCTAGAAATCAGCATTCAATGAAATTGAAACATAACAAGGTTAAGATGTTGGGAAAAAAAAAAATCAAGTTAGGTCAAATAATGGTGTATTAGAGATTATTTCCAAGAGATTATTCCAGAGATTATTCAGCTAAAACCGAATTCAACAGAAGCATGCAATATCCACACTGTCTAGAAAGACAGGCTACGTAGTTTTAAGATCTTTCTGGTCCATTACAATACGTTCATTCATTATGCATCAGCTACTATGTGGCTATTTAAAAATGCCATTTCAGAAGAACAATCTCTAAATTCTGAGAAATTTTTCACAGTGCTGGAAACAAGTGGGCTGTAAAAACCACCACTCTCCTTGAAGTTCACTGCCATCTAAAAACAATTCCAGCTAACAACTTGCATTTCCTACAACAGAATTTTAATTAGAGATTCTGCTATTTCTCTAGATACCTTGATAGTATATCTCTCTCTATATATACAATGTAGTGAGAAACACTACCTTACTAGTATGTCATAAACATGACTCCCTGTATGTTCAGTTTATGTCAGTGTTAAACAAAATGTCTAGAAATCAACACATAAAATTAGATGTTTCTTAAAATAAAATGCAATTTTAAACATAAAAGGTGCAGCAGTAACAAAAATTTAGAGCTGAAACAGTATATTGGAGCAGCCATTTAGGTATTTTGCACATTAGTCAAGTATTTAAAAAAAAAAAAACCCAAGAAAACACCCATACAAAAAAAAAATCCACCACCTTTTCAGAAATCTCAAAAAAGTAATTCTAGCATTCAATTTTAGATTGTGACTGAAGAGAGCTCAATTAACACTTATTACTCCTAACTAGGTTTGTTTCCGACATGTTCCATTAGAGTTATTACAGAAAGTCAATGGCACTAAAATCATAAGAGAGTTAACCTGACCCATTGTTTCCCCAAGACTCAAAGCTATTGTTTTCCTTGTTTACCCAAGGCAGCTTTGCAAAAGCAAGATGACCTGATGCTCAGACACATTATCTTTGAGAAAGTGCAGAAGAACTAACCCCACCAAGTAGATACAAAGCGTGTACTCCACTACTTCACTTATTCAGCGTCCTTCAGCCACTTAGCTAGCCACTGGAGTAGTATTCTCACAGATTATATGCTGTAGTTAAATTTACATCATCACATATATTAACTGCTCTCAAGCTTCATCTTAAAATGTCCCCAAAACCATTCCGGCCACCAAACTACACAGTCTTTTTCAATCAAACAACACTGAAGGGCTCTATAGTCCTTGTGAGTAATGGGGTAACTTCCACGGATCAATCTGCCTACAAATACACCTCATTTAATTAAACAAGTGTCTTAGTCCTGAATTTTCCCCTTCTTGAATTACCGCAAGGCAAATTCCTTGGTACAGTCAGCCCATGGAAGCAGAGCATGCACACGCGGTGCTAGAAAAGGCACATCATCACACTTCCTCTCTCAATACCATCTCCTATTCTGAACTTACGTTTCTTGCAGCCAATTTTCATACATCATAACTCCAAACATTTTCAAGCATGTGCCATACACATGAGCATTTGTAACAGCTGTACGATTTTGCAAGGTAGTCAAAATAGCTAGCCCAGACAGAGGGAGTCTGAAGGGTTTAGGAGACCCTCTTCTAAACGGCTCTGATCTACAACAGCTTTGATTCACAATACAGGGAAAGGAAATGGGAGAAAGATGAGAAGTAATGTCCTGGATGTCCAGCTGTTTTCATGTTTTAACTGCTTGCTGTCTGTAACTATTCCTTTAGGACCTAGGAGCTTCCAGCAAACCACCTCAAGCAAGTCTTTTGCTGAAGTAACAATCAAACTAAACTAGAAGAGTCCAATTTTTTTGAAAGATCTTGGTAAACCTCAATGTAGAAACCAACAGAAATGTTCAGATCAGTTTGTTCTGCATCACATACCAAGAGTACCTAGAGGTCCAGGTTTACAGGTATGAAGCATGGTGCAACTCTGAACTGCACAAGATGATAGTACTAGATCCATCAGCTAGTGCCAGAAGAAGTGGATTCACTCCTCTTCCAGGTAAATCTCTCATCTGCACAAAACCACAGCTTACTCTTGCCACATGTACCCATCACATCATACTACAATTACTAAAGCATCTCTGATCTCAAACAAAACATTAATAGAGCACTATCTACTCTAATTTTTCATATCTCTCAGACACATGAAAAAGTGCTTTGCAGGGGGCAATTAAAAAGACTGAATGTATGCACACATGATTCTTTTGATAATTTATCAGCAATTAAATGCATACTAGATTAGGAATGCATGATAGAAATTTTGTTATTAAAAGAACCCCCAAACCCAAAGCAATCAACCTACTTCACTGAAACAAGATAATACACAGGACTCAGCTCAGAAGAACCCAAGAAACAAACACACACAGTGAGGAAAAAAGTATACACAGATTTTAAATCAGATACCAGGGTCAACGCATGGCAGAGACAGAAGAAAATCAGACAAAATTGTGATGTTTGTCTTTAACTTGTACCCATACCCTGAGCCTACTCACACAGGCTTTCCAGAAGTGCACAAAGAAAATAATCAAACACATGCATGTGCATCTTTCTGTTTATATCAGATTTACATAATACGTAGGAATTCCAGGCATGAACTTTTGAAAGAGCTTGAAGCTACCAGCAATAAGAAACAATGATTTTGAATCAAGCTGGCCTCAGTCAAGCATATGGAAACATTTCATTAACTGATGCTCTAACTCTGAAAAGCATTTTATATAAAACTTTTTTTAAAAAATCCAAACTATAAGCATGGAGTTCAATATATAGTATCAAGTGAGATACAAAAAATGAGTAAGGGGAAGTTATTTTGTTTAGTATCTCTTTTCTTCCCAATTGTAATATTCTGTACTTCAAAAAAAACCAACTTCAAAGCTAATAGTAAAACATTTCTATTGCAAGGTGAAATACAATCCCTTAATGTCAATACACAATAAAGATTCCTTTCTAAAAGCATACATATATGCTGGTGATAGGCAAACTTATGCTGAGCATTGAGTAAATCTTATCCTGTGCTTGTTACCAGGGTATCTAAGCCCCTTAGACGTTTTGGTGGGGTTTTTTGTTTTGTTTGAGGTTTTTTGTTTGTTTGTTTAAGTGCTCAACATAGCTTTGTGAGACAAATCAGAAATAAGTTTGCCAACTCCCAGACAGAATTGTTTTTCTGATCACAAACTACACAGGATGCAATGTTTACAGCTCCGTACTTGAAGCAATCTAGGAGAGAAAACAGAGCCCATGATCTACCAGGGCAGCACCATACACAGCTAACATGAGTTTCAAAAGTTCATACACAAGGTTCTTCAGAATACTTGCAATTTTCATATGGTGACACTAACCTGTCATAAATCCAGTCCATGTTATAGTAAGCTTGCTCCCAATTTTTTTTTTTTTTTTAAATTTTTTTGACACAGCAGTAATGTCATATGGGAGGGTGGAGTTCATTATCACATGGAATCACAGTTACTCTTTAGTTAAAGGATAAAAAAAAAATAAAAATAAAAATGCACCAGTACTCCCTCCAAGAAGTCAGTCAAAATATTTCAAAAAACCAAATACCTTCATAGCATTAAATCAGGTCTTGTAACCCAAACTCAGCTAACACGCTTCCTCATCTCCCTGGGCCTGAAGCCCTCAGCCCGGCCAGGCGTGCAGGTGCAGAAGAACAGGACCTTCCTGCCTTTGTTCCATTTCACTCAGAATTGGCACAGTTATTTCAACCTGGCACTTTCCTTCCTGACTCATCCCAAACACACAAACAAGATTTTCCAGGGCTAATTCAGGACAGTCGGCCCATATCATCTCCATTAATTGCTACAACAAAACTGAACCCTCCCTGTAGCCCCAGTGAAAACTGAGACAAGCCAGCTAAAAGCTGCTATAGTAAACCACAGGTGGAACCAAGGGGAGGAAAAAAAAAGTGTTTTTCCTAAAATCCTCTTATGTTTACTCATTTTTATTTGTCATTTGGTATAGTACTAGAAACTACAGTCAGCCCTACCAAGCAAAAGAGTAAAACATTGCCTATCATCAAAATAAAATGGTTAACGTCCCTCACCCATGAAATAGAACACAAACCCGTGTTTTTGAAGAAAAGCACTGATGGGAGGGGGAAGGAAGAAGAAAGGCTATACCTACTGCAGCCTCCTGGACACATTTAAACACTGCCCTTCACACAGAGAGAGTTCTTTCAACGTTTCTTGCCAGCCATTGCTCTTTCCTCAGGAGGTGATCAGTTTAACTTCACCAGTCTTTTTTGACTTATTTCATGACATCTTCAAACCCGCCAGCACAGAGCTCCCAGTGAGCGTTCCCAGCTCACTCAAGACATCCTGCCAGCACCCGGAGACACAGGCAGCTACAGGGCACTGCTGCTGAATGCCACGGCACTCAGTTTGCTCAAAAATCCTCAGTAAAACAAAAAGAAAATGAAATGCTAATGTTGATCGTTAATTGAACGAAGCAAACAAGAACAGGAACACACCCAGAAAGCGAAACTTCTTGCAAAGGAAACTGGCAGGAGTTTTTATTGCACTTATAAATGATGCAGCCAGGTTATTTTTCAACGGGCCTGATGAAAGGCAGGAGGAGAGAGACATGAAACAACTTACGGTTCAGGATCATGTCAAGCACATGAAGCTTCTCAAACGTTTGCAGGAGTACAAGAAGTAGAAAATGCTTTAATATCAAACTTCAAAACTGAGGGGAAAGGGCTGTTTTACAGTCTGGAGACTACAGTCTGGAAACCTGAGGCTTGCCTCCAGATGAGGAGAACAGCAGCAAGAGGCAAGGTTTACTCACAAAAGAGCGACTAGATTATAGCGCTAAGTGTCTCTGACACTCACGATCAAACAACCAGCCTTCTGGACCAGCTGAGGTTTTTTGTACAGAAGGAAAGCATACACGCAGCTAATTGGGACCAGGCTCTGAATCCCAACTCATTCTTTCTCTCAAAGTTTATGAAATGGAAATTTTTTCCCTGCCCATTGCATACCTAAACAACTCTGGAAGAGTCCACATGTGGCATGATGGCCGCTGAGGCCGACCCAACACTGCTCACATGCTCGCACCCACTTACAACTGCACTACCACTGGGGCAGCAGGATGGAGAGCCAGCACAGGGAGCCAAGCCAGCCAAAACCTAGCAACTCTTCTGCCAGGGTAACCTCCAGCTCCCCGAGCACATGTACCCCCAGTTTCCCAAGCATCAGCGCAGGCCCAAGGAGGAAGGGGAACATCCAGCACTGGGAAGACGGGGCCACATCAGCTCCATGTTAAGCTCTCGTGGAACCACACTGTCAGGACAGGAACAACGTAGAAAAGAAAATTGATCACACCACTTTTCTTGATAATCCAGAGGCAAATCAACACCAGTAGTGAAACTTTAGCTAGGAGATACTTATTCCCATTCCACAACAAGGTAAAAAACCAGAAGGACTGGGGAAAAAACAAAAAAAACCCAAACCAAACAAAAGAAATCCCACAAACAAATAAGCAGACTTGCTTATTTGTGTTGTTTACCTGCACTGGGTGTGTGAGACAGAAGAGCACACAATGCAAGCTTAAGAAGCTGCCCTTTAGGAGTGACATGCATGGGCAAAGCACCCTTGACATTTCTGCTACGTAAAAGAGAAAATTAAGTTACTCCTTTAGCAAGCTGGACAGCATTAAGTCTTTACGTCCCCAATACTGGCTTCATCCAAGGGATCTAACAATGAATCCATCAAGACAGATCACCATCTCATTTTGAAGACTATTTTATCTCAAGGTCTTATTAACTCTCTGAAGTAAAGCCTGCTTCTAACAAGTGATGAGATGACCAATTAAAATATCCAACCTGATAGCAATACATACTAATTGATGCACACATGTCCTAGAAAAGAAACTGTAGGGCAGTACAGGACTCTGCGATGTTTGAGGATCATGTCAAGCTATGATTCAAATGAAGTCACCCAATATTCAGAAGGATTTCCCAATGTTCTCTTGACATATACCTTTTAGGGGTCTTGGAAGTCTAATCTAGAGGGTACGAAGACTCATCTTAATATTTCTCTTCATACAATACAGTACATAAAACACAAATGTATCTAAAAGTAGTTGGGCAACCAGTTAATTTTGAGAATTAGAACAGGAAAAAAAAAAATGCATGGACCTACAGCAGATTAATAGGGCCTATCTCATGCCCTTCCACAGGAGCTGCAGCCTTCAAGGGAGGGGCAGGGAATCCTTCCTGACCTGGAGAGCACTTTCATGGCCGCTTGCACTAGAGCATACTAGCTTAGTTTCTTCAACTTCAAGGCTTGATAATATTTTCTGGTCCATCTCTCTGCAGCAAGGCCTTCTGATGTCATTAACAAGTCTTGCCTCGGAAGACTGAAGTGCAGAGTGCCTACTGGACCCTGTCTGCCAAGGAGATGCAGTTTTAATATTTAAGCCAGGATATAATCAGACTCCACATTCTGCAGACATATTCTTTTCATAAGCATTGATATAAAGGTTGACTTTGATGAGTAATGCATATTTTGGCACAGGAAAACGAGCCACCTTCCTAAGAGGAGGAAGCACCTTAGACTGCATAGGACACTTCTACCAATGAGCCTGCACTCAAGCAGCATTCAGTTACAATGGTTTCGTCTACCAAGAGCAGTCTAGCAGAGCCTGATCTATTGCAGGAGCTGCAGATAAAGTTACAAGGACACCACTAAACTTAGTTGGTCTTCTGAAAGTGTAAACCATGTTTTACATACAGAGCAAGATGATGACAACGTATCCAAGCCAGATGGTATAGTGGCACATGGTGAACTCAAAGAAAAACAACAAAGCAAAATGAAGACAGTCTTCTGCTGAGTGCTCTCTGCCTTGTTTTTCATGTAAGTGTTAATTAATAGATCAAATAAAATATCCTCAGTTGGGCTGTAGTAACTATTTACCTTTATGTGGATAATGCTACCCCACATTTCAACTTAGCAAATATATTCCCAACCTTGCACAGATTTATGCTTAACTTTAAGCTGTCCAAACATTGTATGCCCCTTGGACCAGCTCCTATCTTATGATCAAAGAGTGCGCTCTACACAGAGCTCAGACTACAATCTCCTTGAAGCCCTTTGTTTCTAAACTCATGCAACCACCTATTTTAACCTTTGGACTTCAATTATTTATAATCACAAACTACCATAATTTAGCAATTTAGAAATATATGCAACTAGGAAGCTAAACTGAAAAAAAGCAAACAGCAGCAATATTCCTCAAAGATTTTGCAACGTATGTAATATAGCTAGAAAAAAAAAAAAGTATTTCTTTATATGCTTTAAACTGGCAGATAGAATAATACAGTAGATAATGAATACTAATAATCACACATAAACTGCAGATATCTGTCAATGTACTGAATTCAAACCATAAACAGAAATGTGAGTATAGCTGAGATGTAAAAGCCAAGCACAAGAAAAAGAATGAACATAACAAATGAAATAGTACACGTTACATAAGTCAGCAAAGGAAGTGAAAGAAAAAACATCACAGGATGCAAAGAAAATATTAAAAACAATAGATGCTGGATTTACCCAGCCCATTAAAATAAAAAGGTAAGAATACATGGAAGAAATATTGTACTTATACATACATGGATAAAGCTTAAGAATACAAGCCAAAGAATCTACAATTAAAGGGTTGAACAAAAACTAATATGTAGTCAAAACGAATAGAGTCATTAAAACAAGCAGCCAATCCAACAGTAAGGAAAAAGTTTAAATAAAAAAAATTAAAAAACAAAAACAAAAAAACTAACCAAGTATGACTTTCTCTCTCGAGTCTTTGACAATCAGTGGGTGAGGAATCCCAGAACCCCAGCTATGGTCTTCAGACAGTACCCCAACCTGCAAGCTGTCAAAGTCAGGCATTTCCAGACTTCTTTATCTAGATGGTGAGGTACAGCAAATAACCAGTAGCAGCAATGGTGGCCTCCAGCCCACCATTAGCAGTGGCAACTCTTGGTTCTGTCCTGAGCTGGACACAGTTTGGATAACACTACAGCAACGTGTCTTACAGTCTGGAAACTTTCCATTGAGATGGCTTACCTAATCAGATGCTGTCTTATATTAAAACAGGAATTAATTTTATCCAGTGTTAAGGAAGGGAAAGTCAGGAAAGCAGAGAAGCCATGGGAACCTGAGGACAATGTCAGCAGGTGACAGGGACTATCAATCTCCCTACCAGCAACTAGGAATCCAACCTCAAAACCTTAAAGGAGAGTCATCCTTATGCAGATTTCAAATGGACATCACTGAATTATTCCAAGTTTTAGGATGGGTCAGACAGCAGTGTTATGTTCTCTCTTCCACCATCAGCCTGCCAAGGGTCCCTCTCCCACCCACAGTCCTAAGATGCTCCTTGCCTCCTGAGATATGAGGAAAGCCACAGCACTGCAGGAGAGATGATGACACATCCCCTTATGCAATGTTGCGATCCCTCAATTATCACAGGCTTACTACGAACTCTGTCTGTAATTTTTTTCCCTTAATTTACCAAACTAACTAGAACCCTTCCAATTCCAGGGGATGAGAGCTATTGTGTTAAATATCTTTCTCGTTTCACCAAGCAGCTAACAAAGAATCTATTAATTTTCTACCATCTTCCTACTACCCAGTAGCTGACCTGAAATCAGGCACAACTTTCCACCCTTTCTCAAAAATTATCTGGCGGTAAACTTAACTTCAATATATGATAACTGTACTACCTGCCAATATACTTGACAGTCTCCCAGTTTGCTTTCTTCTTTTTTCTGTTTGTCACCCACTGGGCTGGTCTTAGAAATATCTTCAATTAAATCAAGACAATATTAGGAAAATGGCTCATACACCAGTATTATTTCACTTTATGATAATAACTTTAGTGTAATAGTCAAGTGCTATATTTAATTCAGCTTCTTCAGGTTAGTAATTACTATGTGAAGGGAATGAAAACAAACTGATGGATACAGGAGTCCAGTTTGTCTCTTCTATGCTACTCCAGAAGGCTTGACACGACTCACTTTGAAAATAATTCCATTTAAACAAAATATTACACACGACTAGGAAATGGATTTAACGAGTAACGGTGAAAAACCTTGTACACAATACCAAAATACAAGGTTTTACAAAAAGTCACACACACACACAAAAAATAACAACAGCAGCAACAATGATAATCAATATTTTATCTTGTAGTATTTAGAAAACATCAAATTTGATTTTTATATGAGTGCTATACTTCTGCAATCACTGCAGAAGCAAGAATAGCTTTCTTTAAAAGGACCTTTAAATGCAGTTTTTATTTTATCAGTCTACTTTGCTTTGCACAGGTTGAGGGATTAGATTTCCCTTAGCCTGTCTACGAACACTGCTGTAGGCATACATTCTCTAATAATAATTATGTCTTCCATTGACTAATTCCAGCATCTATATTAGATCGACCCTCATTGCTCATACCAACTTTCTGTAGATAAGATTTCTCTGGACTATGCAGTAGATGGAGCAAGAGTTTCATTGTGAAGTGCTTTCATAAATTTTCTTTGTTCCTGTGCATGTTATGTCCATCACTGGAAGAACGAACTCTAAAAAGCAGCCAGCCTTGTTCATTTAATATCAAATTAAGAAAAGCAAATTTGAAAAGCTATTATACATAGGTATGCCTGGTAAAGGCTACTCAGAGACAATATTACTAATATTTTCTGTATACATCTCATTGTATTGAATGATTACAATTGTTATTCCTTCTGGAGTCTGATCTTAAGGAGAAAATACTATTTTAGTAATGACATTTTTCTGATTTTTTTTTTAACCACCAGTAGACAGTCTTTACTGTAATAATTGAAGGGGGAAGAAAATCTGATTACTGTTGGAATAAAAATTACTAAATAAAAACCCAAATGCTTTAAAGAATTCTATTACCTTCAATCGATAATATTATCTGGAATAGAGATATGAGTAAATACATTACACATTTAATCCATTTGTGGAAAACAACCATATCCTCTGTAAGAGCTCAACGTAGCATTTAACAGGCTAAGGTAATTTCCACGGCAAAAATCAGACTCTTCTTAACGCGCGAGATTCTCTGAATTTTTGAGCTATGCCTCTGCTTATTTTAAGTAATGACAGAAACATCTAAGAATTAGAAAGATACTTATATACAACTGAAGCCAAACATGCACTCGCAAAAGGAATTTCAAATATTTACTGTTTAAGCACAAGTAATTTACACTGCTGCCACACGTACTGCAGTATGCCCTACACTTCGCTTCCCCAACTCTGCAATCCTCGCACATTAAATTCCTCGCGTATCTACTGAGTTTATGAAGAAAATCTCTCTCTACAAAGAACATTATAAAATTCTATGGCCTTTCTAAGTAATCATTATAAAGCTTTGGTTACTCTCTGCTGTTATCTGAGAGAAGAAAGCACAGTAACTTTGCATTTCCTTCCCTCCCCCCTAGTAGAGTGAGGAAAACACAGTCTAACTGACGAGTATTTAAAGTTGTAACAATACTTTTTGCTAATAATTTCAAGAGCCCCTAAACCGGAAACAACTCCCCCCAACTCACCCACAGCAAAGCACTTCTTCACTCCCTTTAGCTTTACAATTCAGATTATTCCCATACTAAAATGCTCCTTGGGATTCATACAAAAGGGTATTACTTGAAGGATAAACAGGAGCTACAACTACATAGCTTTAGTAAAGCTTTGTATTGGTTTTGCTTATGTCATTAAATGAGCAAAACTGGAAAAGGTCCCAGAAAGAGCGAGAAGCATAAGGAAGCTGGCAACAAGTACGCAAGCTCAAGCACAAAAGCACGTTAGCAAGCAAAATGTGGGGGGAAAACAAGGTGGGGGGGGCAAGAATGTGATAAGATAGGAAATACAGGTATTAAATGGCCAGCAACTTAATGAACATGGGTAAATGGAATCTCAGAAAGATGGATATTGGGAAGTATGTAAGGATAAAGCTGCTGTGATGGTAGGTTATAGACTATCACCAGGTTTAAAATAAAATTAGTCAAATATTTGAGGGACTAAATAAGAAAAATCGTCCATGTGATAACCTTTAAAAATAAGATTACAAATAAATGGCCTTTTCCCCTCTGAAAAAAGGGGACCGCGTGGAGACAAGTAAAAGATGTTTTACTTTATTTTTCTTTTACTTTCTTCCTAAGTATTGGGTTAAGATGGAAAAGATAAGAACCAACACTGGGAAAAGGAGGAAGCCGGGAGGAAAGCTTCCAAGAGAGCTGAAAATAGCACTCTAGCGCAGCAACTAAGGCTGTGCCTCCACTTACAACAAGGTGCGTGTTTTACTGCATCATGAGTAAGGCATGGTTCCTCCCAGAGAAGCACGTTGGAGCAGAGGCACTACAGGTTTTACCACGAGGTTAGCCTTGGGCAGGAGCCTTTACAGCAAGCCCTGCTAGAGCCTAATCTATCCAAACCTAATCTGTTTTCTTCAACCACATCTGCCTAATGAAAGATATCACTTCTCTCTAACAACCTTGCCTAATTTTGTCTCTGCTTGAGTTTTTAAAAGTTATCATGCACTACTATTAGTTTATAATACAAAAACAATTAGACTTTGTCACCAGTAATATTATCATTATCTGCTCTTGCAAAAGACTGCCATGGGCTATCCAGTAACTCTGTATGTTCAGCTACGCGAACATCGATGTACTACACAAGTGCTTTCATCAGAGGTGAAATAAAGTTCTGTCTTATTATTCGAGCTATCCATGTCACAACTATGTATGTTTAAAATACCGTTCTGCAACACTACTGGACAAAGCTCCTTATGTTGAATCAATTAAAATATATCATAAGTTTGGATATCATTCTGTGCTCTGATTAACATTTTTCTACTTTTGTGAATTCTACAGGCCACATGTTTAAGTGTAAACCAGGATTATTCTGCTTACTGCCAACACACCACTAGGGTCATGGTGAACAAGGCAGACACTGATCTGAAGTCATGAACATGTTTCATTCTCTCCTCAGTATAACTCAACTATGTTTATCAATCATTACCAGAGAAATCATTAGGACTATGAACACACATATCAGGGTATTATACTTACTGGGCATTCAAAATGACTGAACAATTTACAGAATGTTTTACCGCTCGTTTTTTTGGCAAGTGCTTCTTTAGATTTGCTATACAGCTTAGAAGTTAAAACAATGAAACTGGCTAAAGCTTAATGTTACCAAGAGTCCTCTTTCTGATATATTGCCAGTCTTTTGAAGAATACAAGTGTGAAGAAAATAATCCTTTTTTTTTTTTTTTTCAAAACACATTGTATTACTGTATTGTGAATGTAGGTTTCTACAACGTCTTACATTTTTATAAAACGTTGCAAACTTGAAATAGTTTGCACGCAAAGGGCCAGGAGTCATTGGTACTGAGCACTTAAATCTTGAACAGCTCAGCAGGAGTCTTTACAAAAGTCTTCTTGATCATAAGCCATGTTAATGCTAACCAAACAAGTGGCGAGCAGACCACTTCTCATTGTGAGAGCCACAGCCTACACCTAAGGTGTCCCAAGGCAAGATAAAAGAAGGAAAATTACTTTTTTCTGGATCCATATGAAACAAACAACAGAATACAAGAACTTGAAAACACACAGACAATGCATTCATTCCAGCAGAAGAGAGCCTGCTTTCCACAATGATTTAAGTGATGTAAAGTGACTGTCGATCAGCAGTCCTGATAAGATGGAGAATTTTAGAATAACATAATGATCTTCCATTCTACAAAGATGCACAGAAAAAGTGCGCTTTTGAGTTTTACATAAATACACTCTATTGATCAATCATTACAGCCTAAGCCGTGGCACTGCTCCATGAGCACGTCTGGTTCATTGCTTTAAAGGTTAATTGTAGCCCAGCTGAATTTAACTGTGCAGACGCCTTACTGCGACTGTGAACATATGTCTTTCAGCATAAGTTGGTGTTTTCTTTGAAAGTATACATAAAGAAATCCCTGACAAAATGCTCATCTGGGGAAAAAAAAAAAACCAACAAACCAAACAACCAAACTTTTTTTTCCAACTGCCATCTTAGTTCAAAAAGAAGCAGGATTATGATAAGCACAGAGACTACTTTCCAACGCTTTTGCCTTAAACTATTTTACCATGATAGCTGTAGCGTGTTTGGTCACTACTTCGAAAAAAATAAGATGAAACGAGCACAGGGAAACCTGCCTTAAGAACAAGGACCATCTTATCCTCTTGGAATTTTTAACCTTAGATTCGCTAGGATGCTCACCAAAACTGTCTAAGCTGCATCATCGCATACAGCTATGAAGTCTTAAACTGACCTTGAGACCTCAGCAATCCTTTGATTTTACTATTTTACTAAGTTATTCACAGAAAAACAAAAAAAGGAGAAATTTTCTTTCTTAGATGAAATACAACTGGCCCAATTTAAAGCTCAGTTTAGCACTGAGCAGAGACAACACACAAAAAAAGTTAATTTAGAATGTGAAAAAAGTAGATTTTTTTGGTGATTCTGGAATTCTAGAAAGATGAAAAAAAAACCCCAAAAACACAAAAAAGCAAGCATTGTGTTTCCAACAACAAAAAAATTTCATAGATCGTGTCATGACCACAATACAAATAAGCTAAGTTTGAAACATGTTACTGTCTCCAGCAACTTACAAGTAGAATATTTAACCTGGAGAGCAGCACAGAGCACAAACATCTATTTAAAAAAAAAAAAAAAAAAAGTTGAAGCTACTAAAAGATAGTATCTAAACAGAAGCAATAAAACGTTTTCTCTGATATCACAACATTTGAAAAGTTTGCTCAAACTCTTAAGTTGTTAGTAGGCCAATTTGTAAGAATTCTGTCTTAGGGCTTTAGTTGCACCACTGATGTCTAGCTCCACATCAATAGTAAAATCATCCCTCCTTTTAACAGGATAGTTTCTCAATGAATCTGCTCTACTGGAAAACAGTCTTTAAAGTTCTCTCTCAAACCTCAGTAAGATATTAAGGCTAGATCTATACTAAATTATGAGAACAAGAAAAAAAAACTCTGCAAGTGCAAATACAAATCACTGATTGAGAACATAATTTTACAGAAATCACTGTATCTGCACTTAAAAGAAAAATGAAATTACTACTTTTTCTGTGTTTAAACTATTGATATCGATTAGAAGTTAGCAGGAGCTCCCTCTGCTAAACAACAGCAATTGTGATGGTAGAAACTTACGACATTTATAGTAGAAACATTAATTTCCAAATATAATTGGGTGCCATGGGGGAAAAAAATCCTGCCTTTACTGATGATTCAAACATTTTATGTGCAGAGCTAGAAAATTTAAAAAGCTATATTAATATAAACAGTAAGCTTGCGTGATCAGAAGAATATGATGGTAGAGACCCCACCGATAACAAGGCTCCATGGAACATAATCTCCTTGTTCTGGTTCAGCGTTTAACTCCACTGACCATGTAAGTACAGTTTTCAGAGCGCCAACCACAAACAATCTAACTTTATGTTTACCTATGAACCTCAAAAACCCCATGAAGTATGAAATGAAACAAGTAGTACAACCAAACTGCATTAACTCTTTCTGAACTTTAACACTATATACTCTTTTACGATGCCTAGAAAGAACACTGAAGTGTGAAGCTACGTTTTCACTCATTTGTTCCAAAATATTTCTCTTTACAGAAGGAAAATGAAACTAAACATCTGTATCACCTGTCCCATGACTCTCTATGATTCACACGGAACGTTAACTTCAAAATGGGTAACATACTTCATAACAAAATGAACCTTGCTCTCTTCATGCATAATGCTCTAGCTAAACATGTGTTTTTCCCCACGACATAAGAGCTTGCTCAAGACCTGAACCAAACCAAACCAGAAAGCCTGCACAGAGAAAAGACAAACCTTCAAAATAAGATTAGGAGAACATACTCTGTTCTTACCATTGAAACAAACATATGACCTAATGGTGTATTTATGATCAAGGAAAATAATCTTACAAGGGAAAAACACAAGCATTCTCCACTTTGCTAAGGCCTATCTCCTGTGGATAAGACAGACACAGCTGTACTCTTGAACCCATAAGTCTTGGAAACTAGGCCATTCTTCTGCTTAAGGCACTGAACGAAAGAATTCTTGTCAGATACTTTCTCCCACGCCCCCTCTGTCCAAATCAAAACCATGTGTTCTTATTGTGCAAAAGCAAATCCAGAAGGAAAAAAAAACAGAAAGAAATTAAACATTGTATAATTATTATTACCCCAACCTGACCACTCCATTCCATCCTCTTATCTCTTGCCCTGTTCAATTTTTTTCTCTTTAAAATGCAGCTGTCTAGTAGCCTCCCCTATCTGAAAGTCATCCTTAACCACACCCACTTTAGCTGGCATCCGAGACATCACCCTTCCCTCACTAGCCTGCAAATGGGTGTGTGTGTGTCAAAATCATAATTATTTGTATGATAATGAAGCAAATCACATGATCATAGGTCACTATTATCCTTCCTTAAAACTCCCTCTGCCATGACAACTCTTAATCATTCTCATATGGCACTGGCTAGGTAAGATAAACCACAATTCCCACATTCCTCCTCGACTCTGGCCAGTGTTATGATCCAGCACTCCCGCCTTGTTTGTTCCTTCTTCTGCCATAAACATGCAAGACCTCTGCAGCAGAATTAACCAACTTTTATGTGTCTGAAAAGTATAAAGCAAAAGAATACTTTAAAACTTAGCTAGACGGGTTACACCACAACACAAATAAATAGTAATACCTTCACAAATAATAGTAATACCTTCAAAAGATTAAATTACACTTACGGGGGGGGGGGGGGGGGGGGAATCTATTCTTATGCCAGACAGAGATCCTTATGTCGGAAAAAGCAAACAACAGTATTCTCATTTTTATTAATTTTACTAAAGCAAGTTGTATACAGCCAACTCTTGAATCTACAAGTTGTTTCTTATAGAGAGCTCCCCAAAAACATTTAAGAGAATATATTACCGACGTATTTCTTTTGCCTTAATTCAGGAAAACCATTCCCCAATTTAATGACGTAATAGAATACAACACAATATGAAGGGAAAAACATAAAAGCCCCTCTTTCCTCAATTAATACCAACTCAATGAAAACAAAAGAATTACTCTAGTTCAAAGCTTTTGATTCCTATCCCTCTTCTCCTCCAGCCTCAGCAGAAACGGGAAGCTCAGATCACCCAAACTAACACCAACTGCAAGTGTTTGAATGCACTGAAACATTACCTACTGCAGCCTACGTAAAATGTATCAAGAGGAAGCTGTAAATAGTTACATGTACAAAATCAAAATACAGGAAAATTATTATTTTGAATACCACTCTTACCCCTCACTTGAAAAAATAAATCTGGTAATAGGCATGAAAACAATCTTTACTGTACTGCCTCCACCCATTAATTTCCCCAAGTTTCCCAATAAACTGTTCAATAGGAATAAGTGTTTGACAATCATATTCTATTTTGTTTCCTCAAACATAGCTTTCATGAAAGAGAAATAACATTTCCAATGAAAAATATTTACGGACATACGCTAAAAAAGTTAAACATAGCACTAGGAGACGTAAAGAATAGCAAAAAGGAAAAGAAAAAAAAGGGTGTGAATTTCTGTAACGCAGACCTATCAGTTACACACATACTGACTGTTTCACAACCACTCTTTCCCTCCACCTGTTGTTTGTCTGTTGTCAGCAGCCCCTGTACCTTTCACTCCAGCTTTCTGATAAGACCTTATCAAGTAATCTGCTGCATGATCTTATCCCTTCTAGACTATTTTCAAAGGGCGCTGTGGGATAAAAGGCACAAAGAATTATGGAAATACACACATTTTTCACCCATCCCACCAGGAACTCCCATAATTCCTCAAGGAATGTATATTCTTACGATAGGTGCTATATCCAATTCTTATAATATTTTTTTTCAAATGACAGAACACATGCTTGCATACACTTACTGAGAAAAGCATATGTTGACATTTTATTTATTTTCTATTTTAAAGAGCACTGAAAGCAGCTGCCAAGAGACAGGGGGTGGCGGTGGTAGGGTAGTTCCCCATGATTTCATGCAACGACCTCATGCCACGTGCAAAGCACAGCTGGACGCGTACGTAGGTTTGTACTCAGAACCATCAATCAGCTCTCTCCGGGATACAGAGCTACAGTCTGTCCCTTGAGAGTCACACAACGGAGCAACATTGCTGACATGGCCACGCGTATGAGACGGAAAAGAGCGCTCTCCTGAAGATGACCATTAGATGCAGAACTTAGGAGAGCCGTGCTAATATACGTACTTGGGAATTGGAAATATGCACTACAAAGATGAATTTATTTACCAGGCCAAAACCACTCATAGTTACGCTGCTCTTTAACTCCACACTCTTTCCAATAACTTCTCCCTTTAGTTGCAACTTCTTACCACCTCAGTTACCCAGAGCTTACTAGCTAAACTTTGTGCATCAAGACCCATCAGCATAAACACTTCCCCAGTCCATTAGTCTTTATTAGCAGGAGGAAGCACATTAAAAGTAAATTAAGAGTCTCACCTCACCCTGACAGAGTCCATTTTAAATCAAGGAATGCTGCTGTTCAGAAAGCCAGCAACGGATCACCTCCTCCTCTATCCCACATTTGCCACTTTAGCAAAAGGTCTTACCTAAGGGAGACCACGGGTAGCAAAGAGGGCTTCCCGAGGCTCCCCGACAGGCAGAAGCGACAACCTCCTTGAGATCTCTGCTCCAAAATCCAGCAGACGCCATAATAATGACAGCAGTAGAATTACTTTGTGCAGATTTGGGAACTTACTACTGCATGGCTCTTTACTGTTTATCTGACTGGAGGATTATATTCATTAGTATTAGGTTACAGACTTACACCAAGATTTTCAGGAGCAAATGTGCAATTTTGAGTATTTTGATATCCTGTACAAATCTGGGTTTTTTTAGATACCCAATGCACTCTCTGAAATAATAATAAAAAAATCCTTACTTATCTCTAGGTGTCAAAATAGAGCATTCAAAAGTAGCATAATATTTTCTAAATGAACTACTAACACTTTAATTGAAGTTTTCATTCTACAGAAGCTGATGACGTTTGAGAATATTTCCATTTGCCTTGTGTAAATGTACTTTGCAAGTCTTATGTACTATATTACTGGATATATGCATAAATATTTCTTATCCCTTCCTGTCATCTATCTCTCATCTACGTTCCTATATACATTTGAAATGGAGACTCATGAGTAACATGTATCACTCAAACCTGGACTTTGTCATTTAATTAAATCTAAACTTTCATTTTCATCTCAAGGACTTGCTTTCATTCTGTCACTAATACAGGACTCAGCAGTTCATGAAGAGTAAGGACAGACCAAATGCACCTACTTGCTCTAAGCTTTAACTAGTAACCAGGCTGATATTGCTATGTCAATTAAACTTCCACTGAGTGACTGATATTAAAAGCTCCTTATAACAAGACACCAAGCTAGGGTTTCACTTCTTTAACTACATTATCTCATTTCTGTTACTTTTGTCTTCCAAACCCTCTTCTCATATTCACTTTTCATTTCATATAATTCAGTAACCTGTTCAGCAGACACTGCTGCTTTGGCTTGTACAGTAACAAACATTATGAGCTCCTACTGTTGGCCAGAACCTCTACAGATTGATCAAACAAGCATCTTCTTCAACCCCTTTCAACCCACCAGGCCATCTTCCTCCATTTGTTACTGATCACATTCCACCCAAGTAGAAGTTGGGCGTGATTGCACACGTTAAATTTCATATGACTCCTTTTTCCCCCCTGCGCCTTCTGCCACCTTCCCAAAGGCAACGAACAATATCTAGCACACGTTCCAAACATACCTCTTTTAATATTGGTCCCTTCACCTAAGACGAAAATTTCACACCTCCCATACTACCGCCTATTTAAATAATCACCACCAATGGACAGGACCAGACATGGTTCAGGATTTTAAGATTTCTCCGGTACACCATCTATCATAACCAAGACCGGTTATTTTCTGCGGGCAGACCACCAAAACGGAGAACAACGCTATGCTTCTACTCCATCAAGTCCGGGCGGAGCAGAGGAAGAGCGCAAAGATGTTTAAACAGAGCACAAAGGAAGATACAAACAATCAACTCGGGAGGTACCAAGGACACGACGACAGCCTCTCTCAGACGCAACACAAAGCAAAACAGAGGAAGGCATACAGTAACAGCAACGCTGGGGACCATCTTCGAGGTGCAAACCAAACAAAGAGCAAGTACGGCTGAATCCCAGAAGGCGAGACGGGGCCAAGTGCTAGGCAGTTCGAAAGCTCACGAGTGGGTGCCCCGACCCAGGCACTGGGGTGCCCGGTGTGGGGGACGCGCGAAAGCAGGGCAGCCCGGCCTGCAGCCCGCAGGGGCTAGAGGCCTCTCCCCGGCGGGGGACCGAAGCCAACCGCCTGTGTGCGCCTACAGCCGCCGGCTCCATCCAAGTACATATACGGGCGGCCCGGCCCGGCCCAACCACGCGTGGAAGGTGTCGCCCGGCCGCCGTGCGGAGCGGCAACCGGCCGCCGACCCTGCGGGAGGCCCGGGGCCGCGGGCGGGCTGGGGCGACGTGGAGCCCAGCGCGCCGGACCCGCCCCGGCAGCGCCGCATGGAGGAGCCTGAGGCGCGGGCAGGCGGCGGTGCCGGCCCGGCGCTGGGGAGCGCCCGGCCCGCCGGGCGAGAGGACGGCCGCGGCCCGCCCACCCCTCGGGCACCTGGCCTGGACGGCAGGACAGGCCGGGCCGCCGCCAGGTGCCGGGGAGAGGCGGCTGCGGAGGGGGCGGCGGGCGGGAGAAGGGGCGCGGCGGAGGGAGGGAGGGAGGCCCGGCGCGGCACTCACGTTCTCCGTGTCCCGCTCGTTGACGGTGGGCAGCGGCGTCCGAGTGGACATCTTGTGGGTGGCGGCGGCGGCGCCGCGCCCGGCGCGCTGAGGGGAAGGCCGCCCGCTCTCCTAGGCCGCGGCGGAGGCCGCCGGCTGCCCCCGCCGGCAGCCGGGCGCACACGGCGGGACGCGGGCCTCCTGCCGCGCTGCCGGCCCTGCTAGGCGCCCGGCGCCATGGCCTCGCCCGCCCGGCCGACCCTCCGCCCGCCTCGCCGCCGCCGGGCTCCGCGCAGCTCGGCCGCCGGCTGCTCCTCCCTCCTGCCCGCTCAGGTGAGCGGCCGGCAGCGCAAGGCGGCCGCGGCGCCTCCTCGCAGCATCCGGCCGCGGCACCGACTCCTCCTCCTGCCGCCGCTGCCCCGCGCTCCCTTCCCCGTCTCTTCCCTCCTCCTCCTCCTCCTCCCCGCCCCCGCCCCGCCGCGCTGGGCCCGGCCCCGCCGGCCAGGCTCCGCCGCCCCGCAGGAAGCGCCGGGCGGTGCGGGCGGGCGCGGCAAACGCGGGCGGGAGGCTTTCGCCGGCGCCACCGTCCCTCCCGCCGCGGCACCCGGTCACAGGTGGCGCCGCGCCGGGCCCAGTCGGGGTGGGGGCCGGCCAGGAGGGCGTGCTGGGCCCGGGCCCGAGATGAAGTGGGCCGGGGCAGGTGCGCTGCTTCGTGAGGGAGGCCGAGGAGAGGCGGCGTCCCGGTGCCCCTGGATCAGGGCCCGCCGGCGGGGCCGGGCACGTCCTTCAGCCTGCCGGGATGGGGGAGGCCCGGGAGGAGGCCAGCAGGGCTGGGGGAGTCAGTCGCCTGGGGAGCCCCCAGCCCCCTTCGTGAGGGACGCGGGACGGGGCCCACGGGGGTGCTGGGGCCCGCTGTAGCTTGGCGGGTGGCTTGCCACAGGGACTCGCCCATTACCAGGAGTCGGTCTTAGAAAGGGCGGTGGGGCAGCCCCGTCCGCCTCCCGCACGGCTCTGAGTCCACAAGTCACAGACTTTCTGGAGGCTCTTAAAACCCTGTGTCAGCATCTGTGCAAATCAAGCCGTTTATTTGTGCGCCCAAGCCAGCCAGCCAGCCTCCTTTACCCACTTGAAGCTGAAATGGGATCAACAAGACTCCGTGCGACACATCTATCCGCTCGTGTCCGACTGGCACACAGTCCTCGAACACTTAACCAATGACCTCATGTACTTAAAATTAGAACCATACACACATTTTTGTCTTTGAGAAGTTACTAGTGTTTACATGACAGCAGCTTTTGCTATAAAACCAGCCAAACCCTTCACCAAACTCTAAAAATAATCTGTAAAAATAAAAAAATAACCTCCCCTGCACCAAAAACAGAAGAAAAACAATGTGCCTGAATTTCCATTGCAATATTTTGACAGATTGTAGTTGAGGCTGTAAACATCTTCATAAATGCTGTAAACACAATCGTTCTGAAAGACCTTCCTTCTTAATGAAAAATACTTTGGAAGGCACTTGATGCGTTGTATGTCTATCTCCAGGAAGCCCTTATGTACTTGTGAAAGGGGATGGATTGTTATTTATTACCTATATTTATAGGTAATACATATATATGCGCCTGTATTTATAGGTAAACACACTAAATATTTAGTTCGGGCTGTGTTAGTTCTGGTGTGATTCAAGAGGTGCCCCCAGCTCCTCAGCACTGGTCAGCTGACAGTGGAGTTTCCCAGATGTTTGGGAAAACAGCTCTTCCTCTGTAGCTGATGCCGGCACAGGCAGAGAACATCCCCACGTTGTACGAGGAGTGTGACTGGACTCGCTCCTTGCACATTCAGGACCGTGTTGCTCTGAGCATGCATGATTTGTCTGTCTGGAATGATAGGGGTTCCCAGCTAGTGCTCAGCCCAAAGCCTCCCAAATACTTGCAAGGGCCTCTGTGAGCTCCTAGCTCTCTCCTCACATAGCTGGCACTACCGACTGCAAGGGAAATTTCAGGGTCCTTCATTTTTCTAGGAACAAAATAATCCAAGATTGGGTTTACTCGGGGTAAACAGCCGTGGTCTAGCCAGCATGCCAAAACAAGTTTGTTGACA
Source organism: Gymnogyps californianus (assembly GCF_018139145.2). NCBI lineage: Eukaryota > Metazoa > Chordata > Aves > Accipitriformes > Cathartidae > Gymnogyps > Gymnogyps californianus. The sequence goes on from NC_059473.1 coordinate 21,801,108, forward strand.
AACTGGATATTAACCCAGTTTGGTTGCTTAGCTCATCAAAATGCATTCACTTTTATCCCAAATAAGAGCAAGGCTGTGTCTGGGGCTCTGCGTGGGGCCTGACTCTGCAACCCTTACTTGGTCAAAACTCCCACTGATGCAAGCCCGTCGTGGTATGGATTTGTGTACGTGCTTGTGGTCGGAGAAGAAAGGAGTGTAAACTCAAATGTCTTCTAAACGTGTTTAATGGCACCACTGACTAAGGGAAAGCTTAGAAAGACTTCCTGCCTTAGAATTTGAATATGTTTTGGTCAGTAATTCATAGGAAAATGTTGGTTCATCAGAAATTAAGAGTGTAATAATGTACTAATTCTTGTTATCTGAAGATCTGCTTTGCAGTTGTTTTGGCCGTGGTTGTTACTGTTATCATCTTCTTTCACGTTAATAAAGTCACTCATTCATTTACTAGCTCCATTTAATTTTGTTTGGTTGTTACTACAGGCCTCTCGTCTCCCCTGAGTGAGAAAATGCAGGGGCAACGACTGAGGAGCTGCGTGGAGGAGAAGGTGACCACAGAGATGGTCCCGTCGTCCCCCAGCCGGTCTCCAAAGAGACAAAACAGAAGATGGGCAATGGGCTGAGCGCAAAAATGGCCTGGAAGAAGGATGCTCCAAACTGTCTGAGACCTGCACTAAAATATGCAGAAAGTTATTGCTGCTTCAGGTGGCATTCAGTCCTGCTTGGTGCCCAGCGTGAGTCACAGAGCACAAGCAGGGCTCGGATGGTGGCAGCAGCACAGCCTCTGCGGCTGCAGAGGGGTGCAAACAGCAGGCAGAGAGGGGAAGGCTGTCATTTTGGGAAGGCAGCAGCCAACAGGAGCGTTTTGCTTGGGATCCATGTTTTGAGGGAGTGGAGGAAACCTCGGCTTCTCACATCAGAAGTGAAAAGGACAGACCCGTGTCAATAGAAAGGTCTGGGTAGTGGTTGTGATCTTTTATCCCGAGCTCTGAGAAACCTGCATAGGCCCGTGCTCAAGCCTGGGCGAGTACCCGGTTGTTTTGTTCCTGGCTGGTTGTTCAGGCAAAGAGAGAGGATGCAGAGCGCAAGACTTAAGCTCTTACACCATTATTATTCTGAAATGCGCTCATTCTCTGCATTTTTGCCAGAAATGACATGTTTATTTATGACTAGACAACTTTGTTTAGTGAGGAAACTAAGGTGTCAGTCAGCTTTGTAGGCACTCGTCCCTCCCAAGGGGAGCTCCAGCAGTGAGTCAGCTGCAGCTTCCCAGCACACAGGCAGAACGGACTTGTTGCTTTGTGCCTTGTAGAAGCCAAGCCCATGTGCCTCCTCCTCCACGAAGCCAGCTGGCTGGTGCTTAGGCCCGCTTTTCTTTTTGTTTGCAGGGGTGTGCTGGATGGGAGCAGCGCAGCCAGGCGAGCACAGAAACCCCAGTCCCTCCAGCCTGGCACAAGGCCAGCTTCCCAGCTCCAGCGCTCCCTCCGGACCCACCTCAGATGGTCTGCGGTTCATTTAGTGACTGGCTTGCACTGGAAGGGTGGATGTTCCACCTCCTTAACAGTAACTGAATCCTATCCACAACTGTAGTAGCGATTTCAGACACTAACTTGAATGAAACCTTTTCTCCCAATTTTCAAATTTAATTCTCAACAGCGAAAGGGCAAGAGGTTCCAAAATAATGGAGGAACAGGTGACCACTGAGATGTGAATAAAATAGAGCAAAATCTTGGTCTTTATTGCCTTTCATTGCACCAGGACATCTACTATGTTGTGGAAAATGAAATGAAAGACCTGGCCAATATGTAAGAGTAATATACCTCCAGCTGCATGTAATAAGGCTGCAATGGCATTTAGGACTCCTGAGGTCATTACAAACTACAGTTACAGGGCTCCATGGATTAGTTACTTTCATGAGGGACACAGGGCAAAATTATATGTACTCTGAATATATGTAGACTTTGTAAATATATTATTAGTTACAGTCAAGATTCTGATTTTGCCATAAGAATCATTAGGAAGTACAGTCTTGGTGAAAAGTTAAATAACGTATAATTTGCCCCAAATACTTTAAACCTCCAAACAAGTGAGCATTTTTTTTTTCATTTTAATAGGAACACATACCTCTTGTGAATACTCTTACCATGTATATACAAACAAAGGTTTAAATACATTTACCAGGCCAGAATTTGTCTCAAAGTCAGTTGTACAGAAATTTGTCCCTAAATGTAGTTAAGTTTGTGTTTTCACATTTTCTGGGTAACTGAAGATTTTTATAGTTTTGATGCCGTTATGAGGAACTGCCATAAGAATGTGCATCTAAGAACTTCATATGAAAACAGTGAATAAAAGGAGCATTTGTCACTGATCAGCCTGGATATCTGGGAGGAGTATAATAAAATCACAGTACAACTTTGTAGTTACAGGGCTTTCTTGCACATCCCCAGGGCCTCTAAAACGGTATCAGCAAATCTATTTCACAGAAGGAAGACCACCTCTAAAACATGTGGGTTGCCAATGGTCTGAAGAAGCTAGTAAGGACATTTGCTCTGTCCCTGGGCATGCCTCTGATGGCCTGAAAATACAGAAGAGTGTTATAAATCGGTCCTACATTGCTAAAGATCTCTGTACTGGCTCGTAATAATCATTGCTAAAAATAACTAGTTTCGATTGTTTCCTTCAGCTTTGATATCTCATCTTTCTTTTGACGCCCCCAGTCTCTACAGCCACAGCCAACTTCTTCCCACATCTGAAGAGTTTCAAAAAGGAAACTAGCAAGCTGCTGTAGCACTGAGGTAGAACCACAATGAAACCTGGGGCAATGGCAACTGCAGGAATTTCAGCCCTTGTTTTCATTTGCTGCAGTCTTTTTTTGACTGTTGTGGCTTTCAATAGTGGTTTCAAACTTACTTTTTAAAAAATCTCATTTTCTTTCTTTCCTTTTTGTAGCTTGAGCTTAGATTAAGTACATTAGCAGAGGAGGTAAGGCTTGAATCATTTTCATGCATCAGCACTGACAATATCTTATTTGATATTCATTTTTTTGGAAATGTTAACATTCTTAGAAAAGACTATGTATCAGAGAGTAATAACAATGAAAACATAGTGTAGCATGTTGGAAACGTGTGTAACATAATGCAATAGCTTGGTATCCCTTTTATCTGAAAATATTTATTTGTTATGAAAGCACGTTAAAGAGGAAAATAACTATTTAAAGCAGGTACTTACACGATTCCTATCACAGCTGTATCTGAGCTATCACATAAGACATAATGCACCACTGCATTAGACCTGTGAAGCTGGGCAGCTTCCCTAGCTGTTGCTCAGCTGTAGATCTGAGGAGTGGAGGGACTAAATGGTCTGTCCAGGAACAGAGAGGAAGCCAGGGACAAAGGAGACAGCAGACTCTCTATAAGTAGTCCTTTGGGACCCTCTGGGTACAGATTTAAAACCAGCTTTAGATAACCCCAGGAGATGGGGCAGGATGGCAGAAAGCCTGCAATAAGATGCCTGGTGATCTGCCATTGATCTTCAGAGGGCCATCAGAGACCAGAAGTGGGGGAAGAGTTGGGAAAGGCAATTAACCTAAGTGGTCACAGATGTTCTCACTCTACATCTGCCCTCTGCAGACTTCAGTGGTGTGGTTTCTGTGGAAACAGAAACTCTGTGCTAAATGGAGCTGCTATCCCTGGCAGGATCTAATTTTTCCAAAGATGTATCCTACAGCAGCGCAACAAGAGCTTGTTGATGCAGAAAGATGCAAAGCTATCCTACAGCAGCATTGCATATTTTGATCCAAACTAGAACAGCTTTTGATCCAGAAATAATTTCAGGGTTTGATATGAGTTAATCCAATAAATGATTCTGTAACAGGGAAATCTCTAACTGCTGCAAAGACCCTACATAATACTCAGTGAGTGCGGGGTCCGTTCCAGTCATCTTTCCTCTCCCCCATTTTAAGGTGACCAAGGAAAGAAAGATTTGAGCTAAACTCCTGACTGCAAGATTTAAGCATGTGTGTGTGTCTGTCTGAGTGAATATTTTTGTAGTTAATTAGGGCAACTTTTGTATTTTTATAATATTTTATTTGGTTAAGATACCTTGTTGAGTGGACTGGGCACATTTTCTTACTGAGTCATTCTACCACTTTCGAGGCTTAAAATGACTTGGGATGTTGGGTACTTTTTTTTTTCATCTCTCCCCAAACCCCCCCCAAAAAAGCAGTCTCCCTGTTTTGTTTTCTGCTGACTGCACTGAACTGGCAGAATAGCCTTAAAGATAATTGACAAAATGACAGGATAGAATAAAATGTTGGGAGGCAAGAACTGACACAGGCATTCCTGGACTTTTTAACAGTTAAACCACAATGGCCTGTTCAAGTGAACGCATTACTCCCACAAGAGAAAGTAAATTTTATCCCTCCCAGAATTTGTATGCGGAACAAAATGGCAAACAACTGCGTACTGCTGTGAGTCGTACTGACCAGGTCTTACAGCGGACTGAAGACTAAGCTGAAATCCGTCCCGCCTTCTCCAAGGTTATCAATTGGGAGCAAAGAAAGGCCATCTAGACCTCCTGTAACAGCCGCTGAGCCAGAGCGGGCAATAACCTTGGCTGCAATAGCTTCAGCGATGGATTTAAAAGAGGACGCATTCTAGAGGTCTCCTTTAAATGGTCCTAAGAGCGTGTAAAACGACCAGATGAGAATGATACGCAGCAGGGTTCACTTTGCATTGACTAAATGACTGCACAAAACCACCACCCCGAAGTCAGGCGCAGGGAGAGGAAAGAGGACCTTACTCTGAGTTACCTGGTCACCCCTGAGATGTGACTACTGACCGTACAGGGCCGTAGTCTGCCACCAGTACCATTGTCTTCCAAAACCACATCGTCTTGCTTTCCCAGCCTGTGAAGGGAGGGTGTCTGGAAACAGATACGAGAACACGGCAAACAAGAAAAGAAGCACATTGTCGGATTTTACTTTTTAAGTTAGCCAGAGAAGTAAGAAACAATACCAACCCAATTTCCAGAATGAGCTAAAAATAAACCAAAGGGTTTATTTTTAGATGTACCAAGCTATCCAATAACAGCTCAGCTTTACGGCATGTAGGAATAGGATCCAGATTCTGATTTTGGTTATATTGCTGGAAGTTTTCCATTGGCTTCAAAGATAATTAGGAGTTTCACCAAAGTAATTTGATCAGAATTTGGCCATAGATCTATTGTTCCTTGATGTGATGCACTTACACATAAGATTTAATGGAAAAATAATTATGAAAAGAAAAATAGAAGCAACATACTGATCTACCTCACAGCTTTTTTGAGGTTTAAATGATTTTAAGTGTTTTGAGAATGAACAGTGCTATATGCATACTAAGCATTATTATGCATTATATAAATGCATAATGTCAGGCATGCTGTTTTCATCTTTGACCACAGCACAATAGTGACGTATCTGCAGTGGGATGAAATGCAACTCTATATTTAATAAAGGTTATGGATTATGTTTGTATTTCGTGTTGTTAGGTGATATGCTGCTTCTAGTGTCTAGGTCCCTGTTCAAATCTGTCAAGGGTTAACCATGGCCAGTCATTCCTATCCGACACCTGGTATGCTTCTGCTGCTAGAGGAAAAGTTGTTCCCCTCTGTAACTCATCAACTTAGTTTAGAGCCAGTGAAAATGCTCTGTGATGATGCCAGCGCTTACAGGGGTGGAAGAAAATGCCAGTCTTTATTCTGGGATAACCTATTCAAAACTCAGCTAAGCAGTGTTGGTGATAGTGTTGTAAAATGAATTAAGGACATATAGGTAAAATACTGTAAAGTCCAGCACCTTTTAGGAGCACTAAAAAGCTAACTAAAATATCTGAGAACAAGTTTAGTAAGCTAATGGTTTACTTAAGATAATAGTTCCTTTTTTTGCAGAGATCTGATATGGTTGCAATGAAGTATGGGACAGAAGATCTCACTGGAGTACCAAAACATTTTCCAGTATGGTTTGCAAGTCCATCTTTGAGAACGCTGAAGTTTATTTCAGTTGCAAAACTGGAATATATATACAAATTTTTCAGGTTAGATTTGTGTCTCAAGCCTAACTTTTGGCACTGCTCCTGTATTGCCAATATTTGCCCCGCAGAAGTACATTGAAAATCCACTGGATCAAATCTTAAGGCCTTCTGGTCAGTTTTTATTGAGCTCTTACTAGCAACAGAACTCGCAGTAGTTCAAATCCTGACGGATAAAAAGCAGCTGAGCACGCACCCTTCCCTCTGATTTCCATAGCAGTTGTTGCTGAGTAAGGACTGGATGCGTCTCCTGCTCCTGCGTCAGGACTGCTGACATGAAGAAGTGGGAGGAAGATCAAGCTCTGGCGAGGACGGACTTCAGGAGCTGGTCCATTCTTCTTTCACACGGATGGGAGTGTCACAGCGTGCTTTCCTGCCTAATCAGTCTCAACACAGCCTTGCACAACTCAGCCTGTTTTAAGCTTTTAACCAGGGTGTAGGAGTTCAGAAAAAAAACCACCTCCCTTCCCCCAAGAAAAATGTAATTGCAAAGATTTGTTTTGATGTAGCATGTACAGTAAACTTGAATCACTGAAAGTGAACTACGCATTTGTGCGAGTATTTTTCTTTCCCTAATTTTCATTCCTAGTTAGCTATTAATTTTATTTACCTCCTAGAGAAAACACAGTAGAGACTGGATCCAACTCCCAGTGAGGCTCATGGTGGAGCTGCCAAGGCCGTAATCCCTGGGGCTGTAAGACAGCTCCTCTCTGTTGACCCCACTGGGGCTATCCCAGTATATACCAACGGATAATCTGGTCCCCATCATTGTTAATGCAGACAGTCCTCCGTGTGACTCATCTTATGGGCCAAAGCAAATGTTAATGCATAGTAATAATATCAAAATAGTGCATGGTGATAGGTTCCACTCTCATTGTAATTGTGTTACTAGTTACAAGTGCTACTTATTCTTTATGACACTCATTTGTTTTAATACTCAGAGAGATCAGGAGCCTAGTGCATTTAAAGCTTCATACAAACAAAAGCCTTGATGTTACAACATGATGTGCACTAAAAGCCATGCATATATGCAACTTCAGTGTCAAGATCATGGTCCTTGCAAGCTCTCTAGACCTCTGGTGAAGCCAACACAGAAGCTTCAAATTTATTCTTCCGTTAACAAGCTCAGAATATGGATCTTGGTTGTTATTATTACCAGTACGTAGCATGCCAAGATGTGGAGGACAAATGGAAGAGCAGTCTAAAATTCAAATTATGCAATAAATGGGCATAGTAAACAGCAGGGCAAGAATGGAATACCAAGGGACAAAGCCAAGAAGATGATTGTTCAGTTTAGGGAAGATGGTCGAACAAAATTGACTAATATTTAACAATCAAGTACTCACTGTAGAGTCATTTATTGTGACCAGCAATAAGAAAAACACTAGTGAATGGCTAGAGAAATGTACTGGTTGGGCCCCTTAATATAGATTCAAAACAATGCCGTCAATGAATATGGGAATTCCTTGACAAGATGAAGAGGAATATAATCCTATCTCTGGTACTTACAGACTCTTTTACCAGGGCACCTGAGCGCCTTTCTCACAGTAGTCCTCATATCCCATGCAATTGGGAAGCTTTAGAGCAGGCCCACAGCAGCAGGCATCCCTGGGAGGGGGGCAGGCTGCCAGGGATGGCACAGCTGCCATGGGTTGTCCTAGACTGAGTGGCTGATCCCTACCTCCTACTAGCACACCTGCTGGCACCATCACCTAGTGGTAGCTCTCCAAGCCTTCCCCATCCCATCCCATCCCATCCCATCCCATCCCATCCCATCCCATCCTTCTCTTCACCTCTGCTCTTGGTCTCCCTGCAGCAGGACTACGCCACGATCTCAGCCTTCTTTCCCTCTATTTCCAGCAGCATGGGAGATACAGGAGAGAAGGCTGGGACTGCTGCTTCTCAGGGGAAAGGAGAGAGCTGTTGCTTTTTGGAGAGGGAAAGAAAGTAAACTCTTACTCTTCCTATCCCCATCTGTATTTAACTGATCTTACCAGTCCTCCTCCCTTCAGACCTGCTCAGTGCAAGTACAAAATTCACTTTTACCCATCTATTTGGGATTCTTGGGAAATCTTATGTCCTTCATACTAATTGGGAACAGAAGCATGGAAAGAATAAATGAGGCTATCCAGAAAGTCTACAGCAGAGAGAGACCCAAAAAATGAATCTTCTCACATGCAGGCTGTTACCCTAGCTATCGAACCTTTCTTTTTGTGGAGCTGTACTTTCTACATGTTAATCCAGGCTTCTCTTTTCTTTTTCTCATATTTTTGGGCCTTGAGTTCAGTAAGAATGTGTTTTTGCTTCCTCTGACAATGTTGATCAACAGAATTTCTCTTGCAAGCATATCTAGGTAGCAAGAAAGTTTTGCAAATATTTGTGCAAATGTTCATCCAGTTCATTAACTGCATGATTTGACCATCTTGAAACCTTCCTATGGGTTGGAGAGTTGTGCAGACAGGGATTAGAAACGGTGCCATCTGACAAATCAGGCCAAACTATAGGCAGCTGGTATAGAATACAGTTGTCCTAATGCATAGTTCATGAGCGAGCCATTGGCTGCAATATGTTTGTGTTAGTCATTTATCAAATAATAATGAGCACCGAAGGCTAGATCCTGTAAATGGATGAATGGGGCTGATTCCCGCACCTTGGTATGAGGAATGTGTCTCGAGGCCCATGTTTATGGAGCTACAAATTTGTTCTTTGATCTCTTACCAATAATAAGACTAAAGGAATGCAATTTTTGTTGTTAATATTTTGCTTAATGTTAGTCTAGGGAAAGGTCGTTAGTATTCTATAGCTATCTCGTCAGTCTCAAGGGACATGTCATATACATTAAAGGACACAAATCAATAATTAACATAAACCCCTCCTAATCCTAAAGTCAAATATTAACATCCTCTCTTACTTTTTTCTTTTCTTTTTCTTTTTTTTTAACTTCTGGCAAATTCCTAAAGAACCCAAGGCTGAGAGTGGTAGAATTTTGCCCAGAGATGACAAAAATAATGAGACCACCATGTGCCTGCCTGTGCCAGATTTCAGGCATATAAGTCTGCAGTAAGTTCAAAAGTTAAGTATGCAGGGAAGTGCTTTATGATGTGTCATAATTCTGCAGTTTGCTCTAATCAAGAGAAAGTTCAATACCTAGTACCTATAAAACAAGAAATTTTTGGGACAAAAGGTATTCGTCTCTGGATTAAAACTGCTTCTTTCTAAAAGTCTGTAAAAAACCTCATTGCCATTTATAGAAACAATTCCATTGATATAAACCTTTAAAATATGCCTATTTAATTAGTTTCAAAATTAAATATTGTTAGATGTTTCTGAAACTGTGTTATGAACCTGTACATAAATCCTTGTAGTAAAAGCTCTGTTTTCATCTTGCAGCATTAACATTTAGAGCATTTAAAAAGGTGCAATAGTCCACATGTTCAAAGCAATTCCAAATTCCAATTAAAGGGTAACATCATGTTAAACAGTTATAAAGTTAAATATATGTGCATAATTTATTAGGTATAGGCATAAACTTTTTTCAAATGTCTACGCACATCTGAAAATGGTACCTATCACTATATATTTATACCTGTATGCATAATAAACTGCACACCCATAGATACACTAGGTACAGGCATATAGATAGTTCAGATACATTCCCAAGGCTTCTTCAATTACTAACATGTTTGTCAGTGAGAAGGAACGTGATCTTTCATAACAATGAAGTAATTGTTTATTTTCTCCTTGCCATTTTGTTGCAGGAATTAGACATTTTCGGTTACTTATTACCATGAGATAATTCCTGCCGGCCTGCTGAAGGCACAAGCAAGACAAAGTGTTTCCTAATTCCCAGAAGGCATGTGTTATCTCATGGTAACACACACACACACTGCAGTGTGACATTTCTTCTTGATACAGGTAAATGGACCATACTGTATCGAGGATACAGCTTTGTGCTTCCATTAAAATCTCACTTGTATTTCCCTGCTTGCAAAATACTTTATCAAGCTGTATAGTACAGAATAAAAATTTCACGGAGCGCTTGTACCACTGCGATTTTAATAAAATCCAGAGAAAGACTAAACAGAAACATACAACTGCTAAAAAGCTAAAGGGCTGACTTTTAGGTGAAAGTTGCTGGTTTTACTCTTGTGCGTGTGGGAAAGGATATTGATAATCTCATGCTACTGATGGGCAACAGTGTGTGGATAGCTGTCTTAAAACATATTGTGAATATAATGGAAACACATTATTGCTAAATGTTTTCAGGATGTTGCTGCTGGTGCCTGACTATAACAAGGTTTCCTAACTTCGTTCAGCAAATCAGATGAAGAGCCTTCTGCAAGTTGTCTCCACCCTGGCTTTCTGTATTTCTCAATATTCTCAGTCAGCTGCTCATCCAGGATCCATCCCAACTTTCAGATGGCTCCTTGTACTGTTGGTTCTGCAGTTAGTCGCTTAGAAAGATGGACAAGTCTGCGCAGTGGGCAGCCATCTTGCATCACGTCAACTGCCTTCCGGGCCAGCTCTGACTTATTTTTCCACATACTGGTTTACTCTGAGGCAGAGATTCTCCATCCTGCTAACGTCTGCTCAAGGGAGATGTAAAATCTCCCTTATACGAGATGCAGCAGAAGGAAATAGAGGAAGGCAAGCCCCCAAATCCATTATTAATTTCTGATTGCAGCATATTTTTCTCAGTTCCCCATAGTAGAGTCTCATTCCACTACTCTCAGCTCTTCATTTGAGTTTATAGTCCTGAGATCAGTATACAATGAATGTGGACATGAGAGGACAGATTAATGATGGAACAGAGAGAGGACAGTGAAAGTGGCCTACTAATTATTGCACTTGGGGATTTCCTCCAGAAACTAAGGTCCTTCCAGATTCCCTCTAGAAAGGAATTTGCAGCCACTGGGCACATACTCTTTGTGTCAATAATTCATTGTATACTGCCAATGAGGCGATACAGCCCTTTCTTCATGAACAAATAGCTATTACACTTGCAAATAAAGTCACGCATATCATATTATAAATGTGATCTTTAAACCCCAAGTTCTTCTGTGTTACAGAATCATCAACAGAGGAATCTCTTACTTCTATTAAATGGAGACTTGGATATGGGAAGATTCTCCACAGGGAACTCCCATATACCATAAAAATTATCATGAACCTGGTTATCTTCTAAATCCAGTCATAAATCATCTTTTCCTTTTTGTTAGTAAAAATCCCCCTGATTAGTTTGGGACATTAACAGGCAAATTTTTAGCAATAGCTTTTGGTGCTTCAGATGCTTTCCTTCAAGAAAAAAGGGGAAAAGACATTTGGATTGGAGGGAACTGGAGAGGCACGCTGACTCGAACACAGTTAGCTGCAGTAGCAAGACCAACATGAAAAACAGATTTTTTGCTTGTGGTTTTCTTTTTCCCCAAAGTTGTCTGTGGGACTAGCTCCCCTACGGATGTATTTCTCAAGAAGACAGCCTCTGCTTTGCGTCTGTTACATACAGAGCTGAACATGGGCTCTGAAGTTTGAAACTGGATTTCCAGTCAGTCAGAGTTCATGGAAGACTTGGGATTTTGGCTTGGTTTCATAGCTGATTACATGGGGTAAAATCGTAGCTGTCTTGAAGTCAATGGCACAAATCCTGCTGGTTTCAGTGGGGCAAGAATGTCACCCCTTGCAGTTTAGAGGTCAACTACAAAAAAAAAGAACTATGATTCTGACCATACAGTAATTATATCATCTTTATTCATGGCCGTGCTTGTCATGCTTTTAGTCTACCGGATCTATCCATTTCCCTTACTATATATTTGTAAAGGTATCCCTGCCTGCCTCTTTCTGGAGTTCCTGTGATCTGTTCAAGGGGTGTGATCTTCAAATCCAAGAGACAGAAAGACCACTACGAAGTGCATAAGCTTGTGATAAAATGCTGATAGCATTCTGGTGCTTAAATTCCAAATCCCAATGGGGTCACAAGACAGAGTCCATTTATTTTAATTGTCTCTACATCAGTTCTTTTTAGTGCTTAAGGAGTACTGGACACCATCAGATGAGACGTGCCATAAGTGTTTGTCAGAACAAATTGGCAATAATCTTCTGTGTAGCTATAATCTTCATTTTTTTTATCAGCACGTCTTCCTCAAATATTCCTGGCCATATATGGTATGAACTTTTTGCCTTTATTCAGGAATTTCCTTTTCAATTTCTCTTTTTCTTAAGGCAGCCTGTACTAGGACAACATGAAAAAATTCTGGAGTGTGATCCAGTCCCTCGCATTCATATCTGATAAACAGATGGTTCTGAGAGCCTCAGGCAGTGGAGGAATATCATCACATTTATAGAGTTTTAGTGATAACTCAGATAGTTACTCCAAAACATCATATGTTACACCAATATTTTGCACCAACTGAGTAATGTGGAGTGTTCTGCCAAGGCTCCTCTGTGTGCTTTTTCACAGCTGTGATGCTGTCAGCCCAAAGACAATGCTTGCAGTGAGGAGCCCAGTGCTCCTACAGACGCTCAGCTGTCTCGAGGCTGGATCTCAGCCAAAAGGCTCCTGAAACATTTTCCATGGGCTGCATCCTAATGTATGTTGCCTGTGCATTCATACAGTTCTTTCTAATGGGAGGATGGTTTGCAGCATAGCTGCTGGGCTGGCTTATAGTCCGCTCTGGAAGTGCATAAGGCAGAGGTCCCCTCTGTAGAACTAACATCGCATTATTTTCTATGATGACAACTATGAGTTTACACATAGATATTGTGTTGCGTTACTTTGTTTACTCAAACCTCATTAAACTATGTGGCGTTTAAACCCACCCATTTAAAGAACCCAAGCCATGATGGTTTATAGTATCCTCCTTGTTGACCACTGTGTTGACGTAGCTATGACCTTATTTGACTGAATGGCATGGTGTTCTGGGAAGACAGCCCCTGGTGTGATGATATGCCCCTTCGTTCTGCACCGAGTGGTTTCTCTGGCAGTACACCATGGGTTGGCCACCACGAAGTACAGGGGCTGGGGGCTTGGAAATTAAAGTCCCTGCTTCTTCTCTAGGTATTGATTATGAAGAAACTGAGTGAGTACTTCAGCAGAGCATTTGTCTGCAACAGCTCTGCTCAGTGCAGCACCACTTTGGGTGCAGTGGTGGGTGCAGCAGGGTACAGATGCCATCCTGGGGTCACCAACGAGAGTGACTATTGCACAGGAGAGCTAAAAGCTCCACTCATGCCTGCATCAGCAACATGCACACACACAGAGCTCCTCTCCAAGTTTTGCAATGACTGATCAACTGTGGAGGCTGTTGTTAAATGAGCATTTGTGGTTTTGTGAGAAGGTTGCTGCTGTATCACTTAATAAGATATAGCAATGCAAAGGAGTCTATAGTTGCTCTGCATTTCAAACAGTTTAGAAAAAGTCGTTACTGACAAATGGGCTTTATCAGATACCTTTAGCAGGTGACACATTAATACTTTGATTACTAATAATAACATAAAAAATAAGATGACCACACAAAATTAAATCACATACCCCAAGTCACAGGTTCGTTCTTTGGTGAAGAGGTAATTTATGCAAACCTAAGTTCCTTTCACACCCTTCGTGCAAAGACATCATCACTGAGAATGGTTATTTCTTAGTGGATTTTGACGTATGTCAGTTCAGTGCTCCATATCATTATAGAAAAAACACCTTGCCTTATGCTTCTCTACTTTCTAAAACTTTTTATATCTGTTGGTTGGACAGGAGAAAACTGTGGTCTAATTCTGAACTATGTGTTTGCAGAGTGCTGTGAATATGCTCTGGAATAGCTGAAGGTGGTAGCAACGCCTGTGTAAAAGCTGATGTTTCTTAGCATCTTGAGTATGTCATGCTAAGTGCCTGATGGTTTTTGCACATTTGTGAGGGTAAGAGAAAGATGCTGAAGGACTGTGGGGAACAGGAGGTCAAGAGATCCTCTGGACATATGTAAGCCAAAGAGGGTATGTTGGCAAGCTGCCTCGTGTGGTCAGGAAAACAGGATCAGGGAGGCATTATGCTCCCATTTAGAGACCAGAAAATAGTTGGAGGGAAGGAATGTCGTGTAACCAAGAATATGTGTTTGCATTTACTCATACTTGGAGTTAACAGCACAGAAGGATATTATGCTATTTATAGGTGGTACCGCAATGAAATTCTGCAACTGAGTGGTATCAGAATAAGTTTATTTTGCGATAAATAATAACAGAAAATAAATGTAAAAATATAGGTAGCACATTGTTTCTTGAATAACAAGCCCCTGGCGAACTGACCTTTTGGTAATTAGGTAGGTAAGTAATAAAGCAAGCAGACGGTGTAAGTTAATTGAATACAAATTAGGACCTCCACTGGAAAAGTGCTAGAGGTCTGCAAACCACAGACCACAGGTTAAGAATGACCAATATAGGTAATGCATTTGTTCTCGTCCATCTTCTGGGGGGTGGATTGCACATCGCATGCTGTGGGAGGGCCCTCCAATTACCCCTGAATGGTGTATCTTCTCCAGAGTGCAGTACTCCGGGATGCAGTCATTAGAGCCGATCACAAAAGAAGTTAATCCGTGACATTCCTCCCCTGCAATGCCTGTGTCAGGGTTTTTTCCAGGGCAATGAGCTCCATTTCAGTCCTCTGAGGATTCTCCGGGAAATGCTTTAGGGCCTTCTGTTGGGTTAGGTCCAGTAGCTGCTGGAACAGATCCCTCTCTCACTCCTTCTTTTTGAACTACATGTTGACCATTCCGTCTGTGTGCACTACTTACTGCTTTGGGGGAGCCGTGGCATGAAAAAGCCTAAAGCAGATTTAAAAAAAAGAGGAAGGGGTTTAGCATTATACTTTCTTAATATCAGTCCTCATGCTAAATGCAGCAAAACTGCTCCCCTAACACTACCCCATCTTCAGTTCATGCTCTGGAGTCCGGACGAGGCAGTAAAGTGTAATCCAAATTGCTTTTGCTTGCTGTAGGTCTTCGTGTAGCAAAGATGAGATGCTTTGGAATATGGCAAGACAGGGGGCAATTAGCTGGGGGGGCTGTGGTGGCTCATGTAAACAGAGGACATCAGTCAGCAGGTTAGCAATTCCGTTGTACCCTCGGTTCTCTTTGTACAGGAGGATATTACAGCCTCAGGAATCAGAAAGAGCCTTGCAAGGGTCTTGTGCAAGAGAAAGGACTTTGTCACGATGGTGGCCCAGTGGCTTCAGTAGTCCTCTCTGTGCTGGGTTCTTGTGCAATTTTCAGCCCTGCTGGTTTGTGCAGCATTGGCTGCTCTCATAAATCTCCTGGTTGAATCCCAATGCATACACAAGATCAAAGGATCTCGCAATGGGTTTTATGCTGTTTGTTTGGCTGTCTTCAGTGCCTGCGCTGCAGCCTTGGGTGCTTTGCGAATAGATAACCACCACGTAACATTCAGAGCCTCTGCCTGCAATACTTGCAAAAAGGTGGTCCAGCTTGTCCTTGGGTAATTCGCCTGGAGCTCTCTAGCTTTGCCTTGGTAGAGCGGCCAGCGCAGTGTATTCGTTATTCCCTATTTATCTTGAAAGTGTTCTCTAAAGGTGTCTGCATTCTGGTGGTTCTTCTGAGAGAGACCGCAAAGGTCTGTACGAGTGCCAGTAAAACCTTATCTCTCAGAAAAGGCATACTACGGCATAGTTGCTACAGCGCTGGTAGTGACTCTTCTTTAAAATATCAAATAGTAGTAAATTCACACATAATATTGTAACCTGGGGTCTTTACAGACCTCAAAACTAGCCCCATGTGAAGTGCTGACCCCAAACCCTGTAGCTCCTATTCTAAGTCTAGCCTGGGAAACTTGGCAAGTTCCAGCCCTAACCACAGCTTGCCAACACTTACATACCATGGAGCTGTGTGGTGTGAGGTGGCAGTGACCGTGGCCTATATTTGAGCCCATGAGCTGTAGCAACAGTTGTAGGAAGTAGAGGTATGGAGAATGTGGTTTTAAGTACAGAAATTCTGCAAGACCATTAAGATATGCTTTCTTTTGCCAAGTTGTTCCTGACGGTAACTTTCTTATAAACCTTGCATGACGCATCTGCTTGCTGCTCGGCTAGTTTTCATTGTACCTCTGAAAATTGATGCCCAACTCTAAGACATCACGAGACAATTCAACTTTGCTCCTTAGCACCATTGCAGGACTGCAATCTATCATTTCATATTGCTGCTTGTGACGGTCACTAGCCACCCACTGAATTTTATAGTCCGCACTTCTGTTAACAGAGCAGCTAGTTCTGATTTCTTCAAACTGAATATTTGCATGTTTATAGCAACCTGCTCCCTGCCTCTCTGTGTGAAAATACAGGTTCTGTAATCTTCTATACAGCTATTCACATGCTGAGTGTTTTCTGGAGACTTAAAGCTATGCCATCAATGCATGCATCTCCTATTCCAATCCGAAAGGTAGAACTTTACTGTTTTGTTAAAATCACAAATGACCTGTATACACTACACTTTCCCTTAAAATCACTCATGCAGCTCCACTGTGTAAGTTATAGGGAAATTGGTGTCGGCTGGTAATGAGGTTTCTACCACCACGTCAGCCAACCTTGTCTGCAACAGTGGCCTGTTTTGCATATTCAAGCTGGAAGCATAGTATACCAGTACATAGGAACACCTAATTTCATTTTAGCATCCATAAAGGGGACATTTTGATCTCTTCTGCAAAAATGAACTCTGATTATCATTTGATGAAGTAATTTGATGAACATACAGAGTTATGGGAACAAAAATATTGCAGCCATTATCTTTTGCCAGCTGATTAATACAGTGGAAGAGGGTTAATTAGGAAGTTGAACAAATCATCACAGAAATATATATCGTAGAAACGTCATTTTCAAGTGTTGTTGATCTTTTCCAACAGCATCGTGTAGACAATTTTAACAGAAGAAATTAAGACAAATAATAAGCAGTTACTGCTAGAGGTGAGCAACATATCAGTCTCTTAAAAATACCACTGACTGACTTCACATTCCAGACACTCCACAGAGATCATTCCCTGAATGGTGTTATGAATCATTTGCCCATCCCAACATTTTGTTTGAACAACAACTCTACTAGTCATCTGAGACAACTGGATGATGTCAAATTTCTCCTCTGCATCTCACTTCATGCCCCCAAGGCTGAGAAAATGGATTGATTTTAAAATAAGACCTATCGTGCCAAATTTCCTGAGCACTTCAAATGAATACTCTCGCTCGGTCATGACTAATGCCTTCTCAGATTCTGAGAACATGTCCGTGGCTTGCGTGCTCTCCTTTTGGTTGAATAACAAAGAACCTCCATTCATAAAGAGATCTTTCAAGAAACTTCTTGTAAATCAATCACTGACAACTGCATAGTCAGTCTTCTTGGTCTTGTCAGTTTTTAATTAAAAAGTTATGCCAACAACTGATGACAGACACGAGCAGCACAGCCTTCTTCATAATGTCCAAATGTGTCTGAAGGTGAGCACGCAGGACAGGTTACTGTGCCACTCACAGAATACCAGCTGAAAATGACCTGCCATGTAGAAATAAAAAACAAACATTAAAAGACAGATTTTTTTTTAGTTCTTTGTGATTTGTGTATACCCGAAATGTGGTCTCTAACTTTCTGCCCTATTCCAAGCCTAGATGTAGCCCCAGAATAAATAAGGCGACTGTACTTACTCTTGCATCATTTGACAGCATGACATCAGCATTCACTCGGTGGTGCTAGCATACAAGGAGTGAGGGAATGATGGCTCTGTGTTTCCATCCATATATTCTCCTAAAAAGCACTTTACTGTTTGGATTTTAAATTAATTAATGTGTTGGAGGAAGGAAGTCTCTGTTACAAAGCTATCCAGCACTAAGCGTGTCTTTCCCTTCACATCACCTCCTCCTGGCAATTTTAACCAGCGTGTGAGAAGTATTGACACACATCCTTACAGGATGCCAACAGATGTTCATGCAAAACTAGTGAAGACCCAGAATTGACAATCCAGACGATATGAGGTGAAAGGAAAGCAAGGCAATATCATTTAGAGGTTAAATCTTCTCAGGCTGCCTTTCAACATCAGAAAGAAGGAAAGGGAGAGAGAAAGGACAACTCAGATTAAAATGACTTCTTTCAAGGCACATAACCTTAAAAATAGAGAGAAGAAACCAGCTGATTTGGGGCTTGTGAAATCTTCTGTCCCTAGACTCATAACTCATGTAGTTTTCTGCTTGGTCAGGAAGCAGAGATCAAGGAAATTGGACCAGATTCACAAGAAAACTTGAGGCTCATTTGGAGACTTTTTTTATCTTTGACCCCAACTATGAAAGTTTACATTTTTATCATTCAGTTAGTCAACTCCGGATTACCTAAGATACAGAGACTTACTGAGGATTTGTAGAAGTCTTTTCAAAGGGCTTTTGCTTCTACACTATCAAGTAGTTCAGGCTGGCAACTTCAGAATTCCCCACTGTTTTTTTTTTTGTTTTATGTCAAGAGGTGCTTCATACAGCTTAACATGAACATTATTATTTTGCTTTCCATTAATAATTCAATGTCTTAAGAAAATGCCATGATTTTGCCTATTTTTATCCTTCCATTCTTTGTAGCAATGTCTGAGAGTAAAGTAACTGGAGAGTAGAACAAAAAAAGATAAATTTTCTCAACTTTATTTTATCCCAGCACATTGCATAGCTTTTACTTTCTCACTTTTTATGGTTATTTCACCTGCATTGCCAGTTAGGGCTTAGTTCTACCTATCGATCCAGCAGCATTGACTACTGCATTTATGTGGTATTTTATTCTCTGAACCCTGTTTTTCTTGCATTCTGAGTACACAAGGCAGATCATGGCTTTAACATTTAACTTTCTGCCTATTCTTGCATTACAAGAAGATCCTTTTAGACTGTGCAAGTTTCCAGCAGCGCTTGATGCTCGGTGCACCAAGTATACGCAGTGAATATATGTGAGGTACATTACTTGCATGGCCCAGCATGTTTTATAGCTTGTAGTATTTAAGAGATATATTTCACTGTAGGAAAGGCAGAACACAATGTTAAGCAGGCAGGCAGATCTGCTGGGAAAGCAAGTGAAAATATTAAAAAGAAAAAAAAGAGGAGAGAAAAGGTAAAAGACCAAATCAATGCTATGTAGTTAACAACTCCATAATGATCAATAAAACCCTGCACTTCTCAGAGACAGGCAGGGCAACCACAACAACATTTACAGAAAAAATTAAATAATTACAGATCAAGAAATAACATGTTTATTCATAACTTTGTCATTACAAACAAGTGATATATTTGTAGGAAGAAGACAAACATATTCCCCTCCTCCCAATAAATGATTTTGCCCCTCTTTAAATAGCCAGTAACTTCCCAGATAGAGAAGTACTCGTCCATATCTACCATACATTCTTTTCCTGAGGTTTGCATTATTGCTTAAAAAACCTATATGAAACACTTTGGCTTGACCCTTAGATTCTAGACTTTTCTGTAACTTCTCTCATTAAGAGGAAAGGATAGTATTGTGGTTAAGGTATGGCAGTTGGGCTCAAAACGTAGGGGAGCAATCCCCTACAAGTTATCCCAGGCCTCCTTTGGCAGAGAGCTGTAGGGCTTGTTTTCAAAACTGGCTTCTGATTTTTGCTGTGTTTGGTTTTGTTTGCCCAGTTGGAGGCCTGGCCTTTAATGCCTCCAACTCCATATGAAGTCCACGGGACCTGCAGTTTTTACCATGTGCAAATCAAGGTCAAGATGCTCCCAGAGCAACGAGAAATGGCATATCCCCAAATTAGAAGCCATGCTTCAAAGTCAGGTTTTTAATCTCTTTGTGATAATTCAGAATACCTAATTTACGTGGCTGGGGACTTAACTGACTCTATATGTGCCGAGCCAGAAGCTTAAAGGTTGGCAGTGTGAATATGTAATCCCCTGTAAAACGGGATACCGTCCCATCGCACAAGGCCACCATGAGGTTGAACCCCTGCATGCTTTTGAAGTGCTCAGACACTATCAGGTGTACATCAAAGACAATATATAGAAAAAGTAGAACAGGGCTCTGATGAGCCTTCAGTTATGCCAACTGCAGGCACAGAGCAGTACGCTACCAGTTTCCCCCCAACAAAATCCCTTGAGTAGGTCCCAGTTTAACTATATCCAGAAATCACACCAGCATCAATATCTTTATGGCAGGGATAAGGAACGATGGTGGGTAGCCAAGCAGAAAGTTAATATATTAATATTAGGGGCCTGATTCTCATCCTTTTTATACTCGTTCAAACCAAGAGCATCTCTCCTGAAACGGATGGATTTGCCTTTGTGAAATTCATTCAGTGGAAATGTAAAACAGGCTCTGACTGACAGAGACTCCTCTCCTCAGTTTCAGATGCCAGTACATAGGCAATAGATATTGACAGCGAGAAAGAGCTTAAGTTCGGTTTAATCCTCTTAATGACTTATTATATGTTCTAGTGAGCTTGACGTCATTTTGGGATATCATCCAAGACTAATAATAATTATGATACTATCGCATGAAGATTGGCTTTTACCCTTACCAGAACCCAGCGCAGCAGCAAGGAGGAGAGAGAAGAGAGAGGAGACAGAGACCCTTCACGGCTTTTCCCTGTCCACTCTGCGCACAGGCATTCAGGGAAAACTCACTCTGTCTTCTGCAACACAAACATGCTTTGGATGAGGGTCAAAGAAAGAATAATGGCAACGCCAGCGGCTATAACTGTGCCAAATCCTTTCCTGATGTGGGATTTACAAAGGTTATCATGGACTGGGGAATAATTTCAAAGGACTTCTTTATTGCTATGGCCTGGGGCCAAGGGAATAAACCTTCTGGAGCAAAGGAGGATTCCCTTTACCTTAGGCTATTTGTTGTAACTGTGAACACAGAGCAGAATTGGACCTACCAGTCTCTCCCCTCCAGAGGATCCTCAAAGTCTCTTCTTACAGCATCTAAAGAAAATCAGCTGCTTCTGGAGATGAAAAGATTAGAGCTGAATTTGCCACTACCCAAAGCACATTGTGTAACACTGTGGAGGGAAAAGGCTGGGCCAACGTCAGGGGAAATATGTGCTCCTATAAAAGCAGTACCAGGAGAGAGAAGCCAGGAACTGATTTCCAAAGCCCCATGTGACACTTCAAGACAAGACTACAGAGATCTATTTTTAAAAACTTAACAGATAAACTGAACAGTTAAAGTGGGGATTTTTTAATTCTTTGGAGTCCGTGGTCTGAGGCAAACACTTTGTCAGCTCTTTCAAAAGTCCTAGCCTTCATTTTTTAAAATTACTTATATTTCTTAGCAGATGGTTATTACTTTCTGTAAGTCAGACATCATCTAAAGCTCAGGCGGGGCAGTTAAATACTGAACTTTCCTCTTCCTCAAATCAAGGTTTGGGTGCTCCAGACTAGGCACAGTTGTACTGAGGCAACAAATGGGGAACTCCTGGAGAAGGTGTTCAATGCTGGGAGACCACCATCTCCAGCAGGACGTCCTCAAGGGGCCTGGCCTCGTTAGAGCATTTCTATTAGTTTTTTTTCCCCTGGTCCCTCGTTTCATTGAACTCTGGAGCCTGCTGGATCACCATGGCTGGTAGAACTCAGTATATGCCTTTTTTTGCTTTCTAATGGAGATGTTGTAAGCTTGTGTAATCTTTGTGTCCTAGGCAGGTTGACATAGTTGTGGTTTGTAAATGAAAGAAGGCTGGAAACTTTCATTCTTTGCTGTCGTTAGTGAAAAGGCTATGGCACAGTCACCCTGTTTTGATTGTGCCCTACCTTATAGTGTGGCAGAGGTGCTCAGACACTGATTTCTGGTTTACTGTGGAATATATTAAAGCCCCATTTTTTTTCCCCTATCCTTTATTCATTTTCCCGGTCTCTTCTTTCCACAACAATCACAACTGCCATCATTCTTTGCCTAAAAAAAAAATCCCCAGCCAGTCAGGAAACAGACTGAAATCCTGGGAGTAGCCATACGCTGCTGTCAGCTTTAATGCATATCCTTTTCATTGGCATTAAACCTTGGGGTCACGTGGAGCTGATCATCACGGGCCGAGGGCAGGGTATGAATGTGCGCGTGCAATCGCAGGACTTATCCCTCAGTCAGTGCAAATACAAAGCCCATCCCCAGGCCATTATTCATTTGGAGTCCTGCCTTTTGATCAGTTAATTAGGCCCTACTTTTGGATGATGCTAAGTACACCTAAACTCCAAGTAACTTCAATGGAAGCTAAGACCAAGCTTTCCAAGCACTGAGCACAAAAGAATAACAAGAAAACCTACTCCTGACCAGGTCTCATTGCTTAGTTGGTTCCCTGCTCAGAAGTGAGCTTGTTACACAGCCTCAGAGCAGATCATCTTCTTCTCTTACATGGTAAGACTGATGCAGAAGAGGGTTACTGCTGCAGATTCCAGCCCGAGCAGCTCCTTCTTGGAATCACTTCTGAAAATGAATTTACAGCTTCAAGACTACACCTGCACAGGAGATGCCTGTGGCAGTCAGTAGGGAATGTGGCTAATTAAATAGGAACAGATTTTCAAAGATTACTTCATCCAAGAAGCGAAAGCTAATAATTATATGGAACAAGATGATCACCTGGAACAAGATAATAAAACTGCTAATGTTCCTGTTTATAATATGACTGTGCGGCTTCTCTGTTAAAGCTGGGCTGCAATGCATTACAGTTGATTGTCTAATAATACAAGAAATAATGCTGCTGGTATTCTGTCAGAATCGTGCTTTTCTTCCAAATAAAATTCCACCTGGAACTGACCTGTCCAAGTAACTCCCACGGTTTTCTGTGGTTTATCCTCACCTGGGAGGAAGGAAGACTTAAGAAGGGAGAATTCTGGTTTTGCCTCATATATCAAATATATCCGGGAACTTCGGTAGATGTTGAAGGATTGGTCCCTTCTTTACAGGAGGGAAACCCCCCGACATTTCTACGAGACAGCAAGTTGCAGTCAGTGGGGTAGAGCTGTGATCCTGTGCCTCCTGTTTTGTGTGACAAGAATGTACTGATGCAATGGCCACAGCTACCCCTCTCTCCTGGATTTTATTCTAAAAGGAGAGCTCTGCCACTGTGTGCGCACCGTCAAAAGCTACCGGAGATCTTTTGTTCACTGTCAGCTGGGGGGGTGATTGCAGGGTGTGCCTCATCCATGCATCCAGCCATTACACAAGCAAATATAGCTGTTAAAATGTTGATATTTCTGTTATCGTTGCTGAGTTAACTCCTCTGACCTTCCCGTGGCAGAGTCCCAAGCTCTGTGCAGGCTCCACTCTGCTCTCCACCCAGCCTCTATGCCTTTTTATTTATATTCACATTTTTTTTTGTACCTTTCCCTATTTCTTTTAAAGAAACTTGAGATTCTGGAGAATAAAATAGCAGCTTACGAGAGGTGCCAATGTGTTGTACCACGAGTATAGCTCAGTACAAGCGCTGTCTAGACTCAACCACAGTACTCTCTATATTTTACTGATGACCCTCTGCAGAACATTAAATTACTGCTTGTCTCAAAACCAACCCTTCCTCCTGCTTTACCATCTCCCACATCTGCCCTGAAGCCATTTATATTGACCTCTGCAGGTTGGCTTCAAAAATTTGAAGGCATCTTGGCATCTGCCAGGCTAAGTGGCCTGGATGCTGTAGCTCCACACCCATGTGAAACCCCCGCCGAAGTGAATCTTGACAGTGGGGGTCAGCATCATTGGGGTTTCAATGCACCACTTTTAGCCCTTTGGAAATTTTTTAATTCTTTCAATTTCCGTGAGACAGTTCACATCTTGAGAGCTAAGTATGACTTGAAAAGGCTTCTTGGATCAGGACTTAAGGCTTTACCTGAGACAGTATCTCAGGATTGGGACCTGCATTTCTATATGGCCTTTAGCGTGCCTGCGTAAAATCTCCTGCAGGCAGGGATCCTGGAGTCTCTGCGTTTATAGGGCTGAGCAGCCTATTTCAAGTTAAAAACACTCTGATCAATAATGGGTCTGTTTCAGTTGCTGTTTGTTTTTAACCATTTGTGCAATACCTCAAGCCAATTGGCAGGATTAATAGGTTAACAGTACTATATTAATTAATATCATAAAATTGCTTTGAAGGAGGGAATAGCTAATTAACTACGAAGCATTAATACTCCAACCGAGAGAGAACCCAAGGGAAAAAGTCTACAGTGTAATTAAGAGAGAATACATTTTTCTTCCTGCCCTACTGTCTCCCCATTGTCACAGTCACTAATGACTTTCACTTGGCTTTCTGAAAGGTTTTCTGCTGTCAACCTATGCCATGCATAAAAAAACCCAGAGGTAATTTGTATTATTTGTTCTTTCTCGACCTTTTTTCCTGGTGATACCCTCGATGCAAGCTATGAACTCTCCTCTTCCCTTTCCTACTGTGAAATACTTGTGAAGCAGCTTCTTTCTTACATGGGAAGGGCCGAGCTGGTTAAGATCCAATCTCCAGCCGTCAGTAACACAGGCACGGCAGGAGAACAGGGCATGCTGCAGCAACCCTTTCCATTCTATACTTTCCCTTCCTACTGTACATCCCACATTTTTCCTGTGAATGTCAGATGACTCACTGATTTATTACAGGCTTTTTTTTTATCTAGTTGGCAGTCAATCTGCTTCAAACCACACTGCATTTTATTTGTTTGCTGTTCTCTAGTAACAATCCTCAAGAAACAAACAAACAAAATGACAAATTATAGACCATTAAGGGGGAAAAAAAGTTAACAAATATGTGCTTGCTTCTATAAAATTCCAGCTGTCCTGAGACAGAGTTTGAAATGAAAGCTTACTGCCCTGCTTTTTGTGTTTGGACTTCAACCACCTGCGCAGCAAACATTTGTGAAGGTGCCCGTGAATGAGGAGCTGGGGAAGGGCACAAGGAGAATTGTCAAAATAAACATCACATAAGGTGAAAATAGCTACCTTCTCACTGTAAAAATATCTCCATGCTAGAGTTTGGGCCGAGTTAACCGATGGCATCCAGGAAACAAATGTTTACAAACATCTAAACCAGCATTTATAAACATCTAAACCAGAATTTACAAACATGCAATAGCAGCTTCAGTGAACTAGCCATCAAAAATGAAAACCTTTGTCCAGATGAAAATGCTTTAACTACATCAGTATAATTGAAAGAGTAGAACAAACAAACTAATAAAACCCAACTGTAATACTGAAGCATTTCCACAACGTATAGCTTATTCCCTGGTAAGAAGTATTTTCATGCATCTGCAGCAGTGATTATGCCTAATTATTCAGTTTAAGAAAAAAATCATAATAATCAATTGAATTTATTTTTAAAAAGCCCAGGACTCCAACCTACACAGTCTTTAGAAGTTATTATGCATCCTCCAGCTCTGCTTTCTTAGTGGAAAGCAGTTAGTACAACCCATACACCTGAGTCAGGAGGTTCAGGTCTGAGTCCAACATGGAAAATACAGCTGTGTGGTATCGCCAGGGGAGTGCTATGTCATTAAAGAGTCTGTCCTTCAAAGGAGAGGTTAAATCAAGCTCCCTAATCTCTGGATGAATAATCTCATTATTTTCCTGAGAAATCATCTCACTGAGCAAATATAGTTGAGTCTTGCCCAGACATGTTTTCTATAGGTGGGAATTGATAATATGTGGATGAGGGTATGGAATGGCCCGTCTTGATGAAGTCTCTCTATGTTAATCATTACATGTCTCATACACGACAAGAAGTGTTGATGGAATAGGTTTAGACGTACTTTTGAGTTAGAACAAAACCCATGTCACACCAGCTCAACTAACATTAGTTTTCGTGTTGGTGGTTGTCTGGTATGATGCAATGGAAAATTGCTAATAAAATTCTGATGTGCTGTCAGCTCCCGTGAACTTTATCTGCAGGCAGGAGGGTGTCACAGAAATAGAGCAGCTCCCCAGGTCTTGCCACAGACACCTTCCTGGGACAGGAGGAGGGGAAGACTAAGATCACCATTGTGAGAGATGACTTTTCTCACAAAAGGGGGTTTGACTTTGAGGGCTTTGTGTCTTTATTTTAGTTACCTAGGGTTAAATTTCCTTTATCACCTTCTATTAGTCTGTTTAATCCACACAGGCCAAATTCAGCTGTCAGCTTTATAGAGATAGGCAATGCACTGTGATCCCTGTTGCTGGGCTAACACTTCACATGGTAAAAGGTTCCTGCCACCTCTTCTGAGAAGCTCCAACACCTTTATTATTTGTCTCACGCTTTGAAATCTGGCAGGAAGAAAGCAATCCGCACAGAAAAGTACCTGTTTTTTCCCTGTGAATTTCTCTTCAGGTATTGCCACAATAGAAATGATTGAAAACTTACTATTTCCTCACTCCTGGAGGAACTGCTGAAAGAAAAAATATTGGCAGCACATCAAAATCGTAGCTGATTACAAATATTCTGAAGAGAGGGATTCGCGCACCACCAGCGCAGCTGTGAGAACTGATACGGCACTGGCAGTGCTTGGAAACTGCCAGAGCAGATGGAGCAGCAGGTCTGGGAAGGAAGAGCGAGTCCAAGCTTCTCTAGCCATCACCTGGTGGTGTTCCCTGCCTGAAAGACATGCAGGGATCCTCCAAGCTATTTCCTCCCCCATCCTCTCCCCACATTATTCCTTACCAAGTCCCATGGGTGACCTGGAATAGGGTTCTCCTAGTATACCGGACAGGCTGCAGGCTCTCCTGCCTGATACTAGGTCCTTATCCCTTTTTAGAGAATCTTGCCTATTCTGTGGGTCAAAAAAACCCCAAACCACCTCCAGCCCAGTCCCAGGCTTCTCACCCATTTTACTCTGGGCTGACTGGTTGTTGCCTGAGGGAAGAGCGTTGCAATCTGGCACTTACCACTTATCCTGGACGTCAGCCCAACTGGCAAGGCATCCATAGCAGCCTCGGGAGAGAGCTGGAATAGGTTTGGGACTGGTGCCAGCTGTCCTCGGTAGGGCCAGGGAGGTAGAAGTAGCCTTGTTTGTTGAAGCAACTGAAGATGGAGCTGAGGGTCCCCTCCCCTGGGCTGAACCAGTGTCTGTGGAAGATAAGGAGTATCCACGGCTCACTGGGATGTTTGCACCTCCCATCTTGAGCTGCCTTGACACACAGCTCACAAGGTATCACTCTGCTCTCTGATGGGAGGAAGGTAGCTCTTGGAAATACCTTTGCAATGTAAATCCTCAGGGCGGCAGGTTCAAAAACCAAACCTTTGACAAATCCTTTTGTGATATTTCCTTACAATGTCATTGTTATCATGTACCTTTGCCAGTAAATTCATTTACTGGAGTCCTTACAAAGTAGAAATACAAAATGGGTAGAAATCCATTCGAAGCAAAGAAAACCAGTGGGATAGCAGAGTTCATCTGGACTTTTGGTGGCAGAAATGAAGCGGAGCCCGCACTCAGCCATGAGTAGTACAAAAAACATTGCTTGCTTTTTCTTTACAGCCCACTTCCTGGGCTTCTCCAGCTTGTCAAGTTTAGTGCATTAGCATACTTAACAGCTATGCCTGAAGCATGTTCATTTACACATTCAAACTGGGAAATATTTATGCAAAAACCTCTTGCAATATTCACCCAATTCTAGGGCTGCTTTTCTATATATATATTCAAGGGAAGAAAAACAGGTAGAAAAACATATGTTGTATGTAATGTTCAATATAGTTTTTAAAATGTGCAGTTTGAGCCTAAGGAAGCAAGCGACATCTTCTGCTTCTCTTACACTTTTGCAGGATGTGCATGATTCAAGTTCGAGTGTATGGCCAAAAAATAATGCAGACTTGTGAGCCAAAGGTAATATGCCCAACTTACTGGCACGAAGCACATTTTCCCTGCAGATACTCTACACTGCTTCATCATTTGGCTCTTTATTTTTAGCAGCTTCCAAAACTGATAAAATGTATATTGTTACAAACATTTTGGATGTACATTTTCAAGGCCGTATGACCATGAAGTCATGCTTGTGTGTGTCATTCTTTCCATTAGTGATGAGCCCGAGGTGCTGAGTTTATTTCTGAATCCAGATGGGTGTTTGGAGCCTGATTTTTCATCTGGGCACATGTTCAGATGCATTTCCTGGCTAAACGCATATCAGTATCTGTTATTTTTTGAGTATTCAGAGAAAAATGTAGTCAGCTTTATGTTACTACTGAATGAGACTATCAGTATTTCTTTCCATGCAGCGGACAAAATCAGGTGCAACTGTAATAAGTGAACACAAAAAGTGGAATCCCCATAGTCTTCTGAAAATTTTAGTCTGTTATACGTCTGTCTGGGTTCAGCATCTTTTCACACTTCCTTATTTTTAGCTTGAAAAAGAAAGAGAAAGCGTTGCCTAGACTGCATCGCTAGAGCCGATTAACTGTTAAGGGGGAAATACACAGCAGGCATAAATACAAAGATTCGGGTGGGAACCTTGTTATGTATTTGCACACTGTGTCCTGCAGCATAATTCATTCCTCTGGGAATGCACGTAGTACAGACTGCTATATTGTGCTACAAAGTCATACTGAAGTTGGTATTTAGGTCTGTTGAGACTGCCCAGGCTCTTGCTGTAGAGCCTGGGCAGTCTCTTGGGGCTTGTCCTTGAATCAAAAGTTGCAGTTCCTGAAAGCAGGAAAATGAATGCATGTGATATTTTCTATATATGCTGTATACATGCCAGCTAAGCTCCCTTTGCCCTTAGCTTCAAGATTTATTACTTGCTGCAGAGTGCTAGTTTCAGCTGCTATCCAGATCAGTGTTATATCTGGTTAAGAGCTAGCTAGGGACCCAGAATGGGTACAGGGTTTTTTACATACACCACCAGTAGGCAGCACACTGGCCTTCCAGGGAACATGGCAACACGCATCTGTAAAATGGGCATAATAATCCTTACTTGTCTGTGGTGTAGGAAGCTTAATTAGCAATTTTAAATCATCTTGAGATCCTCAGAGGGATGGCACATATGCTAATAGAGTGAGTAATTTGGCACAAATGTGTTATCACACCTACAACTTTATTACCATGTAGATATGCTAGGGCAACTAGTGCAGCGTGTGTCTCAAATGCTGTGGAGACAAATAGCTCTGGAATTGCCCAAAGGCCTCTAGCAGAAGAGAAGGATACACCTACTGTGCACGGGCTTTATTACAGCACATACTGATACATCAGCAGCCCACAACTTTTCAGCCCTATAGACAAAGACATCCACAACCACAGGCTTTCTGGCAGCACAGAGATACACCTACAGTCCAAAACCTTTTGGGAAGCCTTAGGGATATAGTCACAGCCACAACTTACTGGCAATGCACAAAAGATATGTCTATAGTGTGCAGACTTTCTGGCAACACAGCTGCATCCCCAGAGCCTGGTTTTCTATGAGCAGTGATATACCAATCATACCACATCCCTTAAGGCAGAGAGATGATACAGAAACACCTCACGTTGCAAAGGCAGATGCCTTTGAAAAAGAAAAAGACTTTTTTTTTTTCAAATACACTAGATAACAGGGGCTCTAATTGTTACCTAAGTGCCAACAATGTCAAAAGCTATCTGTGCATGAAGTGAATGCTCAATGTTAATAAAATACATCCAAACTGAATAGTCTGTACATTCTGCTGAGCTGTACAAACCACGAGAGCTCTCTGCTCTTGTGGTTTATGTTTCCACCAAGAACCCATAATAATGAAAGCACTGACCTAGCAATCAGCATTTTGAGTGCAAGCCCCGAGATTGCTCAGCTGGGTATAGTTTCTTTCTCTAGAAAAGAGCATGTAACGCCGTTAATCCAGCTAGTGGTGCACAGCACGTTAGGGGACGGCTGCTCCTCCGTATAAACAAAACAGCTGGCGTTTGAGTATTTCCTTATTTCTGGGTACTTGACTGTCAAAGCTTATGATGTTCTTTGACACAGGGAAGACAAAAAGTAAGGGAGGAGTTATTTAATATTATACAGCAGATCCAGATTTGTTGTTATTTAGGATTATAGCTAGAATAAAATACTCTGGGATTTACTTTAATCTCCACAAGGGTCTAGGTCTGTTCGGAATTGTCAATGTTTATACTATAGCTGATCTACTGGGGATCGCTTAGACCCAGAGCTTTTCTCATGGTGATTGTCCTCACGTTACACTCAAGAACTATTCAAAATGGGGTCTCGATTTCCAGGTGTTTTGCTGGCTGCAGCTGAGTGATGTGGTGGGAATGTAAAGGAGTTTTCTGCTACCTCGTGTCTTCTGCTCTCAGGTGGGAGGGCAGCCAGGAGGGCTGGAGGCAAGCAGCTGCCAGATTGCTGGTTGTCGTCTTGCTCAGTCCAAAGCAGCCACGCCACTCCCCCAGCGCCATGTCCTTCAGGGACTCCAGGAATCAACAGAGCAGGACATCTCTGCCACTTTCACACCACCAAAGGAGGAGAGTGGAGCCAGTACTCTGTGCAGAGTAGAAAATGATCAGAAGTCCTTGTAAATGGCTTGCTAAGTAATAAATCAAAAAGTCACTTAAATTTTGCCTATCATGCAGCAATAAAAGATGCCCATTACCCTGTAGGATGTGACTACACAAGGGCTCTGGAGAAACCCAGATTAGGATTTGGAGTTTCTTGCTCAAGCTTGTCTCCAGTAGACGTAACTCACCAAGAGTGATTCTGCCTTCTCTCTAGCTCATTGCTATAGCCCAGTGGTCGACTAGCTGCATTGCACATGTTAGTGAGAAGACACTTTGCCTGGAGTATGCCTTCAGGTGTGAGACTGTGTAAGGGGTGGTATGCACTTACAGTAGATGCAGTTTTTTCTCCAGCTGATGCTCATTCACCTTCTTCTGTGGAATGAAAGGCAGGAAAAAGGCCCCATCCATAGGCGATGGGGAGCCATAGTGGCAGAAGGATTGCCCCACACAGCCTCCAACATTGGAGACCGAGAATTGTGAAGACCTGCGTGGTTATGAGTGAAGGGTGTTGCTTCCCTCAAGAGCCTGCATAGACATACATGGCTGGAACCAGGAGACAAGCCTTTTCTAAGTATAGTTGACAGGTCTGGAAAATGAAAGTCAGCACAGCTGCTTCCAGCACTGTAGCTTTTATGAGAGGTTCTACATGAAGATGAAAATGGAGGTGGATGAAAGGAGACTGCTAAGTGCACTGATGCACTTACATCCCGACACCTTCTCTTGGGCCTTTATTGAGCTCTCTGTTTGCTGCATGGTGGTTTTGTGGGGGCACTGACAGTGTTCGTCGTGTGCTAGTGGAGCTGGTAAACTGCACTGGTCTGCTGTATGGTAAAATGCTATAAACAGTGTTTACAAAAAGAAAATGTAGTCCGTATCTCTATGGAAAGCTTGTAAAATAAGTTGCCAGGACAGCTAGTACTTAATGGCAGTGAGAACCAAAATGTAAAATAATAATAATAATAATAAAAAAGTAAGTCTTAAGGCTGGTATCTTGGACAGGAAATTGAAAATGAAATATTTCCAGTTTGTTGGGTTATGCCTAAGTACAGTATGTCTTGCTAGGCTATGTCAGGCTCCATTCCTACTTCAAAGTTTACTTTGATCTTCCTTTATTTACATTAGCCTTTGCCACAGTATTCAGAAAGAGTTTTCAATGACTGCTCCAAGTCATGTATTGCACCGTGCTAAGCCAAGTTTTAAGTCAGTATTGTGATGGTGCACATTATCTGGAATAATGATAATACCCCCAGCAGTACGAAGTATTACCCTTATTCCTTTAATGCACATACGTCAGAACTTATACAAACTCAATGGTGGTTCCAGATAATTAGTGACAGTTTCTAACCAAAACTCCCCAAAGTTCTGTGAAAGTTGCCTTATAGACCCAAAATTTGCAGTCAATATGCTTTTTCACAGAGTGTGCTTCCTCAGAGTGGTACATAATGGTACATAACAGTCCATAATGAGCAAACTCATAGCTTCCTTTGCCCAAGACAGGTACATAAACAATTGCACTAGGACAACCAGCCAAGTAAGGATCAAGCTAGGCACCAAGTATGGTGGCAGAAAGTGACTCTATATCCCACCTATATGCGTCAGGGAAGCACAAAATGTGCAGGGTTTTTACCTTTTGCTTAGGTGTAAGCAACCCGCATGTTTGAGGGCAACAGAAAATCAAGCCGTAAACACAGAACCTTTTTTGCATCTCTTGGCCCTCCCTTGCCTGATGCCATGGGCAGGCAGAATGGTGGCTGGCTTGGTTGTTCCCGTGGAAATCACAAGACAACGTGGCTTCTCCATATTTCTAAACATCCCGAGGACGAGGCAGGAAGTTTCAAAATGCTAGCTCTTTCATTACTTATAGCCAGGTCTATTTAGGAAGTATCATAATAATAACATTGTAAGCAATTGTCATGATAAATTAGGTAGCATTTTGCAATGCAAAATCCTAGATTTTTTCCCTCCCATTGACTTTGGCTAGGTAGTTGAAAGGGTGACGTAATGGAGAGACTCGTGAGATGATCAAAGCATT
Organism: Gymnogyps californianus; assembly: GCF_018139145.2. Taxonomy (NCBI): domain Eukaryota; kingdom Metazoa; phylum Chordata; class Aves; order Accipitriformes; family Cathartidae; genus Gymnogyps; species Gymnogyps californianus. Next base: position 21,833,620 of record NC_059473.1, read on the forward strand.
AGGCCATGAGTTTCATTTTCATTAAGGCCACCTTAGACTCCTGTAGAGCAAGGGAATCCTAAACCAAGCAGGTATACCAGCAGTGACAGACAGCGTGAGAGGACTATGAATGACTTTGAATGCAGATTTTATTCTGTAATTTACACTTGTCAGAAGGCTACAATAACTATATCACTCACGTAGGGTGTGGAATATGAATATTCCACCACATTTTCCAGAAACCAGACAGCTGGTACAGAAGACATTATGTAAACACCAAGCTTCTTGCTCCCATTAAGAATCTGTTGCAATCCAAGTAATGTTCCAAACTTGAATGTGCTTAGGAAAACACAGAATTCTTTAGATTAAAAATTTTAATTTTACTTATATAGCAATCTACCACGTTTCCATCATCATTTAAAATAACAATAGGAAACCAAATAATGCTTTCTGGCAGCCACACTGAAGGGTAAAGGGAAGAAAGCCAACCTCATGCCCTGCAACACATGCATAGAAGAATGCCTAGGAAAATATACTCTTTTCCATAATGCCATTTTAAGAACAATTGTATTCTTACCATAATGCCATTTTAAGAACAATTGTATTCTTACCAGTATCTGTTGTTGCAATAAGTCTAATTGATATTGCATTTTCATAATAGATTTTTTAAAACCAAAAATGTCACATTAATTACTGCAAAATGACCAAGTAGTAATAAATCATTAATGAGAAGCTATGGAAAAATATTTGGATGGTTGTATTTAAAAAGAGACCCAGAATTACTACTTTGTGAGCTGCTAATGTTTCAGTGATTGCGTTGTTTAAAATGGAGTGTTAAACGCTAAGTAATTCTCATTTGATGTACTGTAGTGTGTGCAAATTGTGAAAGGAATGGACAGACAATTAGAAATCCAGGAATTCAGATGTGACATTGGACTCAGTTCATTTTTCTATAATTCTCTTAAACTTTCTGTGTCCTAATTTCTCTGCCTTTCAGTCCGAGAAAATAATGTATTCTTATCTTTTAATAAAACACTGTGAGATCACCATATACAATTTTATTCATAAAAACAAACCATTCTAATTTTACATATAGAAAATATGGTCAATATTTTCAGTGAATACTGACAAGTGGATTTTAACCTTTCCTCTTTAACAACATCACTAGCACAAGCCTGGGAGCGATGCTGACTATAAACAAAAGTCACACCCTTTCTGCTTTCATCGTATGCCTTAGTGGATGGCATGCAGTTTGGGGAAAAGACTCTATTACAGTGAAGAGGTGTAAAACTGAAGTAGGACAAGAGATGGCTACCATATTCCAAACTGGAGGTAAAAGGGGAGCTGGACACATTACTCTTGTTGCCACTGAAACCACTCATCTCTATCAGTAAGGAAAATAAGTGGAGAGATGCAGCTGATGCTGTATACTAGAAGTCTGTGTCTGCTGTGTTGTTCTGGGTTGACTGGTTATAAAATCAGCAGAGCAGCTGGAAAAAGAGACTGTAGGAGGTATTGTCTGTGGGAAAGCAGACTGCAAATCCTGTGGAGCACAGAGGCACCACAAATTAAAGATAGGATGTGCTCCTCAAGCTCAGATGGGAACATAAACACTTCTGGACTTCAGGATATTCAGATTCCAGATTTGGATGCTTCCCACTATAAAATACGGGGCATTTTTTTCAGGATCCAAATCCAAACTCCATCAAGTTCATAGAAGCATGAATGAAATGCTTTTTATACTTAAAGACCTAATGTGCAGTGACTATAAATCTTTGTAGGTCCATTGATCTCACTGAGAATCTGACCTAAAAATTTTAATGTTCTCTCTATTTTTTTCCTAAACATTTGTTTAGGAAATGTTAACAGCATTATCAGTCATGGACTGGAAATGTCAGAAATGGTTCATTAAACCTCACAATGCTGAAAATTTCATTTTAGAGAGACATTAGTGGAAAAAATTTAATGACCAGATCTTTCTGTTCAAGAGTGCATTATAACCCATAACAGGCAGGTAATCTCTTTTCCAAGATGTCTTTTTTCTAGAGTTTTTATTGAATTGAATGAAATTATATAGCTCCTGCTTGTATGATTTTTTTCTCTTTCAAAACAAAAAAGCATCATAATTGCCATGAAAATTGAATTGTGCTGTCAGGTCACCATCCTGGGTTGCTGTGACCAACAGGGGGTCTTGGAAAACAGTATTAATCTGGAGGGTTTTTCCGTAGTAGGTTCAAAGCTTTGCTGAACTGCCCTGAAATCATCTTGGGATGCACAACTATAAAGCAACACCAACGAAGTTTTAAGAACAGTATGAAACAGAAAACCTGTTATCCAGTCTTGGTGAAATGCCAGCCCATTTGGGTATCCCCATGCAGTGAGCCAGCACAGATTCAGAGTAAACTTCAATTGGGGAGAGGTTTAGTCAGAGAAAATACAAAGCTAACAGTTCTTAAGCAACAAACTGAAAAGTTTCAAAGACCTGTGTCAATGAAATGTCCAGCACCATCTTGTGGCATTATCATTAATTCAACCAGTTGGTCTTTCTACTGTGAAACTACATAACTCGTGTGTTTTTCTCCCCTGAAGAGAGCTGATCAGAGATTTCTCGTTATAAAGGAAGAGTACAGCTACAAATCTGCTGACAAAAAGAAAGAGCTTAGGACTAGCAGTATCGTTAAAGATAAAATGTGCTCCTCAAGTTCAGATGGGAACATAAACACTTTCAACGCTTGCCATTATTACTTGAAAAGTACTTAAAAGCTAAAATTAAGGAGTGTTTATAAAATGCTGTTAGGCAGGAACTAGACAAGGTGACATCACGTATACCCAAAGCACGATGGGGCAAAAGGCAAGAATGCCTACAGCCAGCGTGAAATTTTGCAGCGCCTGTGTTGCAGGCTTCCTGACAAGGCTGTGATCTGGGTCCTGCTTTCCCTTGCGCTGCCAGTATCCAGGAGGAGGCTGGGAATCCATCGCTCCTTTCAAAATAGGCTGGGGAATAATTTTCCTTCTGATGGCCTGGCCAACATTCCCTTCTCCGTAAGATGGGATCTACTTTGTGCCAGCTATTACTGAAATAGAACTGCTGCCACATTTGCTTACGTAGCTGATGCATTACCAGTATCTAAGTCATTGTTTGTAGAGCACTATGCAAGATGTTCTGCATAAATGTGTATATAAAACCACATCATGCTCTCAGCTAAGTTTATAAAATACTGCCATACAGCTTCACAGCTTCAGCCCAGAGTTAAATTGGGCCAAAGAATGGAAAGAGTAATTTATGGGAAGTTTTCAATATTCTGGACTAATGCTTCTTCATCTTACTTTGTTCAAACAACAAAACAACCCAGCTGAATTGTCTTGTTTTCTCCACATCCGTGTGTGAATTAAATTCCACTGTGAGGTGCCTGGTTCACAGAAGTGAAGATTTTATCCAATTCAGAGGAAACTCTGGAAGCTCATCCTATCATTGCTTGAAAGCTGAAGTTTTCTGTGTCTTCTATCCCAGTGCTTCTCAGCCTGGACTTTAAAAGCCTGTATTTATGAATGAGGTTTTAGTTCACTCAGTCTTTGGCCTCTGCTGAGATGATTGATAAAACATTCCAACTTTAAACAGCACCTGGCAGGGGGGTTGTTTGTTTATTTTTAATATGGTTTGTTGCAGCAGAAGTTGTATTATTGTTACCAGATTCATTTCAGAGGTCGTTGGATTCTTTGGCCTCCACCCACAACTAATGTACACTAGTATAACTCCACAGATATAATATCTCCTGAGGATCTGGCTACATTTATTAATAGCATTCATAGCTATGCTGCAAATGTTGCTAATGCATAATGCACATGTGTATAAGTATCCACGTATTTTTTAAAGCCTTTGCTTTAAATTTTGAAGCTCATCCAAATCACTTTTATGAGCCCTTAAGTGGCAAAAAATAAAAAATAAAAAAAAGGCATAAGGATGTAGCACCTTCTTCAATTCTGTAATTGTTACTTAATCAGAAAGTCATGATCATGCCCTGAATTAAAATGATGGAGATGATGTCCTTCTTATAAGAAATACCTGCTCACATTAACCTCTGACAGCAGGGAGTGTCATTGTAGCTGGTTGTAGCCTTGCAGCCAGTTGTTGCACTCTTTGGTGTGCCCTTCCCCAGAAATCAAGAACGGGATTTCAAAGGGAATTAAAATGGGGCCTTACAGTCAGCACTTCAGATAGCATCTTTCTCCACTCTGAGACTGCATTCAGAGCCACGGAGGATGCTGTACCAGAGCCTGGAGAAGTAGAAGTCAGGGAACCTGCTTATGAACTCATTGTGACTTGCTCATGCTCCAGTCACAGCACTGGTAGATACTGGATAGATGCCTCAAAAGACCCCTGAAGGGTTGATAATTTAGATCTAGGGTAATGTTTTGTTTTGTAACGGCCCCTTCAAGCAGGGAGCGAATACAGGTTCTTGAGGTGCACCTTGGCAGTATCAGCACCTGCAGCCTGGTGCAGCTTCTTCTTTTTAAAAAAATAAATATTTTGGGATAAAACCAATTGTTGACCAAAGGTAAATGTACACAGATATTTTTTGGACAAAAAAAAGTTAATAGGTATTGAATTTCAGGTGTACTTGATATTTAGTTTAGCTATCAGTTTACTTGCTATTTAAGTGAGACAAGGCTGCACTTTGTTGTAAAACTTCAGTCCGTAGCTACTGTTAACTCCTTCTTTGCTTTTCACAATAAATCAGGTGAAACAGAGCTCTGAAATAAGACACATGCAGACACATGATTTGTAGTCAGTGGCCACCACAAGATATTCTAAGTCGCAAAGCAAGTGGATAAGACTACTCTACCAGAAACTTGAAATATAGTTGGGAATATATATTAATCAGATGGGTGCCAGGGGGACTTCCCCATGCTTTTATAAAAAATTGCTTTACAAACAGATGTCTGATCTCTAGCTAAAGGGATTACAGAATAAATAGCAGATTTGTCCTTCTAAGTGCACCTTAGTGAACCATTGGTAATATGTCACACTTGATGCACATCAATAAATTGACTTAAAGTGTAAGTTGTTGGGTGGGTTGTTTAGTTTTGGTTTTTGTCAAATGGAATTTCAATCTGTCAGGAATAAAGTAACGTGAACTACAGAAATGGAGTACCTTGATGCGCCTGAAAAAATAAGGAAGAATTACCAAAATTCAGTGTTGACAAAAGAAATTATCTGCTTTGGGCTAGGAGAGCAGACTGTGGCCTTACTAACTTATACAGGATAACTAAATGAATTCATATTCAGAAAAAAATTGCTAAAGCTATAAATTAATATATAATAATGATAGATAACCTAAGTGAAGAAAAATAATTGTTTTATTTGCAAAAATGTTAGAAAAAGATACAATATTCAGTAGTCAATCACTGAAAGAAATGCCTCTGAATGCTTTGAATATGTTTTTAAAGACAGACTTTCTTTTACCGTTGCCTGTCTGGAAACTTGACGAATGAAGACTGTTAGTTTTTAACACAGGACTACTGAAAACAATTTTTTTGTATAAAGTGTTATTCAGCAGCGATGTTTGCCTTTTTAAATTAAAATAAAGACATGGCATTGGCTTTGACAACAAATTTCTGTAACGCAGCTTCGTATCCGTTATCTACCCACGCCTGCAATTGTGCGCTAAGGGAAGAGGATGTTTTCTTTCAGACTAGAAATACACCATTTCTGCGGGGCAGCGATGTCTCTCGGCTCTTCCCAGGAGCAATGCTTGTCCCAGGATACTTTGGAAACAGGGAATTATGTATAATTGGACAAGGAGCAGGCCCACATAACCTTACAACCAACTTTAAGAGAAAATTGATATGTTTGATTCCTGTGACATTGAAAGGATTAACAGCTGAGATATTGAATCCAAACCCCTCTATTAATCCACTGGGCGAGCATAACATCAGTATGAGCACTGGCAGCGCACTCGAGACATTATTCTGTCACTGCCCTCTGTGCCTGAAATCATTTTCAACATCAGTAACCGCGGTGTGTGGCATGCCCATGCTTCTGCAGGACATCCCGCTGAGGGATGGGGCAGCTCCCGCCTTCACCCAGTGCAGCATCAGCATGGCTGAGAGGGCTGGCCGTGGGAGGCTGCTGCCAGTTTCATTTCCTTTGCCTGGAAAAAAATCTGTTTCAAAATGCTTTTCTTCTGATTTCCACACCCCTGATCTTCCGGGTGGCTCCTTGAGGTGATGAAACGAGGGCGAGAGTTGCTTCATCCTCACCAGTGAGGGGACTTGAGCTCTCCGTACCCCCTGTCCCCTGTGAGCAGGAGAGGACCCTTCACCACCTCCTGGCAGTCTGAGCAGTGTGGCACCCCTGTACTCGGGGTGCTACAGCACTGGCCTCCCAGCAGTCTCTGAAGCCCCTTGGCTCATGAAGTGCTCCGAGCCTCCATGCATCCCGGGTACACAGTCCCCTCCTGCTCGTGGGTGAGCCAGGTGGCCACCTGGGCTTGGCAGATCTCTGTCTGCACCAGCAGATCAGCACTGACTCCTGCCCTGGGCTGACGGAGGGCTCAGGCTGGGAGACAGGCAAGGGTGACAGCCCTGTAGCCAGGGTGTGCGTCATCTGGCACTCTGCAGCCCTCTGTCCCCACGAGCAGCTCCCCACGAGCTTGGTGCCCCTGCTTCAGCCAGGAATGACCCCTCCAGCCCTGTGCCAAGGGGCAACTGGAGGCAGTCCAGTGGTTCCCACTGGCTTCCTCCCAATATGACCACCTCCCCACCATTGGGGCGAGGTGTGTCGTAGTTTCTTGACAATATCTAGTGGAATCTTAGTGCCAATACAGATGTTTTCATGTAGGACCTTGCCGATGGTGGAGTATTCCTGTGGAAATTTTCAAGTGAAAACTTGTTGATGTGGTAATGCTGTTGTGGCATTTTTCTTGTAGGAGTTTGTTGATGGTGGAGTGTTTTTGTGGGAGTTTCCACACGGGAATTTGTTGATGGTGGAGTGTTACTGTAGAAGGACTTCTGGATTTATTTTGAGGTGCAATGCGGAGAGGACAACAGTGGTTTAGTGCAAGTTCATGGAAGCAGGACTCTTGTAAGGGACTGGTAGGTGCAGCGTAGAGGGCAAAGCTGAGGTTGCCTGCGCAGTGCAATGGGACTGGTGTGGAGAGCTAACATGAGTGCTTTTCCAAAAGTGAAGAGAGTTGAGATATAGCTGGCTGCTTCAGCCCCTTCTGCCTGGGCTGAGGAAGGCCAGGTGGAGCTGAAGTGTTTCCTCAGCAACTTACTGCACCACTGTAAATCTGAACTTCCAGAAATCTGAGTGGAAGCATAAGGTTTGCAGAAAAATCCATTTCTAAGCTATAACATCTATTAAACAGGCAATGAACTTTCCTCTGCATGGAGTAGATTTGGATAGAAGTGGCACTCTTTAACTTTATTTCAAGAGAGAATTTCAAAAGATATTGAAGTTTATTTCAAGAGAGGCCACTGTAAATTATCAAATAAGATCACTTCTTATAGTGCTATTATAATATAATTAAATAAAGTTCAGAAAGACTCTGGACTTAATTAAAGAAGAGGAAAGACAACACAACTGTCAGCTTTGTAGTGAAAATGAAATAAAACCTGCCCTTCGTGATGTAGGAGAGTATTTTATTGTAATGCCTTGCCTACTAATTTACTTTGTATAATAGAGACTCAAAGTTCAAAGAAGATCTCACCTAAACCAAAAAGAAATCAAATAAGGCTGGTGGGTTTTGGTATTAAACCTAAATTACACCCACCTGAGAGAAAGGTGGGGACTTGAAACTGGGAGCAGAGAATATTACAGTCAAGAAGGGTGTCGTCTTTGGAAGAGGTGGGCTGTGCTTTTGGGAGTGATGGGCGTGTGGTTTGGGTAATAAAAGAGCAACACTCGAGGCTTGCCTCCTGGTTAGAAGTGGAGGGCAGTGCAGTTATAGAGGTGGTAAGGAGGATAAGGGCTGTATTGTCTTTGGGAGAAGTGGGTTTTGTCGTTCAGAACAAGTGCAGGTGGACTGAAAACAAATTTTTAGAATAAAGTAGAGACATGTTTCCCAGCCCCTATGCTGAGCCAGCTGCCCAGGCTCCCTCTGCACAGTGACCTCATCTGGAACCAGGACACTGTAAAAGAGTTAGTGTAACTGTGCTGGGGAGTCTACATCATGATGAGAAATGTATCTATAAACCATTTTTTTTTTAAAAAGTCATGCTAGCGCATTTGGGAGCTGTTTGAGCAGGGATTTTCTTCTGTGTGGCAGAAAGAGAAACAGTAAACCAGACCCTCAAAGCTAAGGGGGTTGCACAGTTGTATTCCAGGTTCCCTCGGGGCTGGAGTGCCCGTTGGCAATAGGATGGCTGTTAACAGGCATGGGAGGCATTGGGGGCTCTAGAAAACTGACAGTTCTGCAGTCTTTGCAGCTAGTTGGGATATTGGCTACATGAGTGTGCAAAGAACATGCAGTCTATTGGTACACTGTTTAGATCAATTAAAAAATCCAAATCATAAGACCATTGCAGTCAGTTCGAAAGACAGATACACTGGACCCCAAAGGAAGATAATGAACTTGGTTAGAGTACTAGTGATCGTTTGCTTCCCTGCTTGGCTAGCGTATCTCTGGTTTCCCTAAGTTAGTCCATTTGCAATGGGTTTCTTTTTTCCCCCCTTTTGTTCAGCAGGTGCTTGTCAGTGCCATCAAAAGTCATACACTTAGGAAATCTCTGTAGGAGCTGAGAGGTGGGGGAAAAAAGCTCCTATCTGCCTGGGAAGGGGAGTAAGTGCAGCTGTGTGATCTTAGTACACCTGTCTTGAATCTTTTAATCTTCCCCAAGCAAAAATAAAAGACCAGCCTGCCACCTATAAAGATCGTAAGTAAAATTGTCCTTGGTTTCTGGGGGATTATGGGGTAATAGCTGGAACAGACTTGTACAGAGGTGAAAGAGCGTTGCTGGCTCTGTTCCTTTTCTAATTCCAGATGAAAAGTGTTTTTCAGCCTTTGCTTGCAGAAGTTCACCCTATGCTCCCTGGGCTGAGGGAACGTGCTTCATCTACTGATTTACATTTGTACGCTGTAGGCTTTTATTCTGCTGGTGGTCTGCAAAACTCAGCATCTGTCATTTTAACTGATATAATGACTTGACATTTAAGTTACATTCCTCCCGTCTGCAGAATGCAGCCGTAGATAGCTCTCCATGACAGGCCAGTGTTAGCAACAAAGTGCAAACAGGTTTATTCCCTTAGCTGTGAAACGTGTTCAACAAGGACAAAGAAGTTAAAAAATGAAACAGTAAAGTTTTAGAGGTCTCCTACAACTAATTATTTCCAGCTACAGCCAGCTCCTAGGGTAACATTGGAGGAAGTTAAAGTTAATTAGCGGGTATTTTAGCCATCTGCTCAAATTATATTTCTACATTCAGCTAGGTCAGAGTATCTAAACAATAATAATATCTTCTAAAAGTCATAACAGACTGCTCTTTTATCCTCACTGCAGCCATTTTTCAGAAATTACTTGAGTAAATTTTGTAGCTAGATGTGTAGGTGGAGACCTCAGAAGAGAGCAGCCTTGCCCTCAGGCCAGGACCCTCTCCTGCTCCTAAACCAACGTGCTCCCACATACCCCAAGAGCAGCTGGATGTTCCAGGCTTTCATTCTTCGCTTTCTCTGATGCACAACCAAGCCAAAAACACCTCACAGAAAGCTTTCCCAGGGGAAGAATCCTCTCTGCATCTGCTGCAGCCCCCCAAAGCTTGCAGCAGCAGGCATGTTGCAGCTTAGCCTGCATACAGAAAGGTGTCCACCAGAGAAGGATCCTGGATCCGTCACAAGGTAATGGGCATTTCTTTCTTTTTTCTTTAATATTTATTTTTCTTTATTTAATATTCTCATTCTGTTCATATCATTCTGAATATGAATAGCCTATGCTGTTCTTGTTTTGCATTACATTGTTTCCTTAAGGTCTCTTGCCTTCTACAAATGCCCACAGGCACCTGCACACATCTCCAAAGTTTTCTGTTGAGATGTCCACTGGCTAAAAAGCATTAAAGTTGTTGCCATCTACCATATTCAGATTTAAGGCTTTTCTTTACTTATACAGCAGGTAAGTACCAGCAGTGATATTCACATCTGGGTGCAGCTCTATACGCTATGAAAATCCAAGTGTATTTGTATCCGGATTGCCAGCTGAAGCTTTTATTTGAGAATGCATCATTGGTAATTCCCCACCTGCAGGCTGGTCTCAGTGAAGCAGATGACAGAGAATTATTCCTGGACAGCCTCAGACTCTACACTGAGAAATTGGTACAAAGAAACTTTTTCTTTTCTAGAGCTACCCTGTTCTTTCGGTTTTTCAAAAAAACCCAAAAAGTTAGTACATTGACATTTTCTCTTCTGCTTTCAGCTGAAACAAATTACTCCTGCTACTAACAGCTGTTTCCGCAGTCATGAACTAATTTCTTTAATAAAACGCACATTAAAAATATAGTTTGGTTGTCGCTGTCACTGACCTTGGTGTAATACCTGTGCACTAGAAAAAAAAAGAAGTGGATTAGGAAAGAAGAGGACTTGAAAAATATGGGAATGGGAAAAAGGAATGAGTTCTTAAATTACCACAGGTCAGGCAGAAATGCTTAAGAGAAAGTAAGATATTTAATGAAGTAATGAATAATTCCTTCAACTGGTTAGAATGAAAGTGGTACAGGAGCCTGGATCTTTTGGATGTTGGCATATTTAACGATAAGATGTTCTGTTTAAATAGGCTGTTCTTATTAACCATCTGCAGAAATGAATGTCAGAAAGGGAAGGAAGACAACACTACATTATATGTTGCTGAGCCTGAGCTCAGCTCATTCATTCAACAGGACAGCAGACAATTTTCACTGGACTGGCTGATGTCCACCCTGTATCATCTTTACTATTAGAAAAACTTCTCGCAGCCCGTTCTCTTCGTAGCCCACGCTTTCCTTTGGCAGCCCCTCTCAGTCCCACTCCAACGGCAGCTCTAGGCTTTCACTCAACCCAAACCTGAATCCTAACCCTAAAAATAACCATAATCTGAGGATTATCCTTCAACATGGGCAACCAGCCATTACCCAGAAAAACGGTTCTTAGAACCCAGGTCTCTCCACAGCCCACACTTCCCTTCGGGTGCCCCCTTCTAGCCCCACTGCAGCTGCAGCTCTCGAGGCTCTCTCTTTCTCTCAACTAAACCCAACTTCTATTTAGCCTGAGTCTGTAAAAAAGCTCCCTGGTTATTGTCCAGATGAAAAATGTCTCACGGCACAGTCCTCTCTGCAGCCTATGCTTTTCTTCGCTAACTTCCCTTGTGACATGGATTTATTTACTTATTTGTTTACGTATTGGAGGTGCAAGTGGTCATCGCACGTGCAAACCTCTGACTTTCTTCATTTTCTTTATTTATGAGGAAACATTTATATTCAGTATCTTTAATCAGGCTGTTATAATTAGTCAGGATTTTCAAGAGAAGCAGTCTGAAACTAAGTAACTGGAGAAGGTCTCTTTTTTGTGCAGTACACTAATTATTTGTGTATATTCTTCTGAATAATTCTGAATAATTCTTCCAAAGGAATAGTAGTCCCTGAAATGCAAATCACATGTTGGTCTGTGGAAGAAACAATACCTATGTTCAAAATAGACTCACCAGGAAAGAGAAGAAAGAAGAAATGACTCCTGAATGTACACATTTCTATTTAAGATTTAATGATGAAGTAGAACTTCAGGCAGTTTGCATCCTAAGTTTGCATTAACAAAGCAAACAAAAATACCCCAAAACCTGATGAGGTGAGATTCTGAACTCACAGGGCTAAATGTGGAATAACGCAGACATTTATTTCCTTATCTTAGCTCCTTTATACTGGCTTGGTTGTGTGGATCAGCAGAAACACTGTCCTCAATAGCTTCCTGCGAGTGGCCCTGAATAGGAAGAACCAGTGGGGCACAGCAAGATGGGCTGGGGTGCTACAACTGGGCCCCCACAGACAGGAGTTACAAGTGCCCGTATGAGATCTATCAAATACCCACTGTGTACTAAAATGGTTCACTCCTTCACCATACTCATATATTTTGCTTAACTAATGCTACCGTTTACTTCTGATTCAGTCACAGATTTTCAAAGGATTTGCACGTGCTTTCTCCAAATTAAAACGTGGCCTGCATAAAGCATAGTTTTCTATCAGCTCTTTGCTGAATTGTCTTTCTTCTCAGCATAAACAATGAAAAGTAGTCTGACAGTATTCCTTTCATATAACTTCTTCATGAACGAGATGCCCCATATCGCATAAGAGGTATTAATTTATTTATTTAAATAAATCCAGCAATGAGTAATGTGTGGTAAGTAAAGCGCTTCCCGTGGGAAATGTTCTTCTCTAGCTGAAACTGGACTTTCTGAAGAAACTGCACTGAAGCAAGCGATTTTATTTCAGCAGTGAACTTGATTAGATTTATTTATGCACATGCCTTTAGAAATTTTAATGGGACCTAAACTTATAAATTTCTGCACTGCTAAAAGGGCTTTTATTTTCATTGTCTGGAAGGAAACACTGTATTAATTTATTAAAATAGCAAGTTACAGTTTGACTTTTCTGCTATGTTGAGTGTTTACCACTAGGAAGATATTGTGCAATAACAAATCCCTTGAATTTTTAATACAACTCAGAGTTATTAAAATTCTAACTGTAAGCTGTTTAGTGGTACTTTCTAGGGGACAAGAAGCCAGAAAGGAATAAAACACTTATGTTGTTTATATGCATCATTTTGGCTACGGTATTAATAACGCCTTCCATTTTGTGAGACACAAGGGAGATCCTACTGCCCTTGCCATCAAAGCACTGCTGTGGCCAGAGGAGAATCCATGGGGGCTGTGACTTCCCCCACCAGCTTTGAGAAGCAGCTTCCAAAGTGGCTCAGGCACTCCGTTATTTTAATACGAGCTTGGTCCTGCTTCTCTTCAAATCGGTGAGAATTTCTGACGTTTATTTAAATGGAATCGGGACCTGTGAGGTCTTGGGTCAATCCTGGGCCAACAAGGTAAAGTGATGTCCTTTTTTTTAATAGAAGACATAACTCAAGCACTTCAAAAGTCAAGCACCTTGAGTCAGAAATGCCAGAATTAAGGCTGTATGCGCAGTTTCAATTCTTCTCCTTTACGTGTATGCATTGCAATACAGCCTATATAACGATGTTCTGCTTTCTCCAGGAGACGCTGGTTCTCTCAGATGTACAGGACAGACAGAGAATATGGCAGGAACATGTTTGGGATGAGTTGGTTTCTGTAGGATCCTTCCTACCTCACACGTGAAAGTTAGTTGGCAGAGGATGAGTCATGAGATATGGGGAGAAGCGTGCTTGCAAGTCTTGGCTATGATCTTAGTTGTGGCATTTCCAGATATCTGGTGTTTGATTATTTATGTAAAGTAATAACAAACAAAACCAGCTCGATCTTGATGCTGTTGCCTGCACAATTTTTGAAAGAAAACTGAGCTTTCACACATTTAACTCTATGACACTGATGTGGAATGACAACAGTGACTCCTGGATTCATTTATTAGATTTCTTGGGCTCTTGAGTTCAAGCAGTCAGTAAAGTAATAAGCTGTTACCTTTTTTTTTGCATGCCACCTTTAAAGGGAGATCCTACACTTTTCCAGAAAGAAAATATTTTGAAGGCTCAAGTCTGAACTTTCTGCTGTTTAAACAAAAAATCCAGAGGAGCCAATTAAATGCCTTTTTTAGACTAGTATTTATAGGTATCAGAGCTATGTGTACAGACAATTTCCTTTGGAAAGCAGTGTGGTTAAATGGACAAAAATTAAATTATAGTTCCTATACTGGGGAATTGAATCTGCAGGACTTAACTCACCTGCCACAGGATGGTCTCTTAGGTCAGGATGTGCAGGTTTGCTTAACACTTTAACTAATTGTTAAACTACTGTCATTGAAAGAGTTGAAGCTTAAAAAACTTCCAGAATCCTAGGCCATTTTTTTGTTTGTTTGTTTGCTTTTCCCCCACCTCTGAGATCACAGATGTGGGATGAGAGCTGAAGGAGGAGAAGGACATGCAGGTATCCTGATAAAGAGAGTAAAAGCACAGTATTGATCAAATATCTGCAAGCTTAAAAAGCAGATATTCAAGAGGTTTAAGTGGTTGTATCAGAATTTTATAATAGAATTATGTATGTTTACAAAAATTAAAAAAGCTCTAGAGTCCAGAATTACACTTTTCTAAAAATTCCACTCCCGAATGTTAGAAACATTAGGTGATTTGAAGAAATGCTTGGTAGGAGTATTTTTGGCATTAGCAGAATGATAGATTTTAGATTAATTGCCACCCTGAAGATGGTTGTAAAACTGTTCAAATTCTCAAGGAAGCCTGAGCTAAGAAAGATAAGAGCATGGAAAATATTAACCTGAAAAATTAAAACTTAGAAAATTCATAGCTGACTAGACCCAGTGGTTGAAACGAGTGCTGGGCAACGTTTCTCTGCCAGTCACTGCAGATGCCAAAAAGCCCTGGCAGAACTAGGTCAGTGTCCAGAGACCTTATTTAGGATATCTGCTGCCCTCTAACAGCAATACATAGGAATCACATATTGTTTTTTACTAGTAAACTAGAAAACACAGGACCAGATCCTGCTCTGAGCTGCACACCCTCCTGTCTCCTGTAACTCCAGAAGCGCGTGCTGCTTCTGTTTTGCTATAGCTTTAGAAGAGAAACTGCATGCTGCTTTTGCCTATCAGCCATCTCTCCTTTGATTTTAATCAGCCATCAGAAATGTAAAGGGACTCTCAGTACATGCGTAGCTCGGAGACCCTCCAACACCATCACAGTTTAAAACCAAACCAAAACAACCCTTCTAGGAAAGAAAGGGTCTTTTGGGTTGACTTTTTTTATTCCCTCCCTCAGTAGCTCTGCCTCCTGCACACATGCAAAGTCTGATTGCTACCGAGTGAATCACAGCTGCCGTTGCATTTACCAAAAAACACCTCCCAAACTAAATTTCAAAGGCATGTTATCTTCTTGAACCTGTGAAAAAAATGTCAAGGCTACGGTATTGATGTCCATGCTACAGAACTCAGGATATCTTCTCCCTAGAACCACATGGCTGATGTATAAAAAGATTACTGCCATTTCTGAGATAAGACTGTGAAGAGGAGGCTGTGTTAGGTACTCAGTTTGCTTCCACTTCATGAATGTAATACTCTGATAGACTCTTGAAAGGGTAACAGCATAAATAAAAATGCAGGAAATAAAATTTTCTTCCTGAAACCTATACAAGTACAGTTGCATAAACAGGAGGTTAACATTTTTTTATTATTTGAAATTAGTATAATAGGTAGATCCAGACAGGATAATCTCAAAATGTTTAAAATACCAATTTAGAAAGCCAATTTATGTAAGTACTGTAATTGCACTCTCTTTCTGCACAATAAACTCACGCTGTTCTGTGCAGTTTGAAAGGGGGAAGAGAAACTCTTTCCCTGCCAACCTAATTTCTTTTGAGAATTTATTTTTCATGCTGTGTAGGTCTTCAAATCTGAAGGAGAGCTCTAGCTAAAACAATAAAGCTGAATAAGACTGTCATCCAGTATGTTGGTTCCAGTTTTAGAAACTAAGCAGCTAATGTTAATGGGATTAACTGTTAGCCCACTGGCACACTTGGTGCTTGTGACACTGGCCAATCTAATGAGCCCATGGCACTATGAAGTTAAATAAATTACATAGAGCTTAAAGCTAGCAGCTGGTCTGTCTCCTTTCTCTATCTAGAGGTTGTTTATTTCTCTCAGGAGGCACAAATCATGCAATTTTCATAGTTATAGCTGAGATCTGGACTCCTAACCGTGTCATCCAGCTCAGCAATACACAACTGCTTGCTTTGTGCATGCAATACATCATCTGAGAGGCATTTATGGATGTTCCCTTTCCTTATGTCTTCTAACAACGACGCATTGACTTTGGTCTCTCTACTTCTCTGGAGTTACATATAGAAATAAGAAAAATTAGTAAAATCCCTCTGAGTTGAGCAGATGACAACACGATGTAAAGTAATCATATCTTAACAGACAGTAATTCTCCATGATTATATAAACAGATTGGTTATCTACTGATGCTCTTAATTGGGGATTTAAAAGACAAATTACTATTCGCTTAGCATTTGAGAAAACACATTCACAGATCTTTAAGTACACCTTAATAAATGGCATTCTGATTTTGATGTGATTCATTACCTTGGTTAGGTGGGAAGATGACAGAGAAAGCATTTCAATAGAAATGTTATGTCTACAGCCTTAATCCCATTTGCAAGTCCGTTCACATCGACCACATCCACACTATTTAAAATAATAGGTAGTGCCGGTCCCATTTCTGCTTTGGTAATGAATAACCACTGCCATGGATTAAAGAGTCAAGAGGACTAGCAAAACTTTTTCCTTTCTAAAATATCCGTGAAAGTCTCTTTGGGTGCTGACTGTAGATTTGTAACCTTCTGTGCCTGCGTGGATAAGCCCCTTGCTACATGAATAATTGTTAGGAAGAAAGATTATTCTGAGGGTGATAAGAGAAATCCAGTTATTTGTTTCCTGCTGATGGGGTGCTTCCTCCACAGGGAAAAAGGAAATCATTTAGAGATCAATGCAGAAACGAAAGAGAAATTACAGATAACATTGCGTATCTGTGTGCATCTCTAAGATAGACTTCCCTTAGTTTAGTTTAGTTATAATCTCCTCTCTTACTTTTTCTTTCATGCTTCTGAATGTGTAAAATAATAAAATTAATGTGCTAAGGAAAGAATGGTAGTTCGCAGGCTCCAGTTTTGCAGAAACTTATACTACCACTATCCTGATCTCAGCTAGAAAGGGCTGTGTAGCCACACAAACCGCCAATTTCGTGGTTCTCAAAAAATCACTAAAGAGCACTGCTGAGACTCAGTGCTGAGCTCTTCTGTTCTTAAACTGTGGAACAAAACCAAATGTAATGCCTGGCTGTAAAGCTTATTCTGGCACAGATGAGGTTGAGAGTTCTCTCTGTATATAGGAAAATATGTCTAATGACTGTTGACCAGATATATTTATTTCAGAAAAATCTCAAAACCACACTATATAAATGTATTTGTTCAGGATCTGCTTTTTACTCAGTCTCAGCCTGCTTACATCTATGTAGACAGGAATCTGCAATCACTCGTATTTTCTTTTACTCTTCAGTTCATGTCATCATCTAAGTTACTGCAGAAAACAGCTAGATTCAGCTCTTACAGATCTTTAACTAGAATCACCTTTTAAGCTGATGGTTGATAGACAGGGAATCCCGTTTTTATCAAGACCATAGAAAACTGCCTCAGGTGTGATAAAAGAAGAATTATTTGCCTGCAGAGACCTAGGATAATTTCTTATTACTGTTATTGCCCTTCAGGAAAGACGAAAGCAGATGCAAAGAAATGAAGCGTCTTGCCTAAGCTGTGATAAATCAATTGCCATTAGAACCAAAACCTGCCCTGTCTCTCAAAAGTCTTGGCTAGACACATATATTAAGAGTAAAGATAAGACAAACAGTATGTGAAATTAGGGACATTGGGAACTTGTACAGACAGTGCAGACGCCACTGCCCCACTTTTGCAGCATCCCAACATCCCTAGGAAATGATCCAGGCATGCCCTTCCCTGCCCTAGAAGGGCTTCTCTAGAGAAGTATGTGGCAATAAGCTAAAATATCCAAACAAGACTAAAAGAACCCACTACTCAGAATAGGAAATTTCCCCTTGCTCCAGGGAGTTATGGTGATACCTGGAACCAGCATGATGTGGATTAATGCGGCTTGATCTATTCTATAACAAGAGCCTCTGCTGACCCACGTCAAGCCGTCTTGCACCCCTGGCTCCTGCCACACCACTGTGGTTTGACAGCTCAGGCCTGCCTTCTGCTTGCACTCCAGTGATGATTTCATTACAAGCATTTGTGGGTGGCAATTAGCACTCTAGCTGGCTGTTATGTTAGATGGCGTTTGTGTTAGGCTATTCATAAACTTTTACACAAACCCAATGTTGTACACACAAACTTTAGGGAAGCATTTCCCCAGCTTCTTATGAATACCTGGATAGAGACGGATGTTCTTTTCTCTTCTGGTGATGATCACAGACAGGTGACTTACAATAGCATGATTTTTTGTTTATTAACCACTCTTTATTATTCAGTATATTTTACTTCCCTCTTTAAAAGGAAACAAAGGGGGAAAAAAATCCAACGAAAATTGAACAAAAATCCTATGTAAAGTAAATAACCGGTCACAGATCAGAAACACATTAAAGGGAAGTTTGAGAACAGGCTGCAGTTTGAAAATGATTCATCCAAACAATTCCACAAGTACTCAGAAATCACGCCAGGTTTACAAAGAGTTTGCAAACTGAACAACTCAGTAAAAAGTTCACTGGGTACGATATTTGCAGTGAATGCTTTGACTACTGGAAGATATCCAGTTAGATCCACCACGCAGGCTAAATTTCTCAGCCCTTCAGCCAGATTTATCAATCAGCCCTAAGTCCCCCAGATGGCAGTCTGAACTCATCCTCTGAGATGGTAAATTTGCTTTGCCGACGTTCAGGTTTTCTGTCATTAAGGATCATGAAGACTAGGCATGCTTTCTTCTCTATGTTTATATCTCTCCCTGATATTTCTCTCAGATCTGTGACATCAAAGTCTCACTGTAATGAATAAAGACATTGAAAAGATGAACTTCAAATACAGAAAATGAGTATTTTTTGCTTGATTGATAGCATGTTAGCAAAGTAGGAATGATACAGCATCTATGGATATGTCAGCTGCATTCTTAACAATACCGAAACCAAAAGAGAGGTCCCTAACTTTTAAGCACCTCTCTAGTGTTCTAGCTTACATGCTAAAAACCCAGATATATAATATTCTACTAAGACAACCAATTATTTAAAAAATGTACTTCAGACTTATGAATTATGTAAGAAATCCACCTTATTTGACTCTGTCACTGAATAAGCCTATGAGATTTAACTATCTTGCTTTATGTAAAACTCGAAGTAGTATCTGAAAGTTGTCTGAAGGTATATTTGTGAACTAAGATCTCTTAAAATCTATTGCTGACGTTTAAGAGCAGGAGAGAAATGGAAAAAGTGATTGACTGATACCCACTACAAGCAAGCCTACATTGCTGAAAAGCAATCACCTTACTTTTTTCTCTCTGCTTTCATTTTCAGTGTTCTGAACACCAGAAAACTGTGTTAAGCTTGTTCAGATTCACTCACAAGTTCATTGTAACAAAGAATTCTTGGCCTGTAAATTTTCCAGTCTAAATATTCAATATTTAAATTCTCATTCACATCGATTTGTCATGACTAGACCAAAAATTCAGTGGGGTACACATATGCTCCATGGCTGGGGGGGTGTAACTGGTTGAATCACAGTTGTAGTACAGGGTTTTTTTGGCAATGTTCTTCAATATTTGCATACTTTTTTTTCTAAGACTATCTCAGCCTGTGAAATTATTTGCTGAAATATTCATGAAAAGTGAACATAGATGGGAATAAGTACTATTGCAGTGAATTAATGACAAAACATTAATATGCTCAGAAAAACTTGCATATTTTTTGCTTGGCCTTTGTATCTCTAGAAGAATAATGTAAGAAATTGAGCCCAATAGCTGATGTGCCTTTTCGTGGAATGCTATGATCTGGATTCTGAGGTTGGGGAACTCGGGCAATACAAAAGAATGAGATTTGGCCACGCTTAGTTAGCACAGAATGTCCTTATTGGAAGAAAAATTCTTTATGGGCTATGCATGAATGCAGTAGTGACTTTTGTAGGGTTACAAAAAAAATACAGCGAGTCTCCAGTCACTGCGCAGTCACCCAAGGCCACTGCACGCTTCATGTCATGCAAGCCAGGGTGGCTCACGGAGTCAACGGAGGTAACAATTCCCCAGGACAGAAAACTGAACTATTAAATTCCCTCACTTTTCTTTCCATATTCTTTATCTCCTATTAGAGGTGGCTGTGAGGCTGTATCGAAATCCGGACCAGAGAGAGGGGGAGGTGGAAGGTTCTGCGGCAGCAATTTTTTTCACTTGTTTATATTATGATAGTGTCCCGAAGTCTCCCTAGACTTGGAGCTTTGCTGTGCTAGGCGATGTACAACTAGAGAGACAGCGCTTGCCCTGAAGAACACCTAATTCTCTATTTATTTCTTCCACTTGGGCCACATACATCATTCCCTCTTTGCTTTCAAAACTCCCCTTTCTGCTTGGACACCTTTTGTCCTCTAGGGCAAATCACAGCTGCCCTTTTTTTTTTCTCACTCCTGCCTGCTTGTCAGCTGTATCTTGTCTTCATCAAAACTAATTTAGTTAATTCTCCATTTTAGAACCAGGCTGTGGTGCCTGGTCCACAGTTGCTTAGCAACAGCTACCCTCCATGCAGAGATAACAGGCAGGCAGGGATGCCAGTCTGAGTCTGGCCCAGGAAGGTGAGAAAAAAAGGAGCAAGACAGATTGTCTCCCTCTAGGCTTTGACGCTGCACATTGTACTGCTACATGCTGGCAGATATGTCGGAGGGGCAGGGTTTGCTTTAATTTCCAGAACTGGTTTTTCAAATAAAATAATACTGGCTCAGCACAGGGTAACTTTATTACACAGAAATTAGGGGACTAAGAGTTAAAATCTCTAGTCAGGAGGCCTGGCATTTCCACGATGGATGTGTAGGATTTATGGTACAGATCCCTTCTGTCCCAAGACTGCCTTGCAAAAATGCGGAGGAAACTGTGGGAAGAAAACTTTGGGGGTTTTCACCATCCTCTATAGGTATTTGTACGTGGGAATATATCTTGGCTCTCTGTTAAAACAGTGTTTAAACCACATCTTGGTGAAAATCAAGAGATGCAATAGATAAGACTCTGAGTGGGCAGCATCAATCACAAACATTCAATGATGAAAAAAGATCCAGATTATCTTAAAAATCTTCTTACTTCAAAAATAAAAATCTGGAATATGAATTTAGGATTCAGATTATCTAGAGTTTGGGTGAAAATATTCTTTTAATTGAAGGCCAGGATAGTAAATACATCTCTCCAGAAAGATTTGTGAATAAAATCTGAAGAGTAGTCAAGTCGAGACACTAGTCTTCATGCCTTCCACATTACCTCAAGCTGCAAAGGATGAATTTGCAGCGAGGCAGAGCCAGAATTTTGTGAAGCCTTACAGGCTGTTGTAGATAAATTTCAGCTGGAGCTGCCTGCAGTGGCCTGCCTAAGTATGTTGAGAGGAAAAAAGCTTGCTTAAATCCAGACTTAACCCAACCCAGAATGGTCAGAAGAGACGTACTGTCTGGCCCTCTCTATCTTCACTCCTGTCCTGCCTTTGCTGTGAGTCAGAACATCTGATCTAGTGACAAAATGGAAGCAATTTCTTCAGTATGTTGTTTTTACTCCACAAACTCAGGTTTAGAATATATTTTTCTATATGCAAGAAATGTAATACATAGGAAAAGAGAAATATCAAGTGCATCTTTCCATCCTCTGTTCTTCAAATACAACCTTTACTAAATTTCGTAAGCTGTCTGTAACAGCAGTAATGAATCTTCATGCTTCTAGCCCTGCCCCAGTTCTGCCTCGTGCCCGTGTGGGAGCTCGGAACAACGAATTCAATGCCTTGTCTGCTAGATAGACAGAAAGGTCTGTTACAGATATCCCAAGACAGATAATTTTGTGACATACAGCTCTTTTTATATCTTTATATTTGACATATATTTATATAAATCTGAATTTAGAAATTTATATAAAGATATAAATATGCAAATTGATGTTCAGAGGTGACAAACCACCGTAAGTTACATTGAAGCTTTGGGAATCGCGGATATTTGGCGTGAGACAGACATCACTTACTCAGGCATCTAAGGATGCAGTTCTCTGCCTAGCTGTGCTCAGACAGCAGTGAAAGGCTTGGTACAAGCATGAATGTTTGACTGAGATTCTCTCTGTTCTCTGCATTTTATTGAACGCGGATTAATTCTTGCTCCCTCCCCACGAGTGCTAATTGCATAACTTGGAAGCCACTTATGCATGTATTTGATAAGGTGATTGTCTGTATCAAGCTGACATTACAGTATAGATGTGTCTGCTGTAACTACTACTAAATTGCCGGTTTCGGTTGCTCTTATCAAAGACCAAATTCAGGACTCTGCATATGATAGTACAATCACATTCATTTATGCTAACTAGCATGAATGAATGACAGGCGGAGATCATCACTGATGATGAAGAAAGCAGAGTTTTACTCGCAGTACTCCACAGATCTGTGGATTGACCCTGAGCAGATCACTTAATCTTTCATTACCTTCATTTCCCCAAGTGAAAATCCCTAACATCCATAATTATGCGTTTTTGTAAACTGCATTAAGGTCTCCAAATGACAGGACCTACGTAAATGAAAAGTATTGCTGTTACTGTACATGTATTGTTAATTTCGGACGTTAAGCATTTATCTGAACGGCTTCAAGAACTTTGATTAATATTTATGACAAAGGTATTTCAAAGCGTTTTTTTTTAATAGCCTCCCATATAATTACAATGAATATTTAAAAATCAGTAACTATTGAAGATGATGTAGCAAACACACAAAAGGTAATTCAGATGCCAAAGTGATAACGTGAGTTCATCAGAGCTCAACCCTGTCTTGAAATATTAACTCATTTGCTGAATTATTCATTGCCGTATTTTATGCATTAATTAGTATCTTGGCAGTTCTGTAACCTGACTTCTTTCTGTGCAGCAAACCAGGCAGGGATATGACAGTGTCTTACACTGTTCACTAGTCTCTAAATAAGGAAATTTTCATAATGTGATAAAAGCATCACTAAAGAATGACAAATAAGATTGTTAATTTAATTTCTTGCATACTCTTTATTTATTCACTTGACATTACTAGTGACTTTGCATGTTACACATCTAAAATGTCATTAAATATTTTTTCCCCCACAGGCTTTACATGTTTAATTACAGCATCTTCAAAGTCATTAGCCATTCCTCCATACCAGTTGCCTTCAACGTTTCCCACATTGTAACCTTATTTTCAAAGAACCTCCTTCCCATTGGTACACAGCATGTAGTTTCATGCCCGTTCAGAAAAACAGGATTCAACAACTCTGTATTGAATAGGCACAGGATTATTTATCATCTGCTT
The DNA here is from genome assembly GCF_018139145.2 of Gymnogyps californianus. NCBI lineage: Eukaryota > Metazoa > Chordata > Aves > Accipitriformes > Cathartidae > Gymnogyps > Gymnogyps californianus. Next base: position 21,856,811 of record NC_059473.1, read on the forward strand.
AAATTCAAGTCTAACCTGTGTATTGCCGGAGGAGCCACAGATTTTAAATGTAAAACCAAAATGTCCTTGCTGTCGCTAAGGGCAAAACTGCTGTTGGGTCCCAAGTATTGCAACAACATAGAACAGCTGAAGACGTTACAAAGTTGTCAGGATAAGTTAAAGCCAGTTTCTTTGACAGTCTGATTTTCTAGATTTTCTAGAGTTTATAGCCTGTTACAGTCTGTGCCTTCAGGACAGTCCAAATGGATTCCAGTTTGGAATGAAACTTCTTTTAGTAAAAATGTATTCAGTCTTAGGTGTTTAAAGACCACCCAAAAAACCTAGATCACAAACCAAACTTTCAGAATGACTTGGACTGCTTGCTCAATCATTTCTGCTTTTAACTACTAAACACACACACACATTGTTATCTACCAAATCAAAGACATCTGTGTGAAAACAAGCAACCATATTTTATATATATATAAGAAAGCCTGGTAAAGTAGGATCCATTAAAAGAAATTGTAAAGTCCTGTGGACGGGGCAATTTCTATTTCTTCGGGGCCAAGAAAACATCACCTGGTGTTCTTCTCACACATGCTTTTTTTCTCCTTGCCCTAGGGGGAGATTTTTGAGGCTGTGGATCAGCTGTCAACACTATACTGATGTCACTCCACACCAAATCTCACTCATCATAATGGCTGTTGCGACTAATATGCCTCAGTGTCCAAAGAAGGAATAGAAATTGGTCAACATTAAACCCAAGCAAAAACTTCCTATTTCCAAGAGCAATTAAGACTGAAAGAAACCCTGTCCTCACTACCTGTTAAAGGTGTTCCCTATTCATCAAAGTAACATAGGCATTGAGGGCCATGTTGGTTCATCATTAGGCCTGGATGATGAAATTGTATCAGCATCTCACAGCACCTTCCTTTACACCCAGGCCGGCTGGGAAGCTGTCCTGTCTTCCCTGCCAAGTACGCAGTCATTGTCATCAATGCAACTCTCACATGCCAATTACTGCCACTGACTGCGTGATGAGTTGGCCCTGAAGACAACACAAGACTTGGCGGCTGTTCTGCCTCCTGGGTTTGCCAAGACCGGGTGTTCACAGCCGCTCCATGGTGCTGCTGCCTGGGCCGCGAGCAGAGCTAGCCCCGAGGGCCGCAGGCGTACGGCAACTCGCACCCCAGCCGCGCCGCTCTGGGGACAAGGCCCTCCCAGCGGCGGGCCCAAGGGCCAGGGAAAAAACACACACGTAGGCCGCTATTCCCCACAGGAACCGCGGCGGGGAGGCAGCGCCCGCCACCGCCGATCCCGCCTCCTCAGAGCGGCGCCCGCCGCCTCTCCGCTGGGCCACTGTTTTTTTGCCCGCAAGCAGCCACGTCGCTGCCCGCCCGAGGACGACCGCGATCCCGGCCCTGCCGACCCGCGGCTGCAGCCGGCTCCGCCCCATCCCCGCTACTCCCCCGGCCCGAGGCGGACGGAGCCCCGCCGCCGCCTCAGAGGCTCCGCCGCGACCGCCGCCCCACCTCCCGCGGCCACCGCTCAACGGCTGCCGGGCTCACGTGACAGCTCCCGCGGTACGCGGAAGCGGGAGGGGGGAGGGCGGCCGCGACTCTCCGCGCCGCGCATGCGCTCTGCGCGGGCCGCACGGCGCCGGGCGTAAGGGAAGTCGGCGAGCGTTTCCGGGTTCGGCGGCGGCAGCAGCGGTAACGGCAACATGTCGTGCGCCCTGGTTCCCTTCGGCCACTTCCAGGACCTGGAGGCGGCTCGCGACTTCCTGTGCCCGCACTGCCGCCAGGGCAGCGCCGCGGCCGGCAAGGAGAGCGGTGAGTCCGCCCCGCGGTGCAGGGGAGCTGAGGGCCCGGCCCGGCCCGGTTCGGCCCGGCCCGGCCCAGCGGGGCGCATGTGGGGGCGGCGATGGTGGGGCTGTTCCCTGCGGCCCTCTCGGGGCTCTGTATGGCGGGAGTCTGGATGCTCCCGCGGAGAACGGCCCGGTGACGGGGGCCTGTCCCGACGGGGCCGTGCCCCCCTGCCCGGTGGCCACAGCTTGACGGTGAGGCCGGGGGTGCCGGCTGGGCTCTGGCCTCCTTCATCTCCGCTTTCCTAACCGTGTCTGTCCGCTCAAGAGTGTGCCAGGGGCGTGTAGGGGCTAACCGCGGGTAGCTGAGTGCTCGGCATCGTTACCGCGATAAAGGGCTGTAAAGGGTGGGTGTCCTGCTGCAGGTGCCACATCTTCACTTACAAGTTCAGATTTTCTTGGTGTCTGGAAGCTTCAGGTGTTCGTCTGTTCTCAGATGTTGGTCCTTATCCTGTAGTGTGTAGGTGAAGCTTTTTGGCCACAGACCCTGTGTGCCACAAACTTCGAGATGAAAGTTTGTAATTTTCTCGTAAAGAGAGTGCAGTTGTCTGAAGATGTTGTAGTAAAATTAACAAATGTTGTGCATGCAGGGTTGTCTAATAATGCAAAACGTGCTTAAAGTATATTAAAGATTTAGTTTGGCAACTTAAATTAAAAGACTAAATCTTAGCGCAACTACAGTCTGAAGTTGTGGACCAGATTTCCATTGTGTGAGGCAATGCACAGCGAAAGCTGAGCTGTCTGGCGCAGAAGCTGTATTCTCAACAGAGAAGAAGGACCAACAGATCCATGCCCAGGGTAGACAGTACAGGGAAATGAAACACTGGCCTGTATGTTGCTAGTGCTGTACTGTGTTAACTATATTTGGCTAATGTTTTGGCTTTCTGGCAACAGCATGGAAGGAAAGCATTTGAAGAGGACAATGAAGATGGTTGTAAAGTCCTCTCAACTGTAAACAGAGCTATGAGAGAAGGCAGCAAGGTGCTTATTTAAAAAGCTTAAAAGGTCTGTGGGGGAATTAAAAGGGAGGGGGGAGATCATAGGATGGTTTGGGTTGGAAGGGACCTTTAAAGTCCATCTAGTCCAACCCCCTGCCACGGGCAGGGACATCTTTCACTAGATCAGATTGCTCAAAGCCCCGTCCAATGTGACCTTGAACACTTGCGATGATGGGACATCTGTAACTTCTCTGGGCAGCTTCTTCCAGTGTCTCACCACCTTCATGGTAAAAAATTTCTTCCTTATATCCAATCTAAATCTACCATCTTTCACTTTAAAACTGTTGGCCCTTGTCCTGTCACTACAGGTCCTGGTAAAAAGTTGACACAACAATTGTGAAAAAGTTTTAAAAGTACACTATATGTTCAACTAGTTAACTTTACCACTAAAACTTCTGTATGCATGTTGTATTTTATTATTGCTTTCTTTTTGTGTTGAAGATTAAATTTATTTTCCTTTATTGTTGAAATGCACTTGGAAGAAAATAATTCTGGAAGAATTTTGTACAGCCAGTCTTCATTGTCCAAAACCTTTGGTAGAAGACAGTTATGTGTTGCTACTAGTGCTTGTTGTTTTACTCTAATAATGCTCTGAAAAATGCATACAGATTCCGTATGGCTTTTCTTTTGGTATCATCTGTATCTAAAGGAGGGATTCTAGAACCAGTAGGGTCCTGTTAGTGCCTCTTGAATACTGACGATAAAAGCAAAATATTGTAATGTGTTCGTGTTTCTAAAAGTACGTGCTGAAAGAAATTAAAACATTTCTTTCCTATTTGATGGTACATGTGAGAGAAGTTTGTGTAAAATAACTTTTGGATACTTTTGTTGGAGTGGATTTATCAAATAGCTGTAAAGAGAGAAAACATTTAGTATGTTTTAAAATTACAAAAATGATAGAAGCAAAGAAGATGCATATTCTAAAATGCGCTGTTCTTCCATTTTAATGAGTTAGCTGTATTCTGGACTATTTTTATATTTGCTTATTCAGTCATTGAAGCAGAGTGTCAGAATAAAGTATTTTTCAAAATATTGCTCATTTAGATTCTTTGAAATCTTTTGGATTTGTGCCTGTAATTTTTTGATACCACAGCTGTTTTCATGGTTCAGGATAAATGAGCATAAATGTAAGCAAGTGAGAGTTCCCAAAAGTGACTTTTACGTAAGATTATAGATTAGTAATTTTGAAGCAGAAGTCCTTAGTGCATTCATCTTTGACAGGGAGAAACACTGTTACAACTTGCAGAGGTATCTTAAGTTAGAAATAAGTAAATTGTGGAGGTATCCTAAGTTAGAAAAAACTGGATTTGGCTGCGTGAAACAGGAGATTCTTTTCCCGTTAGGCTTGTTGCTCCAAGTCTGCTTTGCTGCCAGTTTGTGGCCTAACCAACTGAATAGCTAAGCTGCAGCGTTGTTTTAAGCTCAGGTTGCGATGAGATGGTATAGATCCTGCAGTTACTGCTAGTCTCTTGGACTTGCACCCAGAGTTATTGCTCTGGTTGGAAATACTTAATTCAGTTTTTCATTCTTTCTTCCTTTATTTTTTTTTGCCTACGTACTGATCCATTCATTTTTCTTAGTAAGCAACTGACTTGTTGCATGGCAGTCCAAAATGACTCCATTTTCTCTTTGATGGTTGTTGTGTACCTTGACTTTTACATTGTTCACATGGAAGAACTCTTTGCTGTAAATAAAGTATAAGTGAGGAAGCATGAGAACATAAAACAAATCTCTGCTTCTAATGTTGTGCACCAAGGAAAGAAAAAAATTTTGTCCAAGCAGGTTTTTGTTGGTTTTTTTTAAGTGCATATTGCACTTTTATGGCACAAAGAGTCAAGGCAAATATTTTTAACTAAGCAAGACATAAATAAGTGATTTTTATCAATGAATGCTTTAGTAAAAACTGTTCCATTGGCAGAATGTACTGTTTTAAAACAGTAGTTTAATGAAATTGTACATTTAAAAACTTGAACTTTAATCTGCTTTTTGTATTTTTACTCTTTAGGGAAAGAAACTAGAGTAGTTTGTTTTTACTGATAAGTTCAACAAAGAAAATATGTTCATTTGCTATCAAATACAGCTTTTGTCCTGAACTTAAGCTATGTTTATTCACATATAAGCAATTACATAAATATTAATAAACATATGTCAAAGTTCTAAGTATTTTTTATTTTAAACTGGAGAACCAGCACCTTTTATTTACTATTTTTTTTTCTTGTGTGAGGTGTTTTTTTTTTAAAGTTACGCTGCATTTGTATGGAAACTTTTTCACTAGTATTTAAACTCTATAGTTAAATGAAAAATGCTGGCTAGCTTAGGAAAATAAATGTTTGTTAAACATTTTTATTTAACAAAGAGTATTTCAATTAACAAATTGATAACTTTTTTTTTGAGTCAGAACTTAATGTTTTAGGTGCTTACTACAATTTTCAAAAGCTCCTGTCAGATTCTGGATATCAAATGTTTTTGAAAAGGTGCCTCCAGGATCTTCAACGGGTGGAGTTTAGGGTTTTTGGTAGAAGCTGTAGGTCTTCTCTTTTTTGGTTGCTTAGTTATAGATCAGATAAGGTTTTTTTTCTGCTGTTTTAGTTTTGGCCATTTTTTCATTCTAACCAAAATATTTTCTGTGAGTGTATTTGCTACACTAAAATCTAGGATGATTAATGTAAAAGCATTTTTGTAGATACATTTTAAACAAAAAGAATTTTCTTGCTTCTGAAAATGCAAGCAGTATACACTTCCAAATCACTATGTGACACTGTGACTTTCATTAAAGTTTGAAGTTAGGTGTCTTTAGTATGAATAAAAAAGCTGTACCTTCTCACCTAGTCATATTTGACATAGCAACATATTTCATTTATTTATAGTAAGTTAATCTAGGTTGTAAATTTCAAATTTAGTTTGAAAAGGCTTATCAAAGTGCTACATATATTAAAAATACAGGTGTAAGTAACTGACTAAAAAAAAGGCTGCATGTTTATTCTAAGGGAACTTTATTTTTTTTCCTTCCTTTGTACAGGTAAACATTTAAACACATTCAACAGTAGAAAAAGATGATGGAAAGCATCCTATCAACTACAACTTCACTTAATCTTTTTCTGTAGCCCAACAGTTTGTCTAGTTTGTACAAAGGATTGTACTTGTCTGGTAAACTGAGGAGGAAAAGAAAAGGTGTCCTCCTCCTTTGAACCTTGTGTAAAGTCAGTTCTGCAGGTACCTGTTTCCTGCTTGGTCAGGAAACACTGGAAAGAAGGGTTCATGTTATTCTTGCTTGCATTATGCAATCATATGTTAAGATTGCTAATAATGCAATGCTGAAATAACTTAAGAAATGTTCATAGACTCTTTGAGGTGACCATTGATCTGCTGTGAAGCAAAACATAGCTACTTTTTAATTGTACATATTAGAATAGAAGGTGTTGAGGTGGATCTTGCCTCATGTGGCTTAAATAAATAAAAACGATATTATGGAGTAAGCTGGTTAAAGATGCTTTGTATGGAGTTCCCATACCTTTATTCTCTAGGAAAAAAAGGATTTGAATGCTTTTTCATATTTTAATGAACAGGACTAATAAAGCATGAGAATTTAAGATTCTTGGGAAAAGTTAATGCTAATAATGAGGCACAAATCCTCTGTGGAGCCTGAGCTTAGTGGTATTTAAGTGGCTTTGAAAACTGCTGTTTCAAGTGTGCAAATACTGGGAATAGAAAGTATTTGCATTACATTTAATTTGACAGCTTGCTGTGTTGAAGATATTTTGGGATGTGTGTTGGCTAGATCAGAAAACAGCTGTAACAGTTAACTCCATTATACCACTGTCTATAATAAGGCGTACACATGAATGAAAAAATCCATCTTATTTGCAAAATGTGATAAAGCTTCATAGGCATAACAGAATTTTAGCATTAAGAAATTAATGGATATTTAACTGAAAAGAGCAGAAAATTGAGCAATAAAGACACATAACACTTTCTATAATCTTTAGAATTTGAGGAATTTAACTACAGTTTATTTGAAGTGATGTGTGTGTCTGTTCTTCCAGTAGACTCTGAGCTTGAACTGTGTATTTTAAAACACTTGATAGGCTTGATGACAGCAATTCAGTGACATAGCCAGGTAGGACTGCTGCTAGGTAAACTTTGGGGGCGTTAAGATGAAATAAAAAAATTGGTACTTTCCTGGTGTGCAGATATTTTTAGTTCCCAAGTGTGTTTATCTCCCATTACCAAAATGAATTAATAAGAAAAAAAAAAACCAGAACCAAACTTGGCCTTGGGAGTTCCCAAGCAATGATACCTGCATCTGTGACAGTGAGCTGGTCACTTCAAAGCGGTGTGTGGCACAGCGCACAGCTTTGAGATGCTGCTGCTTATTTGGGGGAAAGAAAAAAAACCCCTGATTTGGGGGGTTGCTCAGAGCTGTGAGGTGTCGCTTTACTGCTTCTTTTTGTAGTAGGAATTATGGCTTAAGCCTGGCAGAGAAACTCTTCTCCAAAATCCAGCCCTGTTACATTGACAGCATCCTGAAAAGTGCTCTTCGGCCCGTTCCTCTAAACAACGTCTTTGGAGTTGTGCTTGCACACTCTGCTTTATCTGGATCCACTAATTTAATTCAGAAATACGGAAGGCCAGGCTTTTTATTTCAGAGTTGCAAACAAGGTTACAAAGAAAAAATATGTTACAGAATCAAATTCTAGATTGCATTTAGCAGTAGGGCTGTTCTTAACTGTTTCTGTATCCCTCTTATTGAATTTGGTATATTCCCATTGAAGAGTCTTCTGACAAACTCTTTTGTATTGCGTCTTTAATCAGATCCTCTCTCTCCAGATTGCATTATATAAATTTAAGATTCCTTTCTTTCCGTTTTCATGTAAAATATCATACAAATATGCACTCCACTTGAATTGTGTTACATCTGTAATTGTTAATACATTCTGAGATATGGGAAAGACTAAATGGCATGCTCTCAACACACATTACAGAATGGTGTCAGAGTACTTTGTCCAAATTATCTTCGCACCTGAGTTTTTTGCTGCTTTAGCACCTCCTTTACTGTATAGACTTCCTTCTTTCTTGCTATAACTTAAGCTGAAGTGCTGTGTTTTGTATGTAATCTGTTTCATTTGCTTCCTGTGCTATTATAGCATCACAAAGCTTTTTTTTTTTTCTTTTTCCTGTGGTACCTCAAACTTTGTTTTTGGACTTAAGTTACAACTGTAAGCCATGGAAATTTGCAGCATTACTTTAAAGAATCTATGTAATACCTGGATTATTTTTAACTTAGTCATCTTTTATTCTGTTGAAAGCAATTGTGACCAGCTGAAGGAAGAGAAGTTGCTCAAGTGGTTCTTTTTCAGATTAGCGAGCTAACTTAGTTCGAGTGTCATCTTCCCCCCCCCCCCCCCCTTATGGATGTCTGAAGTGATAAGAGAAAACAAATGTAATGCTAGTCTCAAAAGGGGCTTCCCAGTAATGCTGGCAAAACAACCTAATATATTTGTCAGTCCCTATGTTGGAGGAGCTTTGGGAATAAATACCCCATGATTACTGAATAGCAAGAAGATTCTAAACTATTTCTAAAATTCCTTGGCCTGAAGAGAAGAGAAACTGCTTCTATTTCTTCACTAATTATGCAATCCAGTGGTATCAGAATTGCAGTGAATATACATAGAAAAAAAATCTGAAACTCTTGCACTTAAGTAATAGTGCAAGAAATGATTGCTTAGGAATTTTATAAATTCTTAAAGCACGGATGGGGAAACAAGCTGGAAGATCATAAACCGAACAAACTACACACATGCAATTAAGTGTCATGGTTTAACCCTGGTAGGCAGCTAATACAACACAGCTGCTTGCTCACTTCCCCCTACAGTGGGGGGGGAAGGGTAAAGAGAATTGGAAGGGTAAAAGTGAGAAAACTTGTGGGTTGAGATAAAGACGGTTTAACAGGTAAAGCAAAAACTCTGTGGGCAATCAAAGCAAAACAAGGAATTCATTCACTACTTCCCATCAGTAGGCAAGTGTTCAGCCATCTCCAGGAAAGCAGGGCTCCATCACGCATAACAGCTACATGGGAAAACAAATGCCATAACTCTGAATGTCGCCCCCCAACAACTTCTCTCCCCCTGATTTTATTGGTGGGAAGGACATTGTATGGTATGGGATATCCCTTTGGTCAGTTGGGGTCAGCTGTCCCAGCTGTGTCCCCTCCCAAATTCTTGTGCACCCCCAACCCACTTGCTGCAGGGCAGTGTGAGAAACAGAAAAGGCCTTGATGCTGTAAGCACTGCTCAGCAACAGCTAAAACATGGGTGTGCTTGTGTCATCACAAGTCCAGAACGTAACACCATACCAGCTACTATGAAGAAAATTAACTCTATGCCAGCCAAACCCAGTACATTAAGATCTGAAAGAAATTGATGCATGACTTGGTTTTATTTATAGTTTTTATATGTGCAAAGAGTGTACATATTAGTTTTTTGGCTGATGCAGCTTGTTATTTTATGGCCGATAATCTAAAAGCTGTTGAGGACAGATTATTGTCTTGTGCATGAGTTGAAATTTTTCTCATTTATTTAAAAAAAAAAAAAATCTATGAACATAAACTTGCTCGTTTTAAAGCTATGTGTATGTAGGGGTAGTTTGACCTTTGTGGCTTTGGGGGTCCAGTTTTCAACACATGCTCTCCCACTTGGGCAAACATAGACTCTCCCGGGCAAGCCCATGCCACGCATGTCCTCTGGTAACCTGCTGCATAGAGCTGGAACATAGATGTGAGGGCAGGACGGAAAGGCTTCTGCTGCCTTCCCCAGGTCATCGTGCTGCTCTGGAAGGGAGGACACTGGCAGTTTTCTGTGCTCAGAGGTACATTCTGCAATTTGGGGAGGAAGTCTTAGACTGAGTAAAAACATCTTTTGTAGCGAATTTGACCTGTTAAATGCCAGTTAGACCTCATTGGTCTAGATCTGTTGCTAAGGTTTCTCTCTCTCCTCTGTTCCTGTCTTTTAAACAAAACATGCTTATCAGTAGAAATTGTTCTTTTGGGTATTAAGTTTATGATAAATATGCTTGAAATGAATTCTCTTGTACATTAAAACCAATGCTGCACATGTGCAGCATTTAAAGCGGCTCTAAAGTTTTAGATGTGCTGATGATGGAGTTTTAATGCCATATGCTTCAAATTAAAGAATGAAGTGGTTCTTGTAGACCCAGTAGATGAACTTTTATTTTTGCAATCTCTGCAGTAAAGCAAAATCTGGAATATTGCTGCTGTTTTCTCAAAGTAGGGAGAACTGTTTACCAGACATCTACTACTAGTCAGAGATAGAGATGAATGGGAATGTAGATTTGCACAGGGAAGCTTGATTTTTTCCCAACAGTGGAAAAAATGAACATGTTGCAAGTCAAGAACTGTTTAGGGCTTGTTTGAGTATTGGTTACTAGATAATGACTTACATTCCACAGTTGCTAGTTCTGATCTGTAATGTTACTAAAGGAAATGGCGGGGTATTTCTTAAAATCTTCATTGTAAACAGAACTTGGATCCTATGTCATCTCTCACTTGACCAACCTTATCAGGTGCTGGTGCATGGGAAAGTCTCTGCAAGCTGACAGCTTCTCTGGTATATTTTATAATTCATTGGCACAGGTGAATAGCAGTGTGCTTTGAGTTAAAGTGTGACAGGGGTATGACAGGGGCAACCCCCTCTGCTTCTCTGTCCATTGTTTCAGAGATTAGTTATCTGTTGTTTAATACCTTGCTTCAATAGCCATTGCATAGGTGAAGTGTCTGAATAATATGGATAAGGAAACAATTTTATTTTTAATTTAGTTTCTTTTTTAAAAAGGAATTAATGTATGGAAGAAAGGAAAGAATGCATGCAGGGGTTTGAGAAATACATATGACTAGCACATGCAGGGGCGGTCTATACGATGTGGAGGAGGGATATGAAGGAGCAAGCTTGTAAACCCTTGTAAGCTGGAGGAGATGCTGGCTTTGCAGAGCAGGTCGCAGTTCTGAAAGATCTCTGCAGCTTCATCAGTGGCATGGTGCCTCACCATTACCTCATTTTTCCATCCTTTTTTGATTGATCTAGCTTCATCCGAGGAAGATGACAACAACTATGAAAACGTAGCTATTCACAAAGAGGCAGCAAGAATCCTCACAGTTGAAGTCTTATGTTGGGTGTTCAGTCTCAGCATTGAAGTGGCTGAGGTTTCTTGGAAAGGTTGGTCTGCTCTGCTCTGTGCTGTAGGGAAGGCATTGGCCCCGACTGTTTCTTGGATATGGTTATGTTTCTCTCTGGACTGTGGCACACTGAGAGATTTCTTTCCTCCATGAATTTTATAGGAAGGAGATTTTGTTGCCTTTGGAGGTAATAAAATGCAAACAGAAGTAGAATCTTGTTAGCTGTCTTAAACTAAACATTGAAGTTAGTTACTGTTTTCTTCCTGTGGTTTATATTCAACAGTATTTGCCATAATTCTCCTTTATATATTTGTACGCTGGAAAATTTTCAACCTCAAATACAAGATGAGACTGTGACTCTTGGAAGCTTGTTGTTTATATAGTTATGCCTGAAATAACTGTGCAGTCAGATCTCTATTGATGATGATGCAGTAAAACTGGCTGTCTTACCCATTTTGTAGATGGTTCAGACCTTTCAGTTTTAACAAAGGTTATTCATGGAGTGGGCATTTTGTTTTCTACAGTCTTGTGAAATACCTTCTCAACAGCATTGGTGGAAAGTTTCTTCCTTAAGCGAAAATATTTTTTAAAAAGTTTTTTGTCTTCATTAGCCATACAAAAGTTTAAAAATCTGCCTAAACAGACAGAATACAGATTTCTGTTTTGTTGTACTGGATTCTGCCTTTCTTTGGTGGTAAAGGAACAAGAGTTTTTAGACGAAATAAAATTGGAGTGTTCTTGATACAAACCTTCTTGTGTGTACTGTTTGACCAACCAAAATGGCGAAATCTTGCTTGCTTAAAACTGAATTTAAACTAACTTGAGACATGGCATTTAGACTTCTTCTTAAGGTTAAAGTAGCCATGCCATCAGTTAATGAAAAAGTTGAAAGAAATCCTTGGAAAAGTCTTGAAGTCTTATTGATGTTACTGCTTCAGATTTCATGCTAGTGCATCTAGATGGAAGTCAGTGCTTGGCTTTTCTACTGAACTACAGTGATGCTTATTGACTTACTGAGGGTCCCAGTGATGGTGGTGTTTGAGAATTGTACGTCTTCTACTACTAAATGGCTGTGCATAATTACCCTTTGCATAGGCTTTTAAGTTCACATCAAATTCTGTATTTTTAGATGAAAGACTTTCAGATGTTTTTTATATAAGAGTGAATGTATTAGTCTTATATAAAAAAAGAGAACTGAGAAGTAGGCCTGTCTCTATGAATCTCCGTTTTCTCAGGTGTTTGAGGTATTTTGTAAGCTTGTGGTTTCTCTGAGGTTTCTGAATGACATAATTGAAACTGATCAGTGCCTCATTAATTTTCCTCTGTGTTGTCTTGCAAAGACATGAATAGCCAAGGTCCATGGGCTCATTTTCCCCTCAGAGGCCACAGCTTCAACTTTTGCTTTGGCTGCTTTGGGACTGGTGGTGGGATCTGCGTTATCCTGGGCTCAGATGTTTTGTTGTCACAGATGAATTTCCATGTACTGTCATTCCTTGTTAAAATGAATTTATGTTGCTACTGGCTGATCCTGCAATTGACTGAAACCAAAATCCACCATTATGGAAAAGAAGATACTTCTGTATAGAAATACTGTTTCTCATAAAATTGTGCATATGTGGTTCTTGTGGTGTACAGGTCATCTTATGCCAGTTAGTAAAACATCTGGGGGCATATACGTAGAGTCCTGAAGGGTTGGAGAGAGCCTGCTGTCCCCCTACTTTCCCTCTGTAGCTGCCTAATATGTAGAGGATGGGGCTTTTGTTGCCTTTGGAGTAGTAACAATTGGATAAATCAAGCTAAAGCTTAAATTTTGCAGTGAGGTTAGGTCTCTACCTACTGGAGAAAGTTTTTGTCAAGTGGACACATAGGGTTTCCCCCCTTGTGCCCTCGCTCTTTGCTTCAGCTTGCTGTATAAAACTAGAAATACGTCTTAGCTCTCTTGAAATGTCTGTGAGAAACTGAGAAAAGACAAATTTGAGTAATTTGTTCTAGTAAAGTGCAGAGAGGCCCTGTTGAATGATCAATGATGTGTTGTACCAGGCACTGTAAGATGTTACTTACCCAGAGTTCTAGATGCAGTCTGTCAGAATTAGACACAAGTGTCATTACATTTGTTTCCAATTTGTACTTAGGTTACATCTTCTGTATTACTTTTCCATAGTGTCAAAAATGGAAGTAAACACAGAGAAATGACAGCCATTTCTACCACTTCATGGCTCTTTCTGTAGAACTCATTTAGTATTTGCCATAAATGAAGTTATAATGCATTGGTGGGGAAAGGAAAACAACGACCAGCAATCCTTTTTGATTGTGTTTTTTGTTGCCTATGCTGTATTCAGGTGACATGTTTTTTCGCTTAAAGCAGGCAAATCAACAAGCTGGGAAGATGGTGGCTGGGGAGCCTGGGATGAAGCAGAATTACAAGAACCTGTAAGTTCATATTTATGAATTTTCATTGCTAACTTGCCTATTCTAAAAGACTCTTCCACTTGTTTGTGTGTGTGGTGGGTTTTTTTTCTCCTGTATAGTTATCACTTGGGCAAGAAGAATCTTGACCATTGTTTTACATGCAACTGCTTGTTTGTCCCTTGCTCCTGTAATTGTTTATAAATATAGCTTGGATGTTACCTATTGTGATAATTATTCATATTCTTGCATTCTGTAGGTTTTTTTTCTCATGAGAGTATACACAGCTCTTTCTGTGCTGCTGCAGCTGGGGGCATCTTTTTTGTCCTATAGCTAGCCAGAGACAGTAGGGCATGGCAGTGGAGTTATAATCTACCATGATTTAATATAAATTAAAAACTCCTAAGTCATGGACCACTGAGACAAGCATCTTCCTAATGATCATGTAGTACTCCTTTTATGTTGTGATGTGTGGATGGTGTTACAGGAGGAATCAAATTACCTATGTAGGATGGGGCAGCACAGTTGCTCTTTAAAGGGTGAAAAACATCTCTCTGCCCAACTAGTTCAACTAAGAATAATGTGGCTAGTCTATAATTGTTTGTAAGGTTGAGACTTCTAGCTACCAGCTGACTTGCATAAGATGTTAGCGAAGCTGTCTGTGTAGAAATCCTCTGCACCTGAATGAATCATCTGAACAGAGTTGCTTGATTAATTCCCTGTTAGAGAGAGCTAATGGGGTAGACTGAGGAATCCAGACCTCACCTTGCTAACAAAACTCTCTTATCTGCTGTCTTTACCTCAGTATTCAGGAATTACACCCAAGGAGTTGGGCAGTATCCTTGTAACTACTTACTTCAGCAGGGAAACAGATTTTTCGGCTAGGGTGACAAACAATTTGAAACGAGCATGGTGTCTCCCAGGGATGAATCACTGATGTCAGGGAATGACAAGAGTATAAAAACTTTTAAATAGGTTGGGTGTTCAGCTCCACTATAATTGCCATGAAACGAGTGTGTTTCTCAGGCCACATCTTTGTTAGATGTGCTGTAATGTTTATAACTTCCTTAATGAGGAAAACAAATGCTTTATTTTCTACTTATGTGGTAATTTGATAGCACCAGCAGGTGTTGCTAAATTGAAATTGTCTTATTTTTCACTCTTTTCTTTAAAATGTCAAACTCTTCTGCCAGGTAGTTCACACCCTTCTTGCTAAAGACCTCCTTCTCTGCTTATGTGTTTTCCTCCAAAGTTGGTAGTGGTTCCAGGTCAAACTCTTCAGAAAGAAAAAACTGTCATCCACAGCAAACAGGTTGTTCTGTGTAGGAGCATATAAGTACCTGAGTCTGTATGTCTGAACACACACCAAAATGAGTGCATCAGTCTAGCACAGAGTTGAGAATTGTTAGTACAATATAACAATGAATTCCCTTGTTAAAACTTTTAACTGTTGGTTGATTTGCATTATAGTTGGTGTAAAAAGCATCTTTTCTTGGAATTACTCAAGTGACCTGGACAAGTATCTATTTCATGGAACACAGCAACTTTTGAGAAGGCATTGAAAATTAAAAAAAAAAAAAAAGAAAAAACTTTAAAATGTTTTCTTCCATAAGGTGTCTTTTTATAGAACTGATTAACTATTTTGTAGGGATGATGATGTTGAAGTCTTGTCTTAAATGCTGATTTTAATCATTCTGTCTTTCACCTTTTAAAGTAGTTTCTTTTGACAAGTTCAGTGCTTTTCCTGTTTTAACCTTTAGCTTATGTCTGTCACTAATAGAAGATGGCCATACTTTATGTCTTTAGATTTTAAGTTCTTTGTTTATGCATACAGATAATTTTATTTAAATTCTCTGGGATAGGATTTTAATTTCTTTTAATCTTTAAACAGGCCTTTAATTTCTGTTTCTTCTTCCTCAGTTTGAAAATCATTACATTAAAAATTAGTACAAGGCTTTTCTTTGGGTTTTGGTTATATGTTTTTGCACATGATACATTTATCTCTGTCATGCGGAGTTAAAGTTGTCATGAGTATCCCAGACAACTTCATTGCCTTTTTGTAAAGTCTTGAAAAATACCAGTAATTAGGGAAAAATTGTTGCTATAGAACTTGGCATCCATCAACAGACAAGAATGACATGAAAATAGATTGTTGTCTTGCACAAATCGAGATAGCGTGGACAAAGGTAGTTAGCAGAGTGTTTGTAGTGTGCTAATGTAGACCTTATGATGGATATACAGGGTATTCTTATGTGCACAAAGTGACCGTTTTTTATGGTAAAACCTTCTGAAAGGAAATAAGTACAATGAATAGCTGATTAAGAGTATGATATGCAAATCCTTCTTACAGTTTGAGGTTTTTTTCTGCTGGGAGTAAATGTGTATATTTTCAAGTAGGTGCAACTTTACAACAGAATAAATCGCATGGATCAGAAAATGATCACACTGAAGTTGTTGGGTTTTTTGTTTATGCATAGCTGCTTTGAGATACTAGAGGATGGAGTAATATTTTGGAGAGCTACGAGGAGGTAGGATTGGATATGTGGCTATGGAAATGGAGACTGTGGACAAGGGAAGGTGTTTGTATTGCTGTGATCAGGGTAAGAGGATGGAGCTAAGAAAGCAGGAGTATCATCTCCGAGAGACCTCGTAGCAATCTGCTCAAAACGTATTACCTCCTTTCTGCCTTTGAACTATGGTTAGCAGGAGCTACCTTGTTTGTTCCGCAATGAAATATTTGGCTTGTTGGTCCGAGGAAAAAAGACGCAATCTTTTTGCTTTTATACATAACGATGGTATCTAAGTCTTTACTTGCCCATCATTAAACCCTTAAAACTTGGCACTTCTTAGTTTGGATTTGTTTCTTTGTAAAGTTCCTTGTTGTGGAAGGGCCCATGATACCTGTTGCATGTTACCATGAGGCTTTAGTGTGAATGTCAGTTTAGTTACTTTCTTCATATGTGCATATATTTACTTAATGCTGGTCAGTGTATTAGCTTGGATAAAGTGTTCGTTTTGAGAATGGATTATAATGAGAATAACTAAAGAGATTCTTTCCAGTCTCTAATCAATAATAATAAAACTTTAAATCTCGTTCTTCTGGTGTCTCTTTGGTGAAAGGAGAAGATTTTGAAGAGTAGAGTTAGTGATGAGTACGTCTTTGTTTTCTGTTTCGTAAACACACAGATAGAATTAGTGCAAGGCTGATGCATTTCTCATGGCTTTTCATGCAAGTTGGAGCTCTAGTGACTTGATAAGTAATAGTCCATTCAGCGCTGGTATTGAGGGCAAGCCAAATTGTTGTCACGAATCTTGCAAGTTCTGCTGTGTTTAAAGACTGTTGCATACATTGACTAAAGCTTTACCTGTAGGAAGAAGAGGAATCTAATTCCAAGAACCAGAGAAATTACTGGCTTCAGGACTGTGTGTTGTCCTTGTCACCAACAAATGACCTGATGGTAATAGCTAATGAACAGAAAGCAGTCTTTTTAGTGCGTAAGTATACATTCTACTAAGTAGGTATGCTAGTACACTTAATAGTAATCAGGACAAGATTTGTTTCCCCCCAACCCCATCTGCTTACCCCCCAAGTCATACTTTCAAGAATTTTGGAGTGGTTTATAGTAACACATTATGCATTTTCTAGGTACTGCGTGGCAAGTAAGTTGTTTTGGCTTTACTCCTCAGCTATATTTTGATCTGAGAAAACTATTTTATCATGTGTAATTAATGTATACTATAACTACCTAGTTGTTTGAGATGCTCAGAGATATTGTCATTAATTGTGTTCAATAAGAAAAACAAAAGTTTTGTATTAATTTTAGCCATTAAGAAATACTTGATCTTTATTTTTCTTTTCCCTTGGAAAAAATGAGCTAACTGAGCCAGTGTCACTTGGAGGAGGGAGTATTGGGCTGGATTGTTTTTCAGGTTTCCACCTTCAGTAGAAAATTCTTCTCTATCTTGAAGAATGGGTGGCTTTATATTTTACCCAAAGGTAGGGCGCTCAGAATTTTTAAAGGTACCCTTAGTAATATATGAACACTGATCAGCCAGCTGCTGTTTACATATGTGCTGTTGCCTGGGGTCCTGGTGCCATTAACAGCTGCAGTTGGTGGCACGTGAGCATGATGAAGGGAAACCTCCTGATATGGGGAATGTTATATCACTTTAAAACAAAAACAGGCTGTTGAAGCTCAGAGTTACATAATCAGATTGCATTGCGTTGTCATGCTGCATTTGTCATTCCCTGCAAAGTTGTGTGTTCCAAAACCGATGTAGATTAGTTGCTAATTTTTCAACAAAAATGAAAACATAGCAGTACTCCTCAGAAAGTTCTTATTGGATCAAGAATAAGGAGGTGATTTAGCTCACTTGCTGGAGAACTGCTTCTGCTGAACTGCACGGTGACAACTGTACCACACAGTGGCAGAAGTGTCCCTGTGTCTCAGGTTTTAGGTGTCAGACAAATGGCACACAACACTAACATTTTTTTAGTTGTCCATTGGCACCTGGGAGATGATTTAACAATTAAATGTCAGCTGTAATAGCACCCTATGAATAACAAAGTATAGTGTTTTCTAACCTTGATTATGATGCAATGATTAAAAACTGTCAGATTTAATGTAGGATTCCCATGTCCTTCTTGGCCATTAAAACTAAAATTTTCTATTTGTTTAAGCTGATCTTCAGTAATCTTCCCAGAAGTTTGCGCTTGCTTAGTACTTTTCTCCTAAGGATCCCTGTTTCATGAATTGAACCTTTTAAAATTTGATGAAGTAGATATTATTGTATAAATCTTTTTAAACGAAACTAGGCATTTCAGAATTTTAGTAGTGTGTTGTTCCATGTAAATTGCAAAGAAAACATGAGAGTTCTTTAGAAAAGTCACTAAAAATGTCTTGTTATTTTTATGGTCTTCAAGGTTTGTAATTGGTACTTAATCTAAGTGTGGTAGGATGTATTGTACAGAAGAGAAGGATTAGGAATAGAACTACATTTGTGAGATGCAAAACGTTACAGTTTTATAGATGGTGTCTTTATTCTTAATGGCAGCTAAATGGAAGCACAGTGACAAGGGAAAAGAGGAAATGCAATACGCTGTTGGCTGGAGTGGCTCTCTGAATGTTGAAGAAGGGTAGGTGTTGAAATGCAGCTGTGATTAAAATGTCATTTTCATGTTTAATACTTAGTAGCATATGCTTTTTACTTGTACTCTTTTTTCCTTTCATCTGAGTGTGTTCATGGTCTTACACATTTTAATGTTGAAAACAGAAGTGGAGTAACCTGGGTGATCAGAAATATTGTCTGCAAAGGTCACTCTTCATGTGTAGTGTGATATCTCAGGACAGGTTCATACAAATTAACAGAGGTACTCTCTGTGCAAATCAGTGTATTTGCATGTAATTTAGACATTTTAAGAGATCTGGGTTATCATGCTTTTTATAAGTTCCTGTTCCAGAAGGGAAAAAAATAAGTACCCTTTTTGAAAAATCTCCTTTTATAGTAGAGATGAAATTTTGTTAGGGGATGTTGCAACTGGAAATGTATGAAGTTGTTTTAGAAATACTTCTTTTCATTTTCAAAACTTTGAGCAAATACAAAGTCATCTCTCTGATCAAGAAATGGTTTTGGGCTCCAAGTCATCTAGGGACTTGGAAAATTTGCTTTGGTCATACATTTGGTATTTATACAATATTTCTGCTTGATCTGTCTTCAAATAACCAGACAGACGCTTTCACGAATCTCCCATATGGAAGAGAATTTTTCATTTTGTTATTAAGTTTGCAGCCTTGAGTTGCTGTCTGCCTTTGAACATGCTCCCTATCGGCTTCAACCTTCTGTTATGCTGCAGGAGGTGTTGACTTAATCAGCTTCTCTCCAATCTGTACAAATAATAATCCTTTTTTATAAAACTGCTGCTGCCACACATTTGAACTGTTTTAAGTGCATCTCGTTAAGTTTTTTTCCCCCCTTACTATCACTCAAATTACCCTGTCATCTTAAAAGGAAAAGAAATGCTGTTTGGGGGGTTGTTTCTTACTACTGTTACAGCCCCAAGAGACGCTATCATACGGAACAGGTAGCTTTCTTTAGATAGGCATGGTTATATTCAGTACAAATTGATTTAAGGTTTGTGAGTGTTTCCTGTAGGTGAGGGTTCTATTTCTGTGGAAGTGTAAATATGGCAATTACTGTCAGATTGTCAAAAGACTTTTTTTTTCTTTCTTCCCCCCCAAATTGCCTTCAACTGATAATGTTCTGTGGTGGCTAAGCTTTGCTATTGGAAGATGAGATTTCACTGAGATATTTAATATTGCTTTGAAGTTGTAATTGAATTGCATCTCATGTCAAACTTGCATTTAGAAAGCTTTTTTTGTGTAATTGTCTAGCCTGATTATTTAATCACTCCTTGGGGAATGGAGGTGACCTGAAATGCAAATAACAGTCCTGCGGGCATTTATGCTCTAAGTGCTGTTTGGGATGTCATCTTGAATTTATATGCTCTTTCATAAAACCTTTGTACTGCTTCTGTTTCCCCAGACAGTGTAAAACTTTCTATCATGGTAACAGTTAAATAACTTTTGATTTGATATATTGACGCCTGCTCATCTGCTTGCCTTCTGCATGCTTTGCCTGCTATGCATTGGGCATGCTCACTTATTGCATTAACTGGGAAGATCATTTTAGTCCTTCAAATGCTGTCAAATTATAAAGCAGTGAAATGTAAAGGATATAAAATCTACCTAATTGCATAATGTATTTAAAAAATTTGTTTTGATAAGTATGGTTCAGTTGTTTTTTAAAAAAAAGTGATTGTTCTTGGTATATCATTAAAGATCAGAAAAAAATTATTTGCCTTTAGGTACATGAGATTTAACTTGAATCTTTATTGAAGAGTACTGGCAGAATAATCAGTCTGTGAATGATGAAAGACAACATTAGCAAGGTGTAATAAGCACTCATGCAATCTATTTGGGCACTCTTGAACTTGTAATTGAAAATGTCTTTAAAATGAAAGGGATTTTTTTGCTTTTTAGTATGAATTTGATATATTGTGTGCTGCATTAATGTATTCTTAAAATATTAAAAATGCTGACTTGGCAAGATCTCTTGTGTAGAGCAAAATTTCACATCTGGAGAAAAAATATACTTACTAGTTTTATGTTTCTGTTTCTAGTGAATGTGTGAGTAGTGTGTTGTGTATCCCATTGGCAAGTCAGAAAAGGTAAGGATTGATATTCTTATGTGTATGCATCATCAGTCTCCTTACATTACACTTTTATATATCTACAGCTTAGAGCAGGATTTGTTTTTAACTTCTAGTATATCTTTGTGAAACAGGAGTTCCACAGGCCGTCCTGACTGGACCTGCATTGTGGTTGGCTTCACCTCTGGCTATGTTCGTTTTTACACCGAGGTATGTTTCTCAGCATGGCAGGCACGCAAGCAAGCTATTGTAATAAACATGTATTTCTATAAAACTTCTGTTTCTGCAGAGAGTGCTTTTTGCCTTCCGTAAGAAAAGGGACAGAAATGTTCATGCTTATTATTCTTTCTCTTCTAGAGTGGAGTACTGCTTCTTGCACAGCTTTTAAATGAAGATCCTGTCCTACAGCTTAAGTGCAGAACCTATGAAATTCCCAGGCATCCCGGTGTCACAGAACAGGTTTTGTCAGATTATTTCAAAAGCGAAGTGGCAGTGTTATGGGGTATGGAAGGGAGTCTTCTCTGTGAATCCTCTATGTCCTTTACCACTTTTTGATGGGATGGACAATTCCTTAGAACAAGAGACTCTGGATTTCTTGTTCTAGAAGTATTCATGCCTGTATAGTTTGAGGATTCAGAATTTCTTTTTATTTTTTGGATTATTTAGTTAGCTCTGTAGATTTGTTCTGTTTTTCTCTGTGATAATCTTGCAAAGGAAGGCTTCATTCATTTCTTGTTTATTCATTTATGTGCACAAAATACAATAATGTATTGATGAAAGGAGAAAATGCAACTTGACAGGTGCCAAGAGCTATATGTACTCATTCACAAGAACTTATCTTAATTATAGAATAAACATAGAAGATAGCTGAAAATTAAAACAATCTTTACAGGAGATAGTGCTAGGAACCTGCATGTCATTATGAGTATTTCCTGCAGAGGAGGCTCTTGCAGAGCTCAAGCTATTTAGTAGAAAAGCCAGCTTGCTTTGCTCCTGGCTGAGTTGGCATGCTTTATGCAGAAAACTAATGAAGTTACAGAAATTTCCAAGTTTGCTATATACAAATGCTCATGTGATTTAGCATGACGTTTTGGGATCAGTTTTGAAATACAGAAGCATTAAGGAATTTGAGTCTTGAATTTATATCGCCAAATCAGCATTTATGTGCCCAAGTGGTAGTTCAGGCGTTAATCCAGTTTCAGAATTTGCCTCATAAATCCTTGATACCTGCATTCTAGATAAACCTGTTTTTCTGTGGCCTTCACAAGCTGCTGCAACTTTTGTGTTTTCTCCCTAAGCTATAAAATATATTAAGCAAACATAAAAGTCATTGAAAGAAGATAAAAATATAAAATTATGTGCCTAAGTAACTTATTAATATATTGGATGGTTTAATACAGAATTTCTATAGTTTTGCCTTAGTCTGTTGCCTGTGGCTTGTTAGATATTAACTCTCTGGATGTAATCCTCATCTTTGTGTACATCTTTGTGTAGTTAATAGTATAAGAAGCCAGAAAAGAAGCTGTTACAACAGTAACAGTGATTTTTTTTTTTTTTGTCTCCCTTCTCTCATTTTCTTCCACAGAATGAAGAACTAAGTATCTTGTACCCAGCAGCAATTGTGACAATTGATGGTTTCAGCCTCTTTCAGTCCCTTCGTGCATGTCGGAATCAGGTAGCAAGAGGTACGTTTAAGAGGAAATGTTTGTTTCTGACTCTGTTGATAGTACTTTACATTACATGAAATTTACTTATATTTGTTAAATATCAAATCAAGATGGAATTTGGATCTTCCTTGCTTGTCCATCAATATATAGGCATCTACTGCATATAAGGAAATTTCTTCCTCTACAGAAGATGTTCTCAGAGCACAAGTTGTCCAAGTAGCATTGACTGTCTTGTACATTCTCACCGTAATACTGTATACTGGTTTTGGCTGGGATAAAGTTAATTTTCTTCATAGTAGCTGGTATGGTGCTATGTTCTGGATTTGTGATGAAAACAGCCTTGATAACACACCAGTGTTTTAGCTATTGCTGAACAGCGCTTATGCAGTGTCAGGGCTTTTTCTGTTTCTCACACTGCCCCACCAGCAAGCAGGCTGGGGGTTCACCAGAAATTGAGGGGGGGACACAGCTGGGACAGCTGACCCCAACTGACCAAAGCGCTATCCCATACCATATGATGTTGTGCCCGGCAATAAAAGCTGGGAGGAGAGGAGGAGGAAAGGGGGAACATTCAGAGTTATGGCATTTGAATTTCCAACTAACCGTTATGTGTGATGAAGCCCTGCTTTCCTGGAAACAGCTAAACACCTGCCTGCTGATGGGAAGTAGTGAATGAATTCATTATTTTGCTTTGCTTGTGTGCAGAGCTTTTGCTTTAACTGTTAAACTGTCTTTATCTCAGCCCACAAGTTTTCTGACTTTTACTCTTCTGATTGTTTTCCCCACCTCACTAGGAGGAGTGAGCGAGCAGCTGTATGGTCCTTAGCTGCCCACTGGGGTTAACCTACAGCATACTGCGAAGGTGCTTCTTAGCATGTCAGGATGCTGATTTCACTGTCAGTGAAATGCTTTCCTTCCCAGTAAGGACTTTCTGGGAAGTGATAATGCTGTGATGATGATGTCAGTAATGATCACTGCTCTTTGTGTTAATGTCTAAGAGCTTTTGATACCTGGTTTGATTGTGCAGCCTTTGATCCTGTTCCTTTAGCATAGTGCGTGTTTATACTCTAATTTGGAAACGGTCAGTTTCCTGGGGTGAGAGGAGAACCACGTAACAGTACTGTGTAGTAGATTGCATGAGTATGGCACTGTTACAATGCTGCAAGACAAAATGTTAAACAGGTGCTGTTGCTGAATTGTTCTCCCGAATTTCCTGATGATTGTTCTCATTGAACTTCAGATTTGCGAGATTCTTGTTTCCTCTACAGCAAGCCACATTAGCAGACAATCGTAAGGCTGGGTGTAGGTGGGAAGCACAGTGGATCTGCCAGCATGACAGCATTAGGAACTGTTCAGACAGCAGCACCCTTAAGCTAAGGCTTGAATCTTACATAGAAGGGATGAGTGGTAAAGAACTGAGAAATGCTACTGTGGTGAGACAGCTCTTCTCTGAATTATATGGGGATGGCCAATAGGAATGGATTGCTCACTCT
This sequence comes from Gymnogyps californianus, assembly GCF_018139145.2. Classification (NCBI taxonomy): domain Eukaryota; kingdom Metazoa; phylum Chordata; class Aves; order Accipitriformes; family Cathartidae; genus Gymnogyps; species Gymnogyps californianus. The sequence goes on from NC_059473.1 coordinate 21,880,616, forward strand.
TTCTTCCAGTTCAGGATGAAGTGGCATGAAATGAAGCTAGGTGATAGTAAATTCAAAATAAAAAGTAGACGTGTGTTTATGTAATGTGAGATTCAATTGTGGAATTCTTTGTCTGAGGTTGATGTGGATGCTAAAAGCTTGCTTGGGCTCAGAGGGAAACTGACAAATTAGTGGAGAAGCAAGCTGGGGATGTTTACTGAGTCCTTAGAGCTTACCTCTGGCTGAGAAGGTCTCTTCAGAAACTGGTTTAGAGGAAGCATCAGATACATGTCCTTGTTCTAATAGTCTTCCCTAGACATCTAGTTTTACCTCTGCTCAGATCCTGATCTGCCATGCTAAATGGTTCCCTGGGTCTATCTAATAATGTCTGTTCTTATCCTCTTAATGAAAAGGTAGCATTTCCATGGAGTATAAGAGAAAGCAAAACTCTTGTAAATCGGAACTTTAAAAACTGATATTCTGACAATCATGCAACAAATACAAAAAGAAACAGACACTGTAATGAGAAATTGCCATCTACTTTCACAACCAGAACATGCTCTACTCTTTCAATGAGATCACCATTTGCAGAGAAGCACTTACAGCTAGTTGTAACATCTGCAGCCAGAGTGCTATATCTTCTTTCATTCTTGATCATTTACGTTTGTTGTAATAGATATTTTGAAGAGTTTCAATCATTGCTTTAGTTTTACCGCTGTCCTTACCTCACACTGTTAAATATCTAGTGAATGTGCTGACTGTGCAAGTACCTTGGCAGGGGAGTTTCCACTTAAACATGCCCAGACCACAGAAATAAATTGTACTAGCATTTTAAAATTGTACAGAATATTAAACCATAAATGATTAGTAAAACAAAGCTCTCTGCAGGTAAAAAATATGGTTGTGATGGAATATCATGTGCAATTTTATTCAGTTAATTTTTTTAAAATATTTTGATTTCGTTAAGGTAAGTATTTCAAAAGGCCATTTTAGCTCAGCAGGTGTTTAAATGTATGTTAGTTTAAAACTGGGTTATTTTGTGGCTTCAGATTACATCAGGTTTTTTTCCCTCTGTTATGCTATTCCTTTGTCTTTGACTCAGTAGGAATTTTTTGTGTTTTATCGACTTTTGTCAGCTGCAGCATCTGGCAATGAGAATGTTCAGCCTCCACCATTAGCTTATAAGAAATGGGGTTTGCAAGATGTGGATACGATTGTTGACCATGCTAGTATTGGTAAGCATTTCTGTTTAATTTCAAATATTTGACTTAAATGAAACTGAATGTTTTCGTGCTGTTAAATTTGGGGTGAGAGCACTTAGTGGTATTGGTTGGATAGAAATAAATAGTGGGAGGAGGCTGTCATAGTGAATGATCTCATTAACCATCATCAAAAATATATTTTACTTTCTCTTCTAATTTGATTGAGCCTCCCCTCTCCACTTGAGGGGAGAAAGGATGCTACAGCTGTAGCTGTCTTGTCCTCTCTTGTTTGGTAAGAAACAGCTGAGAGAGACTAGATCAGATGCAGTTATTCCCATTTCTGTCAGGTTAAAGAACTGTCTGGCAGGCAGGTTAAGACTGGTATGGGTCTTCCCTGAGTCTAGCACATAAAGAAACTAAAATTTGAGATTGCTCCTTTCCAAAAAAGACAAACTGACTTCTAGGCTCTCAAAGACTTTTACTCCTTAGGAATTTGCAGAAGCACAGGTTCTTGTCAGACAGGCAGATCTGAGGGACAGTAAGCTTCATTTCTCTTCCACCCTTTTCACAAAAGCAGGTAAGAGGTCAGAAGGGGGCTAACGAGGCGAGGTGAAGTGAATTTGGTAGATGTGTTTTTGCTGCTGAACTCTGTTTTGTGTGTTTTTTTTTTTTTTTCTTCTAAGCAAACCAACTATGCTTTATAATTAAAGTACATTAGGTTACTTCTGCTGTGTTCTTTGGAATTTCTGTGGTTAAAGCTGCTCCTCCTCCTTTCCCCCTGAATGTTGGCTGGTCAGTCAAGAAGGCGGGAATATATTGAGGCTTCTAGAGCAATTGCGTGCCTTTGTTCTCAAAGTTAAAGACATTTACTTTAATGTTTTTATTAGGCATCATGACACTGTCTCCTTTTGATCAAATGAAGACTGCGTCCAATATAGGTGGATATAATGCAGCTATAAAAAACAGCCCGCCTGCTATGTCTCAGTACGTTACTGTTGGATCCAATCCTTTCACTGGTTTCTTTTTTGCCCTGGAGGTATGTACTACAAAGCTGACTTTCTGAAACTTTGAATAATTAATCCCTCTCTTCTGTATGGGTATTTCTGAAATATTCTTATGTTCATTTTATGCTGATATTTCCCATTCTTGATCTTCTGAAACTTGAATGATTTGCAGTGGGTGTGATAGTAATGTCTACCACAGGTTCCTGCTAATGAGAAATTTTATTTTCTATCTTAAAATGAATATGATAGTCAAGTATTTTTTTTATTTATTTTTTCATTTGTTAATTTATTGCCAATTAGGTAACCTAAGGTTTTTTGAAAAATTATTTTGAGATTGTGTAAACATGCATCTTATGGATTTTTGGAGGCCTTTGATCATGTACACACATGGCCTGAGTATACTGTGGTGATTTCATGTAGTGGAACTACTACTTGTAGAAGAAAACTGCAACTTATGCTTAACAATATCTGTAGCACACTTACGTCGTCTTCTGTTGTATTGGAGCAGAAGGATGGCAATGTAGCTGTTTGTCTTGTACATTCAGGCCCTACGCGTGTGCTGTCCTTACCAGGATCAAAAGTTGATTGAAAATGCTAGAATTGGAATTTTGATTTTGTACTTGCTTTTCCAGTATGTTGATGAAAAAACTGCTTACGTTGATATTTGCAAGGATGCCAAAGCCATACACCAGCTAACTCTCCATGATAAATCATACACAGGGTTTTTTTAACTTCTGTTGCAGACAAACATACTGAGCTACCAGTGACTTGCAGGAGGATTTTGAAATGGTAAAGAGATGTCAGAATGGCTTTTCTGGGGGCAATGAATTAAAATTTTGCAGAGTCTTAAAGCTATGCTTTCTGAGCTGAAAGTCCATAGGAGGCCTGAAAAACTATTCTGCAGTTGAGTTCAGTGTAAGAACTATTTCTTGGCTTTCTAAACACTTTGTTCCTTCATTTCAGGGTGGCTCACAGCTGACTATTTCTTGACTTTCTAAACACTTTACTCCTTTCTTTCAGGGTAGCTCACAACCACTGTTGTCTCATGTTGCCTTAGCAGTTGCAAGTAAACTGACTTCAGCATTATTTAATGCTGCCAGGTAATAAAATAAAAAATTACATTAAATTGTTTTTGTTGTAGTAGCTACATAACAGTTTGAGAATTTTTAGGACCATTAGTATGATTCTCATAATGTATTTTTCTATTGCAAGTGGCTGGCTTGGTTGGAAGAGTAAACATGAAGAAGAACCTGCCCAAAAACAGAAACCAAAAGTTGAACCTGCAACCCCATTGGCAGTGAGGTAAGTTTTACATACTGTCTCAGTTGCTTTAGATCTCTTGTGTTTTTAATTATTTGAAATATTTTGAAAGGTGCATAATTGATGAACATGTTTATTTTTCTTGACTAAGCAGTGATGATAGTTTGCAGGTCATTTGTTTTAAGCTTTGTTTTATTTCGGTTTATCATTCTGGACAAATAATTACTCATCTCTTTCACTTGCAGTGTGTGGGTTCATTGTTACTGTAAAAGAACAGTGTGCACAGTTTAATGACAGTATAAGTACACAAATATCAGTCCTGAAGTTTATCACTGAAGTGCTTCAAAGAAGTTGCATAAGGTGCCTGCTGCTTATGATAGTTTAAAGCCCCTCACAAAAATTAGGAGGTATCCTGTTTCCCTGTTGATTGTGGAGAGAGGAGAATGGGAACAACAGGTTGTAGCCTAATGTTATCAAGAAAGCTGGTAAAAGACTAAATTAATTCCTGATTGGTTTTCCTGATTTTTTTTTTTAAAGTATTCTCAAGACTGTTCGGCAATAAGAGAGGCCTTATAAAGTAACCCACTGCTGAGATCCTTGCCTGACAGTGCATGACAAGGCAATCGCTTATCCTAGTTTCTGAACTTTGGTTTTCAGTAGGATTTTAACAGATCTATGAGATCTCCCAGTAGACAGCACAAGAACTTTTTTCATAATTTGCTCTTAATTTTACCCATACCTTTATGTTACCTTAAAAAAAAGAAATCTTAGTCCTTATAAGATACCTATTTTTCTTCAGAAACAGTAAACAGTATCTAGTGGGTTTGATTTTTTTTTTAACTTTTTTTTAGGTTTGGACTTCCAGATTCCCGTCGCCATGGTGAAAGAATATGTCTTTCTCCGTGTAACACTTTGGCAGCAGTAACAGATGATTTTGGAAGGGTTATTTTACTGGATGTTACAAGAGGACTTGCAGTTCGCATGTGGAAAGGTATGGTAGTGTATGTTAGTATAGCAAATAATATTCTTCAAAACACTGTGGCTTCTTATGTTCAGACCTAGAATTCCAAGTGTTTTTCCGTTGTTAAGAAAGACTTTAGTACATTGTGTTATTACGCACCAAAGGCAGATGTAATACAAAGTCCATAAGGGTATTGTGCGGATCCCTGAAATACTGGTATGGCGTATAGTAAAAATTTGGTCTGTTTGGTTTGTGTTGTATAGATTTATTTTTTTTTATTCCCACAGACTGTATCCCAACAGAAAGCTTTTGACCTAATAATTTTTTTGGAAGAGCTTTCTCTCTATTCTCCAAGATTCTTTCTCTTGATAAGCTCTAGTATCTTCTTTAATTCTGCTGAGAAAATAAACAGAAGTTTGCAAAATGAGTAAGAAGATATGCAACTTGTTAGATTCTCATTTCATCATGGTGACTGTGCAAGAAGGGAGTGCTCAGTCTCTTCTAAACTGAGGGCTTTTTGTAAAATAATGCAGACGTTAAGCTCTCAAATTGTAATTATACCTAAAGTTATAATGCTTCTTATTTCCTCTATAGAATTAAAATTTTGCAGCTTTTTATGAGATGGAAGATAGGTTTTTAAGAACAGGTAGAAAATCTCTAGCTCTTTTCTCTCCCACACTGCCAATTCAGAAGATTAGCAGTCATGAATATAGTAGGTACTTCAGCGACATGGTAACAGTGTAATAGCTAGAGTAATCATGTTTCCCCTGTGCGTTGTCCTTCTCTCATATTTTGAAGCATATTAGCTATAATGTGCTTTCTAATATTCTTGGACTTTTTTTTCTTCATTACTGAGAGCTTCATATTGTCTAGGAAGTACTGTTAAAGTCCCAAGCTTTATTTGACAGTCAGACACATATTTACAATTTGCCAGCCTTTCCCTAGTGAGGCTGTTAAGAAGTGAAATAGCTTCTTCTTTTCTTTTTTTTCTTTTTTTAAGCAAAACTCTCTACTGAATTAAATACTTTGGATTGTACCTTTTCTCATCGAGTTGTGGATACTTTTCGACCTCCTCAGTATAATGTATCGTGTTATAAACTTGTTTTATACATTAGTATTTCACTTGTGGTTTGGAGTCATCATTTGTACTTGCTAAACCATTACATAGTTTAGTGATGTCATTAGAGCATCTCTGCCTTTTTTGTTTAGGAAGATTTTATGAGGGAAAGTATTTGCATTACTCAGAGAGAGAGAGAAAAGATGAGTATTCTTCATGGGTTACTAAAAATTGCATGTTAATGATGAAAACATACGAATGAAAACACATGAATAAAAACTTACATATCCTATTTAATAGGTTATGCAAATTTCTTTCCTTAAATCTTTTTTGTTGTTTTGAAACGTGAGAAATCTGGACACTTACTACAGATCTTTCTTCTCTGAGACGCTTTTGTGTTGGTGTAATGTCCAGAGTACAGACCTGATGAGTTTTGTGTTTTTTGTGACTTCTGCCAGAAGAACTTGTTCCTCCCCAAAGCTTTGCAGGAGGGTGCATTTGATTCTGAGGAGTCCTCTGGTGGACCCTGCTCTGAGCCCATGGACCACAGTTCTTGACAGGAGTCTGGCTACTGGCCAGAGTTGCAGTGTTTGAAACAAAGTTTAAGCCAGCTTGCTTCTGGAATAGTACTTAAGTGGGTGGTGATGTGTACTAATCATGTATTAATTTCTGTACACTAATGAACTTCTGTCTTCTCTTACAAAGGATACCGTGATGCAGAAGTTGGTTGGATACAGACTGTAGAGGACCTTCATGAGAGGGAAACTGAGAAGATGGATTTTTCTCCTTTTGGAAATGCACAGGGTCCAAGCAGAGTAGCTCAGTTCCTTGTGATCTATGCTCCGAGGAGAGGCATTCTGGAAGTGTGGAGCACGCAGCAAGGCCCTCGGGTTGGAGCTTTCAATGTGGGGAAATATTGTAGGTAAGAAACAGTTAGCAGGTAGGCATATTGGCTGTGCTGCTGCAATAAAGTGATATGTGGATATGCCAGTGGTAAATGTGGAAGGTGCTGGCAGGTGCTTTGTGTTGCCCACAGTGTTTCTACTGAATGCAGCTTATTGTTTTGTAGAAGGGGACTTTGTCATGTTTCATTACTCTACAGTCTTTCCTGATAAACACATTTACCCGTCATTAAACCTTAGCTTTATAAAACTTGTCTTCTTTTTATTCAGTGTGTGGAAAGGGAAGGTTGCTAATTTTGTGCTTCGCTGTAAAGGCTGTGTTTTTTGTTGGTTTCAGGTTGTTGTATCCTGGTTATAAAATAATGGGTGTAAACAATGTGACCAGTCAGGGATGGCAGCCCCAGACTTACCAGATATGCCTTGTTGATCCAGTCTCTGGAAGTGTAAAAACTGTCCATGTACCTTTCCATTTAGCACTGAGGTAAGGACTTTCTGTGCTCTGTCTAACCAAGTGAATTTCATTATTGTTTTTGGAAACAATGTTTTATTTAGAGAGCACAATTCTGGGGTTCTTTCTTAAGCTGAATAGTATTCTGGTAATAGTCTCATTGGTTTGTATGCATTAACTTGATTTTTATTAATGTGATGTTACCTTAAGGTAGCATAAATAATTTAAAAAATGTATATTTTTTTTTCTGAATCATTCACTTTAGTTCTCTTCACTAATACAATTAAAATTATTTCCCTTCAGCGATAAAAAGAGTGAGCGAGCAAAGGATATGCATCTAGTGAAGAAGTTAAATGCTTTACTCAAAGCTAAAACCTCAGATCCAGGTAGGTTCTCTTGTATAATTTCTTAAGATTGTATGTTATCAAATGGTTCTTATAATATCTGTCCTGTAAGTGTACAAACACAGGTATGATTGTGGTGCCTTCTGACAGCTGTATGTGCTATGAATTATGATCTTTAAGTAGCTTGTATTTTTTTTAATAAGCTACCAGATTAAATTTAATCTCATACAAGGATCCAGTATAAGCCTTGTCTGCCATGTAAATCTTAACTAAACTCTAATTTGAGTGCTTGCATAAAACATGGTCTGTTTGCAATCCATTATGCTATGTAATGGAGTTCAGCACTTGACTCTATATATCCTTCTTCCTGTAAGTAATACATGTTTCTTACAAAAGACAGATTTGGAGTAAGAGATGCCACTGAGCTGTTATTTTGTTTCATCTTCCCCAAGCTTACTTTGGCAACTTTTGTAATAGTGTCTTCATCTCTGTAGCATGAACCCATGTGCATCTTAACTGTGGTGCAGGTTGACTTGCTTTTCAGAATGCATTTGAGAAATTTGAATTGAAGTCATGATTGTCTTTGTTTGCAGATTTGATTGAAGCTGAAGCAAAGGAATTAATACTTGATATCAAATACCCTGCTACAAAGAAACAGGTGAATATTGAGAAGCCCATATACTTTAATATTAGAAAAAAAAATTGCATTACCAGATTAGAGTGCTAAATCTTTTTAAATCTTTCAAAATAGGTTATTTTTTCTTAGAGTTACTTGAAGCAAATAATTGAGCTGTTTTGTTTTGGTGGTGTGGTTTTCTTTTTCTTTTTCTTTTTTTTTTTTAAAACAACATATTGACTGGAAGTAATTTTGACTTGTGACTTCCCCAAGGCATCTTCCATGATAAAAGTCAAGATGATAAAAAGGGAGCAGACCTTTCTGTAGGATCAAATTATGCCACAAGTATATGTGAAGACAAAATACAGATGAAAAATCATTGTCAAAGTTGTGCTATTGTTGGCTTATCTTACATGTTTTTACAGTAAAATTAAGTAAATGTTTAATTCTGTTGAACGTCTGCTTAACAGGCTCTGGAAAGTATATTGACAAGTGAACGTGTGCCACTTTCATCTCTCACAAACATCACTCAGACATTAATGGATAATTTAAAAAAACAGGGTAGGTGGATATTTATTTTGCAAATATAGAGAGGCATTTGCACTTTGTCTGCAGTGCTGTAAGATTATTGTAGAACTGTTCTGTCCCACAGGGAGACCAGAGTTGGTCTGCTTAGTTTTGCTGCTAGATATCACAGGATGTTGCTTCTACATACTTGTTTGGTTTTTTTTATGCAGACTGCAAATAGCTTGCTAGTAAGTATGCTTTGCTGTGCTTGCTATGTGCCTAGTAACTTGTGATTGTAGTAAAAAAAGAAAAAACAACCCCAACAACTGGACTGGGTACTTGCATCCAGTAAAAGCTTCCTTCAGAAAGAAGCTTGCACAGACTTTTGCCTGTAGATGTTTTAGTTTGTTCTCTCTCTCCAAGGAAGGCAGTAAGGATATGGTACTCTGGATCTGTGAATTTTAATGTACTGGTACCATAAAATCCTTATCACTGAGGATCTGAGCTCTGAGCCAGGTGCCTAGTATCTTTTCCTGGTAAACTTCACTGAAGTTGTATTTCATATGTTTTGCTAGAGATTTCAGAGCCAATGTCAGGAAATGCCATTACCCATTCAAAAATCTTGTTGCTGAAAGTCTGCAAGATTGTTTCTTTGAAATTATACGCTTGGATCTTTCTAAATTGGGAGAACCTTCTTTGTGCTTGAGGTGACCCCATTTTGGAGACCCAACTGGGTACTGAGGAATAGAGTGGAGAAGCATGTGCCTGCCACTTCCTTTGCATGTGTTGGGATTTCTCAGCAATAGAAGTCTGCTTTGGTGGTTTTTTTGGTGGTTTTTTTTTTGTTATCACTGGATTCATTTCAGCTTGTTAGAAGATGAGGCTTTAGCAATAGGAGTCAAGAAATCCCTACCACTGTTGCATGGAAGTCCCAAATAAACCATTTGTAAATTAGGAAGGCTGTGTCCCTTGTCCTGCCTCAGTGAGAACATGACAACACGTTTTTGTAGTTTCAAAGCCTTGAGAGGAAGTCTCTTTCACTTGTATCAGTGGGGGTTTTTTTACCATTTTCTTGAAGTAGTTAGAGGAGATTGAGAGCTTCACAGGTGCAGTTCTCTACCTAATTTTGGTCTGGCATTCTAAATCACTAGCATTATCCATTTCTATTAGAACTCCTAAAAAACCAAAGAAAAATGGGAATGTGACCTTTTAAACTGAAGAGAGATTGACAGAACTGTATACTTACTGAAGTCTGTCTGAGTGTGTCTTTTTCATCATTAATCTCTTATTGTCATACATAACATTATTTCCTCGCAGTCACAATAAAGAACAAACTTGGCTGATATTCTAGCCTTCTAATTTCAGAAGACTAGTGGCATATCCTTCCACTTGTGCTTAGTAGGTAAAAGATAATGTGAAGCAGATGCTGGGCTCTGTGAATGCTGTGGTTGTGAAGAAAAGGTCAAGTGACTGTGCAGCAAGCTCTGTGCATTTCTCTTTTGTTTGCAGGATTTTTAATAGCAATGTTTCAAAAGTATTTAAGGGTTCGTAGGGAGGAAATCGTGTTTAGGAGCTGCTTCAGGTGAAGATGATATATTCAGATACCTTTTGTATAGAAAAGTCCTTGTAGGATCTCTAAAATGCTTTCTTTTAAAACAAGTTGGAATAGAGGTTTTTTTCAACATTGTGTTGGTGTTAGTTTCCTGTATTCTGATTGCTTTAGTTGTTACTGAAATTTGGATGTCAATAGATACATTAAATTTCTGAGACTAAGATTGTAGAAATACAAAAGGCAGTGTCTTGCAGAGGTGAAATTGAATTCATATCAGTAGATACCAAGCTCTCTTCTGATGCAAGGAATATGTTTAAAATATTGGCAGAATGAATAAAAGATTATAGTTTGGTATTCTTGATTTTAAAAAAATATGTTTGAGACTTAGTGTATTTCAGTTTTTTGCAATCTCTGGTTTGGCCTTAAACCAGGAAAAGACAATAGATTTGTCTTTGTTCAGTTCCACATTGTCAACCTCCTTCAGTTTAAAAATAAGCCTGATATCTTTCTCTAATATTTCTCATAAAAATAATTCTTGTTTTATACTGCTGTGAATTAAATACAATCATTGCAAGTGGCGGTGCATCAAAAAATTACACTGAGACATAAGTCCTCCAGTTCTAATAAAGGAGGAGTTTAATGCAGCTGCAAAGTATGTTTCGCTATTCCAGGCCATATATTCAAGTTCAAATGCAGTTTTATTTCTCCTCAGAGCTTGAGTGCGTGGATGAAGGACTACTGCAGTTCTGCGCAAACAAGTTAAAGCTGTTACATCTGTATGAACTCGTTAGCAAACTGAATTCCCAAAGCATACAGAAAGACACTCCACCCTCAGATAATGTGAGTAAATTCAGACTTTGGTTGTCTTATAGAATCAAGTGATGATTTAAGCATAAAAATACGTTTTCAAGGCCTCAGATAAAATAAGTAGGTAAGCAAGCTACCCGTTTTTGTGGCCTGGAACTTTTAATGAAGTAGTTGTTTTATAATGCCTTCCTTCTCCTGCCCCCAGTACAAATGCCTAGCAATTCATCTATGTAATATTCTTTAGCAGTCACATAAAGTTGAGACAGAAGTGAATATAGAACCAGGATCTCCCGATTTCAGTCCTCTATCCAAAGTACATAGCATATTCTTAACTTTGTTTAGTTTTAGAGGGGTATTTTGGGACCAGTAGAAATTACAAATTCTCATATTTGCTTGTGTAGCATCATAATTTGGCTTGCTTTTGATATCATTTGTAAAACTGCTTATACATTTATAAAAGCCATGCGGAGTGGTGTTATATAGGCTTGTTTGCTTGATTGTTATACTATGAGCAGGATGTAAATACAGGAAATGTATCTGAGATCCTTAAAAATGAAGCTAGACAAGGTCTTCATTGGAGCTATGAATAACTGATTTTGAGATTATTCAATCATTTTGGCCCTTCTTAAAGATATTTTTAATGTTAAAAACGAAATATTTTGACTCTTCTGACTTGTTTTAGTTTTTACTGTGTTTTGAAAAACAGATGTTTGCATTAGTCTTGTGATGTGGGATTTTTTGGGCTTTTGCTTTTAAGGACTTGGCTAAACTTCTTCGGCTGGAAGAAAAAGATTTTCATAGGCTTGAAACTTTACTGGAGAACTACAGGAAAGAAAACACCCAAACTACTGTTCAGTTTGCTGATGAGAAGGATGATGTATTGTCTGTGAAAATGTTCTTAGAATATTTGGAATATGAAAAGGACGTGATTAATGTGAAAAATATGGAAAATGGAGAATATGTAGCTTTAGGTAAGAACTACTGAACTGTTTGTCAAATTACTTAAAGACTGATTATGATCTAAGATGGTATAAATATTTTAGCCTTAATTTGGGGGCCTTAACAAGCTGACTTGCCTTGAAGTAGTATGTGACAGTGCTAGTTCCAGACTCTTACCTTTAGCCATAGGACAAGTCTTTCTACCTAGATGGATATTAATACAAGTTAACTACATTTGTGGATATAATTACCCTAAAGCCATGTTATCACTGTTCGTTCATTTATTAATGCCACTAAGTTGGACAGTAGTAACTAGGTACTTTTCAGAGCAGCAGTATCCTGCTGTTTCTTTCGTGGTCACAGCACCTCAAGAGTTCAATTAATGACAGGACTGACTTTAGGCTCAGAGATGAGGGAGCTGACCGGTGGCAGCACAGCACCATTAAGTGAAGGAATAACTTGTGGAGTTGAGGAGATTTTGGACAATGTTGATCTGAAATATTATGGATGGGGAGAGTGTCTGGGGTGTCTGTTGGGGTGTGGGATATGGTTACGGTCTGTAGTCTGCTTTAGTTTGCAAATCTGTTCAGGACTGTCCTTGAGGGGCTCTTGGGAAATAACTAGTGGAAGCAGCTTGAGTTAAATCTGTCTCAAAGGCACTGGCTTTCCAGATAATTACTTTTCTGGGGAAATTTTGGTGCAAACACAGAATTCTGTGCCCAGGTGTTGTATGGTGTTCAGTTTGTAGCCTCCTGCTTCTTTTGGCTTTAATCGTCAGACTTTGAGAGTAATTGGGATTGAAAAGTTAGGCAGAAGAGCTTGGCTTTCATCTGTATGAAGATGAAAGGCTGTTTCTAATAATCTTAGTTTGCATGTTCTCTACCATACCACTATACTTCGTTTTAAGAACTGAAGTAGAAGTACTCTTCTCCCCACGCCATTGGACAGGGATCACCAGTAACTTACTAGGTTGTTCAGCTGTAAACAAATATAATTGAAACATGAATGTCATGCTGAGCAGTTTAGATGGTTTCTTGAAGACCTTGTTTTTCCAATTTTCTTCTGCCTCAAAGGGACACTCACACTTTTTGTAGTGCTGGTAAGGTATGAATTATGTAATTGTTTGGCTTTTTTAATTGGTTGAAGTACCACTAGTTTGCTATATGAGATACAACATGCTGCCACACAGTTATGGGTTACTCCCAAGTGTCTGACACTTCAAGCCATTCTTTGAATTGAACAAAATATGTAATCCAATGTCGTGATTTAACCTGGCAGGTAGCTAAACAGCTGCTTGCTCACTCCACCCCCACCTGAGTGGGATGGGGGAGAGAATTGGGGAAAAAAAAAAAGAGGTAAAATTCATGACTTGAGATAAAGACAATTTAATAAGACAGAAAAGGAAGGGAAAATAATAATAATAGTAATGATAAAAGAATTAACATATACAAAACAAGTGATGCACAATGCAATTGCTCACCACCTGCCAACCGATGCCCAGCCAGTTCCCAAGGAGTGGCCCCCGGCCAGCTTTCCCCCTAGTTTTGTATACTAAGCATGATGTCATATGGTATGGAATATCCCCCTTTGGCCAGTTTGGGTCAGCTGTCCTGGCTGTGTCTCCTCCCAGCTTCTTGTGCCCTCCGGCCTGCTCGCTGGTGGGGTGGTGTGAGAAGCTGAAAAGTCCTTGACTTAGTGTAAACACAGCTTAGCAACACCTAAAACATCAGTGTGTTATCAACATTATTCTCATCCTAAATCCAAACCACAGCACTGTACCAGCTACTAGGAAGAAAATTAACTCTATCCCAGCTGAAACCAGGACAATATCCACCCCTTATTCTATACCATTTACATCATGCCCAGGTCCCATGCTTTCTAATACGTCCCAATTAATCACCACCACCTTTCCTATCTTTTGATATATATATATATATATATATATATATATATATACACACACACACACACACATATCATTCCCTTAGTCTATGGGCCATTCCTCTAAAATGTTGAGTTCATTTAGTCCATGACTTTGGACTCTATCTGTCATAGTAGTCCTTCAGGGCAGGAGAGATGGTGTGTGGTACTGGATTGTTGCACGCTAGAGACAGTTCTGGTTCCATCACTGCTGCGCTTGTCCAGTTCTATCAGTGCTGCACTCTGCCCAGTTTCATCAAAATTCATTCTTCATTAGTCTGGGTAATTTTTACTGTAATACCGTTGATATGGCATATAGCAACCATAGTAGTGATGACATACAATATTATATACCAATTAACATCATACAATTCAAATCATTGGCTATTCTCACCCAGAATCAAATGCCCCTAAGGTACACATCGGACATCCCCATCCTTCTGCATTATCCACCAAGTGCATTCAGGTCCTTGAGCAAAAGCAGTCCCATGGATGGGTTTGCCTTTGCCTGAGGCAGGAATAACCCAGACTGTCTTCCCCAGCATATTTTTTGTGTGCATGATAGGGACTTTATCCCCTTATATAGTACATAAAAGTTTTGAGTGGGCAGGGCCAGCTCGATTGGCAGATCCCCTAGTGTTGACTAACCAAGTGGCTTTTGCTAAATGTGTATCCCAGTGTTTAAAGGTCCCAGCACCCATTGCTCTCAGTGTAGTCTTTAACAGTCCATTGTATCGTTTGATTTTCCCAGAGGCTGGTGCATGATAGGGGATGTGATATACCCACTCAATGCCATGCTCTTTGGCCCAGGTGTCTATGAGATTGTTTCGGAAATGAGTCCCTTTGTCTGACTCAATTCTTTCTGGGGTACCGTGTCGCCATAAGACTTGTTTTGCAAGGCCCAGGATAGTATTTTGGGCGGTGGCATGGGATACGTTTCCAGCCATCTGGTGGCTGCTTCCACCATTGCAAGCACATGGCGCTTGCCTTGGTGGGTTTGTGGGAGTGTGATATAGTCAATCTGCCAGGCCTCCCCGTATTTATATTTCAGCCAGAGAGGCTTTAACTGCTTGGCTTGCGTGATTGCAGCACATGTTTCACATTCATGGATAACCTGTGCAATAGTGTCCATGGTCAAGTCCACCCCTTGATCACGAGCCCATCTATAGGTTGCATCTCTTCCTTGATGGCTCAAGGTGTCACGGACCCATCGGACTATAAATAATTCACCCTTATGTTGCCAATCCAGATCCACCTGAGCTACTTCAATCTTAGCAGCCTGATCTACCTGCTGGTTGTTTTGATGTTCTTCAGTGGCCTGACTCTTGGGTACATGAGCATCTACGTGATGTACTTTTACAAGCTGGTTCTCTACCCAAGCAGCAATATCTTGCCATAATTCAGCAGCCCAGATGGGTTTACCTCTGCGCTGCCAGTTGGTCTGCTTCTATTGCTGTAGCCACCCCCACAGAGCATTTGCCACCATCCATGAGTCAGTATAGAGATAAAGTACTGGCCATTTTTCTCGTTCATCAGTATCTAAAACCAGCTGGGTAGCTTTCACCTCTGCAAACTTGACTCAATTCACCTTCTCCTTCAGCAGTTTCTGTGACTTGTCGTGTAGGATTCCACACAGCAGCTTTCCACCCTCGATGTTTTCCTGCAATACGACACGACCCATCAGTGAACAGGGCATATTTCTTTTCATTTTCTGGCAATTTATTATACAGTTGGGCCTCTTCAGCACGCGTCACCTCCTCCTTTGGCGATATTCTGAAGTCTTTGCCTTCTGGCCAGTCCACGATCTCTTCCAAAACTCCTAGACGACTGGGGTTTCCTATTTGAGCCCGTTGTGTGATCCACTTGCTCCACGTCACCTCAGTTGCATGATGTGTAGAGAGGACCCTCCCTTTGAACATCCAGCCCAGCACCAGCAGTCGGGGTGCCAAGAAGAGCTGTGCTTCAGTACCAGTCACTTCCAAAGCAGCTCCAACTGCTTCGTATGCTGCCAATATTTCTTTTTCAGTTGGAGTATAGTGGGCCTTGGATCCTCTGTATCCCCGACTCCAAAACCGTAGGGGTCGACCTCGAGTCTCCCCTCGTGCTTTCTGCCAGAGACTCTAGGTAGGGCCATTCTCCCTGGCTGTGTAGAGCACACTTTTTTAAATCTTGTTCTGCCCAGACTGGCCCAAGGGCTACTGCATGAACTATCTCCCATTTAATTTGTTCAAAGGCTTGTCATTGCTCAGGGCCTCATTTGAAATCGTTCCTTCTCTGGGTCACTTGATAGAGAGGGCTTACAATCAGACTGTAATTTGAAATATGCATTCTCCAAAAACCCACAACACCTAAGAAAGCTTGCATTTCCTTCTTACTAGTTGGTGGGGACATAGCTGTTGTTTTATTGATCACATCCATTGGGATCTGACGACGTCCATCTTGCCATTTTATTCCTAAAAACTGGATTTCCTATGCAGGTCCCTCGACCTTACTTGTTTTATGGCAAAACTGGCCTTCAGAAGGATTTGGGCTATTTCCTTCCCTTTCTCAAAAACCACTGTGTTGCCCCATATGATGATGTCATCAATGTATTGCAGGTGTTCTGGAGCTTCACCCTGTTCCAGTGCAGCCTGGATCAGTCCATGGCAAATGGTGGGGCTGTGTTTCCACCCCTGGGGCAGTCGATTCCAGGTGTACTGGACGCCCCTCCAAGTGCAAGCAAACTGTGGCCGGCACTCTGCTGCCAAAGGGATTGAGACAAATGCATTAGCGATATCAGTTGTGGCATACCACTTGGCTGCCCTGGACTCCAGTTCATATTGAAGTTCTAGCATGTCTGGCACAGCAGCACTCAGCGGCAGCATGACTTCATTCAGGCCACGATAGTCTACTGTTAGTTTCCACTCTCCATTAGACTTTTGCACGAGCCATGTGGGACCGTTAAAGGGTGAGCGAGTTTTGCTGATCACTCCTTGGCTCTCCAGTCGATGAATCAGCGTTTGGATGGGAATCAGGGAGTCTCGGTTGGTGCAATATTGCTGCTGGTGCACCATTGTGGCAGTAATCAGCACCTGTTGTTCTTCGACCTTCAGCAACCCCACAACCAAAGGGTCCTCAGAGAGACCGGGTGAGGTAGACAGCTGTTTAATTTTCTCCATCTCCAAAGCAGCTATACCAAAAGCCCACCGGTACCCTTTTGGGTCCCTAAAATACCCTCTCCTGAGATAGTCTATGCCAAGGATGCGTGGAGCCTCTGGGCCAGTCACAATGGGGTACTTTTGCCTCTCATTCCCAGTCAGGCTCACTTCAGCCTCCAATACAGTTAGCTGTTGGGATCCCCCTGTCAATCCAGAAATACAGATGGGTTCTGCCCCTTTACAGCGTGATGGCATTAGAGTACACTCTGCACTGGCGTCTACTAGAGCTTTATACTCCTGTGGATCTGATGTGCTAGGCCATCAAATCCACACAGTCCAGTAAATCCGGTTGTCCTTTTCCTCCACCTGGCTGGAGGCAGGGCCCCTCTACTCCTGGCCATAGTATTTGCTACTCACTTCTTGTAAATACAAATCAGAAGTCCCTTCATTAAGATCAGGAGTAAGATCAGCTCTTCTGCTGTCTGGGGAACCGCCTGCTGGAGACTGGAGCAGCAATTTTCCTGGAAGAACCTGCTTTTGTGATTGTTTTTCCTTGCAACTCATGTACCCATATGTCTAGGGTTGAGGTAGATTTTTTTCCATCCCACTTCCTCATGTCCTCTCTGTAGTCACGCGGGTAAAACCACAGGGTGGCCCGTGGTGTGTACCCACTACATCCTTTCTCTTGAGCAGAGGAATGCTTACTCCTAATAGCTAAGATACTGGTCTGTACAGGTGGGGAAGTAGGATCTACCTTCTTTGAGTTGCTGGGCTAGTTTCTCCACAGCCGAGATGAGGGAGGAAGAGAGGCTTCCTTCGTATTGCTGGAGTTGGCCAGCCAATTCATCCACCGTTGGTCCCTCTCCATCTTTCCAGGTCATTACTGCCAATGAGTTGGCATACGACGATGGTGCACTCCGTACAAACTTCTGCCACGTGGGTCATGTGCACCTGACTTCATCTGGATCTTTGGATAACTGCGTGTTGTCCAGGTCATCATAAATCACCTCCAGCACAGCTAATTCCCTCAGGTACTGGATACCTTTTCCATGGTGGTCTGCTTGCCTGGGTGACATATGACATCTTCCTTGAAGGGATACCTTTCCTTCACGCCTGACAGGAATTGCCTCCAGAGGCTGAGGACTTGTGCCCCTTTTCCAATCACTTTGTCAATGCCCCCTTCCCTAGAAAGGAATCCCAGCTGTTTGGCTTCCTTACCCTCTAATTCCAGGCTACTGGCCCCGTTATCCCAACATTGGAGCAGCCAGGTGACAATGTGCTCACCTGGACGACAGCTGAAATCTTTTCGCATATCTTGCAGCTCACTCAGGGATAGGGATTGGGTGGTTACCACGTCATTTATGAGTTCTTCCTCTTCCTCCTCCCCGAGCAGCGGCTGCCTCTCTTCCTCCTCCTGTTCTTGTGATGGCCGTGCTTCAGAGTGGTCTGCCTCGTCCACTTCTTCCTCCTGCTCCCTCTTAGAAAAAGCTCCTTCATCCCTTACTAAATGAGCTGACTTCCACTTCCAATATTTCTTCTTGTGTATCTGGGTGACTGATACCAGCACAGGTTGGTTCTCTGGCTCAGCCACAGTGTCTGTCACTGGGGTTGTAGTAGCTGCAGTGCCTGTCGTGGGGGTTGGAGTAATCACAGAGCCTGTTGCCGGGGTTGTAGTAGCTGCAGTGCCTGTCGTGGGGGTTGGAGTAATCACAGAGCCTGTTGCCGGGGTTGGAGTAGCTGCAGTGCCTGTCATTTTGTCATTGGATCCAGAGACCTTCTCTTCCCCTTGAGGGTACTGAATAGTGTTGAACAGGGCTCGGTAGGCATGGGCCAGGCCCCAGCACATTGCAGTGATTTGTGTCTCTGGAATTGCCAGGGTGACAGCATACTTTTTCCAAATATTTTACTAGTTTTTCAGGATTCTGTACGTGTTCAGGTGTGAAATTCCAGAATGTTGGAGGTGACCGCTGTCTTAGGCACTTGCCCGTACTATCCCACGCACCCTGCTACTCATAACTGTCCAGCCTTGGGGCGGATCTCTGGGTGGTATTCTTAAATAGTTGTTTAACCCTAAACAAGACCTGAAACACATTCAGGAGACATAGCAATGGGAACATGCTGGTTTGAACATCCCGAGGATATTCAAAATTCTCAAGAGCTATTGTAATGAGCCTGGAGGAGAAGGGGAAGATGGAGGAAGTTGTCTCCCCCATAGATTGGCTCTCTGAGGAGAAAAGGTAAAAGGTGTAATTATTAATAGTTTCCAATAGATGGCTCCCGAAGTACGGAGATGGTGGCAAAGCTGAGTACAAATACCAGATTAGTCTCACGACCAGCAATTTTATCACATCATAAGCCAGTGTTACAAAGTACAACAAAATGATAACGTTAACCCAGCCCCCAGAGGTGATGAACAGCACAATAGGGAACATATACAGCAAGTAAGGTGATACATAACACAACTCTGAGAACAAGTGCAACAACTCTGACAGCAAATAAATCAACATTGTGACCAGTGACTAGTGAACTAATATAATGAATGCTTATAACAAATTTGTTTTAACATGCTCTGGTCAGATCTGTTATCTCAACCCTTTGTGCCCCATGTTGGGTGCCAAAAAGGACTGTCATGGTTTAACCCGGCAGGTAGCTAAACACCACACAGCTGCTTGCTCACTCCCCCCCTGCTCCCTGCCCCAGTAGGATGGGGGAGAGAATTGGGGGGGAACAAAAAAAAAAAGTAAAATTCATGACTTGAGATAAAGACAATTTAATAGGACAGAAAAGGAAGGGAAAATAATAATAATAATAGTAATGATAAAAGAATTAGCATATACAAAACAAGTGATGCACAATGCAATTGCTCACCACCTGCCAACCGATGCCCAGCCAGTTCCTGAGCAGCGGCCCCCGGCCAGCTTTCCCCCTAGTTTTGTATACTAAGCATGATGTCATATGGTATGGAATATCCCCCTTTGGCCAGTTTGGGTCAGCTGTCCTGGCTGTGTCTCCTCCCAGCTTCTTGTGCCCTCCGGCCTGCTCGCTGGTGGGGTGGTGTGAGAAGCTGAAAAGTCCTTGACTTAGTGTAAACACAGCTTAGCAACACCTAAAACATCAGTGTGTTATCAACATTATTCTCATCCTAAATCCAAACCACAGCACTGTACCAGCTACTAGGAAGAAAATTAACTCTATCCCAGCTGAAACCAGGACATCCAAGCAGTACAATAACCTTTGTTTTGTTATAAATCCATTTTCCATAGGACTCCTTTAGTGGTATGAACACTTACGTCCTTTGTGATGAACCTTCTTCTCCACTAAGGGTAAACCGTCAGGGTATCCTGGATGTAACTTAGTCCTTTATATTGCATTCAGTGGAACCAGATCAATAGATGATCTTTCATATAAGTGTAAGGGGAGAGGCTGTGGCTTTAGATGTCATTCATAATGTCAACTTATTTTTGCTTCAGGCAGCTTTTTTTTCTGGAAGTGTTTGTGTGGGGAGAGTTCCACGGAGGAAATGTGTCATGCATTGGAATCAGCAGGTTTTAGCCCTCAAATCTTGTTGGTAAGGTATTTATTACATACTTTAAAACTTTGATTTAGTATTTTGAAAACAAAATTTCTTCTACAAAGAAGCAAAAACTATGGCTAGTTAATTTCAGGTACCGATACATTTGTTACAATTCCTTTTTGCAAGCAAGGAAATTTAAAAAGAATTAAAAGTAAATTTTTCAGAATCACTAGTAGTGTTCAGACAATCATCTTTATCTTTCATCTGCATGTAATTTTAGTCTTTTGCTGCTTTTCTTCCATCCACTACATAATGATGGAAATACATATTTCAGTATTACTTGCCTGTGTTAAGATTTTCAACTGTGATATTAATAACTAATAATGTTTACCAAGTTGAGATTGCTAACATACTGGTATTAGCTGGCTGTGCCTTCAAAAGAGGATGTTTTCTAAGATATCTTTCTAAATTGTGTTGTTGTATCTAAATACAGATTGTGTTGTTTCATTTCAAAGTCTGTCATAGGGTGCCTTATGCAATATATTTTTAACTTTCTATGTTAATATAATAAGGGTTCATGGGTATAACATTTCTGCTCCATGACACAAAATTTGTTCGACAAAATGTTTGCATTAGGTATATTGCAATATTAGAGTTTCATTCTGTTGCTTTAATTCCATATTTTCCCTTTTTTTTTTTTTACAGTCACTCCTTCTCAATTTATGGCTTTCCAAGGAAAAAGATATTCTAGACAAACCAGATTCTGTCAGTTGCCTTCACACTATGCTGTCACTTCTGAGCAAAATGAAAGGTGAAATATGCATTTGGAACACTTAAATGCAACTGATGTTATCAGAAGTTTCCTACTCTGAGTAGCCTATATTATCACTTAAGGTTTTCCCCGCCTCACAAATTATGTAACAGAGCTAAATGCTGCATGTTGATGAACTAACTAAAAATACAATCACAATCTGAAGAGTGTCACAATTAAAGGCCTGCTTCATGCCCTGTAGTTTCACTCTCCACTAAGTTGACACAACTCCTATTTGGCACCCGAAGGTGGCTGTCCAGCTCCCCTTCCTCCCTTTTTTGGGTGTATAGTCCTGCCCCTCTCCCTTGTGCTGACTGGCTCTCAGAAGTCCTTTGAGTTGCTTTAACTCATTAAGACACTGTTACTCTAGCAGCATTTGTATATTGAACATCTCTGTAACTTGAGGGGTACTCTATAAAGTCAACTTGCCATTATTTGGGATAAGTTGTGTAATGAATAAATACTGATTCTCCTACCTCACTATGCTATGGGTATGTCTGTGCCAAGTTCCCTTATGTCTAGTTCACCATAGGGCACCATTATCAGCTTGAAACTGGAAGATAAGCTACTGCTGCTATCTGAATAAATTAATTCTGCTGAACACGAGGTAGCCTGAAGAGAGCCAGCTTGAGTACATTGAATATGTGTGGCATCTTGAAGTCAGAAAAGAAGCTGTCTGCATTGTGAAGTGTCATTTTGTAATATTCCTTAGATCTAGTAAGCGTGCAGCAGGTTTTACTACCTAGTGATTTAGATCTATTGCCTGTTTCCTACAAATGAAACTTGGAGAATGAGTAATTCACATTCTGCTCTTTATTTTAAATTTGAGTTATAATCTAGAAATTGTATGCTACGTATCTAGAAAAAGATAATGTAGAGTAATTGGAAATTACTCCTAATATAAGCTATATTAATAGGTGCTGCTTTCAGGTTGGTTGCTGCTTTACTAGTTTTAGCACCCAATGACCCAAGTTGAGTTTCCTACTCTCCCTTTCTCTACAGTTGCTATAGATGAGTCATGGGACACTCAGTCAGTTTCCCCCTGGTGGCAGCAAATGCGTACAGCTTGTGTTCAGTCTGAAAATAATGCAGCTGCCTTGTTATCTGCTCACGTTGGACATTCTGTAACTGCACAGATAATTGATAGTGTGACAGAGAAAAAGGTAAGTCATCTTGGACCTCCCCTTTCTATTTGATTTACTGTGTCAGTTCCATGCAAATTGCTCTCTTTGTAATAGCATAACATCCTCAGCATTCATTTGTTGTCATTCTAACATGGGCACAAGCATGCCATCCTACAAGCCTGGAAATTTGTATTTGAAGACTATTATGTTGAGCTGAATGAGTTGATATCTCAGAATTGTTTACTAAACATATTTAAATATGTGATGGGAACTGTACAGTAAGTTTTTTCTCTTGATAGCAAATGATGTTGACAAACTTAAAGCCTACACAGTTTCCACATAAATTTGAGAAGTCCACTGAACTTTGGATGGTAAACTTGTTTTAATATACTTGTGATTTTTTTTTTTAAATATACTGGTGAATTTTCTTAGCACCTATGTTACTATGCCGCCTTAAGGTGATGGGTGTTTGGTTTTCTTGACAATAAGTATCTTTTCACAAAGTTGTGATTAAGACTGTGAAACTGCACACAGCATTGCCATTCAAGATGGAAAAAGTTATTCCATTCCTAAATAGCACTAGTGTTTTACTACTTGTCCTAACAGATTAGATGGGGTTTAGGTGATGTTCAGTCTTGTAAATAGACTGCCTTATGAATTATAACTAGATTACCGGGAAGTGTTTTAGTATTTTTGCACATTCATCTTAACTACTGCAATTCTGTATATTAAAATTCTCAGCGTTGCCCAAATAGGAGTGTTGGTATGTTGCAACATACTATGCTTTACTCATATGCTCTCTCCTTTGTCACCTTTTCTTCTCTTCTGCTCTTAAAAAGAATAAAGCAACAGCTTTATTTCCCTCAAAACTTCCCTTCCATAAAGCCCCATCTTCCCCCCCCTTTTTTTTTTTCCTACCGTCCTTTGGCTTAAAGCCTAGAAGTGTTAATGGCCGGGCTTCTGAGAGCTCTAGAGTTTGCTGTCTTGGTGCGCAAAGCTAAAAATCAGATGTGCACGCTACCGGAAAGATTCTTGGGCTTCCCGGCAGACCATTTGCTGATAAACACAAGAATTATCAAATAATGCACAGAACTGCGATGTTGTATGATCCAATATTTCTGAGTGCATGATATATTTTTTTAATATGGCAGCAAATTGAAATGTAGGTGGATTAATCATATATGTAGGGAATGTGTATATAGTGGAGGATTTAAAATTAAATCTTTTTGAAGGAATTCTAACCCACTTTTCAACTAAATATGAACTTAAAAATGGGACTGTAAGATGACCTTTCAGGTCTTTTTATTTCCTTAGGCTTTTATTTAAGAATCTGTGCATCTTGTGAGCAGTGTGGGATATTAATTGATCTTTGCATAGTAGTTAATGTACATACTTTGAACTAAATTATTCTTTAAAATGCAATAGCTCTTGGGATATAGCTTTCAATTTTAATACTATGCATTTTTTTTAAACAAAACTGTACTACTTTGAAGTGAACAGACCTAAAACAGTTCATATGTTCTCTCAGTTTTCCCAAATAATTGTAGGTTCAGACACGGAATCCTGGGAAGCACTTTCCCTTGATACTGAATATTGGAAACTTTTGCTGAAACAGTTAGAAGATTGTCTGATACTTCAAACACTACTGCATAGCAAAGTGAGCAAAAGGACAAAAAGAGTTTCATCACTCCAGACTGAGCCTTTGGGCAGGCTTTCTGTAAAGAAATTGCTTGAAGCTGGAAAAGGTACATTTTTTTCTCTTGGAAAGATGGTTGATTGTCTTTCTAATAGACTTCTGAGCCATCCTTACCTCCTTAATGATATACACTGCACTGGAAATTGTTCTGCTGGTTACTTAATTTAAAAACCAATGCAAACCATGTAGAATACTGCTTTAAAATTGTAAAAGGCTACTACTGTAAAGACTGAATTGTAAACCTGTAATCAGTTGATTAGGAAGTTTTCTAATTGGCAGAGTTATCCTTATGTAATTAATGGTAGTAGTAAAAACTCGTATCTCTTGTCTTGTCCTTTGATTCTGAACCATAAATCTTCTGGGATACATTGACTATACTTCATACTTTTTTTTTAATGTCCTAGGAGGTATTGCTGACACTGTAGCAAAGTGGGTTTTTAAGCAAGGCTTCAGTCCTCTTGTACTGAATTTGGCCCAACACAAAACCAATACAGATAGTACTGAAGAATCTGTAGAAATGCATACTAATATCTTTCTTGAGGAACCAGAAGCAGATGCAGGCTTGGAAACAATCCTAGGTAAGAAAATAACATGAATTTTTCAAATTCTAAATGTCTGCAGAGATATTTTATTTGCTACTGTTGTGAACTAGCAGAAATTATAGTGGGAAGAGGTCTGTCTTGTAACTCCAGGTTTTCTTTTTCTAGAGCTGCTGCAACTAGCATATCAGCAATTTCCATGTAGTCTTGAAGTGGATGTACTCCATGCACATTGCTGTTGGGAATATGTAGTGCAATGGAATAAGGACCCAGAGGTAAAAGAATTTCATTTGGGGGGAGTAATGGTGAAGACCAACTCAATAGAAGCAGTTTCACAAGTTTGCAATAGTTCATAAAAACCTTCATTGGGAAAACTGACTTTGAAAGCATGCTAGTTACAATTTTTCTGTGGTTAGTGGCAAGCAGAAATTGAATTGAGAAAATGAATGCAGGTCCTGAGGGTGAATGGCACCTCACAAAGACAGGACTGTACGTTTCTAAGCTATCAGATTCTCAAAACTGGAAGTGTGGAAAGTAGATTCAAATATGCAGCGCAAAGAAGAGTTTTGACTGTATTTTGTGTGAGGACAGAACGGTTTAAGTACTGCAAAATAGTAATGAACCTTTCCTCTGTTCTAGATATGCTAAAACAGATCACAGAATACTAAATTTGTTAGACTAGAATCCATTCCATTTAAAGAGGAAAGAGGGATTTCTTGAATATTCTTAGATTACCTGGCCATTGCTGGGAATTGTCATAGCAGAAAGGAAAAAAAAATTCCTTTTTTCTGCTGCTGTCCTATAGCTTCTCTAATGTTGGAAAATGTTGTCCTAAGTTCAGATGATATTAAAATTGAAATTAACGCTCCTTAGATCTGTGCAACATAACACCTTGCTATAGAATAGAAGGCTCCTTTGAGATTGTTAAAAACTTACTCCATCATAATGAAATGGAGTAAAAATTAATCTTTCTAGCACAAATGGATTTTGTGTTTGAAAAATGACTGTAGTCAGTGGAGGTACCTTTCAGCAAAGAGTATGTCAGCAGTACATG
Organism: Gymnogyps californianus; assembly: GCF_018139145.2. Taxonomy (NCBI): domain Eukaryota; kingdom Metazoa; phylum Chordata; class Aves; order Accipitriformes; family Cathartidae; genus Gymnogyps; species Gymnogyps californianus. Next base: position 21,905,989 of record NC_059473.1, read on the forward strand.
TACTAAAACAAAGCTCTGAAAATAGTGCTGAAATCACAATGTGTTTCATGATTACTGAAACATACTTTGCCACATGCATGTATGTTTGTCAGATAGTAGCAGAGAAGATTGCAGTATCAGAGTAACTTCCAAGTTTTATAACTGTCAAAATATAGTAGCTTTACAGTAATCTACCTGGGCCCTTTAAGAATCAATGGTTTACATTTAAAACAAGTTTTGAATAATGTAGTAACTTGTTCTTTTACTTTTTTGTTTTACATAAGGAAGCATGTTTTCTCATTAGGTCTATAGATCATCTAAGATGCATCATTAATGCTCATGTTCAGCATGGTAAGTATGAAGCTGCTATTAAAAATGATCTTTGAAATTGTAAAACAGCAGAATAAATGAATTTGTCAATTAGTGTAAATGTATGCAGTTTGTAGTAGTGATGGCCATTTTGTTTAAAAAAAAAAAACCACCAAATTTTCTGCTGACATTCAAGCTTTTGTTTTTCATGGTGAAACTGATTTTCTGTCAGAGCCATGAAAATAAGTTGCTTAGATAAAGTTAATGTGTTTTTAAAAAATTTTAAAATAAAATTGCTCTGAAACTATTTTTTTTTATTTGTATTTAAATAGTGGCACATGCTTCTTGCAGTCAATTACTTTTCATGCATCTTTTTTTAATTCCTTCCCCCCACCCCCCTCAAGGAACTTTAGCCCATGGCTTTTCACTCTGTACTTGTAACATCTCTTTTCTATTCACTTGGAGTTTACAAGTTTGCAATTTGTTCTAGGTATCGCTCTGATGATGTGGAATACATTCATAGTAAAAAGGCTTTCTTCTGCTACGTATCTAATGGACAAGGTGAGTGCAGTATTGCGACAGTACTTTTGAGGCTGAATTTTTATTATTAACTGAAAAGTGAAACTAGTACTTTTAAACCATTGTTTTGGTTTTTTTAAAGTAAGTTTGGAATATCTTTGATTCAAATATCAAAACACCCCCCTGCTTATTTGGTTTATAATGTAGCTAACTTCTGGAATTGAAGGAATGCATATTTTAAAAAATCAAATCTGTGGAATGATCAACTATAGGCAGCTTTAAGTAATAGCTGATCAGCACTGGCTGATGTATACTGAAGACTTATGTGCAGTGTTAGCTTGTAATTGCTAAATAAAAAGTATTTGTGAAACAGTTTGAAACTATATGTGTGTGTATATAAAATTTTAAGTTAGAAGACAATAAATAAGGTGCTTTCTCTGTGCCTGTTTCCTGCTAAGTTATTGCCGTGAAACTTTCAGGTTACCACAAGCAGCAGCTTTTCCTAATGTTGTGGTCCAAGTTTTGCATGTATGAGCTCTTACTCTGCAACTTGCAGAACATTTTGTGGATGTTGTTGAGCATTTTTAACTATTGCTACCATTGTAAATCGGCTTCTGTTCTAGTATGCAGCTTGTTTGCTATGAGTTTTAGTAGTCTTTTGTCCCTGCTAAACTTCAGTTTTTTCCATGCTTATAAATATGCACTGGATCTGTTTACTGGAAGACAATTCTGTTTAGGACTGGAAGACAGTTTAGGAAGAGTACTGCCAGTAAGTGATAGATATGTTTAAATTGTGTAAGGGGAATCTGCCTGTTGGTTTGCTGGATGTAGAGCAGCAGCTAAGTGTTTTTCAGCCTAGAAGTCCAGATGCAAAGAGAGAAGTGTTGATGGTGATTAAAAAAAAAAGGGGGGAAAAAAAAAAATCCAGCACAAAACCCACAAGAATTTGCTGTCTCATCGTCTTTTTTCCGTCTCCTTTGCTCCTCTCGTTTTCTGCTTTTGCTTTTTGTTTAGCTCTGTAAGAATTGGAGAATATCATCTTCCTCATTCCTTTCAGCAAATAGGCTCAGTTGTATACAGTTGTAGTAGGTGTTTCTTCTTCAAACACTCTTTTCCAGTTTTTCTGCGTGCCTTTATGTAAATCCACTGCCATTACTTCTGCCTACATTAACACCTGCAGGAGAAGAGAGAAAGGTTTTTATTAACTTAACTAACTGGTTTTGCACACATCTGTTACCTCAAACAAATATCATTTAATAACAAATGTTGCTAACTTTTAATAGTTATTTATGTGTGTTTGAAAGCTGGGAATTAGTCCTTAGGTTTGTGTTACAGAAGCAGTAGCACAAGTGATCTCTCCCCAACTTCTAGAAAAATGCAGTTTCCAAATCTGTTGGCACTTAATCAGTCCCAAAATTGACAGCTGAAAGTTGTCTTGAATTCAGACTTTGAAACAGTGTGACGGATCACTTGAATTCGAGTTTAAATAATCCTGTAATTCAGGATCCTGGAATCTCACTTCAGCTGTTGTTTAGACTTTGCTATGATATTGTAATCATTACTTTTATTTTTTCATGCTATGGAAGAGAGAACTTCCACTTACATGTATGTGCTTCATCATGTGCAGCATTTGATTCAACTTGCAGAAATTGGACCTCGTAGTAACATTCCTAAACAGGATATGATTGAGGTGTCTCTTCTGAAGAATTCAGATAGGCAAAGCATGGAAACCATGTAATAACTTTCTTATTAGACCTTCTCCATCTCAGTGAATATGCTGGAACATTCACTCTTCCTTTCCTCTTCCCTTGTTCCCTAGTGTTTCTTTCTAATATCACGCTTGGTATTATAGCTCTAGTTCTGTATTATAGAAATCACTGGGAATTTTTTAGCTGCCTTTGAGATTTGAATGGGACCTTGGGGCCTTATTTCTAATCCTAGACTTTAAGAAGGATGAATGAAATATGGGCATCAGTGATGTTCATTTCTGAGTTGTATGATCTGTATCAAATCTTTTGTTGAAAGCAAGCTATGCAATGTGTTGCATTATGTAGCTGTAATGAACTATTTTCTCATTTTATATTAGGAAAATAGTAATAAAAGGTTAAAACATGGGGTAACAGATACCTTATGATGAAAATTATTTAATTGTGCTGAATTTTTTTTTTTCCTAAAACAGGTTGGAAAAGCTCCAAAGGACAGATTATGCAGACGGGCAAGTAATACTACTTTTGTCTAAATGGGAAGAATAAATAAAAATGCCTTAATTTTAGTACTAGTTTGTGATTTATTTTTGAAAGTTTCAGAAAAATTCAAAATGCAGCCCTAGAGAAAATGTTACAAATTTTAAGACATGTAAATTAATTTACATCTGCCAAGCAAATTAGAACAGTAGTATAACTTCGAATGTTATAGAAGGTAGACTTGAGACTATAACATGAAAGATTACTATTTTTTCATGCGTAATTTCATTAGTTAAAACTTTTTTGGAAGACAACTGATATGCTCAGAAAATGAAATTTACGCCATGTGATTACTTGAGGAATTCAGTCATCTTTAGAGATACAGTATTGTAAATGGCTACATTTAGCTTTATTCCTATTTTTCCCTGTTTTTTCTAATTCTTTGTTGTACTTCAGTGAATGTTGTTTACCTTTAAATATAATAGGTTAATAAACTGAGCTTAACAATGTGTTTTATGTCAACAACTGTCTTCTCAAACATACAGAGCTAATAAAAGCCTGTTTCAATTCCAACTGAAACAATTTAAATCATACTGTTTGTTAACAGGACGTAGGTATGGGTGACACAGCAATGACAGCTTTTCTTGGCTGCTGTTCAGATCTTCTGCAGACATTGCTAGAGGTAAATTTTTATTTTTCCTGTAGAAAGTAAGGAACTAATTGATTCAAACTTAATTTTAAAGAATATGGTTACACTAATTTCTGTACCGTTCAATTTAGACAAAGATTAATGAACTTCTAGACAACATGAAATTTTCTTTTTAATTTCACTGCAGAGAACTTGTGATTAAAGCTGTGTCTCTTGCATAGAAAGCCAATATAGATGACATTTGGTGCATGACTACTTTTCTGTGTTGCTCTGGCAGGCTGACGTTAGTAGCGACGAAATGCAGGCTCCTGTCTTAGATACTGAAGATGCTTGGGTGTCGGTAGAAGGACCAGTATCGATAGTAGAACTGGCTCTTGAGCAGAAACGCATTCACTACCCGCTTGTTGAACACCAGTTTGTGCTGTGTACTATCTTGTACGCCATCATGAGATTTTCTCTGAAGAGTGTGAAGCCTCTTTCGCTGTTTGATAGCAAGGTATGTCTTTTGAAAGCATACATCTTAATATTGCTATCCTTCCTCTTGGTATCTATAATATATGCTAGCTTTCACTCTTTAAACAGGTCATGCATAATTTTATGAAAGACATTTAGTCCACTGTGGTGCATTAATAAAGTTGTCACCAGAATTCAGGCTGAGACCCGATCTTGGTGCTTTTCCTTATGAATAAAAGATTTGTAGTGACCTCAGATGCATGAAAATCAGCCTCTTAATAATTAGCTGGCCTGAAAATACTGCGTGGCAAGAACACTGGATGACAGGTTTTTCTAGTTGCTTTGAGAAGTGCCAGATCAGAGAAAACATAAATATTTAACGTCAGAAATGTTATGTTAGTGTCACTGTTTTATCCATTATTGCTGATGATTATTCCAGAATTCTGAGCATCTCAAAGAGAATAAACAGCTTGTCATTTAATGCATATAAACCACTTTAAAAAAAAAAAAAAAGTCACTGCATTTAAAATGCAGTATGTCTCCAATCAGAGCTTGACCCTGATACAAAGCAGGTACCACAAATTGAGCTTTCCTCCTCCTAGCTTTACCACACTACAATTCTAAAAAAATTTAAACACACAGTACTGGTGTAGACGGTCATTGAATTCCTGCTGGGGAGAAAATTATTTAGTCCTGTAATACTGCGCAGATTTCTTCTTAATTATTTACTGGAATGTTATAAATGCAGAATATTACTCTCCTTTTGCCATAGGTTCTTGTCTGTATGCAAGCTCTGATGAAGCAGTTGGGTTTGGTTTTAGCATTTTACCGTAGATCAAATTCCATTGGTTTTATGCCTTTTTTTTTGCCTGTTAGCAGAAAGCATTGTGCTACCTTTTGTCATTTAAGAATGCATATTATGTCTCAAGAGTAAAATTAGATCCTGTTCCTGTGCCTCCTTTCTTTTACATACAACTGTTATTCTCAGCTGCTGCCTTTTTGCCTCCACTCACTCCAGATTTCCATTTGTTCTATGAGCTTTATGAGAGAATTTCTAACAGGTCTTTAGAGAATCTGGGCTGATGACTCAAAAAGTGGTTAAAAGTTTCAAAGACCATTTATTACCTTATTTCTGACAAGGCAAGTCACTAGACCTACACATTCATCACTGTCTTTTAACATAGGTGGGTTTTTTGTACCCGTTTCCCTACTCCCTGCGTTAGTATGGAGCAGGACTGCCAGAGATGCTTGGCATTGAGTATGTCACTGCTGGAGCGTGGTGGGCTGAAACAAGGGCTACCATGTGCCATCGTTCAGGGGTTTACCTGAAATTTGATTAATCTGTAGTGGAAGAGACCTTAAAATTAAGCGGTGTCAACTATATCAACAGGTATAAATAAAATACTGGATAAAATGTATTTTTGTATCAGCTAGTTTGCATTTCTTCCTACATATTATGCTTGGTGTGTTGGTCTAGAGCCAGGGACCAGGAAATATATCCAAACTTCAGCTCCAGCTGGTAGTATATCAGCTACCTAATTTAGTAGGCAGGCAGTTTTAAGTTTGAAAGCAAATCCTTGACATGTTGTGATTGCATGAACAAAAGTTTGGTTTGTTCTGTGGCTTTAACTTACAATGTTACTTTTTTGTCCTCAAAGAGAAATAGAAGATGCAGTACAAATTAAACGTAAAAAATAAGTAGGCTTCTTAGTATTGGATCAAAATGGATTACTTGTATTCCCCTGTATCTCTGAGGCCTGTCTTTGGTTCTCAATTTTAGGGCAAAAATGCATTTTTCAAAGACCTTACTTCAATTCAGCTGCTACCTAGTGGGGATATGGATCCAAGTGTGTTATCCATACGACAACAGGTAGGTGTAAGTTTTGTACTGGAAGTTCTTAAACTTCTAAAATTTCAAATAATACTGAAGTAACCTGCAATTTTTGCTTCCAAGTTCTTGGTCAAAGTTGTGAGTGCAGCGGTTCAAACACTCTGTTCATCACAAAAGGCCAAAGAAGTCTCAGAAGAGGAATTGTTTCCTTTTGAAAAGGGGAAGAATTGGCCAACTTTGGCTGTGGACCTGGCTCAGTATCTTCAAATCTCTGAGGATGCTGTCAAAAGGCATTATGTCTGTGAACTGTACAGTTATGGGATGGATCATCTTGGTGAAGAGGTAATAACAGCTTTTAACAATTTTAAATCAATACAGTATTATGTCAGATATTCTGCTAAAATTACTTTTTCACTTACTTAATACTTGCCTAACACTTCCAGGCATCTTATCAGGCTCAAAAATCCCCAGGCTGAAAAAGTCAGAGGTTGGAAAAGTACTTTTTCAAGACCAGTAGTTACCTTCATTTTTCCTTCTTCCCAACAAGAATCTGTGTATTAGCAACTAGTGGAAACACGTTAGGGAGTTATACTACTGGTCTAAACCAGTATAGCCTTTTTTATTTTACTGTATTTCATAGTTTCAGGAATCTGCTTTTTTGCCTGTAATCCCTTCTTTTAGGAAAAGTTTATCAGTCCTTAGACAAGAAAATCCTTCCCTTTCTTGAGGGGGAAAAGCAAACAAGATTATATGGAAGTTAGGAATGTGTTGCTGAACTGTAAAACGGATCTCGTGCTCATGCTAATCACTGTGTAAATTACGGAGTAATTCTCTGCCTTTGCTCACTCTTCTGCTCTTCTGAAGCTTTTAATAACGTGCTTTATTACAGTAACAGGTAACACAAGAAACAGTCTCAAAACTATTTGTCCTTTTAGTATCGAGAAGCTTCTTTTGATGCAGCTTTTCAAGCCTCCAGATAAGTGAGCTGTGTCATGCTGAAATGGTTTCTAGTTCCTTATATTTTTCTATTTTCAGGCCTTTCTTCAGGTGACTGACAAAGAAGTGCTTGCATCACAGCTGCTCATACTGGCTGGACAGAGACTGGCCTTTGCTTTACTTCGTACGCAGACAAAGGAGGGTATGGAACTCCTTGCTAGGCTTCCTCCAACATTATGTACTTGGCTCAAAGCTATGGTAAGTTAAGCTCAATTTAGGAAAGCAGCCTGATTTTCAGAAGCTTCTGTTCACCAAGACAGAGATCACATCTGAATGGTCCTTTCTTACTAATGGAAACAACAATTTGTTCTCATTTTTCCTGGTGCTGGTTCTGTTTCCTGAAGTGTAAAGCAGTTTCATGGGTCAAAGCATCAGCTTAATTGAGTTAATAAACCTTAGTGATCTGTTTTATGCAAGTTCAGGAGGTCTTATATGCAGATGATCATCTGTAAAATTACTCTAATGCTGTGTTTATTCTTTTCTTTTATATAGGACCCCCAGGAACTTCAAAATGTGGAAGTGCCAATTGCAACAACAGCTAAACTAGTTAACAAAGTCATAGAGCACTTACCGGAGAACCACGGGCAGTATGGCTTTGCCTTGAACCTGATCGAGGCCATAGAAGCCATCTCATCATGACATTCTTGGTTGGCACAGTTCTGCTATATAGTGGTATAATGCATGATTTTACACAATGAGGCTGAACTTTACAGAAAGAAACTTCCACGTGGCTCTTGTTAAACAACAAAAAGAACAATGCTTACTATCCCAGAATTTCAGAAGGTAATTTTAAATTGGAGTTTATTTTAAATTCTGCACTAGTACAAAGATGTTTAGTTTCTAGTACACTTGTCAGTATCTGAAATGCTTTGTTATTTATTTGACTTGAGCGCTTTTTGCGGTAGTCTAAATTGGATATATTTGACAGCAGTTTTAGTCTATTTACAAAATCACATCTTGTGAAATTCTGTATTTCATGCTGGCAGTAACTGCTGCAGTTTCAGTGTTCCATGTATGATTTGTTTTTCAAAACAAGCTGTAGAATTATACCTGAGAAGAACTTCAGTGTCTGAAGTTACCATGTAAAGCCAATACTGCTTTTTCAGAAGCTAGAGCTGGTGTTGGGCTCATGCCTTGTAACTGCATTATATGTGACAATGACAACTGCACTGGACGTAGGATGAAATGTGCTGGGGCCTTACACAAAGGGAGAATAGCCCACATTAGAAACAGCTTGCGAAGGAGAATCCAGTTCTCCAGACACAAATACAGACTCATCTTTTAGTCCAGATCTCCCAGTATTGTCTCTGGAGTGCTGGGCTTCAGCTAAAACTGGATTTATGTCCCTCTCCTTTATTATTAAGCTCTGCTGAGTTTAAGTAGGTCAAGGAATGTCTTACTGTAAGATTGTTCCCCCATCTTATCACTGTAGAAGACGTAGTATGCTATAAATCTCTGCACATGTTAACTTGTAGTCAAAAGCTGCTCAAATAGTTGACCCAACTTCACTGAAGATCTATAGTACTGAGTACTTTAGCCTTAAAAAAACCACTTTTATTTACAGTACCTACAGGGAATCATATAGTGAGTATCTTCACTATTGGAGTGGTATTAAATGTGATTATCTTGCATCAGTTAGTACTGTTTACTTTCTACCTAAAGGAAGCCAGGAGAGAAAAATGAAATTGGTGTAAACTGGTCATGTCTTGAAGTCAGCTGAAATTACTAGCTCCATCTTGTAACCTGCTCATCTTGCATTGTATGTAAGAAACATTCACGGTATTCTGCCTTGCCGGAGACAGAATTTGGTCTTACCTTTCTGAAGTACATGCTGCTGTCATCTAAGGGTTAGATTCCCCCTAAAACAAAGGTTATGTAGGTGGCTTGTTCTACACAGCCTCCTTCACCTGTGCAGCACCCCCAGTTCTTAATCACTGCACTTTAATGTAGCTGATGAAGGCTTCTTGAAAAGTTTTGATACTACATGTTTGACTTCCTACAGTGACACGAGATCAGACAGAGTAAAGAATAGTAAGAACTCTGGTAGAACTATGTTTTAGGTACTTCTATACTGACTTCTGTAACTGAGGTTAAAAGAGCTGTAGGGGAAAAACAGAGGAAGGCCAGATTGTACAGGTGACTTTACCACCTTGCCTGACAGCACTTCAAACTTCTGCAGAAATGAGTATGCTAGAGACTTGGTCATCATGGAAACTGAGGAAAACCAAAAGTGTTTCTTAGTTGCATTACATTCCTGTATCCTGGTACAGCTGTGTAAAGGATTTTACTGTGACTGAGTACATGTCAGAGCTGACACACTACACCAATCAAATCTGTAATGTATTGTAAGTAATACTCTGTATATAGTGCTATTTTGTGTCTAATTTGCTGTGGATTTGTGTAAATTGATTAAATAAAATTTGAGGTTTCATTGTGTCTTTTCCTTCTTTTTAGGGAATGGTGGTCACCACTTTTTCTTCTTCTGTTTTTTACAAGAGTAGATACTCCAGTGTAGAGAAGACTTGTTCTCTGCAGAACTACCTGCTGGCAGTATAAAAATTAGACAATAGCTATTTTACTGTGGAGTTTCACTTAAATGCAAGTGAACTTCAAAAGAACCCAGGTTGCCAAAAACTAGTAAATCAGTCAGTTACTTTGAACCACCCTTTTTATTAAGCGAAAAAGTGATATACACAATTGGGTATATACATAAAGTTCCCCCCAAAACACATGCTAATTCTGCTCAGGCTGGGGCTTAAGCATCTGTACAGGCCTCAGTACACAGACCTTCTGGTTAGCCACCACTTTTGTATACTTCAATACTCATGACTTTGGAGCAGCTTGTGCATAGGCATTTCATCTTCACGTGCTCCCTTTTCCAGCAATGACTTTCAGGCACCGTGGGCAGGGAGTGCTTGAGGAATTGGAAGTGTATCTCCTGCAGCGAGGGCACCTTGCTTTGGCAATTGGTAGGGCTATAACTTTATATGAAGATTCTTCACAAATATCGCCACCTGTTAAAGAAAGCATTACTACTGAGATCATGTAGGTGTAGTTAGCATACTCAACTCTACCTATGAAGTGAACAACAGAGTACAGTGTAGTGCAGAAAAGCAGCAGCTGCTTAGCACACAGCAGCCTGCCTGGAAGAGTTCTCTTACCTTCCAAGTTAATCAGAAAGGTCCCTTGGATGATGTTTGCATCTGCAGGTGTTTCTTTAGGTAGCTCACTCAGCAGGGTTGTCTGGGAAGCCATCATTATTTCATTCAGCTGTGAAACACTAGAACTTTCTTCAGCCTGCAGTGCCTAGGGAAGAGAGTTAATTTTCAGACTTGCAACCTGGTTTTGTTCCTCAGCATCCTCTTCCTGGAAAATGTTACAGCAAAAGTAGAATTACTGTGCAACAGCTGTCACAGCCTTGTTATGAAGAGAGCACAAGTTTGTTTACACACATGTGTGTCTAAATATATGCATATATATGTTTAGCATCAAAACTGAGGTCTACCACTGTAAGCTCTAAGATGCTCCATTCTCAAAAACAAATGCTAAGACAGTGGTTCCTAATCAGAGTGGATGATTTGAACCTAGAGTCTAATTTACTTAGTCCTGCCAGGAGTAAGAGTACAGACTTGAACTGCAGTGTCCAAGCTTCCCTCTGCAGAAATTTTCAAGTTACTTTGACCCTCACACCAAGAAAAGCAGATTACTTCAGAAGAGCACTGCCAGTGGCACTAGAAGAGGCATTTTCAAGGAGTCCAGAGCTAGAGGCCAGTCACTAGTTGTGTGGGCCAGTACAGAGTCCAGTACTGTTTAACATGATAACCTGGATGATGGGGCAGAGCACACCCTTAGCACCTGTGCTGTGATACAGTGCTGGGAAGGAGTGGCTGATACACCAGATGGCTGCACTGTCATTCAGAGGGACTTCAACAGGATGGAGAAACAGGCGAGCAGCAATCTCATGAAGTTCAATAAAGGGAAAAGCCCAGTCCTGCCCCTGGGGAGGAATAACCCCAGGCACCAGTACAACTGGCCGGAAAGCAGCTTAGCAGGGAAGGGGTCCTGCTGGACAAGCAGCTGACCATGATCCAGCAATATGCTCTCACAACAGAAGCAGCCAGCAGCATCCTCCATTAGGGTGCTGCGTTAGGAAGAGTGCTGCCAGCAGGTTGAAGGAGATGATTCTTCCTCGCTACTCAGCCCTGGTGAGACACATCTGCAGTGCTGGGTCCAGGTCTGAGCCACCAGTAAGAGAGATGTGAACTTACTGTGCGAGTCCAGCAAAGGACCACAAAGATGACAGACTGGAGCACCTCTTATATGAAGAGAGGCTGACAGTTGGGACTGCTCGGCCCACAGAAGAGAAGGCTCAGGGGGATCTTATTAATGTATATAAATACCTGATGGGAGGGTGTAAAGAAAGAAGATGGAGCCAGGCCCTTGCAGTGGTGCCCAGTGACAGGACAAGAGGCAACAGACAGAAACTGAAAGAGGAAATTCCAAGAAAACACAAACCCACTTTTTTTTACTGAGGGCAGTCAAACACTGGCACAGGTAGCCCGGAAAGGTTGTGGAGTCTCCATCCTCAGAAGCACGCAAAACCCAACTGCACACAGTCCTGGGCAACCCGCTCTAGCTGACCCTGCCTGAGCAAGGGGCTTGGACTACACGATCTCCAGCAGTCCCTTCCAACCTCAACTATTCTGTGATTTTCTGGCAAAAGCAGAAGAAAGTTTACAGAAATCAGTATTGTTTGCACAGACAACACTATTCTTAGTTGCATCTTTTACCTCCATTAATTCAAACAGCAATCCAGGCTCAATTACAATGATGACTTCATATTCCAAAGCATTCTTGCCAGAGATGGACCCAAGGAAAGAGTCTCTCATTGCACATGCACCTTCGATTGCTTCCTCAATGCCAGGCTTCTTCCACGCTGAGCTTGCATTAATCCAGCCAGTACGAAACACACCCTCCGAGTCTTGAAAGCAAAGCAAACAAAGGAATTTTTCATTTAGTGTCTTTCTATTCAAGTGTTTATTAAATGAGTAAGAAAGAATGACATATCTCTGTATTTGCATTCCTTTTAACTGTGCAATTAAACAGTGCACTACAAGAATTCCTTGGAAATTATACGTGCTTTACCTTTCTTATAAGGGAGGTGCTGGAAAACCTCCTCTGCCAAGTGAGGAAGAATTGGTGCAAAGGATCGGACTACTATGTCTAAAGCCTCTGCTAGCACAGTTTGACAGGAACGACGCTTAGGATCTTTTTCTTCTTCACAATAGAGCCTGCAAGACAGAGATGAAAGCTGGAAAGTATTCGTATGTTCATGTTACTGTTCTTGCTCAAGAGCCCTTGCTCAAGAGCCATACTTTCAGGACTGCCACTGAAAGTACAGAAGTCTGACCTAGCTTGACTTCTAAGGAAGGCTTTTCTTAACTGCCGTTCCTAGGCAAGCACAGTGGTACAGGTATAGGGCCATTTGCATATGCAGCCACATTGTGTCGTAGGAAAGGAGATTTTGTACATAGCATGTTAATTTGCTTCATTTATATAGAAGAGAATTGTTTCTCAGGGAGGTGAACCTGCAGCTCTGTTAGCCCTTTGTTCTGGTTCATCTATAAAATTTAGCATTAGGGCTTTTTTCTTTTTTTTCCCCTTTACTTGCATTCTGGAAACTAAAGATCAGTATAACCCCCGATCAGTATAACCCCCTACCTCCTTCCCCCATGAAACAGCCCTTTCAAAATTTACAAAGGTATCATCAGTCACATCCTTAGGATTCTTTACCTGTTTTTCAGACGAGTAAATGGCATTAGGTTGCCCAGATATGTGCTAAAAGCCCATCCCCCTACCTTCCCAAATTCAGATGCACACACTTCTAGGTAGAAATACAGATCCAAGCATCTATCTTTAAAACTTGATTTAGTTTTAAATGCGTAGGCTTGATTACGTTTCAAAATGACTCAGCACCCCTAGTGGACAGAATATAGAAGCACACCAATGACAAAATACTCGGCTGAAAGCAGCTAAGCCTTCACCTGTGAGCTTCAGTGCACTAAAGCACAATACATAACTGTGAGACATCTGTATTCACTCAACATTCGCCTGGAATGTTATTACCTCAAACTGATTAGCTTGTTTTTTCCCCCTTTACAGACAGCAGTAATGAACTTACCTGTCTTTGATGACGCTGAAATAAAAGTTAGACAAGTTTCTGGAACAAAATGCCTGCAATAATCGAACAACTTTGCTATAATCATATTCTTTGTATGCTTCTGTAACCTGGGAGAGGGAGCAGAGAGAGATAAGAACAGAGTATCAATTTTCATCACATGGCATACACTAATAACCCCTGATGAACCTGAACTTGCAGAAACTGTAATGAGTGACAAAAAGTCTGGGAGAATCTTTTCTTTAAAAGGTTGTTGGAGGGGGGAAAAAAAAAAAAATGTTAATTCAGTTAACACTTAGGACAAAGAAATAATTTCAATTCAAATTTGAGGGGAGAGGGCAGGGGGAACCCCAGAAATTATGCCCATACTTTCTCATTCAGCAGAACAGTTCTGAGTGACAGGAATGACTAAATTTTGGACTACAGCAGATTTCCAAAGCTCTAGAAGTTTTTGGTTTTGTTTTTTTTATATCCTATTCTAACTATTTCTAAAGACTTCTAATTTGAGGCCTTCGGCAGGGGGGAAGTGGGAAAAAACGGTCGATGTCCAAACCAAGTTAAGAATGTTAAAAACAAAGCTTTCCTCTCAAAAGTTGAAACAGGCTTAAGGGAGCGCACACTGCATCAAAGAAACCTTTGTAGTCATAATTTACCTAATTGACACATACTTTTTACTCATACACTTAAAGAATCTTCCCTAGAGGGTATCACCATTGAAAAACGTTACATATATATTCATCTAAACACAATTTATCCCTACCTTGCTGCCATAATCTTGCAATAAATGCAGCATGTATTGATCTACTATGTACATCTCTGAAGCGGGGATGGAATCAGTTTCTGGATTGAAGCCAGCCATGTTTCCCACCATGAAGCGTAGTGTATTCCGAAGCTAGGAACAAACCAGAAAAATTAAACAGTAATGGTCTGTACTTCAGATGAAACACAAAATGATAATATTCTGTAATGAATTAACTAAAGTTGGCTGTTTTTCAAAATGATTGTTTGAATATTTACAAAAGCATCATGAAAAACATATGCCAAAAGGACCTATAGAAAAGTAAAGAAAAGACTGGCTATTACCGAAGCATGCTGCAAAAACTAGTCTTTTCCTTCGTACACTTTACTATTTGATCCACAAATGTAAAAAGCAGTAGTACCTACCTAAATGAGTTCGGGAAAGCTTTCTTTAGTCTAAAAATTGAAAAGCTTTGCAATGAATTCTACTCAGCCAACACAAAACCAAATATAAAGAGGACCTGTCATTAGAATGAAGAGCATTAGCATATTTGGCTCTTACCTTGTTGATATCATCTTTTGCAGCATTAAGTACAACAGGCCCAACCAGCACCTCAGTAAAAACATTCGATTCTGCCACCCACCAGCGGAGAACATCGGCACCGTACGGAGGATCCTTGGTGTGATCCTTAAGTAGAGACAGAAAGGCACACGAGTAAAACTGCTGGGGGTCCTGCAGCACGGTGAGCAGTGCAATTCCGTGCTGTCAGTGCTGCGAACACACCTGTCAGCGTGCCCAGAAGGCCACTGTATTTGGAGGCCTTCACCCTCTTTTAGCAAGATTTACTGTTAAGCCAGGGCTACAATATATACTCGCAGCACTGTGTACAGGCAATGCTAGAACTCAGGTGAGATAAAACTCATCTTGCAGCCTTGAATCCTTTGAATGCTTAACATTAAGATAGCAATGTTAATATCTAAAACTACATACTTTTTTTCCCCCCCCCTTCAGACTGTTTTCCACCCCATTTTCAACTGTAAAAATGGCGCTCTCCTTTTTAAAAGAATAGAAACTATTGCATGTTTTATTGAGTCAGGTAAGCCAGTCTTTGTAAGGATTGATTCTTTTGTCTAGAGAGCTGCAAAATCTGCATGGCAGCCTCAGAAAGAGCAACAGCAGGACGGGGGAGGGAAAAAAAAATTGAGAGCATCACCTACAGTGCAACCTCCCTGACCACGGAATGACATAAAAGTTTCCAGAGTCAATAAACAGCCTAGGCTGAGAGCAGACAGGCTGCTGGGGTGCAACCGCTACTCTGACTGCTCTACCGCTAGGCCCAGCTTGTAGGTTTCAGTCAGTGTGAAAGCAAAGGTTAATTATTTTAATTTTTTTTAATCCCCACCATCACTCCATCAACAGTGTTCCCAAGTAAAAAGGAACCATTCAACACCTTCTATATAATGCATTTTTTCTCTTAGCACCAAACAAAGGTGTGGGGGTTTTTTGGGGCTACAGCTGAAGCAAAACAACTCAAGGTTCTTACTCCAGCCAAATGGAATAGCAGTGTAGCCAAAGTCTTTAGAGGAGCCTTACAGAGTTCTGCTACAAGACAACTGTTTAGAGAAAAACATGCCACAAGACAGGTGCAGAATCTGGTAGTGAAAAATTGTAACTAGCAATTCTAAGAAACTCAAGAGTTTGACTTACTTCGCCTCCATTGATAACTACATCCGGGTCAACCACGTTGCCAATAGATTTAGACATCTTCTCCCCTTTCTCACCAAGGGTAAATCCATGAACTACCAGAGTCCTGAGGAAAAGATTTTAGTGAAAACAAAATCCCAGTGAAAAATCTATGTTAAGAATAGATTTCTAATGAGGATATTCCTAAGTCAAAACATACAGAAATCCTCTATTTTGCTAAGCCTGAGGCTTCATCTGTCGAGTTCAACCAACCATAAATATGCCGTACCACCATCCAAGTAGTGCATACAACTTTATTTTCCTCATTTAATTTTGCCATGCAAGCAACAGATTGTTTGCAGATATCCAGGGCACACATATTTCAGGTGAATTACAGATTAAAGTATTATTTACTCTTTAAGCCAATACATTTCCCAAAATTGCACAGCCTCCTTGCAACTGACCCACATTACCATTCCCTATGCTCTTCATCTTCCAGGGGACAAAAGTATGTCACAGCTCCAGTGTAATACATGCACACAGTGATGCTGAATTCCTTACAGCCTAACGTTCAATTCACAAGTCAATGATCTTAGGAGATTTTCATACTGCACCTCCCGTAATAATCCCTTTGATTATGGGAGTGGGAGAGATGGCAAAAGAACAGACTTGTATCTGATAACGTAACAGGGTATACCTAAATGACTGAGAAAGAAAATATCTATTAAAATTACGATGAAAAAAATTTAAACAATAAATCCATTACAATCTAATCCGAGAAAAACTTTATACTGAAAATGTAAGAACATAAATCAGATACTTAGTAATGGCTTGATTTCTCTTGTATATACACTACTGTCCACACTATCAGAAGCCCAATATTTAATAAATGAACTAGCAGTGTGTTTGCAATCCACACACTTACTTATATGGTGCTTTCTTCCTTGCGGCCACACTAGTTAATAGAGAGGACTGAAACCAACCTCCCAGCTGGTCTTTTCCTTCAAGGTATGTATCTGCTCTTTGCTCTGTACCTTTAAAAACAGAAAATTTAAAAATATCAGCCTGTATCTTCAAACAATTAATACACTTAACAGAAAATCTCTGAAAGTGATTAGTAAAACTTATTCTGCTCTTTAAACCCTGTAGATAAGTTACTTTTATAAATGGTGTATGGTTACTTGAACATGATACAAGTGATTCATTAGTATCACAATTTTTTTTAAAATCCAAGACTCACTGAACTCCAAAATTTAACAAATAAGCTTGCTTTCCCCCAAACAAAATAAAAAATTATGAAAACAGAAGCTATCACACTCAGAGGGCTTCATAAGAAGTTCTCGAAATACCTTCCAAGTACTCCTAAACAAACTGAAGGACCCAAGAAAAGATCACATACTTTGGAATTAATAAAAGTCTACGCTACAACCTGAAACTTCACCAGTTGGGAGTTACTCAGGAAACAAGCCACAGATGTAACGTGCCTGACTAGCCTGTGTAAGGCATCAGGTATTTTCAGAGGAGATCAGGAAGCTTTGGCAGTGACCGCAGCTCACCTGCGACAGAATTTACATTTCTGGTCACTGGTGTTCCAGGAAGATTAAAAATTTCAGGGAAGGGTTAGGACAACATGGGAAACAGAAAGCCTGTGGTGGAAGAGAGGGGTCTGGAGGAGCCTGGCTTGTTTAGCTTATCCAGGTGAAGGCCGAGTGGAGATATTATTCCCTATAAATACACAAAAAAGAGCAATGCTAGAAAAGAACAACTGGAGCCAATGAGTACTGTTGGCATCAGAGAAAAAATGAGATGCAAGGCACACAGACTGGGTATTAGCTGACTGCACATTAAAAGCAGAAGAAGAGCAGACCCAGCTTTCCCACAGGGTTGAAAGAGGGCAGCAAAGTTTTAATGGCTTTACTGGTGGAATTCAGTCACTGTACAAAAAGGTACAAGACTTGTTGACTCAAGAAGTCCCTCTTTGTCCTAAACAACCCCAGACAGGTCACCATCAGAGTGAGAACAGACTAATGTGCAGCACAGCAGAACATGCAAGTCAAAGCCTACAAATGTGCAAAATCATACACTTATTTGGCAGGAATTTAGTTTTGATTCCAGAAGTTGGTGGTGTAATTTTCCAGATATTCAGAAAAAAAGTTTCTCTACTCAGTTTTTATCTACTAGCTCCTTTTATCCTCTTCCTAGGACCCCTGAGACAATGCTTCTTTCTGCTGCTGACACACTTGATTTATTTGTTTAACTTAATGGAAGTTTCGATATTTAGATCCATCCTGCAATAAAAGGAAGTTCAACATTACAAAGGTCAAGGCCATACAGTTCCAGCTAGCACAGGAAAAACGTGTGGGTGGATGTTACGGTTTTTAGCACATTTGTTTATTCCTTCAAGAAAATCTACACAGAGTTTGCATTTTAAAAGTCGAATAAGTAGGCATCAGCCTTTGTATTAACAGACTGCAAAAATATTTGTGAGGACAAGATAAAAAAAAGAATATTTGTGGTAAGGAAGAAAATAACAGTGGAAAATCTGTAACAACACATTTGTTATTTACAACTAACTTACTAGCCACTGGTTTTAGAGAAGTGAACTTTTCATGGAAATGCCAGAAGTTACAACTTAGAGGAGAGAATAATTTAAACAAACAACTGATTACGAACAGCAAATTGCATTGGTCTTTTCTGACAGGAACTAGTACATCTGGCAGGCTGGCTAATGTAGCTTACAAAATTAATGGAGGCCTGAACATTTTATCTCCGTAACATACAAACATGGGTTTTGCATATACAAAGCCTGCCTTTTAAGTGCACAGGTAGCTCCCCTACCTCAGTTTCATTAAAGTTACGATGGTTATATATAAATTAATTAGAACAGTGCACACGTTCCTTTGTAAATGGAAGAGTATGTCCGACAACCCAGAAGAGACTTTTCAGTTGTTTATTTTACACTGAGGTACAGTACATAGGTCACTGAAGAGAATTACAATTTATGATCCTTCTCGTTTGGATTTCAAGATTCCATATCTTTGATCTTACAGACTTTGACTTTTAGATTAAACGTATTGTATTTTAATGCCAGGAATGAATCAGCTAAGATGAATTCAGGTCTCTCAGTCAGCACAAAAGTTTAAACACTTAGATAGGTAAGTTGTAAAATAATCACATTCATTCAGTTAAATATTAGCCAATAAGATAGGGAAAAAAGTTACGATGTTGAAAACTACCATCATTGAGAGACAAAACTATGGGTAAAAAGCTGTGTGACTTTTACCAATGGCATATCACATCGCAATAGAGTCCAGTGTGCATTTTTATATGAAATATTTTGAAAAATAATAACCTCAAGGTTGTAGTGCAGATGGCACTCTGCCCACGAGGAAAATCTCAAGACCTGTACAAGAATTTTAAGACAGAAAAGAATTCTCTAAAATGGATACTCCAAAGACAGCTACTGAAATAAGCACTATCAAAAGGCTGAACACAAACTGAACTTCAAAGCAAAAGAGAAAAAAAAAAAGTCCTAGGCACCACAGCATTGAGTATTCAAAATTACCAAATGCTTTTGAACCAAATTTTGCTTTTACTACACCTTCTTTTTGGAGGCAGTGTATTAACACTCTTCTACCTTACAGCAGTACTGTGAAAATGAATTTATTCATGCATGAAGCATTCAGACTTAAATTTTAACATTGCATAAAAGAATATGGAAACAGTTCTTTCAAAAAATATTTGAGGCATGTGTAGCAAGAAAGAAACAGGATTAGATAGCACAACAATAAACTGTTCAGTGAAAACAGTGCTAGGCAAACACAGCATTAACGAAGCAAACAGTATCCCCAGAAAGCTTCAGTAGCAGTGGGTTTTCCAGAGCACATTGCACTTGTGGATCTGCTCTCAATGGTGCAAGTGGGGTAGCATTTATTTTACACACAATCTAGTTATAACTGTACATTTTTGATTTTGTGACTACAGTAGCTAAATCTTTGATCTTAGTGTGTAAGTCGCACCTTCCTACCTGCCACACTGCTGATGTAGAACGGTTTGGTTAATTCGTCATTTAGCTCAAACTAGTACCTTTGACACAACTAGGCTGGAAAAAGGAATTCAACCATAATTTAATGAAAAAAGAGCAACTTTAAGTCATTTCCATCAGAACTATGCCCAGTCTCTGGTAGGAAACGCAGCAGGGCAAGTGTTAGAAATACGACTGTATCCATGCAACCTATGATTTAGGCCACTGAGCTTGCTGTCACTGAGCAATTCCTTCAACCTGTTCAAAAACCTCATATTGCTGAATCTCTCTCTCTTCTTCCTCCTCCCCACCCCCTTTCCAACCTGCCATATTTTCTGAAAGCAATCTGTGCGGCCACCAGCTAAAGGGATGAATTTTATAACTGCTGCATCTCATTTAATAAGCTTGGACACAGCTAGTTCAAGTCCAGTGAAAACTCAGGCCTAAGTTCCCCAAGTTGCAGAAATGGAGAGAACGACTTATTTTTGCGAGACTGGAACTGGCAGGGAAATCTGTAATGCCTTTTATTCCTGCTGATTACTAACAGACAGATCATTGATTTATAATTTTCAATAACTTGAGTTCACGGTAGAGTGAAACAATTATAAACATTACTCTCACAGTTTTAGCCATCTATTATATCCTCCAGTTGCCCTGAAATTAACTCATGTGCTGCGAAAGCACCACTGCCATGCATGACACTGTCATCAGAAGGCAAGCAATAACTGTTGTTATCACTGATCTCCTACTACAAAATTAACAGGTAGCACTTTACAGGCAGCACACCAGCTTCCATATGTCTCTGTGCTTTCATGAGTTTAAGCCATGGAAAGTTTTTCTTCTTGTTACGACATTCTCTAAGCAATTTTGGATTTCTCTGTGGATTTCA